>NC_083350.1:41028526-43428526 GCF_030254825.1 Meriones unguiculatus
TAGAGAAAGGAATACAGTTGATGAGGAGAGCAGAGGTCTTTGAGTTCCTAGAGGACACTCTGAAAATCCCAAGTCTTCCTCCACCAGGAAGCAGAGATGGGCTATACAATACATTCTGTCTTCCCTGTTAGGATTTTCTGATCCTGAAAGTCATATTTTATCTGTGATAAAATGAATAAACCACGATGACAGAGAACATAAAATCCCTACGGATATAGGAACATAGTCTCGTTTCCAATCTAACCCCAGAAATCCCTCTCATAAGTCTGAACAAGATCTTTTACTTGGCTTGGTCAGGTGACAAAGCAGCCTGCAAGTCCAAAGAGGTGCTTAAAGTTCCAGCTCACTCTTAGTTTTGCTCACTGGACATGCTTAGTATCTTTTTAGAGCATCCTTCAGACATATGGAGACATTTGCAGCCTTTACCCCTTGTTCAGTGTGCACGCATGTACACACACACACACACACACACACACACACACACACAGGCACCCAAATGAACAGTCTTGGTTTCTTCAACCCACTTCTCATATGTCATCCTCCCAGGTTCTTGCTTCCCTTTCTGGATTCTGCTACATTTATGGAATATCCTTTCAAAGTGAGAAGCCCAGCGTGGAGCACACTCTCTCAGCCTGTGTTCCTCACAGTGGAGTACTGTTTCAGATACTCAGCCTGGCAGCTCCACTGCCTGTAGGAGCCACACTCTCAGCTGACCCCTCTCCCTCTTCTCTAACAGTCAGTGTGGCCTCTTCTCTTTCCCTACTGTGTCTCTCATCTTATCCTTGTCCTACCTCTGCCACAGCCTAGGGTGGAATGGCCTTCAACTGACTTATTATCTCCACACATTGCAATTCTTCTTTCACCTGGTTACCAGAAAGTTCTCTCTTACCCCAAAATGAACGTTCATTTGCAGAAAGAAAAAGAAAAAAAAAAGTCCTATTCTTCAGTGTGAGTCGTGACTCCATGGTATAGGACTTGAAGTCCCCCCTGAGATCTAACTCAAACCTGTTTCCTGGCCTTATTTGTCCTCAGTACCCTCTCAGCTAAGCCAAACCCCTTGCCATGCTCCTCAGAATCAAATGTTTCATGTGTCCTCCCTGTTTTGTCATAGTTCAAAGCCTTTTTCCTAGAGCCATAACTGATATGAGCCTTAGAAATCCTAACATATATGTATAATAGTTTTTAATATATGATAGTTATATATAATATATTTTTATAAAAACCTATTTTTAAATATTTCTTTAAATACACACTCTTTGTGTATACTTCATTTACCCCTTTCCTGCATCCATCCTCTTTTGCAGGGGAACAAGCACTTTATTTAAAGAGGTTCGTCTCTACTAGAAGTAGCAGCAATGAATAATGAGTTACCAGTACTCTGGGACAGCTGTAAAAGCATGAGTTATGAAGGGTAGGTGTCTCTTTGTAAGTGTCCCTCGAGGCTGGAAAGATGGTTCAGCAGTTAAGAGCACCAGCTGCTCTTCTGGAGGACTTGGGTTCAATTCTCAGTACCCACATGGCAGCTCACTACTCTCTGTAACTCCAGTTCCAGGGGACCCGACTCCCTCAAACAAACATGCAGGTAGACGGAACACCAATGTACACAAAAATAATAAAAATAAAATCACGAGGAAGAAAGAAAGGAAGGAAGGAAGGAAAGAAGCAAGGAATGAAGGAAGGAAGGATGGAAGGAAGCAAGGAAAGAGCGAGGGAGAGAGGGAGGGAGGGAGAAAAGAAAGAAAAGAAAGAAAGAAAGAAAGAAAGAAAGAAAGAAAGAAAGAAAGAAAGAAAGAAAGAAAGCAGTGTCTGTCCCTCAGAAGGCTCCTGTGTTGTAGCACTGATCCACAGGTGGGTGGTGCCTGCTGTTGGGTAGTGTGAGCATTGGTGTGGTTCATTAATTAATCTACTCTTCAATTCACACTGATTGGGCTAGTAGGAGGTGGGGCTGAGATGGAGGACACATGATCTTTAAACTATATTCTGTGGCCCCACCCTCTTCCTGTCTGCATCATGGAAGCCCTCAGGTAAACAGTTCTCTCCCACCATATCTACCTCTAGGCCCCAGGCCTAACAACAGCGCAGCCAGCCAGCCATGGACTGGAAGCTCTGAGACTGTTAATCAAAATAAATTATTCTTCTGGGAAGTTGTTTTCTTCAGGTACTCTGTCTCACGGACAAAAGAAAAATGACTAACCATGTTCAACCAGAGATTGTAGGGTTAGGGAGATCATGACAGCAGAGCTGCGTCCGGACATGAGCAGGAGCTGCAGGCAAAGGGAGTCATCCATAGACACCCCTTTCACAGATGACATCATGGCGGTTTAGAGAAATGAATTTGTAACTTTGTGGCTGCTTTGAACCATAAAAGGTGGGCGTGGTAGAGATGAATGGAGAGAGGTTGGCCAAGGGATGTCAGGCTGGGCCTTGCAGGCTATGCTTCAGAGGTTGGCCCTTACGGGAAGGACAGTGGGAGCCTTTGGTGAATTTTTTTCAGAAGAATATGTCATGATCAGACCTGCTGAGATTTTGAGCTCAAAAATCACCATTCTGGCTAACAGTGGAAGATGGAAATGACAGTCAATTTGGAGTAGGGTCATGAGACTCAGGATCCTTGGGGAAATTTTTTCAAATGCGGTAGTATATAAAAAAAAATGGTGGCTAGGCTCAAAAAGTGAGGAGGAAGCAGAAACTTCAAATATGGTGACTAACATATGAACAGTTAGGAGAAAGAATATATGCTAGGTTTCTAATTAGCTTTTCTTTTACTTTTTCTTATTTTATATAACTACCTCCAAAGAGTGCTTCTGACATACCACAACACCACTGTCCTGGTTGTGTCAGGCACAATTCCTCCTTTACTGTCGGATCCTCTGTAATACCTCAGCTTTGCAGAGACTTAACAGATGCTTGTATAAATCTCCTAAATCTCCTAATTTTGTAGGAAATGTTCATTTATGGCAGTAGACAGGGCACGTTGTTTTCAAGAACACTTCTGCTGGTTGGTCACTTTGCAAAGGGACTGCAGTTGGCTCATCAGTGGTGTCCTATACATTTTCTATGCTACAGCTATTGGCTGGAGGTTTCCAGCCGTTGCTTTAAACGCTGCTGATACAATGATGAATAAGATGATAGTTTTCTGCCCGCACTGCACTTGTGCTACCAGAGGATAAGCACTGACCCAATAAAAGTATAAGTTCGCAAGCATATAATTGAACAGAAGAATAAAAGAGGAAACAAACAGTAAGGCAGTAAAATTAAGGAGTAAATAGTTAAGCTAAAAAACATGTCAAGAAATAGGCTGAGATATATGAGAAGAGAACACTGGACAGAAGGGTTAGCCTCCTGCAGATACGTTATATATGGAACCAAAATAACAGGAGAAGAAAGCGCCCTGTGTTGCGGTTAGAAAGATGGGCACACTTAGAGCCTCACAAGTGATGAAAAGGGGATTTGTATATTCATTAGGAGACTGACATGATCGGAATGTATTGTCCATCTCCTCAGAGGCTGTCATAGTTTATACCTCACATCCATGGAGAAAATCAGAACAGTGCCTCATGACTTTGCCTTTCCTAAGAATGTTTCAGAAGAAAGCTGCCAAACCATGCCTATGACCTTCATTCAGTAGAATTCCACCTGGGCCTTGTTCCAGCGGCTTTAGCAATATCATTGATTATTTTTTCAGGCTCAGGAATGTACACCATTCTTTGTCCAATGAGGCGAGCTGAACAAAACACAGAATAGAGTCTCCATTGTGTGGTGTGTGGAGCCTTAGTGTGTGGTACTCATCTTGTCTTGGAGCATGAGAACTGGGGATATAATGATGGTCCAGGAGAGAGCTAGCAGCGCTTATTATGACTGGAACCCTGAATGGAAAAAGAAGAGAGGGAGGCTGATACAAAGCCAATAGCAGATGGTGGCAAAAGAGCTCAAGCAGGTGATAAATTCAGATTGAAAGAAAAGGGAAGCCAAGGTCAGGAAGACAATGTGGCTTTAAGCCCCTTCGTGTGAGATGGTGGCTGAGTGTCAGAATTGCCGCGGTGCTTCTTTTTCTCTCCTGAGTCACGGAGAAGGGACAGTGATGATTATTTCTACAGTTCCAGTGAGTGAAAACAGCAGTAACCACAGCTAGAAGTGAGACTACAAAGCGGAGCGTGAGAGCCAGCCCTCTGCTCCACTCTGTTTCCCCACCATGTTTTCTCTAGGTCTTGAAGAGTCAAGAACACTTCTTAGAATAACAAAGAGGTGGGCAGCAGGGCTGCTGTTTATATAAAGAAGAAAGATATCAATGGGAAATAGGATTCTACCTAGCAAGTTTTGTCTTAAACATGAGAGCCTTCTACTTTGTTAGTCACTGACAATCTTCCGCTGTCCTGACCCTCTATTCCCTAAACAAGACACCCAACCTTAGAAGAAGCCTGTTTTCAGTTTTCTCTAGATTCCAAGTTGATTATTCTTAGGAATGTGGATGAGGCTGTGCTTGGGCTCTTTTTGCCTAGTCACTAGAATTTTCATCAATGCCCTCACAGTGGAGTGCTGCCCATGTGTTTGTGATCTCACAAAGACACCATTGTAATGCTTCATGATGGTTTTTCTTGGGGTGGGGAGTGAGGAGGAGGGGTCTTACATAGGTTCCAACATGCAAGAAAACACTGCTGTCAGAATATCACTCAGAGTAGAAGCCTGAGCATGTCACTCATATCTCAGGGGAACAGTATTGGCTGCTTGTCAAAGGTTGAATTGATTTTAAAATTGCTTTGATGACTTATATATTCAGTGCACAGTTTGGGGCCTCTGTTTATCCCTCCATATGAGCCTAGTCACAGCTTGAGAGCATTCGAAGCTTGCTCTATTGGCCGTTTGAAAATACAGGTTGTGGTCACGTGGAGTGTGGCTTCCAGTTGCCGAGGCAGAGTCTTGCTCGCGGGAGTTTATTCCTGGCTAGCCTCCAAAGCATTGAATGAATAGGTCTATTTAAGATGAAATTTCAGTTTGATCTCTCCACAGAATGCTTTTGAATTAAACATATACCTAAGTTGTGCATGATTTTACTTGGGGTTATATAGCACATGAGAGCTTGAGGAAAAAAAAAAAAAAAAGACAATCTCTGAAAAAAAGTATCCCTAGCCCACTGGTTAAATTGGTCATATTACCTATTTTTCCTTCCAAGTTCAGTCAGGTGTTCTGTACAGCGGGAGGTCTGACTTTTGCCCAAATCTCCCACCAGGATAGATAAGAAAACCTTGCCAACATAGACTGAAAATTGAGAATTGGACAAGAAAGATTAGACTTTTGTTCACCTAAGAATTGATTAATAAGAGGGAGGAGGAGGAATCTGAAATCAAATCAGGAAGGGATCTCAGCTGCAGCTCTCGTGAATGGCTAAGCTTTTGTGCTATGTGTTAGATTAGTGAGGATGATAATTAGTTGAAGTTAGGAAAATGGAAAGTAAGACTGGAATGTGATAGCCTGAAAAACCAGAGTCCCTGGAGCTCTGTACTTGTCCTGTCATGACTGGCTGATGTTTGCACAACTTCCCCCAGGGTGGGGGCCACACAAATTCCTTATGCTAATGGACACATTTGATGGATTAAACTGGGGATATTCTATCCATTGCCCTGTAAGGTGCATCGTCAATTCACACGGGCTTGGAAATAAATAGTTTTTAGCATGAAGGCAGAGATGAATCAGGCCTGCTTTTTAAAAACTCAGGCAAGTAATGCTGATATTAATGATTTCCTTTTCTGATTATTCTCAGTCTTTGTCCACGATGAGTGGTGGGGTTGGGGGCATCAGTTGTCTTACCTTTAGAGAAATAACAGTATCCTGAAGTCACCCCCGTGGGTGTGAACAGATAACAAGCAAGCACTGGATTAACCTTTTCTTTCAGGGCTCAGCCTGTACTAAAGAAGAGGCAGTGAGGGTTGGTAAAGCATGGCCCAAGTTGCCTCTCCAGTTTTCTTTTCCTTTGTTTTCTAAAACACAAGACCTAACTACTGAATTCAACAGAGAAAAGTGCATCGCCTCCGAGTGAGCGGATCAGGCACATAAGAGCATCGTGGCCTCCAGAGTGCCAAGGCTGTAGCACTGTGTGGTCCAGACGACAAAGGTTAAAGCCAGGCAAAATATGATCATCCTGCTAAGGCCAGTCAGCACCTTTCAGAATACTGGTTTCAAGTGAAGGATTAGAGACGGGTTTCCAGCAAAGAATCAGACTTAACTCCGAAGTCCTTTACTTTTCAGAGACCGTAAGGAGAGCAGTAAGCATGGGGTCCTGTTTTTTGGACCTGGGAAAACAGAGCTATTTTAACTGCTATCCTGTTACACTGTTAAACAGTTACACTGTTTCTTCCCCTCTCTGACTTGCCTTCCATTTCCTCTTGCATAGGATTTGGAACAGCTGTGTGCATTGTGGGTATCTGGCAGGGTGAGGTAGGGTTAGGAGCCCTTTCACTTGGGTTTCGTGTGCTTATGTTCATGTGGCTTACAAGGACTTCTGTGTGTACTTATTACTAGTCACCCCAGGGTTTGGTTTTTCCTGGGGAGTGGTCCTATCACCCACAGTACCAATTTACTCAGGGCTGGGACACAACAGATGCAAGACATAAAGCAATATTGTGACTTTGATTTGTCCCACAATGCTCAGCTGCACTTTTGGGGTAACATAAAAAAAACCATCTTTTTTAAATGTGTGGAGCCAGTAGCTATTCTGGTTTTTTGTTGTTGTTTTGTTTTGTTTTCCTATCTTTGCACTATTTGTAGAACTTGACAGATTATTTGAGTATGTAATTTTCTTTTACATTCTAGATAAGTATCTATTTTTATAGCTAATGTATATTTGTATTGTGTGCTATTCTCTAAGTTCTGAAACCCTGGACCTGACCCTGCCAGTGAGTAATGGGCTCATCGTACAGGTCAGATAATACTACCAGGGACTAGAGGTCACCACAGGAAGCCTTCCTAGAAACTGAGAGTCCAGAATTTGGCAGGATCACCATCTCTGCAGTCAGCCTTAAGCCTCCGGGAAGAAACCCCATACAGACCAACCCCACCTGACCAGTCCATTCAGAGATACTGAAATCTGCACACCCCTGCCCCAAAAGGTGAATGCACTGAAAGAGGGGTGATTCCTATTGTGAAGCATATCCCCACACCGCTTCCATCCTCCAAGGGCTGGGCAAGTGTGTGGCAGGATGGACTGTGATCATCTGTCAAACGCGTTTGGTAAAACCCCCATTACCACTTAAGGTCACACATGGTGCGCCAAGTCAGCCCTTCCCTATCATCTCAAATCCCCACTGGAGCTCCTCCCCTGTGTCAAGCTCTTTAGTACCTTCAAAGGGAAAACAAAGAAGCAGAAACTGAACTGAATATGATGTACTTACTTCTGAGAAAACACTCCCTCTTTTATTCCTTAAAGCTCTGAAGCATTTTTCCATATGGACAGAAGGCTTTGCTAGTGTCTGCCTTGATTTTCTCATTTCTCAACCTCTCTGCTTCTTTCACGGCCCATCTATAAGCCATATTCCAAAAGATGTTAATTAATAAAGTAGCTAATGGGATGCAGCATGGTGTCAGGACCATATCACACATTCTTTCTTCTGCTGTTTAAAGCATAATTGAGACGATAGAATCCCAAGCAATTTCAGTCATCAAATGAGTTAAACACCTTTTTCAGTATAAATGGGTTATTCATACTTATATTCAAATGAAATAATGGCATTTTAGAGACATTTTGAGAAAAAAGTCATAACTCTGAAAATATAAACACTAGCTAAGTCTAAATTTCACACATTATAATTGATGACGAGTTTTGAGACAGGGATATACTTTTAAATGTACATTGACCATTGATGTTCTTCACATGTCAGCAACCAGTTTTAAATTATATTTTTGTGAGACATTGTTTACTTTTAGTTTAGTAAAACTTAATCCTCTTTTCAAAATCATCAGACTTCAAGTATAATAAAACATAATATTATTTCACATATCCACCAATAAAGCCACTAGAAGTAAAAAGTGTTTAGCATCCTATTTTTTTTTTACCTTACATTTTGTCAACACAACATAAATTGGAAACTTTTACAGTCTAAAGTATAAGTGTATCTGATGGCAGTTGGTCATGATTGACACCATCAGCCACCACAGAACCTGTGTAGTTTTCTTCTACATTGTAACAGATTGAGATTCTGTTACCAAGAGAACATGACACAAGAGAGAAGATGTGACTTTTAAGATGAGGTTAGAAAAGATTGCTGCTCCTGGGTTCTTGGGGCTCATTCTCTCCTCCCCTTCTTCTTCCCTCCCATCCACCACGAAGGAAGCTAGTTGTGTGATGTGTGAGCAGCTTTCAATGCAGAGTATGTGACAGAGAAACTGAAGCCTCCAGCCAGTAACCAGCTCGGAGCTGCAGCTTGCCAGCATCTGTATGAGTGGACACACAAGTAGAAAAGGAGACTTGCCTGGCACTCCCACCACATCAGGTCCAAAATTCAGTCACCTGTTGACTGGAGAGCATATTTCTATGACCATACAAACTTGAGAAAAGACTGTGTATGCTTGAAACATGGAGGATCACATACTGAAGAAATAATCACCTCCTCTCTTCAAACACTACACAAGCCAGTGCTCTCGAAGGCATGAGAGGGGCAGAGTGCAAATGATATTATCAATGGCTTTGCTCTGTTTCAGCTTTAAGCTCATCTTTCATCCACAAAGAAACCCACAAGACCCCACATTTCTGAGGTCTATTTAAATCACATTGAATTCCTGCAGCGAATTCTTTGAATGTGACTTTGCGTTTGCGATGAACGGAAAGACGGATGCTGCTAGGTCAATTTGTGCTTTCTTAGAAATTGTTAACTTATGCAGTGTCAAGTCAAAAAAGCACTTTTTTTTAACTTACCAAGGAAATAGAATGTGAAATATTTAATTTTGAAAGTCCCCAAGGTAGAGGTCACTAATTCACTGGTGGCTAATTCACTGGTATTTCTTGTGCTTATTCTATAGACAAGAAGTCAATCTTTCAAACACAAAACTGTGGAGAAAGCAGGGTAGGTTTTGAATCGCTATGAATATTTTAAGATGCCCTTTTCTTTTTCTTTATTTCTTCTGCTTTGCCAAACACGCCTTTCGTTTATGGCTTTTCTAGTATGATATTCTGGAGGGAAGAGACCAGAGCTGGTTTATTTCCGAATCACCCTCTGAGAGTTTGTCACAATGCTGGTGCACAGCAGACATGACACACGATTTGATTTTACCCAAGCCCTCTCTTCTCAGGCAACCCCTAATGAGATTCCATGAGGGAGAACAACACAAGTGAAATAACGTTCCTAACATTTGAGAGCATGAGCGAAGCCATACACAGGCACATTGGCACATTGTAATATCTTCCTAATGAAATCTTGCTTGACTCAAAGATGAAATGTGCCCGGTGCATTGCAACAGAACAAGATCTGGTATGTAGCCCGGCAAGATTTAGATTCAAAACAACATCTATGTGATTTTTTTCTGCTAATCTGTGAGAACAAAGCAGAGTTTTGCTCTTTTTATGATTCTATACATATTTCTAATCTTTGTACATTTTAAACAAGTAAGACAAAGAAAAGCTTTGTATGTAATGTTGGGTAATAGTGAGTAATCGTTCCTACATTATATTCCCATTGAAATGTTTTTCCATGAAGAATTCATCGTTACCCAAGAATCCTGGAATTTGTCTCATCAAAACATACGGAAACTCACTCCATCTTCCAGAAGTTAGTATGTGGAATGTATTTCCATTCCAGGCAACCAGGAAGTAGAGCTTTATTTGCAAAGTTAAAATAAGAGCTGTGATAAATAATTACTGCCAGAAAACTAAAAATAAACTTTACTCATAATTACTACAAGAATAATACAGGGAAATGTTGGGACTTTCTTTTCAAGCACTTCCTGGCTATGCAAATGTCAAAGTGTCGTTTGGCAACAGTTGGACAAACAACCGAGTTTTGTGTAGGCCAAAACAAAGCAACTGGATGTCTCTGAGATGCTTTCTGTGAAGGGTGGGAACTCAGTGCTTTTGTGAACAAGATTAGTGTCTGCACCCTGCCCCCAGCTTTCACTTCTATTCATTATTTATTCATTCATTTATTTATTTTTGCTTTTGTATTAAAAAAATCACTTTTCAATTTCCCATAAGACTGAAAGGAAGTATTCTCAAGGACTGAATATGCATCTGGCCAGAACACAAAGCAACTGTCGGTGAATCAATGTCTTTCCAAAATTGAGTTTGGCCAGTGAAGCAAGCAGACTAGAAGTTCTTTGATGTTCAACAGCATCTGTCACAAACCAAAACATTTCCACCGGCTCTAAAGTTTCTGTGGGCTAAATCGCTCCCATGTCACCAATAAGTCCAGGCTGACTTTACCAAAAAGAGAATCTTCTATAGAAGTAAACACCAAGTGTGTATCTCCGGGGAGAATGGACTGCCTGAGTCTGAATCACCTTGTAGCCCATTTCGGCCTGTATCCCAGAGCAAACAACAGAAGGTAATTTCAATGATGGTATAAAAAAAAGAGAGAGAGAGAGAGAGAGATAACAATAAAATCTGTCTCGTAAGATGGCTCAGAGATGAACATGCGGAAGGGACGTGCAGTAAGTGCTGGCTCCATCGTTCTAGTCATTGTTCCCCGGCCTGCTTCCCGTTGCTAATACCATCACCGTCCTGAAGCTGTGGAGTCTGGTTTCTGAAATGAGGGCTGTGCACTGGAAAATTCTTGTTTACACGTCTAAAAGGGCCTAATGTTATAGAGCATGTTTGTTGAGCCAGTCCATAGGCTTGGGTCTGTGATATGTACAAAATACATACAGCCTGGATTTTAAACATAAAATCCACTACCTGGATTCCTGTGTCTCCTTCCCTGCATTCCGCACAATGATTATTTCTTTTCGTCTGTTTGTCTGTTGGTCTGTTTGTTTGTTTTGAGACAGGATATTGCTGGTAATCTCTTGAAACTCACTATGTGTCCAGGCTGGCCTCAAACTCACAGAGAAGCTCTCTGTGATGAGATTAATGGTGTCTGCCACTTCCCCAGTTCACACCTCTATTAGAAGAACATTTTCCAGTCTCCTCATAAGTCCAGATTCTTTTACTCTACATAAAAATTCTCAGTTTCTTTCATGACAGTGTTCTCAGCATGAATGTTGACAAAAATTTTGAGAAATCCATCTCTACTCCAAAGAACAAAAACCATAGCTTAAAAGGGATGCTATAATGCAATTATGTCCTTATAAAAGTTAAGATAGAGAGACAACAACAAAGGAAGCCCAGAAAGCTTTAAGCTAAATAACTTTCAAAAGGAAAAAGAAAAAGGTATGGGGTGGGTGGGTGGGTGAGAGGGAGCACTCTAAAATGAAGTCTTGTTCATAAAAGCAAAATTTCTGCAGGGCACGTCAGCTGATAGGTTTTTAATGGAGTGCAAAGCTAATTCAGTTACAAACTGAATCACACCCAAATCAAATCAAGATCCCTCCAGCTGACTGAAAGGGCCTAAGAAGAGGCTATCATTCATAAAGACCTTCTGCTCACATGCTTTAGTCCAGTTGAGGGCATAAACACATTTTTAATGGTCAACTCTTGAAGTTGGTATTTGTATTTGTCTCTCTCCAAAAAAAAAATTGCCCCTTTCTTCCCAAGGTCAGAGAATAATCCTTCAAAGGAGGAGGATTGCCCTCAGTAACAACAAAGTCTGCTTCCCTTTGTTTTGAGCTTAGCAAAATTAAGCAAGCAGTTGATGTGTCTGTCATGCTTACATGGCAGAAGGACTTACGGTTGTGGGTAGGGCTCATCTGATCATGGCCAAGAAGAAGGAAGGACTTGTCATTCACAGAGCCTTGTTGTATGTCCAGCAGGAGTGACTTTACAAAGGCTGCCATTTAATCCTTATAACAATCCAATGGTGACAGCACCGCTGTCCATATCTTAGGCTTAATAAAGAAACTTATGTCTAAAAAGTCTTGCAGACTTGTACAGACTCTTACAGCACTAGACCTCAGCCTTCAGTTGAAAACCTGTCTTGTACTGTGCTCTCTAACATTAACCAAGAAACAGGCAAAGGTATTTCACATGTGTATGTGCACACACACACACAAATTACATTTAAACAAGTTTTAAAAATTATTAACCTAGATGTTAGCAGCTCACAGTCATTTTTGATACAGAAACAATATTATAAATGACAGTCTTGCAGACAAGTTTGCAAACAAATAATGAAAACTGGATTGTACTATATTGTTTGATTACTGTTGCATAGTTATTGGTTATTTAATTTTTCTTTATTTTCCTAGATTTAAGGGCTGGTAAGGGGAAAGAACGGGGGGGGGAGAGGAGGAACACAATTTGTGACCCCTAATCCTCAGCATGAGCTCTGGCAGCAAACAACAAAATTCACTTAACCAGTTGAAGAAAAAAGGGAGGATTACAGAGATTCAAACCCAACATGAAAGCTGTCAAGAGCTGATATTTTTTCCTCAACCTCAGGATTTGCATGTTGCCTTTTTTTTTTTTCTGTTTTCTAAGTTACTTCTTTCTTCTCTCTCTGAAGATACTTTTCTCTGCCTCCTTTTACTCAAGGTAGAAAATTCCTTGCTTTGTGTTATGTCCCAGCTCAAATTCATTCCTAAAGATATCTCTGGTTGTGTTTGAGGTTATGCTATACTCCTGGATCAATGCCCTTCTAGTCATCATTAGAGAAGCTTTCTTCTGCAGCAGATATGAACAGATGCAAAGACCTTTAGCCAGACATAAGAGAAAGAGGCCTTGGAAGACACAACTCTAAACGGGATGTTCTCACCAAATCCTTTCCTTCAGAATTCAGAAAACCCCTGCAGAAAGAGGAGGCAGAAAAAGTGTAAGAGCCAGAGAGGGTGGAGGACACCAGGAGAACAAGGTTCTCTGATCAACTGAACAAAGCAAAGATGAGCTCACAGAGACTGAAGCAGCCAACACAGGGCCAACAAGAGTCTGCACCAGGTCTGTTTCATATGTGTTATAGCTTTCCTCTTTCCTGCATGTGTGAATGAGTGGGTCTCTGATTCTTGTGCCTGCTCTTGGGGCTCTCTTTCTCCTACCTGTTGGGTTGCCTTGGCTAGCCTTGATGTGATAGTTTTTGTTTTATCTTACTATATTTTGGTTATCATCTCTAGTCTAAGAAGAGACAAAAAAAAAAAGGGGTGGGGGTGGTCCAGAGGAAAAGAGAGATGGGGAGGAACTAGAAAAAACATAGAGGGAGGGAAAGCTACAATCAGGATATATTGAATGAGAAAAGAATCTATTTTCAATTAAAGGAAACAAAACAGGCTTGGGGGGGTGGGTATGAGCCCTTCACTGCCATTACTGTTTCAGGTAGCATTCGTTCATTCATTCTTTAAATTATTGCTTAGTGATCACTTCTGCCAACCATGAAGAAATGTGTAAGACATAGCAGGCCCTCAAAGAAACCTAGGCCTACCCAGGAAAGGAATATTGATTATCATGAAAACCAGGAGCTCCAAATGGCATTAGGGTGGGCTGACAACACTATAAATTTCAGAGAAGAGGAAAGAAATTTGGGCAATGCTGTTGAAGTTCTTCCGCATGGCTGAGTCCTTACCATGGAAGTGTCACTGAGCTGCATAGAGAGTCAGTTTTTCAGAGTAAAGATATATACAAAGGAAATTCAGGGTCTAGGAGGAATGGGTTCATTGGCCCACATTCTCCTTTAAGCTATAGTTTGTATTTTCTTATGAGAAACAGGAATCAGGGGCTGGAAAAATGGCTCAGAGGTTAAACATACATTCTGTCCTTGCAGAAGACTCAACTTCAATTGACAGCACCCATGTGACTAGCTGCCAACAATCTGTAATGACAGCTCAAGAAGACCCTATGACTTCTTCTGGCTTCTGTAGGGGGTTGCATTCACATGTATACACCCACCCACTACCACATCCCTCTAATGAAAAAAAAAAAGATATTAGGATGACTTCTCCAGCCTGTTTCTTGAATCTCTGATGACTGCTTTTTGATAACTTCCCCTGGAGACAGGCCACAGGAAGGAGGATTTGTTCAGTCCAGATGTGACTTGGCATGTTGGGGTCAGTTGGTAGAGGGGGCTTCCCTTTTCTGAGAAATAGGGGAGCGGGAGGGAGAAAAGGTAGTGAGGATGGGACCAGGCAAAGAGGAGGAGAGAGCATCTATTGGGATGTAACTGAATAAATAAATTAATTAAAAATAAAATATAAAATTAAATTTATAAAACATCTATGTGGAGGATTTGGGTCAATAGGAGTTTTTAGCTTATTTGGGATTGTTGGACTATATAAAATTGTTTAATCTGGCAATAAACATTGTTGTAGATCTTCCTCCCCAAGGTGGATATCATTGGCCTACAAGTTTGAGGCATTCAGATAGGGGTATGATGCTTTTAATTTGCAGTTCCCTAGTGGTATTCAAAGCTTAACCAACTTTTCATATTTTTTTGTCATTTCTATATATTCCTTGGAATAATATCCAGGTATTTTTTCCTTTATTTTAGAATGAGTACCCCGTATCACTGAGTTTAAAGAATATTTTTTTGTAATTTTGGAGAATACTTATTTACTAAGTATATTTTGTAAATATTTTCCAAAAAAATGTGGGAAGGAATATGGCAGAAAGAATATAGGAGTCAGGTGTCTGTCATTTCTAAAGTGTAACCATATCTGCAAGAAGGATGACTGATTCACTGAAGTCCCAGGCTAGCTGGCAGAGATTTGCACGGACCAGCCTGTCACTTCATCAGCATCCATCAGGCACATGTCGCCACACAAAGAAGCAGCACAAACCTGCAACTTCCAGTTCTGACTTGATCCCTCCCTGTTGTCATGCTGTGGCCTGGCTTTAAGTATGAATAGCACATAAAGAGGGTTAAGGTGAAACTGGTCCAGAGTTAATGGCAATGAGGCATAAAAGCAATTTCAATATGCTCACAGGCAAGAAACTATACTGAAACTAACCAAATATAATAAGGATGATGTGTGGCTTCTGTTTTTCCTTCTGAATATGCCAAGGTCCTGTTTTTCCTCCATTTCCAAGTTGCCATTTTGACTCCTTCAGACCGAAACTCCCACAGGCCCAAGGTTTTGCTCCCTGTTTTTCAATTCTACTTTCAATACACGGTCAGAGTATCTTCTTTCCAGTTTCATTACATCATTGCCTTCTCCAGAACCTGTTTCCATACACATCAGATGCATTGGCTACTGTTAAAAGCTTCCTGTTATCCATTCCTGCCGAACTGGTCACACTCCCACCTGTGGTGTGCTCATCCTGTCTCTCTGCCATCCTCCTCTGCTTGAATGCTTGATGTCACTAGCTTGAATCATTTAGTCCTTTAAGGTCAGTGAAGTTCCAGTCTCTTCATGAAAACTCACTGTGACCATCCTGGTTTGCTGTACTTTGTGTCTTAAGTGTCCCCAAAGGTTCATGTGCTGATGGCTTCGTCCCCAAGGAAGATACCATTGAGTGGAGGTAGAACTTTGATACCTAAAACCTAATGGGAGGTCTTCAGGTCTTGGCAGCATCCTTAAAAGCTGATGGTGGGTACCCAGGATTTCTTTTGCTTTTAGACTATGAAGTTAGCAGGTCTACTCTACCACATACTTTCATCATGATAGACAACACGTTCCCAGGACAGACACTGAGAGAATCAGGTCTGACCCCCACCCCCAAAGTCACCAGGAACTAGTGACACCCCCCCCCCAGGAACTAGACCATAGGTCACCAATTATAGGAAGAAGATAATAAAATTTCCTACCCAAGGAATAGCCTGGAGGCAACCACAAGAATGGGAAGGTATCTTATCTCAGGGTGGGGCATCTGTGCTGGGCAGCCCACCTACCTGGTAGTAGAACTTCCATGGCACAGAAATACCTAACATTTCTGAGGTCTATAGATAGCTTGCTCAATGTTATTTAGCCACAATCACTTTGTTACAAGCTTTGCCCATGCTGAATGTCACCCAACTATGTAATTGTGCTGTAACCCTAAATAAAAACCCCTCTCCCCCTGAATTTGGGGAGCTATACACTCTACACCACTGCTGTCGGTGACAGTGTGGGCCTGAGCTTGAGCTTCTAATAAAAGACCCTACTGCATTTGCATAGGAATCAACTCCTTGATGATCATTGGGATCCGAAAGACTTGGGCATAACAACACATTATCAACTAAAACCTCCAAGCTATCACCCTAAATAACCCTTTTCTTTTTAAAGGTTGGTCATTTTGGGTATTTGTTACAGAAAGCTGAAAAATGCAATGGATCAAATGATAGTATATTTTGACATCTTTTAAATGTGCTCTCCTGGCTAGCACCTGGCACCAAACCTGTCAAACAGGTTTGATACTTTTTTAATAAATAAAAAAATGAATCATGTGCTGGCCACAGCATCTATTGTCTTTATCTCCCACATAACAACTTACTCAAGCCAGTGTCAATATATTATCCAAAATTGTATATTAAGTAATTTCCAAGTATGACAAGTGTGTGACTTATCATGATACTGTAGGCAAAGTCCTCCCTCCACAAAGAGGATAACATATGAGAAGGATGATCCCCAAAATAAGTGGCAACTGAAATCTCTGAATCAGTAAAAGCTAAGGCAGCTGTTTTGTGAAGGCCAACTACTGCTGTCTAGCAAATGCATTTCAAGACAGAGTGACAGCAGACAGAGCAAGTAGCACCCTTGTATTAGTGAGTCTTCCTACTTAAACTTTTCCATCCCAGCTTGGACAAGACAGGGGTAGAGGCCCATCAGAGGAGAAATAGGCTCAACTGTATGGACAACCAGGTGTTCCTGTAGGTCTGGTCCTCAAAGTATAAGCACATGCCTGTCAGAGATGGAGTAGGAGGAGGGGGTTTATTTGCTTGGTTGTTGACTGTAACTCCAAGTATCTAAACAGACAGTATCCAGTCATCAATCCCAGGTGTTTTGTGTGGGTTCCACTGGTGATTCACTTGCTCATCAGCTGCTTTGTTGGGTGCTCGCTGTTAGATTCCTCACTAGTTCAAGCATGCAAGACACCCGGCCATCAGATAAAAACAAGACAGATGCAAAGGACAAACGATGAAAGAGAAGTAACCAAGGCCCCAGTGGGTGGGACAAACACTGGACCTGTGAGAGACCACAGAAAACTGCAGGCACCGCATATTGTGGAAATGGCTCCCACTTAGAATGTTAAACTCTATATAAGTGTAAGGCAGCCACTTTGTATTTTACTCAATAGGAACTAAACATTTCGACAGTATTGGTCGTAAAAGGGTGTATTCTGAGTGCTCTGGAAGATCAGCTCGCTACATTTTTACATCAGCACTATGACTAGATACTGTCATTGGCTTCATTCCATAGATCAGGAAACTCAGGCACTGAGAAGCCAAGCAACACCTGTCGAGGGAAACAGAACTTACCAGTGTCCAAAGTAGGGTCCTGGGCTGTCGAATCCATGGTGAGTGTGTGTGTGTAACAGAGACATATCATTTATCTCTTGATATCAATATAGATATAGAGACATAAATATAGATGATAGATAGATAGGTAGATAGATAGATAGATAGAGAATGTATCTTCCTCCATAAAAAAAAATATTAGCAAACCAAAGGTACATTTGTATCCAGGAGCCTTAGTAATCAAGGAACTCTGGACTTGATACAGTATATCAAATCAGAGGGTGAGGATTCAATTTAATTTAGCAAATATTTATTTAGCTGGGGAAGATTAAAAGATGCATAAGATCTAGTCACTTTCCTTAAGGAAGCCAATGCATGGTGCGAAACGGAGACAAATAAGCAGCTCATTACGGTACACTGTGGTAAGTGCTCCGCTACCGCTTCCATTGTGTCAACAAGGCTTGTGGGCTGCAAGAGACAAAAGGATTAAGTCAGCCTGCCAGGTTTATAGAGGCTTCCCAGAGGTGCAGACTGAGCCAAGCCTTGACAGCAGATAGGCTCTGCTCCGGAGTGGTGGGTTAAGAACTGGCAGGAAGATTTTTGCAGGGGATAGTCAGACATGAAACAGTCAGTGTTGACGCTAACAACAATAGTGCTTGAATTCTGCACTCATGGTTGCCTTGCACAAAATCAGCAAAGCAAGCAAGCAAGCCAATATTTTCTTCTCAGTTTCCTGTCCCCCACCCAGTAGGACAGAATCTGACAAGCTGGGTTACACCCATCTAGAAGACCGCCTTTATCCAAACTTAGTTTTTGAAATCTCTCAAAATCCTCACAATGTACAAGGGTTCCTTTAGCTTCCCAAAACCCAAACTGGGTGCATTATGCTTCTCCACCCTGACTGAGGCCAAGCTAAACTTAGACAGAGCATCTGAGTGAAAAGAACAGTTAGAAAACCCAGCCACGAGGCCTTGGGAAGGACAGGTGTGACCTACGTCTCTGGGATTGTCGCAGAAGATGGGGAGGAGAGATTATAAGAGCCAGAGGAACAAGAAGTTTGCTGTGAGATTATAGCTCCTAAAAATCATCTCACCAACATGGCTGCCTAAACTTGACAAAACCAAGCGCGGGTTAATGTGGAAAAAGGAAACTCAGGAGGCCTCAAATCTAGAGGAAGAATTACAGGCAGCTAAGGATTGCTGAGAGCAAGAGAAATAGTCTTTCCCAAACACACAAATTGGTTATCCAAATGCAAATAGTCAGCCCTGAAAACATACATACATGTAACAACATAACAGTATACAGACGACTAAGCCTGTTGTATTTATGTAATTTGGGAGTGCAGGCATGTGTGCATGTATACATGTGTACATGTATAACATCAATTAAAGAAAAAGAAGCCATGAATTTGAAAGAGAGCAGAGGGCCAGGGTATGGTGCATGGGAGGGGCAGGAGGGAGGAAAGGAAAAAGGGAAGTGATATAATTATATCATGATTTCAATTAAAATAAACATTAATACAAATGAAATCCCGGGAAGTTTTTATAAGAGCTGTTTCTAAGGGAACTGCTAGATCTTGGTACAACAGAGAGGGTTAAATATAGAGTGGGTTTTACTTCCAAATTTGGTGGCATCCTTATCCCTCACATTACAGAGGGGACCACAGTCAAATGATGGAGATACTCATCTCCTACAGTGACTGGGACAATTCAGTGAACATGCATATCCCATGCCATGCGTCAGGCTGGGTGCATGGAAGTCATTCCCTCCTCAAAGGGGCCTTAATAATATAGTCTTTGCCCTCAGAGTCCGTGGGACCTCACACTGCTCATGTCATTTGCTACATAGCAGTGAAGGAAGCAGAGTTCACCTTAGGTATTTGAGATAAAGTAGGTTGAAGGTAGGGATTAAGGGGCTTGCAAAAGTGCAGCAAAGGGTGATGTAAATCTCTCAAACCAGCTCTGGAACAGAGAGCAGACCAAGATATGGCCATGTCCCCAGGCAACTACAGGAGGCTAGAGGCCCATTTAGGAAAACCACACTCTTGCTGGCCCGTGGAGGAAAGCAGAAGACCAGAAGCCCAAGCCCTGTTTCTGAATCTTCCGTGAGAAAGCCTGGAGAATGTGGTTTCTTGGTCCAAAACTGTGTGCCAAGCCCAAACTCTAGTATTGCAACAGAACAGAAGAGAAATCTGTAAACAACAAAATGTCTAACTCTTTTAAGATCAGATTGTAGGGGGCCAGAGAGATGGCTCAGCAGCTAAATATATTTAATGCTCTCACAGAGGACTCAGCTTCTGGTCTCAGCAACCTCAAAACAGTTCAAACTGTTTGTGACTCCAGTTCCAGAGGTCCCAATGTCCTTTCCTGGTCTCCTCAGGTTCATGCACACATGTGGTACAAATAACATCATTATGAAGAAATGCACATACAGATATAAAATATTTATATCTTAAGATCAGGTTGGAGGAGGTATTTGAAGGTAGGAAGCAGTGTCAACAAAGCCCAGAGGAAAGGAAGTGTCTTCAAGAAGCGCGTGCTAAGTCTTAAGCAAGCCCCTGGGAGGAAAGCTGGAGATTAGCTGTGTGACATTCTATTCCAGTTCAGGCCTGACCATCCAGACTGCCTACCTTTAGAACAGTTCAAGCTTGTGGGCCTTCCTTTGATCTATGACCCCACAAACTCTGTGTAGAGTCCCATTAACTTGTCACTCTTACCTAGAGCATCATTAAATGGGTCTAGAAAGGATCAGAAGTATCTTCCTCAAAGGCCAGCTCTACCCAGAACTGATCTCCTCAAAGTCCAGGTGCGCTATCCACTTAGCTTAAGTCAGCCTATGAAAAAGTTGCTAACAGTTATCTGTCATAGGGTGTACCTGAGCTTTTCTTTTAAAATGTTTTCATCATCGTCATCATCATTATCATCATCATCACTATTGAAGGTATATGCTTTGAGCAAGTATTTCCTTAGAGTTGAGTATTTATGGAAAAAAAAAGGATGAGAATATGTGAAGGAAAAGAAGATAAAAGTGTGTGAGGATTACTTAAGAACAATAATGCTTTACCTCATCTCCAAGCACAGCCCCTGATGGGTGAAGCCTTCATTTTTTTATTCGTGTCTATGATGCAGGGGAGAAGCTCTAGTTGTTTGCTGGTAAAAATGGAGCGGTAGAGGCAAGCAATGGAAGACAGTGCTGTTTTCATTTTACACTAATGTCCCTAGACAGCCACATACATTTCTCAAAGCTCTTATTGTCCTGGTTTCCTGTTAAAAAAAATCAAGCTCGTGATGGCAGACCCACACAGTCCCATTAGAATACTGAAGGCAGTGTATTATAGTACCAGGCAGGAGAGGGGAGTCAGACAATGAGGATAATGACAAAGCATAAATTCTCACAGAGATAGCAAGCTGCAAGCCACCGCTGCTGCAGAACATGAGGACACAGTCTCAGCGATACTTCGCAAGCCAAAGAGAAGAGGCTGAGGAGAAACAGGGAACAAAGAAGTTGAAGACATCTCTGTACACCAAGACACGGCTACCAAAGACAAGCTCAGTTTGGCCATTGAAAGGACAGTTTAGAACAAAGCTGTTTCGACATTGATCTATCGAATAGGTATGTACCATTGGAGTCTTTGATGCTTTCTCAAGCATGCTTCTCTGTGTACTATCAACCATAAAATCTAATAATAATGTCTTGCTTTGCCTGGGCAGGAGTGAGCAAGAGGAGAAGGTCCTTCAAGAACAGAAGATTGAATTCCAGGGCCAGACCTTATGTACACTTCAATGAATCTGCAGGCTAGCCCGCAGGAGAAAGATCGGCTGGCAGATAAACAACAAAAAGATGAGTGAACCCTAAGTTGGGCCTAGGACATGCACCAGCAGCAGAAGTTTCTGGAACATACTCAATCACTGTAGAGTGTGTTTCTAAAAAAAATGTAGCCCCTGCCCACGTTCAACTTTGTACTAGGTAAGACAAGCTACCTCTTGCAAAGAAAGATTGCTTTGAAAAGCCATTCAAAGGCATTTCTTCCAAGAAAAAGAAGATTTTCTCTTCTTCACATTCTCCTGCCTAAAACAAATGTCAAAGCTTTTTGGATGGAAAGGATTTCTTTCTATTATCTGCTATATACAGAGTTCTCAAAAATTATTGGCCAAAATATTTTCTTTCTTTTCTTTTCCTTTTTTTCATTTATTTGAGACAGGGTTTTCTGCATAGCCCAAGCTGTCCTGAAACTCACTCCATAGACTAGACTGGGTTCGAACTCACAGAGATCTACCTGCCCCTGCCCCTGCCCCTGCCTCCCAAATGCTGGGATTAAAGGCGTTTGCTGCCAACACCCTGTTCAGCAAAAATATATTCAACAGAGATGGATTTGGTACATATATATATATATATATATATATATATCAATACCTGACAAAAGTCAAGGAGACACAAACTACAAGAGAATTCACAGCAAATACATACCTTTCCCTTAAGTCTCATGAGTGAGATTATGTTACTGGAGAAATGTAAAAGAAGAAAGACATGCTGCATTGCTAGGCAGGAAAATAGTTCTGTGAAAATTGCCAGTTCCCTCCAAATTAAGATGCCAGCCTTCTTGGTGTGCTTACTTATGTCACCAGGACCTAGGCCCAAGCCCACCAAGTGATTTTTTTAACCTATCTAAAAAATAAATAAATAAATAAATAAATAAATAAATAAATAAATAAATAAAAATGGAAAGTTAGCTCTTACAACGAATTCTAAAGACAGATTCAAACCAAAATTTAAGAACCAAGTAAAGACTTTCATAAAAGCAATAGAATAAGACATATAACCTAAGCTGCATAGCAACGTTCAGGCCAGTTTGGGTTACATAAAAGAACCAGTCAGGGATCAAGAAAGGGAGACAAAGAAAAAAATCTAGGAGAAAACAGGAAACAGATTGATTAATATGCCTGGGAAGTACAAAATTACTGGATTATCACAAAATACCATAAAGAAAACCATAAGATGTAGAACATTTTATGGTAACAAAAAAAAATTATAATAGCCACAATATATAAAGATCCTAAGAAGTCAATAAGAAATACGGCTAACTCGGCAAAAGGCTTACATGAGAAGCTACAAAGACTGAGTTTCAAGACTCTTCTCTCCCATTCACACCGCATCGCATATCCAACTCACCTCCCTGCTCTTATCTAACTCCATCTTCGATTACTCTCATTTATGCTGCCATCTTTGCCTTCCCTCTTAGCAGCCCCCCTTTGTATCTTTTTAGCTTGCCTTCTTAATCCCAGTTGAGTTTAAGGAAAGCACACACTCCCTCCATTATTATTTGAGTCCCCAAAGAGAGTCTGGAAGACTCTTGTGGCTTCCTGTCCACAGTGGGCTTGGCTCTCCCCGTGACAAACATCCCTAGAAGTTGCCTTCCTTGTTTTTTATTTGTTTTGGGCTGGTTGTTTTTTAAGTATGGCATGCCCCATCTTGACAAAATCTTGACAGTGTCCTCCAACCACAAAGCTTTCTTGCTCCCAAGCTTGCCTGCCTCCTTCCCCTTGATTGGCTCCAGACACTAGACACGCCCCTGACAGCCTTAGAATCTGAACTCAGCATCCTAACTTGCCTCGGAGGAAAGCTCCGGTTTAGCCACTTCCTCCGATTTAAGGCCTGTATCATACCTCTCCTTGAAAGCAGTGGTCACACTGTGTCATGCTGTTTATGACTGTCTACTTAATATCTCCCTCGGTGGGTTGGTAAGGCCGGGGGAGAACCAACCTCTACCTTCCCTCACCGTGGAGATGCTAATAGTTTTTCCTCGAGCAATGTTGAGCAGATGAAATTTGATTTTTAAAAGCATTTAGATATATTTGTGCCTGTTACTTAAGCTTACCTGACATACAAAAAAAATATTAAAAAAAAAAACAGGAAACTGCAATTTTTTTTTTCCTTTGTGTAGCCCTGGCTGTCCTAGAACTCGCTCTGTAGACCAGGTTGGCCTTGAGCTCCGAGATCCACTTGCCTCTGCCTCCCAAGTGCTGGGAAAAGGTGCGCGCCACCACTGCCCAGCTAAAACTGTGGTAAATTTTCACTTCCAAATAATCTGGTTTTCTTTTTCTTTAATTTTTTTTTTTTTTTTTTTTTTTTTTTTTTGAGAGGAAGAAGGAGCAGCGGCTGGGGAGTGGGGTGGGAAATAGCGTCTCCCTGTGTAATCAAAGCTAGACTTGAACTCATGGACCTCCCAAATGCTCAGAATACCACTTCCTGCCCTTTATTTAAAGTTCTTATTTGGTATGCATTGATTTGGCAGGCAAATAAATGTGTAAATAAATAAGTATAGTTATTTCTATATGTGGCAGCTGAAAAATGTAAAACTTTGTCAGACTTGGAGGAATGATTGTATATTATTGCTTTTAATGTCAAGCTATATAAATTAAAAGGCAGTTGGGCATGGTGGCACATGCCTTTAATCCTGGCACTCAGGGAGGCAGGGGCAGGCGAATCGCTGTAAGTTTGAGAGTAGTCTGGTCTACAAAGCGAGTCCAGGACAACCAAGGCTTCACAGAGAAACCCTGTCTCAAAAAATTATATATATATATATATATATATATATATGTACATATATGTAAAAAGTATATATAAGTGTATATATGTATACACATATATGTATATATAATATATCTATATACATCTATGTACATATAATACATATATATGTATACATACACATATTCATAGGTGTATAATAATATATGTATATAATATATATGTATAATATATACACGTGTGTATGTATATGTGTGTATATGTATATATACACATATATGTATATATAACATATATGCTTGTATTAATCACACTAGATTATTGCATGATTTTTTTATTTTTTAGGTGACTTTCAAACACTGCAGTTTACCTATTTGAATTAATTTCTAGGTCTCATCAGATTTTCATTCCCACATTCTAACACATTGTTGTTTTATTACTGTTTTTATTAGCTCTTTAAAAAAAAAAGGTTACAAAAAAGGTTAAGAAAATACATTTGAAAATACCACAAGGCCAAAGTGACCTTTCTCATCCAGTTGGACACAGGCAGCTTTCCGTACACTAGAAAGAGGAGACAGTTGGAAAGTAGAGAGAAATTCCTCCAAAAAGGATAGGTGAGGGTGTGGGAAAAGAGAACCTGAACCTAATTTCTGAGTGGTCACGGAACTCTTCAAAAGTGCTATTTCTCCGGCTGTTATCATAGTGGAGACAGGGGAAGTGTTAAGGCGTGGTGTGCTGTCTTTTCACTTTTGGGGTAATTACTCCTTTTAGGCAGCCAGTGGCCTACAAGGAGCCTACCTCTGCACTGACCAGGGAGTGGAGCTGCGATTAATAAAAGTTTAGGAAACTAGAATTGTAGGCTAAGCCTTAGACTTCAGTCTTTGTGGGATTTCATTCTCCTTGGAACGTTGAGGACCAGCCAGCAAAACATTTTAACAAAATTTAGTTCATGTATCCATTTTAAACCTTGGAGAGCCTTACCTAGTCAGACACTGACACTGATGTCTGGCGGCTATTACAGAAGAGTTGCCATTTTTGCCTTCAAAATTAGTAAGTGGCACTCCATGAACGTAAATGCATTGTTCTGCTCTCCAGAACCCATGATTCTTCTGTGTGTGATAACATGTGATCGGGCCTTCTTGACCCCAGCTGTTTGGAATAATTGCTTGCTGTCCTTCTGAGGAAAACATTTATTAAATGATGCATTAAACAAAATAGTACAACCCTGTTTTCATTGAGTCAGAAGTGGCTTCTACCCAGAATTTCATTCTGTGACTCTTTTGCCCCTTTTTGCAGCATTGCCGAGGAGAATGGAGGAAGATAGGAATGGAGTATTGTGATTAGAACCCCCATGGTTCTATAGGAGCACCACCAGGCTTTTGTCGCTAATTGAAGAAATAGATAATACGCATCTCTTCTTCAGGAGCTCTTATTTCCCTAATAGTCTTTTCCCCCAGTAACTTTAAGAAATGCTTCCCTTTGAAATACGACATCACATAATGGGCCCATCTGGAATGGCGTCTTTGCACTAAGAAATGAGGGACGTTTTTGTCTTTGTCTAGGGTAAATAATTGCAATTAGCTGCTGCCAAATAAGTGTGTGTGTGTACGTGTGTGTGTGTGTGTGCGTGTTGTGTATTAGAGTCATCAAAATCTTTTACTCAAAGGCATTCAAAATCATCAGAACCTTGATAGGCAAGAAAAAAATGTAGCAAAATTTCCTTCAAACTATACACATTTTACTTTTTATTCAGGTCTGTATTTCCTTGGTTTTTTACAATTTTGGGTTTTATTTGGGAAATAGGCATATAGCATAGACTAGCCTTATAGTCGATTTAGCCCAGGGTGATGTTAAACTTCTAATCCTCTTGTCTCCCTACCCAAGGGCAAAGATTGTAAGTGCACACCACCACCACCAGGCTCTGTATTGCTGGGGAGCACACTCAGGGCTTTGTGCACACCAGTGAGCTAGATCTTCAGCCCAACCAAAGCAGTGTTTGAAATTAAGAAAATTCCTTAAAGCTATGATGACTTGTTGACTGAAGAATGTGATTATTTTTGTTTGAGATAGAAGACATGAAAAAATTTTAAAACGGGGGTGGTGGTAGCATGAAATTTGTGGGTCTGGTGGTGCATGCCTGTGGTCCCAGCACTCAGTGAGGGAGAAGCAGGTGGACTTTTGTGAGTTCGAGGCCAGCCTGGTTTATAAAGTGAGTCTAAGACAGCCAGAAAAACACAAATGGCTGCTGAAAGCCTTTATCCCAGGGTTTGGGTGAATGAATACTAGGGAAGCCGAAGACCTCAAGACTAATGAAGAGGATGAGCCAAATTAGAGGGGCTAACTCTTCTTTTAGTAATATTTCCCCAGGTCTACACTCAAGGAAGCTTGTACACTTTAACATTAAGTAGCTCGTGGTGCAAGAAAGCCAAGCTACAAGACCAGGATGAAGACTGGAAGGCAGCAGTAGATAGAAAGATGGGGAGAGGAGGTGATCCATACATTGGCATCCAAGGCAGGAGCTTCCTTACACTGTGCAGGAAAAGACCAAAGGACCCTGCATTCCACAGGATAAAATATCAGGTAAATTAACTGAAATCTTTCACCCCAGCTTTGGGGGACGTTTTTGAGTTGTTATTAGCTGTCCAAACCAGTGACACCAATGCTGGACAGCCTTGTTTCAGGCCAAAGTAGTTGGTTTCACTCTTTCTTTTGTTTTATGACATGATTAAAATTAAAAAAACCCACAAAAAATTTTTTTTCACTCCAGTTTTGGCAGGGTGTCTTCCACTCACTCCCCCCAAATTAAGGAAAGATACGTTACTTGGCAAATGGGAAAGAGGAGCAGAGGGCTGGTTCTAATTGAGAGCAGAACATGCAATTGACTTGAAAGCTGTGGCTTATGAATTCTCGCTGTCACCAAACCTGAGGTCCTTTATAAACTCAGTCATTGCTGTGACAGCCGCATAAGAAGTCTCCTCAGTCTTCCCCAGCCTTCCCATCAGTCTTGAGGACTGCTGTCTGCTGGAATGGAAATTCTATCACACTGGCTGTCTGTGGAAATGGTAAGTGTCTTCCAAGATAAAACAATGAATGCTAACCACGAGGAGAATTCAAAGCAAACTGTCGGTATCTGCAGACCTCAAAGGACTATATCTATCTTTTGAAGATAATGACATTTTGGACACAAAAATCACTACTTTGTAACAGAAATATGTGATATTCAATCTGCCTCTGTAAGCATATGTTCAGGGCTTCAGATGCTGCTTATTTCATTAAGTCACTATAAGCTAGGGATTGAAATCCTCATGTTGTTCCATTGCAGTGCCTTTTTCTAAACTATGATGTTCCCATAAGTGTTTACTTTTGTTCTTTATTGTCCTTCTATCCTGCTTCCCATTTCTGTGCCAATTATCCATGACAGCACGAATTGTTTGACGGTATCACTTTGTCATCTAGGGATACAGGTGCGCATTCAAAAACCCCACAATTAACTTTGGAAGATGAGATCAAAGACTCAGCCCTTACATTTATGATGGAATGAAACTCTATCAGAAATAAGGTAATAGCCTCTTTGGCAAGCTGAAAGGCTCCAACAAGGAGTAATTCCGGCATCTGTGTGTGGTTGGGATCCTCCCGAGGTGTTGTCTGGCAGCCAGAATCTGAAACTCAAAATAAAACCTCCCTGTCAACAAAGGCAGGTCTCCAGGGATCCCGTAAAGCACAGACACGCACTCAGGATGACATGCAGCTTCATGGGAGAGCAGTGACTCTAAGGGAAAAGGTGTGTTTCAGAGTTTATCTTTCAGGAAAGGTGAAAGATGTTCTCTTAGTGATGTTTTCATAAGTTTTTTAAACAACACAAATACTCACACATACAGAGATATATACATACACGTATGTGCACAGACCCATAGACACAGAGAAAGACACAGAGAGAGAGACACACACAGTATGAATTTTCATAACAGTGACAAAAAAATGGTCAAGTTCAGATTTTACCCCATCACCATATAAACTGACAAAAGGGCACTGTTTGCAAGCTTCTTTTAGGCCCGATTAAAGACTCTCTACACTTTTTCTAAAATCCCCATGTTATGACACACTCTCTGGCAAACCCTGAACCCTGTCATTACTGTCCTTAGTTCAACAACACTGAGAAACTGTGGTCCCCAGGGATGCTGTCATCTTCTACAAAGGCCACATCATGTCTCTAATTCTTGATCCTAGCGGCTCATTTTATATGCTCTGCGTGTGCATGTTTGACTTTCAGAACATGACTCATGCCTTTTAAGTTTCTCATCAAGCCTACAAATGGAGAGAAGGAGTGATGAGTTGGCTGATTGGAAATGAAAGAAAGTGTCCTTCCCTCCCTGGACACTATGATCTTTTTTAGAGAGTGCACTAAGTGACTTCCTGGCTCACCAAGACCAATGTGATGTGACATTTGAGAAGGGAAAGGGATAGGGGGTGTTCCCCTTGTATTATTTTTAGACAGCTCATCACTTTCACTTCTGACAGCAATACCTCCTCCTTCCACTGCTTTCAGGAGAATAGCAGAGCAGCATAGGATGTCACCATAGGATATCAAAGCTTGGCTAGAGCTTTACAGCTAGGGAGTTCAACTTACACATTCAGGCAAGTTTTATGGAGCAGTATGTTAAAGTCCTCAGGACGGGTCTGTTATCTGTGGAAACTGGGATGGGCTTTGGGAGGTAAGTTAAATATATTCATGTCCTGTGTTTGGAAGATGGTGGAATGATGCTGTTCTCTCTCTCTTTTTCTTGTTTTGTTTTCAAGACAGGGTTTCCCAATGTAGCCTTGGCTATCCTGAAACTTATTCTGTAGACCAGACTGGCCTGAAAGGGATGAAAGGCATGTGCTACGATGTCTAGCCTCATGGCATTCTCTTTATGCTCTGGGGAAGCCTTCACTGAAGGGACATCCGGTAGAGGATGTCCTAGCTAGCGCTCGAGGTTTAGGACTTGAAAAAAAAAAATCTGTCATTTGGCTTCAAAGAGGCCTTTGGGGTGTGGACTATGTAAAGGCAAAGAGAAACAAGGAAAGGAAGACTGTCTTTGGAGTAAAACTCTGAATTGCCTCTGAAAGGAGTGATCAACAGACATTCTAAGCATGAACCATCCTATCTTCACTGATTAGAGCTGCCATGCGGACTCAGTGACCTTTAACCTTCACTTATTTGACACTGTTGGGATGAACAGTGCAGGACCAAGTCCCTCTGCACTGTGGGAACTGGAAACCTGGGACTGAAGAGAAGGCGCAGCAGTTGAGAGCACTAAAAACTCTTGCGCATGACTAAGTTCGTTCCCAGCACCCGCAACCACCCGTAACTCTAGTTCCAGGCAATGTGGTGCCTTCCTCTGGCCTCCGTGGGCTCCTGCACACAAGTGGTGCACAGAAACTCATGCAAGCACACACATGAAAATAAATAAATAAAACTAAAACAGAAAAAAAAAAGCCCAGAAACAGTAAGGACTTGCATGGCCTTTTCAAACCTGGGAAAGCGGTAGAAGTCTTAAGACTTAGGCCGTGAAGTCGGGAATCGAGGTCTCCCAATCCAAATCTAAATGACAGAATTCCAGCTATGCTTTGATTACGCTTTTCTTTCTATCAATGTTCACGTAGCAGTTATTCTTTTCTTATATGTCTAGTGTGTCCATGCATGTGTGTATGCACATGCATGTATGTGCTTATGCATGTGTCTATCTGTGTATGTGTGTGCATGTGTATGTATGTGTAAATGATATGAGAAAGAATATGTAGAAAGATATCCAGTCCACATAGCCACTCCTGGCTCTTTCTTCTTCTGTGTTCCTAACTAAAAAGGAAGACACTTTTAAGCCAACCTATTAAGTCTTGGGTGAAAACCCTGGAGTCTTGAAGAGATTTCTGCCCTGTCATTGACAGTTATGACTTTTCTGGGGTGGGGCCTCCTGAAATCATCATGATCACAATACTCTTTGTTCTTTTATTATTTTGACTTGTGTCTTTACACTTTCCAAATGAGTTTTACACCCTTTATGTCATTTCAGAATGAGGTTACCCCTGTGAGATGGCAGACAGCCTTATAATAACTCAGTCTTTCACCAGAGCTGAATAAGGATGCCCCAGGGTCCTTAGCAGGAGAGACAATCTAGTAGCTTTATGGCCTTCCCAGAAATATTCTCCAATGTTTACAATGACCAGTCATTGCAGGCGACTAAAGGAACGAATCCAGAAAAAAAAAATGGTGACCTCCTAGATGGACACATGCCAACAACTCTGTTTGGAACGGGTATAGGAAAGAACAAGGCTCTCCTGTAAAGTTTCATTTCTTCTTTTAAGGCTCCTAGGATGCACAGATTTTGACTCCATGGGGACAGACACGAGTCCTTCTATTCAATCTGTAGGATTATAATGCAACAAGACAGGATGGGAACCACAGTCGCTCCCTTTGACTTAGAGCTCTTCCTCTGCAAAACAGAAAGCAAGGTGCTCAGGAGTGAAGATACATAATATTCTCCTTTTCTTTTTCCCCAGACAATCAAATTAATGTGGCAAAATGCTGAACACTTCATAGGCAAATAAGCCATTTCATTTTCCTCAAGGATTTCTGTGACCATTAAATGAGGTAAAAACATACATGTAAAGTGATATTATAAACAGTATATATAAAGTGCCATACAGCAGTTTTATTGAATGTCATCACCTATTTTGTATTTAAGTTCTACAACAGAAAAAAAAATGATAGAAATGTCTGTTCAAATGGCTACTCACCTCTACCATATAGTGTTTCAAATGCCTAGGCATAGGGAGGAAAGAGTAACAGGCATTTGCTAGGTTTGTTTCAATGCTGGGAATTGAACCCAGGACCTCACGCATACTAAACATGTACTTGGCCACTGAGCTATACTTCGAGCCAGAGCGTAACTCTTGAATTTTAAGAAGTGGCATGAGCCAGGTTTGAAAGGAAAAGGCCAATGTATGAAATGCTGCCAGTCTTCCTTGTAACTCACTAAGTGTATTGCAGGCAGAAGACCTCCTTTTTCATAAAGGTAATGTCACCTCAACCAATATCTTATTAGAGTAAGGGAAGTTCTGTCACTGTGTCCAACACACCTATTGACATTTGTTTATGATCTGCCTGTTTGCATGCAAGCAAGAGCTGAAAATGCTTTTTCACATGCATCCAATTCACAGCCAAGTAAAAATGTTTCTGTAGCAAGAACAATCTTACATTAAACTTTTTTTTAATAGATTGTTTAACCAGATGAAATTCTTTGTTTCTTTTCAAAGATACAATTCAACCTTTGAAAATAGAAGAAACTGATTCTAGTTTATCTAGTCATTATTAAAAATTTATTTATTTTTATTTTCTGTGCATTGGTGTTTTAAGGGCATGTATGTCTATGTGAAGTTCCCCTGGAACTAGAGTTACAGACAGTTGTGAGCAACCATGTGGGTTCTGGGAATTGAACTCAGTTCCTATGGAAGAGCAGTCAGTGCTCTTAACTGCTGAGCCATCTCTCCATTCCCAAAGGATCTGATTTTAATGAAAGACATACATTTCATCACAGATGGCATGCAGTGTCCTCCCTTTAATTTCTCTCTCCAAAAGGAACACCTTCATCTCTGTATGCTTAACAGCAAGAACAGACTAAAGAAGCTTGCTTCTGTCCACACCTGCACTGCCGAGGACAGCCTCTTGTCTCCGAAGTGCTGGGATTAAAAGGTGTGTGGCACCACTGCCCAGCTAACAATAGGATTTTCTAAGGGGAGGTGAAACATTCCTTCCTATGGAAAGCTCCAAAAGCTCAGGAAGTAAACAACTCATTGGTTTCAGGAACTCCGTGAGACTAAAATTCACTAGGACCCTCCCTCCTCAAGCATCTATAAATAGAGACCAGCTGAACAGACTATAGACCAATCATATGAAGGCATTTTCTCAACTGAGAGTCTGCTTTCCCGGATACATCTAGGTTGTGTCAAGTTGAAAACAAACCATCACCACCACCACCAACAGTAACAACCAGGATACACACATAAACAAATGTAATTTTTAAAATGGTAAGAGGCAGAATTGGCAGGTTAAAGTGAAAATCAGTTGAACTCTAGTTTGTATTTTAAGTCTTGGAATCTGGATTATATTTTTTCAGTCTAGTACCTCCAGTTCTCACCTTAGAAGAGGAAATGTTAATTCTGGCTTTGTCAATACCACCAAACTACTAAGCACAGTAGAAATAATGAATATAAAACTATTATTAAAAATAGAGACTCTTTCTAAATGGTGATATGAAGACCCTTTAACATGAGGCAATCGCTAGTTCGACAGACAAATTGGGGTGATTGAATTTTTGAGCAGCCTATATAGGCCAATAACCATTGGCATTTTAGATGGCTCCGGAAGCCAATGGGTAGAGAAGAGACCATTGATCATGCTGTCTAACTTCCACTTCCCTTCTGATGACAAAAAGTATGGATCTCACTTGGGAAAACTTTCTGCTGGACACAGGCCTGACGGGAGCTAGAAAAAGAGCCCCTCGACTTGGTCCTAGGGAGTAGAGTTCTATGGATCCCGGGAAAGTTTGAGCTTACTCCACTCCTGAGGACAGCTTGAGAGACTTCCCACATTTCCTGTATCCCTGGAACAGCCCAGGTCCACAGCTTTGGGCAGGTCTTTCATTCTTTGCTTCAGTTCTCCTCCATATTCTTGTCCTTTCAATGACATCTAGTCATAATCTGTTACTGAGTTAGCTAGTATGAGAGCCAGGAGTTGCAAACAAAACCCATTCATGGTAAAAGCAGCCATGCATGGACATACGTTCCCTTGCAATGAGCAGCACCGTTTAGCAATACCCCAAATACAAAGAGTCCTGGGGGAAAGCAAAGCTGCTTTTGTCTGTCTGCTTTTGCTCTTTGTTGGTGAGTACAGTTTCCCTGTTGCTGCTCTCATTCTTTGCTGGCCCAGATTCTTCAGCCCTCCAATGTGGTCTAAAGACCAGTAACTTCTCAGGTATCTCCTTGGCCAACTGCACCAGCTTGGGATTGCTGAGGCACACATCTTTATGGTCCAAGCAACTATCATGCTCTCGGCCTCTCTATCATGCAGACAGTCAGTGCTGGCCTACCTAAGCCATTCTAATCCAAGACGGAAAGACAACCAAAAGCATTTGTGTTGTATCAATAAAAATATATTTTAAAATAACCCCTACCCCATACTCATAAGGTATAAAAAGGTTTTATAAAACTGTGTAAGATACTTGTTGATACTATTAGTTTTACAAGGCATGTATGGGTAGTCTGCTAATAAATTGTTGTGGTCACCTTTGTGTGACTATCATCCTTCCAAAGGTATGTTCTTCAAAAGGGAAGTTGATTGGTGCCACGTTATCACATAATTAAGTCACAAGAAAGAGCTGTATTCCAAAATCTTCACAAACACTTACAAGACAGATATCCATATGGGTACTTATGTTATTCCTAGATGATCACATGTGGAAAAAATTCAGATATTCATATCCAAATAAAAAAATCACCCTACAAATGTAGTATATTCCTAAATATTAACTTAGTTTTTTTAATTAAATTGAATTATTTTTATTTTATGTACATTGGTGTTCTGCCTGAACATATGTCTGTGTGAGAGTGTCAGAACCTCTAGAACTAGAATTACAGAGAGTTGTGAGCTGCCATGTTGGTGCTTGGAATTGAACTGGGAATTGAATTGTTCTGCTTTGAAAGAACAGCCAGTGCCCTTAACTGCTGAGCCAACTCTCCAGCCCCCAATATTAACTTAGTTTTAATGTCTCTTCTTTTAAGAAACTCTGTTCTCTAGCTATTGTTACCTGACAAACCATTTCAGATCTCAGCGGTGTAGAGCACTGGGCCACGCTAATGGACCTTGTAGGTTTAACTGATATGCTTTCTCTTTGTTCCGTGATGTCATGCCCTATGCAGAGAAGACTTCTGGGCCAGGGTCGCTTGGCAGCTGGGAATGAACATCTTGTCACTGCGTTCTTCTCCAATCTGTTGTTGATACTGGCTACCAGATGAGATAGTTGACCAGAGCATCTTCAAGTAGCTTCTGTCTGTGCCTGGGGCATCCTCACAGTATGGCCATCCCAGGGGAATTGGATTCCTCACATTAACTCACCAGACTGCCCCAAACCTGAGTCTCTCTTTTCAAACTTCCTCTGAGGCCATGCAGCAATGATTCCACAGGGTATTGTGTTGATTACAAGTGAGCTGCAAGCCCACTCAGATTCAAGAGGAGACACCATCAATACTGACTCCCTGTGGGTACCTATGTCTCCTTACAGAAAAGATGGAGGTTAAGAGAGTGGTAGGCATCCTTGAAAAGCCCTGCCCAGACAGTATTCTTGCTGCTGTCTCTCTACGCTCACATAAGGTTCAGTCTTCAAAGTGGTGCTTACCAAATTTCCGTCTATAAATGCCATTATTATGAACATGTGCTATCTTAGCCATTTTTCTAATGGCTGCCAGTCTCTCTCGCTCTCCATCACCAGTTTTCCACAGCATATAACAGAGCTCTCAAGCACTTAGGAAACAAACAAAGTAAGACATATTAAAGAAGTGTGTATTATTTAAAAACCAGTTTTAGCTATGATTATTATATGTCCAAGACATAATCTCAGGCTGGAGAGACAGCTCAGTGGTCAAGAGTACAGCCTGCTCTTCCTATAGACGGAGGTTCAATTCCCCAAACCTACGTAGCAGCTCACAACTGTCTACAACTCCAGTTTCATGGGATCTGATGCCCTCTCTGACCTTTTCAGGCACAGGCACACATGTGGTACATAGATATACATGCAGACAAAATGCTCATACACATGAAAATAAATTTAAAAAAAAACTAAAAGAGAGATGCTCTTAAGTCCTTTTAGAAGGAGGAAAAGGGGAAGAGAAAAACAGCAAGGGAAAAAATAGGATAGAAAGTGTGTCACTTCCCAAAATATTTAAATTACTTTATTTTAAAGGTTAGACAAGAGGAAGGAGCCAGTTCTTCAGTTTTCATGTTCAGTAGCTGGGTAGCTGACCATCCCTAGAGAAAAATCCCCAAGTAAGTTTGTTGGTATAATGTTCTTATGTATTGTATATAATTTATCCTTGTTCATTCAAATGCTGATTTCTCTATCCCATTATCTGGTTCCAATTCGGACATTATATTATGATGCTTATTCCAAGAATCACCTGTCTCAAGTTTGTGTAAACATGACACAGTTTGTTCTCTGTATTGTCAATAAAACAACCAGCCACAATGCTGAGCAATGGAGAGAATAGGGTGGAACAGACTGATCCAGAAGGGAGGAGAAGGAAGCAAGTGGGAGAGAAGGAGAACAGGGATCGGCAGAAGAGGACTTCGAACCACTAGGAGTGATGAACTGGACCTAAGATATGACTAAAAGCAAGTATAATGGGTGAAATCTGAGTGGTAGGAAAACTGTGTGGGCTTGGAGGTTTAGGATGGAGTAACTATTGCCCAGCACTGTGCTCTACCTTAATTAAATAAATCCTAGTCTCTGTGTGGAGATTTGGGTATACAGCTGGTTTAGGAATAACCACTGCTTAACTAAAAGATAAATCAATAGTAAATATTAATAACCCACGACATACATTGACAAGTCTCTTCTCAAACCTAAGACCAGGTATTCCCCTCAGTGAGGCCTGGCAACTGCACGCAGTTCCCTAGCCCATCCGTGTTTCCTCTTTCCCATCTACCTCACATCTCACACACCGCCTCCCTCAAGCTCAAGTATCTTTTCCTCCATTCTCACTTCCACTTGCTGCCTTTCTTATTTCTCTGACAGAATGAAGCAGTTCAGGCAGGAAGGAGACCACCTCCCCTCTCAGCCACCACCCTCTCTGCACATTGACCCTTCACCTTCCAGCTGTCATGCCCCACCTACAGCGGACCAATCTGCAGTTGCACACCTCTCCCCGCTGCTCACCTCAGTGTTTTGGCAACCTGTCCATCTCTATCCCCGTTCCCACAGCAAGCCGACGTACACTTACTTAACCACGTTAAAAAATACTTCTTTGGGCCATATTTCTCCCACATGTCCATTTGTTTTTCTCTAAAAGCAAAACAAAACAACAAACCCTCTCTGAATAAAAAAAGAGAATAAACTACAAACAAATGACAAAACTGAGGTGTTTTTTTTTTTAATGCTCATTTTATTGTTGGGTCTTTTCCATGCTTTTTCTTAACCTCATCAGGAAAAGGTTTCCCATTACTACTCCAGCCATAATTTCCTCAAAGTTATATTGTATTTTTGTCTCATGTGTGAGTGCCCAGGTGCCAATGGAAGCTAGAGAGCATCAGAACTCTTGAAACTGGAGTCATATTGTTGTCATGAGCTGCCTATGTATGTGCTGGGAACAGAACATGGGTCCTTTGAAAGTGCAGCAAGCAGTTTTAATAACTGAGCCATCTCTCCAGCTCCTAAAATTGTTTTTAGTTAAAGTTGTCTTGAGCCATCTCGGTACTGAATCCAACTTCTGATTCTGTTTCCACATCCCTCAACCTATTAGCAACCTTTGGTATGGTTTGCATTCTCTTCTCCTCTGTATGCTTTCCTCAAGAGCACCACAAACTTTCCCACGATCTTCCTGATACCTCCTCTGTATCCTCCCCTGGCTTCTCGTCCTTTCCTTTCCTTTTCAGTGATGCGCCCCATGTTTGTTATATGAAGAATTCCCATATTGAGTTCTCTCTCACATCACAAGTCCCTGCCATCCTTTGTCATAACGAAATTGCTTCCCGACGAGGTTCCCATTTGCTCTCCTCCCTCCCCACTGTCTGCTTTTAACAGTGCAACGAAAATTATTAATCAAACTATCAGACATGTCTTGTCTCCCTTCTGTTTAAGTCCTGCATTACCTCCTCACCTCACCCATGTTCTAAGATGGCCAACGAGTCATTACATGATTTGACACCTGGGTATGTCTCTGACTCCACCTTTTATGGTTTTCCTTCACTGGCCTCCTGCTTTACTGCCAACATTCTAGGCATGGCCATGTAATAAAAACTTTGCCCTGACTAATCCCTTTTGTGAGATGCTCCAAGCACTGAGTGGCTTCCAAGTCTCTCAAAAATGCCTTGCTACCTTGTCAGAGTTACCTGGTCAGAGAGTGCTGCTTGGCTCTGAATCCTGCAGGGGCCAGACCCCCAGCACCACTAGCCCTCCATACACAATTCTATTGATTTGCACATGCTTTATCCCATTGGACCTGTTCCAGTGAGAACCCCAATAAACCAATTTCTTGTTTGTAATAGGTACTACGTATTGTCTCACAAGAACAAGAAGCTTTATCTGTTTCACAGAGGTGCTGTAAGCCCGTAGGATACTGCCTGGCACATGGTAGGTGCTAAATGAATAATTTCTGAATGAATAAATATTGTGAAGACAACAGCTCAAGTATGAATGAAATACAGACCAATTTATATATAGTTGTTAGAGATCTAACAGTTTTTCCTCAAACCTCCAAGTTGCTTTCTCAGCACAACATGAAACTATTATTTTAAATTCCTCTTTAGCCTACAAGGTTAAACGTTATAGTCCTTGATTATAAATACAGAAGTGTAGAATAAAGAAATGAAAAGCTAAAAGAAGCAAAAGACAGAGCCTAGAGAGGGTTGGGCTTTCTTGCAGCATGCCATCTCCTGTTACTCAGAGAATATTATCCATACTTATAAAGAGAAAGACAGAGTATACCTATGGAGTAGGATATATTGGTCCAGCTACTTTAAGGACAGCATGGCAGTGTAAGCGAAATCACTTCTAATTTCAGAAACTTTATTGCCAGTTTTATATCTTATCACAACACTTCCTCACCCACAAGTGACATTTGTGTAAGGTCGTTTGTTTGCAGAAGAGGAAGCAATCCAGAAATCTATCAAAGGGAAACAGGTACAATAAACAATAGTAGATCATCCACTGTAATAGAATACTATGTGGGTCATTAAGACAGAAAGAAATCTCAGTACTGATGTGGAAAATTACAGAGTTCCAGGGTATGCTAATGGGGAAGGATGAGATTTTGAAGGAACTATATTGTAGGGTGCCTTTATGTTAAAGAGAGGCTTAGAGGAAAATCTGTTTGCACCTGCTTTCATATATTAGAAGGTTATGCAAGCATCTAATAAAAAAAATTCAACTAAAGTAAACATCAGGGACCAAAACTGTTGCATAAGCAAAATTTCTCCACACATAACATTTATGGCATGTTCAAATAGTTTTAATTAAGCCTCATGATTGTAATACTTGGTTAAACCTATACAAAATATATTAAGAGTGAAAAATATAACAAATTTCATGAGGAAAAAGAGAAGGCCCTGGAAGATCCATTTCTTCTTCTGAAATTTTAAAGGGTTAATGATCACTGTGCTTCACCCATAAAATGAAGTAGAATGAACAATATCAGATTAGGGATCTAACAACTAGGTTCAAATCCTGTCTCCCTCATGCAGTATCCTCATTTCCTCACACTTTCTCAATGATGGAGGGTATGAAAATGAACAGATCCTAGAAGAGGACATCCATACAAGAGCATGTATCCACAGAACAGACAGTGGAAGGTCATAGGGAAGCGGTGGGAAGGCCTAAACTAAGCCTGCTGCCATCATATGGATATGGCTATGACAAACACGGACTCACTTATTTAAAGGACGTACAGCAACAAGAGAATTGAGATGCGATCTCTCCATCCATTACCCATGACCACACTGAAAATCCAAGAGGAAAGCAGTCCCAGTGGAGATTTGTTTCAGACCATGGCAGATAACTATGGTTTAAAACCACAACGCCAAGACAAAGGTGCTTGAAGCAGGACCATAAAATCTGGCCAAGCCAATCCCCAGGAGCCCACTTAAGGTTCACAGGAAAAGGAACCAGGAGCCAACAGCTCCCGCTGCACAACTTAAGCAAGGAATCTCAGCAAGATGTCAGTTCAGATATTTTTTTCTCTTAAACTAAAGTCCTTTATGAGCTGTATCACCTTGAAAATAGATACAGACAATGAGTACCTACAGCCCCTTCTCCCCCTTTTTCCCTTACCCACCCTTCCTTCCTCCTTCCCAATAATTGTTTCAGAGTGCATCTGCAAGCACTATTTACAGGATTAAGAAACAGCAGTAATGCTCACTCCAAGTAGCCAGACACCAAAAGCAGACACTAGATGATAGCACTTACATGGAGCTGCAGAACTCATGCCTGACGGGAGGTCAAGGAAGCAGGTAATGGAAAGGGACAGGTACAAGGAGGCTCTGAGCCCTGCTAATGCTCACTCTTCTTCGGGTGCCGGAGATACTTTTAATGGGTTTTTTTGTATATTGTCCTACACTGTTTTAAAAGGCAAACTCTGGAGTGCTTTTGAGAAAACAGACTCCATTCTCTTATCAAGCAGGAAGTTCAAGCACACAGAAGTACCGTGTAAGCGCCATCCCCACATCAAGCATATAGCCTAGACAAAAATAATTCCAGGGACAAATAGATTCTATCGCATCTTCACATGTTAGAAAGTCGGCTATCAAATTATCCAAATATCCTAAGTACAAAATCTGAGAAAATCTGAACTGTTCACATTGCTATGACAGCCATCCCCAACTAAAAGGTTCAGTGTATGCAACCTTGGAGCTTAACTGGCCTTTGAAATTTTGGCAGTGCTGTACAGGGGCTGAGAGCAAAGGGGAAGCTGCATGTTAATGGAGCTTCTGAGACACTGCTCAGAAAAAAAGCCCATCTGTCAACAAACTGTTATATAGAACCCATCCTTCTGCATAGGTTCAAAGCAGTGAGCTATCGGGATTGCCTCTGAGGGGACAGAAGAGATCACTGCTCAAAGTGACATGCTCTAAGACGAAAAGAAAGCTCACCAAATAGGTAATTTCAGATATTCTCCTTTTTGTAGAGAAGATGAAGTCTAAAATGTCTGAATTTAGGAGTTGAATTCTCTAGGAAGAAAACATCACAAGTGTAGGCTAAGCCTCTCTACTCCTCACTTATAAATACCAGATTATATTTAATGAATAAAAAGGTGCCTTTTTTTTTGACACAGTGTCTCATGTAGCCAAAGCTGGCCTTGAACTAGCTATGTAATTAAGAATGTTCCAACTCTCCAGTCTCTGACTACCAAGTATTGGAATTAAGGCATACACCATCATATCTACTCAAAAGATATCTTCACTTATGAGATTATTGTTTAAAGTATACTTCACAAAAATTTTAAACAACAAAGAAAGGAATACCAAAAAGCATCTGTTAACTATATAAAATTACTGATTATCACTTTTCTATTCCTGCGAAGTTATATCATGCCCAAGGCAACTTGTAGAAGAAAGATGTTATTGGAGCTAACAGTTTCATAAAGTGAGTCCATGACCATTATGGCAGAGAACATGGCAACAGGCAGGCAATTGCGGCCTTTGAGCAGTAGCTGAGAGCTTACATCTGTACCCCTAAATGTGAGGCAGAGAGAAATCTACCTGAGAACAGTGTGGGCTTTTAAAATCTCAAAGTCCACCCCCAGTATACACCTCCTCCAGCAAAGTCCATACCTCCTAATCCTTCCTAAATATTTCTACCAACTGGGAAAAAAGTATTCAAATATATGAGCCTATGGGGGACATTCTTATTCAAACCACCACTCTGAAACGTAGCCTTGGCCCATGAATTATTAATTTTGTACAGTTCAAGATATCATCAAAAGGAGAAAACCACCCAAAGGCTGGTTTTCTTCTGATTATTCAATAGTCAGGGCTTGCCAAAGGCCAAGAATTGCATCAGAATTTGTGTGTAATGGGTCATTCCTTAGGTAATCCTTCCTTTCATTTGGGCCATAGACACTCACTAGCAAGCACAGGTTGCCCATGGCAATAGATCCACTGAAAGAAAGATGGTTTTCTTTCTTTTTTTTATATTATTTTTCAATACAGGGTTTCTCTGTGTAGCCATGGCTGTCCTGGAGAGCCACCACTGCCTGGGTATCCTACCCAAGAATGAGTGATGGCCAGGTGTGGTGGCGCAAGCCTTTGATCCCAGTACTCAGGGAAGTAGAGGCAGGCGGATTGCTGTGAGTTCAAGGCCAGCCTGGTAGACAAAGCAAGTCTAGGACAGCCAAGGCTACACAGAGGAAAACTTGTCTTGATAAAAGAAAAACAACAAAAAAAAGGAAGGAAAGAAGGAAGGAAGGAAGGAAAGAAGGAAGGAAGGAAGGAAGGAAGGAAGAAAGGAAAGAAGGAAGGAAGGAAGGAAGGAAGGAAGGAAGGAAGGAAGGAAGGAGAAAAAAAGAATGAATAATGCTCCCAAAAGTAAATGTTAGAGGTTTTCTCAGCATTCACTTTTAAGTTATACTACTGTTGAACTGAAAGAGCTAGGAGATGGCTTTCCTACTCTAGGGAATGCCTCCACAGTGTTCCTCACAGGTAAGCGTTCACTGTTGTGGTACAATTGCTTTCTATGTCCATGCACGAAGGTATAAGATACAGCGAAGCTGTCCAGCTCTTGTGGCACACATCACACACCTTTAAGCCCAGCACTAGGGAGGCAGAGGAAGGGGGATCTCTGAGTTTGAGGCCAGCCTGGTCTACAGATCCAGTTCCAGGATAGCCAGGGCTAAACAGAGAAACCCTGTCTCCGAAAAACTAAAAAGAAAATGCAATGAAGCTTTCCCTGCCTGTCCTCATTATCTGGTCCCCTAAAATAAGTATATTTAGGGGTGGCTCAAGCCCTAGGCCAACATAAATGATAGCTTTTAGCTACGAGTATTTATGTTTACGGTTCTTAATTTCCGTAAGTGATCCTTCGTATCCTTGCTTTTCTTCTGCTTTCTCTGGTGGGTGACTGACAGTGCATGACTTCCCATTGTGCAAGGACAGAGAAACATCCTGAAATGTATTTTAGGAGTGTTCTGGAGGAAACAGGAAGTCCCACCAGTGTGCTATACCCCATAGTAGGTGTGATAATAGGTAATCCCACCCTGAAAGTAGCTGAAAGGAAAGGAGAAAAGCCTGCGGAAAATCTTGTCCATGTATGGTTCCCTACTTTTTTAAAACTGCCTCTCTTAGGAATTCCAAGTGTCGACAAAGCAGTTTTGCAGACATGGAGACACACGATCTTGAGAAAACCTGTTTCATCATAGTACACCCAATTTCTAGAAAAATTAATCATTAAGTTGACTCAATATCAACACTTTGATTTCAAAATATTGGTCATAATTTATTAGAGTCAGTAAAGCCAAGAAGCACGGAGAGCAATCCATTTTCAAATCCATATAGCATTTTCTAGTTAAATATTTCTGCTTATATTCTTATATAATTGGGCTTCCTTTTTGTTGTTGTATTTCGGTTTGAGACTCTCTCTCTGTCTCTCTCTCTCTCTCCTTCCCTCCCTGCCTTTCTCTCTCCCCCACCTCTCACCCTGGCTGTTCTGCAACTCACTGTATAGACCAAGCTACCTTCAAACTACTTGCTGGGGCTAAAGGCGTGGGCCACTACACCTGGATTAACTGATAGACTTTTAACAAATAAAAATGTAAACGTCCAGGCTGAGGATATAGTTTGGTAATAAAGTATTTGACTCACATATCCAAGGCCCTAGGTTTGATACTCAACATCAGAAGAAAAGAAAAGAAAAATCAGACACCCAATTAAATCTGAAATTGAATTTTGGACAATGAATAACTTTTAATAAGTTTGCCTGTGAAATACCTACAATATAAGTGCATTTTAAAGTATTCATTGCTGATAGGAAATTTAAATTTAACTAGATCTCCTGTATTATCTGGTAACCTTAGTCCGTTTCTTCATCTAGCTAACAATGTTCTCTTCCTGTGGCCACTTCTCCTTTGCTCTTACTGCCATGTGCTTCGAGATTGGGTTCATCCTTAAGCCGTGGCACAGAGTTCCACAGAGGACCAGAGCTACACTGTCCCTTCAGCCACTTCTATCTGACCCACAATGACTTTATTTACCCCCATCACAGAACTATGATAACAGGGAACCTACATATTTAAACCTTGCTATGCCAAAGGAAGATAGGGCAGGTCCCAGAAGAAAGAGAAATAGACATCTCTGCTATCTCTAAACAGGTCACCAGAAAAGAGCTGACCAGTCCTGCTTTGCTACCTCCCTTCCCTGACCACTGGACCCTTAGTACAAAAGCAATCAGCTCCTGGAGACTGGAATGTTTCAACTTCAGCAGTCTGCATGTTCTAATAATAGCACACAGGATAATGTTGCTGGCGCTTTCCACTGCAAAGACATTACATTTTTGTTATTTAACCTGTACTTTAAAATATTTGCTATGCAAATATTTATTTATTGTAGCTTTCCCAAATTGTGGTTTATCTTCAAGCTTTTTGAGGTAGCCAGAGCAGGCAGATTTCCATCTAACACATCGTATCGCTGCTCAATTAAATATTCATCAACTGGAGCCTGTGAGCCAGGGTGCAGGCCATTGATCCATTTGTTTTGACACTTTAACTAGCAGTCTGAATTGGAGGTGTTGCTTATCAACTGAGTTCAACTGGTTGTTAATGAGAGGAAAGACAAACAGTTGATAGGACATAGTTTTGGCTTTAACTCCTACAAAGCAGTGATTAAGGGAGGAAAGTGGAGAGATGGGGAGATAGAAATGATGTAACGAAGCCAGAAGAAATGAGCAGGGATGGGCATCAATGGCTCTGTGTATTCTGGTTCCTCTCACCAAACCCCATGTATTTCTATTGGTCACCTTTTTGTAGGTAGCCCTAACTAGACAGTCACAATATATTCACCATTCTGTAACCACTCCTTTTCACTTAGCATTATACCCTGAAGAGTTCTCATGTTAGCACTTGAAACTTCACCTCACTGGTTTGACAGCAGTATTCTTTGTCATTGGAAAAACAATACAGTTTATTTAGTCCCTATTAGGTTTTCGCCTTCTTTATTACAGTCACAAACAATTCTGTACTGAATCTTCTTACTTATTCTTATGCATAATCAGAATTTTTTTACAGTGTAGATGCTAGATGAGAGTATTCGTTTCTTTGAAAACATGGAGGCCTGGAGAGAAAGCTCCGCAGTTAAGAGCATTTGGTGCTTCGGCAAAGGATCCAGGTTCAAACCCCAGCACCTACATAGTGACTATCAACCATTGGTAACTCTAGTTCAAGGGGATCTGACATCCTTTTCTGGCCACCACAGGCAACAGCGACCAAGCATGTGCACATGGTGAACACAAATACATGCAGACAAAACATAAAATTTATATATATATGGAGAGAGAGAGAGGGTTGGAAAAGTATTTCAGTTGGTAAAGTGCCTAGTTTGCAAGCATGAGATGGAAATCTAGATCTCCGGAACCCATATAGGTGTGGAAGGATGTTCTTGTAACCCCAGAACCTCGAGGTAGGTGACAAAGAGAGGCAGACTCCTGTAGCTCACTGACCCTACAGTCTAGCTGAATGCATAAACTTCAGGTTCAGTGACCCTATTTCAAAAAATAAATGTGGTGCCTGGTGGTAGTAGATCATGCCTTTAATCCCCGCACCCAGGAGGCAAAAACATGCTGATCTCTGTGAGTTTGAGATGGCTCTGCTCTACAGAGTGAGTTCTGGGCAGCCAGGGCTACAGAGAACCCTGTCTTGAAAACCAAAACAAAACAAAATATTAAATAAATAAATAAATTGATAAATAACTAACTAAATAAATAAATAAATAAGAAAGATGGAAGGCTGGAGAGATGGCTTGGTAAATAAAAGCTCATGTTCTTCCTTCCGAGGGCCCAGACCCCATTCTTCTAGAGGACTGCAGGCCTTCTTCAGGTGCCTGCGTGCATATGGTTGGCACACATACATCCAGATGCACGAACATGAGTACACACACATGAGTGTGCACACAAACACAGACCTCTTTTTTAAAACATTGTTAAATGGACATAGCATTGCAAGGACTCCTAATGGCTTACCGCTGCTCGCATAGATCAGTGTATCTATTACCCCTCATCAGACAAACTTACCGCGGTAGATGGCAGTTAATACGATGTCTTGAGAGTAAGAAAGCAGATTTCTCACCCTTAAATGGGATGTCTGTAACACACTCCTCCCCCCTAAAACGCTTGGGAATCTATGCAGAAGCGTCAGAAAGGTTTTAAGAGCCAGAGGTAGTGGATGACTTTAAGGAAACAGGTGTGTTTTCCCAACACAGCCAGGCAGATATAAACTAACATGTACGTTCCTGGTGGTTTACCTGGTGGGTCTCTCTCTGACCTCTGTCCATGAGATCCGAGCCATTCTTAGGCAATGACTGTTACGTTTGTCCATTTGCTATTAAAGATAAGTGAAGGAATTTCCCGAGCACCCTGGTGTGGAACAGCAGCCCTGCTTTGTGATTATGAGGATCCCTTACTCTTCCTAGGAAGGATGGAGGCCATCCACCTGCATGACAGACCTTGGCCCAAAGATTACATAGAAGCGTAATTAAAATAAGTAAGGCTCCCGATGAGTGTCCTGGAAGGAATGTTCCTTCTGGAAACTTGAGACCTTCCAGCCCTAGAACCCTGAGAGTATAGTAAAAAATGATTCATAGATTTTTGAAAGGGTGATTATGGACTGACATAAGCAGGGTCATGTCTTTTCCATTCCTTGCTTCTGAGATTCACAGTGCTACCTATGCAGAAACTGATTGTAAAATTGTTGCTGGCTTGGGGTGGACACTGTGTCCTGAAGGACGGTGTCCATCTCGAAGCTGTGTTCTCGCTGGTCATTAAAAGTTGCTTCGTCACTTTGTCAGACTTCATCCTCTGGGTGTTGCAGCGTGTGATGAGGCTGACAGGGACTAAGCTGCACCTCCTCGGCTCTAACCAGGTTCCTCGGGCCAATGTAATGCTAAATAGGCTCCTATGTCTGCGAGCCAGGCCTTCTGTAGCCCTTTGATAGCCATGCTGACAGATGCCTTTAGGCAAACATGACAGTCTTGTGCCCAGTGTATATGTTGACTCAGTCAATACACGTCGTTGACTCTTCCAAGATGGAAGGTGTCCAATGTAATCACTTGCCACCAACTGGATGGTTGGTCTCCACTGGGGATGGAGCCAAGCCAGTGGCTCAGTGTTGATCGCTGTGCCTAGATGTCTGGACATTTATCAGTAACAGGTTAGCCTTACTGAGAAGGATCCCACAATACTGGGCTGTACATGATTTCTACTCTGTCACTGGGACATGAAGCTTGTAATTGGTGTCAGCTGACCAAGCCGCTGTGCCTACTTCAGGGTTTATTGCTTCTTTCAGGGCAGATGCTCACTGTAGGATTTTCTGTTTTACACAAAGCTTGTCACACATCACGCTCCCTCTCACACATGCTTCTACATACTTCTTCCACATATTTCTCTATTCCTAATCCTACATTCTTCCTCTGTCTGGGTTCTCAACCTCTAAACATGTCACTTGTTACTAAATGTGGTGTTGGGCTTCAGACCCAGGACAATCTGCCGAAGTACCTTTTTAACCAAAGCAGACCTGGCCTCCAGGTTCTCCCAGCATCCCTCAGTCCCTTACTGTTATAGGATGTGGCTGGCAATAACACAAAACTTCCCACCCTAGAAGAGTGGATTAAAAAGCAAAAGGGGAGATGTTCAGGATGTCCCTACACCCTACCCAGCAAAAGGGCAGAGCCCTGGAGGAACAACAGAACCGGTGCTCCAGGTAGATAGCTTCACAAGTATTCTTTCCCAATTAACCGGTTCATAAAAGTCTACTTCCCAGGAGTAGAACAAGAAAATGGGCAGCCGGAAGTCAGCAATGTACTTAAAGAAAATTCTATTTTTTCCATTGGAAACCCAGCAGGGAACAAAGCATTTCTGCTCTAATAAGCAAGGTGAAATGAATTCTCCAGGGCCAGGAGAAGCAAATGCAATCAGCTAGGAAGAGGTTTATTAAGACCATGAAGGTCCCATGGCTGTCCAGCTCCGGTGCCATCCAGCAAAACTCCTACGAAGGCCAGAACATCCTACAGTTTCCACTGGCTACCTGTGGTTCCAGAGTGCTCGGGAATTTGGCTGGTGAGGCACAGAAACTGAGTCGTCCGCCTTATTGTGTTTCAGTCAATTTACATTTAAATGGCTGCAGGTGGCTAAACAGCAGCCAGACCAGACATTGTGTAGGCCTTGATCCTGGGGATGTATACCTAGAGAGGCAGGCCCCGTGGAGTGAGTGACAGCATGGGACACTTTCAGGTGAAAAGGCCAAAGCAGCCAGTGGGTGTGGGTCAGGCCTTGGACTCCCCAAAAAGCCAGTCAGTCCTGACATTCAATTTAGAACGACAGTTGGTAGGAGAGCATCTAGGAGGCATCCTGTCCAGTGGTCATTAACACTGCCTCCAATCGCAACTTCCTTAACTTCACCTCCTTAACTTCACCTCTCACCTCCTTCTGCATTTCCAAAGCTAATCCCCAGAATAGCACCCCAGCCCGGATCCTGGGTCTAAGCTCACTGTCCCACTGTGAAGGATGAAGGAGGTTAACAGCACCTCCTTGGATGGATATTCAAATTTATTGGCCTTTGAGAGCTGAAGGTATGGATTAGCTGAGTGTCAACATGGAGGACACTCTAATTACAGTTTCAGGGTGTGAAAAAGGGAGCCTGTCCTATAACCTCACAAATACAGCGTTTCCTTCCACACCAATGACAAAATTACCTAATAAAAACCAGCAGCCTTGTTGCATCGGTGGAAGCGAGATTCTCACCTAATTTTTTTGCTGTCAGCTCCCAGGAGTAAAAGTCTAAGGGGAAGCCGAATTTATCAGTGGAGAGCACTTGTCTGGGAATTACGGAATTCCCATAAGGCACAAAGCCAGAAGCGGGGTTTGGCTGCTCACCAGGGTTTGCTGGGGGCTGACTTCTCTGTTGGTTTGGCTCTTTAGCGAGTTGCTTTTGTTTTGGTTTGGGATGTTGGGAGTAGTGTTTTGAGCTATCCAAGTATTCTCAGGTCTGCTTTCTGGCCTGTTGTTTGGGAGAAGAGAGAGAGCACGCTCTCTTTGTTTGCGATTAGTAATGACCTTGTTATTTGTGAGGCAGGAAGTTCAGAGGTTTTGAATTTTAATCTAGCTCCACCATAGGTCCTCCTGATGAATTTATGTTTTAATTTTTTATCCATGTCTCAGCCACCCCACTTCCTATCAATAAATGAATACATAAACAAAATTCATGAACCTGGCCTAGGGATTTGAGACGGAGAAGCCTTGCTGAGTTTCAGGGATGAGTTTTAACATCAGAGCCTCTCACCCTGTTATTTATTATTTCCTATACAAAACCTTGTAATGAAAGAGCAAAGTAGGTCACTCCCAGCAGCACCAGAATAGAACGCAGCAGAGGTGCTATCAAGGAAATTCCACAGCCTGCCCGGTGCACTGTCAGAAGACAATATCATAGCTTTTGTTTTGCTGATAACCCTGGGAATCAGTCCTGTGAGTGGATTGATTCTTCCACCCTTGTGGAAGCGCCAGGAGGAAGGTGGCATTTCCAAGCATCTCGTGTGGAAAAGAGAGCATGTGTGTATGAAAATCAAAAGTCCTGGGGAACTTGTGGCCCTCCTCTGATGTTAATTCTTACATCATTTTCTGCTGTTTCTTGGGGTTTTGTTTTCTTAAGAGAACTGATAAAATAGCATCACTTAGTTCATTCTGATCTCTTTAAAGTCACTTTGTACTCTTTAAAGAAGAAACAAAACAGAGTTCAATCCCTGTTCTTCATAGTTAAAGCATTTTACCAGTTTGCAAGCCCAACTCCCGTTTTTGAAAAACAGAAAGAAAAAAAAATTCTTACAAATTACCATCTGAAAGTAAACCCAAGTCAGTTCCCTAGAGAGAGAGGAAAGTGGCAACAATCACAGCCCCAGTTTCTTCAAAGACAAATACAAGAGTGTAGGCTCAGAGCTAGCAAAAAGGAGACAATGTGTCCTAACCAGGCTGCCTTTGGTCAACAATTGTAAATTCCCTTCTTATTGTCTCTTTTCCCACCTCCATTCAGAAGGCCACCTGGAGGGCAAACCAGCTCCTAAATTGACGCCCAGAAAAACATGAATCAAGTGTTTCCTGGGAGCTTGTTGTCTGTCTACCCTTGGTTTAGTGTTTGTCCCACAACCAGGATGGATTAAGAATTGTATCCTCGACTTGGAAAGGGGCAGGAAGAAGCTGAGGGAGGGAGGGTGGGATTGGGAGGGAATAAGGGAGCGGGATACAGCTGGAATACAGAGTTAATAAAATGTAACTACTAATAATAAACAATAATTAAAAAAATTAAAAAAAAATAATTATATCCTCTGCAGAAAGAAGATGTCCGAAAACTGCTATACTCCTGGTAGCATCCGTGACATCAGATAGAGTGGCACACTGGGTGTTCCCATTCTCCTGTGTCACATCAGGCTAGAAATTTCTTCAGAGCTGAAAGAAGAATAGCAGGGCAGGTTCCCAGGAGTGACAGGTCACCCCTCAGTGTTGCTGTCCTGTGACACTCTTCAACCCCCACCCCCAGGTCCCCACCCCCAGTTCATGGGGCTTTCTCTGTAGAGTCCAGGATGATGCTACCCATAGAATTCTAGAGGGAAGGCATAGCAGAACAGCCCCTGGCTCCATCAGGCATGGGTCCGGAGCACAGCTCCGCCCTCAAGCACAAGCTTTAGAAAGCATAACACAATTTCTTTGAACTATCATTTCTTACACAATTCATTTAGATAATGATACCTGGTTCACAAAACTGAGACAAAGCTCAAATAAAATGATATATAAAAAGCTTCTTGACAGGCATGGCAGCATGGTGACTTATGCCTGGAATCCCAGCACCAAGAGGAGGATGGACACAGGCCAGCCTCAGCTATACAGTGAGTTCAAAACCAGCCAAGTATTTGAGTCCCTGTGTCAACAAGCAATAACAATGACACTAAACAATAATAAGAGCACCTAACCTCAGCTGATAGAGACTTCAACAAATACTGGCACTTTGTCTTGTTTCTATTCTCCTGAATAAAGCGTGTAATGAATTTCTCTATGAATAAATGGCAAGCACCTTCTCTATCTGTTCATTTCTCTCACATGTAAAAAGAATGACAAGATAGGAGAAGCAGAGGCATCAGTGAGATAGGTGCCCATCCAGCTGCGTACAGGAGACACTCAAGTTTCCTGTGCCCCACTAACCCCAACTACAAAATAAAGATGCAGAATTTTGAAGATTGGATAAAAAATGAGCTGGTATACGACTGGAGACAAGAAAGGAAATACTAGCAAGGAATCAGTCTTCTCAGCAGTTTGGGAGATCTGCCACAGTCTATAAAATGCTTAGAAGAGCAAGGAAGGTGCCAGGCGATGGCCACGGCAGTGCACACCTTTGATCCCAGCCCTCAGGGGAGGCCGAGGCAGGCAGCTCTCTGTGAATTGGAGATCAGCCTGGTGTAGAGTAATTCCCCGGACAGCCAGAGATATATAGAGAAGCCCTACCACGATGGTGGTAGTAGGGGTTGGACAAGAGGACTGTGTCTGAGAAAACTAAAGTATTGCCTTCTGACTCCTTGACTCTCTGGAATACCCACACAGTTGAGCCCAGGTAAACTCTGCTAGGCAGGTGGTTGGTAACACAATCAGCAATACTGATCACTCAGAGGAGGTTGGGTATGATTCTTCCCCTGGGGTTTTGGCTTGTTTAGTAGAGCCACACTGAATAGGAGCAGGAGGCAGGAGCGTGCAATGCAGATTGCCCAGCACAAGCACCTTCCTCTGTGCTCACATTGGCATCCAGACCACACAAAGATGCCATCCAATGCCAGTTTCAAAAATGCGGATTCAGTGTAGATTGCAAATACCTTAAGGGGCATCAGTTTCAAACTGTTCCCCAACAGAGCCCACATTGAGTCCTCCCTACCTGGCTCCCTTTCCCTGAAAAATCGACCCTTCTTACAGAGTGGAAGATGCTGAAATCAGCCAAAACTTGGGACACAAACCATCACCAGAACCACGAAGGAGGTATCAGGCAGAATGAATAAAATGCCTATTCTAATATGTGTTTTCTTGATCAAGAGTCTAGAAGACACCCAGCTGGGAGTCAGAAGCTGGGTGGTCTTGGAGAACTGCCAGCGACCCACCCATTCTGTGCCCAGTACAGAACCTAAGCAACAAAATTCTTCACATTTTTGAAAAAGGTGTTGGCTTTCAATTAAAATCCAACTTAATTTCCCCTTGAAATAGTCAGAGGTTATTTGTCCTTGAGTGGGTAAAGGGTTGCCTTTGAGGCCTTTGGTTGGTGACTCAAAAGCTCTTTCTCTCATCACAGTATCATAGATGTAATGCTTGGAAGAATGAAGGCAGCTGTGTGGTACTCACTGATCCTGAAAGATGGCTCCACATTCCCTAACAAATACTTGGCTTTGGATCCAGCCAGATCACAGAAATGAAGCCAAATATTTTTTGCTTCCAAGTAAAAAAAAAAAAAAAAAACCAACCAAAAAGAAAAAGAAAAAGGAGTGAGATTAGCCCTAAAATATATTTTCGTTGCTATTAGGGCTCTTTGATTTTTACCTAAAGTGGAATTGTTATGCTCTAGCATACAGCTGCGGAACAGTAAAAAGTGAAATGGATATAAAATATTATAGAAGCTTTTCCCCCAGGTGCTATGATCAAAGAAATGAAACTTTTTTCTAGAATTTTCTCCGATCCTAACTCTGACCAAGTTGATTTATCTAGAACTCAAGGCCAACACCATACAGCCCGCATTCCAACTCTGTTCTAGTCAGCCATCTGCTTCCCACAGTCAAACCTGTAACAGTGCGGAGCTCAGGGATGACTCAGGCTGTCCAGCCTGTCTTTACTATGTGTGAATGAAAGAAAAGATTGACACAGGAAAGTGTCGCCTCTGAGACCCTCTTTCCTTCCCTTGTAAATTGGCATAGAGCCTGTACATACTGGTAAAGAAACTAGGCAAGGTTCTTTGTTCAATGTTGAGCTGTTGTTTACTTTTGCATCTGGAGGTACAGTCAGAATGGGTGTTTTACCATCCTGGTTTGTTTGTTCGTTTGTTTGTTTGTTTTCAAAACAGTGTCTCACTATGTAGGTTGTCCTGAACTCACTTTGTTGACCAGGCTGGCTTTGAACTCACCAAGTACTGGGATTAAAAGTATGCACCACTATGCCCTACTTGTTCTGCATTTTCATGCAGTATATTTTTAAATTAATTTTTTTTTCTTCTTTGTATGGGTATGTGTCTATGTGTCTGTATGCACGGAGAGAAGGCCAGAAGAGGCTGTTGGATCCCTTGGAACTGGAGTTATAAGTGATCATGAGCCCTCATGTGGGTGCTGGGAACCAAACTTGGGTCCTCTTCAAGAGCAGCAAGCGGGACACAGTAAATACTCTCAACTGATGAGCCTTTCACACAGAAGTTCATTCTGAGTTTTTGCCACTAAATGTCCAACACTATCCCTAAGCATTGTTAGAGTGAACATGGGAAGTATAGCAAAGTCCAGACCTGAGCTTTTTGCTGAAAGAGAGGTCAGCCTGCAGCCTGTGCATGGTTGGGGGATCCAAATCACTGGTGCAGAATGAACTCCCTTGAGTTAGTGGCTGCACCAGTCTCATCTCTTAAATGTTTTCCTAACATATTAAACCAGCTCTTGGGAAAGTCAGTCTGACGGTAATTTGCTACTAATTGTAGTTTCGAATAAGCTACTCTGGGCATGGCAGATAGGAAGACATAAATCCAACTCTCTGCTTTCAGGATGTCCTTGGATGAAGGTGAACTTCAGAACCCTTACCACAGAGGCTTCTAGAGAGTGAGCGATTGCTCTGTCATCTGTGTAGATAACTCTGCTTCCCAGGTTTAGGGAAGTGCCCAAATCATTGGAAAAGAAAAGAATGGTTCTAGGTGGCATTTGAAACTCTGAAAAAGCCAGAGAGGCTAATTATACAGTTTCCTTCCAATGAGCTTTTCCTTGGCTGTTCATCTTCTGAGATGTTTAATCTTCCTCTGGCCACTTACTGTTTAAGCCGTTAGGATCAAAGGCTTGTGCTGGCACCACCCAGATTCAAGGGGACTTTTTAAATCAAATCTTCATCGTCAGTCATCGGAGATCATAGAATTGGAGAAGAAAGGGTGAGTCCCCACGACATCCTCCAGGCACCAAGTCTCCACTGACTGCCCTTGCTCTCTTGGCACCATAGTCTCAAATTGGCCAGGGTGGCTCCAGAGGTGGCTTCAGGATCATGAAACATATTTCAGGATTCTTCCTAATTCGACCTTTATTTCCTCTCACACACATCCTACTATAGTTCATCCAGTGGCTGTTCCTTAGGTCGGCCATGCTATGCCAGTCTCTGCTTAGAAAGACCCACATCCCTACAGGAAGCATTGCCTCTGCTCGTCGACATCTCTCAGTCATCTCTAGTGGTGCTCTGAACACCACAGCCCCTTTCTAGCACATTCCCTGAAACTGCGTTTTGACCCACATATCAAAATTCACATTTAATTCGTATAATTCCCATCTCACCAACCACATTTTAAAGTCCTCTTGCCAAGAGCCTGTCAGGCATTTCAAAATCTCCCTCGGGATGAGCACCGAGCGCAACCACTGACTGATGGGACAGTGTCCCACCAGCCCGAAAGACTGTACCATTCTCTTCAGCAGTCTGCAGAGCTGGCGCCAGCGACTGAGAGTCGGCGGTGTTACGTAAGAAGAAGAATCAGACCAGGGGCTCCAGACAGAGGTTAAGAACATGCACTACCCTTCTAGAGAAATGGAGTACAGGTCCCAGCATCCATAACAGGTGGCTCACAACCACTTTTAACTTCGCTCCAAAGGAACCAAAGCTTTCTTCTTCTTGCCTCTACAGGATCCTGCGCTACTGCTCTCATACACACAAGGGGGCATACACATATAATCTATAACTATGAAAATAATTGTTAAAAAAGAATCACATCAAACAATGCACAATGTTTATTAAACCCCAACTATGCACCTGGCACTGGGTAAGTTGCTAAGAATGTGGTCGTTCTAGTTTGCTCTCTTTTACTATAATAAAACCCCAAGATGAAAATAACATGGGGAAGACAAGGTTTTTTTTGTTTTTTTTTTCAGCTTCAGCTCCAGGTGACATCCCATTACTGAGAGAAGCCATGGCAGGAACTCTAGGCAGGAAACTAGGTGCAGGAATGAAAGCAGAGCATGGGGGAGTACTGCTTCCTGGCATGCTTTCCACAGCCTTCTCAGCCCTCCTTCTTATATCATCCAGCACCACCTGCCCAGGAACAGGATTGTCCCAGTATCAATTGCCAATCAAGAAAATGCCCAACCCCTGATTTCCTTATAGGCTAATCTGATGGAGGCATTTTCTCAACTGAAGTTCTTCCCAGATGACTCGGGCTTGTAGCAAGTTGACAAAACAGTAACCATCGTAATGGGAATGTGTAAACTATTCTCTCTCTAATATATCACAAAATCTTCACACTCCTCATGGAAACAGACATTCCCTTCATGGTGATCATAAAAATTAATAGAAGATTATAGATTATGTATGATAGGATAAAAACTGTGAGGGTGAGATGGGGTACCTTTGGTAGGCCTGTGCCAAGGTGTATCCCTGAGAAATTACCCCAAGCCAAGGAAGGGAGAAGGAAAGGCCATTTTGGAGAGAGGTCATGGGAGAGAGATAGAGGCAGACAGGCAGACAGAGGGAATTGGAGAAAGAGACAGATGAGAGAAGGCACAGAGAAGGCATGGGAGAAGGCAGACAGAGGGCAGAGAGAGATCTAGGTTGGCTGGAGGCCCTTTTATGGACAACACACACCTAGCACACCTGGCGGGTGGCAGGTGATGACTAAGCTGCCGCTAGGCCCTGAGAGGAGGCTAGTGGGAGTTCCTGTTTACTAACAATGCCAGAGACTGAAAACACAAACAGGACCTGACCTAGGACAAGGAATCTGAAAGAAGAGAAGACTGTTGGGTTGAAACAGACTCTGGCCTCAGGTTTAAAACTGCCAAATTCTTCTCCCGTAGACACTTCCCAGCTACAGAAATGGAAGTCACAGACCTGCCCAACTATGAAAGAGTGTATGTGGCTGGTGGCTGAATTATAAAAGCTAGGTGATCAACTTGGTTAATTCAGAATTGATGAAAACCCTAGAAGTTACCTTGGGTTGCCTGGTAATAAAATGGGATTGATAAAGGAATCCCACTAGCCTCACACTGTTAAGATTAAGGAATGTAATATTTGCAACTCCTGGGAAGAAAGTAGAATTCACTATCTAGTCTGCAGAGATTTAACCCTAAATGCTTTGCTAACCAATTCCACAGCAAATGTGAAGAAACTGTATGTGTTTGTGTGTGTGTGTGTGTGTGTGTGTGTGTGTGTGGTGTAAACAAGAAAATATTGGTTCCAGTCCCAGTGGGCTCTTAATAAAACTTGGTTTCACAGTTCAACTGTTCTCTTGTGACTTTCTGTTAATTATGATAAAGGGACATTTTAGGGGGTTCCAAAATAATCCTCTTAGGGGAATCTGACAGCCTATCAGGTGACAGTGTATTGTCTGAATAGCTTTGTCTGCAATAGGCAAATTTAATGAGATAGTTAGCCTGAAAACTCAGTGGGTCAGAAAAGCAATAACATATGGAGATGGAGATGTGTTTTATTGTTTTTCCTTTCTGTAACTCCCACAGAGTGTGCTCATATGTATGTGCCTCTCAAGAGTACATAGGAAGGTATGGAAGAGGTGAGGGGGAGACACCACAGGCGCAGGCCACTCAATAAAGCTCTGCTCAGTCAGATGGGTTTTATTATGTGAGCTCATACATTGAAGACGTTTCTCTTCAACCTTTAAAACACAAGATTCCAAATTTCACGTTGTTGGACCAGAAGACTTAAACAGATAACACACTTTGACTGTGTTTAACCAAATGCTTTTGGTGAGGTCTACAAACACCTTTGCATTAGGTGCAGTTTTCTTCTGATAGTCACTTGATAACTAAGGCCATGAAGGTCAAAGAGTCCTGTGTTTTAGAAAGATTGCTTTTCTGGCCTGTCAAATATAGCACTCAGAAGACAGTTCAACAAGGCCCACAGACTCAACTGACCAGGACTTGTGGAGGCTCACAAGGATCAGGGAGCCTGAAGGGGTCTGAAGGGGTCCTCTGCATATATGTTATGGCTGAATAATTTGGTGTTCTTCAGGAATCTAACAGTGGAAGCAGGGACTATCTCTGGCTCTTTGTCTACTTGTGGGACCCTTTTCCTCCTCCTGGGTTGCCTTGTTCAGCCTGGATGTGATGGTATGTGCCTATTGTATATACCATCTTATTGTAGCATGTTTTGCCATGTTTGGTTGATGTCCCTGGGAAGTCTGTTCTTTTCTGAGGGGAGGCAGGGGTCGGGGTCAGGGGGGCGTGTTTGAATCTGGAGGAAGAGGGTAGGTAGGGTATGGGGTAGAGCCTGGGAGGAGGAGGGAGGGAGGGAAAACTGTGGTCAGAATGTAATACAAGAAAATAATAAAAAAATAATAAAAAGAAGACAGTTCAATAGGAATTCATACTTACACTTCCTTCAATGGCCTGCACCCTTCTTGTCTTTGCTGTCTGAACCCATCTCTTTCTTTCCACAACTCTGGGAGAAAGGAATGAGCTTGAATTACCTCACAACCAAGAAAACCAAAGCACAGAGAGGATTGTGAGCTTGCCTCAGGTCACAGAGCTAAACCCTGGTAAGAGCGTCACTTGAATCCAGGCACAGAGATGTGGGCCAGGGCCCCTACCTGTCCATTTCACAGGCTGATGAAGAAATATTTTATGGCAAATGTAATTGTCTTTGAGTAGTTAGGAAAAATGTAATGTGTCCCTGGGCTTTCCATAGGCCAATTTTCAAAACTCTTGTTTAGCTTGATGGTTAATGATGAAAGAGTCATGAGTCACCTCACGGCTAACTACGTGCCATAAATAAATCAAAAACGGCTAATTTGAACAACCTAACTCAGAATTTGCAATGAAAGCAAGGGGGAGAAAATGTTTGAGAAAACTATCTTCAGAGGAAAAAGCAATAAGTAAAAATTGACTCCCTGAGGTAAGTAGACTCTCTTCTTTGCTGGGAGGTGACTTACAACTCCCAGCCTTCCCTCAGATGCGGGCTAAAACGTGCTTCTCTTAAGCAGCTCTTGCAGGATAAATTATGACTTCAAAGCAGCGATGTCTCCATTCAGAAAACGGGTCGCTGACAAGAGCTCTAGGGTCTAAAGAAACTATAACAAGCGAAGAAATATGGCAACAAGAAAAATGAGTCCTTAGCCTGGGTTCCACCTCCTCTCATCCATTTCACGCTGTATTACGGAGAACCTCATTCTGCCTTGTCACAGAGGGAAAGCACCTGTAAGAACGGACTCAATTCTGTACATTGGGTTTGCTCCACACAGAACGCTACTGGGACAGGGAGTCCGATACTTTTGTGAGGCCTGATGCCTCTCAGGCCCTTCGTGGTGGTGGGCCAAGAAGTTAAAGCTTCAGCTGGGACTGGGCATCTGGGCCCAAATCCCTTCAGCCGTCAGGCACTTCTGCTTGGGTGAGTCAGGTGGTTTATTTCTGCCCATAGCAGCGTTTTTGCGAAATAAAGTGTGAGTATAATTTTACATTGCAGTATACTGAAGTGAATGGGAAAGGCAAGTGTTTACAACCTGAGGAAGAGAGATTGTTTTCCAACAACACAAACCCCAGCCGACATCAGTGATGCAGACACGGGGTGGCCACATAGATCCCTAAGACGTCGCTACGTACATGGAGGGGGCATCATGGTACAACCCGCCCTCTAGCCCGACGGTGAGGAACTTGACAGGGAGTGCCATTCCTCTGTAGGGCAGAACCCGAAGCCGGTGAGCACGGCAAAGAGAAGCTGGGAGCCTGCCTCCAGGTGGCATTCTGGGCTGTGTCTCATTGTGGAGTCCAGCACAGCAGCTTCCTGGGACCGGCGCACGGCTGAGCTTCAGACCATCTGGCTGCTGTTCTGAAGACTTATCTGGCTTTTGACCTGCCTTCTCTCCAACCTGGCAACAGTCGTAACTTTTCCTCCTACTCTAACCCCAAAGGAGGCAAACTTGCATGTGGAGCTGGGGAACAGAGGTAGGGTCGAGGAGCTACAGTTCATGACTCCTTGAGAGTCCTACCTGCCGTGCATCACCCAGCGAGTTTTCGTTCCAGAGCAAGCATTGTGTCAGGCTCTCTAGGTAAGGTGAATTGGGTCCAGCATGGATATACCTTGTTTCTCCTTTTGAGAGGAGAAATAATAAGTTACAAAGTGGGTGCGACTTACCGAAGGCCAGCACTGGACGGTGGAAGGTGGACCCAGGACTTTTGGGCAGATCAACTCTCAATGGCAATGTCAGTGGCTACAATGGTAGAAAGCTGTCTGGTGTTGTCTTCACACTACATAGCCACTATGGAAAGGGAAACTCCATCTTCTTCCGGGACAAAATAAGGAATAAGAGAAGATCAGCACTCTGACCTTTCCCAGTGTCTAGGCTGAACCACAGAAACACAGGATGCAGATCCAACCCCAGGAAACAGAGAATGGAAAGAAGAAAGTCATAATAGGTAAAAATAAATAAGGAAATCAAATTAAAGAAAGAGGAAAAAGCATGAGGCCATGTGTTTTCCACAGTACAAAGGTAAAACACCTTGTGTGAGCATTGCTGAGGATCTGGCCAGGTTTCTATCTTGCTGTGACAAGAGCCATGGCCTCACCCATTTTTGGCCTGCCGTTCTAAGTTGGTTCAACAACTATCCTAACAAACGTCTTCTGATAATTAGTCAACCTACTGGCTCCTGCCTACTGTGAACTGTTCTGACAACTCTAAGGATACAGCATGTATAGAAACAAAATTGCCGGGGGGAAAACGCCACCTTAAGTCATCAGCTTTCTTGACAGAAAATTGTTTCATTTCGGTACTCTTACAAACTAATCCATGTAAATGTTTTGCTCATGAATTTGGTTTCTTTTTTAATGTAATTTATTATTGCTGTGTGCGTATATGTGATGTGTGTGTGAGTGCAGATGCGCATGCCCTAGTAGGCTGTGGGGGTCAGAGGACGACTTTCAGGAGTTGGTTCCTTTCTTCCGCCTTTGGTTCTGAGGAAAGCTGAGGTCCTCAGGCTTATACTGCAAGGGCTTTTATTGCTGAGGCTTTTCATGCCTCCCTCCTGGAGCTTTCAATAATATTTAGACTGACATTTTTAAAAGGAGACAGTAGATAAATATACCATGAACCTTCACATTGCCCTGCTTGAGTCTGGCCATCGTTGAACTGCGGCCAGACCAGATATCAACAATCAGGGCTTGGTGAAGATAATGCCTGTTTCACTTTAAGAAGTTGCTCAGACCATAGTCATCATATAGAAGACTAGCTTGGAGATTTGCCCTACCCCTTTCCTTGTCTCTAGAGTTTAGGAAATAATATAGACTTGATCATAAAAATCCAAGGTTGCATTTTCAGAACATTCTCTCATAGAGAATGAAGCTGCCGTTCATGTTTCTAAATGTTAAGCATGAATAGTGTGGAGCAGACAAGCATTACTAGGCCATCCTGTATCAAAATTCATCTCCCCACCGTTATTGAGAACTCTGGAGTTTCTCTGAATGTTCTGTGATTAATTTTTAATAGACGTCAGAAATGAAAATAACAGCCCTTGTGTAGAAGAGAGAGCTGCGGGGAGCCAGTCTATATGCCACTCACCTATAAGATGCCAAAGGGAGGAGGCTCATAACCTTTGCAATGACATGCTTTCTATTTAATGGACTCAGTGATTTCATTAGACTGCCAATATAAATCTTTGAAAAATAAAATAAAAATAAAAATGTGAGCAAAGTCAGCAGGGGTCCAAGTACTGATGTTCTCTTCCCCACTGCTGGATAAATGGTTTCCACCACCACACCGCAGCCCATGTCCTCATTAGTATGTATGAAATGAGAGCAATAAGCATTGAGAGATTCACACTACTCTATGTCCTACTTCATTAATAAGAAAGGGAGCTCATTTTTAGGGACGGAGTCAGCCTTTTCATCACACCCTTCATAACCGTTCAATTAACGTCATAAATCCATCATAAGCAAGTGGTTTTTAAAAGTGTCCACCTATTTTCTCTACCTTTTACAGCTATTAACAAAATCTGTCCATACCTACAGATTGCTAAGGTGCTGCAATCTTAATTTGCATATTTATTTATAGGCAAGATCTTACACATTCCAGGCTGGCTTCAGACTTGTTTTGTAGCCAAGGAAGACCTTGAAATTTGGATTCTCCTGCCTCTACTTCCTGCGTGCTGAGATTGCAGGTGTGCAGAACTGTGACCTGCCTATGCAGTGTTGGGGACCAACCCCGGGACTTTATACAAGCTAGGATAAAGCACTCTACCATCTGAGCTCCATCCCCAACTAACCCAGCCATGATCTTTAAGCAGACGACGTAATTTAATTATAACGTTAAAGTCTGTATCCAGCACCCAGCTTAGCCACCATTCGGTCAACATTAAGTAAGTGTCAGCGGGTGGCACTAGGGTATGCTAGGCTCAGTAGGTTGTGTAAGACAAAGCCTGGGTTTCCAGTAGCATTCAGTTAACTAGATATGGCAAGGATATGAAGGAAGATGAGGTTGAGAGAGGTTTTAGAAATACATAAATAACAAAAAGTGTCTCAGGCTACAGCAATGGAGAGTGTGTTGGGTTTGGGGTAGAAGCAGAGAAAATTCACTTCAGAGACAGAAGCTTAAAACGCAAGCTTTATTTTCTGTGCATGCAGGGAGGTGGCCTGTTCCAGGTCTGAAGCAATTCCTGAAGGGAGATTGTACAACATTTTTAAAGGATGGGGAGAGGAACAGGGTAGACTGTTGTATTGACCAATCATATTTTGACACAAGGGGCTAAGCAAGGGGTAACTGGGTCTTTCCAGGTCACCTGGTGTCAGGACCCTCGGCTCTGTTCTTATGAGTCCTCTTTTGGACTTTGGCCTGGAATTTAGAGTGATAAGGAAACAAAGGAGTGGGCAAACTTTAAGTCAAGGCAGGCAACGCATTTACAACCTGTTTGCCTTACTTTAGAAACGGATAAGGACAACTTCCCTCTTTACATCTTTTACTGGTTAACAGGCAAATATGAAACACCTGAAGAAGCAGAATAGGCATTCGGGACAGAGCCTGGGAATATAAACTCACTTTTGACCTTGCCAGCAAGATGGAACTTGTTTCTGAGATGGCTGGACCCGGAAAAAAGCCTCTTTTCAGGTAGGTAGAAGAAGTTTCAGATGGAATTAATAGCTGAACAAAGACAAAGAGCTACCTCCTCCAGAAGATTCTAAAACCTAGTAAGAATAAGTGATCAATAAATTTTGTAAAAGAGTTAATGTTTCTAGCAGCTTTATTTGTAATAGCCAGAAGCTGGAAACAGCCCAGATGCCCCTCAACTGAAGAATGGATGCAGAAATTGTGGTACAACTTTACAATGGAGTATTACTCTATAATGAAAAAAAAAAAAGGAAATCTTGAAATTTGCAGGTAAATGGTGGGACCTGGAAAGGATCATCCTGAGTGAGTTGTCCCAGAAGCAGAAAGACACACACGGTATATACTCACTCATATAGGCATATAACATAGGATAAACCTACTAAAATCTGTACATCTAAAGAAACTAAGCAAGAGAGAGGACCCTGACTAAAATGCTCAATCCCTATCCCAAAAGGCAAAGAGGATGGACATCAGAAGAAGAAGAAAACAGGAAACAACCTAGGAACCTGCCACAGAGGGCCTCTGAAAGGCTATGCCCTGCAGACTATCAAAGCAGACACTGAGACTTATGGCCAACTGTTGGGCAGTGTGCATGGAATCTTATGTAAGAAGTGAGAAATAGTAAGATCTGGAGAGGACAGGAACCCCACAAAGAGAGCAACAGAACCAGAAAATTTGAACACAGGGTTCTTTCCAGAGACTCATACTCCAACCAAGTACCAGGCATGGAGATAACCTAGAACCCCCTGCACAGATGTAGCCCATGGCAGTTTAGTGTCCAAGTGGGTTCCATAGTATGGGAAGAGAGACTGCTTCTGACATAATCTGATTGGTCTGCTCTTTGAACACTTTCCCCTGAGGGGGGAGCAGCCTTACCAGGCCACAGAAGATGACGATGCAGCCATTCCTGATATGATTTGATAGACTAAGATCAGAAGGAAGGAGAGGAGGACCTCCCCTATCAGTGGACTTGGGGAGGGGCATGTGTGAAGAAGGGGGAGAGAGGGTGGGACCAAGAGGGGAGGAGGGAGGGATTTATGGGGGGATACAAAGTGAATAAAGTGTAATTAATAAAATAATTTTTTTAAAAAAAGAGTTAATGGAGTACGTTTGTCAGTCACGGAAGGAAATGACAGCATTTTAGGAGGAGGTGCTGGGGCAAAGGTCAAATGGTCTTGCTGAGTTTTTTGTTTTTTTGTTTTTTTGTGGTTTTTTTTGAGAATTATGAAGGAGAACATGATTTGAATGAGAAACGTGGTGAAAGGTTAGCTGGAAAGGAATTATTAAAATTACAACAACAAGGACACGCAAACAAAAGCTCTTGGTCCCTGAGAAGAAGAAAATAACCTTCCAACAATGATTCACAAAACCCTGGAAATGCATCAGCCCACAGGGCAGGCTCATACATAAGCAAGTACAGTAGGAGAAATACCTTAAAAATCACTCAGCATTGTTCTCTGGCTTGTTTACATGGCAAAAAACAAAACAGAGGCAGGTGTCTCTGCAATATGATGTATTGATCGCTCCTTGGAATAGTGAACGTTCTGGAGGTGGGTGGTAATGCTTGTTGCTCAAAGATATGAATGTATTAAACATCATTGGACTGTATGCTTGACATGATTCAAATTATACAGTTCAGTTACGCATATTTTACAACAATCAAAACAAAAGAACTATTCAACATTCTAGAGGTAGAAGCTAGAAGATGGAGAGGCCACTCTGGTCTGCGTCACAAATTGTAGGCCAGCCTTGGCTACACAGGGAGACTTTGTCTCAAAAGAAACAAGGGTTTGGAATGCAGCTGAGCCAATTGCACCCTGAGCTCAGTTCTTTATGAAAGCATAAATATATACAGACCTTAAACATACACACCTTTGTTGGCTTGTTTTTTGTATGTAGGAACTAGTGCCTGAATCCAGCACCTCCATCAACATACTGTTGATGCCAGCACTCCAATGTGTCTCTTCTGCCTTTTTCCAGGAACTGTTTCCCCTTAAAACTAACTGTATTCCTGATTCCCACCATTTTAATTGGGGACGGTGTATGCTTATCTTCCTGTTTTCTTGATTTTTTATGCTGTGGCCTCTGCCCCTTACTGACACACCCACTTAGGTTTTATTGTTGTTTGTTTGTTTTTTGTTGGGGCTCTTCTGGCACCTTGCTGCCCCCTGAATTTTGGCATCTGGCTTGATCGGACTACTGACCAGATACAATAGTGCATTCCTGGCTGACCTGGGGCTTTCGATAAGATCATCTTCCTGAAATACCTTAAATCCTCCTCTCCCTCAGGGCTTCCTAAGTAACACTTCTGAGGAACTTTCCAAATTACCATTATTAGCACATCTTGGTGGGCCATCCTGTGATTTCTAGTCACTTAGTAACCCTGACAAAGGCAATTACGTTCCTTCCACTTCTGCCTATGTAGTTGTATGGAGAATTCGAATAAACGGAGACTTTGATCAGAGTTACTGCCTTGGTCTTCATTTCTCGCGCCCTTGTCCCCTTTTTCATTCCCACTCCCACATTCCGGATATCTGGGGACAGACCTGCGGGACGGGCCATTTTGTATTGTATAACTTGTGTAGAGTAAGACCAATTTATGCTCTCCAGTTCCCACCGTTCAGCATTTCAGGCACTGGTTAACTGGGCTCCGCAAAGGACCTTTCCAGACTGATATCAAGGTATAGGCTGGGCTGTTAGATCATCTAAGGCAGCGTCCTCCCTCATATTTCCTATGTGTTGGCAGAATTTTTTCCCTTGCAGCTGGGCTACAAGATTCTCTGTGCTTGCCAGCTTTCCTTCAGCCCTTTGTAAGGACATCTTCTCTCCTAGCCATTTCACAACTCCTGCCCCAAAACAGCAGCTGAACTCTTCAAGGCTAGGTGAAGGGGCCTGATGATTGCTGTTTCTCAAAAGCTTGCCTAATTTGCTCAGGTCCATACAGAACATTTCACCTGCTGGTTAGCTCAAAATCAACTGAGTTTGGGCTTTAATCTCGTCTATAAAATCTCTTTCTATTTAAGACATTTGCTACAGAAGATTTAGCCAGGCAGTGGTAGTGTATATCTTAAATTCAGCACTCAGGAGGCAGAGGCAGGCAGATCTCTGAGTCTGAGTTCAGCCTGGTCTACAGAGCGAGTTCCAGGACAGCCAGGGCTACACACAGAAACCCTGGCTTGAAAAGACAAAATAAGAAAAATTTAAAAATTACAAACAAAAAAGAAATTAATATGTTCTCTATTATAACCAGATGTAGTTAGCATTTCCGTTAACCTAAAGCACTATAAATACACATATGTAGGTATGCATTTGACTAACATTACACAGGTAACTGAGTTTTTCTATGGTTCTTCACTGGGTCCTTGGAGACCAATTTTCATGTTTTGGTGCTTTTATTCATCTAAAATCCTAGCAATATATGTACAATACTTCAGCCTGCTAAACTAAAGCGTGTAGATAATACATGTTCTAGTATGATCTCTATCACTATGACAAATACCATGAACAAAGCCACTGGGGAAGAAAGGATTTATTTGATTTACAGTTCCATGTCACAGTCCATTATTGAGGGAAGTCAGGGTAGGAACTCAGGCAAGATCTTGAAGCAGAAACCATTTAGGAATACTGCTTGCTGGCTCTATCACTCGTAGGCTTATGCTTGCATAGGCTTTTTCTACTGCCCAGGCCCACCTGCCTAGGGATGGTGCTGCCCACAGTGGATTGAACCCTCCTAAATCAATTAATAGTCAAGACAATCTCCCGCAGATATGCTCATGATCTGATCTGACTCAGGCAATTCTTCAGTTGAGGCTTTTCATCTCAGATGACTCTAGGCTGTGCCCAGTTAATAATCAAGGCACAATCTAGTCTAATCATCTCCCTAAAACAAACGTTTGTCAATTTGATGGGAACAAATCTCTGTCCAGGTATGTAAGGGATTATCTAGATAAGGTTACATGAGGTGAGACTTACTCTAAATATGAGCACTATCATTCCATGAACTGAGGTCATGCGTTGAATGAAAAAGAGAAAGCAGACTTGAGTACAGTCATTCATCATTGCTCCTGGTTTCCTGGCAGTGGGTGCCATGTGACCAGTTGCCTGCTATAGTCATTGCTTCTGCCTTAATGTCTTATCCTTGTTGCTATGACAAACTCCCTAGACAAAAGTAAATTAGTGAAATTGGGGGTTGTTTCAGCTCACAGTTCCATGTTACAGTCCGCCACTGAAGGAAGTTACAGTAGCAGGAGGCTGAGAGAGCAGGTCGCATTGTACTGCATCCACAGTCAAGAGCATAAAGAACTGGACACATGCATGTCAGCTTGCCCTCTCCATTTTATACAGTCCTGATCTTCTGCCCAAGGAATGGTTCTGCCCACAATTAATATGGGCCTGCACATTGCCAGTTAACTTAATCAAGGCAATTCCTCATGGACATCCTCAGAAGCTAGGCTTAGTCTATACAATCCCTCAGAGGTGTGCCCAGAGTCCTGAAGTTGAAACACTATACTGACTGTGACACCATCTCAGCCTTGATGATAGCCCCTGTAACTGTAAGCTCAAATACCTGCTTTCTTCCTTAAAGTGCTCTTGTCAGGTATTTTCTCGTAGCAATAAGACAAGTAAGGAATATAGAGAAGTGTCTGTCATTCACTTAAATTCTGAATTTTGAGTAAGGGTATGGGTAAAGGAATCATGGGAGTAGTTAGTGGCCATAGAAGCCTGTCCTAGAGAACATCTCCCATCTGCTCGACTTCATGGTAAAAAGATTGGAAACTGCAGAACATCACAGTGATGCCAGTTGGGGGTTTAGATCCTTCTACTTACCTTAAAAATTAAGGATTATCCTTTGCTAGTTCCTTGGGTTAGTTAGAAGCTGGCATGAAAAATATCCAAATATTTGTTCGAGTTGTTAAAGCCTAACCCCATTTTTTTAATCTGTTAAAAATTTATTAGTGTATAGTCATTATACAAAGTAGTTTCATTGTAACATTTATATATGCACTTTGGTCATATTCATAGACTCTCATAATTCTCCCTCATACCCCTAAAATTCCCTTTTGAAAGTAGGGTACCATAAGGGATTGCTTTTAATATATATGAATAGGCTTTTATGAGCATACAGCCTTTCACAATTATGTCCAATACGAATTTTCCATGGGTAGAGTCTTCTGACTCAGTCCTGAGAGTAGCCAGTACTTGTGAGCCTTAGGCATACATGAGTCATACGTTTTGTCTTTAATACATAACAGTTAACAAACAAACCCCCAAAACCATCAATCCAGCATAGAGTACTAGGTGATAACAGAATCCTTTTAGAAATGCTGAGTCCTAGCTTATCAGGTTGCACAATTATTGTATTTGAGGTAAATGGCTTTCCTGCCATTCATTCATCATTCACTGTTGTATATGGGCTGTATTTTTTTTTTCAGGTTGCCATGCTTCCAATGAACCATCGTGCTTTGACCAAGATGGAATGTGGCACCTTTCCCACTGAGGGTGAGTGGGCAGCTCAGGCCCAAGCACAGCAAGAATGCATGCTTCTCCCCAAGATTCAAGAATACATGACACTCAGTCTCTGCTCTGTTTGCTCTATCTTTATTCCTGCACATTTCATAGGCAGTGTAAATTTTGGATCGAAGTTTTTATGGGTGGGTTGGTATTCCCTGCCCTTTAGTAAAAGACTAGTTTAGTTAGTGGGTGTCCTCTTCTGTCTCTATGGCCTCTGCTACTAGAAGTCTCTGTTTGAATCCCCCTCATGTCCTCCCAGCAGCCTACCTTGACTTAGGTCTTCAGTTTGTCCCAGAGATGTCCCCACCCTCAGTTTCTCTTTTCTTTATAGGCCTTCTGTCCTCTCACCCTTGCTCGCCTCACGTCTGATCTTCACCCTCTTAGCTCTCCCCTACCTTGCTCCCTCTCTTCAGTCTATTTTGTCTCCCCTTCTCAGTGAGCTTTATGCATCCTCACTTGGGTTCTCCTTATTAATTATCTTCTTTGGTTCTGTGCCTCGTATTATGCTTATCCCGTACTATGTGGCTAAAATCCACTTATAAGTGAGTACGTACCATGTGTGTGTTTCTGAGTCTGGGTTACCTCACTCAGGATGAACAGAGATTGAGGGAATGCCCAACCGATTACTAGCACAACCAAAGTACCACCCTATCAGAGAGTGCCAACCCGTGACACTATGAACAATACTCTGCTGAACTTGCAGACAGGAGCCTGTCAGAGTTGTCCTCTGAGAGACTCTACCCAGAAGCACCTCAAAACTTATGCTGAAACTCACAGCTGAACACTGTGGATGAGTAGGGAGTTTGGGGAAATAGTGGGAGGAAAGAGTCCAGAAGTGACAGGAGCTCCACAAGAAAAACAGCAGAACCAACTAACCAGGGCCCAGAGGGGTTGCTGAGACTGAAGCATCAACCAAGGACCATGCATAAACTAGAGCAAGGCCTGCTACAAATATGTAGCAGATGGGCACCTCAGGCTTCAAGTGGGTCCTCTAGTAAGGGAAGTGGGGACTGCATTCAGACACAGACTTACTTGCTAGCCTTTAGATCACTTTCCCCTGGTGGGACTGCCTTGACACAGGAAAAGAGGACTCATTCACTCCTGATGCAACTTGATAAGCTGGGATGGATGGGAAAGGGAGCTCCCATTTTCTCAGGGAAAGGGGAGGGGGGAGGAGAGAGGGTTGGGTTGGGAGGAGAGGAGGGAAGGGGCTATAAGGAGGTAAATTGAATAAAATAAATAAACAAGTAAGAAGAAGAAGAAAAAAAAAAAAGAATACACGACACAGTAGCTAGGCCAGTAAGACCAGAGACATTTTAGTGACTGTGAAGAAACCACCCTTGCTCTTTCTTGAGACTTCCTTGCAATGACCATCTCTCTGTCTGTCCAAGGACACACACAGGAATTTGTCAGCAACCAGACAGACACCAGCAGATGAGACCAGCTTCACAGTGAACCTTATATCAAGGTAGGAAAAACAGGAAGGATCTCCCCACCTCACCCCTATCGATGATGTTGGGCTTGTGAATGAAACTCGCCCAGATTTACATCCTACTTCCAGATTCTTCAGTTATATGCACCAATATATGCATGTTTTCTTTTCTTTTCCATTTATTTATACAGTGCCTCAGTGCACACAAAGAAGTAAGAGGGCAGCTCCAAAGAATCTTTCCTTCTCCTATGTAGGTTATGGGATCAAATTGGAGCCATCAGGCTTGGTGGCAAGTTCTTTGCCCACTTTACTGCCATCTCAGGGACTCACTGTGCCCCTGAGCACTTAATGTTCACTTAACAGTATTTCTTAGACTTTGGTTTCCTTTATCTGACACAATTAAGAACACACGTTAAAAGTGTGACTAGAAACCCAGTTGCCTAAACTTCAGATGCAGCACAAGCATCATAAAACAGTTGCCTATTTCAGTGCTGGCTATGCTGGCTAGTCTTATGTCAATGTGGCACAAGCTACAGTTATCTGAAAGGAGGGAACCTCAACTGAGAACATGCCTGGTTGCAATGCATTTTAGTGATCAGTGTGGGAAGGCCCAGCCCATTGTGGGCGGCATCATCCCTTAGTTAGTGGTCCTGGGTTCTATAAGAAAGTAGGCTGAGCAGACCGTAGGGAGCAAGCCAGAAAGCAGCACCCGTCCATGGCCTCTGCATCAGCTCCTGCCGCCATGTTCCTACCCTCATTGAGTTCCTGTCCTCATTGTTTTTAATGATGACCTGCTATATGCAACTGTGAGTGAAATAAACTATTTTCTTCCCAAAGTTGATTTTGGTGGTCATGATGTTTCATCACAGTATGATAACCTTAAGTAGGACATTGACCGTGAGGCTAAGTGCCCTGAAATGACAAATAATTGTTTGCAGTGCTAGTCACAGCACCAACAGACAGAGTGGTAAATCATAAAGTCACTTTAGAAGTTTAGAAGACCATCTAAGAAATGATCATGTGATAAAAAGGGAATGTGAAGGAAGAAAATAAGAGAGAGAAAGAGAGAGAGGAAGGAAGCAGAAGAAAGGCAATGGAGGAAAGAAGGAAAAAGAAAAAGGAGGGAGGAAGGGAAGGTAATAGAGATAAAAGGAAAAAAGTTTTAGTAAAAAATGTAGTAGCAAACAGTACACATGGCTTATTGTATGAGCACAGTGCCCTAGTAAGAAAGCTAATTTACTCACACTATAATATCTTATAATACTTTATTTATCCCATTCGGTGAATGAAGGAAGTGGAAATGTCAGAGAAGGCCCTATCCTGATACCATGGTTAATGGTCAAGCCATAGGGTCTGACTTGAGTGTGAGCGTCACATCCCAGCGCTGCTGTTGTCTTTCAGGTGCTTTAAGGATTGTGTAGCGGTACACACCACTGAGCTGAGCTATTCCTTGGATATGCTCTGTTTGTAGCATCCTCTGCAGTTCAGCAACAATAATTTAGATTCATTTGGATGAAGCCAAATTTTCAGAGGGATGTTCCTGGCCTGGCTAACAGATAAACATTGCTTATGAATGAATTTTCTGAAGATTTAGGTCTGCAAGTGGGGTACTGTAGTAGAAGTTTTGGTTTCTTTAAAAACTTAGTCATGCCATGTAAAAACTCAGTTATGCTATGTAAACATGTTCTTGTTTTAATCCCAGGTGTGGGATATGAGGCTGCTTCTGTTTGTCCACAGCACTGGCTATTTACCATGTGCAGTCTCTGAGAAGGGTGTGATCTTTGCCAGCTGCAGATAGTTTAATTTTGAGGACTCTGAGAAAGAATAAATGCCAGAGCCAGGAGAGAGAGAGAGAGAGAGACAGAGAGAGACAGAGAGAGAGAGACAGAGAGAGACAGAGAGAGAGGGAGGAGGCTCTGAGAAAGAAGGCTACTGCTTCCTCCTTGCTGCTCCTGGTTGCTGTTGATGCAGTTTGATGAGAAGTTGGAGATATCCTGAAACAAAGATTGGACCTGCCCCAAGAAACCAGATGACCCTAACCAACAGGAAGTAGCCTAAGAAACCTATGCCTCGTCTCCCTTCTACAGTCTTTCTCTCCTACCTGGTGTTGGGTTGTGGGGAGGGATTGGGGTGGAGTAGGGAGAAAAAGATATAAATAAACCCAAATAAAATAAAATAGATTAAAAACTATGATAACAGGGCACTTCTGCCAGCGACCTGCTTAGACTCCACCTACTTACTTGCTCATCTTGCTGAGAGCCTGTTTCTTTTTTAGAAACAGATGCTACATTTCTTGCTCAGTTTTTTTTTTCCTAGAAAGAGATGTCATTGTAGGATGAAAAGGCACCTATTTGAAAAAAGATGTCTTTTTTATAGAAAAATATAGCAACCTTAATTAAACATAATGCAGAGTAAAAGTGAATAAACAGACAAACATTATCACTAGGAAAACTCACATCCTTGAGCTATTGGTGCCTGATGCTGCCATTGCAAATGTGAAGAAAGCACTGAGTGAGGTGAGGTGACATTTGGCTCCTGACTTATCACCAGTGGTATCTGAAGGTACTATGAAAAACATACACAAATCCTGAGAAGACACTCTTTTCGGGGAGCCTTCAGAGAGTGAAGCACCAACCAAGGAGCATGCATGGACTAGATCTAGGCCCCCTACACATGTATACCCAATGGTCAACTTTTGTCTTCTTGTGGGTGCCCTAGTAAGGAGACAGGGGCCTGTTTCTGACATGAACTCTGTTGCGTGCTTTTCGATTACTTCCCCCTAGTGAGACTGCAGTGCCAGGCTACTATGGAAGAAGATGTGCTCAGTCGTGATAGGACCTGAAGTGCTGGGGGAGGGGTGGTTAGTAGGTTTTGCTCCTCTTTCCTGAGGGGGAAGGGATGGGGAAAAGGGAAAAGAGAGAGAGAGAATGGGACCAACAGGAGAGGAGGGTGGGGACTGATTGACATATAAAGTGAAGAACTAGATACAGTTTTTAAAAATCATAGAGAAGATGCTCTTTTCAAATCTTTGTGTTCCCCTTTTTCTGTATTTCCCATGTTTTCCTCCATTTCCAATGACTCTCTCCCACCCTGCCCCCTCCAGCACCAGATCAGCTTTCTCACTCCAGAGAACAACCACACAACAGAGTGGGAACAGGGCAAACCACAGCTTTTGTTTCTTTGTTTTATAAAAGCCTAGTCCTTGGGGGAAGAGATTCTCTATTCACACCCTGAAGAAATGGGATGAAGAAGTTCCACCAAACTTCCCAAGTTCTCTGGGCTTAGAGAAGAGGGGAAAGGGCGGAAGCCTGGAGCCAGTCCCAGGAGCAGAGGCGGGCAGCGCCCCACATTAAGCAGCCCACTAGGAAGGCTGCCAGCCTTGAGAGGGATGGCCACATTGTGCACATTGACAGAAATATAAGCAGCTTCACAAAGATCCCCAGGCTCCCAGCATGACATGGGAACAGCAGAAGACCATTAAAACTAAAGACAGAAATGACAAGCTCTCAGCCTAACCCATCTCCAGCAAAAACAGAGAACCCAGTGTCTCTTGGCCCCCAGCACTTGGCTCTTCAGAAGATGCCAGAACTGGGGCATAGCCCCAGGGAAGAAGTCAGACTATCCCAAGACAAACTAAAAATCCATTGTTTCATATGTTGACTTGTTTTTCTATGGACCCAGCCGAATAGACAATTTATAATAAGATCTCAGGTTCAGATAAAGAAAGTATAAGAGGACAAATCACAGCTTACAGACCCAAATTTAGTGTGCAAACTTCAAGGGTGCTGCGGGAGAGCCAGGTGATCATTCTGGAAGAGATTAGGGTCTTCCAGATAGAGATTAGAGCTGACTGAATCAGAATGCCACAAACAGAAAGAGGTCAAACGCAGTCATGAACTACAGACAGATAGGACTATCTGCGGTTGATCCCCATGAATCTCTATGAAAGAGGTTATTTGACATGGTTTTCTGACAGTACGAAAATAAGGCTGTGCGGAGGACAGCAAGGGTAAGAACTTGGCAGAGCTGAGCGTGAGTGTTTTAATTCACAGTAATGAGAGCAGGAACACTCATTTGACAACTGCAATGGGGGAGATAATGAATGACTAGATAAAAGCAGGTCAACGCTGAGAGGGTCCTGAGATCCTGACTCAGAAGCAAGAGTCTCACAATCGGCTGTGAAATGATTCTTACCACTAATAGTCTCAGAGTATCTGCAGTTGCCATTATGGCTGGCAGGGAGACTGCGAGCAAAGGGAATGAGTAGGAGATCATTTCAACGATTTGGGGAAAGGTGGGATGAAGGTTTAGCTGTGAATGAAAAAGAAAATAAGCACAAGAAATTGTGGGCAAAAATGCCCTCAAGAGTGGAGGTGGTGTGGTCAGATGCAGCTACGAGTTTCTCATTCTATTTAGGGAATCTCACAATCAATTGATCTCTTCAGACTTGGCATAGTTCATTCACTTGACAGACATCAGGTGACATATCAGGTGACATGCTTCAGTTTGCTGTTTTAAACTATTGTTCACCTTAGTCTTGGCTGGATTGGGAAAGACTCTCAGAAGTGAAAACAAATGTTTCCATCCTTACAATGTTTTCATTGTTATAACATTCTTCACTATTGCTGGCTAATGTCCTCTGACACTTGGCATGTGGTTGCATGAAGCAACTAACTGTGGGGACAAAGGCTTCAGACTGTAGGAACACGCTATGCATCCCTGGATCTGTTAGTCCCGGGGAAGTAAGAAAGAACTGATAACAGAACTGACAGGGTTTGTGCAAAAACTACCTCTAGAATAAAAAGTACATTTAAAGGGCAGGCAAGAGCACAGGGGGATGGATGGTTCAGTAAGAAAAGCTGCCTGCTGCCACTCCTGACAGCCTGAGTTTGGTCCCCAGCACCCACATGGTGAGTGATAGGGGAGGACCTGATCCTTCAAGTTGTCCTCTGACCTCCTCTTTGTGATCTCTACAGTAGCAGGTGCACACGCACGCACACACGCACGCACACACACACACACACACACACACACACACGTGCTTGCACACACAAATGTAATAAAGTCTACAGTTTATTTACAATAATAACGATAACAACAATGACAATAGTGAAGCATGCAGTGAGTTGCTTCAGTGGCATGCCTGAGGTTCACATCTTGACTTTAATGCTTGACAATGATGTGATCTTTGGCCAGATTCTTAACAGATTAGCCCTGAGGACTTTGGTGAAAATTAGGAGCAGGAATGCTTCTTGGCAGATGAAGAACCTGGAGTCCAGAGGACTAGCCTTTTTATCTCCACTTAGCGTCTTGATCGACCACCCATGTACAGCAGCAACCGACACCACTGTGTACAGCGGTTCTGTTATTTGACACCCCTGCATTTTCATTTCCTCTTTGTCCATGGAAAGAAATGAGAGCGCCTGCCTCAATGGAAGCCGTTTTGGGGATTTCATTGCTGTAGAGCATGTACTCTTTAGTATGGTGGTTGGTGCATTGTAAATAGGCTGCAACCACTTATTGTGACCACTGTATTTACTAATCTAAATATCTCACCTGTCTTAAGGCAGGGGTTGGCAAACTGTCACCCATAGACGGACTCCATCCCACTGACAGCTTTTGTAGAGCCTGGGAATGAAGGATCAGTCTAATGCGTTTAAACAGTGGAAGCACAATTAAAAGAAGACTCTCATGACACATGAACATTTTGCAAAAAAAAAAAAAAAAAAAAATGAGAGTTTTATTGCCCATAATAAAGTTCTGTTAGTACACACACTGTGCTACTCATTAACATGCATGTCCATGCACATATGTGTCCATTCGTTATGTAAGGCTGTTTCTGAGTGACAGAGGCAGCAACTAAAGCAGATCCACAAAGCCCCAGGTATTGCCTATCTGGCCTGTGAGAATGGGTCTTGTGGCCTCTATTATAAAATTCTGTCAGCAGCACCATGACTTGCTCTTCAATCATTTCCAAGGATTAAGGAAAAAATAATCAAGATGATTTTTTTTTTTTAATTCTTGAACACCAGTGAGCTTCAAGCTGTTAAAAGGGAAGAATTCTCAGTTTTCCCAAATATTTGGGAATAGCTTTCAAAACACTGTCACCTTTTTTTTTTTTTTTTTTTTTTTTTGGTGGGTGATGACAATGTGCCTAACATTAATTCCCCTTTTAGAACACAAAGATAGTGGCAGCTTAGTGTTGTGCTGGGGCCAAACTGAACACATGCTGGCAAAAGCCATCTAGAGTGAGGCTGCACCAAAACAGAGTCAGAGAGGGAAACGTATTTTCTGTGGACAGGTGCCAAGCAGTTTTTGGCTGTCACATCATGTCAAGATACATAATGCCAAGCAAAAAGTTCAGTCAATCATTGAAATTCTTTATCTTTTTGATGAAAAACCCTAGATATTTGGAAACATCTTGCTAATTACCTATTTCTTGCTTTTTGTATGGATTTGGTACTCAGTCTATTTTGGTTAATGAGAAGAGCCAGATATTAACCTCTAATACAAAAAAAAAGAAAAAAAAATTGTCCTCTAGCCTCTCCTAGATAAACTTTCTGGCCCTATTTCTCCCATTTTAATATGTGAGTTTATTTTCTTCTATTTCTCCCTCTATTTTCTCACCACCTTTTGTCTCCTCCTCCTTGGTTTTCTTTTTGCCCTTTACTATTTCTTCCATCAAAATTTTTCCTGGAGAGATGGCTCAGTGGTTAAGAGCACTGTCTGCTCTTCCAAAGGACCTCGGTTCAATTCCCAGCATCCACATGGCAGCTCAAAACTGTCTGTACAGCCAATTCCAAGGGATCTGACACCTTCTCACTAATGCACATAAAATAAAATTAATTAAAAATTTTTTTTCCTGTCAAAACTTTCCAAGAGTATCACCATTTTCTCAATCCCATAAGGAAGAAAATGTCTGCTTTATAGTATTTGAAACTCTCAATAAGACCTAGCATTCATGCCTCCAGTGGCATAAAGAGCTGCTTACCTATTAGGAGGCTGTTTTCTGCACAGTTCCCAGGCCCCACCCTGTGGTAGAATTCCAAAGAAAGGTCACAGAGAGACAGCTTTTGGGTTATCTATTCATGATTTTCCTGTTGCTTTAAACTGGTTTTTAGCAGGCTGCTTGGCATTCGAACTGCACGTAAACCCCCACGACAGAACACAGATATCCCTGACCCACTTCTTCACAATTGCAGCCTTTCTATAACTTTGGCTCTTTTGGTAGGCATGGTTATGGTCCACACTGGTCCACAGGCTGCTTTTGTAGTAACATAGGCCTTGCCAAGACAAACGTAGGCCTCTCTCCCTGCTCCCCTAAATGTTTGACTGATGCTCTACCCTTATGAAGTCTTGCTGGGCACACAGCATTTAGTGCAGAGGGCTCTTGTCAGAATCTCTTTTGCACATTCCCAGGGAGCGACTTTTCTTCTCCAAATATCACTGTGAGGTTAGCGGGAGCCCCAGATCCTATAAGCAGGCACAGCAGCTGCAAAACTGTGAATTTTATTGTCTTTAGTTCTAAGCTACTGACTGCATATTTTTTAAAAAAGGAAGAGCTTCAAAAAGGAAGGGAGATTCTCCGGTTTTTAAATAATTGCTAAGTGATAGCTTGAGAAGGGTGAACTTCTCAAGAGATCTATATTTTTATAGATCTCTTCCCCTTTTGCTTGAAGTTCACTATAAAATATCATCTTCTGGAAAGTCATTGTAATTAAAGTAGGAAAATACTTTGGGTCCTAGATTGATCAGCTTACATTCAATACCTGCCTATTAAAAAAAGTAAATACAAAGTCTTGGAAAAGTGAATATGGCCAAATGACTGGCAAATCAGGGGTATAACGTTACAAATAACACTTCAAAAGGTTTGGGGATTGCCACATTTCCTTAATATGTTAGGGAATAAATCAGGACGATACTGGTTTATGTTTTTGGTGGTGGTGTTATGGTGTAGATATGAAGTAGCCCTCTGAAAGGCTCATGTGTAAGGGGCTGAGTCCCTAGCTGATAGATCTCATGATTAGAAAGTGATAGAATTAGAAAGGCTTTAACTTAAGCAACAGGTAAATCCCTCAGTGGCTGTGTGGGTTGAGAGCATTGTAGAAAAGGTGATGGAAGGTAGAGAGAGGGGCCTCTTGGAAGGAAGGAAGTCACCAAGGCATGCCTTTAAAGGTATCTTGCACCTGGCCCTTCCTATTAGCCTCTTTGACCCCTGGCTGCCATCTGCTAAGCTCATTATTCTTCCATGCCTCCCATTCATGATGTTTTCCACTTGCCATGGTCCAGTAATGGAGTCAAATGACCAGCAGGCAGGGGACAGAAAACCCTAGAAGCTAAACCAAATAATTGTTTTTTTTTTTTTCTTTAAACTCCTTATCTCTGGTATTTCTCACCCCGGTGAAAATCTAACTAATCGATCTGAGGCCAAATCTAGGACCCCATACATAGAAGGTTAAGTGCACTGAGCTGTACTCCAAGACCTGCATCTAAGTTTTAATTAGATGAACAGTAATTGTAAGCAAGTACCTTACAGTTTTTACACCCATGTGCTCAAGTCTGTGACGTTTCTATTGAAAGACTCCAGGAGCCTATCTAGACGGGGAGACCCCGCTTCCCAAGGAACAGCGAGACCAGCCTTCGGATGCAAACCGCAAGAGGTTTATTTTGATACACGGGTACCCGGGGCGACCAAGCCTATCGGAGGACTTGCGCGCCTCTCGGTTGGGGTGACGGGTTTTTATAGGGCTCGGGAGCAGGAGGCGTGGTTACAGAAGCGAGAAGCATAGTTACAGGGGTTTGATTGGGTGGTTTGAACAAAGCCGTAGTTAAGTCACGTACCCAGAACAGGGAAGGCGGGAAGGCAGATTGTGAGCCCAGTCACGTACCCACCCGGAACCGGAAGGCGGGAAAGAATGCAGCGAGGTAGCTCTTGCTATACCGCGCCTACTCTACATAGTGTTAACAATCGCTGCTTATCTTTTGAAGGAACCCCAGATCCCATTATAAAAAAATAAATCTATAAGATACAAGGGGTCATATCTGGAAGACCCAAGATTGGGTCTTCAAATGATCATAGGAAAGGGGGAAATGAAAGACCAAAAGATAAGCAGCGATTGTTAACACTAGATAGGCTCCTGGGAGTCTTTCACTATGTCTTTTCTCTGTGTGGAGGGGAAAAAATAAAAATGAAGAAATAGAGCCAAGATCGTCTCAGTTCTTATACCAAAGTGTCTATCCCCTTCAACACAGGCTTCAGGCTCTCAAGGGACTGAAGGAGAAGGGTGATATCACTCTTTCTTTCTGCCATCCTTGGCTATACTCAGCATGAAGTCCTAGAAGCAGGTCTGTTCATTCCTAAAACTTCAATCATGAAAGAAATACCTGAAAGTTATTTTTATTTCCAGAAGCTTGTGAAGACTTACCCATCTCCTCAGAAGCCTCCATGAAGCTTCCTAATTCCCTCAGAGGAAGCTCAAGACATACAGCCCTGGTATCCAGCCCACGTGTCTAAGTTCATCCTGCCATGAGGATTCTGCTCTTCCTGGAGAAAGCCTTCAGCCACTTCACTCAGGTGACTTAGGTCCAACTCCTCCCTAACCCCCTGAAGAGGGCAATAGAATAGCTCTGCTGGAGTTCATCATCCTAATCCCTAAAGAAGCCTTGAACCTGGGATTGTCTGGAGATGCAAGGGTTAGCCTGTATTTGCAGGGCAGAGCCAATGCTAACACAGGAATCCTTGGGCTAAGTCAGAGAGAGACTTGAAAATGCCAAGCTACTGACTTTGAAGGGAAGAGGTTAATGAGCCAAAGAATGCAGGGAAACACTTGCCAGGGTAAGAGCTTCCACAAAGAAAATAGCCCTGCTCACATTTTTATTTTAGCCCAAGGAGACCCATGGTGAACTTCTAGCCTAACAGTAGGATACATGCATTTGTGTTGTTTTCAGATCCTGATATGTGTAATTTGTTACAGAAGCAATAAGAGATTCAGTAACAGCCTCTGCTTCTAGCTACTTTCAATCCCCTTGGCCATCTTTATTTTGCTTCACAGCATTTACCACTATTAGACATTGCATTACATTCCTGCGCAAGTTACTTATCTGGCTCCTCTAAAATGATGTAAGCTTTATGGGAACAGAGACTCTCCTGGTTTCTGGATCTCTCAGAATGGATATTGCAGGCATTCAGCAGTCTTTGGTCTGACTAAATCAAGAATACAATGCATACTAAAGCCAGATACTGCTGTAACATACTTTAGATGCTACTGATAGGTGTATGTGTGTGTGTGTGTGTGTGTGTCTGTGTGTCTGTGTATGTGTGTGGTGTGTGTGTGGTAATGGAGTACAAGGGTTAAGTAAGTATTAATAGCAACAATAGTCATACAGTGCCAGCAATGATGGAATTTGATCTTGAGTGTGATGGAGCAGTGACCCTGACTGATAGGAACCAAAATTCGTCAAATATTTTAGAAAGGCCACCGATGTGCCCCACATGAAAATGTCCTCCATCTATAAGCTCAGGGTCATTCTGAACTAGTTTCTACCATTTAGTCAAAGCCTTCAAACGAAAGGTCCTGCCTACAGAGCGATTACCAAAACTCAAGGTCCATTTACTGATTATATACTCTGACACATTTCCAGATTTAGGTGGCTGAAGAAGTCAACCTCGTGTGATAAAAGCATAAAGAAACAAATAAATTGCCAGAAATATTTAAATTCACGGTGTGTAGGGCAGAAGACAGTCTCCACATGACAGAACAGAGAAAATCTGAGAAGCTAATTGATACCAGAAATAAACCTTAAAGGACTTACAGACCCAATTAGCAAATTGGGGCTTGGTTGGCAGTTCTGGTCCTAGTGTAATGATGTATTTATTTAACCACCTTCAGAGATTCTTTGCACTTAAAAAACAGTAATTTTCTTTAAGATACTAATGACTCTTCAAAGAATAAAAGGATAATCTCTAACTTTCTTCAGTTGCCGGGGGACCATCTCACTATTCTACTTATCACAAGTAAATCCAACCAATTAAATCAGTCAGCATCCTCTGCCCATTGTTCCTTGTGCTGGCCATGTTCTCAGTGCTGGGGCTTCTGTTGTAGAAGTTCTGGACCCCACTTTAAAAGAGACAGTACAGTGGAACACCAGACCAAACACAGGTGTTGCCTACATTTGGGGTTGAGGGAGGGGAAAGGATAGTATGAGATCAAGACTTCTTAGAAGAAGTAGAAGAAATCCAAGTCAACGGGATGGGGTCCTGGGAGCTGTTGAGAAGAAACAGGGAAGGCTGGGAGCCATGAAGAATCCTAGCAAGATGGAGGACACCCAAAACCACCTTCCAACTCACACTCTGTATTCTTCCCTGTGTTTCCAACATAGAGTGCTGTACGGTATGAGCCATGCATATTGATGAACATAGGGACAGTTTGCCTTTGTGTGGTTGAAGTTTTCATCTCTCAGTTGTCCATATTTTGTTTCTTCTTTTCCCCATGGATAGATAATTAAATAGTTTCAACTCTTGTTTTGTTTTGGGTATTATTACAACAATGCTGCTGTCACCACAATGAGTGGTGAATAGTTTTGCTATCCCTCCTTTCTTGTGTATACATGTAAGAAACATTATAGGACAGCATTCTAAGAAATGGACAGAGTGTACCTGGAATTTCCCAGGGCTCCTGAGTGAATTTTCATAAGTGAATGGGGAGCCAAGGGATCCAAAGGAAGTTCATAGCTTCTTCTTTTCTTTTCTTTTCTTTTCTTTTCTTTTCTTTTCTTTTCTTTTCTTTTCTTTTCTTTTCTTTTCTTTTCTTTTCTTTTCTTTTCTTTCCTTTCCTTTCCTTTTCTTTTTTTCTTTTCTTTTCCTTTCCTTTCCCTTCCCTTCCCTTCCCTTCTTTTCTTTTCTTTTCTTTTCTTTTCTTTTCTTTTCTTTTCTTTTCTTTTCTTTTCTTGTTGGGTAGAAGCTTAGGCTTTAAATATAGGCAGCACAGCTCAGCCACTGGGACTTTATGGAAGCAAGAGGCAAAGACTTGTGGTGTTTATCTACTGAGAGTTTGGAGTTTAATTTCCATTACCACATATGCCAAACCAGTGAATACCAAAGTGTAGTGCCAATATAATGTAGAGACTGGTGAGAAATCCAAATTCTTTGGCCCCAGCCCCTATGTCTACTCAAAATTCCATAATTGCCAAACTGGATCTTTTATTGTTGTTGTGTCTGAGTTTTTGTTTGGTTCGTTGTTAACTTGGCCTGTCAGGTGGTTCTGATGTAAACTTATGTTTGAGAGCCAGTGGTCTGGATCCTTCTGGCTAACCACATGAGTCACATAATGAAGGAGCAAAAGTGATAGTTCTTATTACTTGGTCAAGCCACCTGTGACAAACTAGTTATTGCAACTGAGTAAACAGACTTCTGGTGATAATCCTTGTGTGTTGGTCATATTCTGTGGATGGAGCCTGATCCCTAGTTAATACCTTTGCTGTTGGGAAATGAAGATGCTGGGACTGTTAACATGATCAAGAATCACACGCAGGCTGTGACAGTCCAGATGCTAAAGTCAAGTTTATGATTGCAATTAAATTGATATGTGAGCTTCATTGGCGAGGTTTAGAAATCCTGTCACCAAAGTTTATAAATATTTCATGATCAATTGTGCAACACAGCTGCAGTTTCCAAACTGTAGAGCTCAGAAAGTTGCAGTCGTTTGCTTTCAGAATTCTGTTTGCCTAACAGAACCCATGCTGTGTGCATGTGCTTGTGGCCAGACTAGGAAGAGGAGCCTTCTTTGATACAGTACGGAATTGTACCCTAATTGACTCATTGCAGCTTGGTTGCTTTCACTTTCTTTGTTTATTGAATTCTGTTGAGGACCTCTAATTGTGTGTGTGTGTGTGTGTGTGTGTGTGTGTGTGTGTGTGTGCAGGCACGCCAGGTAAATTTGTGCCAAGGTGCTCATGCAATATTGAGACAACCTCAGGTGTCCGTCCTCCAACTTTGATAGTGTCATGGTCTCTTCTTGGTGTGCCGTTGCTTACCACAGTGGACACCTGGGTAGCTGACTTGTGAGCTTCAGGGAAATTCTCCTGTCTCCACCTCCCATCTTGCTGTAGGAGTGCGGGAATTACAGAGCCACGCCAGCTAGTCCAGCTTTATGTGGGCCCTGGAGACTAGACTCAACTCCTCATGTTTGCTCAGCAAGGACTTTACCCGTGGAGCCATCTACCTAGTCCCAGCATTTTTTTTAATGGCCTGAAACTGTTAATTGTTTTATCCAGAGCTGAGTGGTAACTTACAACTCCCACGCTAGTCTCATTAATAAAATGTGATAATCCATTTTCCTCTCTTTAATGCGCTGAATGACATATATTTACTTGTCCTAATTAAAGCGAGTTAAAAATAAACTTTGTTTTAAGGATTTGGGGGCATGCCTGAAGCTTTCTTGGAGATCAGCAAAACTGGATCTAGAAACTACTTTTCTAACAATATTACAACTCGGTTGGTACAACTTTGAACTCTTATTTGGAATGCTTGGTGAGAGTGAGAATAATCAAGTTTATTATTTTCTGTCTCTGCTATTTTGTTTTTGTCTTTTACATTACAATCCCGCCCCCACCCATATTCCTTCTCAAAAACCTTGGAGGGAATACCTGACCTACTTTGCTTTCTGTTGGTATGATAAAACATGAAAGCAACTTGTAGGAGGGAAAGGTTCATTTGGCTTGAGGGTTACAGTCCAGTATGAAGGGAAGCCAAGCAGGACCTAAAGGCAGGAACTAGAGCAGAGACTATGGAGGAATTCTACTTGCTGGTTCCATGTCCAGTTACCTTTCATAGAGAGCCCAGTCCCACCGGCCCTAGGAAGATAACATCCATTGTGCTACACCCTCCTCCGTCAATTAACAACAACAACAACAATAATGAAGAAATTTCTTCAGCTGAGGGTCTCTCTTCCCAGGTATGTCAGGTTGACAACAAAACCAACCAGGACACACACTAATGATGTTTGTAAACTCATTTCATTTTTTAATAGTTCCATGCCTTAAAATTTTATGCTCACCCACTCTGATTACATTTGCAGAATCCATTCATCATTTAACAACCATTTCCCCCCTTGTTTTAGCAATTTTTCTATTTTTATTTCCTATATCTAGTTACTCTTTGCTGGAGCGGCCATTCCAATACATTTAATGTGGATGCTTTTGTTCATGCTTTTACAAAATCCTTATTACCCTTCTGACTGCATGTATTTTTATGTTTATGATATTGTGCTATATGCCTAATTTTCTTTCATGTATTTTATACTTAGCACTACACGTTTTGATACAAACTTAGTATTATGTACACTATCAATCTGTTTTTGATAACCCTTTTGTTTTTTTGTCTTTTGGGGCAAGGATCTCACTATGTAGCCCTCACAGTCCTGGAATTTGCTATTAGACCAGAATGGTCTTAAACTCAAAGAGATACTCTTGCCTCAGCCTCCCCAGTGCTGGATTAAAGGAATGTGCCACCATACCTGGCAGTTTTTGCTACCTCTTGTGTAATTCCTCATGACCCTTATTCTATTAAGAAGAAAAGGATCAGGGACTACAGCTATAGCTTGGTTATATAGCACTTGCCTAGCATATACCAGGTCCCAGGTTTGTTTCCCAATACTACCAACTAGCAAATAACAAAACCCCCACCCCCATAGTGACAAAACAGAATAAAGGGTCAGTCAAAAAACCTAAGTCTTTGTTTTCACAGAGTTCTTTATTTGTTTTGTTTGTTTCGTTGGTTGGTTTTGGATTTTCAAGCTTCTCTGCATAGCTCTGGCTGTCCTAAAACTTGAACTGTAGACTACATCTGCCTCTCAAGTGCTGGGATTAAAGGCACGCACCATTACTGTCCAGCAGTCTTACTTTAGTTACAAAATGGATATGTAACAAGTAAGTACACACAGTACATTAAGTGCTCATCACTCACTATTTCTGGTGCTGAGGGGGGTTGTTGACAGGCATTTATTGAATGGTTTTCATGTGTTTCAGATGTTAAGCACTGAAAAAAAAATAGTGGTGATGACAGAAGGGGGAAGCCTGTATTGATTAGCTAGCTAAGTCTTGCAGCTCATAGTACAGATTTAAGGTCAGTGGCAAATTCCCAAATGGTTTAATGCAGCAAGGTGATAAGCTGCGATTTGTGTCTTTGTTCTGGACATAGTATGAATATTTAGTTAGAAAGAAGCAAGTGCAGATTCCAAGAAACTAGCTAGGAAGCTGTCGTAGGAGAGCAATGGAAAACAGGGGTGGTGGCAGTCAACAGAAGAGAGAATGGTGTGACATATTATTTTAGAGACAGAACAAAGAGGAATTGCTAACAGATTAACTGTGGGGGAGGGGTGAAAAAAAATCTTGGTGTCTCTGACATAGAACCAGAGAAGGTTGAATGTGAGTTATTGTGTCTGGGTGACGTTGCTTAGCAGGGAGTGTCAGGCAGAAACTGAGAGCCTCAGGATCCAGTTCTATGAGAAGTGCTGAGGTTCTATGAGAAGTTCTATGAGAAGAAGCTGCATCCAGAAATCATCATACATGGATGGACTTACATTACTCTGTTTAGAGGGATTCTTCAGTCTTAGAAGGAAAGGGACCTAAATCCTTGAAAAGCAATTTGTGTGAAAGTCAGTGTTAAAGAAATGAGGCCCCAAAACAAGACCTCTACATAATTTAGAAGAGAATCAGATTCTACATTGTCACGGGGCAAATTTGGGTGAAGAGAGGGTTGTCTGGTGGACAGAAATTATTCGTTTCTGCCTGGGATAAGGCTGTAGCAGGCTTTGGCGGAAAGTCGACAAACTGTGCCATTGTTCATCGCATTTAATGAAAAGTTGCATATCTCCTCCCTCCTCTGTGTAAGAAGGCATACGGAGCAGAAAACAGATCCTCGGTGATCAATACAATTCAGAAATATCAAGAGAGAGGAGACATAATCAATGCAATAAAGCCAGTTACTATTCAATGGGTCCCTGGGGACCTCCCTCTGAGTTCAAGTCCTGTGTTGAAGTTTCTGCTTAGGCTTTGGGGGAGAGCATATGGAAATGGAGCAATACATGCTCATAGGTAAAGGGTAGATGGACATACACCTAAGCATACTATATCCATCCTCAAAATCTTGGCTAAAGTGTAGAAATGTTTAATTTGTTTATTATGATGTTGGCCTGGTAATGTCCTGGCACTTGCTGAAGTGATGTCCTACACATTTACTGATTGCATCTTGTTTTGATTTTCAGATCTGTATGTCCTGAAGGTGATGGCTCACAATACCGACACTGACTTTGGGCAACAACACTGTGGACAGAGTAGTCAGAAGGGATAATCCCACCCCACATTATTGGACTTTCAAACCCAAGCTTATATAATGAGGTATAGGGGCTGGAGAGATAGCTCAGTGGTTAAGAGCACTGGTTGCTCTTGGGAAGACCTGGGTTGAATTTTCAGAACATGGCACCCCACAACTGGCTGTAACTTCAGATCCAAGGACTCCAACATCTTCTTCTGGCCTCCTCAGGTACAAAAACACAGGCATACATGCAGGCAAAGCACCCCGTACACATGAAATAATAACATACTAAATGATGTTATTAACATGCAGGTTGGGGTGGTACACTTGTTGCAAACAATGCTGGCTTGGGAACTGTGAGGGTTAATGTCAGCTGTCAACTTGACAGGATCTAGACTATCCTAAGAGCTGCACCTCTGGGCCTGACTGTGAGGGATTACAGAGATCAGGTTAATTGAGGTCAGTAGCTCCACCTGGATTGTGGGCAGCACCTCTCTATGTCTAGCGAAGGTGGGTGACTATAAAGGAAAAGGTGAACTGAATGCTGACATTCATCTCCCCCTTTGTGACTGTAGAAACACTGTGACCAGCTCCCGCAAGCTTTTGCTACTGTGAGGTTCCCTCCATGATGGGCTATGCCCATAAACTATAAGCCTAAAGATGCTTGTCCCTTGAGTTGCTTTTATTAGTGGATTTTGTTTCAGGAAACATAATACAAAGATTTCACATTTAGCGCTGGCCCACTATTAACATGGTGATGGGACTTGGGAGGAATTATTAACTAAATAATAATAAATAATAAATACTACTACTAATAAATAATAATAACAACTGAAGTTCTACTTTATTTATTCAAGACTCTGGCTTTGGTTTACAAACCCTTGCTCTGATTAGTTTGATAACAAACGACATCAACATATCTCAAATTGACTTAAATAAGAAGATAAACCTATTGGTTTAATAACTGAAAACTCTTGGCATCCTACTTGATGGCCTCTTCTGAGAAACAGAAAAAGGGGCTTCTGAATGAGTATACATTTTGGTTAACCTTTACTTGAGGGGAAAAAAAATCAAAAACAAAAACTTGAAACCAAAAATCAAACCTTTTGGATTGATTGGACCTTGCTTGCTCTCAGTTTGGATCTCGGCCTCTATTTAGCTTTTGGTTGGCAACCCTTTGTTATTAATCCCAAATTATTTAACTCTGCATAGTGATCCTAAACCTAAAGCAGCCAGGAATCAAATACACCTGGGTCCACAGACAACGGGAATTATGTTTTCTATCAGCTTTGCTTTTCTGTTGTTAGATCTATTTTTGTCTGTGTGAAAACTATGTGTATGTGTGGAGGTGGGGATGTGAAGAGTAACAGAAATGAGTGAGAGGAGGGGAAGGAGTGACATAGAGGTGGAGAGAATAAGAGATTTAGAGAGGCATGGGCACAGAGATAGAGTTGCCAGCAACTATGTGGCCAGTTTGCATGTTAAAGCAGAAGAGCTCAAGGGCTGTCTCTGCAGAAAAGGAATAGATGCTGAGCCCGTTCCTGTGTTGTCATGGTTTTCTTACCAGGAAGTCTTAGAAGTTCTGAGGAACACTCTTCTGAAGTATTTGCATCAACAAAAGTCTTGGACTGACGCTAGCCAAAGCTGACATTGTTGTGATGAAGCTGGTACATTTATGCATGACCAGTGGCATCAACTCAGCACAAGGCTTTGGAAAGCTATTGATCAATTTTGATCAATAGTTATAAAATGTGCTTATATTTGATGACTCAGTTATCCCCCGAAGGAGTTACTGCAGGGGAATAACTCAAATTTAAAAATTCATGCATGTAAAAATGCTTATTGGACATTATTTGTGCTAACAAGTTGGAAATGGTCTAGATGCCACCCACAGGGAATAAATAGGTAAATTATAGCACAACAATTGAATGAAATATCGAGTACTCATTAAAGGGCAATTTTGAAGAGTATATAACAAGCATGCTGGGTGGAAACAGATAGCTACAAAAGTGTACACACCCTTTGATATCATAAAATGTATAAGTGCCAAATCCAGCAGTTTCCAGGGATGGAGCTGACTGGAGGCAACAAAGGAAAGGAGAGACAATAGATGGGCACACAGAAAGGCTGTGTTCCAGTAGACTGAGATCTCTGTTGAGAAACCACAGCACCCCAGAAGCTCACCATGGTTATTACACAGAGTTAAACAGGGAGGCAGGATTATTTCATACAAGCTGAACACGCAGATGGGGTTATTGCATACAATAAACATGGAGTTGACATTTATGTTACACAGTTGGGTCAAAGAGACAGGTTCAGCTAATCTAGGTCAGAGCCATCTCTGTGGGGAGCAGTCTTGAGGCTGTAAGAATCCCAGAGAGAGAAAGCTGTGGTGGATGTTTTCTGCACACACGGTTAACATCCAGGAAGACTTTGGCATTTTCCTCTGCGTCTGAGGCTGGGATCTCTGATGCGGCCATGGCGGTGTCATCAACACGTTCACGATCACTCAGGACTCCTGTCACTCAGGGCTTCCGCGTGTAAGAATTCCACATGTAAGAATATAGCTAAACCTCTGAAAGGAGTGTATCAAAGAGTAACAGTTGGCTAGAGGGTGGCTATAAGGGGGAAATGGTTTCTCTTCCAATTTCTTACAATGTTGCTTCGATAGTGAATTATAAGAAACGTTTTTAACAAGAAATTTCTATGACAAAAGAAAGTTTATCTCAACTTCTTCATAGGGAGTATTTCAAGGATTAATGAGGTCTGCCTAAAATGTTGAGGAAGTGACCGCCACGTACTGAACAAGGAGTAAATACTGGTCATCAATACTGAGCTGGCACACAGAACGTATCACATACTATTAGAAGATAGTGACTGTTTCACTAGAGTCTTTTTTTTAGTGATAAGAGAAAGTGAGTTCTCTTAGCCATAAACCTCCCTATTAAAACACTCTCCCTTACTCTCCTGTTTTGACCTCTAGGGATTCCAGTTGAAAGCATGGTATTTCTAGGGAGTTTATGGCAAGAAGATTTATTGTCTGGCCTTGGACCTGAAGGGCAGTCCTCCTGAGAAGTATTGCTGGGAGGATAAGAAAGTATTGTAAATGTCTGTCAGTGCCTTGATTAATATTGTCCAGTCGGAGTAGTGGGGTGGAGAAGGGTAGATTTAGAGGAAGAGAGAAGAGAAAGTTGACTTTTAAAAGCCAACCACATTCGTAATCCATGAATACATCCCTTTTTGGCAGTCTGAGAACATGACAGCTATCATTTCAGCTCAGCCCCAAATCCTCTGTGACACCTATCTTAGCCTGTTCAAGCCACCATAACAAAATTCCACAGACCAAGTGCCTAAATCAACAGACATTTATTTTCTCACACATCTGTAGACTGGAAAGTCCAAGATCAGGGTTCCCACAGGATTTGGTGTCTAATGAAGGCTCCTGTTCTGGTTCACAGCCAGCCAGCTGCCTTCTTACTCTGTCCTCCTGAGTCCATTCCTTGGTACACATTGTGGGAAGAGGACTCAAAAAACAGAGACAGTTCTGTAATATAAAGGGGCAATAATCCCATCTGATCTAGTACCACCATTATCCCTTCTGGCCTCACTAAGTTGAATTCTTTTAGTACTCCAAATGCAACCATATCAGGGTTAAAGTTTACGATGTGACCTTATTCTGGAAAGATGAGAACAAGTGTCTACTCTCTCCAAATAGAGAATCAAGGGAGGACCACAATAAGGATACCACCAAAGTCCAGTTTGGTGAACCAATGAGTTTTCTCAGGGTTACTTGCAGAAGCATGGGTGAGGCACTGCTTAGAGGAGCAGAAATACAACTGTATCCTCCAACTCTCACCCTAGTCTGGGTGACATCTCATGAAAGCTGGAGACCTGGGACACTGGATAGAGCCTCCAGGCAGCGCAGCAGCTTGGAGTGTGACCTTTGTAGGTTGTTCAATTGTGTGAAGCCTCTCCTAGCCAACTTGGATGTGTGGGAGTGCCAGTCATCAGTGGTTATTGCTTCTATATGCTTGAAGGGGAAAGGCCTGGTGTTATCTGGTCAGTTTTGTGGACTTGTGAAGCTCAGAGTCGATTACTTCCTGAGCCTTCACAAGCCTGAGTTTAGAACATCCTAGATCTTAACAAATTTCTTTGTGGAGTAGAACATTTCACCTAGGAGGAAATTGCTATACAACAAATCTGCACAGATGTATTTGGGGGGACCCAAATGTTTAGTTTATAACAACAACTGTTCCAATTAGGATTTCTATTACCATTCTTAGGAACAGATTTTTCTAAAAATAAAATTATAAACATATATATTTTTATGGAATTATTTTTTGCTCTGAGATGTTTTTAAAATCTTCCTGTGCATAGCCTTTCCTTCCTTCCTTCCTTCTTTCTTTCTTTCTTTCTTTCTTTCTTCTTTCTTTTTGTAAAATATATAATATATTGGTAAATTTTCACAGCAGGACATAAATATTCACTTAAAATTTTTAAGATAATGTTTTAATTCTTTGAGATGATTTTACCCATTTGAGATGAATTTTGCCTATTGTATAATATTTTAAAATGTTTGCCATGTTGAATTAAGTATTTTAAACAAATAAACACCATATTACTAACCATTCATGTGTAAACTCTTTTTATAGTTGCCTCAGTTAGGCAACGAGAGGCTTCAGTTATGCCTCTTATTGTAAAATCTGATGGCTTCTCAAAGTGAGATCATAGAATATACACCTTATCGATTTTAATAGTGATGGCTCCATTGTTGTCCAAAATTTTTGTACCGATTCAAAGCTTTGGAAGGAGGCTCGTCCACCATCCTTGCCAGCATTGATATTATCAAACAGCATTTCTGGCCTATTTCATCAGCACAAAAAAAAGACAGTTATCTTACTGCGAAGCCTGTGTTTTTCTGAGTGATGTTGCAGTGCAGTGTGTTCTGGGATATGTTTTGGCCAACAGCATTCCGAAGTCTTGCCTTTTTATGTCATTTGTTCATTTATGCCTAGCATTAGAAAAAGTTGTCTTATCCAGTTTCTGTAACTTCCTACATATTATACCTTTGTTAATTGGGTCCTAAATGCATCCTCCCAATCTGCCACCAGCCTTCTTACCACAATTATGGCATATTTTGACTTAAAAAGTATTAATTTTTTATATAGACAATTTTTCTGATGTTTTTCCCTTTATAGCTTTTGCCTTCCATGCCTTAAAAAGGTCTCTTCTGTTCTAGGGCCAAAACTGTGTTCTCACAAGTAGTGGCGTAAATGTTGTTTTTATTTCCTCAGAAGAGGGGATGAGATGAGAGGTATGTCCACACTTAGCTTGGTACATGTCTTGGGCTGAGCCCAGACTATTTCTAACTCTCCCTAGGTCTCAAAGCTTCTAGCCTTCATACAATTCAATCTTCCACAAGCCCAGACCTTGAAGGCTTCAGCTTCCAGCCTTTGTCTGCTAGTCTAGGCTTAGAATATTTTTAGCCTCCGAGACTTACTTAAGCTGAATAAACTTTTGCTTTGTAGCTCTTTCTGAACTCTGGCTGGCTGGTTCAACTCAGCAGTTCTGGCTTTAACTCCTATCCAAGCTAACTGATTCAAGTTGGCTTCACTCTGCTTTGACTGAATTGTTGTGCTTTGAAAAACTGCCTCTGAACTCCATGAACTGAATTGCACTGAACTGCCTGCATGAACTCAACTTTATTCCTGTACTGTCTAACTCTTATGTGTGCTGCTTTTAAGTAGTCCCCTACACATACTGTGTATATCCTATCTGACTCATTCTGACAAATCTTTCTCTGATTTGTCACTTTGTCTGCCCCTCAATTAGATGGCATTGTTTGTGATTAAATGTGTATACCATAGCCGTGTCTGTATTCCAGCCAGATCAAACTGTAACCCAGGGAATGTTTGTATTCCAGCCAGATCACACAGACCTAGGAAGTCTTCATATATTATCCCTTGCCAGAGCAGCCGTGTTGCCAGATTGAAATTTCTCTACAGCGTGGTGGCGCATGCCTTTAATCTCAGCACTTGGGAGGCAGAGGTAGGTGGATCTCTGAATTATAGGCCAGCCTGGTCTATAGAGTGAGGGCTAGACAAACCCTACCTCAAAACAACAACATACAAACAAACAAAAACAAAAAAGCCCAAACAAACAAAAACTGTGTTCTCAAACATACTTAGGTCTCATATTACATTTTCATTTTACATATACCACCAACTTGAAATTTAGTTGTCATTTTTAAAAATTTATTTATTTATTTATTTATTTATTTATTTATTTATATGTACATTGGTGTTCTTTCTGCTTGTATGTGTGTGTGAGGGTGTCAGAGACCGTGGAACTGGAGTTACAGACAGTTTCACGCTGCTATGTGGGTGTTGGGAATTAAACCTTTGGAAGAGCAGCCAGTGCTTTTAACCACTGAACCATCTTTCCAGGCCTCTTGAATTTAGTTTAAAAAGTGCTAAATAATTGCCTAAGAGTCAAAAACTTACATTATCTGTTTTCTTAATCAACTGCTATTTGTCTAGTGGGGAAAACAGACATGTTGGAACCTTATTCCTAAGCGGAAGAGTCCCTCTCATAACTCACTGCCTTTGGACCAAGTTGCATGAGAACACTGCCATGCTTACCTCTCTCTCTGAAAAAAACCTGAAGGACAGAGCCTAGAGCAGTGGTTTTCAACCAGCCTAATGCTGTGACCCTTCAACACAGTTCCTCATGTTGTGGTGGCCCTCAACCATAAAGTTATTTTTGTTGATACCATATAATTGTAATTTTGCTACTGTTATGAATCATAATGTGGATATCTGATATGCAGAATAACTAATATGTAACACCAAAGGGATTGTGACCGGCAGGTTGAGAGCCAATGGCCTATAGTATTCTCATTCTCCATACAACAAATACAGGTTGTCAGTATAATTTTATCAAAGTCAAACATTAAACTTGAATTAAAGCTTACTTTAACACTCATCCTTTCAAAAGCCAATCATCTTCTCTACAAATCTAATTATCAACCTCTGCTTTTATTTCTTTTACAATTAAAACTTTTTCTATAATTTGGTTTTTGGTTGAATGAGCCCATATTCGAATATAGACAATTTGCTGACATTGTGTTCAGGAAAGATTTGCTGTAACATTAGCTGCCTTAGGTACTTCTGTTCTGTTAAATTAACAGCAACATTAAACTCCACATCCCACAAAGATATTTTGAACTTCTGTGTAATTTTCAAAAAAGCGGAGCTAAGGGACATAGCAGGCACTTGATGCTTCTGTCCCAACACTGCGTTTGGCATTGACAGTCACTGATGGCCTGAGTCATTTGCAAGCTTTCTTAAGTCATTTGACCAAGCTTAAGATACAGTTGCCTCATTTGCTTTGTCTGTTGCAGAGGGGTAATAAAAATATTTGTATATTCGAGTCATTTTAATGTATAAATGCCCCGGTGTCACCCAAAGTTTCTAGAAAAGCATGCATAAGACAATTTGCAAAGTTGAAGAAAATCTCAGCTCTGTGGGGTGCCGCTGTGATGTTGTCTTACTGTTGTCTGTTAAAATCTCTGCACATTTTCAAGTTATCTTTCTATTATCAGCGTGTGTGTATGTGCATGTGTCTCTGTGTGTTCAATGTTGCGTCTTTGTCTCAAATTCATTCTTTAAGAAAGCTGAGAGGTGTCTTTCTGAGCAGTACCTTGACACCCAGTATAATTCCAAAGAAAGGGGAGCCTCACACACAGGCAGAGCTGGCTCAAATCTGAGTTATGAAAGAGACCTAGGAGATTCTGGGACACCTGACAGGGATATTGTACATGTCCCTATGAAGCTTCTGGGGCATGTGTCCTGGGTGCCTAGGTAAAAGTACCTTTCCTGGGCTGAACTTTGGAAATTGCAGGGATACTATTTCAGAAAAACTAGAGCTCAGAGTTGTCCAGGCCATCTGGGTTTTTCCTGACTCTTCAGCCTGTGCACTTTGATCATATGTGCTATCTTTCCCACCAATCAGACCATACCTTATCAGTCGGCTGTCTTCCTTCCTTTCCTTCTTCCCTTCCTCATTTTTCTTCTTTCTCTTTCTTCTTTCCTCATCCCCCCCCAACCCAGAGCACGGGAAAGACACTGGTGGCGCCGTTGGAAGATAGTGATCTGCAGGCCAGGAACCAAGAGTCCTTAATGACTCATCATTGTTGGCTAAATGTATCATCTTGACTTTCCATCTCAAGAACTCTAAGAAAATAAGTTTCTGTTCTTCTAGACATGTAGTCCATTGCATTTTGCTATTTAACTGAATAACACAAACATCTGGGTGGAGGTCACAGTGTAACACTAACCTCCTCCTCCGGTCTGTGGACTTGAAGGGGCTGAAGCAGACATTAACTAGAAAGAAAAGAGCTACCTGCTCATCTCCAGCAAGCCCCCAACCCTGTTCATAACCTCCTCTCTTAGGTACCCATGGGGACAGAAGGCTGTGAGTCTTTGAGTTGTTGTTGTACCCCTTGCCTTTCAAACCTATAACAAAGACAGATTAGCAAAAGAAAGACATTAACTGAGGCTTTATGTGGCAGGGCAGCCTTCAGAAATAATGAAGGCACAAAGACCCAGAGAAAGCTCAAGTTTTGTGTTGGGTCCTGAGAAATGTATGGGATGGAGAATGAAATTGCAAAAACCTAAGGATAATGAACCAATGGAAAACCCAGCTGGGCCCATTTGTTCCAGTTCTTCTTGGGATCTCTCTGAGACATTCCTTCCTCCTGAGCTAATGAGAGTCTTAGATTGGCTATCAGGCAAGGTGGGTTAGAGAATTACTTTATGGCCAGTTCACACTCAAAAGAGAGGAACCCAGAGTGCTTTCTCTAGGTTTTATGACTGGTTTTGGGAAAGAGAAGATCTGGTTTCCACAAACCATATTAGGGAAGAGGAATTTTCATTTCCATGGCCTGACCAGGAAGGGAGCAAGAGAAAGTCAGGAAAAATTCACTTCTGACAAATCTCCCATGTCTTATAGTCCAAAGTACTCACCATGATAGTGTACCAGACTTCTGGGTTTGATTTCCTGAATCCTGACAACATCCATCCTTACTCTCATTTCTTCACAAAGAAATCTGTGTTATTTTGAAAAAAGACTGAAATTGTCTACTCTAACATTAGACCAAGACATTTCATTCAAGAAAGCTATATACTTGAGTGGACTTCTTGACTTGAAGCTATGTACTTTCTTTGAACATTAGCCTGTGTATTCTATGGGCACAAATACTGGATGTGTCAGTCATTGCTGCTACTGTTAGGTGCCGGACATCAAGTGAAAGGGTCACTTTTCTGCTTGTTTGATTGCTTGAGTTTGTTTGTTTGCTTGTTCTTTGGGGTTTTTTGTTTTGTTTTGTTTTGTTTGGGGGGTGGGAGGGGAACCAGGTATAGAGCCCTGGCTGTCCTGAAATTTGATATGTCCACCGGACTGGCCTCAAACTCCAGTACCAGTTTTGTGTGTATGTGTGTTTGTTTATTTGTTTGTTTACTTGATGAAGCTCATGACAGACTGGCAGGAAACAGGTAGAAAACAAATAAATAAGAGGACATATATAAAGGCAGATGTCAAGAGGAGCTAAAAAGGGCAAATGGTGAGGAAATAGAAGAGACTGTGGAATTGTCATTTCGTATCAAGTCAGGAGTGCTGGCTGAGAAACCCAGCCTTGAGGCAGGATTCTGCTGGAAATGAGGAAGACTCCAAAGGAAATGAAATTTGAGTAAGAGGGAGGAAAAGCTCCAGGTGTATGGTGAAAGAGGTAGGAAAATCAAAGTGGAGTGAGAAGTGGGGAAAAGGAGGAGGTAATGAGGCAGAAAGGCCAGGAGGTAAGGACTGTAGATTTTCACCCTGAGGTTAAGCAGAAAAAAAAAAAAAAAATTCTGGATGGTTTTTTTTGGCTTTTTTTTTTTTTTTTTTTTTTGCTGTTGTTGTTATTGTGTTGTTGTAGCTTTTTGTTTTTGTTTTAATTTTTGAGACAGGGTTTTGGCTGTCCTGGACTTTCTTTGTAGATCAAGCTGGTCTCGAATTCACAGAGATCTACCTGTCTATGCTTCCCTGAATGCTGGGATTACAGGCATGAGCTACCACACTGGGCTGTCTAAATGGTTTTTACAGAGAGGAGACATGATTTTGATGAATGAATCAAAGAGTCATGTTGACTGCTCTTGGGAATTAGCTTGTGGGCAAGTGAGGTCAGCAAGAGGGACATAGGTTCAGATGCTGCTGAGGACTCCGATGAAGATGATGGCTTAGACCCAGGCAGTAATGACGGAAAAGAGGCATCCTAGAATTCTACATCAAGCTTAAAGGCAGGCCACTGAATTTGCTGGTGAATAGTATGTAACAAATGAGACTGGGTGTGGGTGGGGAAGCAAAGAGTCAAATTTGCGAGACTGAATAGCCAAAGGACAGCATCTTTCAGTGGTAGGGTGTGCATTCCATACACAGAACCCCAACAGGAAATGAGACTTCAGGGTGATTCTTGACCTACAGGAGTGGGTTAGTACTGAATGCAATGTTCTTAGTACTTTGTATTTAGAAGAAAGATGGCAGTTAATAACAAAACAAAGAAAACAGACCTTAAAATAAGGTGTGTATTGGCTAAGAAATTAAAGAGCAAGGAGGGAAATCCCCTAAAGCAAGGGAATATAGAAAAAAAAAAAGTCAAGGTCTGGGCTATAATAATGTAAACATTTGAATAGAAGGAGCAATGCTGAGGAAGAGGCAGGAACCAGGGACTTTCAAAAGTTGGCTTCACTAGAAAAAAAGCCTTTGAGGGCTTGTTTGGAAAAGGAAATGACTCAATTGCTTTGAGGCTGGCAAAGAAAGGATGCTGCCTTTTTATTAGTCACTAATACGGGTCACAGCACAATAACCTTTAAGAAAACAGGTATGTAGATTTTCAGCTCAGATGCTAAGGCTTGTCTTCTCTTTTCAATGAGTGACCAGGGAGAGTACAGATCGTGAGGTGGTTGGGTCATTTCACTGTCTGGAGTTGTACTGAGTTACCCAGTATTAGTTACACTCACCTCCCTAAAGGTTTTATCTGGAAACTCTTAGATCTAGCTGGTTAAATGTCAGCATCATAAAGCAATTAACTAGAGACTTCTCCTGAGTGCAAGATTTCAAGTAAAGTTAAGGAAAATGTTCTTATATTTTATAGCTATCCATACATAGGGTAATTTTCCTGAGCCTGATTATATATTCAATAGTATTATTTTTATATAGTTTAAATACAAACATCATTTTTTAAAATTGCATTTATTTATCTATATGTGTGTGTGTCTGGGGGCATATGTGCGGATGCCAAAAGACAACTTTTGGGAGTCTGTTCTCCCTTTCCACTGTTGTGGTGCAGGGTTATTAGGCTTGGCTGCAGGTGCCTTTGCCTGCTGAGCCATCTTACCACCCCCAAGCATTTAATTTTTAAAGTATGTTCATTGTCATTGCCGACACCTATCCATCATGAGTTTAAACATTTGAAGCAGCTGTCTCCTGTTGAACAGTTTTCATGTAAAAGGAAGAGTAACCCAAGTTGTTGCCATGTCTACAGTTATAAAATGATTCCTAAACATAAATTCATCAAAAACAGCCTGGAAACGTCTCTCAGTTGACAGCAACACAGTTTTCCAATGTAATCTAAAAGCTAAAATTGGAACAACCTAAAAGCATAATTTTTTTCTCTGAGCATGTATGTGCCACAGTATCCCCCTCTTTCTAGCTGGGCCTTCTATGAAGAGAAGGTCTTGAGGTGGGTCTCATAAACAAGAGTATTTTAATTTTCATCATCCCTCTAGCCAAATGGCAAATTGCAAAGTGGTATTTAATCAGTCGATTTATCTAATTTTGAGTAGGGTAAACTACATTTAGGCAGTTACATTTTTAAACAAACTCATCTCAAAGTAGATACTGTTAAGGTTAGGCTGGAAACAAGAAAAAAAAATCCAGTGACAGTCTTTACTCTGTATCATGTAACAGATGAATTCAACTGCCTCTGAAGGGCTTTTGTAAGGAAATAAAATAGAGTTGTGAGTTCTGGTTTACTTAACATGCATTGTTCATTCATTATCTTATTTCTAATCTACCATTCTCTTAATCTTGCAAACAATAATTTGATACGTGACGTGAATGGAGGAAGGCTTTGCTGTGTACAGTACAGTGATTGTTAGGCTCTGGGGGAGGCAGCAGGGCACAGCTATTCACAGAGGGGCACACAGTAAATCACTGTTAGCAAGCCCCACTTGCATTACGCCCAGAGGATTCAAAGCACAGCCTTACCTCCTGCCATGAGCCTCTTAGAGTTATGTTTCTTGTTGCTCCTAGTCCCAAGCAGCTTGTCATATTTACTCATCATTTACCTATCTAAGACCTTTTTTTTTTCTTCAATCAAAAATGACAGACACTGTAAGGTGGCAGTTATATGTCTGGGGAGGCCTTTATTCATTTTTAGATCTGGAATCATGGAATAAGAGGTCACAATTATTTTCAAGTGTTTCTTTATAATTTTTAAATACTGATAATTTACACAATGATCTATTCTTTATGTTACTGGATCCAGTTTTTACTAGTTCATCCCTTCTTTTATGAATGGAGCTCTTTTGTCTGCTAGGGGCTGGAGATAATAGCAAAAATAGAGACTGTCCCAGAGCTCAAGGCTTTTAGTCAGACAGGAAAGAAAAACATTCATTCCACCGTTGCACAGGATCTCAGCTCTGGCTATGATGTAGGACATGTTCTATGATATAAACAGACAGAATTCTTTCAGAATAAATGAAGGTGTGTAGGTGTGTGTGTGTCTCTCTGAAGTAGGAGATTTGATCTAGATACCTGAAGGACGAATAGTTTGTTTTTTGTTTGTTTTGTTTTGTTTTGTTTTGTTTTTTGCTATGAAAGAGGAGAGAAAGTTGCAAGCAGAAATATATAGTCTGGCCTTACATAAAAAGAAGAATTCCAGCTTTTTAAGAACACGTGTGCGTGCCATGTGTGTGTGTGCTGGGATCAAACCTGAGTCCTCTGGAAGATTAGCAAGTGCCTTTAATCACTGAGCCATCTCTCCTGCCAGAAAATTAAGCTATATGACCATGTCTTATTTCTTTAAAAAAAAAAAAAGAAAAGAAAAGAAATAAAAAGACAGGGAAGTATGACAAAAATTTAGCAATTGTTAATTCTGAGTGGTAAAAGTTGGTGTTGCTTATAATTCTGCATCTTTTGGAAAGAGATGTGGGAAGAGAAGCAGGGAGACAGTGTATCACAGAAGTCAAGAGCAGAAAGTGTGTCACAAAAGGAGAAACAACTGTGTTTGCTCTGCTGAGAATTCAAATAAAATGAAAACCTTAAAATATCCATAGCATTGGATGCAACTGAAGAATTTAGGAAAAGACTTATTGATGGACAGGTAGTGATAGATACCAAAGGGACACAGGAGTAGATGGACAAGGTCATCATTGACCATCTTTGACACTTGCTTTTGGAAGAGAAAAAAGCAGAAGGTGGCTTTGAAAGGAATAAAGGAATGGAGGGCTTATTCTAAGCTGTCAGAAAATGTTGCTTACAAATTGATGGGGAAATGCAGAAAAGGGACTAAAATCAGTGAGATGGGGTTTCTGAGAATGTGTCAGCTATGGAGAGGATGGCGAGAGACTGGCTTCATATTGAGAGAAACACTTCCACCACATAAAAAGAGACGCTTGAGAAGTGAGGACAGGAGCAAGCATATGCCAGTGTGTTACACAATGGCATATGTGAAGTCTAGCCATGTCCAGCCTCATGCAGTGGATGTTTCAGCAGTCTCTGTCTGGCTCCTGAAAGCCTAGAAGATTCCTGAAGAGTTTCTGGTCTTCAGTTCATGTTGTAAGGCTGAAGATGCTGAGCCTGATGTTATTATTGAGGGCTGGCGGCAGCAGCAACAACAAACAGATGCACTCACCATCAAAAAGCAAATACAGGCAGGCGAAGGACACCGCTTTGTCCTCAGAGCAAATGTAGGAAGGTGCCCTCACAGACCTGTCCAGAAGCTTGTCTCTTAGTTAATTCTAGATCCCATCAAATTGACAGTCAAGATTCACCATTGTAGTTGTCATACAGCTGTCCAGTACAGAAACACAAAGGCCGATTTTAATATAATTCAGGGCTTGTTATTGAATGTTAGGTGTTGACAGAGCAGCTAAGAAACGGAAGAGAGGAGGAGGGGAAGTGGAAAGAGAGGGAGAGACAGAGACAGAGACTGTGCATTGGAGAAAACATTTCAGAACATACCCAGGATGCATTGTGACAGTGGTTCCAAGGCTGTGCGTTAGATTCACCTGGGAAAGTTCAGCAAATATCCATGCCCAGATCCCATGCCCACGGGAAGAACTTGAACCTTTCACGCCTGGCCTTTAAGACACTCCCTCCTGGGTTCTAATAGCAAACGGATTTTGAAACCACAGATTCAAAAGAGAAGAAGGTTGGATAAGATATGTGGATTACAGACAGGTTTCTGGTTGTGAGTGATTACATCCTCAAAGGAGGCTCTCCAGGGTCTCCCAGAATTTCACATCCACAGGGTCAGGAGAGCCAGCAGCCCCTTCTCCCAGGCTTTTAATTTTAAAGCAGCATGTTCTTTAAAGGAATGCTGGATGAGCTTACCTTTCTCAGTCTTATTCTACACCTCCCCCCCTACAACACACCTTTTAAGGTGATTTGAGGGAAGCGGATGCGGTTATCTATTGACGGAAGTCACTGGAAGGAGCTTCCGACCCTGACCCAGTTCTTCGCACAAAGCAAACCTCTGGGCCTCCATCTGACCCCTTTAAAACTGACCTTAGGACTCGTGGAGGATGACAGGTATGCTCGTTAATGCTCTCCAGTCAGTGAGCGTCCTACATTCAGACTTAATCCACAGCATTCCTGGGAAGTGAGCAAGCCACGAAGCCCTGGGACAGGTGAGTCAGCTGTGGCTCCAGAAAGGCAAGTGATTTGCCCAAGATGACCGGTTAACATGCTGTCTAACCCGGGTGGCCTCCCGACACACCCCACCCCATGCCACCGAACTATACATTCTGTGATTCTTTTCTCTCATTGGCTTGCTCTCTTCACTAGCAGGTTAAATGGCAGACTTCAAAGGATCTGGAGGGCCATCAACTTTATTGAAAACTTAAATTTGGCTTTTGGGAGAGTATGAGGTTGTGAAGGGGAAATGGCATAATGTTTCTAGGGTTGGGTTTTTTCCTGGTCCCAGGAGCATCTTTCCTCGGGCAGGTGTAAAAGCGGTACCACGTGGTCAGGGCATGGGCGCCTAATTGGATAGTGAGCTTTTAGGATCTAGTAATTGCCAGGATGATTCTGGGTGGTATTTCTTTATCGTCAAAAATAAGTTCAGATTCTCTCCCTCTTGGATCCCACAGTTTTAAATTAGGTAAATTTAATCTCACCTCATGGCTCGGTATTACTACAAGTTAAACACGCAAGTATTAATATTGAAAATAATTACCCTTTAAACAATATCTTGAAACGCGATGTGGGGCACTTCCAATATATCCATAAAGCAAACAAGACAGCTTAATTGTTTGTTTCTCCAAGGGCAGGAGCTAAACCGGAATTAATTTGGTTCAGTCTGTGAAACAATTCGTTTGCTCTGCCTAATTCTGCCAATTAAAGAACTTTTCCCAGACATAATTAGCATGTAAATCAGCGGTAGGGAGCGAAGAGGGGAGCCTTGGCGACCGGCTCCGAGTGGAGTTGCGGGATGAAGGACCACTGAGCCTGCCCATCGCCAGCCTAAATCTGGGTGCTAGAGAAGTCTCCGCTGAGGGAGCCTAGCCCACTAAGCCCCAGGGCTAGAATGGCGACACCGGGGAGCGCCGTCACCCAGGCCTCCGCAGCAAGAGCCAAGCGGTCACCTCCCATCCCCAGTCTTTTTCCAGAGTCCTGCCCAGAACGGCGGGCGCTGCGCGCGCACCTAGGGCCGCGCCCCCCAACCACCCGGGCTCTGTATCTGCCTTCGCCGGCCTCGGGAGGGTGGAGCGAGCGGCCCCTGCTGGTAGTTTTGTAGAACAACAGAACTGATTTTCCCGGCTTAATCATTCTCCCACCCTTTCCCCAGGTGGTTTTGTCTGAGAAAAAAAAAGCCCGAGGGCGGGGGAGATGTTGAGGCCGATGTCACGCGTTCGTTTTTCTTTCCTGAGCACTCAAGAGCAGATTTATTGATTTATTTATTTTTTTGCACGCGCAGGGATGGAAATCAGGGAACGTGGACTGAGTGGCTCTAGCCCCAAATTGGGAAACAGGTACAATTCCTAACGCGAAGCTCCGCAGCCAACCTGGGTCGGGGACTCCGATCCTCCTCCCCGCTTGCTTTTCCCCGCTGGCCTCCCGTGAAGTAGGTGGCCCCGGGAACGGTTTGGCCCCCCGGCGTTACTTTCTTGGAAGGCAGCGGCCTCAGCGGGCACCATCTGCGAAAGCTACTCCGGGAGCAGCAGCCGGGGCGCGCAGTCGCTGGCGGGGCGCAGCCGGCGCGGCCGCGGGAGCGCCTGGGCGGGGGGAGGGGACCGTGGCGTGGCCTGACCGGTTGGCACAAGCCTGTAACTGCGAGACTTCTTGCCTATTGTGAGTCCCAGCAGCGGAGAGAGGCCGTGCCTGCCATTCTTCATCCTCTCCTAACAATAGAGCCTTGGAAATAGTTGGCGATTTCCCTTTTCCAAGAAGCGGGTCGGAGTCCCCTTTGGTATTGTTTGGGTCTTATTTGTAAAGTTTACTCATTTCTGAGAACAACCCTTTTATCGCGGACTTTGAAACATAGATGTTTGAAGACAGATTGCGGTCGTTAGCCAAGCTCTCGGCACCTTAGTTTATATGTTTATTTAACGTGTGCTAGGACCGGGTGTGCGCGCGAGCTATTTTTAACCACACCGTCTCGTATCTAATTCATCTGGGTAGGAAGAGGGACCATCACTTCCAGAATCTGCCTCCTGATACAGTAATCAGAAGTGGAAAGGTTCGCCGTCTCTTTAAAACTTTTCCATTTAAGAAAATCGATGGAGAAACTCTCTCTTGTAACTCGCTCCTCACTAAGTCTATTTTTATTTATTTTTCTGATTTGGCAGGGCTCAGCAATGTTGTCTGGGATTTCTTTTCTTTCTTTTTTTTTTTTTTTTTTCTTTTGCTAAAGCAGATGTGGGGGTGGGGAGGCAAGGGCTGGGCTTCTCCTAGAGTCGCCCCCTTTGGGACCTCCGGGATGTGCGTCCCGGGGAGAGAAATTGAGGTGGGAAGAAGCGGAGCTGGCGAATTAGTCCCAAACTCCACCTGCCCCTCCCCACGGCACCAGGTCTCCTCTTCCTCTGGCTTCCTCTCTCTCCCTCGCTCACACACACACACCGCAGCTCTCCTTCGGGTCGGACCAGACGCCAGCCCGGGGAGGCGGGGTTGCTGGAGGAGAGTCCGCTCTGCGCAATCCAGTCCGGGACTTGGCTCCGCCCGGAGCGTCGGCCTCTCCGGTGACACGGGAGTAGTGAGCCGCACGGGGTGAGGCTGCAGCCAACTCTGCTCCCCACGCACTCGGCTGCCTAGGCGCTCCGGACGCAGCACAGGCGCTTTCCCGCGGTGCCGACTGCCGGCGATGCCCGCCTAGGAGCGTGCGGCCGCGGCCAGCGTCGCCACGCCCGGGACCCTGCGCTCGGGGCTGCAGAGCCGGCCGGAGCCCGGCACCTCTGCCTCGACCCCCACCCCGCCCCCCGCCCTGAAATGACTAGTTAATGGGCGCTGGCACCGCTGAGGGGACTCAGAAGTGAATCCAAGTGGAATTTGGATTTGGAAAAGAGTTTCTTGAACATTCACCCTGGTCCTCGCTGGTTTTTCTTCTTTCTCTGTTTTTTTTTCCCCTTTTTCTTTTCTTTTTTCCCTTTTCAGTTTTTTTTTCCTTCCTCTCCCTCTTCCTCTTCTGTCATTGGAGATGAACACAGCTCGCTTGCATCCCAGAAAGTAATCGCCGTGACTGTTGCCCCCAAAGAGACAAGCACACATGTAGGAATGACAAAGGCTTGCGAAGGAAAGAGCGCAGCTCAAGGCCCAGAGAGATCTTCTCGATAATGGATTACTAAATGGGATACACGCCGTGCCCGTCCGCTCCGAGCCGCGGCCTCCTGCCCGTCGATGCACCGAAAAGGTATCGCCCTGGCGTCCCTGCGCGCCCCACCTCCTGGATCAGGCTGGGTTGAGGGTCCCGGGGTTGCCCCGGGTGCGCGTTGTGGGCTTTGTAGTGCTTGTGTTTTATTAGATCTCGTGTCTCTGTCTCCCGAGCGCTGTCCCTTTCTGGGAAGAGTAGCCCGAGCCCTGCCTGCAGCTCTTTTCAGTCCTGAACCCCAGAGACCCGGGCTCCATGTAAGGAGCTTCCCCACCCGCGTCGCGCACACCACCGGCGCCGCCCCGGACCGAGACCAAACCGATGGCTGTCCTACCCAGCGGTGTATTTGTGTTTGTGTGTGTGTGTGTCTGTGTGTGTGTGACCCGAGGATAAGAGCTCACTCTTGGGCCAGTAGGGAGGAGAGCGGCCCTGGAGGGTGGGATTCTCGAAAGCTCTGGGTCCTGGTGTCGAAAGCTGGGGAAGGGGGAAAGGGTCTGTCCTCGAGGGCTAAAGAGGGTTGGGGAACACTGGGTTGTTTGTGTCCAGCCACAGGTTTAGGCTCTGATGTGGGAGAAACGGTTGTGCGGAGACGGCGGAGAAGCGATGAGGATCTTTTGTTATCAGTGCGGGGTCTGGGCTGGGCTCGGTGGGGTGCGTGAAACTTGTAATGGCCCTGAGCGTCCGCGCACCCCGTCTCTCGGTGGGATGCACTCTTCAGTCGCCGCTGGCACCGGGGGTTCCGGGCTTTGTTTGCTGGAGAAAGTGCCTAGGAGCGGTGTCTTCGCTTGGCACGAGCCCCCGCCCTAGGTCCTGTCCCCTGCCTCAGCTCCCACCCGAGCGAGCAGGGCACCATTTGTCGCAGCGGCGTCTCTCCCGAGCACTGAGCTCTACTCGGCTAGGGCTGGCCCCTGCTGCGCCCTCCTCCAAGACCTGCGCGGTCCCTCTGGAGAAGAGATGTACCCCGGGAGAGGGAGGGAAGGGTGGGGAGACTGGCAAGAGGTATTTCTGGGCTTGCCACTCTGATGTAGGCTCTGCTGGGCTGCAGATTGTGGGTGTCCTGACAGCTTGCTTTGCTGTGTCCTGGGAGCTCTGGCTGTGGGGCGCCTGGAGCAAGCCGGGCAGTTCCGTGGTAGTGACCCGACTATATGGGTAGCGAGCGTTCTACTCAGCTCCCCGCGGAGGGGACGGTGGCAAAGCAGGATCCCGAGGTTTCCCGGCTGGCAGCACAGAACCGGGCTGCTGCTGCCCCGTTCCTGCATGTGTCAGAGAAAGAAACCGGACCCCGACATTTTTCCCGCTCCCTCGCCGCCCCTTTCCCAGCGCCTCCTCCCCTCCACAAAGCGGGGCCCCTACCCGGCGCTTCTGGAAAGTTTCTGGGAGAGCTAAAGACTCCTGGAAACACCGGACGAGGGCTCGGCGTGTTCATCCCGACCCCGAGCGAAGTGAGCGGACCGCTGGGATGTGACTGCATGCACTAGTCACAACAACCCACTGGAGAATGGCACCTCCTGGCCCGCTGGACCAGGGTCTCAAGCAACTAGAGAAGGGCGGGATGGGGGTGGTGGGGGGAGCGTGATGGGGACGAATTATATGAATTCCGGATGCTGGTGTGACCACAAGTGGCACAGAAGCTTGTGTTAGGGCGCGTGTGGACCCTGGTGCTAGCCCGCAGGCTAAGGAGTCATCCCGAACTCCCCTGCGCCAGGCGCAAGGCGTTGCAGCTCGCACATGTCCAGGGAGGAGAAGGGCACAGCCAGGTGTTCGTGGAGGGGAGGAGAAGGGAACGGTTGGAGGCGCTGTCCTCCTAGCCTGGGCGAGCATTGCCAGGGGCGGCCTCCAGCCTATGGAGGAGTGGGCAGTCCTGCCGGCAGTTCCGCCTCAGTTGGCGGGGAGCAATTGCGGCTGTCTTGAGAGTGCGGCTATCAGGCACAGCCACCGAGGGATCTCTCCTTGTTTACTCTGGGTGGAAAAAGGAGTTACTACTGAATGGGATCCTTGAAAGCTTTAAAATACGGGCGAAACCTGCACACACACACACACACACACACACACACACACACACACTGTTTTTATAACTTTCACTGCTATCTAATTCAGCTGTACTGTTCTAATAGTGGGTCTCATACCCTTCAGCTTTAGTTTTCATGCTTTGCTTGGGTAGGGCAGTCGAGGGCCTTTGCCTTGTTTTTTTTTTCCTTAATCCTGGTGATTTGGGCCTTCTTTCCCCTGGCGGACGTATATTTTGGCGTCAAATCACCATCTGCTACTGTGGTGGCAGGGGGTTAGTGGTTTCAGATACATTAATCCTTTATTTAGCTCACCCCGCGCCCCAGGTAAAGATGCCTGTGCTCCATTTTTGAATGAAAACACCACAATTCTCCTCCCCCCCCCCCCTACCCGGACGACTAGCAGAAGGCAAGAGAGCAAGCATTTTGTATGGTTTATAAGTTCCATGTTTATTCTTCTACAATAAACTTTTATTAAACTACTCCAGGCACCATAGCTAATTATTAGCCTAACCTTAAATACAGTGGCAGATCTGTGTCTCCCCCTATTAACCTAAACTGTCTGTTAAAACATAATTGCACTGGCTGTTTGAATTTGGTTTACCTATTTCTGTTTATAAACTTCTGTTTGAATCTCAGGTAACCTACACTCTTGTTTTTATTTTGGTTTCACAATTCTTGAATGAAGGTCTTTGCAAGCCAATCTAAGCAGAAAAGAATGAACAACAGAATTGAGACCTGGATTTGTTGATGTTGTTGTTGTTGTTAGCATTCTTTAAATTGATCTTGATGCAAAGAAGAATTCTATTTATATTATTTACTGTGGTTGGGTGTAATGGTCTCACTCTTGTGTTATATTTTACAGCTATAGCCATTTAGCAATTGTCACATCCCCCACAATAATGAAGTCTGCATATATGAATGTTTCACTGAATCATGACAAACGGAATCATGATTATGTTTGGAATCATTTGAAAAGTATCTGTTGGACAAAGTGCCTGAATTTAAATAGGATAAAAATACATATGCCCTTGTGTAGAACACTCAAGTAAATGATGAATGAGTAATGGATGAATGAACTTGTCACACATGGTTCACTATTTTCTTGTAGAGTAGGCAGGTTTTCTTCCAGCAGTGAAAACAGGCTATGTTTTCAAGTGAGTGGCTATTACAAAGTGGTAATAAGGGTTGCTCTTTGTATGCAAATACACACCCCTCAAGTTCTTTCCACATCTAGTAATGCTTTTGCTATCATTTTTAAAAAGAGAACATTTGCATTTTGAAGAGGCGGGTAACATCACACCAGTGAAACTGAGTGTGTTAAATAAGGATGGCGAGAACCACACAGGCGTTACCATTGAATAAAAATGAAGCACACAGGTTGAAGAACATGTGCTAAATTTACAGTAAGCACCTATGCTCTGAAAGTGAATGGGTAATTGTACTTTCATATGGAACGGGGGGGGGGGGGCTGTTTTGCATAAGGAAGTTTGTAAATGACCCATACATTGTAGTTCAGTTCTTTTGAGAGGAGGTGTTGATGGGATGAAAGGGCTTTTTGGAACTGGTTTTACAGAGCTAGTATACTCTCGCATCTAATTTGTTTACACAAAGGGAATCACAGGACAAGCCAAACTAATTGAAATTCCTTAATTAGGCACCTGCCATTTCCCTCCATGTAAAGTCTGTCTCAACACTGCCCCTCCCTGCCACACCCTCCCTCAGGTTAAGAGAGTTTCTTGTCCTTCTATGTTCATGGGGGGGGGAAGGGAGGGTGTGAGGCCTTGGAGCATCCTGCTGTGCCCTCCCCCATCAATGCCTCTTCTCTTAGGGTATCCTCAGAGCCAAACAGCTCTGAGATATTTTTATTTCAGAGTGAAGGCTTTAAAAGGTACTGTGAGAGCAACTGAGCTCTTCTCTCTGGCAACCACATGCCTGCCTCTTGGGGATATGGTAAGGTAAGGAAGGGAGGGAGGCATTTAATCCCTTTGAAATGGGCAAATAAGATGTCATACCCACAAACCCCAAGGGAGAAGAAAGTTCAGGACTACCCCCAGCGTGGGACTATTATAGTGTGGTGTATACACCAGGGCATCTTGCTTTCTGAAGCAGATGAGCTCTTGAAAAAAACCATTTTTCTTAGAATAATTGTAATCACATCCATGGAGTGTCATGTTTCACCATCAGTACACGGATACCCAAATCAGACTTTTCCCACACCAGGATAGTAAATAGCCAGGGCACACTGGGTAGGTAGCTCTTCTTGGACCTAATAGACACCTCAAATCTAGCATGTTCAGAAAGTGTTCTTCTGGCTCATTCTGCCCAAATTAGTTTTCTTCAGCTCCACCGTGGTAACTTTATGACTTGCTCAGGCCCCAGAGCTTATCTCCATTCCCGCTTCTCTTGTGCCATATGCCTGTTGCAATGATGTATTCCACCTTCAAGATGCACAGGCACTCCATCCCAGCCTGCCACCTCCCATCGTCCTCCTCAGCTGGGTTATTGTGCAAGAATCCCAGTTAGTTGCCCTGCTTCTGCTTTTGGTTCCTATCAACTTCTCTCAACGCAGCAACTAAAACACAGCAATAATGAAAAGGAAATAAATCCCTGGCTAGCTCGGCTAGCCTGTCTTCCTCTCCTAAATGCTTAAGTCCTTCTTCTGGCACATGATCTACACTCTGACCCCTCCCTGGCTTTTCACTTGCGGTCCTGGAGGTGCTTCATGGAGTCTATTTTACCAGCTTTTTGGAGGTAGAGGGCAGCTCCTTCTCCAGATGTTTGCGTTATTTGCTCCTTATAACCTACAGATATCTTTGCTAAAATATTGCTTTCTCAGCAAAGGTTTTTCATGCACCTGATTGTCTTCACCTCTGACACAGAGTTATTCTTGCCCTCTCGTAGGCCTCAATTTAATTCCTTCCACATTCCAGCAAACTATTATCCTTGTTTGTGTTTTGTCATCTTCTAGAACATAATACCAAGAGGATAAATAGTATCTTTATGTTTTATTCACTATATTATCCCCTCATTCACACCCCCCATAAAACCTGCCTGGCTCATCACAGGCCTTCTATCCATCTCAAATATTTGTTGAATGAATAAGGAGGACATCTTTTTGTAGATCAGTTGTAGATAAGTAGTATAAGTGTAAACTCTTTTTCTGCCTTGTTTTTCCTTCTGTCTCAAATTTGACGCTTCCTTCCTGGATATATGCCTGCGTGTCTGCTGTCTTCCATGGACATAAGCCTGGTCTCTACTATGGTGGAACAGTCACAGTCTTGTTTTTCCAGTCTTGATAATGGATTGGAGTCTTTTCATTCCCACAGGCTCACCCAGCCCACTTCTAGGGCCAAGAGCACACATCTGTTAGACACCTGGTTGTAGCTGGAGGGAGACTGAACTTGGGAAAATCAACTTGCTAAGAAACGGAGCTAAGAAGTAGCCAGCACTTATGAGGACTGAGCTTTTGACTCTGGTCTCATTTCTCTGCATTCTAACCATTGCCTACTGAACTTTTTTTTTTCTTCTCCCCAGTAATTTTCAAATTTTGCTGTTTTGGGGGAGAGTGTAATATGCCTGTTAACCTTTGTGATTGCCCTGTGGCAGAACAGCTGTTAAAGAGCCCAGACCTTGAGGACTTCATCTCCAGGCTCTTATTTTCTAGGATGAGACACTTTATTCCCCCGAGGCAGCATTATATGAGTTCTATGAATTGTAAGTCCACTCTTTCTGCCTTGCAGGACCACAGACAGAATAATACGAAAAAAATAAGAAACGTGAATATATTTCATAAAGTAACTACTGGAGACTTGGAAAGTTTGATGTCAATTCTCCTTTCCGTGTCAGGCTCTGGCATAATGTAGATCCCACGTTATCTCCTATATCGTCAGATGAGTATTGTACACTGTTGACATGGCTTGAATGTAAACCGCATTATGAAAATTAACAGTTTCCTGAGAATCATTGAAAGCACACAGTCCATATCTAGTGTGGATTGCAGCTGTATCAATCAGAATGTCAACTGCATCAAGTAAAGATTGCTTTCAATATGACCATTACTGGGGCAAGGTCATGAGAGTGGCATGATGCCAGACATTATAAAGGGGGAAAAAAAAGGAACAGAATTATTCTGCAATCATATGCATCAGTGTCAGTGCAGCCATTAATGCAGAACAGATATGTCAGGGTGAACCAAGAGTACTGGAAAAAGTTTCCATATTTGCAATAACAAGGGCAAATTCATTGTGGTTGGGGACGTTTAGGTTGCTGGTGGAATGCATTGGGTAGGTTCAGAAAGCAGTTCTGCGGTCAAGTTTGGCAGATGAAATACACGCGTGTGTGTGTGTGTGTGTGTGTGTGTGTGTGTGTGTATACCTGTACTTATATATGCATATAGTGTGTTTGCCATTTACAAATAGGGTGGCTTTGTTTCCTCTGCTCAGTTTTCGTTTGTAGATTTTGAGAATGGTGATATTGTTGTAGATGCTGGGAAGGACTAACCAGGCTAGCACCTGCGCATAACACAATGCCTGGCACACGCAGCGCTCATCTCATACAAAGGCTTGCTTTTATTTGGGTAACTACAGTCATGGAAAATGGCCTGGGAATTGATTTCAGAAACGCTGATACTGCTCTGTGGGGGCAGAGTCCAGAAGGAAATGGCTGCAGATCTGTAATACAGAGAGAGGATGCAAAGGAAACAACCTTTGGACTCCAAAGGAACAATCACACCACGAGCCAGCCACGGTGTTACCGGGTTTGAAGCGTGTGGACCATTCGCTCCCAGAGAAGGGGAGCTGTGATCCTTTTCTAAGTTAGGAAGTTGAAATATCACACCCAAAACATAGAAAGGGAAATGCAAGCGAAACACCACAACACTGTATGACTAAAACAATAGCAAGGCCAGGGATTTGTGGCAGGTCAGAGACTGAAGGGGGCTGTTGTTGTTTCTTCTTGTTGCTGTAGTTACTGCTACTTACCAACATTTAAAAATCAATGCACCTCCTCTGCCCATATTTAGAATCTGAGGGTCATCTCTTCAGGGATGAGCCAAATTCCTAAAGAAAAAATACAGAAGAAGAGCTTGGCTGCCTCTTGCATGTCTCCTGGAAGCAGGGCCACCAGACTCTACAAGACCACTTTCAGGGTGACCACACTTGGAAGAGCAGGGTCTCCGAGCAAAAGCAAAGGACTGCCCTCTCCCTCACATGTGGGAAATAGTGGCTGCCTGGAGCAGATCCCAGCACTTGCTGTACTGACTGATACCCTCCCACCAAATTTGAAGTATGAGTGAAGAGACAAGACTGTTATCAATGAGAAGAAAAAAAAATCTGATTTCTGAAAGACACAACAGAAGTAGAAATAAACTGACGTTGTCAGCACAGTTCCCTGAGGAGGCTACCTACCTGTGTCCTCCAGGACCCCCTCCTGGGAATTACAGTTATTTTCAGCTCCAGGGGTAAGGGGACTTACTAAGTTCTGTAGGTGGAGAGGCAGTGGGAAGAGTGAAAGAAGTCGGTGATTAACATGCCCCAAAGGCTGATGGTCTGGACCCTTGCGGGCAGCAGATGAGATGACCATGGCTTTGAAAGAATGATTAGCACATAGCATATTTCCACATAGGTACCGTCTGTAGACTTGGAACTTCCCTTTAACATGACAAGGTGTGCTTCCCAGCGGTTTCCAATTTCTCCTTGGTCAGTCTTCTGCCACGATTTGATTTGATATGTAAATAGACTAGGGCCGATCCAGCATTTTCTTTTTTTAATTATTTAATTAATTTATTTATTTTATGTGCACTGATGTTTTGCCTGCATGTATGTCTATGTGAGGGTGTCAGATCTTGGAGTTACAGACAGTTTAAGCTGCCATGTGGGTGCCGGGAATTGAACCCAGGTCCTCTGGAAGAGCAGTCCAGGCGCTTAACCACCGAGCCATCTCTCCAGCCCTCGATCTGGCATTTTATATGATGAAAACATAGCCCTGGAAGAAAAACCATTGTATGAGTCCTGGAAGAGGAAAGGGATATTTTAAATACTGTGTGATGCTATGTAGAGTTCTATAGCTGAGCAGTCTGAGTATGGGTCCTCCTTTCCTTTTGCCATTGGGTACTTTTTCCGTGAGGTAAGTAGTCATCTTCTCACTGGTATCACAGGATCTGCAACACAGCCCTCCCCTTTCCAAACTCCTAATGCTCTACAGTGAGACAGCTGAGAGAACACTGATAGACCCAATGTGTGGCCATGCTCCTGTGGCCACCCAATGTGTGGACATGCTTCATGAACAATCCCATCCCGCAGACATCCTCAGGGGACCCAGCTCCTGTCCTTCCTCCTTCCTATCTCAGAGAGCCATGTGACCTCATTCACATGTTTGGGCGTCTGAATGCATTTTTTTTCTTGGGCCTCAGGCACCCAGGTGGGGAAACTCTTCTATTCAGCAGTCCTCTCACTATTCTAGAAACAAGTCAGTATCTGAGTCACTAAGCGGAGTCCGTCCGTCCCTGCCTAGTGAATGGGAAATAGAAACTAACTCACCCAGAGCCTTTGAGACTCCAGTGTGTGCAGCAGAATGGTGGTGTATTGGCTTTTGAAAGAATACTTGTTAATGGCTTTCGAGACGGGTTCTGCGCTAATTCTGCTCACATCATGAATGATGGTCCCAGCTAGACACTGTCGCGGGGATCTTCATCTATTAATCATGGAGGCTGCTTTCTTATTCGGTTGCCATAGTTTCAGTGCCTAAGCTAGTATTGGGGTGTCTTGGGAAAGATTTGAGACATACTAGGGCTTGTGAGCCTTGCAGTTATTTTGGCAGTGGTGCTCTGGAAGAGCTGAGAGCTGCTTCTAGTGTGTGATTCAGTGCTAGATTAAAAGAGGCAACTTTTGAGAGCCTCTCCCTGGGCCTTGTTATGTGCACATCCAGCTGATATTTACTCCAGGATTTGCCTCTTCCTCGTTTTTGAAAAAAAAAAATTCCTCTGTGAAAAAATTACAGTCCAAAGGCTGATGTTACTTTAATCTTTCTGAAAGAAGACAAGGGGGGGGGGTGCACTCTCTTCATTAAAGGCTATTCATAAATGTGGAGGTAAACAAAGGTATTCACGACTTCACTGACAATTTCATCTTCTGGCTTGGTCTGGACATTGCAGATTGCTAAATAAGTGCAATGACATCATAAGGGTCGCGCCTTGTGTTTGGCTTTGCAATGTAAAGGTCTGAACCTTACTTCAGGTTTAATCTTCACTGTTTTTTAAGTTCAACGCTTATGACTGAGGTGTTTGAAGCCATTTTGTTGTCATTTACAACAAAAGGATAACCTTGGACCAGCGGGTCTCCTCCACATGTCAGCTCTCCAGCAGACTAACATTTTTCATGTCTTTGTTATTTTAATATTTTGCCTTGGGGTTGCTGATTAGGAAAAGTTCTCTAGTTGTGTATGTACAGTGTGGCTACATCAAGAAAAGATGTGTGTGTGGGGGGGAAGCAAGCGCTGCGGGAGGGACAGACAAAGGCTGTGATGCTAAGCCACCGGTGTGAGGGAGGCCACAGCGGGCTTTCCTTACCCAGTCTGGTCCCGTGTCACACCTGCTCCTACGCTTCCTAAAGTCTTAGTTCCCATTTCTGAAGTGGACTTTCTGGAACTCCTACATGGGCAAGCCAAGCAATTTGATTCCTTTGTAGATTGAAACATAAAAAAAAAAAAATCTTATACTAGAAGGAGCAAATTGGGCTGAATTCTGGACATGCAAAGCAGCAAGTGAAAATCCAGGAGACTCAGAAGAAGCAAGCTTTGGATCCATTACAAATGGGACTAATCTAGAAAATTAGTCACTTAAAAAAAAAACTGGAAAATGACTAGTTTTTATTTCAAAGTGAGCTTCAAAGCAGCCGTTTTAAATTTCCCCAGATCTGGTTTGCCAAAATATCTGTGTAAGATCAACAATCATTTTTTTTTGAATGCACGCGCTTATTATAAAGACGCCTCCCTTACCCAACCACACTGAAGGATTGATTTTAGAGACCAATAATATGAAGTAAATGAAAAGGATTACATGGCCATAATTGCTACTGCCTTCACCAGGCTTCTGGGCACCGGAATTCCTTGTGGAGAAGCACTTTTAAGTGTCACATCAGGTTTTGATCATGTGGTTGGCCTGCCTCACCCATAGGTTGCAATTACTGCCTGGCCCTGCTTCAGCTCCCCCTCACGTGTCTCTCAGAAGCAAGGAAAGCAGGCTTTTGTAAATTCAGTACCTTTGTTTTATGGCAGAGGTGGGCCAGGGTAAGAAAACATCCCTGCTGATTTTGCAGTGCTTTGCACATGTGAATGCACACACACAAGCACAGGTTCACATCACACACATGTGCACACACATCCATGTACACACATGCATGCACATGTATGTACACATGAATGCATATGCATTTTGTAGAGATGGAAGAGAAGAGGGCAACGAGAAAAAGGATCAAAACTTTTTTGTTGTTTCTAAAAAAATTTTAGTGAATTTGGTTCATTGTCCTCTTGGTGGTAACGATTTTGTGGCTACTGTTGGGGGTTTGCCGTTAAACCTAATGCGGCAATGCAATTTAAAAAATATATCCGATGAGTTCCGTGTGGGCGTCAATAAAAGATAAAGTAGACTTGAAGCAAGTTTGCTCACCAGCGTCGGGGTACCTGACTGTACGTAGGTGCATCATTTCACATAGCAGAGCTGTGGGCATGTCCCCACTGATCTGCTAGGCAAAACAAACCACACTGGGTTCTTGGTGTGACAGAGAGAATGACCCTGCTTCCTCACCAGAATGTCCCTGTAAAGAACAACTGGAGTGCTGCCAGCGATGGAGGCTCAACTACCCTTTACATGAAGAATTTCTCTGTCCCGTCTTCGAATACCTATTGGCTCCATTCTGGATTCAAGACTATTTCTTCCAAAGACTAACATGGGACTTTGAGAGGTGTCCCAATGCTTTCAAATAAAAGCATGCTGTGTGCAGGAAGCTGTGAACCAAATGGCAGTTCCTTTGCCCATCTTTAGTTAGAGCCTAACTTTTGATTAGAAGTGTTTTTCCGTGTAATAAGTTTTCCAACAGATATCAAGAAACTGAATTACAAATGTTAATGTGCTATTTACATTCAACTTTTAACTAGAGAGCCTAATAAAAGTTAGATATAATATATAAATGCCAACTTACGTATTCAATTTCGCTCTGAACAATCATTCTGTAGCTTATATGAAACCTTAATGACATATAGCCCCATCTAGTTTAGCATAATTTGTGCTTATGAATTATAAATGCTTAGCTTTTACAATTAGGCTTACCCATCTGTAGGCATCTTAATGAGAAATTTCCAAAATTGAATTGATTTGTAATCTCCACTACCCTGTGTTCTAGAATAGCGGTAATAGAAAAATTACCCAAAGTAATTTTCAGAGTCCTCGCCCACAGCACACAGCAGAGCCTGACTCTTACTAGAAATGTTCTGTGGTGTGATCCACGTGGTCTGACCAGAGCAGAGACGTCAAAAGTGCAAAAAGCAGAGGCACTTCATATGTAGCCAAGAGAAAAATGTGACACATCTTTTGGACTTTTTATTTATTTATTATTAGTTTGTGTGTGTGCATGAGCACCCACACAATTCTTCACGTGTGCTGTGTGGCCATTTAGAGGTCAGAAGACAAATTTTAGGGATGTAGTTCCCTGTTTCCACCTTTTTGTTTTGAGGCGTAGTCCCTCTTGTTTTTAACTACTCCGATGTGTACTCGAGCTAGCTGGCTCGTGAGCCTCCAGTCAGTGCTTGCCACCACATCTGGCTTTTTACATAGACCCCAGGATTGAATACAGCCTTACACAGTAAGAGCTTTGTATTGGCCAAGCCATCTCCCTGGCTCTGGATACTTTTTATTTTATTTTTTTTAAAGTGATGTTCAGAGTCCAGGGACATTTCTATTAAAAATCAGCTTTTATATGCAAGGTGTTTCCTGTCATTTGTGATGAGGGGAAGCTGAACATCTTGAACATGCTGATTAATTAATTCTCCAGGGATATCTCGGAGGGTGGGGCTTTCATGTCACATTCGGCTGTGCCTAGAACACAAGCCCTGTTACACCACATCCGTTCCCAAGAATAAAGAGGACAACTCAGCAGCCTTTGCTGTGAGAAAACAACCACCCCCAGTCCTTCAGCAACCCCCCCCAGCACGCCAGGTGTGGAAGAGAAGGCTCCAAAATGTTGTGAAGAGCTTGACATTATCACATTATTATTGAAATGCAAATTCTCCCCAGCGGAAATGAAAGGGCGATGACAATGTAATTTCTTGTGTATTATCCCATACCCCCAGCCTTCTTGGCTTTACCTGGAGGGCGTGTTCTACGAAAAGCGTTCATGATATGCATGCATGGTTCATCGCCCAGGTTCAATGTGCCCAGCACCCCTTCCCAGGTGTTGGTAGCGCTTGGCCTTATGCTCAAAGGAAAAGACGGGCTGCCTGCAGTGAGCTGCCCTTATGGGGCCCTTCTATAAAGGAAGGCCTTTCAAGTAGTCTTGCCAAGTCCTGCATCAGAACTAGTTGGATGTATTGGTCATTGTCAAGAGTTAGTAGTAAAGCCTCGTCTATGTAGTGCTTATATTTTTCCAAAGTATGTTAACAAACATTGCCTCATTCTAGCCCATTACAACTCTGGGTTTGTAGGGCAGGTATGGTAATAGGTTAGGCAGGGCAGGTGTTATTATGCTCAATTTAAAGATGAGATAACTGAGGGTTAGAGAGGTCAAAAAAATTGCCTGAGAGCACATCTCTGATAAGAGAAAGGCACAAGGTCTCCAACCTTTAGAGTTTCCCCCTTTAAATCTAAAATGTCACTGTGTGTTACTCAGTACTTAATTTGTAAAAGGAGTACCCTTCCTAGCCATAGTTTGAAGCTGTCTGAGAATGCCACAGAGCAACTGGGTCCTGAATTCTTGCTTCTCAGTAGAGGGAGTTGCTGAAGGTGTGTTGTCCCTGGAAACTCCTGAGATAGGAAGTCAAAAGACTCCCAAAGAAGACCAGTTGGCACTGGAGGGCATTTTTATTTGGAATTCTGCCTCGTGGCTGGAGGGAAAACAGTAACAAATTGAGGTGGCAACTCTGCCATGCTGGGTGGGACAGGAGGGACAAAAAGTTGAACTAGATATTCTGGTAGAGATAACCTCCTAGGGTATTGCAGTTGGCACCTATGGGACAGAAGCATGTTTTTAGCAGGAATAAAGTAGACCTCATAACACAGCCGAGGTGGCTTTTCCCTCTGGCAGCCATCTTACTCTGATTCAGACTAGCTACTAGTGTAAAGGAAAGAGCAGCTGGGCTTAATTCAGGGCTTGGACTTTGGTACTTTCTCAAGGTGAGAAAGCATCGTACCTGCTGCACAGACAGCGGTGAACACTGATCAACTGTGAACCTGTAGAGAGCCCATGCTTCATGTTTTCTGTTTGGTTTGGTTCGGTTTTGCCCATTTATTTATGTATTTGTTTATTTATTTGTGCTCTGTCTGCACATATGCTTGTATGCCAGCAGAGGGCATCAGGGCCCATTATAGATGGTTATGAGCCACCATGTGGTTGCTGGGACTTAAACATGGGTCCTCTGGAACAGCAGAGAGTGCTCTTAGCTACTGGGCCATCATGTTCCATGTTTTTTAGCAAGAAGGTGACATCAGCAAGTAGGTCTTTCTGAAGAAAATATACATGTGGCAGGACTGTGAGAGGTAAGCTCTGGTTGTATGGGCACACTTCAGCCAGCAGGACTTGAGAGCTCATTGGATGTGTGAGGTATAAGAGCTGAATGAGTTTGAAATAGCCTTGTGCTGGCCCATCTGAATAACTGAATGGAGAGTGGTAACACTGGCCAAGACAGGAGGCTGGGTTTACAAACAATGTTTAACCCCCAGCCGACATAGCCAGCGTTTAAGTCCTATGCCGTTGCTTGCACACCGAAGGCTTCCACACAGGTCTGCTGTGCACACTCTGCCTCTAAGTGTGGGAAAGGCCTTCAGAGGAAGGGTTTCACGCTTCACCTGACGGCCCTGACACTTTCTCCAGCCTTAGGAGGGCTCTCAGTGTGTTCAAAGGTCGATAGCGGGAGAAAGCCTGAGCGATATCCTGTGCATCTGTTGCCGCGTAAAAGACGAGGCCGTATATGAGCCGTCTGCTTCCTACTTCTTTCCTTCTCAGTAATTGTACTTTCTGAGTTTTGAAATTAAGCATCGCTATGTTTATTCCTTTCCTTCCCTTCTTCTGGGGCATCTCTAAATAAGTGACTATCTCTTAAGCAACTGAAATGACACCAATGACATTACTTACAAAAGCACAAATAGTAGTTCAACTGTGCTGTTTATTTAATGAGGTAGTGTTAATGAGAAAAGTAGTGTGTGTGCATGTGTGTTTGTCTGTGTACGTGTGCATGAGTGCTCTTGTGTATGTGTGTGTGAGTGCTCTTGTGTAGGCTGCATTGTACTAAAACTCACACTGCTCATACAGTGGAAGGGAGAATGTGATGGTTAATGTTATGTTAAAAACATCTTCACTGTATAGGCAACTGAGGTCTCACATATTTCATCTTGTGGTTCTAATCTTTAGATAAATATTGACATTGTCTAGTTGCCCAGATGAATCTCCCAATGTAGTATAAATATGAAAGAAATATTTATCTCTTTGTAGAGTCTTCAGGAGGGTGAGTATTCTGTGTTTACTTTCACGTTTCATTTTTCTTACAGGGTTTTCTAAATAAAACTTGTAGCATAAAAGTTTTATTTTCATCTAATATTTCCAAAGTGAGGCTGAAAAATACGAGGAAGTAACAGAACTCTAAGTAAGCAGTAAGAACAGTAAAAAGAGAAACTTGAAGTATTTTCCAGGGGCTTACCAGACTACAGTTTCTAGACAGGGAAAAAAAACCTGTGTTTTAAGAGCACATTCAAATTGAAAACTAATACTTTGATTATTTGAAAAAAAAATTGACACCGTGTTTGAGTTGGTGTCATAATGCCCAGAGCTGAATTTAAATCACTAATCGATCGCATGTCAAGTTACTGCACAGATGTGGGGCAGCTAGTGTCTGATGTCACTGGTAGGCTGCCCTCTAGCGGCCCTCAGTCTCAGCGCACATGCTTTTTGTTCCGATTCCCTGAAAGGTGAACATTGTTCCCCTTGAATCAGCAGCCACCCCAGCTACGTGGGGCCCCTAAAGTTAAGAAACTTATAATAAAAGGTCTGAACGGTTGTGATAAATTAAAACATGCCCATCACAAGTGCCCTTGATGGCACAGAGGGAAAAACACATTGATGACTAAAAATCAAAGCCAAAGTAAGCTAATGCCAGACAAGTTTCAGGACTACCAGGTAGTAATATTTTATTATTATTATTATTATTATTATTATTATTATTATTACTATGCTGTATTGCAAAAGATCTGTAAGCTCTGTAAATAAGTTTAGAAGGAATTTTAGATAAGATTAAGTAAAAATAGCAAGTACCAAGCAGTTGTCCTTGGAGCTCTAGGTCTAGTGCATTTGTTTCCCTATTGCAAACCCTCTAAAAGGAAGTTCAGTACTTTGTTCTCTGACGATATGAAGAAGCCCGGTTGCAGCCACACTGGTCGTAAGTCCTGTGCCAACAGTAGGTGCCAGCACTGCTTTTCCTTGGCTGGGGAAGCAGCATTCTCCAGGGTCTGCAGTAAGTGCAGAGGAAATGTCAGACTCAGCAGCTCTTTCTGCATGTGCGATGTTAGCACTCTGTCCGAGTTCGGAGGTGGCATGACAATGATCCAAGTGCATCCAGCGCGCAGCAGCAGAACGGCTGTCATATTTCATAACAATGGCGGTGTGATGCCGCTGCCGCCAATGGTGGTGGTGATGGTGGTGGTGGTGGTGATGGTGGTTTCTCTTGGCATTTTAAAACAGAGAGAAGAAGGAACAAGGAAGAGCATGTTGATGCCACACACAACACCGTGCAGAAAGTCCACTTGATACTTGAGTCTGGAATTTGTGATTTGGTTTACTATGGCTTCTTTTGGGAAGTTACTTTGTCCCTCCGTGTCTTGTTTTCATCATCTGTAAAGTAGGACTACTAATTGTGCCTGCTTCCCAGGGTAATTGAGATAACATACTGGAATGATATTAGGCACATGCAAACTCTCAAGAAGAGCCAGCCATTATTATTTGCTATCAAACTCTACTAATAGAATTAGCCAGACTCGTGTTTTCTGTCACTACCTCGGTGTGGGTTATTGGAATGGAACTCAAAATGGAAAAGGCAAAAATTATGAGAGCATGATTGTTCGTAGTGAGACATTTGTTTCCTCTCCTTAAGATCCTATGCTCCGTTGTGTGTTACGGTATGGTTTAAAATAACTGACTTACTAACCATGACTTCATTAGTGCATGCCTACTCTGTTAGACCTTGTATTTACAAGTCTTGTTTCTTGAGACAGGGTCTCCCTCTGTAAGCCAAGCTGTTTCAGCCATTTAAGTGCTAGGATTTACAGGCATAGAGTAAGGTCTCATAGGTGAGGAAACTAAATTGTGGCTTCCTTGGGTCCAGTACTCAGGCGCATGTTTGTGAGGCCCTTGCTGCCTGGCCAGACTACAGTGTTCTTGTATTGGGGAACAGGCAGGCGAAAGCTGTGTGGGCTTACCTGAGACTCGTGTTAATAGAAAGATTCCTTGCTGGATGAATTTTCTGAGTGCAATGTTTAGACTGTAGGTGACGTTATGCTTGAAACCACAGTGCTCAAAAAATATAATAAAAGAAAAGAAAAGAAAGAAACCACATTGCTCAGGGATTGTCACTAGAAAGCCACCAGAGAGGTCCCTTCTAATTTAATGTGAGACTCAACACCAACATATAAATGCAAACAGCTTTATTTTCTACACCAGAACACTGTTATTAGCTATTTCTACCGCATGCTGGCCTGTCCAATTGAGGCGTTGGCTTTACACCCTTGGTTTCCAATAAACCAAATTCCTGAAGAGCAAAGTGGCCAGTAGAAAAGCACTTATTGCAGACCCCATACTTCAGGAAAGTGCCATGAGGGAATAGAAAAATTAGAGATTAAACAAGAATCCTAGGGGATGTCTCAGCAGTTAAGAACATTTAGGTTTTCCAAAGGACTTGAAGTCAGTCACCAGGTCCAACTGCCAAGTCCAGCGCTCAGGAGATCCAACACTCTTCTAGTCCCCACTGGTGCCCACACTCAAATACACAAACCCCTACACAAAGACATATGTGTACATATAATCAAAGGTAAAATCAGTATTGTGTACTTTTCAAAAGTAAAATATATATATATATATATATATATATATATATATATATATATATGACAAAAGTCGTGGCTCAGTTGGTATGGAGCTTGCCTAGCATGTACAAAGCTCTGGTTCCCTTCCCTAGTACAAACACAGGCTTGGTGGCCCCAACCTGCAATCCCATAATCTCAGCACTTAGGAGATGACAGAAGGATCAGAAATTCAAAGTCATGCAAGTCTGAAGGCAAACCCAGTCTTAGAAACAAGACAAAAGAGAAAGATGGAGAAAAAGTAAGGGCCAAACTAGTCACTAACCCTCAAATATGCAAAATTTAATTCTGGCCTTATCTGTTCCAAGTGTTTACTCAAATGGGCAGCACAGCCTAATTCACAAAAATAAGGAAGTTGTTGTCAGGGTTTGGAGAATGTGCTAATAAGCAGGAGCTTGGAGATGGGGTGTCTCTGGAGACAGAGGATAGAAACTGGGGCCCTCCCCAATGGCCACAAAACGTGTGTTCATTTGGTATTCAACCAAAGTTGGGAACCATCCTGACAGCTAGCTGTTTGGTGTTTTATGAAATGGATTTGGACCCTGACCAGATGCTAGTGGGCAGATGTTTACAACACAAAGATGCTTCATTAAAACAGGCACTAATGGGCACTGTCCTAATGACTTCACGAGTAAGGCAGGAATGGGCAGGGTACCAGTGACCTTCCACCCAAGATTGGCTGTAGGCTGACGGGTGGAGGCCTGTTGAGACCCTGAGCCTTTTTCTCAGCCAGGGACTTTGGATCACAGAGCTTCTAGCATAAAGCCTCCAGAGGGGTGTTTAATACTCGCTTTATGGATACCTATGCCTGAGTGTGTACTGGGCGATTACTCTCAAGCCGGTCAGCAAATCAGAGGCCATTTGGATGTCACCACCTCCTACTTCCTAAGCCAAATCCAATACAGAATTTTTCCACAGCTTTGATTTCTGGGCAGTATTTGTGGACAAATGTTTTATAAAAGTTATTACATATTGCTTTCACATGAACACACCCCACTGAACCAGTCTAGTCCATTTCCCCCTTTACTAAGTATTGGCAGGTGACAACTGCAATGGGGCTTTCAGTTGGTTAAAGTGGACTTAAAAGAAACCCTGACATTAAAGCAAGTGCTTTAGTGGCAAACTGGTTTGACAATGGCTCATCAATAATTATATGGGCTTGCATCTACCTGCGCAGCCTTCAATTAGCTGTTTTTGATTTCAGCAGTCATTGGAGAGTCCGAGGCACTTTTTTGAGCTATAATTCTCTTATCTTTCCCTTTCAATTTTGCAAGTTGGGAACAAACTCACTCTAAGTCACTCCTGGTGTGCACTGACAGAATCTGTTAGCCTTCCAAGGATGGGCGGATGATCCTCAGACAGAGTACAGTTTTACAGTGATATATAAAATCTTGTTATCCATGTTACTGTTCATTGCTTCTCTTTACAGAGTCAGGCCAAATACAGACAAAGAGAGGGACGCTCCCTATCTAGAGGGCTCTCTGTGCTCCACTCCCATCACCCTGTTCATTCCCTATTTCCAGAGATAAAGATCCATCCTGTCCTCTAGGTCCTTCCAAAATATGGTCTGTGTAATCCCAGCCAGGATTCTGTATACGTTCATACCAATCATAGCTGTTTATTTAAAAGAGAGTATAGTCTTTGTTGATGCTGTGCCCAGCGGGGTGTGGAAAAAGCTGTCCGTCTGTCCTAGCACTCATGCTGCAAGTATGTTGGGGTTTTCCTGACAACTTATTCTCGGCATCTCTATAACAGTAAGACACCCTCCTCCCCCCCACCCCATTTTCTACCGTGGCTCCTGCTCCCATGAATGAAAGGCAGCTCTGACTAAAGGAGCTAGAATGTGCCCAGCAACCAGTGTAGGGTACTATTGAGCCCATTGTTTTCTTCCAGCACTGTGGAGCCAAATCTCATTTTATGGCACAGTGTATTCTAGGAATCCCACTCCATCAGTACAACAGACTTTCTCTCATGCCCTCCTATTTTCCCCATTTGCTGCTGTCACAGGCAGCGCCACACAGTCCTGCAGCAGGCAATTAGAATTCACTCCTCCCCAAGGCTCTGCTCTGCCCCATTTGCAAAGGGACCACAAGGCATCAGCTGCCATATTAAATAGACATAATGACGGCAAGCCATGATCAGCTAAAGCAGTGGTGAGGATGATGTGTTTGAGATTTAATTCCTGTGAGGGGCTAAACCTGGAGGTCAGACACGCTCCCACTCCTGTGTTAACACCGAAGGTTAGGAGAAGCTGGGCTAAGATTGTGCTTGACGGATTTTTCAAATCCTGAATCGTCAATGAGGTGCGTGTGTTTAAAGTAAATACATTAGTAGGTTTCCCAGTAGGGTCACAAAAAGTCAGTCTGATACAGAGTTACACAGTGTGCTAATCAGTGTGTTATATGTATTTTTTTCCTCTATACTTTTCAGAGAAGATTGTCCTGTTTTCCAAATTAGCAAGTGTCCTTTGGAGGCTTCCAAGGCATCTTGGAGCCTGTACTCTTCTGGCGGGGCCCCTGAGGTTTAAAGCCGGGGTGTGGAGTCTGCATCATTGCTAACTTGCCCCTGAACACACCCCAGACGCTCTTCAAAAAGACTTTCTAGTGTATTTTGGCAATGGCTGAATGACAAGTTACTCATTTTTGTCACATCTGGCAACACTTGGGACCACTCATGAAATAGTTTCCTATTGGATTTATAAAGCTGCCCTGTTGGTAATATTCCCTGTGCGGTCACGCGTGAGGAACAGAGGTGTGAATGAGCCCTCTCATGATGTAGTCACCCCACCATCTTAAACTGGTTGTGACCTTTCTCCCCATGGAGAGCACAGACCCCCATGCACAGTTAGGGTGGGCTGCCTTACCTTTCTACTCGGCGGGCCTCGTTCATAGAGCCCTCCTCTGCCTGTGCCCTGGGCTGAGGATGGAGCAGTGCCATCCTCTTCTGATGCTGACCCTGGAGGATTTCACTGAGGACCAAATCACTAATTGACCCAGAAGGTGGCCGAGCAATCAGTGTAGCTTTTCAAGGCTTTTTTAATTCACCGCCTCGTTCACCGCAGGCACCTATCCTTGCTTCACTTTGAGCAATGGAGGGTACATTCTCTCCCCACAGAGAGTCTGTGTAAAGTTTTGCGATTAAAAAAAAATCATTGACAAACTAAAGCATGTTGAAAAGGTGGCTACCCGCAAAATCCTTCTATTCAGTGGTATGTGAATATTGCAGGATGCCCTAGGCCACAGACATTGTCTTTTCACATATTTTGGGAGATGCTAAAGAGCAAGGACTAGCCAATGCTCTTCTTATAGTGCTCTTGGTTACTCAGTAGTTCTTTGAGAGGTGTTAATGAGATTCTGGGGGCCCAGTGACTAGCAGGTTTTTCTCCTGCTGTTTGCTCCAGTTAGTCTAGATAACCACAGTGAAACTATAGACTGGGCAGCGTATCTTACCAGACAACGCTTGAGGTTAGGATCAACAGATGTCCCAAAGCCCTGCCTTGGCTGTCAGAGAGTTGATGGTTCCTGATGCTTGAAGTGTTCCCGAGACACTCACACATCCTGAGAATATTGATGTTGGCTTTGCAGTACATCTGCATTTAATTGCAAACACAGAGCTGCTAGCACAAGTTTTGATTACAACTTATGTAATACCTGGTGTGTCCGAGTCCAGTAATCAGAACATGACTTAGAGGTGGCTGCAGGGACATGACTCCAGCAAACAGAAGGACGCGTGGAGCAGACAGCATAGCCAGCAACTAAGCTCAGACCCGCCGGGTGCATCACTCACTGACTGTGACCTCGGGCAAATGGTAACCTCGTTATGCCTTTATTTACCATCTTGAACAGTGGAGCCGTGGTCAGGTCAGCCTCATAGGCAGACATAAGGATGGAATGAGTCAATAGTGTAGATCTCTTTAAGTACCTGTTACACTGTTAATACCGGGGAAGAACTCACCACCCTCATCCTCTGTGGATTTATGTAAGCATGCTGGGGACAGGTGAGCCCAGAGAATCTGTACATTTGTGTGTGTGTGCGTGTGCTGGAAAATAGCACACAGAAAGGATTAGACGTTTGGATTTGGTCTTTGTACCCTTCTTTACCCATTTTGATACCTTCACAGCTATCAAAGTCGCTACATCTACCTTCTTCCTCCATGTTCCTGCTTCTACTCTCCCACCCATGTTTCTTTTAGTCATGGCAAGTATCTCAGCCAGGTGGCTCTCCGTGAATACCATAAAGTCACTCATCTTCAAAGTCACCAGTTATTTGTGCACAGTGTGACTTGTTGAATGTGCTGATGGGTGACAAGTGATTGAAAGTGGAGCTAATTTCTTCTGTCAGTGTCGATATCCTGTTTCCTGTTTTGTTTTGGTTTTGAGACAGAGTCTCATGTATCCCAGGTTGGCCATATCGTCTCAACATTTGGTTAGTTTATGATGACCTTGAATCTCTAATCCTTCTGCCTATGTCCCCCCTTGTGATAAGATTACAGGTGTGTGCCATACCCAGTTTTATGTCATGTTGGCGTGATTAAGCCCGGAGTTTTACGAATGCTAGGCAAGCACTCTGTAAACTAAACTACATCCCAGCCCAGAAACCAACTGGACCAAATTCCTCATGTTTGAGACCCATGCAGTCAATGGGAGTAAATACCCTTCATTTGCTGGCAGTGATGGTCTAGTCTGGAGGCTTCTGACTAGGGAACTATTCTGAGAATAGCATTCCTTGTTCTTGCGATGATTTTGGTGCTGACCACATGATGTCCTATCTGTTTACATGCATCACGAAGCTCCAGTCACACCTAAGGTGTCTCGGTCATTATTAGCTGCAGAACACCCAGATTCTCTGGGTGCTTGTCCAAGGCCCTCAGACTACACAGCACAGAGATGTCCACTGGGCACATGCTGACAAGCCCTTCCAGAGCTGCTCACTGGGGAAGATTGCATCAACCTGTCTGGGAAAAACATCTTGTTTTCATTGAGCTTTGGGAAAGCCAGTCAGAGGCAAAGTTTCACGTTCAGCAGACTCATGGGGCTCTTCCTATCACACGATTTTGTTGGCATTGGCACTTTAGCAGTATTATTTCACAGACTTGATTTCAAGCTCAAGACTAAAAGACAGAATTACGGTGTCAGATAACTCCACTCTTGATAATCTCTCTTCCTTAAAATAATCCAGACATTGCTGACACTGTGAAATTTGTGATGACCCTTCAATAAGTATGTACATTTTTTGCTCTTAAAATAAAGACCTAGTAGGCTCAGAAAAATATGTTAGGGAAATTAACTACTGAAAATTATTAGCAGGAATGTGTAAGATTTATTTTTTTGAAATGACAGTGATCACTTAAAGTTTGCTAAGCATCAAAATAAATGATTGGATGAATGAGAATAAACCAACAACTCTTTAAACCATCAACCGCTTTTCAACCAATCAATCTATAAAGGAAGACATGTGGCTTCTTTTCTAGGTTAGGCTCTGTCGCCAACTTAAGTGTGATGTTAAGATGGCCCTTCAGCAGGAGCATGAGGGAGGTAACTGGTATCTTGGGGTCACAGCTAGTTGAGTTGGTGTGTCATGATGGTCTATATAGGTAATAAATGCCATTGTCAGGGAGATGTCTGTGATGTTGCAAAAATATTAGTGAGCATTCTAATTATTGTCTATATGCTAGCAGCTGTTCTGAAAAGTATTATAATTTGCATGTGGCATAAAGGATAGGGGAAAACTCATGAACTTTGTGTAAATGGTATGCTTCATTTCTGTGGTTGCCAGGAAGGCACTCCATGGTATATTCTGTTAACAGTAATTGCATATTTATGCCTATTAGAAGAGTATAATTTCCTAGTTATTTTAAATAACCTCATTTTTGTTTCATGTCTCCAGTTTCCACCTCTGCTTATGTCAGAGGTAAGGTGAAAAGTGGCTGCCAGCACCCCTGTCAGAGGATGGGCAACTGGGGGAACTAGATCTTCCAATTGGCACTGTCTCCTTGGTAGGTCCCATTCCTTCCTCTTTCTGACACCACCTTGTTTGACATTATGCTATGTCAAACAATAGCATAATCCAGAATCTGTTTCTGGTCTCTCCAAGAAGCGGTATTCCTCTCTTAATGTCTGAGGTTTTCCTATACCATATAATGTTCAAAGCAGGGGATATAGTCAGTTTTTAAAGAGAAAATTTTATTTCTTGACTCAGTTCTCAGATACTAGAAATTTGTGAGGCTTATAAAATAATCTCTTAGTGGAACCTTGGCTGTTTTCATGCATTCAGTATGTGATTTTTCTCCCCAGTGTTTGGGCACCAAGAAGAAAATGTGCTGGGTTCACTTTACTGTTCATATATATGTATGCTTATTTGACCTTTCCATCAGGTAGGGCCAAAAGCCCCCTTAAAGCTAGATGACAGCACTGTATCACTTCTTGTGTGGTTCTTTTTAGAAGGAGGAAGTTTGGGTAGAGAAGATGGTGCATTCTGTTGCACCTTTAGTTTCTAAGGCAGCATTCTTTTAAGTGAAGAGTGTAAAGTACTTTGGTATCCATTGTGGTTTGCAAAAGGACACTGTGCCTCTGTCTGGAGATGAATCTGCGCCATCCAGACGTTGAGAACAAACCATCTTCTTATCTCTTCTACTGACCTTGTATAATCTGCAGGCAGCTGTTCCCTGGCCTCAGTGATCATCACACTTTGAAAAGAAAGCCCCCCCCTTTTTGCGTTGGGGTTATATCCTAAACTCCTCAGCTGAAGATAACTGTATCAGTGAAAAGTGTACTGTGTGAATGTGCTAACTTTTCCATTGTCTGCAACGTTATCTTTACATACCATAAACTGTAAAGAGCTTTGCCCAGGCAGAAGTTTCAAACTTGCCTCCCTTCACCATTCTAAAGGTCATTTCCAGTTTCACAAGGAATGTGATGTTCACCAATGTATCGTGAGCTTTGAGAACTCTTTAACTGCCTTGACAGGAAAGTACCATGTCTAGTGTCAGGAACCTGTTGGTCTTTCCTGAAGGCAAGAATTAAGGTTCACAAATCAAGTACCACCTTCAGAAAAGGAAAGAGCTGTCAAGGAGAGTGAAGACACTTTAAAGTGGCCCTAGCTATTCCACAGAGCCCAGTTATGCTAATTACTGGAGATTTGGAGCCACTTTAAGATAGATCAGCCCAAACATCTCTTTTGGCAGGTGCGAATGAAGAGATAGGGTAGATGGTCTTACACAGTAACCAAGACAATCATAAGGCTAGAAGCCCCAGCATAGAAGACACCTCCAGGGAGGGATACTCTGCTTTATGGCTGGAAATGGTATTAGCTGGTAACACTTAAGGACACTGTAGCTCTGAGAAAGAGGAGTGTGCATATTGCAAGATTCTAAGTATAATATACTTAATTAATCATGCTGGTCATGTCCCCTCCCTATTTGCAGACTGCTTTACGATCACTGGTATTGACCGGAGGTCATTCAGTATCTTAATAAAAGCAGCAGTGGTATAGCAGTTTATATCATTGCATTTTCTCCTGATTTAGATCCAAAGATATTATTTGCCAGTATCAATGCTTGCTTTTTAATAACACTGTTAGATATAAAGCTTCTGTTGTACGGGCTTCCTCAATAGAGAAAACAAAAGCCTCTTCTTAATCAGTATATTACTAAGAAGAATGAAGTAGTAGAGTAATCGAGGAAAATGACAGAAGCTTAAAAAACATCGTCTTTAAGATTATATAAAGCCGACTCATTTTTGATAACACCCCCTTCATATGTTTGAATATTGAAACATAAACATAAATTGCAGTGTGGATACACTCAGAAGCTTTAGTGTATGCCTCTGTAGCAATCAGTTAGGATGACCTGGAAGAAAAGGATCAAAGCAAGGATTTTCCATAACACTGAGTATGGAACTTTTCAGCCACATCAATGCCCACCTTTTCAGGACACTTAGTACTCATAGTATTATCTACCATTTTTCTTTAATGCTGTGAGATTAAAAAGGACGGCTTTTTTTTTCTAATAGATTTTTAGAAATCCTTTTAAAACCTTTTTAGAACAGCAGGAAAAACTGATTCAAAGGGAGAGCACAAACAGAATGACTTAATGGAAATATGGCAACAAACACGAGGGGGGAAAAAACCAGGCTCGGAACCTAAAATAAATTGAATATATAACACCTTTCCATTTTGTTCTCCTTTTTGTTTTTTTGTGAGAATCTGTATTTATGGAAAAGCCAGTTGATTACTTATCAAGCCAAAGCCTGTGTTTGCTCAGACTGTTCATGGTGATAATGAACAGTAAAAAGAGCTAGGAGTGGCTAAAGCGTGCAGGGATGGGACAGGGAAAACGGGTGGGTTCTGTCTAGGCCCTGAGAGCTCAGTACTGAAATCTCTGGAATTCCCTGCAGTGCACTTATGTTAATTGGAGGGGGGTCACTATAAGGAACGGTAATGAGTATGGGGGCTTCCCAGGCAATCTCCTGGTCCCAGGGGCTCTCAGTAATTACTTAGTTACATCCCACGGTTGGTTTGAGAAGCAGCTAAATCCTCCTTGTGAATCAGCTGCAGCATGGTGACCCGAGAAGCGATTAGAAATGCAGATGGTCAGACCCATGCCAGCCCACCCAGAGAGGACTCAGCACCCCTCCATGATCTGCAGGTGACTGGCATGCAGGCTCATTCTGGAGAGCACTGGTTGGAAGGACACATGGACTTGAGGTATAAGGTGCAAACATGAGGTTATCATACGAAAAGGAAGGGCAGGCTATTTTTAACTAGTGAATTACCTGTGTTGTAGACGCTTGAGGGTGTTTTTTTTTTTTTTTAGCAGTTTATCTTTCAAGATGGAAAGGAGTCATGGTGCCTCTGGACCTTGACTTGCTTGTGACTCCACGTAGTACAGTGCAGAGGCTGACATTTACGTAATAACGGAGGGGCCGAGTGACAAATGCAGCAGAGGTAAGAAAACTGGATGATGAGGAGGATCATCATTTCAATGGCCTGTAGGATTATAATTATCGCCAAGTTCTAGGCCTTTCATTTCAGTAAAACATGACTCTGCCTGTGACTTCAGTACATACTTAACTATTGAAGTGATTTATCATTTTATTAAAGCTTCTTGCTTCCAAAATGTGTTATAGCCATTGGGTGGCTGAGGGAGAGGGGGAGACTCAACCCAACCATCATAACAGCCTCATGACCAGCTAACAGCTCAGAGCTGCGTCCCCTTAATCTAAAAGGTAAGTGATTTCTGCCACGGTGCCTGCAGGGTTCTGATGGATGACAGTCCTTAAGAACGCAGTGAGGATGGTGGGATGAAAAGATCCCTCCTTAGCCACACCTGGATGATACCTCTGAACCTACATCAAAGACTGGATGTGCTCCTTTCCCTCATCCAGGGCTGCCATTTCCCAGAGCAAACAAACCCATTAGGTGGTACAGGAGCCAGCTACTTTCCCCTTACATAGCTGCCTGTAACAGTGGAAGGCGATAAATCATCTGCCAATTCATCTTTTAAGTCAAAGTTTAAAAGCAATAAATACCAAGCTAGAGAAACATTGACCAGAAAGGATGACATCATAGTACACACAAGTCTCTCTTTGTCCATGGAAATTTTTTTGTATAATGGTCTCAGTCTATTTGACAGATAGACTCCATTCTCAGGGTCATGGGAGATCTCTCCACCAGAAGTATTAAAGGAAGCTGTAAAGCTGGTAGATGTCATAGACCCTGTGTTCGTGTTACCCCACATCCACGTCCCAGGGTCAACCCTGAGAAAAAATGGGAAGGAAATTCTTCAATTCACTTTGACAAGGAAGGGCCACTCATAGTTGCGATGGTTGGACTGCCTTCAGACTTCCTGCAAACAGCAAGGAAACACAACTGTAAATATGTTGAAAGGAAAGAATAGACTAACCCCATATTTCTCAACACTTAAGTTATTAGCAGAAACATTTAGGGGCCAAAAGAAAAGTCTTATCTTTGCAGGGTGACAATGATCCACCTAAAGACTTTGTCAGGGAATACCACTTCCTGAGATGAAGGAAAAAAGCCTTCAGCTCCATGTTTGGGTTTGTGAGTGTTCTTTAAAGAGCTGCCCCAGAGATCACAGACCTCACTGGAGAAGTAAAGAAAACAGAGATCCAAAGACAAAGTGACAAAGGCAAAAGTGATAAGGGGTGGGTTGTGGCTTATCCCACTGTGGGTTTAACCACAGTGGGGCATTCATCAGGAGCACTGAGGCTTGGCCACGGTATCACCTCACATCTGCTTGCTCTATCCTGTCATCCTTCTTTACTTTTTCTTCTGCCAGAAAAAACCTAGGTCAGCATGTGGGAGTATTATTTCTCCCACCTAATTGGTATAAAACAGTCCTGGAGGGTCAGGAAGCCAGTTAGATTATAAACCTTTGGAGAAGATTAAATAGTCGTCATGTGTTAATCACTCTTGACACTCTTTGGGTTCGAAAGTGGAATTCTTGGCCTTGTTTTCAAAGGTAACAAGTTTAGGTGTTAATGGTACGCTTTAGTTGATGTGAGTGGCGATCTCTCAGCAGCCAGTTCTGTTTCGGGTGTAATGCAAATAATCTCTGTGAGAAAATCGTGTTCTCAGCAGAACCTAGCAAAAGAGAAAAACAGAAGATTAAGGAAGATACAGCTGCAGTTTTGAAGAACACTTCAGAAAAGATGAGAGCAAAGGGCTTTCGAGTGGGAGAGAACCACTTCTGAACTGGGTTATTTTGTCACATATTATATAGGACCGGGTGGAGAAGGGCACTTTACTGGACCAAGGGGTCTTGTGAGAGGCCTCCAGACTATTAAGTACAGTTGAGTTAGTTGAAGTGCAGGGTAACTATTTTATGACTTAAACGAAAAGAGTTATTGTCATAACAGTAAAGCCTGTCACCTCTCCCTTGTACTTGGAAATGACTTTGACATCCCCGTGAAAGAGGAAAGCTACCATTTCCTGAGATTGGGGTAGAAGTCTTCAACTCTGTGTTTAGGTTTGTGAGTATTCTTAGAGTCGCCCATACTACACATACTACTGAATCTCGGCATTATAACCCGAAAGTAATAGTGACTCCCAAATGTCAAAACATAAAAAAGGGTAAAGTGCAAGGCTATGCTGAAGCAGTAGCCTCTGGGAGGTAGTAACAGCCTAGGGGTAAGTTGAGGTGCGGTCATAGAGCCTGCACAGAAGACGGATCCTGCCCTTAGTTCCTGTCTCAGCCCCTTCCCTGCAAATACCTCCTGCTTCCCAAGCTTGATGCAAAGACAGCTTAGTCAGTGTCTAAAGTGATGATGACACCATACGTGAGGCTCTGATTGATGACGTTCCAAAAACTTCATCTTCGAAGACATCCAGACCCTTGGAATCCCAGTAGAATATAGTGTATGACTTTTAATTTTGTTAGTTTCTTTGATGCAACGGATGTGTGTATTCATGGTACTTTTAAATTCTGTGTAGTAGAAAGTAAGGGAGGAGAAGACAAATGTTTTCTGGATGCTGTTAACGAAAGTTAACAGGACAGGAAGGGTTGCTGTGAAGGGGGTATTAAAAATTACATGTCTACGCACATATGTAGAGAGCCTGGAGATGGTTCTCATGGGGAGAAGCACAGAAAAGCAATAAAGAGAAAAATGGTCTGGAGGCCCTTTAGAAGGGAATTTACTTCTCAACATGATGAGATATTTTATTTTTAAGAACACCCAATCATGGATCTTTTTTGGTAGCAGACTTGAGCAGATGAGATGCATGATCCGATTAGTAGATAGCATCTGAAAATGATGCAATAATTATCTCACAGCCCTGCTGAAACTCTTTCGGGCTGAAGGAGCTCCATCATCGTTAAAAGCACTGGCTGTTCCTCCAAAGGACCAGGGTTCTATTCCCAGTACCTACATGGTGACTCACAACCATCTCTAACTCCAGTGACAGAGGATCTGGCCTCTGTGAGAACCAGGCATGTGGGTAGTTCACAGATTATGTGCAGGCAAATAAAACAAACAAACAAACAAAAAAACACATGAAGTAAAAACTCATTAAAAAAAATTTCCAGGGCTGGAGAGATGGCACAGTGGTTAAGAGCACTGTCTGTTCTTCCGAAGGTTCAATTCCTGGGTTCAATTCCCAGCCCCCACATGGCAGCTCACAACTCTATAACACCAACTCATTCCAAGGGGTCTTCACACTAATGCACGTAAAATAAAATAAATAAATTATTTTAAAAATTAAAATAAAAAAAAATCTTCATTGCTTCCTGTATGTCCACTGAAGAGGAAATAGGAAGGCTTAATCTAATGGGTCCCTAAGAGTCGGGTACAGAATCCTCAGAAAACATAAAGAAGATAAATGGGGAGTTACCAGGACCTTTGCCAAGACGTGTGTTTTTGCCAGATTTTCCTAGCTGGTTATAAAAGACATCTTCAGGTATTTTAAGTTTTTTTTTTCCTGGTATCCATTCATATGTAAGATCTTTCTAACTTCCCTGACAGTTAACTAGTGTTTGAATTGTTAATGACAATAATGCAAACTTAACAGTGATGGAACAAACTTGTATGGGCGGCCTCTTAGCACTGGAACATGCACAATAATTAACCCTCTACTTTGTCCCCTTTGTGTAGCATGGCTCCCTTTGAGAACACTGGTTTCAAATGTCACTGGGTACTACCGGTCATTAAAATAATAATAATAATAATAATAATAATAATAATAATAATAATACATCCAAATCTATATAGCATAGGACTTCTGAAAACACATCAGGTTTAGGCAAAGACCAAAACCTTTCAAGTATGAACCTGAAGCTGCCCAGATTTTGAATATTTACTCCACGCCAGACGCTTTGATTATCACCCGCTTGTAGTCTGTGAAGCAAGGACAGCATGTGGTTTAGATGGTTGCCTTCCCCCTCTTCTCTACCCCTCCCTGCTGAACTTCATGAATATTATCAGGCGTTTGCAGCCTGAGAAAGACACGATCCAGATCTGACTCCTGAATTTTGCCCCAAATAATATCAAACAAGGCAGAACAGTCTGCCCTGTAAGTAATTTATGTTGTCATCTTAATATTATCGAGATTGAGAATTTTATTATCTTGGGATGAATTGAGAGCTTTGACATGAGTTCAGCACTGGTGATGGAAAACATTATTTACACAAGACTCTTTCCTGTCTGTTCTCAACCACGTGTGGAAATACACTATCATCTAAGTGCCAAAAGATGCTGATCTGAAGTTAGAAATTGTTGGCAGGTACTGGTGCCAGTCAAATGAGAATAAACTGCCCAGGAAATGCAAGTAAAGTGATAATTTAGGCCATTCATTCCCATATTCTCTCTCCCTCGCCCGTCCCTCTTTTCCACCCTCCTCCCCCACCCCTCTTCTGTGTGGTGCCTATGGACAACGCCAATCCATTGGAGCTGTAAAGAATGGCCGATTTCAAGACAAACAGGGAGCCTCTGAGAAAAACTCTAAAACCCACCCCAGATCTGGCAGCTCTGTGCCCAGCCTGCATCTCTCCAAAGCAGGGTTCATATCAAGTGTCAAATGGGAATGAGGAGGTTGTTGATTTCTTGGATGATATTTCAGAGTGTGACAAGGGCCAGGCCCTCCAGGGAGAGTGGTACAGTGAGAACCATGGTCTTTTCTGTGAACGCCCAAAGCAGGAGGTCACCCAGGGGGAAACACCTATAAAGATGACACTCAGCCCTGGGCAGAAAACAACCTCCGACCACCTGCTAAACCGGCTGAGTTGACCTTGCTTGAAGGCACCATAGTAACTTTTACTCACTTACTTTAAAGGAAGTATTTTAAGTTATTTTCAATCAGGAGTATGATGACACAATTTTTCTAATGAAAACATGACTGTTTTAGTGTTAGAATAACTACGTGCTTTGAACATAGTGAGTATTTGAATCCCATGTCATTATGTAACAAAACCGACTAACATATATACAGAACTCTTTTACTTAGCCAAGGTGATAGAGTGCAAAAATAGAAATTTTATAGAAGTTATGCAGTGAATAAGACAAAATGAACTTGTAATGGAAAGAAAAACTAACATTAAGAAATCGACAACAAAAAAGAATGAGAACGGTAAGCTCTCAAGTTTTAATCTACAAACTAAAATTTAAACAGACAAAGCCATATATTGCTTTCTGTTGGCTTAAGCCATATTAAGAACAACTGAGGCATCTAAAAACCTAAATGATTACAGTTTTATAAAAAAAAAAATCAAGATGCTTTTGTTCGGACCAGAAGTAAAATAATAACTGAGTGTGAAGTATCTGAGTTTCAAGAATTCTGGGAAATAATTTATCTGAGCATCTGCCCCTGGTGTTAACCCTTCCAGGGGTGAATATAAAGAAGGAAATCCATCTGTCTTTTGACATTGGTTGTGTGTATGTGTGTGTGTGGTTTGAGGGGACTTAATTGGGTACAAATTAAAGAAAGAGCGCACATGTCAAGAGGAGAGCCGTTGTTGAAAAGCATTGCAGTGAGGCACAGGGTCATGAGGCTGTCCTCCCAGGAGCCTTCCTTTGGAGAATAGTCTGGCACATGGGAATAGCTCTGCACCCCATTCCATACAGCTGCAGCAGCCCGAGAAATCTCCTTCACGACTCTCACTGATTTGTTTTGTTCTCAGATTGCAAAATAGGCCAACCGCTTTCAAAGCATGTCATGTTAAGTGCACACCCAATACTCTACAGAGCTTTAATTACCTTAGATTTAGGAATATGTGGCATATTTTAGGAAGAACACTATAAAAACAAGACAAAAACTGCAAAAACAACCTACTGTTGCTTCCATCTTCACACTGAAGACCTTGCAATGAGATATCTCCTGGCAGGCATAGAGGTGCGTGCTCTTGACCCTAGCACTAGGGAGGAAGACACAGTTGGATCTCTGTGATTTCGAGGCCAGCCTGGTCTACATAGTGAGTTCCAGGACAGCCAGAGCTGCATAGCAAGACCCTGTCTCGACAAAACCAAACCAAAACAACCAAGCAACCAACAACAAAAAGAGTTAGCTCCTTCCAAAGGAAGAAATGCTATTTCTTGGCAAGATGGAGGTCTGGTACTGATGTACATGAGGATGGAGGTGGAGAGGTGGAGATATTTAAAACTGTGACTGATACGTAACAAATAGTTTGCAGAACACAAAATGTTCTTATTTGCTGTTATTAGTGACTTCCAGGGCAAACAATGGCCAACAAACTCCGAGTACTGACAATAAAATGTGTTGTTGAACAAATATACAAAGAAAAAAAAATAAGAGAGAAAACTTCACAAAGTATCTAAGAATTGGCATGCTCATGACTGTCACTTGTGTGGGATAGCTTGGGAGTGTTGCAGGGTGAGGGAGCTTAAGATTAGAGTGGTGATCATGGTAGATTTGATCACTGACTATTATGTTTACTTATTTATATTCTGAGGAGATCACCATGTATTAGGTATGTAATCTATATGTGAAAAACAGCCACATAACAATAAAGAATAAATAAATGAATGAGGCAACACACACAACATTACCAGTTACTGTTGAGATTAAAGACGACACCTTCTTAGTTTGTAGAATACCTGCCTACCATGTCCTGAGCCCTGGGCTACATGACCAGCCCAGCATAAACCTCCCAGGAGGGTCTATACCTGTGCAGTTTTGATGCCAAGAAAATCCGAGGTCATCCACATTAGTACTTCAGGATACACACTGATCATTGGAAAAAAAATATATAAAATGTTCATCAACAAATTATTTTAAGGAAGACAACGATGCTTCTAATATTGGTACCTGATTACTAATATTGGGAAAAATGAAGTTCAACCATTGAGTTTATTTAACTGGATGAGAGGCAGACTATTAGCCAGGCATGGTAGCTCACGCCTTTAACCCCAGCACTAGGTAGGCTGATCTCTGTGAGTTCAAGGACAGCCTGGTCTACAAAGTGAGTTTAGGACTATGAAGCCAAAGCTACACAGAGAAACACCATCTCGGGGGGGGAGGGGGGCAAGGTGGGAGAAGAGAGGGGGGTCAGCATTGCCTATGTAGAGAGTTTGAGGCCACTCTGAGCTGAGACCCTGTTGAGAGAGAGAGAGAGAGAGAGAGAATGGCATACTATTCAAGTCTAAGGGCTGCTGATAATTACTCACCCTGAGCATTTGGCCCATGTTTCGAGAGCAGATAAAGGCATTAAACCGCTGGCTCTTGTGACCTGCCAACATCTATCTATCCCTCCTATGCTGACTCTCCTACGCCCCTGTAGTTATACTCTATGTATTTCCCATTACCGTGTCCTTCCCTCCTCCTTTCCCTCCCCCTCTCTTTTCAGTGCCTGAGATGTAAATGTGTACTTTTAATAGCAGTGAGCCCACCACGTAACGTGTACTTGGTGCCTACAGCTTTTCTCGGTAGCACGTGTAAAGGCATATGTTACTCTCCCCGTTTGTGACTCAAGTCAGTTGAGATTTGGAACAGTAAAGGAATCTTCCCCAAAAATTCACAACTAGAAAATAACAATGGTAGAGCCTTGAGTCACTAGACTGATCCCTAAGCCAGCGACGAGGGGAGGAGGGGAGCCAGGGGAGGAGGGGAGCCGTCCACACTACTTCAGGTGCAAAGTGGGTGAAAGGGCTGTGACCCCCCAGGGAAGGGTGTGAAGATAATGCTTGTTTATGTAATAGGCAGGTGCTTTTGGGTGAGTGCTTTCAACTCTGGAAGAACAGGCACCAGCGTCTCTTATTCTCTGGTTCATCCTCGCCCTAACCTTTGCCTGGCTACATTTTCTGTCACTGTCTCATTTGTTGTGAAGACGTTGTTTCACAAGGGCAGGCCTTTTAACCCTGTGTCTGTGTGTATGTGTGTGCACACACTTGTGTGATTGCTGCCTGCAGACACTCACCTTCTAACTGCTGGCTAGGTAGGTGTCCCTAACACTGGCCTGCTCTTGCTACGGACTTCATTCTCAGGAACGCCTATCCTTTTTGTCCACACATGCTAATACATTGTCCTTCTTGCCTCTCCTAATAGCCCATGAGTCTTGAACTTGGAGCCAGCAAAGTACTGCCTTTGTAAAGCACAAAAGAACACCAGTTCAGTGTTTTTTTTTAAATCACACAAGGCCTGAATGAAAAGCTTTTCGACTATTCAGAGGCCGCTCGCATTGTGCAGCTGCCCTAGACCGCTGAGAACATCTCCAGGCTGACAATGGAGTACCTGACGGAGGCTCAGCTTGGAGGACTTATTCAGGAGTCCCAGGCCTGGGACTGCTGCCAGTGTGCTCCGAGGAAGATTGAGGCCCTTTTCCTGGTCAGACCCTGATACGCACATTGCAGTTTGTTGTAGCTGTTGTGTGTTGTTTGCCTGCCAGTGAGGGTTTCGCAATCTCAATTGTAGTGCTGTCTTCCCAGCAGGCTGGCTCTCAGGGCAGGTTTTGTTCCTGTTTTGGTCCCACCTCTGTGAAATGTACAGTGAGACTTGGGTCATAGTCCATTCCCAGTGAGCGATACATCACCGTAAGGACTGAATTCCCATGACTCTGGCTCCTCAGGACAATGTCTCTTTCTTCACCAAGCTGATGGTAAATATCTGGTCAGCCTCATCTATTTAAAACCAGCCAAGCAGGAATCCTGACGCTGGGAAGTGGAGTCTTTTATTTGTTTGTAAGTAAAGAGTGGACTCAGCTCTTCCTAACTAAAATTAAATTCCAATCACTCTTAACATAATACCAAAGGACTAATCCAACTTCAACAGTGGGGAGGGACAGGGATACACTGAGGCAAATTTACTATTTCTGGCTGCTGTTTCGCACCTATGCCTAATACCTATTTTTATGATTGATGACCCCTGCGAGAAGAAAAATTATGTTCCTTGTTGGCAGAACTGGGCAAATCTTATTTGAGCATCTTTATTTGAAATCATTCTGTTTAGGATTGATTGAGATGCTTGGGGGTTGGCATGTAAACCTTTGTGGGTCCTTATTTTCAGCTACCTAAAGGGCTGTGCAAAATGACCAGCATATATTCTTGCTCTACAGTGCCCTCAGGTCTCTGAGTAGTCTCTGTAAGTGGAAATCTGGTGCTGAAAACTTTGAGTGAATAGGAGTGATACGTTTTACAAGTTCTGTTGATCAGAAGCTCTGTACTTATGTGTATTATAACTTGGTGTATTTAGAAGCTGGACCGGGCTGGGTAGAAACTTGCCTGGCATATGCGAGGCCCTGGGTTCAATTCTCAGAACCACAAAGATTAATTACTTACATAATGAATGCTAGATATATGTTGAAAGCAGCTATGTATTCCCAACTTCCTCAGAGCTGACATCAGGCTGATATTATGGAGTACATTAGTACCCATGGAATGAATAGCATGCAAATGATGTTGCTCCCTGAATCTAAAATGGTAGGCTAGTCCTTCCCAGTAGCCTACACTGCTATCGAATATTTAACCCATCAGCTTTTTGCCTGTATTTCTTTTTCCCTTTTATGGAAAATATACTCTTTTCTCACGTAATATTCCCTGATTATCGTTTCCCCTCCCTCTGCTGCACCCGGCAACTCCCCACCTCCCCTCCCATCTGGATCCACTCGCTTTCTGACCCTCATTAGAAAAGAACATGGACTGTATTTCTTGCTGGGTACAAACTCAGAACAATATTACTTTTATCGTGGTGTCAAAATCCAAAGATCACACACCTTCCCTGCTCTGTTTCTGCTTGCTCAGATGGGCGCAGTAACCTCCTGTGCTGTGTGTTTTCTGTTTCTGTTCATCACCACCAAGTCCTTTCTGTTCTTATCCCCTCTGCCAGCAGTGAAGCCAGCTGGGGCTGCAGTTCTGTTTCTGTTCTCTACGCAGCTTCCCTGTTTCCTCATCAGGAAGGGACCTTATTACTTGGTTTAAGTTTTACCACTACCTAGGTCCGCACTTTGTCCTCGGCAGGCTTCTAGGCTGCTCTGTCCCTCCTACTTTTTAGCTCCAGGCTACCTTTCCACTTTTCCTCCAGGTTTTCTTATCCCAAGGCTTTTCTCACCTAGGCTGAGTGACTTGATTTACATATGTATGTATGTATGTATCCTTGTATGTATGTATGTATGTATAAAGGTCACTGAATGCCCTTTCTAGCATTTCAATAGTCAGAAAGCTTAAAATTTGAATTTCTTCAATTGCACTTTTGAGTAGGTTTCTGCAGTTCCAGAAAAGCCTTGCATAGTAAAGAAATAAAATCTTCATCTTTTTATTTGTAAATTCAGTAATGGTGCTCCCGATACAGACCTCGGCGCAGGGGTTCGCAGCCTGGAGGAAGTTCCGGATAATTTGGTGAATATGCATATGAGGGCATTTATCTTTCCAGCTGAGCCTCACTCCTGAAGGGAGAGAGTGCTGTGCTGAGAAAGGGTTGCTGATAGCATCTCCAGGCCAGAAGGAGTTGGCTCTAGTTACTAAGCTCACAAGGCAGTCTGGCTGGAAGTCACGGACAAAGCACCAGCTCCTGGAAATGGAGCAGCGGGGCTGTGAGCTGCGCAGGAAATCTGCCCATTGTTCTCTGTGCTTTGGGAAGCACTGATAAGACCCAATTTACACTGGGTACCAGTGAAGTTAAGCAAAACAAAATAGTGGCATCAGTGTTGAGCAGAGAAATGGAACGCTAGTTGAATTTAGGAAGAAACAAACCTTGGATCTGGTGGCCAGTCTTTGATGGAGGGTGCAAGTGGCTCTGAGGAGGTTGGGGGAGGGGGAGATTCTGAGTGGATGGGAGAATATGCAGTAAATGCACCTCATAGCCCAGGCATTTGCCTCCCTAAAAGAAAGGGTAGAAAGGTAGGCATGTTTATAGGAATGTCTGAACCAGGAAATGACACCACCAGAGAAAGGGCAAAGGGATCGAGGCCCTGCTGGAGAGGCTGTGGACCAGAGCAGGCTTTACTGAGGCAGGGCAGCCTGTGAGTCAAGGGAAGAATGAAAGTGGGCAGAAAGGCTGGCTCCTCCTGCGTATTCTTTAGTTCCTGGGTAATTGAGGAAGTCACTGCTACCACGGGCAAGAGGCTTTGAGAAAACAACAAACAAACAAACAAGAAACCCTTGGAATCCTAAACTGCCTCAGGGAACTGCTTTCTAGCAAGAGGAAGACTGACCAGCAGTTAGCAGCTTTTCTAAATTTGCTTTTCTGCCTTTCAAACAGCTCTGTACATTGCTTTGCCTCAGCTCAACCTCACTCCAGAGAAAAGTGTGCTGATACACTTTGGAAAGATTTTTCAATAACAAGGGCTTTCTAAATAACTTTCAGTTTCTCCAGGAAATCATTCAACCAAAGTGCCCTTCCCCCAAGAATTCCAGTTAGTCAAAGTTTTACTGAAACATGTCAGCACTGAAAAATGCAGAAGGCAGCTAAGTAGATCCAATCAAAAAGCGTAAGAAATTTCACATCTGCACAAGAGCAACAGTGTCTGCCTCTTCAGCTGCCGGTCATTTCAAACCTGCCATATCGCACACATAGGAGCCCACTGGCTCCGAAGAAGGGACACAAAGGAGAGGAACAGCTCAGAGCGGAAAGACTGCCTCTTCTCAGGGGTCCAGGACAGGTGTACTTGCTGAGTTCTACAGAACATTCCCGAATGTTAGCTTAGGAGTTACCCATTAGCATTGAACAGCTGTAAGATTTTATTTTCTTACTTTGGTTTTGGGTTTTTGTTTTCGAGGAGACAGGGTTTTTCTGTTTCGTCCTGGTTGTCCTGGAACTCGCTCTGTTGACCAGGCTGGCCCCCAGCTCACAGAGATCTGCCTGTCTCTGCCTCCTGAGCGCTGGGATTAAAGGTGTTCACCTCCATGGCTTGGCTTATTTACTTATTGTGTGTGCGTGATGTGGTGAAAGTCAGAAGACAACATTGTGCAATTGATTCCTTCCACCTTTATGTGGGTTCCAGGGATTGAGCTCAGGTCAGAGGATTGCACAGAAGTGCTTTAACCTGCTGAAGTATTTTACCAACTTCAAATTGTTTAAACATGAACAATTAAAGAGTCTCAAATGGCCAAAGGGCAACCAAATAGATGCACTGCAGGATTTATTTAAAACAACAACAACAACAAAACAGCCCTAAAAGAGTGTGTACAATGCATACATAGAGAGAGTCAGGATCAGATGCGTCTGTGAGCAGTTGGCAGAGCCTGTGGAGAAACCTGATCCTGCCCATGGTAAATTATGAACTGTTTACACCTGTCAGGCCTGTCTGGGTCCCTGCTAATGATACCTTAACAACTGGCTATGTGTGACAAAATGCAAAAGGCCAGCGCTTTCAGGCTCTGTGATGTGGGCAAGGACTTTGCCACCAGGTTTGGGTGGTAAGAAAGGTGGCTCTCGGAGACGCATAGGTCAATGGGAAGGCCCTCACACAAGGTCCTTTGATCTGGGCACGGGTTAAAGCACCCAAAGGAACCAAAGTTCTTAAAAGGAACAACCAGAAATGAGCAATGTTTACAGTCTGTGGTGTGCAGTCATTGAATCATGTCCTGCGGGCTGTCGGAAGGGTATGTGTGCTAGAAGGGTATGGAGGCTAGAGGTAGATGAGGGGTGCCTTCCTTGATTACTCTCTCCCTTTAGTTTTCGAGACAGGGTCTCTCCCTGAACTCCGTTTGGGAACAGAAACACAAATATCCAAGCTCTGCTCTTACAGGCACGCCACCACGGCCAGCTTTCTTATTTTTAAATGTGGGTTCTGGGGACCTGCACTCAGGTCCTCAGGTATGTACAGAAGGCACCTTCCTGACTGAGTTGTCTCCCCAGCACCTGATTTTTTTCTTTTCCTCTCCTACCCCTTTTTCCATTTTATACCTTCCCCCACCTCTACTATAATGCCCTGGACAGACCAAGAGGCAACTAAATGGCACATGTTAAATGTTTGGTGAGTTAAAGATCAGAGAAATGACTATGGTTAAATGAACAATACACATACACAGTAGTTACGAATGTGGCCTTTGGAGCCAGCTAGCCCAGGTCCAAATCCCTGATCCCCACTCACCAGTTAGTGTGTGGCCGTGGGGAGTCTCCTCACCTGTAAAATGGGGTAATAACAGCTTGCACCTGCAGGTGTTGTGAGGCTGAAATGAATGACTCATTTCATATCAACAGCTTGGTCTGAGCCTGACACCCGGGAAACCTACAAAATACTGTTTTGCAAAAAGAAATCCCCTTGAGCAGAGAGCTCACTTATGAAAACATACTACAGAAAGACAAGCGGGTCACTGGTGAATGAAGGACATGCAAGCTCTGCGTTTCCAATAGCCTGCTCTTAAGCTATAAACTTTTTGTAAACATGTGCTTTCGCCCCTCAGAATCCAAACAAAATTGTACATATTCTTATTTTTTAAATAAATAAAGCCCAGTATAAATCTTTAACAACGAGCAAATTTTTCTAAAATATTTTTCCCTTTTGGAGGAGGAAAAGAAACGCTTACTAGAGTCTGTTTTCCTTTTGGAAATAAAATCACATCTGGGATGCCAAATTTCAATCTTAATACAGTGTGGAACAGCTGAGTAATAATTTGTTAGCCTCCTGGAACTCACAGACTTCTGACGGGAACGTGGGAAAGAACATTTATCTTTGCAGTTCAATGAATATGGAGCCCACAATAGTTTAGAGAACTGAGAGAAAAGTTCATACTTAAAAATTAAGACCATGTGTGATGGGGGTGTCCACATAGCTACACCACCAAAGTCCCTATGTTTAGACTTGACTGTCTCTTCCTAACGCTCGGAAGCATTGGTAGTTCTTCTATTGGTCAGTGAGTAATGTGAATGGTGATAATTTAAACACGGAGTGTATAACATTTGGCTCAAATGGATGTACCTGCAGCCACAGTGAACCTCAGCTACCGCTGACTGGGAAAACAAAACGCAGCACTTGGAAAAAAGAGAGGAGATAGAATTCAAAAATTGGTTCCTTAAGGTGCAATTTTCTTCCCTATAGCAACCTTCTTATAGATGGCTACAAGTCTTAAGATACTAAAATAACCTATTGAAGTAGAAAACATCTCCTTAGTCACACCAAGCATTCTTTATTCACCCTGGCTAGATTCCACTTGGTTCTTCTGGTTTTGTTAGGGGCCTAAGGTTAATGATGTCCCCAGAGACTGTGGAAACATCCTACCCACTACTGTCAGAGCCTTGGCTTATTGTCATGCCAATTTCACAACTAGAATCCATTAGTTAATTTAACATGCTCAGAGAAAAACTCATTTGTCTCCTTCACTGGGTTTCACAGTCAAAATGACACCGGGGCAGCACTGTCTGGTGGAGGGGGACAGTGAAATCAACCACCCTCACCCCACCCCCACCCACCAGCACAGCCATTCACAGCCCCGGAGTGGATGAGTTGTGGGGCTGGATATAATTACAGAACCACCACAGCCCCCACAGTCCATCGGGATCTATGATGTATCTACGCCGTGAAGCAGAGTTTTGTGTACCATCAATCCGTACTTAGGCAAAGCACTGTTTGAATTTGGGGAACTGGAAATGCAAACGTTTCGGTTAAGCTCCTGCCTGGTTTTGAGGTGGGAGGAGAGGATAAAGGGCTGGAGAAATGACTACTGGAAAGGCTGGCCCTTCTGCCAGAGTCCTAAAACAGGCTCATTAGCTGAGTGGACATTTGAGCTTAGTCTGTTGGTTTCCTCTGATAATCCACCTGAGCGGGCTCTCCTGAGGTTCAGCTGCTTCTGTAGTATCAGCTTGGTATTAAATGCAGACCAGAGTGGGGCTGGCAAGAGATTCTCAGGGCTGTATGGTTACTCCTCCTTTCAAGAGAGTGGTTACCCAAATGCACAGTGCACCGTGGGTGTGAGAGATAGCAGGAAGTTTGCTAAGCTTGTTAACCGCTTTTGATTTCAAAGGATTACATTGGAAGCGGAGACGGCCTGCTCCCTGTTAATCACTTAAGAATAGCATGCAGTTATTAAGGAGATGAGGCTAGGAAAAGGCAGCAGAAGGAAGACTACACATTTATAACTCTAGTGGGGCTGGAGAGCTGGAAATTGCTTTACAACTAGATCCACTTAACTGATACGGCCTAAAGGAAACCTTATCTACAACATAATCCCCCGTGAGGAGAACCTGGTGGAAAAGAAACCAGCATTGTTCTCTCCCCACTCCTCTCTCTTCAACTTGCATGTTAGCTCTCTTTTGTTTTTATTAATTTTTAAAATTAGTGACACAACAGTCGATTTCATCATGACATTTCTTTTTGTAAGGTTTTTTGTTTGTTTTGTTTGTTTGATTTTTAAGCATTTGGGTGTATGTTTGGGGTCCTGCATATGTTTATGTGAAGCAGATGCATGTGGGAGCCCTCCCGAGGCCAGAAGAGAGCTGCAGGTTTCCTGGCACTGGAGTTGCAAGAGCCAGCATGTTGGGGCTGGGACCTAAGCCCAGCTCCTCCTCTGCTAGGGCAGTAAATGCTGTTAACTGCTGAGCCATCTCTTCAGGCCCACAGTATGACATTTTCATACATATGTACAAGGTACAATAAATTTCTCCCATCATCCCCTTCCCTTTCCCTCTTCCCTCTTTTTAGTTCTCTTGTCTCCCCCAAATAGTCCCTTCTGCCCACCTACCCCCACCACACACATGCAGAAGGGGGAAGAGATTCCAAATGTGAGAAACAGCACAGTCTTGTTTATCTTCCCACTATTACCCTCTTGTTCTCTCCTTATCTCTCCCTTCCCTTTAGGCCCTTTTTTTCTCTCCACACCTTCCTCCTACATTCATGACACACATGTATATACATACACACATCTGGAGACATATGTATATGTGTATAATACATGTGAGAGAAAATGAGACTTTTATGAGTCTGACTTTTGCTTAACTTGATAATAATCCAGCTCCATGTACCTTCCTCTGAACGGAAAATGGGAAATTTTCATTCTTCTTTATGACTGAATAAAACATTACATATTTAACGTTCATCTGTTGATGGACATCTAGGCTGGCTCCATATTTTGGTTTTTGTGATATTTTTTTTCTACAATAAATATGGGTCTGCAGGCATCTTCCTCACATATGCACTTTGAGCACTTTGGAAGTATGCCCAGGAGTGATGTACCTGGGCTGTATTGTAGTTCTATTTTTAGCCTTTTGAGGAGCCTCCAGGCCAGGTTCCATAGCCGCTGCACTCGTGTGCATCCCCTTTTCTCTATATCTGTTCTTCTTTTAATAAGCATCTGCCCTGTACCTTTTTGACTTGAAAGTTGTTAAATTAGTGAGTTGGACTTTTCATCCATGAGACAGGCTTGTACGCTCAACCCTGAGCTGTTTGTTAAAATGTAGTCCTATCCATAGTCTTGTGCAGCACTGGTTGATACCTAACAAAAATTCATACTAAATTTACATATTCCATTGACTCTGACAGCCTAAGATGAATGAATTATTAATTATATGTATATATTCAAGCATGTCACAGTGCACACGTGAAGTAAGCCAGGCGGTAACTTTTCAGAGAAAAGGACTCCCTCTCCTACCATGTAGGACCATGGAATGAACTCAGGTTGTTGTTAGGGTGGCAAGTTGCATGACCCACTGAGCTACCTTGCTGGCCCATTTTCTGAAAGTATTTGTGTGAGAAATGCTTATTCCCTGTGTGTAGGAAAAAAAAGCACATGTATTTTCTTGAATTGAAGCATTAGAAAATGTTTGTTTTATCATCACTGTCATTGTCTTCACCACCACCATCATCACCATCATCATCATCAATATTTTAAAGCAAGCCTAAGTCCGTTTATTTGACAATGCATATCTTTTGACCACGTTCACATTTCCTTATCCAACCAACACCTACGGAGCCTTTGCTGGCCCAGAACTTGCTGTGTAGACCCGGTTGTTCTCTGCCTCCTACAGAGCCACTTATCTCTGGCTCCCTAGTGCTGGAATCCAGGGGTGTGGCACAATACCAGGCAATTTCCTTTTTTTTTTTTGTTGTTGCTTTTTAAGTTCAGATAAAACGATGTTTAATGTTAGGTATGACTGACAATAATTACCTACTTCTTGAATTTATATTTTGCTGGTAGTAGCTTTGGTGACAGTGTTAACTTCATTGTCAACAGTAGATAAAATAAATATCATCATCTTTTCATACTCAAGTGATTTTGGACTAGCAACATCTCTCTGTGTTCTTTTATTGTGCCTATAATTGAATAAAATATCTACTCTAATGCCATGATAAGGTCACAGATTTAATAATTCAGAACTTGGGAATACAAAATTTACTTTTCTCAAGGTAATTTTTTTTCCTGTAATCGGCCTCATATCCACTCAGCTGTACTCCCAGCAATGTAATGAGGTCAGGGATTCCATAGAATGCTGAGGTGCTGCGTTACTTTACGAATCCTAGAATCTTACATTTCATGAGCTTGTGGTTTTGAAGACAAAGACAAATACCACATATCAGTGTGCTGAGTTACCAGGTTGTGTATATGCAATAGGCCTTTAAGATGGAAAATCAAGTGTGATTTATAGGACCCACTTGCTTCAAGGGCATCAACTCATATAAAGTAAAGAGCAAGTTGACCTAAGCTACTATAGAGGAATCTGAAGCAAAGACCTTCAGAGTTTGTGTGAGCGAGTGTGTATGTATATAAGATATGTGTGTAGACTCTATTTTGCAGTTTGCTGTTAGCACATCTGTCTCCTCCATGAATTACATATTTTCCAAGGACAGGGATTGTGTGTAGCACTATTCATTGATTCATTTATTTACACACCAAGCATTTGTGAACCCTTGCCGGGTTCACCATCTAGTGATGTGACAGATTACTAAACAAATAACGCCCATTTGATGGCTGTGATAGAGCATGCTCAGGTGCTGTGGGAAAATGAAGAGGGAAGCTAGTAATCAGCAGCCAGTGGGAATCGGGAGACTTCACCAAAGACATGTTTGGGAGCGTCTTAAGGGAAGGGTCGAATCCCAGAGGCAGAAACAAAAATGGGGCAGAAAACAGGGCTGGGGAGCGGATGTGAAGGGTAAAAATCGTTGGTGTTAAGAGAAAGCCAAACGCTAGCTGGAGGAGGAGTAGTGCAGGTCAGAAAGAAAATGGAAATCCCAGAAGAACCATCCTTCCAAATCCTTTGCTCACCTATCCCATTCAGGTGAATTTGAGAATTTCTGAAACATTGCCACTAGGGAAAGCTCATTGGAATCTGGAGCATACTGTTAGCCCCAGGGAGCAGGCAGGAGAGCCAGGATGTGGCCTGGAGGCAGAACAGCTCAGTCCACTGCTCCATGAGAGACTGCACGGATTCCTACATCTGGCTTCCGTCCCACTGCTCATCCATCACCCACCCTCATCTTGACGAGGCTCATAGTACCACAACAGGGCCTTGCTCAGAAATAGATAATCCATAGTCTGTTTAAATTGTTGAAAAGAATTTTGAAACAGACTCTTTTCTCTGAGATGTTTGTAGTATGGCTGGCAAAAAAGCCATGGGCGAAGTACATCATGACCAGTACTGGTGGCTGTAGGTGGCTCTTGTATTTACATAGGCATGACACTGAAAAAAACCTAAAACACTGACCTTTCCATATCCCGAAGGAATTCTTTCCATCAAGTTTTGCAGCCAAAGGCCACTGCACTCTGCTCAGAGTAGCAACAAAGTAGAGCCAAGTCCAGCTCAAAGGGGCAATAGACTGTGGTTATGAAGTTTGGGATCCAGGAAAAACCTGAAACTAGTGATGAAACAGTTTCAGAATAAAACAAAATGATGATATAAAGATGTGAGAGGCACCTATACAAAAGGTCAGAATGATGAATGGCACAGATACTTAAATTTTTCCACATTACACATTCTTTAAATGGGTTGAGGCTTTTCGTCCTAAGGATAACCAAAGGAAAGGAAAGTGCCGTTAACTCATTTCACATCCAAGAAACCTGAAGTTTACAGAAATTAAACAGCCAGACCAAGGCCACACTGATCACTAATGGGAGGAATCTGCCAGTCACTAGGATATTGGTTCCCTGAAAGCAGAGACTTTTCCGTAAATCCCGGTATCTACAGCATGCTCGCACAGGAGGCGCCTCGAATACTTAACCCAGAATTCAAAGTCCATGTTTATGAAGTGCTCAGGGTCCAGTTAGCCTAAGAGATGATAAACCCTTGTACCTGCTCTCGGGATAAAGAATTGTCGAGATAGGCAAGCAGGCAGACAGTCAAGTGGAATAAATAACAAAGTATAGTACAGACAAATGAGATAAGGAAAATGCAGGGCTGGAGATAGTGTTGCCTAGATCTTTACCCCAAATATTTCTTTCTTACAGTAGCAGAAAAAAAAAAAATAAGTTCATGTTGTCTTTAAAACAATCGCTGAGGCAGTGTGCTGAGCATCTGGCTTCTGGTGAATAATTTCCAAAAGTTGTGTGTGTGTGTGCGTGTAGGTACCACGTGACACCGAGTGACCTTACCCAGATTCTATAGGAGGAAAGCCAGTGAACATCATTTGTTCTACATGAAGCCCGTAACCCTGACTGCAGCATTTGCTGGGTAGAAGCTCTGTAATTACTGGTAGGGTTTTTGGTGGTGACTACTGAAGATTTCTTTCAAGGCTTGACAGCTGCCCTCCTGATATTTATGTGTTTCTTTCGGGGAGCTCACGATTCACAACTCTGAGGCTTGTAATGAGGAAAAGAACACAATACAAATAACATGAAAAGGACTATGCGTCGGATATCACTAGAGAGACAAATCACATATTCTAGCTGCTTTAATTGGAAACCAGCTCTTTCATAGGGTTACTTTCCCTTCAGCTGAGATAATTAAGTCTGGGCTGACACTGGCGACCAGTGCCTGATGATATATAGTTAGTTGCTAACAATGCAGCAATCAGTAATCAAAATTTATATTTCCCAGGTTACGGGTGCACAGCTGAAGAGAAAGGCAGTTTTGATAAGGCTGGGAGATGGGCTTCCTAAGGCGGTATTCACATGACCTCCACTCCTGGAATCTGGGTGGGTTAATTAGGCCTGCTTTCTCTCAACCCTGTCATAAGAGGAAGCACACCTATTGTCCGTGTTTACATTAGGAATACTTTGCAGGCCCCGTGCTGTGTGGCTCCCTCTAATTTGTAATGGATTAAATTATATTTGTAAGTGGATTGGTGTGAGGAGTAGGTGGGCACAAAACAAACTTAGATGTTTTTAGAGCCTCTCCATGAAGCTGCGGCCTAAGCACAGGTTTTTGAATCAGGATTAATTACCTCTGCCTGTGGCTGAGAGGTTAGCAATGGAAGGGATTAGGATTAGAGTTTGGAAACCCTTTGTGTGTGTGTTAGAAGTTTCCAAGGGGGATCTGTTTACCAGTAGACACCCCTAGGCTTCGTCTAAAATTTCTAAAGCCCCGGTCACACCCCCAGGCCCATTAAGTTACCATCTCTGGGTATGGTGCATGGCCGTCTTTAATATCTGCAGCTCCCTAGGCAGATCTGATGTGCAGGCCAGTTTGAAAGGCAGGAAGGCTTAAGTCCACATGTTGAAGATGTCTGCGTTTGGTTATGGACATGACAGTATACCTAGCAGCGTGCTTCCTACAGTCCATTTCAACGTTTGGGAAAGGGACAAGTGGAAAGAGCGGGCAAGGTCCCCTTGCTTCTCACCTCCACACAGGGTGAAGGCTAGTGTGGAAGATAGATACTCTTGGTGATCATAGCCCTACGTCATGGGTACCTCTCCACAGTGCCATGTTTAGCTCAGTAGCCCTGGGACACTCTATGAAGAATTATCCCAGGGAAAGAGCATCCATTCAGCTTCTGAGCAGCCAGTGTCCCTTGGGTATATTTGCAAAGGTGGGTTGGATCTCCTTCCTCTTCCTCCTCTTATCCTCCTCCTCCTCTCCTCTGCCTCTCCTCCTCCTCCACCTCCTGCACAGAAGGCGAGTGAGAAAAAGGTAGTTAAGTTAGAGAATGTGGGACAGGAGTCTGTGCAGACATAGATGTTCAAGAGGAGGAGAGGGAAAACCCAGACACTAAAACCTTATTTTGTGGGAAAAATAGAGCATCTGCCTTGAGCTCACTGATTCCTGCTTTGGATTTCACTGTGTTCTGCCTTTCAACTCAGGTTGGCCGCACTTATAGAGAAAGACCTTGTATGCAGCAGACATTCTTATAGTATACAAGTGGCTGAACACCCTGGGAAAGGATTTTGGGGGTGGAGAATTGGCAGATACTACTGAGCTAAAATTTCAGGTTTGCCTCTAGAGATAAAATTGTGGGGATTTTGTTTTGTTTTGTTTTAAATACAGTAATAGCTCCATTTGTACCCCCCACATGAGAATCCCTCCCATACCCCTCCAAGAAAAACCCAAACCAAAAAACACAAAACCATAAAAGCAACATTTTCCCTGTGACCCTTTGTCCTCCTCCCTCAGAGGCAATGCTACTATATGCTTACAAGTTGGAACAAATATGTACAACACGTTTTAAAGGAAGTCACTCAGTCTTGGCTTGCATTTCCATTTTCATTAACAAAAATAGCCCTTTTACAGCCATTGTAGGACTTCATACACAGATTTAGAAATGATAGAAAGATACGCAAATCAAATGAAGTTAGTTAACAATGTGTATGATTTTTGTCTAAGCAAGCTATTCTGAGTGAGGATTTTACACATGTATTTCATACTTTTAAAACAATCAAAACTAGCTTAAATTTATATTAGCATAACACAGAAGTCTTTGTTTCAGATTATTTTTTCCAACCCAGAAGAGATCTTCTTCCTTTCCCTGGGCCCCCCAGACTTCTCAGCCTTTCATATATTCTCTAACTGAGCTCTATATGTGAGGTCCACGAATTAAGGGTGGATGGTACAGTGTGGTCAGGGTACCATGTCTTATATATTTTGCAGAAGAAATTCCAAAGATCTGTGCACCCCCCCCCCCATAAAACTTCTTCAAACTGTAGACAAAGAAGAGCTTCAGTGTACTGCTTCACACACTGTGCTAAAGGATGAAAGTGGCCAGGCAAAACTGCTCTTCCCACCCACATAGGGAGAGGAAAACATCTAACCCCATGGTCCACTGAGAGAGTCTGAGAGGACAGCGTGAATGAGAGTTCAGAGCCCCTGGAGCTCCAGCCAGCAACATCTGTATGTCTTCCCTCCAGCTGCCTGGCCCAGCTGTTCTGATGTCAGGAGAAAGTTATGAGTCGCTGGGAAGGGATTTGAGACAAGAGTGAAGTTAAATCAGCTCATGGGGTCTGTTTGTCACTGACAATTGAGTTTCAGCATCAAGCCAGTGGCTCACATTCCTGGAAGGCCACACACCCGCCACCCTCTAGGACTGAGCTACCTAGGGTGAAATGAAGTGGGATTATATGGATGCTGTAGGTCTCCACCCTCGGAGACCTCGGGTTATTGCCCATGTCACTAATTGTATTATTAACCTCTGTCTGCTTGCAAGTATGCTTTGACTATTGATCCATAGTCACACGTGCTGGCCAGATTGGAAAGCTGAGGGAGTGACACTTGGCCAAAGCCTGAGGTCTTTAGCTTCTAGGCACATTGTTTCATCAACAGAGCTAGAGGAAAGCAGCTGTCCAGAGAGTCTAAGTCTGGACTTAGGATTTTGCTGGACCCTCTGTGGTTTCCTGCTGTAAGCAGTGCTTTCCCAGGATGTGGGGGGAACGACTGTTGGAGGATGTAAGGACCATAGGCAAGCAAGCTCTCCATCGAGACCATAAATGTTGTGTACTTTGGCTCTAAGTCCTCTGTCTGAGTCCCCTGGATACTATTTCTTCTGTCCTTCTACCCACCTGGTCCTACTGTACCCCAGTGAGGCCAATTCATGTTTGTGTGACTGGGACGGTGGGAAATCTCTCTTTATTCCCAGCAAAAAAATGTGTCCTCACAGTTGCTGCTCATTACTCTTAGATTCATCTCACAACTGCTGCCTTCAAGGTGTCTCTGCAGATAGCTGAAAATGCCTATCCTTGCCTTTGACAGCTCTTCTTTTCTTTGTTTTAATAGTAAATTTTCAAAGATTGTCTGGAGTAATACTCCTTCATTATTCAGTGAGTGTCTTTTAAGAGTTGATTCATTAGGCTTTGTTCTAGAATGAGGGGTCGTAGTGATCAATAGAGCATGTATGCCCATGTGAGAGTATAAATATGAGAATGGTTCAAATCTATTGCAAAAATTAGGAATAAAATGATAGAAAGCCAATTAGGTGTGAAGATATTTTGGAGGCTGGAGGAGAGCTTGCCTGAAGAAGTGATGGTTTAACTGAATGACAGTGAGCTACTTCCATAAACCCTGGTGTGTGATCCTTCTAAAGAGAGGGGGAGAACACATCTGTAGGGAGCACATGCCTTTGAGGAAGGAGAAGGAATGGGTTGGCACAGAGTGGAAACTTCATGGAATGGGGTGTGAGAGGCAGGAAGGTAGGTGATACCTTTTGTTGTGAATGCAGTTTCTGTGTGTTATCGAATATTGAGAACTTGCTTCAGTGTTTACACGCTTGCACGGTGCTTCCTTCTGTCTCAAAGTTTTCCAGGCAACTTCCCAAACACTAAGAGAGGAATCTTTGAGGTACAAATTTGCTGTTCCTCTGGAATAAAATTACTTTCAGAGAATGGGACCCTCACTGATAACAGTTCTCATTACCTTGGAAGGAGAGGCATCTTTCTGCCCCTCACTGGTGGCAAGGTGGGAATCTCACCCAAGCATCATGTGACATCTGCTCTCCCTCTCCACACTGAACATTCTGGAGAATGCCTAGCCTTTCTTTCATGCCTTGGTGCTTCTAGAAAGAACTGATTGAACTGACACATGGAGAGCATATCTACCTATCCTTGCGTCACATTAGAGGATGACTTTTCAATCGCACTCTTTAGAGAGACTCTGTTAACTAAACAGGAAGAATATTGTTATTCTTAATCTTTTGGTTATTCAAAGAAAACCTGGGCTATTTCCTTTCTGACATGACAGTCTTGCTTTATTCACCTCCAAGTTCCACAGCCAGGGAGTCCCATCTGTGTGTTCTGACCCCCCTGCAGTCCTTACCAAGGCAAGCCTGGACAACCCAGGTAGACTTTTGTTCCCAGTAGCCAGGGATCAGAGCCCTTATCTGTGCCTTATCCCTCTATCTCCTCTCAAAGGAAGGCAAGCCAATGCTTGCTTGGCTCTTCTCCTGCAAGAGGGGGATGAGCCTGGACTCTGCGCCAGATGTCCCATACTCACTTTCTCTCTGTTCATCATTTCTCTTTTGTTAGACCCTTAGCACATTAATTTGGTATCTGCCCGTCATATGCAAGCTTATGGACAATTTCGATTTTCCTCCTATTCTGATCTCTCTGGCAGAGATTCCAATTACGGTGATTGTCTGTTGTGCTATTAATTATAAGAATTGTGATTCCCCTTTTTGATTTAAGGGTTAATTGGTGATAACCATGTGTTATCTTCTCTCCAGGTAATTTGAACTACAGTAATTAACCTCGTGTCCAAGTTATATGATATTAATGATTTTCCTCCATTTTACTACATAGTTAACATTGATTACCATTGTGCCTGATACTCAGTGTTCACTTAGAAAGAAAGGAAAAAAGATGGTGAGTAGAGGGGCACATCAGAAAGGGAAGGAAATATGGCGGCCTGAATGACAGTGGCCCTCATAGGCCCTCATTTGAATACTCGCTCCCCAGTCGGTGGAACTGTTTAGGAAGGCTTAGGAATGGTGTTGAGTAGGTGTGTCACTGGGGTGGGGTTCAGGACACTGCAGGCTATTCCCAGTCTTTCTCCCTTTCTCTCCGAGTCCAATTTATGCATCAAGACACAAGCTCTCGGCTGTTCCTGCTGTGCCTGTGGCCATCACTTTGATCCACCATCTCTCAAACTCAATCAAACACTTTGTTTTGTAAGTTGCCTTGGTCATGATGGTTTATCAAAACAACAGGAAAGACAAAACAAACAAACAAACACAAAACGAAACCTAAAAACCCAAAATCCAGGACAGAGTTAGTACCAGAAAGTGGACTTTTACTATTATAGACGGAAGAATATGTTAAATTATTTTTGTGTGGTTTGTTTTAAGTTTTTGTTTTAAGTTTGTTTTGTTTGAAGGAATACGGAAAACTTTGGGACTTTGGACTGGAAAAGCGGTTGATTGCTGTAAGCAGAACTTCACAGGCTTTCCTAGGATCCTGGAAGACAGTGCTGAGAGCCAGGTGGACTGTGGAGGCCCAGAATAAGAGACTCAGAGAAAAGCAAGGATTTTTAATAGCAACTGGGATAGGGGCCATTCTTGTGATATTTTGGCAAAGAAATATGGCTTCTTTTTACCCTTATTCTAAGAATTTGCCTGAAACTTAGTTGAAAAGGAATGGCTAGTTTCTTTGGCAGAGGATGTTTCAGGAAAGCCTAATAGAAAAGTAACTGAGCCCGGGAGGGCACACGCATGTCTTCTAAGCCCATGTTTTCCTGGAAATTCCGGGACAACATGGGGGAGAGGAGAAGAGAAATGAAATTTGCAGGTGTTTGGCAGTTAAATACACAAACAAATAAAGAAGCTTCTGCTGGCCAACCACTGCCTTTCAGACACTGGCTGCAAATGGAAAAGCCCTTTGCTTTGTTATTCCATAGGGAGGGAAAGAGATTACTAATTGCTTACATTATAGACATTACTCGGGGAAAAACTACCACCAACAACACAGAAAACCCTGTGATGTGTACCCTCTATTACAAAAGAGGGAGGGCTGAGCCCCTTGTGCTTGAGGTCAGGTGAGAGAGAAAATGAAGCTCACCCAAGCAGAGGGGTATTGCAGAGGGGTATTGCAGAGGGGTATTGCAGAGGGGTGGCAAGCCTGCTGGAGCAGCCACTCCCCACAGGACACTTTAAAATCCTCCCTACCAAGATGATATCTGATTTGTGAGCCTCATTTATTTTGTGGGAGCCTTTTCCTGGTGTCTTGCAGGAAGAGGAAACCTACAAACCTGTTATTAAAAACACAGTATAGAGGAAATTAGAAAAATGCAACTCAGCAATTCCTAATCATTGAATTATCCCTGAAGGATAATGTGACACTAGGAAAATAAATCATTTAAAGGTTCTTTTTTTAATTTTCTGAAGATTTCACAAGAGACTGTGTGATGATCCGAGTTTCCTGTCTCAGTAAAACCGAGTTGGCAACCCTGTCCTAAGGTGTTTCTGTCCTTACTACTTATCCTGTTTTCACTCTCTTCTAAGACCTCTGTTTTTTAAACCTTGGAAAACATATGTTTCAGAATTTAAAATGTAGCGGGTGATAGAAAAGTGGCAAAGGGGCAGATACCCAAATCAGGTCTGCAGCAATATGCAGCAAAATTAAATCTGCTAATAGTTTTGCAGTGAAACGTGTAAATATTTACTCTGAAGGCAGTCAACAAATGGCCTCATACTAGTTCAAGTCAGATTGTGATGCCAATTGAGTAGGGAAAACTTTCTGGCGTTTAGGAGGTTTCGTTTTGTTTTGTCTGTAGTTGCCAATAAGAGGCTGTGTGCCTGTGTTTCCAGAGTAAGCATGCCACATACGACAGAGCAGGGAGAAACCAATCTGGTTTTCCTTTACACTCAGGGAGAGTTGAGACCGATTTAAAAACAGCAGGCAACACCAAAATGCTTTGTCCAGATGCTGACCACCTCGATGCACTCTGTTACTTTCTAATAAACAGGCCTGTAAATCTGGATCTGTGTTCTGACCCTGAAGTCACCTATGAAGAGAAGCAAATCATTAGGTAGTGGAGACATTTAAACAAAGCCCCGACTTCCTGGAACTTACTTTCATTGGCCTTAAGGAAGCATTTATTCAGGATGTTTGGGAATAATGATTGATTTTGAAGGTTGGACTTTTTATTTAAAAAAAAAAAATTAAGTGAATATTATAGGGAGTGGTGTGACCGAAGTTACTCCAATTTGGGCAACTAGCAAAAGCTTTTCCGTTCGCCCCAAAGCCAATTGATAATGGCCTTTGGGAAAGTCTTGGGTTATTTTCCTCTCAGTAAATAAAGCCTCATGAGTCACTGTTTTATGTGTAAAGTACATGAACACAATACATGCCGATAATTGTGGTATTAAGTTAGGCAAACTTGGCCGTATCTATCCAATCCAATAATTGGTTTAAATGTGGGGGCTTTCGAGTTCACCTGGATTGTTAGCACACAAAGCTGACTTTCTAAAACGCTAATGAACTAAGCATCTAAAGGAATGTAAAGAAATTTGGGAAATGGCACTTCAGTCTCATTTGTTCTGTTTGTGGGTGTGTGTAGACAGACCCAGACATTAATAGACTCTTATAGTCGATCCATTCCAGAGGAGGGTGTTCTATTAGGGAGCAGTCCCTGTAATGCTATTATGTCTCTTTTCTGTACAATCAGAAGCCATTAGTCAATTATAAGTTCTATTTTAGGCTTTCAGTGTGCAAAGAAAGCATCAGACCTCATTGGGAGAGGAGGGAACGGAAGGCAGGGTGGGTGCCATAGGCAGCCAGTACCAGAGGAGCTGACCACAAGAGAAATGTTCTGTGTTCTTTCTAATCTTTTTTTTTTTTTAAAAAAAAAAACAAAGACAAAAGTTTGTAAGCAAGAAAACAATAGGGGTTGGTAGAATTCCAAAGCTTCAGTTATTCACAATTGGTAGCCTCAGTGGGGTGGGGGACCTGTTTCTCAGGTTATTTGGACTTGTTCTGGGCCATCTTTGAAGCTGATGTCTATTCCAAAGCGGGGGGGGGGAGCATCTCCCCACAGGATGGAAGCCCAGCAGGCGAGGGTGAGGAAGGGTCAGGACATTAGAATTGTGGCTCTGGGTGGATGGGTGGGGAGGTTCTGTTCTCTATTAGCTGTACTGAGAGAAAACAAGATAAATTAATAGGGACAGTTGTCCTTTCCTGAACACAGTGATTGCTTTATTTGGTTTACATCCTCCCAGTGCGCTTGACAGAAGCCATGAAAAAGCCCCAGTCACCGAGTTTTTGTAGTTTGATCCCCTCTCAAGTCATTCTGCACATAGTCTTCTAAGCACCTGGGGAAAGTTTCTTAGACCTAATGTGTGCCACTTTTAATGAAATAAAAAATGTATACAAAATTAGGGAGACTGACATAAAATGACCCACACGGTCAGCTCTAGCCACTCGTACCGACATCGTGAGTCTGTACTTTAAAGCACCCCTTCCACGCACACCTTTTCTTCTTCTCTTACATCCTTAGAAGAAAGTCGTCAGATACAGTCTTCATCCTGAGTTAACAATACTTTAACTGAAATGGAAAAAAAAAAAGTCATCCATTATTTTGGACAATAATTTTCCTATGCAAAATTTTCCTCTGGTGCAAGAATTAGACGAAAGGAAGGTCCAACCAGCGTGCAGTTATCCAAGAGCTACTTCGGTGTGGTCCTTACGTCTGAACTGTCTGAACTGGTAGAATAGTGAAGATCTCAAAGCCTGCCTGGCTCTCCCCAAAGTCTGTCTTCTCAACCTACTTACCTCTGCAACACCCCAGCCCAAGGTAAAGGCTTAACTACTTTTGAAAAGTTACTGTTGCATTTATGTTCTATTTTGGTGCAATGCCAAGAGCTGTCAGACCCATCCACTCCACCGGAGAGGTCCAGGGCATAGTCACGGGGTTCCCATCCCGGCATAGCGTCTTACACAGTGCCTGCCTCCTACCAGAAAACAGAGTCAGCGAGATGAAAATCAAGCGAACGTCAGGCAATGAGCCAAGGAGAAATGAATGAATTTTGGCTTCTTTTCAGAAGTCGGTGTCAGGTCAGGAGAGTTCCACTGAGGAGCAGGGAGCGCTCAACTGCTGTTTGGCTTTGCCACTTTCCTTAAGTTCCACATTTGGCAACTGACCCCGCTTCTCAGGGTCTCAGTTTTCTTAGCAGTAAGATGAAAGGCGTGTTTGTTGCTGCAGCTGGGGCAGACATTTGAGTTCAGCAATATTTTTTAAAGTTTGAAAGAGATAGGAATGGCAAAAATCTGGGCATGCCATGGGCGCACTGGGTTGGTCCTTGCTGATTTCTGAGATCAAGATCCATCCCTTGCCTCAGTGTTTTCAGGAGATCATGACTACAGTGGCAGAGACTGAATGATCCCTTAGATTCTATCTGAAGCAACCAAACAAAATCCATTGAAGGCTCTTGCTCAGTGGTGTGTGTTTGCGGAGAGGCAGGGAGGAAACAAAGTATGTAAGAGAGAAGAATCCAAAAACCATGACATGCCTTCTTCTATCTGAAAGATCATAGATACACAGCAGCCTTTATGCAATAAAATAAAATAAAATAAAATAAATTCTAGAAGTACTTCTGAGTTCACAACTGCTTTTTTGTGCCTTTGTGCCAATGGTTCCAGACGTGAAATGGGTCATCTATTATGCATAGTTGATATTTTTACAATCCTCCAGTGAATGCCATCAGCCTTCGCCAAAATGTGTTGAAGTTAGGTCTGTGGCATTTCCCTTTCCTCTGAAATGATACTGTATTAAGAGGCTGATACTTTATTAAGAAGCCAGAGCTATTTTTCTCCTTTTCTGTGATCCTTAGCTCTTACTGCAAACATCACTGAACAGGTGGTTCTATCTCATGGTCGCCTGAAGCCTGCATGCTGTGACCATTTCCACCACAATCAATGGGCCCACGTTGTTTCTAATTTCATTCGGGAAGTGTTCTTTCACCCTGCTCTACATCCTGTGGACAGCAGCATCCTTCTTATGCTGTAGTCCTTGAAGTTGGCCAGTTCAGGTCGCTGAAGGACACCTACTATTTAAACACTCATTAATTCATTACATTTTCTTCTAGTGTGAGAATAATAATCAGCAGTTTCAATCTCTGATAGGTCCCCAGCATTCAATAGGCTGGGTTTTCTGCACAAACGCTTGCTTTTCCACCTCTCTGTAGGTGAAGATTCCTCATTGGCTTGAGAGGTGTCCAATCTGTTTATCATCCACAGAAGCAGGCAGCCTCATTCTTACCCTTAACAAATGACACTGCTTTAAAACATGACTTTAAAACATCACCATCAAAGACCTAGAGGGGACTGGACCTCCACAAGGAGAGCAACATAACCAAAAATTCTGGGCCCAGAGGTCTTTTCTGAGACTGATACTCCAACCAAGGACCATTCATGGAGATAACCTAGAACCTCTGCACAGATGTAGCCCATGGCAGCTTAGTCTCCAAATGGGATCTCCAGTAAGGGGAACAGGGACTGTCTCGGAACTGAACTCAGTGACTGATTGTTTGATCACCTCCCTCTAAGGGGCAGGGGGCAGGAGCTTATCAGGCCACAGAGGAAGACAATGCAGACAGTCCTAATGAGACCTGATAGGCTAGGGTCAGATGGAAGGGGAGGACCTCCCCTATCAGTTGCCTGGGGAAGGGGCATGGGAGGAGAAGAGGAAGGGGGTGGAGGAGGGGGGGACTACAGCTAGGATACATAGTGAATAAATTGTGATAAATTTTTAAAAATTTAGAAAAATCCTCACCATCAAGGGAGTCAGGGAAGAGGCAAGTGGTCCCACTTAACACAGTGGTGTTCTGACATAATCAATTCTTCCTAAATCTGTGCTTAAGAACCATTTGCATCCTTCCATTACCTTAGGCCTGCGATCACAGGCCCATAAAGTGGAATGAGCCTTAGAGCCTACATGTTTGGAAAGTGACTATGTGCTCAGTTGGATTTTTATGACTGAAGCCATTAGGGTGTTTCAGCTACTCCATCCATGTAAGCAAAGATGCATCAACCAGCATTCAGTTATTATCTTAAGTGAAGTTTCTACTTACCCTTTTCTGTCCCCCCTCCTCGATGTCTAGGAAGGACATAAACTTTGCAATCACACAGATCTGGGTTTGAGAGTTAGCTTTCCCCTTTGACTATTGTGCCTTTTCCTACTGTGCTGTACATGCTGACTATGTGCTACCTAGAAAAGTAACTTAGCCTCCTGCCTGGGCCTCAGTTTCCTTATATGGGCATGATAAGGCATGCCTGTCAGGATTGCCATAATTATGTGATTAGGCTCAGTGTAAATGCAAGCTAAACTCTGAATATGGTTAGATGCTGACAGTAGTGCTCTATTTGGACACGTTAGAAGTGCTTATCAGATGTAGGCTTGACCTGGGTGTTGAGATGGGGCAACAGGGTATGCTGGTGATTCTTGGCACCAGGAGATGAAAAGTACACAGCCTTCTATGCTGTGCCCACTGGCGTCCACTAGAGCGGTGCTCAAAGGTCTTTTCCTTCCTGTCCTGTTCATCACACACAGTACCACACATACGCACATGGCTTGTTTCCACAGTTCTCACAGTATCCATATACTGTGTAGGAGCAACCCGGAGAAAGTGGAGGAAGTGGAGCAAGAGAGGAGTCCTGTTGCCGTGATGTACTTGTAAAGCACACTTCCCAGGCATTTGGAACATTTTTCTGCCTGACCTGCAGTCTCAGAGCCTGGCTGCTTTCCCTGTCTTAGGACCTCTCCTCAGTCTGGGCCTTTCATTGCTCTCCTGACACTTCTCCCTGCCTGTGGATAGTTGCCTTAACCTAGAAAACGCAGTGGGGCGTCCTGGCTCAGGTCACCCCCGCGCTGTTGCCTCCTAGTCTCCTTACTCTTCTCTCTTCCCTTCTTTTCCTTCTTCTGCAACTTCACTGGAGTACAATCTCAACCTTGAGGGCTTTTATAATCCATTGCATTTCCTGTCCTTTCATTTTACAGGTGACCGAACTGAGAGCCAGCCCACCCAACTGAGTCAGTTGCCTCGAGTCACACTACAGCATGTTCTTCTTTCTAATAATGACAGCATGAATTATTGATTATCATTAAAGCTTCCGATGATGTCAATAGAAGGCGTGTTTTTCTGAAACTTTGTGGCATTTAACTTTGTTCATGTAGAAAAAGCCTCACCACTACCATTATTTCCTCCCTCTATTCAAGGCCACTAATAGGTGGTTCCAAGACGTGTTTTTTTCACATCAGAATCACCTACTATTCAAACATTCCTTGGGTGTGAACATCCTGGAAGATTCCATTGTCTATACAAAAACAGACAATAGTTGTGTCTCTACAGTTGGATCCACACGCCAATAGTATCCACATGTTTCCTACAGTGGGCCTTGCAGACAGTGAGTGGAGCAACCCCATGTGGTCTTTAAATCAAGCAGCATCCTCTCATGTGTGTAGACGCTGGTCCCACAAGACCAACTTGGTAAAGCAGGCTAAGTTTAACCACTCTCATCCATGTGATGAACTTGTTAACCACATGAAGACAGGAAGATAGAGGAACATATAAAACAACTATTCTTTCCTGGCAGAGAGCACAACTGTGAACCTGGAGATACATCAGTGACCTATCTGAGTTGTGATGCTGACTACATGTAAGCATTTAAAGAAACCATGGGATTGCATAACAGATTTCACTGCACTGGTCTTCCTGCCAACTTCATGGCCTGAGAATCTTGCCCTATGTCATTGCAAGGTAGAAAGAATTAAGATTAAAAAAAAGAGCTTTGTCTTGAGCTCATAGGACATTTGTGCAGAGGTGGATGTAATTGAGGAAGGGTAGAGGCCTTGTTAGGCAAGTAAAGGAAAAAAGTCTTTAAAATCATATATAATATATTTCACAACATTCTAAGGGAATGCCACTCTGACTTCTGAGTCTCCTTTATTCTTGTTCCACGCTGTGAATTCATGCTGTAATTCTGCCCTCCGTAATGCTGCTGCTGCTGCTGCTGCTCCTGGCCTCCTGTTTTCTCACCCAAAATGCAACTGCTGGTGTCTGTGTTGTGTTTCTGTTTTGTTACTCTTGTTACTGATTGCTTCCCCCCTCCCCCCCCCCCCCCCCCCCCCCGCCATCCTACACTGACCAGCGCTCCTGAGAAGCAAGCTAGGACCTCAGAGCTTCTTTCCTTTGTGTTCAGATGCCCCAGATTAGGGAGTACAGGCAAAGAAGGGAATGAATGGGCCTGTTGTTAACTGTCCTGTAAATACATGCTATGTCTCTTCGTAATGGATTGCCTTTGCGAACAAGAAATCATTCAAAGTTTAATTTTAATCTGCACATCAGAGATAGAGATAGAGAATTGTTTAGGCTTTTCTCTCAACTTCTTTCCCGCTTTGATTTTTTTTGAGATAAAGCAAATTAATTAATGTGCACTTTTCAGTTGAAGAAATGATTAAGACCCAGCTGTGTCTGTGAAATTATAACCTACAATGCACCTGGGACTTGTTAATGCTTTTTTTGGCATGAAGAAAAGAGACATAGGTATCTAATATTAAATGGTGTTCCATAAAGTGTAGGTTAGCAGTTTGTTTGCCAAATTAACTTTCAAAGACATTTAGGTTACTAGGTTTGACATTTCTAAACAGAAATCTTAAATGATTGATGGACTACTGTAGAATAGCTTTGTTCAGAAAAAGATAATCTTTGGCAGGCTGCTTCAAAGACTGCTTCTCTGGAAAGATGAAACGATACCCCGTTTTACGTTAATTTCCCTGATACATCAATGCTTATTTGAAATACTCCTGAGAATGATGTGGTATTCACTGTAGCGTGCGGCTGTGTTCACTGTATCCAGCAGCTCCCTGGGACTTTTATTTCTAAGCTGTAGAAGAGGCTTTCTACACTTAAAAGCTGCCTTAACAGAATACAGCTGAGCAGAACCGTATCATTGCAGAGCAAATGTACAGAGATACGATTCTCTTTTAAAAATCAGCAATGCTGGGCAAAGATGCCAGTTCAGATTCTCGTCACAGAATTGGAAACGATGTACTTTTTTTAAAAAATAGATTGTATACCCCCAGACAAAGAGCTACAGGCAACTAACAATTGATGAGAAAGTGAGAATTAAGATTCTCCAGGGATGAGCCCACTAATATGGAGTGGTCAGCCCTGAAATCATATAATGCAAGTAACACTAACCCTATCCAGCAGGTTGTATTTATATATTTATGCATATACATTTATAAATATATGTGTATGTCTATCAAATAGAGTTGTATGGAGAGGAAGGGGTATGGGAGGTGCTTGAGGGAGGAAAGAGAAGGGAAATAATATAGTTCTATTTTAAGTAAAAATATAGATTTTAATAAGTTTTAATAAAAAGTAGATGGTGTAATTCTTATTTAGGTCTAAGGTCACTGTAAAATGACAAACAAGAGGTTAAAAATCTCAACTAAATAAGGGGCACTATAGGAAATAAGAAAACGAGGTCAGTTGTGTTCTTTGTGTGTGTTTCCTTTGTGTGTGTGTCACATGCTAGAGGCAGAGGTATGGTACCATCATAGTGTCGTTAGGTCACAGTATGACATATATTCTGACTTGTATAATGAAGCTGGAAATCTAGGTTGTCATCAGTTATCAGCATTCTTCACTACTGAGAATGCCATCACGTTTCTCGAGACTCTTGACTGGCTAAACAAAACACATGCGGAAGATGGCAATTTTTAACCTCTGTAAAGGAAAAGGAAAAAAAATGCTTTCAGTTGTTTGTCCGTTTTGGAATTCAGAGTTTAATAATTGTGAGATTGCACCACAGTGGCCTGTAATGGCCTAGTCAAAGAAAGTGAGGCTTTCTGCGAAAGCTTTGAGAAGGTGCGTGGTGCCAGGGCGCACTGGACACAATGGGCATTGGGCGCTGTCTTTATGTAAAATGCTGAAACTAGTGAATTCATTGTGGACGAGGCAGAAAACAGACGCCTTTTGTCTTGAATTATCTTCAAGACCATTGAATTTTATGGAATTGAATGAAGCTGACTTGCAAAAAAGCGGGGGGGGGGGGACAAAAACTAAGCAGGTCCCGTTTGCTCTTTGGCAGGGTGAAGTAGAGAAATAAGTCTCCCCGCTGAACTACTATGAGGCCAGAAGCCTTACTGCTATGTCTCACACTGCTACACGGCGCTGGGGCTGCTTTCCCAGAAGACTCTGAGCCAATCAGTATTTCGCATGGCAACTGTAAGTATCACTCTCATCCGCACTGGCTTTTGAGGACAACTTAGCCCGCATCAAGCCAGCCAAAAGTAGAAAGGAAGCAGGGAGGAGAGTCGGTAATTTTCAATTGCCTGTGTGACAAAGGTAGGCAATTCACGTCCAGTTAGATGGATGGAGTAAGAGGAATGGGGCAGCTGCTGTCATCGTCACCAAGTGTTGTATCAATAGCAACAAGCCTTTGAGATGTCCCTGGAGCCTCCTGATGAAATTTCACTCCACACATGGAGGCATGCTTCTGCCTTCTCACCAGCTACAGGGGAGAATATTGCTGTCAGCTGAGGACTGAGAGGGTTACATGTTTTCATCTGTAACCTGTATGTGGGAAATAATGGGTGTTTTTGAAATAGTTAAGAGGAAAAAAAATAACTTTTTAGTCTCAGCTAAGGACTGGCTTTGAATTTATAAAGGATTTATTCCATTTAGACTTTTATTTTGGTACTTGCTTTTGTCAGAGGTTTATGCTGACATAATTAAAACTTCTGGTGACTCCCTAAAGGAGAAAAGTTGTTACCTCTGTTTTGGAAAGAACATCCAATTTCTTATTTTATTGTCTATCCTCCAGAAGACCACTGTGTCCCAGTAAAGATAACGAGAGTTCTCTTCAAGTACCGTTTTCTATGTAATTATCCCCAGACAAACATTGAGTGAATAAAAAGATGTTCAGGATATTAAGTAGATACACTGCTGTTTAACTTCCAGCTGCAATTTTTTAAAAAGGAGATAATTTTATATATAAAGATGAGCCAAGACGGAAATATATAACAGTGAGTAGACAAAAGGTCAAAGGTCAATGCTATCACTTCTGAAATAGCCAAGTTCCCCACACTTAGGATTAGGCACCAAGTATTTATCTTAATTTATATAAGATTTCTATCTTTGGCATCCCAGTATCATAAGGACCTCAGCCCAAATATGCTGTTGACAATCATTAATAGTCTCTCAATCCCATGATAACAGAGACTTAGGAGTTGTCATAGCAACCTTCATGATGACCAGTTACATGAAATTAAAGAACCATGGAATGAAAATAGATAACTGTACACCAAGCTTATTTGGTAGTAAGATATACCAAAGATCTCTAGTAACACACAGCACTGAGAAAACCCAGATATCATGGGGTTAATCTGAATGGTTTCCTACTCGGAGTTACATCCCTATAACTCCCCAGAAAACATAGCCCTTTGAATGTGACTCATCTTTCTTTCCTCCTTTTGGAGGATTGCCAGTGCTCTGGAGACTGTAGGTTTAGAAACAGAGAGATGTTGAGCTGCAGGTATTTCTAAAGGTCAGCTATTACTACACATCACGAACTCAGCCAAAGCGCACAAGAGGAGAGAAATGTGCTCATGGACTCTGCCAGATCACCTGACTTGTTACACTCACTTTGACCCTGTCCTGTCAAAGCCCACTTTTCTGTGAGATTAGCCAATTGCTTAGCTCCAGAGTGCACTTCCCACAGTTCCTAGAATGCCAACCAACCTAGCGGGGCTGCCCTCACTGGTAGATTATTCCACCCCGACGCCTGTGGAGACTGTATTTTTCTTCTGGCTCCTGGATGAAGGCTCTTGCCTCCAGACCACATTGCCTTTGTGGTGATTGATGGGGAAGGCAGCTTTGAAATAGTTTTGTCCGGAGACAAGATCTTTGGCAGCCTGCCCCTTCAGGCTTAGCACTCCACAGAAGATGAAAAGAAAACTGGGAAGAAAAGAGCACCTTCATGCAAAGGGTTGACCAGAGAGTTTTACCCTCAGAAACTGTGACACTTAGAAATGTGAAGACCAGGCTTATTATCATCTGGAACTGAACTGTAACTTGATCATCCTTAAGGAGCACTCTCATAGTGTTTCCTGAAATAACAGCTTTGCTAGAGGTGGGAAATGGTGGCGCGGTCTGAATTAAACATGTTTTTGTTCTGTGGCCCACCTCCTCCCCCTCAAACTGCCCCGTTGTTGAGACTTGGCTTGATCTGCATTTCCCTCTCACCCCGTCCCTGCTTTTCACAGATACAAAACAGTATCCGGTGTTTGTGGGCCACAAGCCAGGACGGAACACCACACAGAGGCACAGGCTGGACATCCAGATGATCATGATTATGAACAGAACCCTCTACGTTGCTGCTCGGTAAGATGCATTCCTCACGTGCACCTTCAGAGGACCGGAAGGTTCCGGTCGCTGTTCACCAGCAATGCATCTTTTTAATAACCTGAGGCTCCTTACTATGCAATTTAAGCTAAAAGCTACTTGTGTTTGTCAAGCAATCCTTTTCTCAATATTTGCTACGTCTATTTAACCTTTTGGGGCTTTTTATATGTCTGTATAACCTTATGTGGATTTATAGAGAAATAATTGCATATTTTGAAGTGTACAGCTCAAATAATCCACTGTGTTTCTTGAACATATATGCAAATATTTACCCAAGTACACAGTAGAGAACTCCACCACTTGATAGTTATTTGTTGTATCAACATGTATTATACAATGTGCAGAGATGTGTGTCTTTTATACCTATTTGTACTTTTGCATTGAATATTTGCCATTGCTTTGACAGAGTAGTAGTGGTGACCAGAGAAAGTACAATACCATGTGTGTTTCATAAGTGCTTTATTTGACAGTAGTGATAGCAATAATAAGCTCCCCTCATCTTTTGGGAAATGACATCTGGGCATGCTGATTTCCTAAGGCAGAGTAGAATGATAAGGATTCACTTAGACAAGGGCCACGTGAATCTGGGCTTTTATTCTAAGCCTGCCTGTAGTTCAGCTTCTCCACAGCTTCCCTGGCTGTATGTGTGCTCTGCAAGGTGAGAGGTTAGGTGAGTATCTTCATGAAGCCCGTGCTGACCCAGCAGGGTGCGGAATTGTGAGGGTAACAGTTCACAGGAGATGTCCAAGTCAACCTGTTTCTCACAATTCCAACTAGGTTTGGGCTAACTCATTCAGGGAGGACCATCCTGAGGTGTTCCTCTGGGCACTCACCTGGCTCTAAATAGATGAATCATTTCACATGGGGCAGAAGTCAGATGATGTTCATATGTGGCTGTGAGCCAAGTACCAAAGCAGCTAAAATAGCAGCAGCACCAGATTCCTTGAAAACTTAGAAAGTCTCTGTAATATGAAGTGAAGGGCCAGGCACATGGTGGAAGTGCCCCAAGCCCAGCACACAGTTGGCTACAGGAAGCAATAATGAATATTTAAAAACAAAACAAAACAGCTTCCACAAATGCCATTCATGCTGGTATATCCATGTAAGTAAATGTACTCATAACTTCATAACCATCAATTTGCTGGATCCTGGAAACAACCTCATGAGAAAGAGCAAGTGCCTTCCCCATTTCCTGCAGAAGGATTCTGATGGATGGGGATGGGAAATAGGCCAGACCAATGAAAGCTGCAGGATTTGAACTAGGGTGAAAATGTTCTGATGACCACACAGCCACTCCCTGCCCTGTACTACCTACTGTGAAGTGAAAACTCTTTGTCCTGTGTTAATAACTGTCTAATAGATGTTGCCTGAGAGAAGCCTTCATGAGTATTCATTATGGAATATTCCAGTGAGGCCTCAGTACCCACTTCTTTGGAAGCATGGCAGCTCCTTCTTCAGTGTCCTTTTTATTTCCTACATGTAGTAATGCACGATTATATTTATATCATAGTGTTAAAAAGGAGGATCAAAACCAACCTGTGAGAAATAAGTTGACTCGGGTATCTCCTGTGAATTCCTCTCTTTATAACTGAGTCACTGGGAACAGGAATGGTTGGAACAGACATTCCTTGAGCCAGTCAGTGATTTAGCATAGGTGTGGGCTGCAGGCCCAGGGGAACAGGAACAGTAGGAGCCAGGTGTTGTGTAGACTAAGAAGCAGTCATTGTTCCAGTTCATTAAAACCAAGACAGTTTCATCTGAGCTCTCTACCTTAAGGAAAGAAAAAAAAAGAGGAAAGAGAAAGGAATAAAAGAGGTGTGTTCCTTTCTAAAGCAATGGAACAGACTTGCCATTCATTGAAGGTCAAGGGTTTAACACCGTACAGGCTGCATTCGCTCCATACCCCGTCACTTCCCTTCTATACACACTTAAAAAAATACTGAAAGGAGTTTTGTGGTTGCCATATTTAGAGCCTCTCCTTTTAATCCTACATTTCCCAACACTGCCCTGAGACATCCAGGTTCTTGGGTACCAAGTTAACATGACTTAACTAAAGTTAATTCTTTCCCAAAGCTCGAGTCTTGCTAACATAACTCAGTGGTAGTCAGTGGACTGGGAAAGAGGAAGTCCTGGGGTGAAGTCAGTTTGTGTTCAGATTGCTACATTCAAGATACAAGAGCATCATCATATGAGTCCTAGGATGCACCCAGGCAGCTAGAAACGATCTTTTACCCCGGATTATAGTTAACCGAAATGCACCATTTCTATCCACTGGGGCCATGTGACTGTAGAGATGTTGAAAAAGATTACCGCTGTCCAGAGGAGATTTCCCTCATGGGACTGCTTTTAAAGGTTTCCCAGTTCTCCCAGACAATTGGTGTCAGTGAGCCAAGGCCAGTTCCCATCCAGAACCCTGGGGACTGATGGGGTTTGGTGGCAAGACCGCCTTCCAATTCTTTCTTATTATTATCCACTTTGTAAATTCTTCTTTCTTTTTAATCTCTAAACTACTAATTAACATAAACAGACCATGCCAAAAGGGGGCAATCTGAGAGCTTTCTGAGGAGCTGCCAATGCATATTAATCAGCTGTTAATTTACAATTCAGATATTCAGCTTCTACTTAAGTTTTGAAGGGAAGAGCGGCAAGGAAAGGCTTCCAGTCATTCCAAACCCAACACCCATGTCACAGGCAATTCCAGCCTAATAATGTGCCTGACCACAGTGCCATCTTAAAGTCAAACAAGTAATAAGCGAATGCAATAAACGGCCTAAAAGGGCAGAGTGATGTTGTCCCCCTGCCCCTCCCCCCACCCCACTGAAGAGCTAGAAGAAGCTGCCCAGTTCAGCAGTTCATAAAGTAGGCTCATCACTCTCCCTTCACTACCCTGATACAAACACACATCTTCCTCTGCCAAATTTACACATGCAGACACAAGCACACACGGTTCAGGAGCAGACAAGGAAGTCTGTTAGCCAACACCCCTGCTTGCTCCTTTTATTTCCATATAAGAAACCATTTTTAGTTTTTCTGTTTTTTTTTCTCCAAAAGCAAAGCAAACAGATTTCTCAAGAATTGATATGTGTGTATTTATATATTTGAATATAGATATACATATACACACATACACATATATATCATATGTGAATCTTATAAATAATTGCTTTCTCCTTTCCTCCAGCCCCTATTTCTTTCTAACAAGGAGCTTTGAAAATCTGCACAGGAGCCCTGAGGTCCTGGTTTAAAGCTGTGGATAATTTTCCAGCCCCAGGACTTCCTGCATTTTAGAAAAAGTCAATGTTATTTCAAGGGAAAATGAGCTGTTTGGATTTACTCCCGCTAACCCCGCACCTCCTCCACTGAGTGAGCTTCTTTTCTTCAGAGTTCCAGACAAAAAGACCCTTATGCTCTGCTTACCCAGAACGGAGGTTTAAATATAGCCCCACACCTGAGCTGCCGATTCTGTGTCTCCACTTCCAAGGGGAGATTGGCAGCACACTGTAAAGAGAGCCAAACTCAGAACAAAACAAGTGAGTGAGCAGACGCAAAAAGTGTCAACCTTAGCTCAAGCACATTTATACTTTAATTCATCGTCGTCTTCTGGAGGGAAGGGCAGCTGCTGGGAGTAATTCTACCTTTCTTCCGTCTTGTCTATCAAAACGGCAAATGTAGCATGTTGGATACCAAGCAACTTGTGCATGGGTTTGAGGTACCTAGAGCCAAAGCAAGCCCATCGGTGTTCCAGCTTCTAAAGCAGGTTAGCCTTCGGAGCCCTCCCAGCTGAGATGAGGAGAACAGTTACGGGAAGTTTTCATCTATGAACCCGATGCCATGATAAATCCTAAATGTTAAATGTGGCTCAAGACAATCTCTTACACTAGATTTTTTTTTCCCATGTGAGTATCTTGTTTGTTTGTTTGTTTTTAACAAACAACAATGGTCATGGACTTTTCTGCCCCACACATGATAAACTTATTCCGTAGGAAAAAAATGAGCTGTCTTAACTCTCATTTGTTTGACTTTAATTTTTCTTTTATAGGGACCATATCTATACTGTTGATATAGACACATCCCACACAGAAGAAATTTATTGTAGCAAAGTAAGTTTTTTAAATCATCTTTTTACAATGGGGGTTCTTAGGGAATACGTACCTTAAAAGCAGTGATTGAGATGGTATGGATAATAGTAGCACACCTTTTGCGAAGTCTGATTTAGGTGTTAGTTAGGGTCTATTACACATGCCAAAACCATGTATTTCATCCGTGTGTCCATATACATTTTAAGGTTTTATGTAATTTGTAAAACTCTTTTTAGTAAAACATTGCCATCTCTATCCAAGAAAATACCAATTTTCAAAAATAAGATTCTTTTCCCAGAACGTACTGAAAGCTGTCCCGGTGTTAATGATTCCATGTCAAGCAGCATGAAAGTTACTTGACTGATGAGGTTCTGGAATTTAGTCCTCATCCAGACTGAAAGTCTAAGGCAAGTTTTCTTCATGCCTCCACATAGAAATAATTTACCTAACAAGACTTTGCAGTATAGGTAGGAGACTCAGCCCACAAATTTACATGAAGGAAGACAACCTGAAAAAAACCCCGTCTGCGTGGAGGGAATGTCCACTTTATGCTTTAAGAAAATGACTCCCATATTTTAAGGGAAAGGTCTTCTTTACTAACACTGATTGGCTAACTGAATAAAAAGGGTAATGACACGTATTTTATTAAAACCAGCGTGATTTGCAAGTTGTTTTGGATATTTTTATATGAAATTCACACACTTTTCCTTTATCATTGTCTCAAAGAGGAGATCGTCCTGAAGGTTAATGAGCATAAAAATTAAGGAAAAATCTCTAATATTTTGTTGTCATGGTGAATTAATCATGGAGAAAGGGTGTAGAAAGGTTTCAGTAAATATATGTTCAGCTTCTAGTCGCCCCAAGGGAACTCTTACCTCTAAAATCAAATGCAACAACCTCTGGGCTCTAATTGATTTTTTTCTTGATCCCTGCAGAAACTGACATGGAAATCTAGACAGGCTGATATAGACACATGCAGGATGAAGGGGAAACATAAGGTAGGCAATTTTCATTTCTCCTGCGGCTGCCACTTCGGGTTACATTTTTGACGGTTATCTCCTGCCGTAGACTATGATTTGAATGCATCTTGCTATTCCCTTTTCCCCAGTAATTGCTTTTTCCATCAACTTATTGAAGGCTTTAATTTGCAAAAATAGTTTGCTTTTAATGTGATGAAACGTTACAACAGCTGCTCAGACTGCATAGAGAACTCCTCAGGAGCAGGAGGGATTATGGACTCAGAGCTGGCCTCCTGAGACCCTATCCTGGTGACCCACCTCGCAGGCCAGGGCACACCTCCAGCCTGTGGCATCAGTCATGAAAAGCACTGCAGACTCACAGGCTTTTGTGCCTTTGGTCAAATAACAACATAAAAGTTGTCTTCACCCGGAAGCCTTGAACCTGAAGGAAGCCCAGAACATCTGGCATTAAAATTGATGGGAGGTTGCTACGTTCAGTTCTCCAGTCTTCTGTGACATAAAAGAGACATGCGTTACCATTCTGTTTTATTTACTGTCGAAATAACCGTCGACACCCTTTCTTGGTTAACATTAGCGACAACTTGGCCATGTGACTGGGGAACCCAGCTATGTAACCTTGGACACTGTGCTCTCCTCACCGTGACCCTGCTGTTGGCGGATCATGGTCTAGGTGATGAATGAATGGGCTTTTGTACTGAGCAGACTCTGTTCAAAACAGTTTGAATTCTGTTTCAGGATGAATGTCACAACTTCATTAAAGTTCTCCTCAAGAAGAATGATGATACGCTGTTTGTCTGTGGAACCAATGCCTTCAACCCTTCCTGCAGAAACTATAAGGTAAATGTCATTTGTCTGTCACAACCGCACTGCCAGGAGGTGTTCTATAATTTACTGTCATCACACCTGCAGCAACTGAAGTGGGGTAACTCAACACCACACGTGTTCCCTTCTCTCACCCAGCTTGGGACAGCGATCCTGAGTGGGCCTCTAACAGAGCTTCCTGTTTGTTCAGAATTGACTGACATCTTTAAAGAGCGTTTCTTGTGAAGGTGGCTTCTGGAAGCCTCTATTCTCTATTGTTCTGAAGACTGCATACTTACCACATATTAATGGCATGTGGGTTTTCTCTTCTTCTCGTTGTCCCACCCACTCCTGTATCACCTCTCTGAGGACAAAAACTCTCTTAATTGATAAGGAATTCCATTTGTAAAAGATATGGCCAAAGCATGCTGTTTGAAACCGTAGACTCTACTTGTAAGATTTCCAAGAGAGGGATTTAATTCCATTTTTTTTTTTTACCAGCTCACTTGGCTATAGCCTTACTTGCTTTGGCCTTTATACAAGAAGAGGGAAAGAAAAAAGGAAGAAGAAGGAGAAAAATTGACCTCAAAGACCCAGGAAATCTAGTGTGTGGGCAAGATGGAGGAGGGCCATATAGCTGAGGAACCTAGGAGCTCTTGAGTTGCCGGGGCAAAAGTGCCAACGCTCAAATATCATGGCTTCATCTCTGTTAGCTTTTTTTTGTGCCACAGTTATTCCTCAGAACACTTACGTCAATTTTCTATTGTGGCCAAGCACTGAGACTGTAAAAGCAGGGGAGTGTCTGCCATTGGGGAGGCCAGGCCCCAAGAAGAATGTTGCATGTCCGTGGAGGTGCTGCCATGGTCAGCACAGATGTCTTACCATCACCTGAGATAAAGTAGGTGAAAGCTGTAGGAAGTGGATGAGACCCCTCTAAAAAGTTTCCTCCTAAAAGTTCTCATAGCTGAAACATTAACATCCCACAGAGACTATGCTGGAGTGTGGGACACACTAATTGCTCAGAACCTGAAATGATGTCTTCCAAGCCGATGCCTGGTAGGACAATCAGAAACAAGACTGTCTGTACCCTTTGTCTTAAAGGACAGTAGGAAATCAGACAAATCAGACAAAAGGCTGAGGGCATTCTGGGTAGGGAGAGCAGCACAGGCAAAGACATGGCAGAACAAGAAATGGTATACTGAGCTGCAGAAACTTCATCTAGCTCTGAAATGTTGGCACCTGAGAGGACAAAGGACAATGAGAAGGGACTGAAGCGGTATGTTGCCCCAGGAATGAAAGAAAGAGAGTAGATTCAGGAAATAGGCAGCTTAACAGAACAGAACAAAACCAACAAACAAGGAGATCTAAAAACTGATGACAGGCACAGACAGGGAGAGAGGGGTGTCAGTGCCTCTTAGATGGACTCTTAATGAGTAGGTGATGGGGATGCCTCCAGTCTAGAACGGAGGGTTCACAGGGCACTGGGGGATGGGAGCACTACAGCGTATGTTAATGAATTGTGCTGTGCAGGTGTTTTAGTGCTTTTATAGCTGTGATAGAACACAGCCACTTAGGAAGGAAAGGGTTTATGTCAGCTTACAACTCCAAGCAATACTCCACCGGAGGGAAGTCAGAACAGGAACTTAAGGCACGAACGTGGTGGTGGTGGTGGTGGTACCAGAAGCAGAGGCCATGGAAGAAGGCTGCACGTTGGCTGGTTCCCCAGGGCTCGCTCAGCCTGCTTTCATTTCCAATAGGACTACCTGCCCAGGCATGGCACCGCCCACAGTAAGCTCCCTCCTACCCCACATTAATCATTAATCAAGAAAATGGCTTCATAGACCTCCCTACACATTAATCTTACGGGGACATTTTCTCAAGTAAGATTTCCTCTTCTCAGATGACTTTAGCTTATGTCAAGTTGACAAAGAACCCGCCCGGGACAGTAGTTATCTAACCCTATGCAGCGGGAATAGACATGTCCAGCAAGACAATGCACTGAAGGAATGTGGGGAGAAATATGTTGGGTTTTGTCATCAGAAAGCAATACCTAAATGGCATGGAAAATGCAAAAAGCAATGTGTGAGCTTGCATCAGAACCATCAGACTCACCGCAAAAAGACTGTCTCCCAACCCAGGCCTTTTCTGACAAAAAAAAAATGTTGAAAAGAAGGTTTGTTTTATCTTCCACTTTATGCTTAGAAACTGGTCTCAGCAGGGTGAAAAACATCAGGGTGAGACAGGAGAGGCACTGTCTCCTTTGTCACAAAATAGAAGGCAACCCTCAAAACGCAGTCATTAAGATGAACCAAAAAGAAAAATAGTACAGAGACGTCTATCCTAAATGAAAGACCCAGGTTTAAAGTAGACATAGTCTATCCGTCTTTAATGAACACAGCCCATCTACTCCAGTTTTTACTCCGGCTAGTTACAGCGTGCAGCTGCAGGTTCAACTTTAATCCCGGCACTTGGTATTCCATTCCTGTTTGTTTCGGACTCATTAACATGAGTGCTTCTAATGCATTCCAAGGAATTTCCTAGCGGGAAAGCTATCTTTGCCTGAAAGATGGCCCTGTGATACACAGTCCATGAGTGGTCTAGCTTACTCCGCCTGTGCTCTTTCCATTCCCCACAGCCCCTCACCGGGAGTAATGCTGTCACCTCTCGCTTGCAGCCACACTCTTGGTGACATGCCCAACCACCTGATCCTCTCAGAAGCCACACACAGGAAGAGTGCTCCCTCTCCTCCTGCCTCAGTGCCTAGCACTGTGAACGTTCCGTCAGATTCAGCGTAGTGTGGCTTTGGTGATGATTTGGCATGTGTGGTGCCATGCAGTACAGCAGTGAATCTCGAAAGGTTGTGACCCTTTTGGGGGCAGCCGAATGGCCCTTTCACATGGATTGCCTATGGGTCAGGAGGCGGGAGCCGTTTTCCTCCGTGCTTTTTATCAACAGGTCAGGACGAAAACAAGGACTGGCCCTGCACTGCGAAACTCGAATCTCTTCCGAGCCAAGAAGTAACGTTATTAGAGTAATTCAGCAGGCCCTCGTTCTCTGCCTCCTCACCACACAATAATTTATCCTTTTTTTTTTTAATTTTAAAAGAAAGTTGAATGTGCTAGAAAGATTTCAGAACCCATTAAAATCATCTAGGGAAGAATTTGAAAGTTTCCCACTATTTCTAAAGCTCTACTCTTTTCTCCTTTGGGGCTGTAGACCTCCTGAACTTTCTACAAAAGTTGGGCAGGTTCTTTCTATAATGATTTACCCTCTATGGGGATTTAATTTCCCAGGGGATGTGCTTTTATTCAGAAATTTGATGACTGAAAGGATTAGGTCTTACTTCATGGAAAAAGGTATTTCACCTTGGTATTTTTTTTTTGACTTGTTTAGTCTCTCGACCGTTCCAAAGACACAAACCAGTACATCAGTTCTTTACTGCTTCCTGCTTTGACTCAGCTGTAGCTGTAGCCACTTTTTTAGGAGGTCTCATATTCCCCTTGCGTTAGGATTAGAGCAGGTCCCAAATGGGATAGATGATTCCAATAGCACGGTATGTGCAGGGCTCCATTGCTGAATTCCTGCCAGACCCACAGACCACAAAGTCTTTGCAGTTCAACAGAAAGCTCTTGCTGGACTAAAGTATCCACAAAAGACCCATATAAAGAATGTTCTAGCGAAGGAGAATACATTGTTTTAAAAGACATCTCTGACTTGACTTTCTTTCCTCCCAAACACAGATATTAAACACCACTGTTTAATGCGATTCACAAATTCAGTTTACAAACACAGGATAGCTTAAAACAGGGACTACCTCAAGGTGGTCACAAAGAGGAAAGGCCTGTCACACCCATGCAATGGAGACATTAGGGCAGGAGGTGCTACTGTTTCCAAGTGCCTTGATTTGGATAGCTTTGTGCACTGCAGGTGACTTTTCTGTTTTAAGTCCATCTTCTCCCAATCCTCAAATCAGTGGTTAGACTGTACAGCTCCCAGATGAGGAAATATCCTAAAGCTAGAGTATGATTAGGCTAGAAATGGGTGTGAAAACAGGAATAGTAGAGATCATTTTTGGACTAGTGTTGAGCTCTTGCCGACTAGAGAGGCCCTAAGAAATAAGTACAAAGACACCAGGAGCAAACACACCATTGGTGACTCCTGTGAAAGGTTTCCTCCATGTTTTCCTCACAGTCACTTGTACTCAGTGACATGGGTCTGTTCTACGGAGGTATTGAGAAGACCAGGCTCTTTCCTGAGAATACCTTTGACATCTCTGAGGCCCCTGGCATCCTCCATGATAAGCTGAGGGTAAAGAGAAAGGACCGTGGCTGAGAGGTAGCGTATACTCGCTAGAGCTGCATCAGAGTACCAGTGAGGTGGGGGAATGTGCTCTCTTGTAATCTGGGGAAAAGAGCAATGGCATTTAGTGAACAACTGGGGAGCCTTTGCCACATCCGCAAACGGCCATGGTCCTGGAGTGTGCTTGTTATCTATGGAGCAGAAAGATGAATAATAACCACACAAGTAAGAAAGACGAGGAAGTAAGAAGACTTTTCTACTATTCAAAAACAAAACAAACAAACAAAAAATACAAAGAAAAGAAATTTAGGGCTTTTTAAGAAAGTTTAAAATTGGTGTTGGGTTTCTTCTCTTCTTTTTCTCTCTATCACTCCATACTGATAGAGCCAAATATACTCAGCAAGCACTTTAGTTGTAACCTCTGATTCCTTAGCGTAAAGGAATCAGGCCCAACGGGCTCTGGGTCAGTGGGTAGCAAGCAGCCTTTCCTCGCACTGTTTCTGACCTACACAAGCCCCTCACCTTTGGGGCCTCCATTTCTCTGCAATTCATTCTGAGGCTGGCCTGGTAGGCGCAGAGGCCGTCGAGTGTTGCTAGCAAGCATGTTTTTCATCTTGGCTGATACTACACTGCTCTGCCAACCAACTGGAGAAAAAAAAAATTCCAGTGTCTCCTACTGGGATTTAATCCACCAAGGAAGGACTCATCGGGCAAAACAAATCCAGAAAAGAAGCTCGTTCTCTATAGAGTTTATGACTCAGGAGATAATTGGGGCAGGTAGATTTTTCCCGGTAATTACCTCAGAAATGCCTTAGTTTAAAATGCTTGTTTATTGACCATTCCACAAGGATATGGAAATCTGTCTATTGTAATGAGTTAAGAGCCAATCAGACATACTTAAATTTCACACTCCGATAATTACAGAGTCTTGATCAAGTAACTGATCTCTCGAAGCCTCCATTTCCTTATCTGAAACAAATAGATTTACCTCAGAGGGCATTTACAAGGATGCATTTGCAAGGTGCCTATGAATTACTTTGCATGTTAATCACTTTTTAAATATCAGTTTCTGTTACTGTTGTCGGTGACTGGCTGTAATTCAGCCCTGCTGTTTTATTTAGATCGATACTTTGGAAACTTTTGGGGATGAATTTAGCGGAATGGCCAGATGCCCTTATGATGCCAAACATGCCAACATCGCTCTGTTTGCAGGTAAATGACCTGATTTCTTCTCATTAACTTTGCCTTTTGCATCTTTCTGCCTGTGGCTGAGAATCTGCTTGGAAGGATTTGTGGAGTCACAGTTGTACTGACTCTCTGGTGAATACTGCAATTAAGAATGCCTCTTCCATTTGAAATTAGGATGGAAACTGTAGTTTTGCTTCTCTAAAGAAGTCTCTGCCCTGCTCCCGTAGGCTTTTGTGCCTTCAGGAAAGGCGGATGGCATAGGGCTGCATGGGTGAAGGCAACTTTGGGCTCAGATGCTGGAGAAGCTTCTGTGGAATCACTGGTGTGGTTTTGATGCTAGCAGGTGGGCGTTGGCTGGACTCCACAACAGTAGTCTGGTGCTGCGTGTCTCCTTTAGCCATTTCCCTGCTCTCCCTTATCTCCTCCCCATGGCAGCTGTTCTCACATCCTTGAAGGCTGCAGGCATTCTTGTCTACATATAGAACAAAAGCGGAGAAAAGTGAAAGGAAGTTTCTCAAAGCTTATTCGCAGCCATAGAGAACAGACTTCTCAGCGGCCACTGACCTGATTCGGCTACATGCATATCTCTGACCAAATAGCCACAGTGTCCAAGAAGGTGATGCTGATTGCCTAGGTGGGCTCGGGTGCCTGCTCAACAGGGTATGCAGCAGTAGCTAATAGGACATTGTTTTCAAATTGAGTGGGATTTTTATGTATGAGTATGTTCTAATGGGGAAGTTTATTTAGGAGTTTGTTGCCAGCTGTGTTTGTGGAAGTGGGTACAGAGAGAAGTGTTGGTGTAAAGAGAATTGATCATTCCAGCATGCAGTCACACTGCTAGCTGTCCTTCCCATCATGACAGGAAAAACCTGGCATAGCCTAACTGGGAAAGGAACATTTAGACAGGTATTTTGTTTTCTTGTATATTTGTGTATCACATACGTGACCAGTACCCTAGAGGCCTGAAGAAGGCATCAGATCCCTTGGGTACAGATGATTGTGAGCTACCATGTAGGTCCTGGGAATCAAACTTGGGTCCTCTGGAAGGGCAGCCAGTGTTTTTAACTGCTGAGCCATCTCACTATAAATTGCCTAACTTATTTGCCTCAAATAAATTGTCTAACTTATTTGGTTTCTGTTTAATTGACATAGGTCTTACTATTCTTGACTATCTTGTTTGGTTTTTCAGTTGTAGAATATTTGCTAACACAGAAAAGAGTCAAAAGTTCATTTTAAAATTTCCTTTGTTCTCTTTGCTTTTGGACATACCCTCAAACTACCTCCCCAAACAGAGACTTCCTAAGGAAAGGGCAATGGGAACTCAGCTCTCTCTACTCCTTGAATCTTTGCTTTGGCCACCGGTATATCACAATGCTTCCGTTTTGTGACTTTGGAAATCCAGAAGCAAAGATCTGCTATTTAAACTAGATTGACGGGGGTTAAGGAGTCACATGACTGAATAAAAAAAAAGGAACTGTGAGTCTCAGGCCAAAAATTGTCATCTAGTTAACCACTGGAGCCTTTGAACCCTCCTTCTTCCATTCCCTTCGCCCAGTCAGTCTCAGCTCAAGCTCAGGTCGTCCATATTTCTGAATGGAATTAAAACCTGTCTTGATAAAATTGCTTCCTTATTTCTCTGGGCTTCTGCCTAATCCAGATGACAATGGCCTAGTGGCAGACGCAGTGTCCAAGGGTCTTTGGCCTTGAGATTGCAGTCAAGGTACATCTAATCAAGTGAAGCAAATAACGTATTTCATTTACCCTGTCCCCTGAGCTGCAGCCGCTGCCACTGTTGCTTAGAAAAATTGCCATGCAATTTTAAAATGAAAAATGTTCCATGTCTCATGATCCCAATTTAAAATGGTGAGGAATGTGGGCCAAGCATTTTCCTGCGACTCTTGGATTTTTCCCAGTTGTCCTATCTCATTTGCCTGATGGAGGAAAGCAGTCTGGGGGACGCCTTTACTGTCATCCACCCCTGCCTTGCTCAGTACCTGCTCAACTCTTTCCTTTTCCTCCTAAGACGGAAAACTCTACTCCGCCACAGTGACTGACTTCCTGGCCATTGATGCAGTCATTTACAGGAGCCTTGGAGACAGCCCTACCCTCAGGACTGTCAAACATGATTCAAAGTGGTTGAAAGGTGAGCAATTAAAGGACGGAAGGGAAGAGGGGACACATACCTCGTAGGAGACTTAGAGCCTGGATGGACCAGACTGTAGATTCATTTTAGTAATGGTTTCTGACAGACAAAACCATGTAAATTGCATCTTTTGCCTCAGCTGATTTATTTACCTCCCTTTTCCCCTTCCCATGAGCTTCTGGAGTATTAACAAAACTACCAGTGCCTCGACAATAGAACACGTCACATTCATCTTTCCCTGCCTCAAACTCTCATTTCAGAGTCCCCCATGAAAAGAGCTGAACGAGCATTCATGAAAGGGAGCAGGGGATTGGAAGTGGTAGGGAACAGGAAAGCGGCTGTTCACAGTGCTGTGTGAGTCAGGGTGATGGAGCAGCGCGCAAAAACTCCTCTAGGCAATGCGGACATTCCATTGGGGAAAATAAAACTACAGAGATTTGCAAAATGTACTTATTCTTCACTCTCGGTTGCAAAGCTTGTGGAAGATGTAATTTGTAGGCTCAAGTGCCTTCTGAAATCACCAGCGCTTGCGCTTGTGAAGTCATTAGAAATGGTTAGTGTTAACCACAGTCTAATAGCCGTGCACTTCCAATTAATAACATGTCTTTGGCTACACTTGATTAAAATTCTTCTAACGCTATGTGACGTATCTCCAATTAAAGTGCCCGTTTGTCTGCAGAGCCATACTTTGTCCAAGCGGTGGATTATGGGGACTATATCTACTTCTTCTTCAGAGAAATTGCGGTAGAATACAACACTATGGGGAAGGTAAGAAGGGAGAGTGTCCTTGGCTCTGTTTGTGACGTTTCGGGAAACCCAATTTTGAACCAGCATTGTTACAAATGACCTTGAAATACAAACTGTAAACCCAGTGACAGCACAACCAAGGATGGGCAGAAGTGACAGACTGAGCTGTCTAGAGGCCAGATCCACTTTGTCAAAGTGGTAACAAATTTCAAGGAACCTCCTGAATATTTCTACCGAAGATCTAACCAACAGATGTTTGGTTGCTTTTATCCCGAATTCTAAGTGTTTTGAGATGTAGCTTCTAGGTACAATTTTCCCTTTTAATTGAGTTACTCCACTGAGAGAATACATACCCAGTATCTTTAGGCAAACTGAGTCTCGGTTTTATTGTAGAAAGAAAGAGAACACTTAGAGGATGTTTATTTCAGTTATTTCTTACCAGACATCCGATCAAGGTCACTAAGTTAGAGGGCACAAATAAAATACCAGGGTGGCTTGCATGGTTAGGGGGACTCACACTCCAAGTATGAGATTTCAGGCCCCAGAGGCAGCCAGTGGGGATGGCAGAGATGGTGCATACAAAGTGTGCTTTTGTCTGAGGAAATAAAAGCTAAGCAGTCTGTATGGAAATGAGTTTATGTGGCTGGGAGCTGATCCCCTGAAGGATTTATGGCTCCATATTAAATGCCACTGCCTTATCTTTTAAAACATTCTGTTTCCATGTTGTGTTTTTTTTTTCTTTTTCTTTTTCTTTTCTTCTTTTTGCTACTGATTTTAGAAATGCAATATTAAATTAAGCACCTTGTTTTTCTGTTTCTGGTGTTAAGCAAAGGCAAATTCTTTTAACCTGTTCTGCACTTCAGAAGGAGATGACTACATTTCACTTTCCCTGTGTGCTTTTCTCTATAGGTTGTTTTCCCTAGGGTGGCTCAGGTTTGTAAGAATGACATGGGAGGGTCTCAGAGAGTCCTGGAGAAGCAGTGGACATCTTTCCTGAAGGCTCGCCTGAACTGCTCAGTGCCTGGAGACTCTCATTTTTATTTCAATATACTCCAGGCAGTTACAGATGTGATTCGCATTAATGGCCGTGGCGTTGTCCTGGCAACGTTTTCCACACCTTATAACAGGTAACCATGCCCTGGCTGTGTTGCCCTAATAAGTCCTTCCCAGACCCCACCCCCCTTCCCTGGGGAAGAGATGTGCAAGTGATAGAAAGTGGCCGTCACTATTTGTAGATAAAAAGCACTTTGCTCTGACTAATTAGAATTTATGAGCATTATTAAATTAAGATTTTTTTTAGGGAGAGTAAGTTATAACAATATGTTCTATTTATATTACTCACATATAAATACTTTGTGTGGGGTTCCTTTCCTGTAAACCAGATTTTATTGTCCTCTTTTTACACATGAGGAGATTGCTTAAAATATTCCTTTACCTGGACCAGGTAATTAATGATAGAAGGGACAGGTTTGGGATTCAGATTTTTTTCTCTGATCTCTTATAGGTCATCTGGAATTCCTGTTTCACTTGTACTATTTCCCTCACTAAATTGAGATGTGTGTGTGCGTGCGTGTATGTATGTGTGTGCCTGTAAATATTGGGCATTTATTAAAATGCTACAGTGAAAAATTTAGGAGAGAGGTCTAGTTATCATAACCAAGGGTCTAATTATAATAACCAAGGGTCTAGTTATCATCCTACTTGAGGATTTAAACCTCCAGTGACTTCACAAGTTGGTTTATGGCCCAGATCCCAATCCCAGCACAAGTGCCTCTGGAAGAGTCCAGTGAGGGTTCAAACGCTATCAAGCACGGTCCCTAGAAATACTGTCCATCACTTCATTTGTATTTTTGTGTTTAGTTCATCAGAAATCTTAGTTAAATAATACATTAATAATTGCTTCCAAAGCAGTGAATATGCAGAATAGAAAAAACAAACAAAAAACTAGAGTTACCATCTTTCTCTGGCATCCAGCTATCTATAAAGCCAATAGCAGTTCAAAGTCCCAACACCGTTGCGGAACAAGCATCACTCTGGGTTATAACTCCTGGCCATGAGCTCTAAATGGACGCACTGTATCTGCCTGTGTGTGTAGGATTTTAGAGATTCTATGTGGACTATCCTCCTCTAGGAGTACACTTTGGATTATACTTTTTGCAAGCACTTTTATGAACTTCATGAGTGCCTGGATGACAGGCATGAAAAATGATAAGAATGGAAGATAGCATCTAGAAAGACATGCCTAGGAATTGGGTAGAGCCCAGAACAGAGCAAGCCGAGGGATGAACTCACGCTCCTCAATTACAGGGAGGGCAAGTGTCAAGAATTTCTCACTGAAGATAAATGAAAGCATGAGCTTATATTGCAGCAAGGAAGCATTCGATTAGACTTAGGTAAGCTTTAATCATCTATAGGGATTTTTAGACTTGAGGACAGGAAAGAGATAAAATATTTCAGGGTTTGTGTATTAACGTTTAAGGTCCCATCTATCTAGGATTTTTGGGAAAGCCTACTGTCTTGGTGTATGGGGATGCAGGGGTTAGTGTAATTTAAGAATACATTTCTAGTTTGGGGGTTTGTTTTCATTAAAAGTGTGGGTTACTCTGTGACTGTAGTACCATAGTGAGTTCTTGAGTATTATAGATAATCCATTTATTTTCCTAAGTGGCCTTCAAACTATCTTCTTACTATGCTTCTGTGGTCTCAGAAATATCATTTGTTCAATAATATCAGACACCATAACTTGCCAATCGGCAAATGTGTTTACTATTTTTATCCTAAGTTATGCGTAGTCTTTACTCACTCTCCTTTCAGCCCTCTCCACTTCCTTCTTTACACAGGCAGATTTGGTTATGCCAGATTGCTGGCAATCCTTGAGGGGTGCTTCTTTACCTGGGAAAAAGGAGCAAGCAAGTACCTTCTTCTAGCACACCAACCCTGTCATGGTCTGGCTTCCTTCCCTTCTCAGCCTGTTTCTTCCCATTTATGGCCACACATTCTATACCCCCATCTTACCAGACCTAAGGTCTGGTTCTCTCTAAAGTTTTTTTCTCTGTGTAAGGTCCTCCAACCTGACCAGTGTCTGCCCGTTAAAATCCTCTGGAGGGGTCTCATGTCACAAAACCTTGTGCTAACTCTCATGTACAGATCTCACTGGCTTGCTCCAATTTTGTTATACTGTCTTCATCCCAAACTGTGGTGGTGCTAAAAGCAGGAGCCTGTTTTCTGTGGGGTTCATGAAAGTTCTGTAACCAGTTCATAATTCTTACCCCATAAGTAAAGGGGGCTCAAAAGGCAATAGGAAATGAAGCCCCCCCCAGTTTACTTTAACTATCCTATTCTTTAAGACTATTGATGCAAATTTGATTGGCAGATACATTCTCTTTACACATTAGGATCCCTTCATTTGTAGTGGTCAGTATTATGGACTTTAAAATTCTATCTGCCTATAATAAGAGGTTCTTTAGAGTATGTTTTCTAAAGGAATGTATTACATGTGTAACACCTTGTGTGAAATGTCATTTGCAGCATCCCCGGTTCTGCAGTCTGTGCCTATGACATGCTTGACATTGCCAATGTTTTTACTGGAAGATTCAAGGAACAAAAATCACCTGATTCTACCTGGACACCAGTTCCAGATGAGCGAGTACCTAAACCCAGGTACATGCAAATATTTATTTACTTAGGTATTTTTTTTTTTAACTCAAAAATGGTGAAACTGGCTTCTCTGATAGTGAGCATCCTTTGGATCACACATGAGTGGCTTCCATCACAAGCCAGATAAGAAAAACAGAGAGACCCTTGTGACCATTTGCATTCATCCACTCTTCCAGAACTCAGAGTTGTCTTTGGTACCAACAAACTATGGCTTTAGTCTTCTACTTAGCATCTGTAAATGTGGATTTGCCCACTACAATAATAGGTGATAGAAGCTAGAGCTAACCCCATTGGTCTATAGGTAGAAAAATTAAGGACAGGAGAGTAAACTGTATTGTGCAAGTTCATATAATTGGAGAGAAACTTCTGCTGTGCCTCCCTCTGACTTTATATGTCCTCTTATCTCTAATTCCAATAAAATGTGAAATGTAAATACTATTTCCTGTATTTTGAGGAACAAGTTGGATCAGAGTTGTGTCCAGAGCTCCAGTTTAAGGGCATGAATTGTTTAGTTGGTGCAGTGGGTTGCTTTTCTGCACCCATATGCAGTATAGTGCTAACCCTACCCAAGCTGTGCCCTAAGCTCTGCCACACAGAAGCCCATTACCCAGAGACACTGGTCCTATAAAATCTCTTCCTATGCTCCCGTTTAATAGTTAACTCTGGAAGAACACTTCTCCCCTCCTGACCCTGTGTTTTCCAGCTGCATGTATCACATACTCCATACGTCCACCTTTGTGATATACGTCACATGGAAATCTCTCCATTGAGTTTATGCAAGACACTGGAAGCAAGCCCAGTGTCTTCCTGGATTTTTTGTTTTCTAATGATCTCCTTCAGCCTTGTATCCTACTTCTACCAAAATACCTACAAGTACATTTAATTGAACCAGCACAGATACTGAGAACCAAGGAATTCCAAGTGGCCATTTCTCTCTTGTCAGATGAGATTCCTGGTGTGTCCCTTCTCCGTTCAAAGCAGACTCAATATAAAACATATGCTCTAGGGACCAGATAGATTTTCTAACTCAGCACCTGGGATTGTTCTGAGCTTTATAAATAGGCAAGAAAGAAAATTAAGATGGATGGGTTAGGTTTTAGGAGAATGTGTATATAAAGCTTGGTGACTGAAGATGGTGTCACTTGGGCATTACAAAACATGTGTTAAATGGTTTTCTCCCATGTCAGTGTGTTTACCCACATGCTTCCATATGCTTGTCTCATCCCTCTGGCAAATATTAGACTGACTGTGAAGGGCTAGAGAGAAGCAGTTACATAGTATGGGGAAAGATTGTGCAGTAAAGGCCAATTTTTCGTCTCTAGCACTAGCAGGCATCTGGGCATCGAGACCGCAGACTGTAGTATTGTCTGATCTGGCTTTGTTGAGATTTCCACGTGACCCCTCAAGCCACAAAATTTCTTGCAAAAGTTCACTTTTGCAATCTTTGCTCAGTTGCAAGGAACTGGTCTTTCAGGAAAGAATCTCCAGAATAACTGGCTTTCATACCTGCTACGCTCATAAAAAGATGAAAACAAAAATGAAAAGTGAGTTCATAACATTTAGCCTCATGCTGTTTACCCTGGCAACTGGGAATCTCTCCTTTTTATACTTGTGAAACATATACCTCCAGAACAGAGAATCTCAATGTGTAGGTTGTGAGTACCAAAAAAAGACCATCAGAAAACACAGATATTTACATTAAGAGTCCTAACAGTAGCAACTACAGTTATGAAGTAGGAACAGAATATTTTTATGGTTGGGGGGAGGGATCACACCAACCTGAGGAACTGAATTAAATGTATCAAATGGTAAGTGCTGTAGAACCTCTAGCAAGATATCCTAGTTTGCTTTTTTTATTGTTGTTTCTCTGATACACACCAAGACCAAAAGTAACTTACAGAAAATTTGTTATAGTCTATCATCAAGGGAAGCCGAGGCGGGACGCCAAGGCGGGAACTTGACCCAGAAACCACAGCGCATGCTGCTTCCTGGCTTGCCTCCTCTAGTTTGCTCAGCCACCTCTCTTGTATAGCCCAGGCTCACTGCCTAGAGGTGGTAACACACACAGTGGGCAGAACCTTCCTGTCAATGACCAAGTAAGAAAATGCTTCACAGACAAGCCTACAGGCCGGTGTGATGGAGGCAATTTCTCAGCTGGGGTTCTCTCTTCCCAGGTGTCTGGGTTAGTTTCAAGTCGACCAATAGTAAAGCATCGGAGAGGCATGGGGACACATACTCACTCATTTCCAGTTCCATCTCTGTTCACTGGGGTTTGTTTGTGCCTCTGGAAGGAAGCCAAGCTGCGTGGAGATGAAACTGAGCTATACTGGCTAAGGCTCCTTCATGGAATGAGGAGGCGGTCCGGAGGAAACCTCAGCATATTGTACTGGGTGGCATTCTACATCGTTCAGCTTCCTCTTTGCTGCCTACAGTGCAGTCTCCTTCGTGCCAGATGCTCAGGGAAGCAGTTCATTCAAAGAATTTGCCAGAGAGCATGAAATAACCCTTTACCTTCCGCCCCTTGTTTTGTTTTAGACCAGGTTGTTGCGCTGGGTCATCCTCGTTAGAAAAATATGCAACCTCCAATGAGTTTCCTGATGATACCCTGAACTTCATTAAGACGCATCCACTCATGGACGAGGCAGTGCCTTCCATCATCAACAGGCCTTGGTTCCTGAGAACGATGGTCAGGTGGGTGTCAAGCAAACTGTGTCCCTAAGTGGCTTTCCTTGACTTTCCCTTGTGACCATAGGTCCTGACAGTGGATCATGCTTTGAAACGCCACAAACATCTTCTGCTATCCCGGGCATTGATTCGGTTAGGAAATGTTGACAGACTGGGTAGATGCCACCAAATCCCCATCGCCACATTCTCAGGGAGAAGAGTGCCAGTATTTTCAGGCCCGTGCTACACATGCGAGCAATTAGAAGAAAGAAAAATATTTCCTTCCAGATCAGCTCATTTAATCCAATCTGTGCGGCACAGAGAGGTGGTGAAGGCAAACCCATGAGAAAGTAGTTACCTGTCTGTGCTTTATACGTGATGGGGTGGCTGGCATGAAGGGACACTACATTTGTAATGATGTGCCAGCGCAAAGGAGTTATACTTTGGTATTTGCTATCTGAAGTGATGCCAACAGGGAAGCTGTAGCTGATTGGAGGTCTCTGATAGCATTAAACATCCTTTGTGATTGGTGTTTACATTCAATACATTACAACAGGCTTTTCTAAACTGTGGCAGTCAGTAACACAAAATTATTTTTATCCCCTGACCTTACTGAACATACTGTGAGAATCTCTTGACCGTAACTTAGAAACCATATTCTATTACTTGTAGGAAAGCTGGTGTTTTCCAGTTCCTGTTTTGGTACTTAGGAGAAATAAATATACGTGAAAGGAGGAATGGTTGCAGAATTCCATCGAAAGAGGCTGCCCACTTAATCCTACACTTGTCTCTCGGCATTCCCTTCCCAGGCGTGGTTTGGCTTGCAAGTCCTAATATTAGTACTGCTCTGAGTCCTACCCATTCAGGATCTTCTTTACGCCTTTGTGTGTGGACAGAAAGTTTTCTGATCTTGTTGACAAAGGTTTTGTGCCTCGCAGGAAAAATATTACTGAATACTAAGTACACTCACTCCCTATGCCTGCCGTCTTCGTTGGCGCCATCAGTCTTTCCTTACTGCCCATGGAAGGGATCATTGCTGAGTGGTTTCATATGGTTATGGATATTTATTTATTATGGAACTTGGCCTCTGTACACACATACTTTCTTCTCCCTGTTGGAGTCATACTAATGTTCGGCATATGAAAATAAGGGACAAGAACATCTTGAGAGCATTACTTACGTGCATATATTTTTCATGACATTGTTACTAGAAAGCTGTGTCACAGTTGTTTGAAGTGGAAAGGGGACCTTTAATGATAGACTAGCAAAGAGATTTTTTTTCCAAATGTGATCCTATCATTTTTAGATACCGCCTGACCAAAATTGCAGTAGACAACGCCGCTGGGCCATATCAGAATCACACTGTGGTTTTCCTGGGATCAGAAAAGGGAATCATCTTGAAGTTCTTGGCCAGGATAGGAAGCAGTGGTTTCCTAAATGGCAGCCTTTTCCTGGAGGAGATGAATGTTTACAACCCAGAAAAGTGAGTTGAACGTTTGGTGCTTTTTTTTTTTTTTTTTTTTTTTTGCTAATTATTTGTCATGTTTCTGTGACCTTTTCCATTCATGGAAAATCATGGCAGACAAGTTAGTTTATGCAGTTTTACGTGGCTTTTCATACCATCTCTTAAAAAAAAAAACACTGAGCTATAAAAAGCATTAGTTTTCCTTGCCAACAATGAATGTCCTATAGCTGCTCATGTAGATGTCCACATAATGTCTGTAAGACCTTTCACTATATCAGATAGCGAGGTCAGCATGCCAGTCCAGACGCGGAGTATGAGGGTGGTGACAAGGGAAAGGAAATTGTTCCTACAAATCTCCTAATGGTGTCCTGATACCTCATAAACTAGGTGCAGCTATGATGGCGTGGAAGACAAAAGGATCGTGGGCATGCAGCTCGACAGAGCAAGCGGATCACTGTTTGTTGCATTCTCTACTTGTGTGATAAAGGTGCCTCTTGGCCGGTGTGAGCGACATGGGAAGTGTAAAAAGTATGTATTTTGCCTCACTGACAATTAGAAAATCCATAGTAGTTAGAAAGCAGTCCTGTGTAGCTGACTGTCATCTTTTTCCTGCAGAACCTGTATCGCCTCCAGAGACCCATATTGTGGGTGGGTAAAGGAAAGTGGTTCCTGTGCCCATCTGTCACCCCTCGGCAGGTAAGGAGCCTGAGGTATGAGGAGGCAAATTGCCTCAGTCCCTCTGCACGCTGGATGAAGGCTTGCTTGTGTTCCCTCAAACCATCAGTTCCCATCCCTCTGTGCATGAGAATTTCAGCCACAAAACCACCAGGTCCTTTTCCATCGCCGACTCAGTCCATAGCCTCTGCATCACACCTAGCAGAGTGTGGAATAATCACCCTCATGCTGGTTAAGATCACAGAAAGGGAGCACAGTAGGCTTCAAAAGTATTCCCTAGAAAGTGGGACACGAAGATAGCCGCCCTGAGCATCACAGTTTGAGGACACAGAGAAAGGAGCCGTGGGGAACCAATTAGATTAGTGGATGGTTTGTCCAGCCACAGCAAAACGGGTTTGCTAATTGACCAAAAGTACAAGGCTGAGACGAAACGGCAGAACATTAGTAAACCCATGTGATCATGTTCCAAACATGGTGTTCACATCCAATAAAGCTTTCTCCCATGTTAAACAAACCTTGACCTTATTGCCCATTAGGCACACAATCAATGTTTGGCCATTTCCCAATTGGTCCCTTTGATCAAGCCCCTCTGCTCTGCCTGTGATGTGTGTGTGAGTGTGTGTGTGTGTGTGTGTCTTCTCTCAATGTATGTCAAATCTAAAATAACATTTGGAAAAAATATTCAAAGCATGTCTCAGAGAGATTGCAGATAATACAAGTGAGGTATCCAGGGCTCTCCTTTAACAAACTTTCCTAGCCCCATCTGTGAAACAGAACTTTTTTCTCATGCTGGGAGTATCCTTTCTGCTTTAAAAATAACTAGACAACCAGAAAGAGACTATCTGGTGACCACCACCCACATAATTTGAGAAATATTCTCTTGAACGGAGCTAATGAGATCTGTAAAATATGACTTGGAAATCTGAGGGCTTCAGCGTTGACCCACTATGTATTATTAGTGTCGCTTTGCAGGGAGCTCTGGTGACTTCTGATAGAGTTGGAGCTTTGTATCTTTTCATGAAAATCCTTGGGGTGGAGCAGAAAGAATCAGTGATAGGGGCGGGCACTGAGAAGGGGGTCATCATTTGTCCTATATTCAACAAGTGAACAAAGGTAACAAGATTTTTCTACACTATTTTAAAGTTACTATCAGAGGCTCCTGAGGCTTCCTTTAAGCCCTGCCTTCATATTTCAGTGCCAAAGGCACTGCTCAACACACGTGAAGCTCTGCTGGGAGATTGAGCTTTGGGACTGGATGGATACTGGCTTTCATTAGAAGAAATCCATATCCTTAGAGGATGAATTTGAGTTTCATTACAGCCAAAGACATTAGAGGCTAGATCAAGGTATGACTTTCAAAGCAGTTTTCTTACGTGGTTCATGATAGACTGTGAAGCAGCCACGGATGAGAATTTTCAATTACATTTTAGAAATATAAGCACAGAGTTCTCCCAAAGGATACTCCCCCATGGACAAATCAGTGTGCTTGTTTTAAAAGTCAAAATGAATGGTGATGACCCATGGAATGGAGGAGAGGAGCGCTGAAGACCAGGCAGGGACAGAGCAAGGTGCTAGCCAGAGTCCGCCCTCTCACAGGCTTCATGTGCTCACTGACCAGGTGTGCATTTAAACACTTATATGTGCTTTGTAGGAAATAAATGGGGGAAAAAGGGGTCCTGGGAAAGCAAGGATAAGAGTGGAAAAGGAAGAAGAGAGGAGCAGACGCTCTAGTCTACACACTCCATACTGCTTATTCGAGGAGCCAGCTTTAGTATGGAAACCTTCTAAAGGTTTAAGTAATGCTCAAGGAACCAGTGTAAAGGAATGGATAAGAATAACACACAAACTAATTAACTTCCTGAATCCGATCTGAGTTCACAGCTATCATAGCTTTTCTTTGGAGCTTCACATAAAACTCATTTTTATAAGCGTCAGAGGGCTGTTTCTCTTGTACACCCACCACTCAGCTTAGCCGAAGGGTCGCTTTTTAAATGAAACTTAAGACTCATTCCAGAGTGATGACTCATGGTATTGTATGTTTTTCTCTTTCCTTGTCCTCCATTTTTTTTTTTTCTCAAGACTGGCTTTTGAACAGGACATAGAGCGTGGCAATACAGATGGCCTAGGAGACTGTCACAGTAAGTAAACTTTTTAAATCTGTGTCTACCTATGGATAAAGACACTTTCATCAACTGGTCTAGCACAGTGGTTCTCAACCTGTGGTCATGACCAATCCCCGATCCTTTCCCAGGGATCACCTAAGACCATCAGGAAACATGTTATAATTCACAACAGTAGAAAAATTACAGTTATGAAGCAGCAACAAAAATAACCTTATGGCTGGTGTCACTACAACGTGAGGAACTGAGTTAAAGGGTCACAGCATTAAGAAGGTTGAGAACCACTGGTCTAGAAACATCATACCACATGATTGTGGACATAACAAAAAGAAAATGGAAGCCAGCACTGTCAGGGTTTTTGCAGGCACCTCTCTCATTTTTCTAATGCACAAATGTGTGCTAGAGGATATTAATTATAGCAATGCTAAGTTATGTCAGTATTTCCATTACAAAAATGACAGTTGTGTTGTTTTTCATAATGTGCTATTACAGTGCATTTTAGTCAAACAATCAAAAATGTAATCATTGTGCTCCAGCTTTTTAATTGGGTGGGACTGTGTTTGTGTTCTTTAACATATTTCCCAATGAAAGTGATTACTTTTCAAAATGAAACCATTTGAGGTAAGAACAAACTTAAGAAATAATCCATCAGCATAAAGCAATTTTAAACAACCCCTTTGCAGAAATTAAACTACAATGTCACTCTTTGAGTTCACACATCACATGCTATTAAGTGGCAATATTGTACTTAGAACTCTCTAGAGAGATCTCAGAACTCTGTCCAGTTGTCTTAGGATCTGATCAATGTCAGGATTCTCCTGAGAATGCTTTAATGTTGTGAACTTAATAATGCCATGCACTTAGAAAAATGTGTTCAGTTTGTGACTTTTAAAAGCAGAGTTGGAGTTTATTAAGAGTTTTTAACACAGTCTCTAAGCACTGGAGTTAAGAGAAAGAAAGGCATTCAGGAAGAATGAGGCGGATCTGAGAATGTTCCTGTGGGCTTCTAAAAGGAGGGTCACCTAGTTTGTGATTTTTTTTAATGGTTTCATGAAACATGCGTTCAAAATGGCCTTGAAAAACAGCTCTTAAGAGAACAAAACTGAATGACTAATGGTGTTTGACTCTAACATACAGATCACGACTATAATTCTAAGTCTTTTCATCTCATAAGTACGAAAATTTCAGAGCAGGCTGTAATTCCACTTTCTATCATATGCCTCTGCAAGACATACAGAATAATCAAAGAAAGGGGGCAATTACCAGTCTTATCTACAAGTTCTTGATTTGTACATAATTTGGATTATTAATAAAGTATACAGCCAACGTTTTCACCTATCATATCTTCACATGAAATATTTACATGTCCAAACTGGTGTAGGAGGTGTGTCATCACCAAAACATCTGTGCCATGTGTGTGACTATTCATCGGTATCAGTAAGACAGTTTGAAGTTTGATCATCGGACCGTAATTATCTAGTGCCTTGTAGTTTCTCCAGGTTTCTGGAGGGTGTGGTGCTGTTATAGATGCAGAAGTCAGTTTGCTTTAGAGAGCATTTCCATTGTGTTTTTGTGATCTGGTGATGTGAGTGTCTGTAGAAAAACACAAACGTGGATTTGGCTTGAATCAGGATATGTACAAAGAAGATGGTGATGGATTGCTACTGTGTGTTTAAGTGTCCACACAGACCTCTCTCAGGCAGAGGAACTGAAAGAACAAGTGTATGTAAAGCAGGAGGTTCCTATCTACTGATTTAGAGTTACGCCCGGGGTCAGCAGTAAAGCCTGTTTCCCTCAGGCTCCACTCTGGGGTCCCCACTGAGGACAGAAAGTGACACTATGCCTCTACCTGCCCTCTGTCCCAAGAATGTGTCCTCTTCGAATGCTCCCTCCAGAACAGGAACAACTTCTGTCTCATATCATGTATGTGTCAGTCTTCAGGGGCCACTACATATCTGCCGCACTGACCTTGACAGGACTCGTAGGAAAGTGATCCAGTGTTTGGTGACCCAGTGATATGGCCTAGACATCAGCACACAAACCTACAGATGTGCTTCCCAAGTGTGTGGGGTTTGGAGTATTAGTCTCCCAACTAAGACTCCCGCTGAGATCAGAACATTATGGATTATGATACTGGACAGTTCCCTGTTTGGTTTGTCCATGAAGATGAAACCAGATAGAAGAGGAAAACTGTTCTTTCTTACAGATGTGGCCTGGTTGCTTTATCCACAGCCATGGCCCCGTCTGTATAAAGTGGACTTGCAGTGACCATTTCCTCTGGTAACTCTTGGGTTTTCTCTGCCTGTTAGCAGTGTCTTTGGGGAAAGTCACCATGGAAATTGAACAAAGTAGGAAGCAGCTTAGGGTACAAGCAGGAAGTGACGGATGCTTCTTATAAGGTGTTGGGGCCTCCTCCACATTGGCCCGGTTCTTACTAGCTCATCCCCACTCTTTGTGTAAGTCGCACTAATCGTGTGCAGCCAAGTAACCACCTCCCTGCTTTTGTCTTTCAGATTCCTTCGTGGCACTGAATGGTAAGGAAGATGTTACTGTCACAGTTTCATGTCCATGGAAATCTATTGCACTAATCTACCTGAGTATTTGTAAACCTTAGGTTTCTTTTTAATTGATTTTATCCTCATTTTTTTATAGACATTTCAACTCTTCTACCAGATTATGAAATGTCTTTCAACACAGTGTATGGTCAGTCTATTGATATATATATATATATATATATATATATACATATCAATATTAATACTTAAATTTACTCACCCTTTGGTAGTTTATAGTTTTCATTCCTAATCACAGACCAGATTCTTTGTTACTTCAGGGCCCCAATTCACTAATTTCTAGATTTCACTATGCTTTAAAAAGAATAAATTCTGCTTACATGAGACAATGGTGAAAGAGCCCAAGTCTTAAATATTTAATTCATATAATATGAAACCTGCCAACATTAAAGAATATGGTAAATCTACCTAATGAATTCTCAAGGGAGAAGAAGGTTCTTCTTGAATATGCTTCTGTATATGGAGATTCGAGATAAAAGAACAATGCTTGTAAGACATAAACTGTAACCCCTCAGCTGATAGGGAATACCATCCCCCTAATCCTGGCTGTAAGGATAACACCCCCCACAGGAAAATTTTTATATAGGGCACAGACAACAGGGTTTTATGAGGCAAACGTGTATGTAGCATGAAATAGACCAACAAAACTTAAGCTCAGAAAGAGTTTGAACATTTAAACATATTTCCAGTGAGATTTCTTCAGAATGTATACAAGGAATCATGGGGCAGTGGGTGTGATATCCAAACAGGATTTCTCTCATTGTTCTCTGCCTGAAACACACAAGCAAGAGATGGTTGTTCAGGAAGTAGCCTTACTTCTTCACATGCGAGCTGAAATGCAGCTGTTTCATTTTTGTTTTTCAAAGTACCTTTAAACATTTATTAAGTTAAACAATTGAATGTTTTTTAAAAATATGATATGACATCATCTCTGTGGTATCCAATTTAAGCTTTTGCCTTTTAATTTGGACCATGAGTTCAGCTGTTTGTAGTTTTTTTGGGGAGGTGTGTTTGAGATACACAACAAAGGAATGGTTAAGGAGCACACTTTAAACATAAGGGTGGAAAAAAATGGAGGGAAAGATGGAAAGGAGAGGAAAGCCACAACATTTAGGGAGCAAAGAATAGTTTAAGGTGGCTACGAATGTGCTCAGTCATTTTATGTAAATGGTTCAGTCCCTGAGCCTGATTAGCATAAATCAGAAGCCTTATTGAAGTCTTCAACACTGTCTTAAAAAGCTGTGCAATGTAGTCCTTCTGCCCAGCCCCCTCATGATGCAAGACAGGGTAGAGCAGATAAGCCTACAGGATTTCTTTACCTTTGACATCCTCTCATCTATGATTCAAACAGGAATATTAAATAGCACAGACCAGGAGAATATTGCTCAGAAGGCAAATGTCATCCAGTTTAACCTTAACCTTCAGGAAGGAAACTCACTTTGCACCTGTTCTTTTGCAATGTCGGACTTTGCAATCATTGCCTATAACAGAATAATTTTTATCAGATGTTGAGAAATTCAGACCTTGAAACTAATTAAACCAGCAACCTTCCTAGCATTCATCAGTTGCTCAAGACCAACTTAACTCCCAGGGAATTCTTTGAACAGATAATTAAATTCTGGTATGCTCTTTATGGACCAAAAAAAAAAAAAAAATCACTCTCCAAGCAAGTGTGGGTCTTTCATTTCCACCTTAAGGAACAGGCATTAATTTTTCCATATGTTAATGGGAAAATTAAAACTTTAAAGGATAATGCCCAGTTTTGTGAGCTTTTGCTCTGAAGTTTCTGTAAGGAAACCAAAGAAGAGTGGGGCTTTAGCTCATGGTCCTGTCTGTTGCAGGTAGGAGCTGTTCAGTATGCAGTGATTAGGTGGCTAATTGACCATCAAGATGAGTTGAGGTCGCAACCATCAAGAGGTCGGAAAATTACTAAGATGCAATAGGGAGAGGCTTTCAAAGGAGGGAAAACATAATAAATTTTTTAAAGAAAAAAAAAAGAGTGGTCCTATAGATAGTACTTATGCATTTTAATAAGTGATGTTTATCTTGTTACTGACTAAGAAAAGATTTAATTAATTCATCCAGCAAATATTCCTTGAGTGCCTGCTATGTACCAGGCATGGAGTATTTGCGGGATTTTATCTCCAGAGAAAGGACCAAATGGCTACTTTTATGAGTGTGAACAGAGATGAGGACAGCCCAGAATGCACCTGTACTGTTAGTAGTTGCATCCTCTGTATGTCCTGCACTTCCTGGCTAATTTAGGGCCGCAGAACAAGCCATAAAAATGTAATTTCCTCTCTTAGGTATAGGGGTCATTTTAGTGTAGTGTACAAGCTTTCTGTTGGCCAAAGCTGTAGGCAACACCAGCCACATGTACAAGAATCTCTTTTAGTGAATTGGGCCCTGACTGCTTTCTCTCTCCTCTTCTTCTCTTTATTAAATGACATTGTTTCTCCTTTCTGTCTAATCGGCCACAGTTGTAGTTAACAGTTAGAAGGGTGGGAAGGGTCTCTAATTGCGGTGACTTGTAGATGTAGAGAAACATGATGCATGAAAGTTAACATTTTGAATCAATCTACAGTTTTGTGTCTTTGAAAACTATCATAGCACGTGTTCCATTGATTAAAATGATTACAGCAAACCTATAGACCTGAAGTACCACACCCACAAGCTCTTGCCTATTTTCCTGATGTGACTTTGGTTACAAAGTCTCACAGACAACACATACAAATCCTACAGCCTGCTCTGATTTCCCAGTGGGTTTAAGTGTGGAGAGTTAACAGAATACTCATCTTGCAATGGCTGCTGCTTCTCCATCCTCTCACCTCTGTGGCAGCCCTACACTTTTTGACACTATTTGCTCTCTGTTTACTTCATCGCCAGCCCATGTTTTCCAACCCGAAGCACCCGTTTAAAAGGTTACAAAGCTTTTTTTTTCTTTTCTGTTGAGTAAATCAGATGCATGGTTTCTCTACATTTACATACAGAAAATCGAGATGCAATGAGTATTAGACTAACACTTCAGAGATAGGAAGAAGGCTGATTTCTCACATTTGTGTAAAACATTTTCCTACCTAACTACCATCTGGTCTACATTAATTTCCTCTCGTAGCCATAGCTTTCCATCACCAATGGGTTTTCCATGTATCTGTAGCATATGGTCCAGGAAATCTTTCTACGGAAAATGTGTCCCTTGGGCATATATTTCCCCTAGATTACCATATTAAGAAATGTTCTCACTAAACCATACTTATGGAATTACCGTAAAATTGCCCCTTGAACACAGCTAAATTGAAAGCGCTCAAACGCCTATAGAAGAAATTTTTGCTACTTGAAGGGGAGAATAATCCCCACCCCCATCCCATCCCAACCCTCCCCACCCACCTACAAAGCTTTCTAATTATTTTTCTTATGTTGGATGCTGAGTTGTATTTTAGGCTGGCCGTATTTTTTTTTAATGTAGTCTTGAATTCAAGCATGGACATAAACATGTTTTAGACCTCAATGTAAGCAGGAAGGAAATTCTTATTTCCATTCCTCAGGCTGACTTTTCTCACCCTTATTCTTTTATCAGCATTAGGTAGGGTGTAGAACTTGGGAATGGAATGTCTAGAATCAAACATTCCTTGAGTCTTAAATGAGCATATTTTTTAGCAGTGGGCTGTGAAGCAGACTTATTTTCAACAAAACAGATGTTGGAAGCTGTGTGGGAACCACCTAGGTTTCTACACAGACAGGCACTTCTTTTTTTTTTTTTTTAAGCACTGGTTCAGATTCTTTTATTTTTTTAAGATTTATTTATTATTTATACAGTGTTCTGTCTGCACACTAGAAGAGAGCAGCAGATCTCATTACAGATGGTTGTGAGCCACCATGTGGGTGCTAGGAATTGAACTCAGGACCTTTGGAAGAACAGTCATTGCTCTTAACCTGAGCCATCTCTCCAGCCCAAATATTTATTTATTTGTTTGTTTATTTGTTATTTATACAGCGCACCAGAAAAGGGCACCAGATCTCACTATAGATGGTTGTGAGCCACCATGTGGTTGCTGGGAATTGAACTCAGGACCTTTGGAAGAACAGCCAGTGTTCTTAACCTCTGTGCTATGTCTCCAGTCCTAGGGACTTCTTATGTTACTGAAGCTTTGTGGCAGCATACAGGAGTGGTGTTTCCAAAGAAATCCTCATTGCTTACATGAACCTCTTCTCTTGGCTTACTTTTGCCTGTCAGCGAAAGTTCAAGATATAATGCTATTTTTCAAATACATTATTTCTTAGTTTATAATATTTAAAAGTTTCCTGAAACCCCAATTTCTAATAATAATCATAGACTAAAAGAAGAGGGATATAAGATGCATCTATCTGTAGAATCTCGCTTTCCGCTGGCTGGTATTTTATCCTATGCAAGATGATCGTACCCTAAGGCTAGAATTTTTAGAAGTACTCTGAGTCTGTTCTCCTTTTTGCCAACGACACTGATTACACACATACAGTAGCTATTTTGGTTTCTTCTCCAGGCTTACCTGGAGCTTACTGTAGTGTTGGCTCTCCCCAAGCTCAGAGCAAGTCTCCTGCCTCAGCTTCCCAACTGCCGGGTCATCACAGGCATGTGCTCTGACCCCAGCGATAGCTTTTTTTAAAGTGTTGAAGATGTTGCTTTAGGCAAGATGGTTTAATAATCCACTCAAAAGTCACAGAGAGGCTAGATTTCATTTCTTCTAGAGAAGACTGCTAATCAGTCTTCTATAAATTATTGCGATAGCTGAGGTGAAAGGATCCGATAAAGTCCGCATTTAATCTGTGCCATGATGGAGAGAGAGCTTCTAAATGTGTTCATGGGAAATGTCTATAGAGTATCTACCATGACTCCCAGGCTTGCCAGTGTTCTGACACTGCCCTCCGCTGGGCCACATCCTAGTTTAAAATCTCCCTTTCTCTAGTTGAATCGTCTCAGTCAGTGAGGCAAGAAAAGCAGTGTCTCAAAAATCTGAGTCATAAAGTGATGCATCCCAAAAGACAGGTAGCAGAGGAGGCTTCCAGGCCAATGAGGTGGGAACAGACCCCTTGGGAGAGGGAGCATCTCCCAGAATAAAGAATGCCCATGAGGATGGAACACTAGATGCACTGTGGAGCTTTGCCGGGAAGGGCTTGAGATAGCTAAGTTATTTGGGAGAGGCTAGCCACTGTCATCGACGCCCTGTCAGTCACAAATCATGTTACTGGAGTGTCTCTCATCCTGCCATGGGAAGTGCTCTAGGGAAGGATGCTAGTAGTTTTTAAGCATCTGTGGATCAGGCACTGTGACGCTTCCACTTTTGTGCCACTTTATCAGGCCAGGCCTGGGAGGGGTCACTGTCCCCATGGTGTGACAAAGGACAGGGTAAATGATTTCCCAGGCTCACGCTACTGGTGTCTGAGACAGTCTCTGGCCGTTCATCCTCTAACTACAAGTCCAAAAGATCTTCTGCCGAGTCCAGCACAGCTCACCCCCACCGGCAAGCCATTGCTAAGGCATGCCCTCGGTCTCAAGGTCATCATGGGTGTCCTAGCTCCTGGCCTCTGAGCAAAGGGAATGTGGTCTGTGGTGATGTTTCCTAACTATATTTGTGATGAAAACAGGGCACGCCAGTTCCCTCTTGCCCAGCACCACCACATCAGATTCGGCGTCCCAAGAGGGGTATGAGTCTAGGGGAGGCATGCTGGACTGGAACGAACCGCTCGAGGCACCTGGCAGCACAGACCCTTTGGGGGCAGTGTCCTCCCATAACCACCAGGACAAGAAGGGTAAGGCCTTGGAAGTGCCTCTTCCTCTGGGGGGAGAGGGGTGGGGGAAAGGGGAGGAGTGTGTACCTGCTTCCAGCTGGATCCTACCTGCCTTAGGAACCTCCTGTGCACCACGATTGGATGCATCTCAGAAAAGACTGCAACCCAGCCCTTGAGCCAGGCTTGATCCCCAGTTGTTCCCTGACCACCAGGAGAAGCCACACAGAACACATAGCACATCCTAAGGGCTTTCTCCCTCCAGAAGAGGCATAGGCTACTCCAGCGTGAGTGCTTGCTCCTCAGATTCCTTCCCACTCCTCTGAATTCCTCCTAGTCTGATTCTATGAGTTTTTAGACCCTCTTTCCCCACCATAACAGGATGGAATGCTGTGCAGGCTTTAGCACGTGAAAGCAATGGAAGTTTAAAAAAAAAAAGCCTGCTCACTAGTCAGTGACTTGAAGAATAAAAGCAAAGCCTTTCCCTCTGGCTAGCATTGCCTTCTCTCTCATGGTGCAGAATCTGAATGGGCTCATGGTCCGCAGACTACTGTAATCACTCTTAGAGGACAAGAGCTGAAACAAAAATATGTTATTTAATCAAGGAGAATTGCTATGCGTTTGCAACGGAAAGGAAGCCTCGCTAAATGAAAGGGGCTGTACTGTGAACTGTCCTAAATTCTCCTTTGCTTTCTGTGCTGGCCTTCAGACAGGAAATGTCACGTCTTTTCTAGCTGTTTGCTGCTTCTGGTAACACATCCTACTTCAGCTGCAGCTGCAATCAGAGAGGCCTTTACTTATCCCGACCACAGTCTTGTGAATGAGTGCCTCGAATGCCCGGTTTGTGTTGGTGAGCCCTCTCCCCCCCATTCAGAATTGTTTGCTTCTATATGTTTTCAAGAGTCCCATCTAAGCTGGGGTTGGAGTTTTGGGGATCAGGAATCCAGAGGGACTCTGAGGACAATCTGTGCCATGCCCTCTCTTGGGGTTTTTGGCATTCATATCTCCCCCGCCCCCACCCTTTGGATGGAGTCCTTTCTGGACAGGCTCCCATGCTAATTTTTCATATATTTTTTTAATCTGCTTTTGTCCTGTGTGCACCGTGCACTCTCTTGCCCTAGTTCCTGAGCCTGAATGGTAAAGATGGCCCTTTTATCCTGTTCTTCCATGTGTCCTCTTTGCTGGCTTTATTATTCTTCAATATAGACTTCTGTTTCTTCGCATGTCCTGCCCCAAATCTATTTAAAGAAGAACAAAGCTGGTTTTGTCTCATCGGCCTCTTTAAGTTAGAGGGATATCTGTCCTTAACAGCCTAAGAAAGTTCTCAATAAAGGGGAAACTGCCTGACCGGCTACAAGCCTCAGCATGTGCCATTATTTGTGTGTGGCTTCAGACCTCAGATACGTCATTCCTGACTGTATTCTGAAGTAGGGACAACTTTAAAAAAAAAAATCACTTTGTTTTTGCCTGCTACAGTTTTCTAGTCAGGCATGGGTTGCAGCCATTTTCTCTGTTCTACAGTGAGAGGGGCAGCATGGATTTTCTCCATTCATCAACTCCCCTAAGGAATGGAGGCTCTCAAGGAGTCCAATTAGCACTTTGACAGATTTTTGATAATTCAGCACTGCTCACTCTCCCGAGTCTTATTACGAGCGCTGACGAAGCTGGAAGCAGTCTGCACAGCGTCAGACAATGGTGGCAGAGGTGACTGCATGGGTGTTTAACATGGTTGCTGTTCTTGTGCTACGACCAACCTCCTTGCCTTGCCCCGTCAAATAGGAGTTTGATTCCTGACAGCTGCGGGATGTGATTGATGGGGCAATGCCAATGAGTTGTTATGCAGAAACTGAAAATGATAGAGCTTAATGTTCCCTGTACCATGACTTTTATGATTTTGATTTCCCTCTTCTCTGAATGATCTTTCCGTTTGCTGTTCATGATTTGTTTCCAACTTTTGTTTTGTTTTGCCAAGCACTGTGTGGTATGACGTGATGATGACGTTACTCTATTGGAAAAGTCCTCGTTCCTTTTCTGACTCACTATGATGTCCCTCCACCTGACCCAACCTGTGGTTTCCTGGCTTCTTCTCATCTCCTGATGTTGGTGCTTTAATGATGTCACATCCTCGTGTTTGGCATCTGCTGAGATGCTGGACTTGTCCGGGTTTCCTGAGGGCCTCTGCTAGTGCTCTTTTCACTGGGCCAATTGTCTCATGGGAATGTAACACATGCGTGCTCCGGCTTTTGTAGCCAAAGATACTCTGGACTTGTTTCTAAGATGCTTCACATTTCTCTACTAAGCAGAAACTGTGTCCACAGACCAGCTTCTGAGGAGGAGTCAAGTGCCTAATGCCCTTTTATTTGAGCCAGTGAAAAAAAAAATGTCAGTGAGCAGCATGAGCCCCAAGGGCTATCTCCGAATGGCTACTGACTGACCTTACGCAGGCTGGGCCCATCTTTGTTCACTCCACGCTCCAAAACATATCTGCATTTCCAGAGTATGTTTGCTGCTTTTTCTTTACTTTCCTTGTCATGTCTTTGGTCTTGATTTAACCCTATGCATCCCATACCTCTGTCACAGCTCTGTACTCACCTTGCAGTCTAACCCCCTTCTGCTACCATTGCTCTTAGCCTCCCCTTTCTAAATAGTAGACCCAAGCCCTCTGCCCCCCTATGGACTGTTCCAAGGCTCTTTCCTTCTATTCCGGGAATAGCGTTTGGATGCTGTGTGCCTATACCATCACGCTGACAAAGCGCAAGTGGACACCTGCAAGGCACAAAGAAGCATTATTATAGAAAATGAAGTAATTTTCTCTCTCAGTAACTGGCCTTGCTCTTCATTACCCTACTGGCCTTCTCTAATGTCTCTTGCCATACTTCTTTTCTTTAAAAATGACTGATATCTTCTAAGCCCTGATTCATTAGTTAAAAAAAAAAAAAGCCAAACACAACCAAACGCTCTGTTTTATCTCTGGGGCCCTAGATATCTGGAGCCTCTCAGACCAGCCTTTTAATCATCTACTTGATAAATTAGATGCAGCCTGACTACTCCTTTCTTGGTTTTTGCCATGTCTAAAAATATATATTCTGTATTCATCCAATAACTATTGAGGTGGTAATGGATGGTTACAAAGGGGCTGGGGCTCTAATTACATATAAATAAAAGGGAAAGTCCAGTTTATTTTTAGGCCTGGGTTATTCTTCACCACACCTCCCCACAGCAAAAGAAATGAGAACTTTCTTTTTTAAATTAAACAAACTCGGGTAGTAAATGGCCACTCTGTATGTTTTTTTCTTTTTCTGAAAGCAGGGGTGGTTTTATAGCCAGATCCCCAAGAGGGCTAGAAGATAGATCAGGGATTTAGGTAGGTGCAAAGCTGCCATTGCTGTGGCAGTGGCACAAATATGAAACGTTGCCCCCCAAGCCTGCTATTGGGAAATACACATGGACTCGGAGCAGAAGAATAACCCCCCTCTTCAGACTTCATTGCATAGCGCTCTCATGAGTCCTCTGAAAGCAGATGAAATGGTAACTAGCAAAGTGGATGTTCTCATTTGGTGAGAAATGACAGAACTGCTGTATGCTTATCCATTTCAGGAAATTGATAGAATGAGATGTTATCATCTGGCCATACTTAGTCAAAACCGTACAGTCATTAGAGACAGGGGGAAGAAGTACAAGCAGCATTTAAATTAAAATAAAATGAATAGTTAACTGTGGACAGTATTTTAATCAGTGTGTAATTAGTTTGGGAAATAAGTTTCTAGTAAGACTTGTGATGTCTACTGGGGATGATGAGTGGATTGCCCATGTTTTCATGCCCATCCTATATGATGCAACTATATGTATTAGAATTTGTCAGTAATTCTCTTTATTGCCAATTGCGTATTCTCTTAATACACCATAGCCTATGACAGTCTCCAAGTGGTCTATGTAGCACCTTACATGGGATGGAGATGGTCTATGTGACCCAGGGACATTGTGGCCTTTAGGAATACCGAGTGCTACTGGAAGGGGTTTATGCCCCCGCCCTCTCTCTTTCAATCCTCTTAATGATGTCAGGGAATAGTCTCTACTTGGTGATTTTTGTCTTCAACAGTTCCCTGAACTTGCGGCTCTTCCTGTGTAGTCAAGAGCAAACAGCAGGCTTCAGAACGGAGCTTTGTTTTGCAGCTGGACCTAACCAGAATGAACATTGTTTTGCTTTCAGTAGATGTTAAGTTAACTCTCTGTCTGTGAAAGGTGACAGTCGTTATATATGTAACAATAGTGTAAATTTTCCATGTGAAATACATTGTTGAAGTTAATTCAAGGCAAACATTAGGGAAGGAGTCATACAGGAGGCCATGGAGATAGACTACTAGGTAAATAACGTGGCGAGAGTTGTCGGGGTTGCTAGAGCTATAGAAATGGTCCATGACTCACTAAAGTTTGGGGAGGCTGGCCTAGAGGGATCAGAAGAGTCCAATAAGGATGGAACCACTACCAAGAACACCACCCGTGGGGCTTGGAAGGAGGTCTGATAACTTGCAAACCCTGGGCTGGGTGGGCTCTGCACTTCAAGGCCAAGTGAACATGAGTCGGCGTTGAAATGGACAACCCTGCGTTCTCATTTCTATCTCAGCATCCAAGCTTTGAGGTTGGGGAGAACTTTAGTCAAACATGAATTAAAGACAAGTGGGTTTAGACTATCAAGAAAGCAGCCTCTGTAGGCTTAGACGCATCTGTCATTTTTCCCCCTCCATCAGCAGTAAACTCACTAGACTAGAATGCAGCTAGCTTTTAATGACACTATGGCCTGGGGGAAAGTTGACCTCCAGCACCTGCTTTCTACAGGGCTGTCCTGAAAATACTCACACTGACCCTTTTCCCCTTTCCTCCCACTCACACTGAGTTCAAGACCCTCAGAGCCAGAGTCTGTACTGACAGATTGAGGACTCCATACAGCTGGAGTCGAGCACACTGAACCACAGAACCTAGATCCAATTATCCTTGCATTTTAATACTTGCCAATGCTTAAAAACCTACCTGACTTGGTATTTTAAAGCATGCCAGTTCTCCCAAAAAGAGAAGTAATTTCTTGGCTCTTATCAAAGTATATACAAGTGGTTTTATGCACAGAAAACTTTACTCCTCCTGACAGTGTGTGAAGGAAAACAGAGCCCTCTTCTTCACTTAGGCCAGATGTTTTGTGCTCTTTCCTCAGTGACACACTGTAACGAAAATGTTTTGCCAAGTGTCTCCGGCAAAATTCATCACTGATGGCGTAGTGCAGTTTTGTATGCCATTGAGGAGTCCTCTGGGCTAAATGTGTGAGACAGACACACTCACTTCCTGTCCAAGGCATATCCAGAGGCAGGCATAGGAGGCACAGTAGAAATAAAAGTGACAAAATACCTGTATGGTCAGCATGTTCTCTAGGAGCCAGGTCGAGACCTACACAGTCGACTTTGGGAACCGATACAGGCCCTGGCAGCAGACTGCAAAAGCGTGGTCCTCTGATGGATGCTGCATCCCAGCCCATTTTCTCACCAGCACATTCCTCCAGCGCCAACAGCACAGCAGTAAAAGATCACCAAACCAGGAAGACAGCAAAATAAGAGTGTTGGATACAAGATTTATATCTAAAATTTTGTAAACATTGACTTTTTGAATAGCTGGCGCTTTCTCTAGAAAGCTTAAAAGCGAACCATACTGACTATGTAGTTTCTATGTAGTATCACAAGTCCTCTTCAGATCTGATTGGAGAGACTGACTGGTCTCTAGGAAACTCCTAGGGAAAAGGCTGCCTTATGGGTACAGTGGTGGGAGGAGCAAAGGGACCTTATCTCACTTAGCAATCTGAAGTTCAAAAGAACCCCACACATGGTCAGGAGCAAGGCGGCAGCAGAGAGAGGGAGGGCTGGCCTTTAGGCAGAATTCATTTCTTTCTGTTTAGGGGGACTGGTAAGAGGAAGGTACCCTGCATTGTTCACGGGAAAATGGTATCCAAGCTGCTACTGATGATAAGGAAAATAAGACTCTTAAAATGCTAGCATTTCTAATTGTGAGTTGTACTAGGCTCACCCCATAAAGATTTAATATTATTTTTATAACTCTTGTCAAGCTGTTCTAACCTCCAGAACTTTCAAGTCTGTATAAACCTGTTGGTTGGCTGGTGAAATGGCTCAGGACATGAATTCCATCTCTGGGATGCACGTGATAGAGAGAGAAAACTGACTAGCTCACTAGTTGTCCTCTGGCCTACACATGCAAGCCATAGCACCAACATGTAGACACACACACACACACACACACACACACACAGAGAGAGCAATTTAAACATTTTTAAAATGATTGTAGGAGTCTTAGAGTCATGGAGCTACAAGGTTGTGAAGTAGCAAAGGAGGATTACTTGGTAAAATACAACATACTCAGATAAATTTGAACTTCAGGTATACTTAAATATGATTTTTTGAATATTTAGATGAAATTGGGTGCTTTTCAATGTAAGCATATATGAAATATTACACGAGACATACTTTTCTCTTAAAGCACTACTGTTCGTCTAAGCTTGTATTCGGCCAGATATCTTGTAGGGTTATTGGTACCTGAATCCTACTCGTTTATCCCATGATTTACCTCACAGAACATACTTTCTCCACAGTGTTGCTCTGTGCCTGAAGTTTTAACCGTTTGCTTCCTGTGGCTGTGAGCAGAGAGCTTACTGGGCTCACAACTTCCCTGTAACAGTCCATTGCTGAGGGAAGTTGAGGCAGGAACTCAAAAAGAAGCAGAGCTGGGAACCTTGGAGGAATGGCGCTTGCTGGCTCTTGTTTCCATGGCTGCCGCTCTTACGTAAGCCAGAACTGCCTTCCCGTGGTGGCACTGCTCAGAGGCCGATCTGATGGAAGCAGTTCCTCAGTTGAGCATCCCTCTGATACTCTGACTTAGGTGACTCCGGCTTATGTCAAGTTGGCAAACCAGCACAGGTATACCGTGCTTGCCGCCATGAAGCAGTGCCAGGAACTTCCTCAGCGAGCTTCCGAAAGCCAGGCTCAGAGATGGCCTCTGGGCCACACTTGGAAATTTAGAATAAACCAGACCAGAGGAATTCAAGTTCAGAATTTCTTCTGCAGCTAAGCGGTGGTGGTGGCACACACTTTTGATCCCAGCACTCAGGAGGCAGAAACAGGCGTATCTCTGAGTTCGAGGCTAGCCTGTCTACAGAGCAAGTTCCAGGACAGCTAGGGCTACAGAGAAACCTTTTCTTGAAACACACATACACACACACATACCCTTCTGGAATAGTTTTATCACATTTGATTTCAGAAAATAATCACTAAAATTTGCATATCGTCGGAAAGATAGTGCTGGTAAAAGCCTGCCACTGAGAGCAGGCTCAAAGTGACGCTGTTACCTGAGGAAGGCTCATAGGTCGATTTGTTCCGAAGCAGGACCGCTAACACACTTGGTTGTTTTCAAGCTTATTTAACAGTAAGTTTTCAACAACTGTCAAGTGATCCAGATAGTTTGGTCTCGTTTTTATCTTTATTTGTGGGGACTGACACGGAGAGACCACTGGAAAATAAATAGCAGTTCAGTAGTGTTGACAAGAACCTTAGTGTCAAAGAAAGAGCCAAGTTTGTTAAGGTTGTGGGTAAGGCCCAGTCCACTGGATGGTGGGCAAGCGTGAGGACCTGGATTCTCATCCTTAACACCCACCTAAACAGCTGAGTAGTGTGGCTTGTGCTTGTCACCCTAGCACTGCACACTTGTGTTTGTCCCTGTGCACAAACACACACAGACACAAAAGATGGATAGCATCCTTGCAGTGACACCCCATGTGGCCTTCGCAAGTGCGCACGCGCACACACGCAACACATAAAAATGTTTCATTGTTCAGTCAACAAACATCCATGTACAAATCCTGTGCCGACTGTTGAAAGGGAACCGCTTACAGGTAGTGGGGGAGACACTCAGCTAGCTTCTGGTGGGACACGTCCATGCGAGAGAAGTCAAGGAAAGGTCAGACAGAGCGCTGCCAGGGTGGAAGCTGGCCTTGAGTGGTTCCAAGTGTGGTGGACCAGGGAAAGGCCTTGAAAAGCATTGAGGGAAAAGTTGAATGTCAATAGCGAGGGGAGGGAGTGACATTGCAAGGAGAACAAATTGAGTGGACAAGCCACGAAAGCTCTTCAAGCACAGAGTGAGTCACTCAGAGGCGTGTCATGTGCAGTGACTAAAGTGATCAAGAATATGAAGGGCTGGAATGCGAACTGAGATCAAAATGGGAGCGCGGTGCCCTAAATGTCGTGCTGAGGTGTCTTAGCTCTCTTGGCAGGCAGTGGGGGCAGAATGAGTGATGGCGGAAGACAGAGGCCCAAGGAAAGGAAAGACAAAGGAAGGTTCATAGAGCCCATGTACCAGGCTGGTTGTTCCAACACATGCAGTTATGGATTCAGGGAAGGGAATTTTGTATCCATTTTGGTTCTAACCTGGTCTGTCACTGCCTCTGGTGACATATTCCTGGTGCTCCTTGCCAAACCAAGTGCTTGATTCCAGGAAAAGCCCTGGCAAGCTAAAGTCCAAAGTGGTGCTTCTCTGTCCCTTCAGTTAAGTGCTGGAGTTTGGTGTGTAAGACATTTCACCCCTGACAGAACTTGAAGTCATGCGAGGGCTAAGAGAAAAGTGAGAATGTAATCCAATGTGCTACTCTTTAGCTTTAGAATTTTCTTCGTGTCACCTCCCAGAAAGAGAATGTAACTTTTGGTCTCTGACCTTTTTTGGGAAAGAGCTAGGACAATGGCACTGTGGGCAGGTTATGCGTGGGCCGTGGGGTGGAGAATGGCAAGAACTTTATTGCATTTCTTAGGGAGGAGGGAGGAGGGAGAAGGCTCAGGCCCATGCAGACCCTACAGTTGTTCCTTTGGTTATGCAGGCAAAGATGTAGATCAGATCTAATTAATTTTCTATCCTCTTGACAACTAGCTGAATTCATCTAAGGTCTTGATGAGATTGTTGTGGAAAGGGTAAGAAAGGAAAAAAAGTTAAATGTCAGCTATGCGAAAGCTATTTCATGTCCCTGCCTGCCTGAATCAGTGCAGCAATATTGGAATTTTCTAGAGACACTCAGTAACCCCCCCCTTTCTTACAAATACCATCCATTTTCTCCAAAAATGAAGGTCTTAAATTATGATTAGGAAAGCTTAAACTTTTACTTTTGAAACAGCAATTTGAACGATGGTGTGTTTGAAATAAAAACTTCCCTGTCCAGTGGCCTGTCCTCTGCATCTGTGTTCTCAGGCCCTATCATTCCAGGCATGACACTTCACCCCACCTCTTCTCTCGGTTTCTCTTTTTTTTCCCCACTCTCGCCCATCTCTTGTACAAATATACACACACAATAGCAAAGGTTTCTGACAGCTCAACAGAACTTTCAAGGAGTCTGGGGACTAGGCTAGGCATGATCTTGTTAAGAGAGCATCTGGAGCCGTTTGTTCTTTAACTGATTCAACCACTCTGTTCCTCCAGGTTCTGTTGTGTCTTCATAATGAAATCGTGAAGAGTCGATTCAAGAGTTTGGGTCCCATTTAAAAATGGAAAAATAATATTAGCTTTCTCTCAGAGCTTAGTGTTGTGTGGTCTATTGGTTTTAAGTCTTCTGAGACAGCCTTCTTGCAGCCCTCCTTGTTCTGTAGGCAGACCGGTCTATAGAGGGCTACGTAAAATGGGTAATTTCCAAAGAGTAGCTTCTCTTTTCTTGACATGAGATGTGAGAGTGGCCTCAAACTCTGTAGGGCTTGTCCAAAATATGTAACAAACACCACTGCCCTGGAGAGAAAGGACAGGATGAGCTGTGTTCTATTGTTGGTACCAGGGAAACACAGGCTGTTTAAAGTCTTAAGCAAAGCCCTGCAAAGTGCATGGACTGCTGAATGGATGGTCAGCAGCCCCACAAGCTTCATTAGACATCAATCTCTTTAGCACTTTAAATCTCACCACGGCCCTGAAGCAAGTTACTGAAACATAGTTGAGTCTATTCATGCCAGACACATGTTAGATGGGATCTTAATCAGTGTCAGGGAGCCCATTACAGGCAATGGAAAGGTGTGTCATCTCCAATTAATATTTCCTAACCTCTTCTAAGTCTGCAGCTCGGGCACTGTCTGTGTAAAGTGGTTTGTTTTTAATGGAGTGATTGGAATTCTCTCACCTTGTTTACGTTTAAAGTTTATATTTTTTACAAGGATGTGTTTATTTTCAAAATGGTGCATCCACCAGTAGTTCACTGGAGTGGAAGGTGGTGGTTATGAATGGTATAGAAATAATAGAATTTCCATATGGACAGCCACTGACAATGCTTTATTCGAAGGGGAAAATGGTGTCAAGAAATTTATAGGGCCGTAAACTATATTATGCCTAACCTTTCAGACATATTAAAGCATGTCATTTGCAGTCCTCTAGCCTCTTGTTATTCATAAATAATAGATAACCCTGGACACAATCATCTGACATTTGTTAAGGTAATAAATACACCCTAAGTGCTGATTGGCCTTGCTTTCTGTGATTTAACAGCACACAACAGAAATTTAATGTAACTTAAAATGTCATGCATTTCTATGGGTTTTCAGATTCAGTTCTCCTTAACAGACCCCAATTGCCAAGTGGAGGGCACTGCCTTCCTGGGCTTTTTCATTATCATAAAGCAGTACCTTAACATGGGAGTGAAACATGAACTCAGGTTCCTCCTTTCAGTTGAGAAAATACAAAGAGAGAGGACCTTCCTGGGTTCCTGTCCTTGTGTCTAGCCACGAAGAGGTATGGGGAGATTTATCGATGCCCCGAGCAATTTTTAATGGTCATGAATGGAGTTTAAGGAGCTGATTTGGGGTGCCGCTAGATGTGGCCCATTAAAGGAGGTGACTTTACCCAATGCTGGGCACTCAGAAGCATTCTGCCTCTTCTTCCCCTGAGATCCAGGCACACCGGGGCTGATCCAACCAGGGACACATCTGATTCCTGCAATCCAATCAGTACCCAATGGCCACTGTTACAGAGATAGACCATGTCCTCATGTTAGGGCCACTAGAGGCCACAGGCATCTTCTAAGGAGCCATGGGATAAGACGTTGGGTGGTTTTGTTTGGTGTTGTAAGCGTAGTGGCATACCTTAGGGCATATGTAATAGTTTTGTCAGGTACTCACACACACACGCCTCCACACAGACACATAAACATGAGTGAGAAACAAGAAAAGCGCCTCTCTAAAAAGACAAAAGAAAGACATTTGCGCAAGAGAAAAATGTGATGGATTTGGTTGTTTTCCAATAAAATAGCATCATTTTTGTATTCTCTGTCAGAATGTTAGTGTTAATCAGGGTAAAAAAAATCACATGTATAACCTAAAGATTGGCATGTTGAACGCCCAGGCACACTTGGTTCATTTACTTACGTTTTTCTTTTTTTTTTTAAAAAAAAATGGAAATCTGTTTATTCATCACTTTAGTCGTGTCTGAGCTAAATCACGTAGGTTTGTTTTCTAAAAAATTGCTGATTACAGTTAAGGTGGCGTTCAAAAATGTTAGTGAACACAAGAATTTACCAGCATCCGTGCCCTGGACCTGAAGAGTTGTGTCTTTAACAAGTTCAAGGTGATGCTGATCCAGGGTAGCACTGACTGGTGACACTGTTCAAGGTGCTCACGGGGTGTCTTTTTGAAGCTCATTTGCCAAGGCTATATGTTTTGATCTTTTTCTCCACTCTTAACTAACACAGCATCTTGGCCCCTCTTCAAGGCAGGCAACTCATCCGAAATTTTAGAAATACTGCCTGTTCCCGAACAGGCCATATGCTCTCCATACTCTCTCATTCGCTTAGCCCATTTCATCCTTCCAACAACCCTCATCTTAGAGCCCATGTTGCTCAAGCTGATTGAGAGACATGCCTGTAGGTCACACAGTGGGTTATTTTTAGAAACAAATCTCAAATCCAGGTCTTCGTAACTTCAGAGTTTATGTTTTTCACTAACACTCCCCCGTGTTGTTTTCAAAGTGGAATATTATTAAGCAGACCTCCTCCCTCTTGTTGTTTTATCTTTGCTTTGTAGAGAAAATCCAAGGCACCACAAATAATCTAATCAAAGAATCATCTGAATTTTCCAATTCCCCATTTCATAATTTGATACCTCATTATAAAGTAAAGGGAGAAGACAGGATGAGGAAGTTGGTGTGATTTTAGGAATCATATAGATGTTAAGATCACAGTCTTACCTAGAAAGAAAAACTCAGGGCAGGAAAATAAACCTTGAATCTTGTGCAAATGGGGCTGAGTTGGTTCTGAGAGTATATTCAGCTTTTCGGAAGACCAGACTTGACTTCTCGACACCCGCATCAGGCAGCTTAAAACTATCGTTAACTCTCCTCCAGAGCAGGCATCTGATGCCTTTACTCTCCACTAACACCAGGATGAATGTGTATACACCCCTCACACTTACAACACATACACACATGATTAAAGATAATAAAATAGATTTTTGTACAAAAACCACAAAAATAATCAGTAAGCGTATGGGTAAAATAACAGTTCTAAAGCATGGGCCCACAGACCAACATTCTAAGGCACGTCTTTAAAAATTATCCTACTGTTACTCTTGATCCAACAGAGACACTAATCTACTGTCTGAATGCACAGTCCCACTGGCAAGGTCATGTCTAAGCCAGCAGAGTAGCAGAGGATGAGTGAGCCAAGCACAGGGGGAAATGAACGCATCGTTCTAAATAAAAATGAAGTCGAATGAGTTTCACACTTGGTCTCCTTCCTCTTCCCATGAAGGCATCCCAGCCAAAACTGTATATGTTTCAGAAGTGGGAGAGCTGGCAGTGGGCTCATCCACAGTCAATTATAAGCATCATTGCAATGTGTGAGTCCTAAACTGGAGTTATTAACTAGCCAGGGTAGGGGCCTGCCTATACTCAGGCATGGTGAGTCACTAGCTTTAGACATCTCAAAGCCTCTGACCCCTCCCAATGCCTAATCTATGTCATGCCAGGGAAATAAAATAGAAAGGAAAGTTTGAGTTATAAATTCGGAGCCCGTTTTCAGGGCTGCTGGCATTTTCAGTCTATTCCAAACCATCTGGTTAACATTAGCCCCTAAGACAAGAAGAAGGCTGTTTCCTGCCAAGATAACCACAGAAAGCTACCATTTCATTTTTCAGTGTGGTCATCCCTGTGGGCTGGGGTGTGGCCCTGTGGAGAGATTGTCTGCAGTTGAGGCTTTCCTGCTGCTTGCTTTCTTCTCTTCATAGGGATTACAGTGGGCTCTGTGTGGTTAGCCCTAGTGGTGCTGGCTCTTGGTTGGTTCATTCATTCTGATTGCCTTGGAGGACTCTGAGCCTGGCAGTTTGTTGCAATAAGATTTTTCAAACAAGAAAAATTGGGTTGTTAGATTCTATTCACTCAAGTTGTTATGAGGATTTCAAGGAAATTGCAGGCTTGTCTTACTATAAAGCAGAACCGAGAGTCTATTTTTAGGGGATCCGACTCCGGGGCTTTTCTTGGGGTTTTGCCATCGTTCTTAGTTCTCAGACCCAACACAAACCCCCTCTGGCTCAATGATGGAGGAAATGTCCATCCTCCTTTTTGCCTTTGCATATTTCTCTAAAGGACACAGAGAAGCTTTGTTGTCTTTGTGGTCACCGGGTCCGCTCGACACAGATGCCTATTAATCACTTCACTATGGAGACAGACACATCCATCATACCGCCGCAGCTCTGAAACAGGCAGCACACTGAGTGAGGGTGAGGGGCTAAAGTACACACTTAACCATTTCGAGTTAACCATGTCTGCATCTTTGAGCAGGAGAGAGAGGTCATTGGAGCGGGTTGGGAAGGGCTCAGGTTTTTAGCTTAATAAGCAAAACTGACTTTATCTAAGTTTCTCTGTTTTGATGGGTCATTTAGCATCTCCCAGGTTTTTTGGTGTAAATGGCAGGTAATAGGTACACTTGAAGACTGAGAGTTCTAATTCTTAAAAAGAATGGTGATAATAATAATAATGATGATGACGATAATAATATGATAGCTGTACTTTTGCAAGGGTACTTAGCTCTGGCTTCTTCGTAAACTGGTTTTTCAGTAATGAATTCAATATAGAACAAAGCAACCTTAGAGTCAGCTTCTCCTGACAGGAGGAAAGAACTTTCCTTCTCCAACTGCTGGGTCTTCTAAATACCTCTTTTGGTCTTTCGGGGCTGCTCAAATCCCTCTCCCCAATGTTTTTATCTTCTATTTTTCTTAGTTTTCCTCCAGCTGTGTTCATTCACCCAAGCGTTTATTTACAGTTGGTTTAACAGATATCTGCTAAACATCTCTCTTCCTGGGACTAAGGGATGAATTCATTTCTCTTAGAACAGTCTTGCAGAGGAAGACAAGCATGAAGTGTGTTTCTTGCCAGTGAAGATTATAGGAGAAAGGAACATAGCCCCAGGATACATGTAGAAAGTAAATCTGGCCCAATGTGAGGATTTCTTCATTAAAGCTTAGACTCTAATAACGGAGCCATGTATATGAGAAGGTGGGAGATGTTCCTGGCCAGAGGGGGCAAAAGCTTGTGAAACTCCAGTACCAAAGGCAGTACAATGGGGTTGGTCTCACCAAAATATAAGTGACCAGAAAGGCATTTCCCTGTTGCTAAATAGAGCTGTCACCTTTCTCCATCTCTACAACCCTATACATCTTTGAGGCTCAGCTCAATTTCATCTCCTTGTTAAAGCTTTGGTTTGGCCTCCGAGTAAGGATGGTTCCTATTCTAGTTCTATACTTTGTGGAATTAAGGACAAGGTCTGCCTTCCCATTCCTGGCTTGTGCCTCATTCACTGCCCCATCCTCCCAGCTCTGCGTTATTATGCTCCGGGAATGTGTGTCTGATGAGGGAATCCACAAAGAGGCTAATATCGGGATAATGAAAAGAAGGACACCAGGAGAATCTCAGTCTAACCCAGAGTTAGAAGCTATCATCCGGTCTGTAGTACAGTGCTCTGGCGGCCAGGTCTGGCTCCCATGAACAGACCAGGCAGGCCAGAGGAAGCACAGTCAGATCTACTTACCAAAGCCACGTTTCTAAACAGAAGATTGGGTTTCTGACATTTCAGAATTCGTTTGCAAGGTCATCATGGGAAAATTCAGAATTGCACTGGGGCTCCTTTTGACTTTACAATATATAATTGCTCTTATTTTTGAATCGTGTGTTTTTAGGGCCATCATTCATAGTCTTTTCATTGTTTTGACCTCTAAAGAGCTTCAAATTCCTTCACTGAGGCCTCCAGGAAACCTGAAAACTCTCACTTCAAAAGGAAAAAAGAAAGAAAAGAAAAGAAAAACAAAGCACAGAGAATCTACTCTTCTTAGGTCTGCCAATTTAAGGCATGTTTTCAGAGAAATCTCTATGCCATTGTGCTCCTTGCTTCCTGCAATAGGAAGGTAAAAAATGAAGATCCATTTAGCACCTTATGACTGGTGAGAAATAGCTGGTGGTTAATGACTCGCTGCATAGCATTTTTCAGATTCTGTTTTTGTTCCTGATGCCCCGTTTTCAACTGGTGAGAACAGAAGTCCCAGGGACTGATAGAAAGCACGTAATAGCCTAGGGTGGGGAAGCCTATTCTTTTACTTCTGCACCGTGGGAGGACTCGGGCAGGTGAGACTGGCATATTCCCAGGACTCCATCCAGCACCTGACGCAAGGGATGTTCCTTCCAGCCCCAGCCTGTGGCCCTTGGCCCTATGCAGAGATGCATTTGTTTCAGATTGAGCAATCTCACTGGAGCATCAGTTGTCATAAACAACCCTTTTGCCCTCACTGCTCCTTTGGAATCATCCCAAAGCCAATTTCTTTTCATTTATAAGACAGTTTCTCCTCTTATTGTTTTGAGCAACTACCTGGGTACCTTTTTAGATCTCTATTTGTATGGTAAGTGTTACTATCAAAATTCTATTGGGATGATAACTGAAGACCATGTCTTTCTGAGATTTTCATATCGAGGTCATACAGACAATCCAAAGATGACTCACAAGGCTTAGAGATGTATTGTTAAATGTCCCTACAATGTACTGAAAACCCACACGTTCAATAGCCACTCATTAAGCTACACAACTCTGAATCCTGGGGAAGGCTTGGGTGACAAGTGCTAATAGCGTGGTAACTGCTTCAAGGAGCTGAATATGGAATTATTAGTCCACTGGGCATCTAACTCTTCTTGCTGGGTTTTGCTCAATATTTTCCAGCTTTGTCTTAATTGTTTCAAAAAAGTTCATGACCTACAAGCTGTCCTGAAATATTTGGCCCCATTTGACAGCATAAAGAGGAGGAAGGATGTGTCTGCCTGCCTCCCCGGGGAGACAGATAACTGACAGGCTGAACCAGAGCTGTTGTGACTTACCATTCTGAAGCCCTCGGAAAACCACTAACTCACCATTCTTCTGACCTTTACCCCCAACACACACACACACACACCGAACTGTGACATTCAGACTCTTTCTTGGTCTTCATTTGATTGTCCTGCCCTCCTGAAAGGCAGCAAGACTGTGTTGAGCTCAAATTATAGATGAAAAAGTGGAGGTCCAGAGCTGTTAAGCCAACTATCCAAAAAGTCACCAGTCTATAGGTGAGGACCCAAGACTCCAGGCCTTTTGAGGTCTTGTGTTGTGCCACTTGCATCAGCACCACCAGCGCTGTGAGACAGAGCACTGTGCTCAAGCCTTTGCCATGGCTAAATGACAGGATTAATTTACTCACTGCCACTCCTTTGTTGGTGTCCATGATGTGCACAGAAATCTTTAAGCTTGGAAGGCATTTCCAAAAACAAAATCCCCCTTCCTAGCTTCCATTTCCATTTAATATCTGTTTTTAACATGGAGCTTAGGGTTTCTGAATTTGTCTAAACAGATGAGAAGGCCCCCTGCTTCACTCACCTGAAAGATGAGGAGAGACAGAAAGTGTTGTTGTTGTTTTAAGATAGTATTTACATAGCGAAATGAGACTGAGGAAAATAGGCACATCATTTTCCTGAAAGGTCAAATCCTACTTGACTGGTTAACAACCTGAAACATGAACTCAAATGTCATCCACTAAAAAAGTCTTTGCTGGTAATAGAGCAAGTGGTTTCTATGAGTCTCAGACAGCTAAAGACCTTTGCACATGAAAGAAGAATATTTAGGGGCTAAAATTATGAATAAGAAGCAATGGATAAATGTGGCGATTACATAAAACTACCATTGAAGTAAGTGCATTGTTCTAGCCTTATGGTACTGAAGTTTCATACTCTGCTCACTGTGTGTGGGGGGTGGGGGGCCACAGGGACATGACACACATGTCAACAGGCAAGGGGTTGACAAAGGATGAACCCAGTCACATGAGCAAACTCATTTTGAGATGAAGGAACGCCTTCTTTTAAAAGGGCAGACTGCGGTGGGAGGGGCTGACCTGGCGGCGCTCTGGTTAGGAGATGGGCAATTTCAGACTGATTGGCACTTTCTTAGAGGTAGGAGTTGTGTGACCAGATGACACGCAGCTAATTAGGATATTCTGGTTAGAAAATTACTTTCTAACCAGAAAAGATTTGCAAGTCTTCCGGACGAAGACCAATATTTTCTGGGACTAACCTTCTAACTTACTGGTCTGCCCTGATCCACATCTCTGTGTCCATAAAGGAGAGGGTGACAGGAATAGCTGCCTTGACTTCCTCTTACTCATCACCAACCTTGCTGGTTGTTGTGTTCGTTGGGGGAAGGATGTGGAGGTTAAATAGGGAATTCTTAGGTATCTGGTCCCAAGGTTCAGCTTTAGTCTTACCTTTCCTTGTACCTTCTAAGTGGAGAGAGCCATGCTAGCTCTAGAATGCCAAAGTCTACTGTAGGAAGCTTCCTCTAATACGTAAACTTTTCTTGCAGTCCCCACTAAATACGAGAACCTAAACGGACTCTGTGAAATGCCCGTTGTGGTGAGAACCTGCTACCTTCTATGGATGGGTAGAACCTGACTAGAACCGTGGAACTCACCAAATCAATGAGAAAAATGAAACCATTTTATTCACAGATGTACACATTGGTTTGTACAATAATGTAGGAAGTTAAGAATATGTGTGATAGAATTCCAAGCACAATCAAAACTGAAGGAAAATCAGTTGCTATTTTAACACGACAAGGAAATGCAAATTTTAGGAAGAAATCTTCATTAGCACATTTTCTTTCAGGGGTAGGTATTAAAACATTTCTGAATGCAAGACAGCCCACTGTCTGGGGCACATTCCACATAATGTGTGAGTTAGAACTGCATTTCCCTGCTGGGTTTTGTTTTGTTTTTTTCTTCGTCTTGGTTTTTACCCCTTAAAAAGTGGAAAGCGTCACTTCGGGAAATTATTCAACATCTTTCCGTCTTCCACTGTGCTCTGTGGGGTCCCTCGCCCCATCCCCCTATCACCAGGGGTATTTGTCTAATCATAAAATCTTACATCTTAAAAGGTGTTTGCTACTTGTGTTTACTCCCACTGGAAGTCACCTCACAATCCTTTGTCACAGGACGGTCACACCCCCTCCTCCCCCACAAGCACGTGTGATGTCACAGTATGAGAGGATCCTTGAGAGGGAAGAGTGTGATCTTCCAGCTGAGTTTTTAGGGTTTCTAAGTTATCAGTTTAGCAATCAAAATATTTTAGGCAGAGCCCACCCACTCCCACCCATAACAGAGCTATGTTTCTCCAAGGTCTCGGCTGTGACATTTAAAATATAACCGCAACAATCAGCAAAAGTTTAAGGGTTGAATATCATAATTTTAGGAGTGGATAGAGATTTTTTTTTGTTTGTTTCATTTTTATTCTAATTTGGTGCCACTTACAATTACCAGTAAAATACATTAAACAATATTCCACAGGGAGTTGATTTAGCAGGTGAAAAATGTGTCTCCAGAGACCAGACAAGGTACATTTTCTGTCCTGCCATCTTTCCATAATAGGAACAATGTTTACATTTCTTCATGCAGTGCCTCTAATATATTCATCTTCTTTCAGTCTCCAGAGGCAGGGATGGAAGTATTTGAGACTTTTTTTTTTTTTTAGCTACCGGCATCAAGCACTTAGGATTTGAGGGCTGTGATGTCTGTTCGCACTTGGTATGAAAAAAATAAAAGCGCCTGTGTTTGCATTCGATTAGAGTGGCTCAGCTTGGTGGCTGATTAGGCAGGATAGAAACTGCAACTTTTTTTTCCTTCAGAAATGAGGCTTCTTGGTTAATGTAGTGGAAGATAATAGATGGGGGTAGCCACATAATTTTTGTTAAACTGAAGAGATCAGCTCTGCTGAAGAATCTCCTAGTGACAGCAAGCCCTAAGAGTAATAATGGGACCTGACACTTTACGAGCCCACAACGGGGGGGTGGGGGATAGTTTAAATATTCTTTCTACTGCATATTTACCTGAAATTGAGTGGAGTGCGGGGTTTTTTTTTTCCTTTTTGATGCAAAATAAATGTAAATATTGTAACTTGTGAGCTTCAGCTATTTTTCACTGTGGTGACATAAACCCTCTACCCTCTTGTCTCTTCAAAAGCAAACATGCCTTTCTCCAGACAGAGGCCCTGTTGTCACGAGGCAGTCGTCAAGAAAAGACTTAGCGGAAAGCTCGGATTGTTGTGTGATTTGTTCATTTAACATGCGTATAATTGTTGCTACTTCCTCCAGCCTCAAATAGCTCGTTTATTCTAAATCTTATAGAAGGTGGAAAAGATCAAAAGGAAAAGACATAAATAAATTCTGACCCTGCCGTCGTCCTTAGAAGGAAGTTGAAAGGTCATGTACCAGAGAAAATGAAAGCCACAAAGAAAGCAACAAATAAAATCAATTTACATACATCCCAGAGATGGCTGGGGTGGGGTGGGGGCAGGGAGGATTAATTAGTTCATGTTTGGTAAGCTGCAGCTTGACAATAAGAGCTATTGTCACTTAGTACTGTTATTCATTAACAGTGTGACTGCCATACATCAGCAATCCTCACAGCGTGCTTTTCACTTCTTAACGCCATGTGCGGTGTCTATTACAGGAGTGATTCGGGAAAGTTACCTCAAAAGCAACGACCAGCTCGTCCCTGTCACCCTCTTGGCCATTGCAGTCATTCTGGCTTTTGTCATGGGCGCCGTCTTCTCGGGTATCGTCGTGTACTGTGTGTGTGATCACCGGCGCAAGGACGTGGCTGTAGTGCAGCGCAAGGACAAAGAGCTCACTCACTCGCGTCGGGGATCTATGAGCAGCGTCACCAAGCTCAGTGGCCTCTTCGGGGACACCCAGTCCAAAGACCCAAAGCCCGAGGCCATCCTCACGCCGCTCATGCACAACGGCAAGCTGGCCACGCCGAGCAACACCGCCAAGATGCTCATCAAAGCCGACCAGCACCACCTTGACCTCACCGCCCTGCCCACGCCGGAGTCCACGCCCACGCTGCAGCAGAAGCGGAAACCCAACCGCGGCAGTCGCGAATGGGAGAGGAACCAGAACCTCATCAACGCCTGCACCAAGGACATGCCGCCCATGGGCTCTCCGGTGATTCCCACGGACCTGCCCCTTCGGGCCTCCCCCAGCCACATCCCCAGCGTGGTGGTCCTGCCCATCACGCAGCAGGGCTACCAGCACGAGTATGTAGATCAGCCCAAAATGAGCGAGGTGGTGGCTCAGATGGCCCTGGAGGACCAGGCCGCCACCCTGGAGTATAAGACCATCAAAGAGCATCTGAGCAGCAAGAGTCCCAACCACGGGGTGAACCTTGTGGAGAACCTGGACAGCCTGCCCCCCAAAGTCCCCCAGCGCGAGGCCTCCCTCGGTCCTCCGGGACCCTCGCTGTCGCAGACCGGCCTGAGCAAGCGGCTGGAAATGCAACACTCCTCCTCCTACGGGCTTGAATATAAGAGGAGCTACCCCACGAACTCGCTGACGAGAAGCCACCAGGCCACCACTCTCAAAAGAAACAATACTAACTCCTCCAATTCCTCCCACCTCTCCAGGAACCAGAGCTTTGGCCGGGGAGACAACCCGCCCCCCGCCCCGCAGCGGGTGGACTCTATCCAGCTGCACAGCTCCCAGTCCTCTGGCCAGGCCGTTTCGAGGCAGCCCAGCCTCCATGCCTACAACTCACTGACGAGGTCGGGGCTGAAGCGCACGCCCTCGCTAAAGCCAGATGTACCCCCCAAACCTTCCTTTGCTCCCCTTTCCACATCCCTGAAGTCCAACGATGCGTGTACATAATCCCAGGGGTTGGGGGCCAGGCGTCAAAGCGTCAGACGAGGCGAGGCACCCACCCAGCTCGGCAAGGTCTCCACTGCCTCGAAGTTTCCATCCGACCAAGATGGCCCTGGAGGAGCTGAGGACGCTGCGTCCTCCTCCCTGGGACACAGGGACACTCTCAAAAGTCGGGCGGTGTGGTTTTGTGAAGGCTTAGCAACAGTCACCTCCATCCTCTTCCTTCACATGCTTCCACATCCGTACAGCAGGTCGGACTCTCAAAAAGACTTCAGTAATCATCACAAACATGAGCCAAAAGCACATCCCCACCCCACCCACATGAACACACATGCACAGGCGCACTTACATGCGTGCACTACACACACACACACACACACACACACACACACACACACAGGTTAAAAAAAAGATAAAAAACAACCACATTTTGTCTGTGACTGCACAGGACCTTGCCAAACTTGGCTAAGCGTTCGAAACTTTAAAACACAAAAACTTTTTTTTTTAAATCATGAAAATTAAAAACAACAAAAACAGAAAAAAAAATAAAGAATTCATTGATAATTCTAACTCAGACTTTTAACAATGGCAGAAGTTTACTATGCGCAGATACTGTGAAATGCCCATCAGTGTTACAGCTTTCTTATAGCAGGTAAATGCCATGTTGGGCAAATGATGTCATAGATTTCTGCTCCTCTTCGCTTTTAATGAATAACGTGACCGTTAACGCAAATAACTCTTATTTATTGTTCACCCTTTTTGTTTTTCCTTAAGGAAAAGACTTCCAAATACCACCCGTACGAACAGCTCTGCAGAAGCCCGTGGAAAGTTAAACTATTTAACGTGAAATCCATTAACTGGAATAATCGAGTTTCTTTATTTTTACAATAAATCCACTGAGTAAAGAAGTTGGGGCTGGAATTCTGAGCTTTGTGTTTGGACCATCGGGTCAGTAGCTAAAGGAAAGTGCTAAGAGGGAATATTTATTTAAATCTCCCAGTTAATTTGTCAGTTGGGTTTCTGGCCAAGAAAAAAAAAATGTTTAACGATCCTTCCAGATCCTAACTTCCAACCAGGACAGAAATGTTTAGAATGGCACCCATACCCCGTTGCCACACACACGGCTTTGTCTGAGGCTCCCCCTGTCATGAAGGCACCAGCTTGTGAAAACCCCTCATCTCATTTCACCTTGCATGTGAGACAGCAAACAAAAATACACAAACTGTGTGAGCTAATTAATATGCTGGCTGCTACCTTGCATAAATTAATGATTTGATCACACGAGTACTTCATGAGGTTGCATCTGTGAATAGCCTGTTTTCCACATGTAAATTTGTGCCTTACACCCTGAGTTGTATACACTTGTAAAACTGTCGTGATGATCGACTTTCTTTTCCTACTTGAAATAAATGCAGATATTTATTTAAACCCCACCCTCCACTCAGCCCTCTGGAAGATTGGAGTCAAGCAAATGGGAAAAGAATGCAGAAGTGATGGCTGTGACGCCGAAGGCTGGGTGACACCCTTTAGTGCTCTTTGCCTTCAGTCATGCCACCTGCAACCAGAGCATGGACACACACACCCCCCCGCCCCAGGGTTGTGGGTGGAAAAGCCCCTTTCCCAGAGCTCTCTGCTCTCATTATATTCCCAGATCATTTCAATATGGTGACATCCTCCTGAGCCAGCAGAGATGGGACTAAAGTCCCAGCCCTCGTTTCTGCTGTGTCCGCTGACTGGAGGATTTGCTGTGGTGGTTGGGCAGGCAACTGGCAGGAGTCTCCAAGCTGTGCCTTTAGCACACCCATGCAGTGCACAGAGAATCAACAAGGAAATGGGCCAGGCAGGCTGGTCCCTGCTGTGATTAATGGGTACCCCAAAATACAAGGCAAACCACAACCGATGCTGCAAAATCCATTTTGAGAGTGCAAAAGGTGTTTTTGTTTTGTTGTTGTTTTTTTTTAAATTTCTTTATGTTTGTTGTTTGTAGAGGGTTGGGAGGGGATGGTGTGTGTGTTATTTTCGCCCCTCCCCTTGGTTTTCATTTGCTAAAGCACAGAGAAGGAACCTTAGTTTACTCCATCATGAGCAAAAGAATTGTCTTCACACTGTAAACCATGAGCGTTGTTTTAATATGAACAGTTTATTTGATGGTCTCTTTGTCTCTTTTTGCAGTTTGATCTGGATTTTAGTTTTGTCTTCAAAATAAAATAATTTAAAAAAAGAAAACCTTTCAGAAAGAAAAAAAAATTGACAAAGCTAAATTTGAACTGGTCAGTCACTCTCCTGTATCCTCAGTCAGAGCAGTCCCGAAGAGCCGGTGGACAGCTGAGCACAGGCGCATAGCTCTTTGTTCTAAGAGCTTCTCGCAGATGAGCCAGGCTGTTGTTTGGGATACCCAAGATATCCTGAGGCTTTGTTTTGCTTTTTAGTGAAGCCATTGTTAATGGCCTATAACTATTGTACCCCAGAACCACGAACACTTTTCAAGAAGCAGATACTCTTTTCTTCCTCTCCTTTTCTTTACACATACAACAATTTTAAAAAGGTGGTGGGTGACAGTCACCCTGACACCTTCTCTTCCTGTTTGACTCCCAAGACTATTGCCCCAACCTCATGCCTGTGTTAATGGGCGTCATTGCCTCAGCTGTGTTAAGGAGACCTGTGTCAAAACGCACATCCCAACCTCCCACAACCCATCACTTTCAGTGTTAACCCTACAGTACCACATGTATTGAGCTGGTCTTCTGCATTTAAGTGTCCCTCTCCCTCTCTGCCCTCACCTTGCGTGGGGTGATTGTCCATAAACCCGAGCGTGCCTTTGCTTTCCACCGTGGCTAGACACTGTAGATGCAAAAAACTCAGACTTACGTTGGTTGTAAAGTTGTAAAAATATTGTGATGTCACCAATTTTCCTTCCGTCTCCACGCATCCTAACATCTGATTCACAGTTTAATGTATGTTGTAAAAAAGGAAAAAACAAAAAAAGAATGAAAAAGAAAAGGAGGAAGAAAGAAAAAGAAAGGAAAGGGCTCTTTATTACTTAAGAGTAATAAAACCAGACTGTTCTACGTTATCTTTTGTGTCCTGAATGCTTTTGTTTATGTCTTCAATTTTTATTTTTATTTTTTAGCCACTCTCCTGTCCGGCCCCGTGTCCTTTTAGGATATGATTCTCTTTCTTCTGTCTCTATCTGGGTTTCCACATTGTAAATAACCAGATAGTTAGACATATTTGCTTGCAGTATCTTTACCCTGCCCCCTTCATCCAATGTATTGATGTGTTTTCTCTGCCTGCTCCCAGCCTGGAGCAGGGCTTTAGCAGAAGCCTCTGTAATTAAAAAGCAGAACACGCGTTGACTCCCTCTATTCATTTCATGTGCTTTCTTTTTATGGGCTTGTTCATCATCAAACATTTATGGTAGGCTTGATAGTTTAAGAGATCAAGGCTAGGGTTTTAGTATGGAGGGTCCACTAAAAATAGATCCTTACATAGATGTGACTTCAGCCTTCTTACATATTGATAGGGTGGAGGGTGCTGGAAATGCTTTCTGTTAGCATCTCTTTCTTGTAACTGGGAAGACGGCTGGAGTTATATTGGGATGAAGAGCTCCCCCCTTCCCCCAGATAGCATTATGAAATGTCTATGTCAGGTTTCCCCTCTGGAGACTTTCTAAAAACAATTACTTAAACAAGTCTTTGGCTAAGGTGTTTTACTTGTGACCTTTAGTAATAAAAACATGTTATAAACCAGTTTGAGTGTGAGAAGCTGCAGGGTGGGTCATGGTTCTCATCTAGAGTGATGTCTTGGTCTGGGCTTGGCATCTTTTCCTGAATCACTTCTAATTGTGTTTTGTTTTTAAATACATGCTTGTATTGGTATGCAGTCATTGTATCTAGTGAATGAGTATCAAAATGACATGTTTATATGCATATCATGTAATTGGCCATACTGTACATGTATAGTGCCAACACATTAGGTACAGAGTTGACTATTTTCTGTCTCATTTGCATAGAGAAATTAGCATACGTTTTTTAATCAATGTTCAAAGGTAAAGACCAAATACTGAACAAGTTCTCCAGAACCTAGGTCACACGACCACCTTTGAGCTGGTCCTGAAAGGAAGCATTCTCTGGCCAGCTAGCTCAGAAAGGGGCTAGGCTATGCAGAGGCAGCTTGTGTTGTTTGGGAAGGAAAAGTTTGGTTGGCTTTGAGCAGGGCTTGTGAGAACCTGGACAGGAGGACCTGAGCACCAGATCCCTCCCTTGCTCGGAGGGTGTGCAGCACGCTCACACCCCTGCTTTTAAAAAGCTACCTGAAAGCAAGGTGGAAAATTGCTGGTCCCAGGGCAGAGGTGCCCCACTGATAGGAGCAACGTAACAGCAAAGCCCACACTCTGAAATTGTCCTTCCAGAACCTGACAAAAGCTTCCTTCTTACATGATTGGCAGGTTTGTCCTGCCCAGTTGTCCCCAAGTGTCCTCTCATAAAACTGCAAGGATGGCCCACAGCTGGTTCATTAAAAAAAAAAAAAAGGAGGGGGAAGATGGAACAGAGGGAAGGGGGAAGGATTTGTTAGTGATCCCAAAGCTGATATAGAACAGCTGCCCAGAACACTAGTCCATCATCTCTTGCCCCCATTCACTCAGAGCCTCGGAGCAACATCTGATAGAAAGACCTGATGCCCTCCCTCACTGCATCGAAACCCCAGTCCTTCATAAGCTAGGGATACTGGGAACTTTCTCTATGCCAAGGCAAGGCGCTGGGGGCTCTGGGCTTGAAGTAAGCCATCCTTCCACGACAACCTTATATTTATCTGGTGCCGTCTGCCACTGTCAGCTTTCACTGGTCTTGCAAGGAGGCAGCAGAGGCAGAACAGGTGTAGCAAGTATTTTAGCTGGAGCCCCAGGGATGCCCCCCACTTAGATGGGGGAAAGAAAACACCCTAGACAACCCGATTTTTAATTGCTGTGTTTGCTTGCTTGGGTGCTTGTTAACAAGACTGGAGGTTTCTGCCAGGTGTCTTTAAACTGTGGTGCCTAAGGACAGACTGTCCTCATACAGTTGCCTGCTCAGTGTTTCATGGTTCCAGACTTCTTTCCTTAAGTTCCGTGTCAGGTAAACTCAGCTTTGCAATTTGTCAGAAGTCAATCAAGATGCCCCCAAACTCAATGCATGAGTTTTGTTGTCTGAACAAAGGCTCTTTCAAAACAAAGTCATTCGGCAAGTGAAAGTGTCAAGAAAGGCAGCTCTGATTTCAGACATTGGTCCATTTGGCTGGAGGGAAAGGGACAGGAGGAATTTAAAAGAAGCCCATAGAAATAAAGTAATGTGATTAAGAACGTAATCCTTTCCCTGGCTCAGCCCTGTGACAGCTGGGCATTTGGACCAGTAGCTCTCAGAAACCCCATCTCACGCTTGCCTTAAAACCAGGTGGTGACGTAGCTCTCCTACAGAAGCAGGATGGAAGGGCTCACATTTATTGATCGGGACCACCAGACAGATGGGGATCTTCAATATTCCATTTAGAGCATTGTATATCCCCTGAGATGGGGGGAGGTTGACCTCAAGGAAGGGTTAGGGCTGAATTGATGTGCATTAAATGTGGCTGGGCAGAAAAATGTGCAGATGTCCTGGTAGTAATGGAAATGAAATTTGAGCAAATCAAGGGAGGCAGCTGATTTTGCTTGGGGTCGGGGAGGTCCCAACCCCCTCAGAAAACATCATGCACATGTGCCCACACATAAATTCTATGCTGTGGCTTTTTTTTTTTTTTTTGGTAGCAAAACTGTCACAGTGAGAACCGCAGAATGGGTGTCTCCTGAAGGCAGTTCCTTCAGAAGCACTTTCTCCTCTTTTCTTGGTAGACTTGGGTTCAACCTAAGCACTTTTGCAGGGGTGGGGGTGGGGAGGGAGTTGCCATGAACTACAACTTCGGAATTGTGATCCGAGGAGGTGGCACAGGAGCTTTATGGAGGTCCCTTACACCAGTGACACTGACTGAGTTGGCTAACAGCTTTTTCTTTCTTCCTAATCACCTTCAGAAGGAAGACTCTCCAGAGATTCATTAGCATCGTCCCCAAGGCGCTCCCTCCATCCTGCTAGCCTGCTGTAATAATGGCCCAAATAAGGGAAGCTAATGAAAGGGAAAGTAGGCAACCACGAAACCAGGAACAGTTTTCATTGGTGGTTTCCAACAACAACAATAAAAACAGGTGAAGGTGACCTTGAGCACAATACTAGATACCGGGAAACCAACTGCAAAGACATTCGCTGAATCGGTTAGGTTCCTTCAGATAGGAACAGTGATAACAGCTCACTTCTTGGATGTCATGACAACTTTCTGTGCACCTGTAAGGGAGGTGAGAAGGTGGGCTTTTCTCAACAAAATGTTGTGCCCACTCTCTGATGTGGACACTGAATGTTTTGTATGGCTAGTGTCCTGTCAGTGAAAAAGTATGAATTTTAATAGTAGAACTAACCATTTTTTTTAAATAAAAGTGGAATGGTCTCACCACCCACAGAAGGTCATGGTTTCCAATGACCGAAAAGCATAATAGTATGCATTTTTATTGTAATTTGCAAGCATCATCTTGTTCATTATATCCCTTCATCTTCATCTTGGCCTAGTGTGACGAGCAGGAGAGTCACGATCATCCCCATTTTACAGAAATTGTAATTCAGGGAAAGACCTCTTAGGACCTCACTTAGCGTGGAAATGTAGTCATGCCTCACAAACCTGTGTTGACATCATCCCTGCAGCTCTCTCGGGGACACCTCAGGTTACACAATTACTGGGCTTCACTGAAAGGAAAGAGGCTCCTGCAGAGTCTCCCAAGAGGGATGATCACAACAATGAAGTCCCCAAAATAAAGGCTCGGTGCCCGTGTTCTATTTTAAGGCCATTGTGCACTAATATTTTTCCATAATTAAAGAACACAACTCTTCCTTCCTGCGTCTGCAGAGTCCCGGGGCCAGCCATGATATTAAGAACTGTCAGCAAAGCAGGGAAAGAAGGAGCCAGAGCTGAGTGTGGTGGCTGCCCTGATGAGGGTGGACCCTGCCACTTCAGACATGGTGATAGCATACCTCCAAGCAAGAAAAAGGACAAAAGACTCTGCCTTGGTAGCTGCTTCACCCTATCTCTGCCACACAAGTCACAAAAGAAGTTTCACAAGCTTATAAGAACCCAGGCTGTATGAGTAGACAAAAAAACATCCTACACATGGCAGCTTGGAGAATTTTCCCAACCTTCTTCTTCCAAAGGACAGGGGTCATTACAAAAAGAAAAGTCCGGAAGGAATCTCCAGCCCCACAGGATGATGTGAAGAGTTAATTTGCTTACATGTCTAGAACGATATCTCAACTTCTGTTCTCTACCTCACATTTGCCCCCTCATCCATTCCCCAAGTTCTGTGCTGTAACACCTACAGACTAGACCTCCCCGAGTAAATGAGCCTAAGCATCATGCTCAATGGGAGAGACTGCTGTCTGCTCTGTTGTCTCCAGGCCACACAGCTGGACAGTTACCAGGCTGGACTTCTCCACAGCACTCTGAGGAAGCCGACCTCCTCCAACCCTGGGCAGCTGACCTAAGGAAGATGAGAGGAAGATGAAGGTGGACATTCCCCAGATCCTACTGTTTTCTATAATCTGATTGCTCTGTGCTTTGTTTGCTTCCTTGTTAGACAATGAAAGGTCTGTTTCCAATCTATGCAGGTTTCTCTATACACAAGCATGCTTTGTGGTAAATAAGGAGTCTTGATTGTGATCAACTACACCTACAGTAACAGAGCATAAAACATGTATGTAATCCCACCTGCACTGCAATGTTGTTTACTGAATGATGCACTCATTAAGGGTAACAACTTTGGAAGCAATTAACTTTCCCTGATCCAAAGGGTCAGAGTCAATTGCCAGTTAACTTAGAAAAGGAAGTCATGTATTTCAAAGTGTGGATTGCCATTGCTGTATGCCTGACTCCTCCGTTCTTGGAGACAAGTGTGTGTGTGTGTGTGTGTGTGTGTGTGTGTGTGTGTGTGTGTGTGTGTGTGAGAGAGAGAGAGAGAGACAGAGAGAGAGAGAGAGAGGAGAGAAATTGTCTGTTGAAGGGTGGTGTAGGTGTCAGCTAATTTGAATTCTTATTGGTGTTTAACTTTACTTAAGAACCAAAGATTTATTCTCCTCTGTTTCCAGGGTAAAGAGAAAGCCTGTGATCGCATTTCTTGCTTCAAGAGAAAAGATAATGTGTTAGACGTATATGTATGAATAGAAACAGGTCTATAGTCATATTTCTCTGACTGTGTAATTTAAACAGTGTAAGTCAGTGGGGAAGGGCGGTAATTGCAGCCAAAGTAAGTGAGGTGAAAATTACAAGGTGCTGGAGCATCTGCATCTCATTTTAATTAGGTGACTATAATAGCAAGATCAAAAACTTCTCCTTGTCACTCAATCTGTTGGGCTTTCTAATCGAGAAACCAAAGGGATCATTTTGTCCTCAAGAAAGAGTTACCACAAAACAATTCTCTCTCTCCTTACCTGGCCAGAGCAACAGATGGATCTGGGCCCAGAAACACAGCTCAGTGTGTGTGTGTGTGTGTGTGTATGTGTGTGTGCCTGCGCATTTGTCTGCACAAGTGTATGTATCTTTATGTGTATGTGTGTTTGTGTGTGTGTGTATGTATGTATGTATGTATGTAAGTGGGTGTAGGAAGCACTGTGGGAAAGGAATGCTCCAAGGCCCACCCCCAAGGCTTAAGAACAATCATTCTTAATTTAGTAGTTGGCACTTTCCCTTCACAGGGTAAGATAGCTGAGAAGAGAGCTGGAGCTGCTCTCTCCAGGTCTCTGTTTGGGACAGTAGTCCACATTTCTGGCCTGCTCCTTTCCTCTCTTAAAAAACAGACTTAGTGACACCTCCCTGTTTACTGCATGGGAGTGAGCGAAAGTCAAATCAGGTGATGTTTTAGAGAGTAATTGAAAAACTCAAAACTCTTTTCCAGTGTGATTAACAAAATGAGAATCCTAGCCCTCAGACTTCTCCATCATCAAATTTAATGACTTTGACGTCCATCTTACTGATGATAAGTCACTTTCTCTCTCTCCCTGCCTAGAAGGCTAAAAGTTCTGTTTCTGCTTCACTGTTGTGGCATGCCATCTCTGTGATGTCCATATGGTGGCCTAGGGGCAGAAATCCTTCAGTGTAGCTCTCTTCGTCCATTCACAAATGGTCTAAACAGACCTGTCTCCTCTGCAGCCCAGGGCTCTACCATACTGTGTTAGCTTTCCTATCATACTGAGTAGGAGAGGACCCAGAAATCTCTCTGGGAAATAATCTTAAATTCACTCACTGCCTTTGGGCCAGGAAGCTTATACTCTATGCCCCAGGTCATGATGCCCAGTAATCTTCGCTTGCCAATCCATTTTGGTGACTTGTACCTTAAACTGATTATATTCACAGCTATATATATATCCCTAGGGCATCTTCAGTACTGCTATCCCTCAGACCTAAAGTGCTTCATTTTTCTACTGCAAAATGACCTGGATAGAACTACTCACCCCATCCCAAATCTGTCTCTATCTCATATCCCAAGAGTTCATGACTTTCCTTGCAGGGGAAAAACTCCTAAGCATCATACCAAAAATATTAGTCATTATTATGTCATAATATTAAAAGACCTAACTCAATACCTTCATTTTAGAGAAGAATACATGCAGCATACCTTTGTAGCAGATATTGGGGAGAAAGACAGGAGATACAAATTATTATCTAACTGGATGAGACCATACTATACTAAAGAATGCTAACTTCTAATGAAAGTAATTCCAGAACCCAGAGGAAAAAGAAAAAAGAAAAAAAGAAAAAAAGAAAGAAAATAAATGGAATTTATTTCACTTTTATATAAAAGCTGTACACCCTATGGTCCAAGGTCAGTGGGACAGCTGTGACCCCCGATTCCAAACTTAAGGTTCTGTAGCTATGCCAAATGGGAAAAGATGCAAGTAGTTGGGGGACATACTCAGTCATTGTAAGGACTGATCTCATGGGTGGAGTGGAATGCTTTTCTTTACATCCCACAGGAAGGGGTATGCATTAGTCAGGGTCCACTGGATCTACCTTGGGCTTTTGAAACCTCAAAGCCCATCCCCAGTGACACATTTCCTCCAACAAGGCCACTCCTCCTAATCCTTCTCAAGTAGTGCCACTCGCTGATAACTAAGCATTCGAATGTATGAGCCTATGGGAGCCATTCTTATTCAAATCACCACATTCCACTCCCTCATAGGCCTGTAGCCATATCGTAATTCAAAATGCATTTTGTCCTACTTCAAAAGTCCCCATAGTCTATCACAGTTTCAACCCTGTTTAAAAATCTGAAGTTCAAAGTGATTTCAGAGACTGGACTATCTCTTAACTGTAACCCCTGTAAAATTAAAAAAACAGATTACATACTTCCAACATACAATGGCACAGACTATAAATTGCCTTTCCTAAAGGGAGAAAAGGAAACATAGTAAGAAAATGCTGGACCAAAGCAAGACCAAAACCTCGCAGGAAAAACTCTAAACTCTACATCTCCATGTTTAATGTCAACATACTCTTCAAATCTCCAGCTCTTCTCATTTTTGTTGACTGCAACACACTTCTTTGTTTGGGGGGGCAGTCCACTCCTTCTTAGCAGCTTTCCTTGGCAGGTATCTCATGACTGGCATCTCCAACGTCTTGGGGTCACCAACAAAATACAAGCTTCTCTTTCACAGCTTCACCCAATGGCTTCTCTAGTCATCCATGGAAGAACACCTCTGACACATGCCTGGCCTCAGCAGCTTTCCTTAACTGTAGATGGACATTCTATAACCCCTTTCTTGACTCTAAAACCAGAACCAGGTGGCTGAAACTGCCAAAAGCTGCTGCTTATTGGTGATGTAATGTGGACTCCTCATTCAAATACATTTGCATCAGCTTTGTTTTCAATGGCTTCCTTCACTGCTTAACCTTCTTTTTAATTCCTTTTCACAAGTTGTGAGCTTGGCTGGGTGAGGTCTTGATGTGAGGTTACCACTCTCTTTATTCCATTTAGCACTGGATTTAGCTCTATTATACTTTCTAATGCTCCTTTTCTTCTGCAACTGTGTATTTTGTATTTTTCTTGCTCCTTTTTAAAATATATCTGTATAAGTGTGGCCACTAATAACCATGTGTCACAGTTCTTATTAGGCTGTATTGAAATCTCCTCTGCCAAAGCCATTAATCCAAAACTCTTCAATTTAGCCTCAGGTAGATTAATTTTGGACAATGGAAGAAAGCATCCATATTCTTTGCCAAAATATCACAAGAATGGTCCCAAGGCCACTTATTAATATTCTTCTCCTGTGAAACCCCTTGAGCTAGGCTGTCATAATCTAAATGCTCTCAGCACCACTGTCTTTCACACTCTTTCAAGTATGGCACATTAAGCACTCAACTGCTTTCCTAACCCAAAGTCACAAAGTCCACATTCAGCCAACAAGCAGCATGGTCAGGCCTGTCACAGAAATACCCAACTCATTGGTACCAACCTCTGCCTTAGTCAATGTTCTATTGCTATGAAGAGACACCATGACCAAAGCAAATATTATAGAGAAAAGTATTTAATTGTGGCTTGCTTACAGTTCGAGAGATGTAGTCCATTTTCTTCATGGCAAGGAGCATGGAGGAATGCAGGCAGACAGGGTGCTGGGTCTGCAACCAGGAGGAATAGTGAGAGCCACTAGACCTGGGTCGGGCTTTTGAAAGCTCAAAGCTTACCTCCAATGACACACTTTATCCAACAAGGCCATACCTACCTCAACAAGGCCACACCTCCAAATCCTAAGTAGCATCACTCCCTGATGACTAAACATCCAAACATATGAGCTTATAGAAGGTTCATTCCTATTCAAAATGTGGCCCAAAAAGCCCTCATTACCACCATCCAGGGTTGTGTATCCCAGGGCTACACTGAACATCAAGGGAGATGCCAAAATACAGGTTTCCGGTTGTTCTAGCCTCACTTCTGTTTCTGTGATAGAAGATGAAAAGCATTTTAGGAGAGAAGGGAGTTTATCTGGTTTACAAACAGCTAGTGACATCACATCCAGGGTCCAGTGCAAAGAGGTAACATACACAGCCTTCCTTGCTTAGCACTCAGCTAGCTTTTTCTACTCCAGGGCCCAACCCCGGGAAATGGTGCCTTACACTATGGGAGTGGGTCTTCCCACCTCAATCAGCAATCAAGAAATCCTCCCAGAGATATGCATGATCCGAAAAATTCCTCTTAAAGAGTCTCCTCCCAGATGAGTCTAGGTTGTATCAAGTTGATAGGTTAAAGTAAAAAAACACAGATATTGTGCTGAAATTCAAGGTATGTAATATTTTTTAAAGCGTTGGTAATGAAACATTTTGATTGCAGAATCAGAAGCTATAAAACTAGAGGGAAACAGCCCCTTGACTTTAGTGTTAACAGTAGTTTTATTTTTAATAAAGCTTGGGCAACAAAAGCAAAATATGTAAGTGAAATTCCATCAAACTAAGAAGCTTCTGTAGCAGGGGATCAAACAACACAAGGAAAAGTCAACTTATAGATGAAGGATTGAAATAATATTTGCAAATCATATATCTAACGGGGCATTAAAATTCAGAATACACAAGGAATTCACAAAATTCGGTGGAGAAAAGAAAACGACCTGTTAAAAACAGGCGAAGGACTTGAATAGACCTCCCAAAGAAGACAAGTGCCCAGTCGATGTACAAAACGTCATCAGCTTCTGTAAATACCAGAAAATGCAACTCAAAACCACAGTGAGACGTTACATCATACATGCTGGGATACTGACTATTAAAAAAAAAAAAAAAAAAAAAAAAAAAAAAAAGGACAAGCTTTGTGAGAAACGGGGGTGGGGCTCTTGTAAATTGCTGGAAATATTGGAAAGCTATTTTGAGAAATAATATGGAGCTTTTTCAATTTTATTTATTTATTTATTTATTTTGGTTTTCTTTTTTTTGGACACAGGGTTTCTCTGTATAGCCTTAGCTGTCCTAGAACTCATGGCAATCTGCCTGCCTCTGCCTCCATGAGTGCTTGGGCTTTCTCAAATTTTGGAATAAAATTATCATAATTTTATTATGATAATTATTAATAATCCATAAACCCCAGACTGAGTACATACCCGAAGGACATGAAATCCATATGATGACAATATCCAAGGATGAAAAGATAAAAGAAAGCGCCGTGCACACCCTAGCAGAAGAATTCTATTAAGCCACAATAGAGGGGAATATTATCATTCGGAACAACATGGGTGAATTGAAAATACATTATGTTAAGTGAAATAAAGCAGCGAAGAGTGACTAGATAGTCTTATGAATGTGTGGAATACACACAAAGTTGACTCACAGAAAGAGGGAGGCAGAACGATAGTTGTCTGTAGAGAGCAAATAGACAAATGCAGGTCAAAGGGTACAAACTTTTAGTTATAAAATGAACAAACTGTGGGGATCTAATGTACAGCCTGGGCATGATATGTATGTTAATTAATTCTACTGCAGTAATCACTACTATATGTATGCATATATATCAAATAGTCATATTGCATATCAAGCAAGCATACACTGGACATAAATTAAATACTGATTAATTATTTTAAATGAAATTTTTAATTAACGAAGGAAAATGGATACTGTGAGAAGCCACCCCTTGTATGTATGCAAACTCACACAAATCTTACTGTACATTGTGAAGATACAGCAGCCAACCAGGCCACACTGTGCACAGGCATTTAGCTTAGGGGTGTCCCCAGCAAGCCTTCCCTGCACCCCTCAGCTGCAGCGTACTCCTGACTCTCAGAGTACCCTCTGCCTGGAAGTTTCTTTCATCCATCACAAAGCTTTGCTCACCCCTGTGCTATAAACATATCAAGCGCCATGATTTTCTATTTCCCACGTTTACAAGCCCTCAGTCTGCACTGAGCCTAGCGAACTGTGGGTGCTCAGTAATCATTTGCTAAACGGAGAGCTCATTAGCAGACAGTAGGCGTTGCGTCTCCAGGCACCACAGAGACAAGATGACTGTTCGTGGTTGCTGTCGACGTAATGATAGCTGAGGCCAAAGCACATCCACTGCTCCTGCACTGGCCTCGGTGTTTTCTGGATAGCAGGGCTATTGGATCCTCACATGAGTCCTATCAGGTGGGTAGCCTGTGTTAGTCCCACTTGGCACATAAAGCAACTCTAGAATAGAAATTTAAAGGGTTTTCCCGTACACAGCAAGGTAGTAATTACTGGATCTGGAGTGTGCATTTGGCTGACCCCGTAACCAAGGCTCTCAGTCGTCATGTCTCATTAGGTGGGATGGGGACCCTTTTTAACATGATCAAGAGTGACGAGCAGAAACCAAGAGACCACCTCCACGGTAGGAACCAGTGATTAACGACATGAGGGATGGGAGCCAGACTAATCCCTTAGCAACTCTCTTCCAACAGCAACAGGGCAGCCGGTCCTGCAGCTAGCCTGTATGTGCACACCCACGTCAGTGCTGCCGAGCTGTGCATCCCAAGGTGCACAGCATCTGAGATGAAGCTAGGGGCCGAAATTTCAGGTGCTTCAAACAAAACAGCCAAACCTTCTAATACCCTCACACTTGACCCCCGCCACGTTCCCCAATCCAGTGGGTGACTTCAGGTCCCAAGTCACTCAGACAAAAAAAGAAAATGACAAGAGACCCCGCACAGCAGTGGACTACGGATCAGAGATGACCCACACCTGCAGAGCAGGCATCCGGGGACATTCTGACCAGAGTGGCATCACAGGCGCATCAGCTCATCATTCATGGGCTGACGAATCTTAGCTGACTAGGAGAGAGGGCTGGGGGCTGAGAGACAGGGGTTTGTTGGTGCTCTGCCACGGAAGCAGGGATAAGAATCTCCCCAAATTTTAAAAGCAACCTGGGTGTACTGCAGGGGAGGGAGGTGGGGTTGACTTGTAATTTGGAAGGGGAAAAGACAACAAGATTTGATTTCACGGCCGATCCAGCAATAATAGCATAATCCCATCCGTTTGCAGCAAATACAATCTGAAACATTCAACCTCCCATAAAGGTATATCACCTTCACTGTAGCAAACTGCAGATTAAGCTTTTTTTTTTTTTTAATGCTGTTCAAATTGCCTGTGAAGCAACCTTTCATGAGATATGATGGCTCAAACAATTTTGGAAAGAGCAGAAGACAAAGAATACATTTTTACCCCGAACTGGTTTCCTTGGAAACACAGAAAAATGTAATACCACATCTCCTAAGGTGGTTCAAGGACCAGGGCTCCTCTTAATTTTTTTTTCAGCAGTGTTTAACATCTGCATGTTCCTCTCTCAGCAGAGGGAAGCTGGATGGATGGAGTAGACTCTTCTAAAAGCCCAGGTTTCCTTTCATTAACTGACTGCCCGTTCTACAGAAAGAAATTAGAGGAGCACCTCCATTGCCCTCTGAAACAGTTGGAAGTAAGACATTAAGATAAACTTACACCATTTTGCTCTACCATTAAAAAAAAAAAAATCCTCAAACCTCAACTAAGAAATCAAGGTGGAAGAAGTCAACCCAACTCTAAAAAAAATCACGTCTAAAGCGGTCTGCCTCCAGGTCTGTAAATACCATTTATTTAAACTTTATTTCCGCTTTGGCTCTCCATCCAGCCCTGTGATGTTCTGGCATATGCAGGCTGACAGGGAGGTGCCTGAATTAGCTTAGAACTCGGAATTGCACGTTCCGAGTCCATGTGCAAGGGGTAGGGGTGGCAGGGCAGCTCAGGCTCGGGTGGGAGAAGCTGCTCCCTAGGGACCTTTTAAGGAGCAGGATGTTAGGATGACACGTCTGTGGTCCTGATTTCCTCCATCCTAACTGGCGAGGAAAGGGAACCCTGAAAAGTCTGGGGGAACATCTGGACTGTGTGGGAAGGAATTAAATTTGATTTTAAAATAAATAGGGAATCAAAGCTTCAAGTTTCACTTTTTCAAAAAAAACTTGGGATGGAAAGCAAAAGGATGTTCTCAGGAAGTCTTGGGACTTTGTGGGGAGTGAGGGAAAGATGGCCCTTGCTCTGTGTTCTTACACGTCATCAGCCCTGGGACTCAGAGAAACACACTGGTGGAGGGGAAGAGGCTGCCCACCTGTGTGTGTGAGAGTATGAGTGTCAGTGTGTGTGTGAGAGGGTGAGGATGTATGGATTTGCATGTGTGTGCAAGAGTGTGTGTGCATTTATGTGTGAGGGTGTACGTGGGTATGCATGTATGTGAGCGTGTGTGAAAAAAAGAGCGTGTGTGTGTGTGAGAGAGAGAGAGAGAGAGAGCATGTGCATGATAGAAAGTGTGAGAGAGTGTTTGTGACAGTGTATATGAGTAGGTTTGCATGAGTATACGTATGTGTGTGAGTGTGTGTGAGAATGTGTGTTTGAATGTGTGGGTGTGTGAATGTGTGTGTGTAAAATGGCAGACAGAAGTCTAAGGTACCCAACTCTATCTCCACCATTTTTTTTTAATAACAGTATCAATCCCAGAGCTCATTGTTCACAGACTGGCTGAAATGACTGGCTGGCAGGCTCTGGGGATCCCCATCTCCACCCCAGCACTGGGGTCACAAGTGCACTACCACACCTGGCTTTTCTGCAAGGAATCTGAGCTCAGGTCCTGGTGCTTACACAGCCAGTATTTTATCCGATGGGCCATCTCCTTGGCTTCTCCTATTTTTCTTTCTGTCTGGGCAGCAAGACTGCATGAACAAGATGCTGAGAAGAAACATCTTTCATTTGAAGACAATACCAGTTCTTTTGCATTCAGGGCCTTAATGGGAGATTATTGGTATGGCATCTACTGTAGTCATCAATACATATTTAGCAAGCTTTATAGGGAGACGCCATATGAGGAATTGTGCAGGACAAGGCTAGGAACTAAGAAATGCCAAAGCGACGAAAGCTTGTGGACACACACAGGCTTCTGCTAAAGGACCTGGCAGGGCAGGACCCCAGTTCCCATCCCACATGGTTTTACTGTGGGCTAAACTGAATTTAAATGAACGTAAGAGCCTTCATCCAAAGATGGGGGATTCCGTTTCAGAAGCAGCCTATGGAAAAGGTGGAGAAGCGATGAGGCCATCCTCCCTGCTCTTCTCAGTCTGAAAAGAGGGCAGGGGTAGGGCTCTTGCCCAGCATGTAAAGGATCCCATATATACACACTCCTGCTGAACACATCACGCTTAATGCATGAGCCCTTGAAAGCCCAGGCCCAAGCTTCACAGCTGGAAGCTTCTGTGCGTCTGGAGATGGTACAATCCCCACATTCCAGGGAAGAACTGGGGATACGTGCAGTTTGAGGAGGAGTGTGCACACGGGCATGCAAGGTGGTAAAACCAGCAGTGGGGATTTTTGTAGGAGCCCGTGGCCTAAAGAGGTAGGGCTACATTCGACCTTATCCAGCTGGGTCATCCCGGGAGATTGCCACCGCCTGAGTCCCTCTGCTTGCAGGTCTGGAGTGGCCACCTCAGGAAGGCAAGATAAGTGTTCAAAGTGCAGTCCACCATGAACCAAGCACTTAGCAGAGACTGGCCAGGGAATACCATTCAGCCTTGGCAGTGTGGACTGGAGCCCCGGGTCTGTAGCTGGTGTGCCCTAGAGGGCTAGCAGCCTTCAAGCTTGAGCAGATCACGGTTTATTTTCAGCCTGTATGTGGACAGGTGCCATCCCAGGGCACAAGAGGGAGTAAGGTTGGATACTAGAGTTAAGTAGCTGGAGAAAATCACTCACATTTTCCGTCTCTATTTCTTCACGTCAATGGGCAATTTCCTCCATCTTGCCTTTCCAGGTGATCAGAGGCTACCCTCTGGGAATATTGACAAGATCCAGGGATTCTAGCACCCTCGGGTGTGTCTCAGTTGTCCTGAAGGTTCTGGCGATGCATGCAAGCTCACTGAGCGTGCTCTCATATCTAGATGTGGTGTGTAAGACCATTAGGCTGAGTGACAGTACAGTAAGCAGTCTCTAGGACCTGAACGCGTTTAAACAAACATGACATTCTACGAGGTTAATGTGACTCAATAGGTGTTCCGTGTAATTTTATGCTTTAATGGTAAAATTAAAATACATTTTTCTCAGAATATCGGGATACCAGCTGTCAAGTAAGGGGGAAAATAATCTCAGCACACAAATTGTATTCCTAGATGAGGATTGTGGGATGCCTGCGTGCAGCCGGCAGGAAATGGAGTTTTAATAATGCAGCGTTCCCCTTGGCTCATCCTCGCTCTCGTTTTGATGTTAGGATCACAAGGATGGTAGCAGAATTCTAGTGGTCAAAACAAACAAGTGTGTTTTCCAGAAAATGACTGCTAGAGAAATTTGAAATTGATTCATTTAGTCAGCAAACGTTCTGCAGATCATAATTCATGGGCCGTTCAAGGGGCTGGAGAAAACGAACAAGTCAAAAGATGAGCATGCCACAGTAGAAGGTACACTAGTCTGTGACTCACAGCTAGAAGAGGGCTCCTCCACAGCCTGTGGGCCTGCATGGAGCTTAAGAAAACATCTTTAGGGGTGGGAAGATTCCTTAGCCAGTAAAATAATTGCCAAACAAGCATGAGTACCTAAAATTGGATCCTTGGCACTGATAAAAAAAAAAAAAGGTCAAGCATGGTGGCATGGCAGAGTTGATAAGATATCTTATCAAAATGGGTTTATTGGGCAACCAGTCTAGGCAAATTGAGGGATTCCTGCTCAGTGAGAATCCTGAGTTCTATCGCCAGAAAGTTCAGTGGAAGGAGAGAATTAACTCTCCAAAGTTATCCTCTCACCTCCAAACTCCACCATGGCACACATGTGCTACAGTCATGCACACCTGCATCATTCACACCCCTCCACTCTAATAGAAAATGAAATAATTTAAAACTGAGGTAGAAAGTGATTGATGAAGACACGTAGCATCAACTTCTGGCCTCCAAAGACAGTATGTGCACATGTACAAACTTGTGTACACATACACACATACACACACACACACACACACACACACAAGGTTACTTGGAAGTGTTCCCAAGTTGTACCTTAAAAGATGAGCAGGTAAATGGTGGGACCTGGAAAGGATCATCCTGAGTGAGCTGTCCCAGAAGCAGAAAGACACACATGGTATATACTCACTCATATAGACATATAACATAGGATAAACCTACTAAAATCTGTACATCTAAAGAAACTAAGCAAGAGAGAGGACCCTGACTAAAACGCTCAATCCCCATCCCAAAAGGCAAAGAGGATGGACATCAGAAGAAGAAGAAAACAGGAAACAACCTAGGAACCTGCCACAGAGGGCCTCTGAAAGGTTCTGCCCTTCAGACTATCAAAGAAGACACTGAGACTTATGGCCAACTGTTGGGCAGAGTACATGGAATCTTATGTAAGAAGTGGGAAATAATAAGATCTGGAGAGGACAGGAACCCCACAAGGAGAGCAACAGAACCAGAAAATTTGAACACAGGGGTCTTCCCAGAGACTCATACTCCAACCAAGTACCAGGCATGGAGATAACCTAGAACCCCTGCACAGATGTAGCCCATGGCAGTTTAGTGTCCAAGTGGGTTCCATAGTAATGGGAAGAGGGACTGCCTCTGACATAATCTGATTGGTCTGCTCTTTGATCACCTCCCCCTGAGGGGGGATCAGCCTTACCAGGCCATAGAAGATGACAATGCAGCCACTCCTGATGAGATCTGATAGACTAAGATCAGAAGGAAGGAGAGGAAGACCTCCCCTATCAGTGGACTTGGGGAGGGGCATTCATGAAGAAGGGGAAAGGAGGGTGGGATTGGGAGGGGAAGAGGGAGGGGTTTATGGGGGGATACAAAGTGAATAAAGTGTAATTAATAAAATAAAATAAACAATAAAACATTTCCAGGCACACACACAAAAAAAAAAGATGAGCAGGAATTAGCTATGGAAATAGTATTTTGTTGATGGGTATCATTGTGAGTTTTTCTGTTGTTGTAATAAAATTCCTTGATAGATGCAGCTTAAGAGAGAAAAGGTTTATTTTGGTGTACTGTTCAAGGTACATGATGGTAAGAAGCCTGGGTGACAGAAAGAGAGAGGCCGATGCTCCTTCTCAGGAGCTGTGGCCTTGTTGGAAGCAGTGAGCCCCTGGGGGTGGGCTTTGAGGTTTGCGTAGCCCATCCTCTTCCCAGTTAGAGCCCTGCTCCTCCCCCTCTCCCTTTGCCCCTGCTTGTGTATCAGAGGTGAGCTCTCAGCAACTGCTCTAGCCCTCTGGAACCACAGAGCCCCTAATTAAATGCTTTCTTCTAGAGGTCGCCTTGGTCGGGTGTTCTTGTCACAGCCAAAGAAAAGTAATCAAGACAGGAAATGACAAGTCTATCTGCAGCAGGATAGGGTCTTCCCACCTCAGCTGATCTGAATAGTCCTTCACAGGTATGTGCAATTGCCTCCTATATCAACTAACAATCAAGAAACTACCCCATAGACTAATCTGACTGAGGCAATTCTTTAAGCGAGGCTCCCTTCTCCCAGAAATGTGAAGCTGGTAACCGAGGTTGGCCTTCATGGGTGGCTTAGAGCTATCCCACAAGAAAGGGCAGATGTATGGAAGTGAAAGTCGAGGCCCTATGAATGTGTCTCCTGTAAGAACAGATCTAAGACAGACGGATGCTAAGACTTCGTCTCTGAAGTCAGATCACGTTATTCAGTCCTATGCTTTACAGTAATATCAATAACAAGTGAAATTACTCTTCTTTTGTCCTGACGTCCCATGCAGGGCCTTTATGTCTTTAAGTATGGCCAGTCTTGGGGATGGGGGGGGAGGGTGAAAAGGCTTATCATTTTAGTTTCACATTCTTCAGTATTAATCAAGAAAAACAAGTTTACATTAACTTTGGAAAACAAAAGGAGAATTTCCTCTTTTTTTGTTCATTGACTTTCTTCTTTTTTTTTAATCTCAATTTTATTCAAGTTTGTCGTTGTCACCTCTTCTCCATACACACAAGTTGTTCTAACCCTGTGTATTGTGTGAGTCTATTCCCCACTGGCTTGTAGCACCCATGTGGTGACTTTGACCTCTGTCACCACAGCTGAGCTACAACTCCCCTTTCCAAAATCCTCTTCTCTGTGTGGTTCCAGGAAGAGACAGTTCAGGAAAAATCTGGAAGTTGGTCGCGACGCAGCTGTGCTTTGAAGGTCACTGCAGGGTGCAAGGTGCTGCGCCAGCTCCTGTGGGCTTCTGGCTGGGACAGCACCCAGGCCTGCTGCTCCTTGTCTGAGGACTAAGCCTGCTGCACACTGGCATCTGTGTCGCGCAGCGTCACCTACAGCTCCCCGACAGCCTCAAGGGTGGAGGGTGAGAGAACAGATTTGGCTCCATGTTTCTCTGTTTCTCCCAATGTCCTCTTTCTCCCAGCTCCAGATCCAGGCTAGTCACTGTGGGCCAGACTGATCTCTGCTGGCTCAGACCCTAACACCATTTCCATGAGGCCTCATGACTGAGCAAGGTCTACATCCCATCCTCAGTCCTTTATCTCACAGTGTCTTAAACTCAGTGTTATTGACATTGGAAGTAGCTGAATCTTTGTTATTATCTTATGTAATCCTGTGCATTACAAAATGTTAGCAGCATTCAGTCATCTCTGTTTATTAAGTTCAGTAGCGCCTGCATCCAAGTTGTGACTGTAAAAATATTGTTCAGGACAAACATTCAAATGACCCCTGGGGATAAACCCTGTTGGAAACTACTCTTTTGTCTTACTAGAAATGGTTTTGCTCCTCTGTGTGACTCCTAAGGTAGATCATCAGGTGTATTAAATGTTTTTAAAAGATTTCTTACGTCCTTTTCCCCCCTTATTATTCCATCCGCTGATCAATAGGTGCATTTATGTCAATACTATGCTTTTAAAAACTGTAATCGTTTACAAGCAAGTAAATACAATCTGCCATGCTCTTTCTTTTGATCATCTGGGATTTGTCACATATTTACTTACCAATAGACAGCATCTCTCTTAAGCCAGTCCATAAAAAAGATGTTTCAAACTCATGTTCAGGATCCACTTGAAATGCATATTAAATTTTGTGGCAAGAGATCGTATGTTTCTAGTTACTTTGAGTCTCAATATATTTCTAATTACCCTGCTTTTCCAGCATCCTATCTAAGAGTCTTAAAGTACCTGGCAGGTATTGGGGCATGATCTGTCCACAGCATAGGTAAAATTACTGCTTGCACAGAACTAGATCCCAACATGTTCAAGAGATCCTGAAAGGGGCATAAGCGAAGATTCCCTTTCTGGGTCTCATCTGGGCTTCTATAAAAAGAAACAAACTTTGTCAACTCCTAAATGTGACCCAGAATCCAGGGTGTTCATCTGCAGTGGGAGGAGGGGCAGGGGAGCAGGAATACACAGCCATGAAAAGGAGAAGTTGCTGCTGTAGCAGGCAATGAAGCATCGTTAGAGCGCATATCACATGTTGGTCTCATTTATTATTTAAACTCCACCTGCTTCCAAAAGGGTGTCACACAGCTTTCAGTGGAAAGCATGGATATGAAGGGCCCTACCGATCCTAAAACTCCTGTCAGCAGCAAAAGGCAAGAAGGAGATAAGGTAACACACGGAAGGAAGATTTCTATAGTATAATTATTCCAGCTTACCTGTAAATTTCCATCACACACACATATACACAGAGAGAAGGGGACAGAGGCAGAGAAACAGAGACAGAGAGACAGAGACAGACATAGAGCTCACTGATACACAGCTGTCTTTAGCTAGCAGGTCATCAGGAGGTGCATGAAGAGCCTCCAAAAAACTCTGGCTCCCTCAGTCAGCAGAGAGCTGGTCAAGGACAGAAGGTCTAAGTCCCTTGTGAAACACCCAAACCTACAGGACCCTTGCCTAGTTTTGTTTTGGTGTGTGTGTTTATGTGTGTGTGTGTGTGTGTGTGTGTGTGTGTATGTGTGTGTGTGTGTGTGTGTGTGTGTGTGCTTCAACTACCAGTCTTTTGCATCCAAGGGAAAATTATCCTTCTAGAACAATTCTTCTTATCTGTCTGCTTGCCACACTTATCCTGAGAGTTTACTAATGAAAATAAGATCCCAGAACTATCTTCCATAGAACTCATAGTCAACTGAGGAATGTAAACATAAGCAAATCATTAAAATTAATTTTGATGATGCTCTAGAGGAAAGTGGAAGGAGGTATCATTGCATGGCTTAGGCTCAGGAACCCTGACTATAGGTGATGAGGAAATGAAGAAATGACATACACCGAAGAAACCACACACACACACACACACACACACACACACACACACGTGGGGGTCAAGTGGTCTAGACTCCCAGATGGAGAACCACAGTATCCAGAAGCTCACTGTGTTTATTATATGCAGTTGAAGAGGGAAGTGGGGCCATGACATCCGTCTGAACAAGGAGAGAAGGGATTATGGCACACAGCTGAACAAGAAGGCAGGCTTGGCTACTTCTTGTAGGAGCAATCTCTATTAGGGAATAGTCTTTAGGTTGTAAAGCTCTGAAGGGAATAAAGCAACAGTGGATATTTTCTGCGTACTCTATTGACATTCATGCTCCAGCCAAAGGAAGGCTTGCCATCCTCAGAGCCTCGCCCTGGGAAAGATTGCCCATCGTAGGGGAGGCATTGGCGTCACAGTCAGCCACACACGTTCACTCAGGGCTTCACTTCATGCCTACGGAAGACTAGAATACAAAAGGGTGTCAGGAGATGCCAATGCACTGGAAACTGAAATGGAGCAAGAGGATCCCACTTGTACAAAGAAATCACAGAACTGGGTGGCCTGTTTCAGGGGAGGCGGAACAGATGCGGGGTGCAGAGTACAAGTCCATGGAGGCCTGGGACCTGGGTAGAGTTAAATTATGAAGGCTTTATTATGCAAAGTTAGCTACCTGGCCATCCAAGTCATTTCATTCAGGGAGTAATGAACTGAGATCCTGGATGGAGGTGTTTAGTTTAAGATCCTATATCCAAGGGGCTCAGTTGCACAAACCCCTAGCAACAATCCCCATTACCACATAAAACAGATATGGTATCCTATGCCTGTAATCCTAGCACTCAAGAGATGGAGGCAGGAGAATCTGACATCCTTACTGGTCAGTGGGATCTGGTATCTCTTACTGGTCCATGGGATTTGACATCCCTCACTGGTCTGCTTCCATTAAAACTTGCTCACTTCTTGTACCCAAAGCTGAGCAAATGCCGTAGGAAAGTATTTTTTATAAGCTTGAACCAGGACACAGATGTGATTTACAACACCAGAAAATCCAAAAAAGGCTTGGGATGCAAGGTCATTCTAGACCACATACATAGCTTAGAGTTTGAGGCCAGCCTGGGCTACATGAAACTTAGTCTCAAAATAAACGACCCAGCAAACTAAGGAAAGATCCTTCAATCCCCACCTAGAAGGCTCACGTAGAGACTCGAATTCATCAAAGAAAGAAAAAAAAATCCTCACCCAGAGCAAACTAGTGCTGCACAAAGGGCTTTCTACATGAACTCAGTGTTCATCCTCAGAGCTGCACTGCATGGCCTTCCTCATCCTTAAGCAGATAATGAGAGACTCTGAACAGCAGCTCTCCTTAAACACAGCCAAGAAGAGAAATAAAGTCAGCAGCAGGGGGCTGCTTCCAAGAATAAATCTAGCAGTTTGAGGAAGGGGGAAAAAAAAAGAAAGAGAAGCCACATCTGCGAGTCATCTAAAAATACATTCTGTGGTGAAGGACGCACAGGTACTTTCTGCCTCTGTGTAGTTAGAGAATAAAATGCAGCCTGCCACTATTAATGCCAGTGATGAATGCAGGATTCAGGAGAATGTGAAGCCCAGGGCAACACAGCTGAATGAGGGGCGGGAGCTCAAAATTAGATGGGGACGACAATGAGTTCAGGTAAAGCCCAAGAGTTTAGGACAGAGGAGTGCATAAGAAATAGATCTATTCTAAATGCCTGGGGCAGAATAAGACTCAGGGAAGGGTCAAAGCTGCAGTTCTGTTCTCCAGCTCTCCAGGAGGAAAGACAGGTCCACTGACCTTGCTCATTCTCTGATCATCACTCTTCTCTTCCAGCATCCTCTGCAGGTTCTCCATGGAATTTGACATTCCTCACTGGTCCACGGGATATGATATTCCCCACTGGTCCATGGAATCTGGCATCCCTCACTGGTCCATGGGATCCAGCATCCATCACTGGTTCATGGGCTTTGACATCTCTCACTGGTCCATGGGATTTGACATCCCTCACTGTTCTTCCATAAAAGTTTGCTCACTGCTTGTGTCCAAAGCTGAGCAAATCCAGTAGGAAAGAAATATTTTTTTAATGAGCTTGAACATGGAACATAGACATGATTTACAATACCAGAAAATCCAGGGAATCCAATCCAATTGGTATGCAATCCAGCCATTTTGTTTGTTTGTTTTAAGATGATTGTCTTAAAGATGCATGCACTGAGCATCAGTTGTGACCTGCTGTTTGATATAGAAGGTCTTCTGATAGGGCTGTGTGGCCATGCTTGTCGGCCTTTTAAAGGCCAGAATGATTTGTTTGGTTTGTTCTTCCTCTGTGAACCAATCTTTCACAGTCTCCCATGGTTTTCATGGCTGCCTCACAGATGGCTCTCAGACTAAGGTTACTTATGGTCACTTCCTCCCAGAATCCCTTCTACAGATGTGTCCTCGGAGTTTTAAACTCAGCTAGCAGAATCCAGATCCAATAGACATAGCGCATGACTATCACCTAACCCTTTGGAAGCTGAGGTGGAAAATAGTGAGTGCAAAGTCAGCTGTGCAATGGGTTGTCTTAGAGAGAAAAAGCTTGCTGAGAGGGAGAAGGAAAGAAAGAAGAAAGGCAGGAGTAGGTGAGGAAGTAAGAGGGGACATGGCAAGTAACAAGGCCTCTTCCGTGAGCTCCCCACTCACTTTAAGTTTAGAAGGAATGCCCACCCAGCAAGGTGACTCCTCTCTCTTTCTGCACTCACCCCTACGCTGACACCACACAGCAGAGTTGACCACGGTGTTGACAAAGCCCTCTATGCTATCTATGCATAGTGCAGAAAATACTGGTGGGCCCAGGAGCGAAAGTGTCTCCCTCTTCCCCATAGGAAGGCACTGGCTCTTGACCATCCCTCGCCTATACAGAAGGAAGAACCAAGATTAAATGTGTCATATGAAAGCACCACAACCCAGTAAAAGCCCATTTCAATATCCCATGCTTCTGGTTTTCCTAGGTGAGCTTTCATATCTATACATAATTCCATATTGTTACTTTAGATGTTTGTCATAGAGCAGGCCTTCCAAGCTGCATAAGCAAGGGCCCCACGAAACTTGGCTCCCTCCCCAAATGCATTACAAACAGAGGAAAGAAAAATAAAACTAGGGAATGCAAAATGCCAACTCTCTGAGCAAAATTGAAAGTATAATTTCAACTTCTGCAGGAGATATATAATCTAGGGGTCTCTGAACCCACACGGGGATACCTCTCTCTACATAATGCGGCCTATAAACAGCAACAAACAACATGCCCACATTGTCTCAGGTTTGGGAAACTACTGTAGAGTCCTCCTAACAGCCAGTGGGAAGGGCTGGGTGCTGCTGCCAATGGATCAGGAAACAGGTGCTTCCTCTCTGGAAGGACCACGTCCCTGTCTTCCGCAGAAGGAGCCACTCTGAACTCAGCAGGACACTCTACTGGAGGGACAAGAAGGCATCCCAAGGCAGACACAGTGGACAAGCCGGATGGAAGGGATTTGTTTAGCTAACATCACTCCTTGCCCTGTGCAAGAGTTGAGGCAGAAGAACAAAGCCTTCAGGCGATGTCCCACATACACCATGCTTTGCTCTGGCCCAGAGCAGGTGCTACTTCACAAGGCGATTATAGGAATTAAAAAAAATGCAAAAAGCTCTCTTAAATTATTAGTCATAAGATGGGACCATGTCATTGAATTTGGGGCTTGCAAGAATTTTAGAAACAATACAAAGTATCTGGATATGGTGACAAGAAAGAAAATAATAATAATAATTGGAAACCAAAAACAGTGAGCCTGGAGTGTTTCTGCCAGTGCTTGCCCATGCTGCATTCGAAGATCCTGCTGCAGTGTTGGTTCTGAAAACATGAGTGGGCACTTTGCACTGCATGTGTCAATAGCCACACGGTGCCACCAAACAAGTCCTGTAATCATTCATCTCACACTTCAGACTGTGAGTCAGACCTTGCAAGGTTTTTACTATACACACAGTTTTCTGCTCTTTCAGAAACACAATTGTTAAGTCATGCAAAACAAAGGATTTTAATTCTTTTTCCCACAATATCCAAGTATTGAACTAGCCTGCCCTTGACTGTATTGTGTTAGAACATCTGGTTTTTTAAAATGTCACTTGCATGCCTTTAACCCCAGCACTTGGGAGGCAGAAGCAGGTGTAGCTATGAGTTTCAGGCCAGCCTGGTCTACAGAGCTAGTTCTAGGACAGCCAGCCAGGATTACACAGAGAAACCCTGTCTCAAAAAAAAAAAAAAAAAAAAAAAAGCTGCTTGGTGAGCTCACCTGAGTTTCATTTAAAAATTCTTCAATGAGTTTTGTCTTAGGATTAAGATATAGAACTTGAACAATGTTTGAAAATAGCCCTAAACATTCTCCTTCCATTTTCTACTCCCTATTTATGGAAAGCAGGTTCACAGCCTTGACAATTATGAAATCAAACTACCTATCAACTCTAAAAAAAACATTAAAACCCCTGTGTATTCTACAGAATAAACTATTCAGCCAAGATTGAGTTCTTTATGTAATAATAAACAAACACGCCCACCTCATCTGCATGCAGATTTCTTTTTCTCTTTAATAAATGATGAGATTACATGTGTTCCAAAGAATTGTCTGAAAATAAAGTTCTTTTTGATTTCTCACGTTTAATGTTTGACTTGCAGACCTATTTTACCTGCTTCAATACCAGAGGTAAGATAAACAACTTTTTAGGTGTGAAAAGGAGTAGGTGGCTGAAGAAACCTCACTGTAAGTGGACCCAGCTTTGTGCTTGACACCCAGGCTTAGAAAGTAGAACTAGGTCAAAGTTATAGTTCTCATACACCCCCTCTGCCCTTTCCTCAGTACAGCTGAACCTGTCTTGGGCCTCCCAAAGTCTCCCAACTCTTCATCCCTCTCTTCCAGTTTCTTATTCCAGTCCATCTGGACACAGAGCTTCCCAGGTGGGCCAAGCCAGCAGGCTCAGTGGGGGTGAAGTCTGCGATGGTATGAGGTGCTCTCCCTTGGCTTCTGCTTTCCTTTGATGGCTTTAAAGCAGAGAGCAGTGGGTCCTGTCTCATGCTTGTCAAGGATCCCCTTCAGTGTCTCCACAATTGAAGACGGCTCAAGCAACTTTGTGATTTCTTAAGAGCAAACCAACACATCCAATAATAACCCATTTTCTGTTGAAGGGAAGACAGCCTGAGTTTACACACAATTCTTGTTTCTTCTGTTGACAAGAGTTTGGCTCTACTCAGAGAAACAATAATCCTGACTCTAACCCCTCAAAGGAAATGGTGCTGCCTCCAAACAGCATCATTCTGTTATAAAATCCTTTTTTTGTCCAACTAGAGAAGGAGAGGCTTCAGTACATGACATCACAGGTTGTTTTCAGGACTTAGCAAGAGAATAAAGTTCTAGACCTTTCTGAGTGCCAGTGTCTGACTCACTCTGTTCTGCTGTTTCTCTGGGCTGTTACCTTCTCTGCTAATTAATAAATGCAAGATTTATTATCGACTGTGAAAGCTATAATGTAGCTATCAGAAACTTCTATAATAGGCTGGGCTCTGCTGGATTAGAGTCCAGGTTGCAAGCTGAGTCTTGATCTCTTCCATATGTCTCCCACCCTCTATGCACCAGCAGCTTCCTGGGGTATGTCATCCCCATGATAAGGAATGAAAAAGGCTCAACAATAAAAACACAGTTTAAGCTGCCACTCATGACTCTGCAAACACTTCCTACTGGAGGAGGTCCTGTAGCTAGTCAACCTCAAGGTGAATGAAGTTGCCAAACTCATTCATACAATTGGGGTAGAAAAAAAATGTACTCAGCCTCTAGTAGGAGCAAGCTGAAAATTCCGTGGTAGACTGTCCACAGAGAGGACTGAAGGACTAAAAATAATTTGCTCTCAACCATAGCAAGTGAGGAAGAGCAAGAAGACAGTGGCAAAGGAAATAGTGTTTTTAGGTGCTTGTTTCATTTCACGCACTTTATCATATTCTTTGGAATTATCCTCATAAGGGCCTAATATAGTGGGTGGGCATCTGATGCCCATATGGGGGAGCTGGCATGCCACCAAAGCAGGATTTATCTGTGGCTCTAGTAGACTCCAAAATGCTGACACCAGACCCAGACCTAGACCTAGAGGTAGCAGCTGCTGGCACTATGTCTTGCTGTCTCCTAGCTACTCATGGCTACTTAGGAAGAAAAGAAATTTCAGTGACTATACTGAAATTTTTTTGAATTTAGGCTTCTTCCAAGGACCGCTAGTCGGGATAGTATGTTTGAAGTAATAATCACAACCTAGCGGTCTGTGCTCTTCATTATTAGGCTGTAGTTTTTGCTATTGGCTTATCCCCAAGTTCCTTTAGGCACTTAAACTAGTAGTGGGCTATGTGATTCATAACATGCCACCCGGAACACCATGCTATACTAAAACCAGGAGCCACTTTCAAGAGCAATGTAAAGAGCTTGGTTTTATATATGTTTGAAGTGCTTTCTCATATTTATCTTAGCATGTGTTCACACAAAAGTAAATATGGTAGAAGGTGATGCTGGAGATAGCTTGTGAATCCCTTAGCATCAAATTTTAGATCAACAAGAAAGCTCTTAGGAAGAAAAAAAAGAAAAACAGAATGCAAGTGTGTGGATCCAATATAAGATCAGTTGGTACTGAATAAATATTTGTCAGAAGAATGAATTCATCAACCAGGGTTTTGTACCTATGTTGAGCTAGCTGTATGGCATTGTGTGCACAAGTACTTGAACCTTGAAGGATTATTAGGATTCTTCCAAACCACAAATACTTGTCCACTCAGAGAGAAGCATAGCCTCTGAGGTTGACTCCACCCTGTCCTTTCACCTTCTCCTGAAATTCATGACCAAATACAATGTCATGAAGTTATCTCCTGCTCTGTGTATTCCTTCCCCTTTGGGACACAGAACAACTCTGTGAGGTAAGGGAGGCCCTGTTAGAGTGTCCCACAGCCCAGGATTGGAAGATCAGCCTCAGCACTGATCTAACATAGGGAAACTATGGCTTGACATTAATGGTTCATTTACAAAATGGACACTCCTTAGCCGATTCCTCAGTTGTCTGGTAATGTCACGGCAATAATCAAAATACCAGGAGACAAGATGTCAAAAAGCTTTCAGAAGCTGAATGTGTACATTCCCAGCCTGTGTTGAATTACAAGAATGCATGCTGTTAGCCTCATTTACCATCTTCAATTATAAGAGGAAGGCATCCTTCCATCAAACAGGTATCAGCAGACTACCTGCTCTGAACTGTCAGTCTCCTGTCTCCAAGATGGCACTGAAGAAATGTGCCCTAGCCAGTTCCTGTGTCTACGCATTTGCACCCAAATTCCTAATCTCTGGGTGATGTCAAGATGACAGCATTACAAAATTCCAGGTGACATGCTCACACAGAATGTGGAAGTTTCAACTGCTCAACTCCAGAGTATGAACAAGACTTCAGGGAAAACTCTGGAGGAAAAGAACAACTGGTAGGTGGTAGCAAATTGGGCAAGTACAAATCACAAAATGTCCACTGAAATGACTGCAGGAGTGTCACTGTACTTCTTCCCATTTCAATGCACTCTGCTCCGTTCGTCAGTTCTAGAACACGTTCCCAGTAGTCTCTGAGACTCTTCCCATTAGGAAGGATGGATCCATTTAAATCTGGGATTCATGTTAACATAACCTGCAAGCTTGATACGGATGCTAGGTTTAAACATCCAAGCCATTTTACTCCCGGGCTCTTGGGGTGCTCACTCTTGGGACTCTGATGCTATGTTGTGATGAAACCCAAGTAACCCTTGGAAAGGCTCCAATGAGACAATCAGTACCAAACACACAGCCAGACAAGTGAACCATTTTGGAAGCTCATTCTCTGGCTTTCAGTGTAATTGCTTCAGTTTACCCTTGTGCCGCAGGGATGAGCTTTCCCTGGGGCCTATTTCCCATATTGCAAACCCAGGAGGTAATTAAAGGAGTGAGTATCGGAGACACTGTGTGTGAGGGTCAGCTGCTCTGTTGCAATCACAGTACTCTGGCAATCTGATGGGGAAAGCCAGGAACAGTGAACACTCGGCAAACCAGAGAGAGTCAAGTCAGCTCTACTTTGTATTATTCCAAGGCACACAGCAACAGAGTCCCTCATGCCAAGTCAGCAGCTGGCCTATGTTCAGAGGAAAGGAGGTGGCTGCTATAAACATAGACCAGAGGAGACAGGTGGAGGAAAGGAGCACAGAGAAGGAGCCAATAGAAGGCTGCAGTTTATCACGGCTTGGGGCTTGGGGCTTGGGGTTGTCTGAGACCCTTCCTCCAGACAGATACATGAAGAATATTGATTTTATTTTTAAAGTTCTACAAGGAAACAAATGTCAGGGTTTAGCAGTAAGTGTGAGTTATTCCGCATTCTCTGTCAGGAAATCATAAACCAAGTCCCTCTAGTTTCCTATTTGGCCTATATTTTTGGATTATGTTGGCAGATAAATTAGGGGACAAATTAGAATGTCTAAAGGGAAAGCAATTTAGTGGAGTTGGCTAGGAAAGAAAATCCAGGCAAAGAAGGCGCCAGAGGGACAGGCAGGCGCCAGAGGTGGGGGCAGAGCAAGCGGCCACGCTACCTGCAAAGACCGAACATCCTTGGCTGCAGTAAATGTGGCTCAGAGTTTTCATCACTGCAAGGGATGTTGTCTTTTAAGTACTTTTCCTATATTTAAAAGTACATTTTATAAACAGAATAGAAGCATGATTGTCCCAATTGGAATTTGGTGGTGGAGATCCATAAATTACTTGGCTCATCAAGGCACAGACACTAGCAAAGTGAGGTTTCTGCGCCAAATTCAGTAGCAGGAACTTTCTCTTTTGTCACACAGTACTAGCTCACTACACAGGAGCCACCAAGAAGCCGAGGAGAGATGGGCAGGGCAGGATCTATGGTGGACACCAAAGACAGTGAAGCAGCTGGTGCTATTGTCACCATATTAGTAGCATATCATATCAAAACACTAGTCATCTCACTGAAATAGAGAGCAGGTGTATTCTGGGAACGTTGGTTTAACCATGCCTGAATGCAAGCCTCCTCTTCTTTCTGATGGCAGCATCCTCGCCCTGGAGCTGACCCATGCAATCCAAGTTCTTAACCGACCAATGTGTATAAAGGAAATGCCCTGTGGTGACTAAGGCAAGGAAAGTGCATGATAAATGGCCCTACTGTTTGCACAAACGGTAGGGAGAACCTCACCACGGTGGGAACGCTCTTGTTTACCAAGCACCTAGCAGTCATTCTTTTGAGAGAGAAAAGGCCACAAAATGAACAAGTTCTGACCAAACATATTCTCTCGCCTCTCACTGCCAAAGCTTTGCACATTCATCCCTCATCCCTCATCCCTCCTGCCATGAACACAGTCACAGTCGTGCATGCTTGTGAAAGATCTCAGGAGGTTGGGACCAATAAGGAATTCAGGGTTTGTGAAATGAATAGCTATCAGTCCCTCAAAGCCCAGCCAGCAGAAAATGGCAAAGTTGATTCTCAGAGAACAAGGCCCAGAGAAGGGCATTGGAAGAGACTGTCCTTAACAGCAATTTGTGGACAATAGCTACTACAGACAGAGATAGCGGGGACTGCCTTGGTTTACACAGCTATGAGCAGCCACGTATCCTGATTGGGGGTTTTGAATACAGCTGCTATCCCTAACCAAGCTTGTTTATGGCCTCAGTGAGCACAGCAGCCATGGCAGAAGGGAAAAGCCACCTATTTACAAGGAACATCTGTGCGCTAACCTTATCCATTGCCAGGGAAGGGGACCGTGAGAAAAGCACGGGGCAGGCAGTGTTAGAGTCCTTGAGTCCAGAGGATCCTGAGCAGTAGGACCAGCTCTTCATCCCCGTGAACAATGATTAACAAAGTGTGCTGTTCCACATGGTTTCAAAGAGCTGCCTAAACATTTTGTTTTTCCATCGCCATGTCCTGACTAAAGGGGGTTGAAAAGAAATGGCCGCTTCCCCGGATCACATTTCCTCAGTGCGTCCAGTTCCATAGGTTTGCTTTCCTTCTACCCAGTGCATAGACGACTGGGTAAAGACAATAACACCACAGTCAGGTTTCTAAAATACAGTGACCAGACAAGTAGGCTTATAATGTCTTTCCTAACTATGCTAAAAGAACAACTTGTCGTAGTATATAAATGCCACAGTGGTGGCATTTGTATGATTCTAATATACTTTGCACATGAAAGCTTCATGGTAGGTCATAGGATACAAGGTTAACCTGTTCATAGTTTTATTAACCTTTTTGACCATAATTCAATGTTTCACATTTATGTTAAAGGGATAGCAGAATTAGGTGCCACCATGGGAGAGAAAAAGGATGGGGATCCCATGGCAGAAAGACAACATTCTTTCCGTGCTTAGACAGTTCCACTTATGGGTCTGAGACACCTAGTCTCAATCCAGCTAGTCCACTGCCCTCTAACTCTGTCTGGGCACATTTTAGATACCCTGTAGGACAGTGTACTCCATATCCTCTGTCTTTATCAGTGCTACTTCAGAACCAGGTAAAAAGTCTCTCCGCGATAGAAGCCAGTGTCATAAACACCACAGGCTTAGAGTCTCAGAACACATTATAACAGCAAAGACAATACGGCGGGGAAAATCAGGAGAGCACGGCTTGAAGTCGGAAAGTCGGAATTCAGATTTTCACCACGTGGCCTCGAGTTCCTTGGCCACAAGGCATTAGGCAGATTCTTTCTTCCTGTCCTCAGCCTTACTTTACCCTCCAACCTGCCGGAGTTCTTGCGTCCATCCAGACAGAGGACTTTGTCTGGAGCACATAGCTCACAGTTGACGAACACCGACTGTTTACTCTCCTCTTCTGTCCTCTTCCCTGGGAGAGGAGGATAGCTGTTGCATGCTACACAGGAGTTACTGGGCAAATATATTGGGCTATATTTCTTCTACTAGTCTCTCCAGACCATACAGGCAGGAGCACTTTGCTACATTCTCAGGAAAGCCGCTTCTTGCGCACACTTGGTATGCATAGCAGGCCATAGCTAAGGCAGGGAAAATTGTGCTTCCACAGATAACCAAGGCTTAGATTCCCAGCCCACTTTGCCCAGCTTTCTCCAGAGGCCTCTCCCTTGCTATGAGATTAATTTTCAACTTCCTTTTTGTGGATATGCTCTCCAGGTCACAGGTCTGTCTCACAGGAGGTTGTGAATGATAGACAGGGTTAGGCATCAAGTCACATGCTTGGAGGTCAGTCAGGACCTGTGCCGTTTAAACAGTGGACTACAGCCACAGTCCAGAGCAGTAGATTTGAGTGAAGAAAGCAACTTGTATGGCTTTTATCACTTATTACAGAATGAACTTATTATGGTGTCAGGAAGGAGGCAAAGTGATGAAACATTCTCAAAATCCCATCTCCCTAGAAATATCACTAAAGGTGAAGCTTACCTGTCAGCCATAACTGAATTTGTCTTATTTTTTTCTTCCTTCCTTCCTTCCTTCCTTCCTTCCTTCCTTCCTTCTTTTCTTTCTTTCTTTCTTCCTTTCTTTCTCTTTCTTTCTTCCTTCCTTCCTTCCTTCCTTCCTTCCTTCCTTCCTTTTGACAGCATTTTTCTGTGTGGCCTTGGCTGTCCTGGATCCAGGCTGGCCTCAAACTCATAGAGATCCACCTGCCTCTGCCACCCAAGTGCTGGAATTTATGGAGTGCACCAATAATTTCCCAGCTTTTAAAGTTTTTTTATTAATTTTTTCTTAATGTGTGTGTCTTGCCTGCATATATATATACCTGTATCATGGTTCCCGTGCAGGAACCAGGAACCAAGAGGGCATAAGATCCTATGGAACTGCAGAACTGGTTTATACATGATTGCCAGCCACCATGTGAATGCTGGAAACTGAACCCTGGGTCTTCTGAAGGACAGCAGGTGCGCTTAACTACTGATCCATCTCTCAGTCCCCCTGTCTGGTTTGTTGTTGTTGTTGAGACAGGGTTTTTCTGTGTAACAGCCCTGGCTGTCATGGTGTTCCCTTTGTAGACCAGGCTGGCCTCAAACCCACAAAGCTCCACCTGCCTCTGCCTCCCTGAGCCTTTGTCATATTTCTTATTGCACAGCTGTCTTCCAGTAAAAAAAAAAAAAAAGGCACCTACATGGTAGTTTCTATGAATTCTGAATGTGCTCCAGGTTATACGGGTAGTAGACCATCTCTGGAACCATAGCCCAGTTGGTCATGGGAGCTATATACTGTAGCCAAGACAACTGGTCTGTCCGGACTCAACACTTAGCAGAATGGGGAAATAGCTGTATCCCCAGATTTCTGCAACCACATGACAAAGACGGGTACAGACACAGATCAGAGGCAGCAGGCATTCTCCCCTTCTCCACTGTCTCACATCACTGTACGCTTTGGGCATTTGTCCCAGTTACAAGGCCTTGCAAGGGCAGTCTGTTCTGCTCACCTGTGCATTTTGAAAGCAGGTGGGGGTGGGGTTTATAATTACAACATACTGTATTATTATGAGTTAAGGTAATATCCAATTAGTGAAGTGTGCACTTAAGTGGCTTGTTTACGATGCATAATTGATTGAGTTTTGTGTACACAAGTTTGCTGAGTCACAGTAAATGTTCCCAGGGCTCAGAAGACAACCGGGTTTCTTCAGCCCTTTGGCACCCTTGCCATCTGCTGTTTTGAAGTCCGTGTTCCCAAGAACAAGTCAGACCTTACAACTTTCAGGCTTTGCTTTCAAAGCAGAAATAGATGCCTCTCATTTTCGGTGGGCTGGGAAAGTCCTTGTAATTCAGTTGCCAGCTCTGAAGGGAAAGAGAGTAAACAGCAGGTGTGGAGGCTGGAGCCTGTGCTCCAAGAGTTAATAGAGCAGAAAGGAGCTGCTGGCTGAAGACCCACGGCAGCGAGGGTGAAGGGCGAGTTCTCTGCCGCAGCCGGGCCTGCAGCCACGGCTTCCCACAGGGCTGAACACCTGGGCGGTGTGCTCACCTGCTTCCTCTCATGAGCTCACTGGCTGCCCACACCACTCCTGTGTGTGTGTGTGTGTGTGTGTGTGTGTGTGTGTGTGTGTGTGCAGCAAGGTGGCTGAACAGGCCAATAAATAGAACTGGGTGAGTTCAGTGGGGGATGGGGCGGGGGTGCGCTGTACTCATCTGTAAAGCCAGCCATAAGAAAGGACCACAGAATAGGTGTGTTAAGAATATAAATATGTTCTCTGGCAGCTCCGGAGGCTGGAAGTGTAACATCAAAGTCTCATCAGGGTTGGCTCCTTCCAAGGCTCCTTGGCCTCGCTTGCCAGGTGCCATCTTCTCCTTGTGTCCTCACATGGCTCTTGCTTTGTATAAGGATGCAGATATAGAGTGCTGATCTACCCTCATGAGCTCATTTTCCTTTAGGTCTCTCTTTAAAGGCCCTGTCTCTAAATATGATTACAGAGTTTGTGATTCAGACATCAGTGTAGGACTTTTACATGTGGTTCCCTCCAGGCATGAGTTATGCTTCAATCCCTCTCTACACAGCACTGTGACTTCTGCTCATTTCATCAGTATCTCACCTGGGCACCTGGCTGTGTATCAGGCAGAATATGAAGAGTGATGAGATGCAAAAGAAGATGGAGAGAGGGTCCAACGCATGTATATGGTCATAGAGGGAGGGTTGTTTTGGCATTCCCAGGACTATGTTTATGATCGGCCCTAGAAAAGGATTTCACTTCTTAACTTTAATTTACCAGATATCTCATTAACTTCTCTCTCTCTCTCTCTCTCTCTCTCTCTCTCTCTCTCTCTCTCTGTGTGTGTGTGTGTGTGTGTGTGTGTGTGTGTGTGTGTGTTTGGAGAGTGCACACATGCCATGGCATTTCTATACTATGGAGATCAGAAGATAACTCCCTTTCTTGATACCTTGTGAGATTCTGGGAGTGAACTCAGATCCTCAGGTTTGCACACAAATGTGTTCGCCCACTCAGCCATCTTGACATCCCAAATCAGCAAGTATTTTTAAATAGCAACTGTATTGGGCAACTGTGGAAGCTTTCCTCTCACAGCCACTGAAGAAGGAAGGGTCCAGACTGTTATTTGATGAAAGGCAGATGATCAGAATCCCCTGACATCCAATACTGCTCATTGGCCCAGCACCACTTGACCAGGAACAGCAAAGCAATTGGCTGATCTAGTGGGAAAAGTGCTTCCTAACTACAAATGACTTCACCAGGGCAGCCTGAAAAGTCTGTCCTCTCCATGCCTCCCATCTCCTTGGCTCCCTTCCCTCCTTTCCTTCTCTGTGATATAGCTGAGGATCTATAAAGATTAGAGAGAAAGAGAGGACCTAGGAAAAGGAGTTTCTGAACCTAAAATTCCATAAGTTTATAAAGATTCATTCTGACCCTATTGCCCAAGACTTTTTCTCTCATTCATTCAATAATGGTAATAATTACTACTGCAATTATTACTACTTATTATTATTATTATCTCTGGTGGTGGTGGCACTACAGATCCATGTCAGAGCTTTGCATAGTGTTCTCTTGCCGAGGGCCAGGCAAGTGCCCTACAGAGCTGCACCTCCAGCTTCTGACTCAAAGTGTGCTCAGGAACACCCCCGCCCCAGACCCAGCTAGCCTGGCCTACCCCCACACTGCAGTTTGAATTCTGAGGTTCTGAGAGACTGTGTTCTTCAAAGAGCTTGTCTGAGACACTCCAGGTGTGTACCTACCCCGTGAAATGCACCCAAGGGAAACCTTTGAGGTAACACCAGCCAGTGTAAAGATAGTGAATAACAAAGGTAAGACTTAATTTTATACTAGCCACACTAAAAAATAAATAAATAAGTAAAAGAATCTGGTGAGATCAACTTGGGTGATTTTTCATTTTTCCCAATTTCTAAATACTATTATTTCGATGCATAATCAGTCTAGAACCACTTAATGAGATGTTTAGAAGGCTTCCATACCTGAGGTGTATCCCTTACAGACAGGACTATTTACATTCAGTCTTGTGCTCAATAGCCCAGAGGCTGTTACATTAGGTGTGCTCCTTAAGAGCCCATCCCAAAGGGTGTCTTCAGTCCCACCGAGCACACAGCTACCACCGCTAACACATAATTTAGATCCTAAGCTCACTTTTCTTTACTACATAAGCTGGTTGCTTGTATTTCTCAAGACAATAACATTTTATTGTCTTGAAGCACGGGGATATGTTTATTCAGGCCCTGGTAGAGCAACCCCTGCAATTTAGATTGGGAAATAAGAAAAAGAACAGAACGGTGCGCTGCCCTGGGAAACGGTACCAAGGATTCAGCATCAGATGAGTTTACGCAGCTTGTACTGAGGAGAAGCACAACCACGGGAGCTCACAACAATGCCTGGCAAAGGAACACTTGTCACGGTGTCTACTGTTTGGGGCGGGGGCTGCCGATTAGGCATTGCTATCCACCTGCCTCTGGACATTGAGGCCACAAGGTGACAGACTTGCTGGAAGCCATTTGCTCAGTGGCTGGTGCAGTGAGGTTTAAGGAAGACTCTAGCCGATTCCAAGTTTGGTGTTTTGTCCGGCATTCTTAGGTTCCTGGGGGCCTGGGTTTAGAGATGACCGATCTTAGAAAATGAAAGCTCTAGCATGGGATGCCATTGTTGTTGCCACTGTCGTTGTTTTAGCAGATTGCCCAGGTTCAGCCTCAAGGGAACGCCAAGGGAACACTCTCCCTTCGCTAAGCAAAGGTGACCCATCGCTGGAAGAAACTCTAGCCTCTTTGCCTTTCTGGTCTTCTGAAAAGCTGGGGTACAGGGACAAGCCATTTTGGAGCTTGCTGCCTGAAGCTCCACACGACAGCGGTATGAGATGAAAAAGATGATCCCAGCATGTAGACTGTCTTAGAATAATAGTCCTCTGTTAAACTCCACTTATAAATGCAAGTCTGCTGCCTTTCTTTCCCTCCAGACTCGGGAAGTGTTCCCAGCACACACCTAGCCCAGCCTTCTGATCCCAAGGATGTGCTGAATGAATGGCTTACCTGTGTGGGTCGGGGTTTAATTACACTCATCAAGCGAGGGATTTGGGGAGCTTTAATTTAAAGCTGGTGTCGAAGGCTTTTAAATTATTTTAAATTTTCCAAGGCACCCAGGCGCAACACACTTCTTTTATAAATTACAGAGTAAACGCTGTAGAGGTTGGGTGCACAGAGGGGCTGAGGATCAGAATGGAACCCAAAAGATAAAATAGATGCCAGGCACCAAGGAAGAGCTTAGAGCACACCTATCATTATGGTTAATGGGGCTGGGGTGTTCGGAGGCACACAGCACAATGCAAATTCGGCTCTTAGAATTCAGTTCCTCATTGCTCCCTGCCCACTCAGTAGTGCTGAGCCCTGGTGAAATGTATGTCAAGTTCTTCAAAACAATTATTGCTGCTGGAGGAAAAATGATCAGTGAAATACTCCAAATTTAACACCTCCTTAGAGCTGGAAATGAATTCTGGAAATGTTTTCATTCTGCTTAATATGAATCCACAGACATCTCAGCTTCTGTGTGAAAAATGGAAGAAAGATTTTAACAGATGATAATGAGGTTAGAGAGAAGCTTGCAAGATCTAATGGCCAGTTACACTCTGAGCTCTTGCTATCTTACTTCACATCCTCGGGGAGCCCTTTGGGAATCAACCCAAAAGGTGTTTGTGCCAGTAAGAGAGGCAAGACATCAGACGTGAAGGAAGTCTTTTCCACAGAAACACTCCTACAGAAAGGTGAGTGATTTCAATTATAGGACCTCCATGGACTGACTCTATTGCTCCCTGGACAAAGAGATGGCCTGGAAAAGGATCCTTAGATAGGACTGAAACTACCCTACAAAGAACATTCCACTGAAAATTCTGAGAGGCATGGGCTAAAAAGTCAAAAGGGAAATCTGTTCAAGTTGGCTTTTTGTTGCAGTGATAAACACATGCCCAAAAGCAACTTCTGGAGGAAAGGGTTTACTTCATCTTACAGGTTATAGTCCATCATTAAGGAAAGCCAAGGCCGGAGCTTGAAGCAGAAACCACAGAGAAATGCTATGCACTTACTCCCAATCTCAAGAGCAGCTACTTTATAAAGCCCAGAGACACCTGCGTAGAAATGGTACCTCCCACAGTGGGCTGGGCCCTCCTCCATCAATGAGCAATAAAGAAAATGCTGGAGGAAAAACGATCAGTGAATATTATGCCTTAACGATGACAAGCCCATAGGCCAGTGTGATGGAGACCATTCTTCAAGAGAGGTTCTCTCTTGCCAGGTTGATAGCCAAGATTAACCATCACCAAGTCCACTAGATCTTGGCTTTAGCTGAGGCCCTGGAGTTTGAAAGGAATCAGTTAGAATTAGGAGCCCTCAAATCACCAAGTCAATGTAAAATATAAAAGATGATGACTTCCCTCTTCCCAATTGAACGGAGAAAGAAGAGCTTTGAATGAGTTATTTGCAACATTGGCCTTTACTGCTTAGAATAAATAGGATAGGTTACACAGAAAAAGTCCATTTGCTACATCAGCCTGAGTGGTAGAGTAGAGAGATGATCATGAGAGTTGATGACATAGACAATGGTAGAAGGTGGGAAGGAGGGGAATTAGATAATAAACTGTTAAAACCACTTTGTGGTAGCTAATCTTGGGTGTCAATTTGACACACAGGGGAAGGATCCTCAAGGAAAGAACTGCCTCAATTGTGTTGACCTCTGGGCATGTTGGTGGGGAATTTTCTCCCTTGCTAACTGTTGGAGGAGGGTCTAGCCTACAACAGGCAGCACCGCCCCAAGGCTGGTCCACCTGGGTTGTATGAGAAAGCAGGGTGTATAAGCCACAAAGTGAAAGCTGGTAAGCAGAATTCCTCTGTTTCCTGCTTTGGTTTCTTATTTCAGTTCCTGCCCTGACTTCCCTCGGTGATCTTGGGGGTTATAAGATGAAATAAATCCTCTCCTAGTTTCTTTGGTCATGGTGTTCATCACAACAAAAGAAAGCAAACTTGGACACACTCATATGGATAACTGGGGATGAGATGAGATCCAACAAAGCCTATGCTGTGCAGAAGGTCAAGGAATGGCAAAGAGAGCAAAATGCCCATTTCGGTTCAGTTATTCCAGGAAGAAAATGTATTACATAACATAAACCAACTGAATGGTTCCAACCTGGTGGAACCTGGGCTACACCAAGCAGACATGGTGGCTACCACTTATTTCTCGCTTTACCATTTCCAAGCCCTGCAGGATCTAGCAGCAGCCTCATGACCAACATAAATAGGTAAAGAAGGACAATTAAGGAGGAGGAGGGAGGCTGACAACCAATTTCTCTCCTGTATGGTTCACGTCCAAGTTGGGAGGGGAGAGAACAATTAATTTTCAATTGAATTCCAAGCTGTAATTATTACAACAGACTAGCTACTTTAAATCCTTAAAATACACTTTTTGCTATTCACTTGGGATTTCCTGCACCCCGCTCTCTCAGGCCTTGCCCGATGCCAGTTACAAACACTTCTGGATGTGGTGCTTTATTGATGATGACATTGCTGCCCTCTAGTACAGGTGTGATACGGTTCATTCCCCAATCCAGCCATGTCACTGAGGGACCTTTCCCTGCTTGCAGAGCTGAGAAGATTCTGGAGGCTCGTTGCTTCTCTCCTGTCTGTGGAACTTGAGCTGGTGTCCAGGAATAACACTTTCAGATGTTCTTGATTGCTTCTAGACTGTTCATTTAAGCCAGGCGTGCACTCTGACGAAAGGAGCTCATTTCCCTTCATTTATTAGCTAAGAAGCCCAGATAAGGAAGACATTTGCTAAGAAAATTGTTCTTTTATTATAAATGAGGAAAACAGAGGCAGAGAAGCTGAGATGGCTTGGGCGGTAAAGTTACCTGCAGTCAAGCCTGTTTACCCAAGTTCCATCCCTGGTACCCACATGGTGAGAGAAGAGACTGACTCCCCAAAACCTATTCTCTGATACCCCCACACACATATATTCTCAGTACCTTGGTGTCTTTTTCTTTCTGTAATGTAACAAGAACGACCATGAGAAGGTCTAACCTTCTAGCTGGCCTACCTCAGCAAAAACTGAAGAGATTCTTTTCAGTTGTTTCAATAAAAGCCATGTTGGATTTCATTGATCTGGTTTAAAACACAATGGCCAGTGTGGACCTAATGATCATAACTCTCAGTCTCCCTAGGGCCAAAGAGAAAAGATCAACTCTAGGGAAAACACAGCTTGTAAATGGTAAAGGGCTGCTGTCACTTGAAGAGAAGGACCCAAGCAATGGGCAGGTACAAACAGCAAATGTCCACCCTGGGCATCCAGCCAGTAAAGTAGAAAAACTAATACAATTTTCACCTTTTGGTTCCTAAGCCAGAGGTTTGGTGTAGACCCAATATAATTCCACAGATGTATTCTTCTTTCTAACATTGTATTAATTAGTATTAATATGGTAAAATTAGGGTTCAAGCATGAAGTTACCCTGACCTCCTGGGTAAATTATTTGCTAAAAATAAACTCATGTAAACAGTATCATTTTCTGTACATGACAGCAAATGAAACCATCAGCCTTGTTTTATTAGTTTTTGGTCAAGAAAATCATTTGTGCCCTAATTTGTTCTGACACCAGAGAAAGCTCTAATTTGATAAACTCCTGATTCAGAATTACAAAGTGTAGCTTCTTTCACAACCCTGAGACGACATTTAGAGTAAGCTGCCAGTAGAGGCAAATGTTTTCTTCAGTGCTCTCTGGAGTTCTGTCAACCCATCAAAATTAATTCCAAGAGTACAAAGAGCCTAATATGACTGTAGAAGTGACACAGTTGTTAATTTGTCTGACAAGCGATCAAAAGTATAACCGGAATGATTATTGTAAAGTTTGGAGATTTTCCTTTCTTTGTTTACTTGTACAAAAAAAAATAAAGAGAAAGAAAGAAAAGAAGCTTACTTTTTTCCCTCAAAGAAAAAACAGCTAGATTTTTAAAACTCTGGATCCCTGTTGCTCATAACCTCGAAGCTTTTATGGAATGAGAGTTGTTGATTCAGTCTAAAAGCGGCCCGTCCCTAGTCCCATCCCAAGATACTTGGGAGGCAGAACATGCCTCAGTCAGAGGCCTGGGCGATTTGCTAAGGAACAGTCTCTCACACCTCTCAAGATGCACTTTGTTGAATTTACCAGGGACAGGTGTCTGGACGGTGTTCTCTGTATTACCTAAATTGACGTAAGACAAGTGGGCATCTGGAGGGCATCGGGGAGCATGCCTAGATTAGACACTGTAGAAGGTGCTTTGTGTCACTGAGAGCACAGGGAATCGCAGATGTAATTTTAAAGAGATAGTCTGTTAAATCTTTGTATTCACACAAACTTCCTGAAAAAGACGGGTTCTTGTAACTTTACCAATGAGAGGGGAGGGATGGTGTGTGGCTTCAACGGGGCTACTAGTCAAATAACAGAACTAGACTGGACCCAATTTTATCTTTTACCAGCCCTTTTAGACTTCTGACCTATGGCCAAGCAGTGAATGAAGGCCTCTTCGAAAGTCAATAAACTTCTACTCATTCATGTATCTATCATCTACCCATCTATGCAACAACTTTGCCCCAGTTGCTCATGTCTCATGGGAAAAGAGAATGAAGTCATTCCAAGAGGAATGGCCATTATAGAGGGACATAGCAAAGGGGCTGATCTCAACTGTGTGATCCTGTTTTCAGGCAACACTACTACCCCAGGTGTGAGTCTCAAAGAGTGTCACAGCCAACATGGGACAACAGCTGGAAGGATGGGGATGCCCCGCACAGAAGGAAGGCTTTGTGCTAGCTCAGCGTGGAAACTCTGAGTGAGGGCAGTGAGGGCTTGCAAATGAATTTCCTATCATTTATCTTCTTATCAAAGGGTTTAATCACTTTCCGCTCTCCTGACTCCAAGGGATAATGAGCTGATTCTAACCCCTACCGATACAATGCACAATAGAAACAACGGAGAGACTATTTGGCTTTCGAAATGAATGTTTTTCTTGTATAAACATCACCAAAAAACGCAGCTAAAGAAATGCTTAAAGAGGAAAATCAATCCCCCTAATCCCGCGCACAGTTACTCTGTCCTGTGGTGCTTCTGGGTCTTTGTGTGCATGCCCAGACGAAATTTATGTGAAGCAAAAATTAGATGTCGTCTCAGAGCTTCAAGAAGACAAATACATTTTGACACGTGGTGGTCCTGTAGTATCTGGAGAAGAAAGCAGCCCCTTCATGAGTTTCCACTTTGTCCCTAGAATAAAAAATGTACCCAGAAACAGTGTTTTCTGAACAGTTGGGTTGCCTTACTCCGGAAATGGCTAAAACACTACTGTGCATCCCTTGGGGGCGAAGTCTATATCACGTGCCTTGATGACTGGATTAGCACAGCTCTTTAAACAAAGCGCCTTTATATGACGGCAGCTGTATTAAACAACAAAAGCAGCCTGAAACCTGAGCCAGTCGGAGAGGTGTGGGTTGTTATTTCTTGTTCCCCCCGACCTGGCTCTGAACGGTTGTCTTCAAAAGTGATTCTGGGTTTTTCAGCCGTCCATTTCTGTCCTCTTCCCCAGGTCAAAGTCAGGGACCGCATATCTCTCCCCGTCTCCCCACCATCAAAGGGAGAGTTCTTTGCATCTCATCCATCATTTCATCCCATGGAAGACTCATCTCTGATGCTGCCACTTACCCTGTCAACCTCTTCTCTAACTGTGAAGTGAGCGTGGACTTAGGTGCTAGCAAGTAAGTGAATAGGTATGGGCTGGTGGGAGGTGGATGGTCCTTAAAGCGCCGCCCAGTCTCTACTCTGCACCCACTCAGAGCCTATTCAGTCGGGAGACTCCCTGGCTCCTCTCCAACAGCTGTGAATCAGGACTCCCAGGCTCCACCCCCAATAATCCTGAATGAGGATGTCAGACTCCAAGGCATCATCCAGTGCTGTTGGTGATTAGGGAGCACACCTTGAGGACCCAGGGACTATTCCATGAACTCACACTCTGGGGGAATCCTGCCCAGGGTCTAGCGGGAGCAGAAGAGACAGTTTATTGGTTTCGATATCTTGCTGTCAGGGCATCCAGCAAGGCAGCCATTTATCAGTTCCCATAGTGCACCTCGTCACCCCCTTCCTTCGCATTGTCTCTGTCCCTTTCTCCTGCACATATACTCCTCTGGCAAATGGGACCCCATTTATCGGTTTCAGTATACTACTTTTATAAAGATGACAGTTGTGTAAATCTGAAACCATGTTTTGGTATGGTCTCACATTATTCACAAACAAGAATTAATATAAACCCCGGTGGGGAGGGGGTGAGAATCCATCAAGAGTTGCATAATTTCAAGACTGGCAGAGGTTTTGGAAACAGTTCCCATGCTCCCCGCATGCAGGCCACACAAATGCCGGGCTTTTTTTTTTTTTTTTTTTCAGGGTCTGTGGTCAATAAATCTATTGTTTACATATGTCTGCGTGTTAAACAGTATCTTGGTGACTATTTTGCTAAGATGTTTAACACCAGCAAATGTAATTTATTATGCCTTAAATGTATATTAGGGCATTGTCTTCTAAAAGATCCCAAATGAGCATGCTCACACAAAGGCCAATGAAAATCTACTGCAAACTGCATTTCTCTACAAGGGAAGTTGATGTGGTAGGGTGCCAAAACAAAGCCCATCCACGCTCTCTTGTGCCCTGTTAATGTAGGGAGAGGTTCTGCAAAATATTAAAGATAATGCTAAGAAAATAAAAAGCTACTTTACAGAGAAAGACAACACAGTAATTACAGATTTATGTTCTCCTGAAACCACATCCGACTTTGTAATTATTGCTATGGGAAAATTTGTCTTGACTTATGCAAAGTCTTCAGAATCTTGGTGTAAAATATGACATTACGTCTGTGAGAAGATTCTATTCCTTGGGTCCGAAATATTCTCTGATGTGTTCAATATGATTTCTCTAGTTGGCTGTAGAGTACATCCTCTCATGGGGGTTGTGGAGGGAACTCTGCCTCCCTTTTAACCCCTAGAAGACTCACATACTATCTTGCATGCTGAAGATACCCAACCACATGGTAATTTCAATCTCACTATCAAGGAAAAGGAAAAAAAATACTTTTTTTTTTAAGACAGGATCTTTTTACATAGTCCTGGCTGTGCTGGAACTCTCTCTGTAGACCAGACCAGGCTAGCTTCTCAAACTCACCCAGATCCTTTGTCTCTGCCTCCAGAGTACTGGGATTAACGGCATGTACCATCACATCCATCTTAATAATAATACTCACCTCTTTTAGTTTTTTTTTTTTTTTTTTTTGTAAGCTTTAAGTATTGACCAAGTGTTCTTGTCTGTTCTGAACACAAGATGTTTTACTTAATGGTGCCTTGGTTTCCCACCTATACAAAGGCACTTGTTTCCTGCTTGACAGTTCTTGTTTGGGAGAAGTTGCTCTTGAAGTACATTCAAAGTGAGGAAGGGCAGTGGCAAGGACTGGGCCAGACCGTTCTTATTCCTGGACCCATTCTTGCCCTGCAAGTGGAGGCCATCATAGTGTAAGACATACCTTATGTCCTCTTTCTCTCTGCAAGACCTATCGTGGGTCTTTCTTTGCAGTAAAATGTATGGCTGACTCTCAGGAGCGAGGGCAAGGTTGGCCCAGGGTCCCTGTGGAACAGAAAGTATGTAACCCTTGAGTATTAAGAGATAATGATGCAGCTAGGAGGAGCCTGCAGAAGACAGGCTAAAAATGAATTATCGCAGTTGAATGAGAGGGACTAGACCCAACTGTATACTCTCTACAAACAGTCCCCAGATTCTCACCTCAAATGAGTTTCATCAAGACTAAGGAAAATGGAATTGAACTATAGGAAATAGTCACTTAGGGGTAAAATGATTGACTGTTGGCAGTATCATATAGTTTAACGTGAAAGTATCTATGCTTAGAACTGAAGGTGTGAGGACCTCTGAAATCACCTACAGTGAGAGTAAGTGACACCAAGGAGGAGGAGAGCTCTGTCCGAGCCATGAGGAGAGTATGGAGTTGCCTGCAGTATCTGCTCCCTCCAGGTACTAAATGCAATGGGACACAGTAGACCGTTCCTGCGAGCTGCTACCAGGTGCATCCTGATGGCAGGGACAATACCTTAGTTCTCCATGTACTGGGACCCAATAAATAATCTCTGAATTAAAATGGAAGTCCCATCAGATCAGTGAAGGACCAATAAAAACACAAGTCTTCTTATTGCAGAGTAAGATAACACAGCAGTCTTGGGGAAAGTGGGTACCTGGAATCTCTAGGAGGAAGAAAAAGGATACAGCATTTGCTAACATTATTTGATTTAAAATGTGTTGTTTTCATGGAGCATCATTACAAAGCTGTTGCTTCCCAGAATGCCTCCTGGCTGATGAGAGACAAGTTGGCTGAATACTATCTATGAGCAGGAAGTTCACAGTGTAAGCGGGGCTTCTATTTTTTAAAAAGAAATATTAAAGTACTTCAGAGAAAAATGAACTGTTTCCAAAGACCTGGGACTTATTTCAGAAACACCAAATACATATAAATAATTGATATAATATTAATAATAGATTAATTATTCATTGAAATAGGTTCCCTAAAGATATGGCTGAGGAGAGTCTGGATCAGCCCAGTTGGCAATGGATATTTGAGAGCAAAATTGCTTCAAATACATTCATTCAAGCTTTTCAATAATTCAACTGCTTCTACCATTTTATTCTGTACGTTAAAGATTTTAATCTATCCATTTAATTTACTAATTCATTTGAAAATATATGAAAGGTATCATGCTTAGTATCATGGGTCTACAGAGATGAATCAGGTAGGGAAATTTGCCTTTAAGGATATTTCTGTGAGCAGAGGCACTAAACTAGGAAGATGAGAGTCAATGAATATTCTTCAAAGTAGAAGATGTCAAATAGTCTATGAAAGACACAGTGCCAGGGGTTCCCAAGGGAGGATGTTGCCTCCAGTTGGGCCTGAGGAATGATTTCTGAAAGAGGAAAGCAGGGCTGAAGTTGCTGAAGGCATCACTTGCTCCAAGAGTGAAGGGCAGGAGGAAAGAGTGTCCTGGGGAGAGCTCCATGGATTGAGTTTGACCACTTGAATAAGAACTGTGTTTGCACAGCCCAGGGCCAAGCTCAGGTTTGGGATATGAATTTGCAGGTGTTAAAGTGCAGCTGTGACCATGAGCATGACGGAAGTTCTACTTGCCAACCTTAAGAACTAAGAATGGGAGTTTGTCAGAGGTCTTCATGAAAGTTCTTAGTGTAAAAAAAAAACAAAATATGATGCTGAGCAGTGGTGGCACACACTTTAATCCCAGCACTTGGGAGGCAGAAGCAGATGGATCTCTAAGTCTGAGGCCAGCCTAGTCTATAGAGTGAGTGCCAGGACAGCAAGAGCTACACAGAAAAACCCTGCCTTGAAAAACAACAAAACAAAAGGAAGCATGTGTTTTGAAAATGATACAGCAGCAGCTCAGCTTTGTCTACCCACATCTGAGAGTCACCAAGGAAATCCTGGTTGTGCATGCACAGTGCTTCAGTGGGTGGATAGAAGTAAAAAGTGCCCACTGCGCTCATGCTAGTTTTCTTCACAAAAATGCAGGAAGAAAATGAATGAGGTTTGAGGCTATGTTATTTCATATAAGGACACTGAGCCTTGTCCTAGTACTATCGTTTCACCCTCATGACTATAGTGAGTGACTCCAAAGAGGAGCTGTGTAGAAGTCGCACATGAACAAGTAACAAAACAAAATAACACGGTACACAAGCTAGGGATAAATGTTGTTATTGTTTTGAGACAGGCTTTCTCTGTGTAGCCCTGGCTGTTCCGGAACTCACTCTGTAGACCGGGCTAGCCTCGGACTTAGAGATGTGCCTGCCTCTCTCTCCCGAATGTTGGGATTAAAGTCTGCACCACCATGGCCAGCTGTGTTCTGGATCATTTATAGCATATATTACCGTTATGATTAAATACATACTACATCTTATCGTTTACTTTTCTCATCAACACCATGCATTATAGTACTTCTATTTGTTGACAAGCTTAGGCTTAGAATAGTCAATGAGGCTTAAAAGAGGCAGAATTCCAAACTGAAGTAGGCCCTCAACGTTAGTCCAGACCCTTTTGTCCTTGACCTTCTCCTTTAAAACTATAATATTTGCTGGGGGTGGGAGAGAGGTTCTAAGTTGCTTCATTTCATGGGGCCTTTGTGAAATTCAAAGGCAAAGATACATGTATGTGTTGGTTAAGGGCTGGGGTGATCCAGAAGCTGTGCAAAGCACAGCCTCTTCTAGAACCAGACATGGAACAACTGGCTGGGTATTGACATTTGAGGTGCTCAAAGGCTGTGGTGATGGAAGAGGTAAGAAAAGTAAAGGATGAGCTGGGCTCTTGATTTTGCCCTAACTCAGTCCTAACTCTTGTCCCCTTCTGTGCATACAACTTCATAGGTGAAGGCCAGGCCTACAGAACTACCTTGTGGTGTCACACAGTGGCCACATGCTGGTGCTGACAGCAGTGAGGCAAGGCCACCACCAGCAACTCTGCCGAGGGCTTTGGTTGGTATCCATAAAGCTTGTTCTGCCACTAAGAAAGAAATGTACTAAAGATGGAGTGAGGAAGCCTTCCTTTCTTTGTTAGCAATGGGAGCCTATGGCTCCTCATAGTCTGCATGATAAATCAGTTCAAAGACACCAACTTCAAGGACATAAGGGCCCCCTACATCTTAGGCCAAACACTGTCAGTGTTACAGGATTTATTTTCTTGTTCACAAACCCTGATTGTCTACAGCAGGCTCTTCCAACTTTGCTGAGTACCCTGTAGCAGGAACCTTCTACTAAGCCCAAGGCTAATGCATTGTTTCTCAGTCTTGGCCCCTTGAGCCCAGGCCAAGAGTCTTGGGCACCAGAGAAGTGAGAATTGCTAAGAAAACAACAAACATTTGATTTGAATTCTAGTATAAATAAATAAAGGTAAGAGAAATGGCAATTATCCAGAAAAAGGTCTCTGCATTCTGCTTGGCTTTGAGAGAGTAGCCTGGGTTTGGGACCACCCTCTCTGAAGGCATCAGCCAGAGATTCTTCTAAGTCTCCAGACAGTAGCAGTACCGTTTTGTCCATGTATCAATGGATTTGTGGACTCCGTGAAATTATGTGCATCATTGTGTGAATTGCCCATACTTTATTTTTACTGTGGACTCTAGGGGTCCTTGTGTATACCCTACATGGATCCATAGTTTTCTTGAAAGAACCATGACCTAAGACCACCTGTGCCCCAGGGAAGATAGCCCTCTGTTCTTGTTTCCTGAGAAGCAAGGCCCTTTGCTCCATGCTGCCATGATCTCTTTCCACCAGCCTCAAACATTAGCTTGAGGACTCTGTGGCACAACTCCGCAATTGGTATTTGAGAGACCAAAGAATTAAAAATTAGTGGGTATTGTTTTAAAGTTTGAAGCATAAGCCTGAACAAAGGCCAGCCAAATGGAGATATGTCTAGCCACCTGGAAAAAGAAACTAGCTTTAATGTATTCTTTCCCTGCCCACTAGAGATGCAGTCTCTAAGAAACCAGTCCAGATGACCATACCAGAACTGCTATGGCACCTAAAGTAAACCAATCATTTCAAAAGTCAATCTCCTTTACCCAATCATGTAATGCACGTAAGTCTCTGCCTGCGGTTTTGCCCTTTAAAAACCTTGTTTCCCTAGATGGCAGGGCCGCATCCCTTGTGACCCGTGTTTGAGCACATATACAATTAAAAAAAACTGTCATGTATTTACAGCGGAGTCTATTCCTGGTCTTTTGGGGTCTCAGGAACTGGGCCTAACAGTATTCAGCATTTTAGAACTTGGTGGTCCTTTCTCCATGACTCTTTTGAGACCACTTCACCTCACCTTGCCTAGCCCTTTTTTTGCAGTTTCAAGGCAGAAACAGATACTCCTTTTAATTGAGTTTAGGTGTCAATGAGATTGTGGCAAGGCCTCTTCAGACACAGAGCTCAAGGAAATTCAGAGGCCTCTCAGCATTCAGAGTCCTTCTGAACTGAAGGAGCTTCTTCACCCCAGGAAAAGAATGTAACACATCGCACAGATGGAGTGAGCTACATAATCCGGTTTTAACAGACAGCATACGCCCTAGAGGTAAACAGGGGCTATCAGAGAGACCTCCGAGCTGCAGCAGCCTTCCAGCCAGGGGAAGTGTGACAAAGCAGAACCGTAAAAAAGTACCTGGCAATAGCACAAGTGTGCGTGCGCGCGCACACGCACACACACACACACACACACACACACACACGCACGCACACGCACACGCACGCCAAGGCAATGAGAGAAGCCAGCTTCAGAAGCTGGGGAATTGAGGCAATGGAAATGTAAAGGAGTCCTCAGAGAGCCTCTCCTGTCTCTCCTGAATAGATGCCCCAAGGGTCCTTGGATGCTGGTTGAGCTCAGTGGCGAGGCAGTGAGGGTTGAAGGCTTCGCTCCACTGAAAGCCCAGATGTCCTGCCAAGTGTCCTGGCTGTGCAGCTGTTCCACTTGGGATGAGAACAGGAAACCATTGCCAATCAGAAAGCCTTAGGCCCACACCATTTCTGTAGTGCTCACGTGTGTGAAGGAGCTCCAGGCTCAGGGTCCTCCCTTCTCAGAATGCACACACCTCACTTGCTCAGCAAGGGAAGGATGTGAAAAACACCTTTCTTTGCCTCCGCTCATTTCTCTTTTAAAAGCAACATATTTTCTTTTTTTTTTTTTGAGAATTTTATACATGAGTATTATATTTACATCATTAGCTCCTGTGTCCCTCTCCCTCTCAAGTTCATGACCTCTTCTTTATTACTGTTACAAAAGTGCATGTGTGCATGTGTACACACACAGAGAGTCATGTGCACATAAATACAACCTGTTGGGTCCACTTAGTGTTTCTCATACGTAGATGTATTTAAAGCCTACCACTTGAGATTGGATCGCCTATCAGGAGTATCATCCATAAATGAAATTGATTCTTCTCTCTCAGCAGCTCTTCCTTTCCTAGAGCTCTTCCTCAGGAATTGGGCCTTGTGAGTTTTCCGCCATCTTCACTGACATGTCAAATAGTACTGTCATTGTGCTGATCTTGACTGGATGGATATACCGTTGAGCTTTCAGAGACAGTTTCCCTGTCATATGTAAAAGACACTATCATGCAGCAGATTCCCTTGTCCTCTGGCTTTTATAACCTTTCTGCCCCCTCTTCCACCATGTCCCCAGAGCCTTAAGTATAATGTTTGCAGAACAGATGTATTAATTAGCCTTGAGCACACCACAGTTAGCGGTTTGCTGCATTTTGACCAGTTGTAGACTTCCGTAATGGTCTTCATGTGAAGAAAAGAATGTTTTCTTTAATAGTGACCTGTGTCCTGTTTCTTGAGAGGCATCAGTGGGAACCTTGGCACTCACTTCTATCATCCCTTCCATCTGCAAGTCCCTAAGAGGTATCAGAAGTGTCTGGAGCAAGCCAGTGAGAAGAAGACTAGAGCAGCCCAACCTCCCCCATCCCCAGAGAAGGTGTAGCCAATGGTGCAAGACTGATTTTTCAAGAAAGCAGGAAATCTGTGTTTATAGGTGAAATGTTCTGTTTATAAAAGAGCAGTTATGTAGGACAAGCTTGGCCTGGGGCTACTGTCTGCTCCCCTTCCTCTGAGAAGGAAGCTCCTGTAGTGGGCTGTACTATGAAACCCCAGCCCCTGCCTCCAAGCATCCTGCTAATGTACTGGAGTCACACAGGGCACAGCCGGTGCTGTCATGCAGAGCAGCTGGAGCTGGGGTGTCCTGAGGCTGAATGAGTTATTTCCTTCTTTATACAATGTAAAACCCATGAAGCCACAAACACCCTGATCTGAGCAATAACTTGAATCTTTCCACGAACACCATATCTGGTTTGGACCAAATTATCATTTCCTCACCAGCTGTTGAAGAAATGGTCCCTGTCTTTGCCTCATATGGCTATGTTGGAATAGTAATAGCCCTTGGGCATTTAATGCTCTTATGAAAACAGATAATTGTAGTAGCTCAGCTAGGGCATTATTAAAATAATAGGTACCAGCATTGCTATGAATCCTTAGGACTCCTATGGCATGACACTCTTGCCATATGTCTGTGAGGTCCCAGAAACACACACAAGTTCTCTTCTTTCATTACCTCAGCTTAGATGAAGCTAAGGAATGCTCAGAGCCTAACCTGATGGCACAAGCCTGCCATCCGAGAACTCAGGGAAGCTAAGGCAGGATAGGTTCAAAACCAGTCTGAGCCAATCAGTGAGGCCCTATCTCTAAAAATAAGAAAAAGAAAAAGAAGAGAAGAAACAGAAAGGATCACTTGAACAACCCACACTTCAATTGACTTAGGATTCAGGTATAAAGACCTCCCTTGGTCCCACAAATTCTACGCTCTTCTTTGTCTTCCTCTGTTTATCCCTTTTCAGGAAGTTAGAGAGAAGGCTGAAAAGTCTCATTATCATAACAACCCATTAAAGTTTTTCCCTGACAAATATGTAAATACCAGAAAGGTTGTTGCTACAGAGACCATTTGCTGTGACTAGCCCAAGTTCAAATCCTCCTTCATCAATACACTCTGGACATCACCTGGGCACTGTCTCCCACATAGTCCTTCAGGCTCATGACAGTTACAATTGGCGAATTTGTTGTGTTTCCACATTTCTCCAAGTACATGTACAAAGGTAGTTGCCCATTTCTACATGATTCTTGCAAGGCATATGAAGTTTGGACTGAGCTAGACATAGCTCTAGTCTCAGCATACAAGAAGTATAGGCAGGAGTATCAGAATTTCAAGGCTTCCCTTAGGTATATAATGAGCTTAAGGGCAGCCTATAATATAGGAGGCCCTGAAGTAAAAAAGTAAAGGTATAAATACCTATTCTTTTTGATAGAAGGAATATCTTGTGTATTGTATGGATATAGTACCTGTCAATAATAAATCTGACAGCCTATAGCTTAGGCAGGAAATAGGAGGTGGGACATCAGTTTGGCAGAGAGGATTCAGAGGGAGAGCCAGGTATGGGAGATTCAGCTGGCAAGATGTGAGGATAATTGATGTACCATTCCTGAGCCACATGGCAAAATGTAGATTGGTATAATGGGTTATTTTAAGTTATGAGCTGGTTAGAAAGAGTCTAGCTATATGTCCTACGTATTATAAATAATATTTTGAGTCTCATGGGTCATTATTTTGGGAGCTAGGGATGGAATCAATCTAACACAACACTTTTTCAAAAAGAGCATTTCTAAAATATCAGAATAAAAATATGAAGGATGATGCTGATATAAATATTAACTATGGGAAAAGACCCATAATTAATAATTACTGCTTATATCATTGCATATTCCAGTTTTTCTTTTGAGCACACAAAGACCATTCATCGCTTTACTTTCTCAATTATTTGATTAGCTAGCCAATTAACAACTGTTCACCTTTACCACCATCTCTAAAAGGCAATTTGTAAGGCTTACCAGGTCTTAGCAGAGTATGGTAGCTTATTCTTTTAATCACAGGTCTTGAGAGACTGAAGAATCACCACTAGCTGGAGACAAACCTGGTCAACACAGTGAGTTCCAATCTAGCCAAGGCTACATAAGAAGATTCTGTATCAAAAAAATACAGGAAATTAACAACAATATATTGAATATTTTAAAACCTGCGGGAAAGTGGGCTTTAAGTATTTCCAGAACAAAATCATAATCAGCATGTGAATTAATATATGTTAGCTTGACTTTTCTAGTTCACAATGATATGTTCAGTCCGTTTCAAAGCATCATTGTTGTATGCAATAAATATGTACAATACCTGATTGAAAAATGAAATGCAAAAAAATCTGGGTCCCTCAATAAAAAAAACATGTATGTGTGTGTGTGTGTGTGTGTGTGTGTGTGTGTGTGTGTGTGTTCAGACAAAATATACATAAATTGTTAAAGTCCAGAAGAGGGTGCCAGATCCCCTGAAACTAGAGTTACAGGTAGTTGTAAACTGCTGAGTGTTGGTTCTGGGAACCAAACTCGCGTCTTCCACAAGAACAGTACATACTCTTAACCATTAACCTAGCTCTCTAGCTCCTAAATTCAGCACCTTTTAGAAGTTAGTGTAAACAAAATTGTTCCGGTGGTGGTACTTGGACTGGGGGCAAAATATAAAGTTGGCAGAGCTACTTTGGTAGTCTGTGAAACCTTTGGGCCATGAGACCTTTGGGACATGAAAGGTAAGCCTTGAAGATTAATCTAATTCTAGTTCTCATCTCTTCCCGATCTACCACAATGTAACAAGCTGTATTGCCATTTTTCAGTGCATGGATGGTTCCAGTCCATACTACTAAGCTTTCTTGTTTTTGAGCTTGGGGCAATACAGCACAAAATGTTAGGGGGTGAACTGTAGAGGATACTTTTCACTTCATGGTGACCAGGAAGACACAGAGATAGGAGGAGGTCTAAGCTTTCAATATCTCCATCAAAAGCACATGACCAAACTTTCTTCCTCCAAGCCCTATCTCCTGAAAATTCTTCCACCTTTCAGGAGCAACATGGACTAGGGTTGACTCATCTGAACACATGGGTCACTGGAGAAGATTCAAGAGCCAAACTACAACTCACCCAACACAGTGGCTACCTAAGGCAGCCACATGGTTTTTCGGGGTATCTATGAATATCTATAAGTACAAGTAGTAACTACTTCCCCCTGGAACTTTTATCATATCCATCCATACTTCTGAAAGTGCAGAGAAGGAAACTCAACTTGCTGAAGAAATGTTCATTCTAGAATCTCTCTCAATGAAGATAGTTGAATTCAACTCAAAAATTCCATCCAACACATCTGTTGACTTCTGTCTATTGAGTTCTGAGCAGCAGTTTTTCCACCAAGCTGTAAAAGTAATGCTGTCAACAGTAGCAAAATTGTATGTTCATACCAAGCAAGCAGCTCACTTTTACAACAATGTCATTGTATAGTTCTGTTGGTTAACATTATACACATTGTACGGACAGAGAACCCAATGTTTAGGGGCATAATCTGAACTTGATCTAGATACACTGACTCATCTTCAGAAAACTCATTTTAAAAACAACCATTTATTCCAAATATGCTTTACAATGTTTGCTATTTAAGCAAAGAGAAGAGGATATCATGTGTGTGCTACTTAATCTTGTCTCATTACACAATCAAATTAAAGTTCCTGATACATGGAATAGTGAGCCCCGTTCTTGGTTTTGTTTTTGTTAATTCCACAATGGAGTTTCTGGTCTACTAATCAACCTCACGCCTGGCTTTTCTTCCCCTGGAGTGTTCAGTCAGGAAGGAGAAAACTCTGTCAGAGGAAGCTGACTGGGGGCTCTAGGTCATAGAGTATGAGTGGGACCAGCCCTGCCCCTTAACCTCTTAAGGCTGGGCTCTGTTGTCCCATCCTGGTCGCTTTTGAGGAGAGCCTGAAGCTTTAGGAGGAAGAGAAGGCATGAGCAATTTCCTCATTCATTTAACTCACTCAAAAATGTATGTACAGGCTTCCTCTGGGCTCCTTTGCAGACTCTTCCTCCTGCTTTGAAACACCCTAATGATTTTTAAATAGAGGCTCTGTTCTTCAAAACTAAGCCTTAGAGAAACATATCTTCTTCAGTCTCCTTTTGTGAGGAAAAACAAGCTCAGAGGACAAAAGACTATCCAGGAGCAGAGGTCCCCTGTGTAGTGTGGTCAGAGCTAGGTTCCCAGCAGTGCTGACTCTGAGCCAAGGACTGGCCAATCCTGGCTGCTGGAAAGGCTTTGATGGGCTAAAGGCTTTGTTTGCTTTGTTTGTTTTGTTCAGCAGTTCCTTAGATGTATATTCATTTTGGTTTTCTTTTTAATTTTTGAAAATGTCTACTTATATACTTAGACTTTTTAAAACAAATTGTTATGCTGGGGATGGACCCATGGGAATGCCCACGCTAGACCAATGCTCGCCCACTGAAGTCTATCTGTGGCCTGAGTTAATAGTTCTAGTTCAAAATGTCAAATGGCAGGAACGGGAAGATGGCTGCTCTTGCAGAAGACTGGAGTTTACCCACCTTGTCAGCTCACAATACCTGCAGCTTAGCTTCAAGGAGTCCAACACCCTCTTCTGGCATCCGTGGGCACCCACACTCACACGCACATATGAGCACACGCACACACACGTGCATACAGACTCAGAATGACATTAAAATGAATACACAGACATCCTACACCTGTACCCTCACTTCCTTATTTTTTCCTTCCATATAGATCATGGTTTTTATTAAATTCATCTGTATTTTTTTACTTTATTGTAAAATAAGTCTTCTCCTTTTTTTTTTTTTTTTTTTCTTGAACAAGCATTCTCATTGGGTTTGCTATCACTCCCACGACGGGTGAATAGTAGATTTCGAAAGTGAAAAAAAGAAATCTTACTCTTTTGTATATAAATCACAAATATACATTATGCATACAGGACATAAACAGATGTTCATGGTATTAAAATTTCATGGCAAGATAGGGATTGGGCGTGGGAACGGCGTAAGAGTCTTAAGAGAGTGGTACTGCAGGAGGGTGCACAGCCTTGTTACAGGAAGCAGCACGCAGCATACCTCTTCAGCGTGCTCTTTCCCTCTTTATGATAGAGCCTAGGGACCTTTCCATGCCAACTCATACAGATTTACCCCATCATGTTTATAGCACCCTATGTTTATAACTCCACTATGCTGGTGAACCATCATTTATTTAACCATCTCCCCTATTGATGAGTACTGGAGTTTATTCGAATCTTTGGCTGCTGCAGCGTCACGGGGATAAAGCTTTTACATACACTGAACGCACACACACACACACACACACACACACACCGGAAACGGGGTTGTATGTTTAAGGGTAAATTATTTCAAGATACGATCACACGTAGCCTCGTTCCCATTACTTGCACTCAAACCCCACCCATACCTAATGCAATAAGGAACAAAGCACCTTCGGATGGCTGGCTCTGATACTGCTGGAGGCGTGAGTATATTGGTTGTTGCACCAGAGATGAGGTAGACGATCACTTCTGGCGTCCTCTCTGGGCTGTGCTGGGTTTAAGCGGTGGTAAAGAAAGCTAGCAGGGCTGTCGACTTAATAGAGAGAGGACTGTCTGTGACTCCATATCGAGGTGGAAGGAGAACTCTGCATCTTGACATCCTACAGAACTTGACATGCTTTCCCCACAGTCTGGAGCCTTCAACTTGTAAGCTGGAAGCTTCCAGTAAAGCTGATAACAAACTAGCCACAACTTTCTAACGCATGGGAACAAGGAGCTCTGAGTAGGAAGAGCATTCTGGATGGAACACCCAGGCTGCCCTCTAATCAACTCCCCTCCCCACAATGTCATGCTGCAGCCACACAGGAAGGGAAGTCACCTTTCCCTGAACACCTCGGGACAGCACCGCCTCCCCCTTCCCCTGGCACAGGCAGGCAGGACCACAGCAGGCACGCTGCTCTCCTTGTGGCCCAGCTCCCCCTGTGATCTGGTCTGCAGTTAATCGCTAGCTCCTGACACATTTATGCTTAACGCTGCAACCAACTCGATGAAGATTTTATTTGATCCTTAAATTATTTAAGCCAATGTAATCATATTTGCTTTCAACAGAAAGCTGCTGTATTCATGAGTTTGAGAGCAGCCTAATAAAGCCTCTGGGTGGCTCACTGCCACTCGGGGCTCTGCTTGTGTCCCCTGGTGAGGACCTCCACCACTGTAGGAGGGGCAGTCCTCCTGCTTCTCCCTGCAGCTTGTTAACCAAGGTCAAATAAATCACAAAGCACAGAAATTTTATGCGGCATTACAGTCACATCTGAGCTATTGCTGGGCAGGATTTTGACTCTGTAATTTATTCAAGACTTCCTCTCCTTCATTTCCCAGGCAGCTCCCTGAGTGAACAGTCTTCCCAGCTTCATTCTGTAAGCAACCTTGGACTCCCAGCCAGCCCAGCTCACAGAATAGTTTTTGGTTGAGTGAAGGAATTTAAATAAATAAGCAAACATCTGTCATAAACACGACTCCAAGACAAACAGAGCCTGGCTACTTCTCCCTCCTTTGCAGCTTCTGGAAGTGCAGTCAAGTTTGTGTGCCCCCAAGAAAGGTGATAGAGGTGTCAAACTATACTATGCATCACACTTCCATCTGCTCTGCCAACAGTGTTAAAACTGGCAGGTTTTTCATACAGAAAGAGAGGAAGAACCATGAGTGCTTTGGTTTGTCAACTGACATACCACTCCCACTACCCACACAGACCTGGCTGGCTGCACCGCCTCTGCCCCCACAGCCCGCTGTCATTTCATTCATGGTACCAACAGTGGAAACAGATGTCAAGATTCAAATGTTTCCTTCCTTTCATTGGCATCCCTTTCCCGCCCACGCATGGTTGTTCTTCTTCAACCCTCCAACAACAGATCTCTCTAATGCGTGTACTCACTCTCTTTATTTCTCTCTCATTCTTACTCTTGTTTTCTGGTTCTTGTTCCCTTGCCCATTCTTCCTTGCCCCTGTCTGGTTCCAGTCAACACATTTTTCTCCTACCTGCCTTCAATTTCAATGATGTATGTGACAGAAACCGATAGGCCCTGAGTATTAGAAGAAATCACCAGGTCCTTAAAAAACAACAACAACAACAACAAAACCGTGCAGGGTTGAGGCATGGTAGGACATACCTGTAACCCTGATTTCGAGAGGCTGAGGCCAAAGGATTACCGGTGAGAGGTCAGCCCCTGCTGCATAGGGGCACTATGAGACTGTATCTCCTAGAAATAAACACCAGAAGCTACACCCATAAAGTCTCAACAACATGGCTACCTCAACGTGAGCTCAACAAAGATGACCATAAAGGTGCTAAAGTGGATAGGGGAAGCACACAGGGCCTCAACCTTAGAAAAAGAACTACAAGCAACGAAGAGCTGCTGAGATGGGAAGAAATACTGTTTCCCAGGGAAGACAGACCAGTTGGTTATCTCATACCAAATGGCAAACAATGGAAACACATGCATACAAGTAGTATTGTACAGATTGATCATATATATATATATATATATATATATATACATTTATATATATATATACATTTATTCCAAAATACGTAAATGAATATATTCTTTTCATGAATTTGAAAGAAAATAGAGTAGTATATGGAGGGCTTAGAGGGAGGAAGGGAAGAAGGCTGGGAGCATGGCGTGGTGAGGAGTGTTCCCTTAGTGCACACAAGACCCTGGGTTCCATCCCTAGTAACATATACACAAACAAAGGAACATGTAGGGACTTGTATAAAGATTTCTTCTTAAATTTTAAGGGTTAGGATGTGCCTTTGACAATTATATTCCTTCCTGTAGTCCTGTCTACAAATAGGGAATTCTGAATCTTGAACTTCTACCTCCGTAACCCCATCCCTGGCCTAAGCTGGCAAGGCTCTATCTAAAGGGCCAAGCAATATTTCCAGATGAGCATGAAGTCCTAAAAGATAGGTCTTATCTTTTATCAACCGATGCCTAGCAGTGGTTTAGTTATTACTTAGCCAAAGTAATTTAGATTTTCTTTAGGTTGTAAAGCCTTAGAACATCAAGACTGGCTTTACACCGTCTGTAGGCAATGTCACGCAAACAGTCTCAGCATTGTCCCTGTGTGGCCCCAAGAAAGGTGATAGAGGTCAATGAGAGCACGGGGATGACACTCTGAGAAGGGAAGTGTGTGACAGCCTTTCTCTATTGGAGCAGGTCTTCCTTCTGCCTCACCCATAATTCCAGAGAGTAACTGTCTAAAGTGCTATGAGAGCAGCATCCTGAGATGAGTGGGTTCTGGCTGGCACAGCCCAGATGCATCCTAACAGATTATCCTAGCGTGCCTTGGGGTACTACACCCAAGGCAGAGTGCTTTCCTGAGTCCCTCTACCGCAATGCAAGTGGGTTATGAAAAGTCAAGGTTACACACCAGGCAGGTGGCCCCTGAGCCGTGGGGACCTGACTCATACTCAGTCCTAGGCTGCTGTTGTTTCTTGTATTACATTTAGGAAAACACATTAAAAAGTATACATGAACTCTAAATCAGCCTCGTGAAACATCCTGCAAACCAAAACTAATGGGAGGTAATTAGGTCAATTTACAACGAAAAGAAGTCTTATTTATTCTACTTATTTCTTACACAAACATATATCAACATACAAGGTTCTGTGTGCTGGAGTAGAAATATATACAAGATGAGAAGGCACAACAGTAGCAATGATAATTAGTAAACAACCTTATTGAGCTCTGCCAGTCAGAAAGGGACTGGCCTGCTTGCTTTGTCTGTCAGTCCTATGTGGTAGTTTCTGCTGTGCTCATCTTAGAGTTGAAAGAACTGTTGTATAAAGAGGCGAGCAAAATAACTTGGCTGAAGGCAAATACCTACGCCACAGTTTGTGCCAGAAAACCTGACTTCAGCACCTACCTACTTAACCACTGCACTGGGGAGCTAAACCACCACTGTGTGTTGCAGAAATGGTGAGTGGGGTCCTTAAAATAATCTACAATAATAAATAACTGAGGGAACAGAGAGGAGATGGAGATTAGCCTGGAGGCAGAGGGATTGGAGTCTCAGCCACAGCTCACCAAAGAAATAGCATTTGTGCTCATCCTTAGTAATCGGTGGGTTTAAAAAGACAGAACTGTCAGTTGAACTTTCCAGGCAGCAACTGTAGTCCCAGCAGCCGCAAGCAGCAGGGGGCTTGTAGAGGAAAAGTAAATTGTCCAGCAAGATAGCTAAGGGAGGACCTCGAGCCGTGGAAGAGGGGACTTTGTGTTTTATATTCCAAGCATTCTAAGGTATGATTCCCTCACATGGGAGAATATAATTGGCAGAATGTCAGAGCATATGCTGGGGTGCTAGGGAAAGTGACAGGGCTGGGAACACTTAGCAATAGGTGTTAAAGGAGGGAGCCACTCCTCTGGCATGGCTTTCAAAACTCTCCTAGGAGAATGTAACTTTTAATAAACTGATGCCCTAGGCTGGCTCAGTTCCTCTTTTGTTTGCTTTTCATTCTTGAGATGGCCCTGCTCCGTAGCTCTGGTTGTCTTGCTACTGGCTATGTAACCTAGGCTGTTCTTAAACTAACGGCAACCCTCAGGCTTCAGCCTCCAGAGTGCTGCGATTCTAGTTCAGTTTTGAGGATGAGGTGTCATCAAGCTCCAAACAGAAATGACGTGGCTTAGACAGCTCCCCAAGCTAACCAGTGACCAGCCAGTGACTATGTCCTCTTTCCCTGTTCCCTGTGAGCACACGCCTTGCTGGAGAAGGCTAGAAACTCCCTTCCTCAAGCCAAACGGCATGTCACACTGCTGAAAGAACCATTTGTCAAGCAACGTGGCCTCTGGTGGACTGTTTAGGACTTTCTCGTCCCTAGAGTTTCAAGTGGAATGATTTACACAAAGAAGAGCTCGTATTTCACAAGTCTGGACAATGTCAGTAGAAGCAGAAAGCAACAACTGGTCTACCTGGGCCTTGCCTGCAGCTCTGGCCTTGCCAGTTGTGGGAAGATGAACATAGTGGTAAAGGTCTCAGTAGTCTTAACCCTGGAAAGGTCTGGTCAGAAGGTACAATGAGGCAAGAAGTGTCCTGGTTTGTGAGGAGCAGAGGAAGACTAGAGTAAATGTGTCAAGAGGAGATGAAGTCCTGAGAGAATTTTGTGTATTGTTGACATGGGCATAGCCATATCAAGGATCCAATGCCTCAGACATATGCTGGAATGGCAAAGCTGTCCCCATACAGATCAGCCTCAGAATTGGCAAAGCCTTCCCTTGGTCCACGTGAGCATGCTGACAGTGTGTACAAGTGTTAAATGATTGACTAGTGTGTGAAAGAAAAAAAAAAAAAGCAACTGCAGCTTTCTCCTCTCTGATACTAACCTGAAACTGCTGATGTACAGAGACCAACTGGCAGACTCCTCTCACTGTGCTGTTCATAATAAACTTGCTGAGGTTCTAGGTTGTTTTGGTAGTTGCTACAGGCCCATCAGAACACTCACAGCCCACCCAATCCTGGCTTTTCTGTACGTGTCTGTGTGTCTGTCCTTTCTTCCCTCACTGCCTCAGGCAGTTTTCCATGACCAAGCCATGTAGGACAGGACAGTGGTTCACACAAGTTTTGGATTCTTCATTTGATGAAATATCTAACAGGGGAACAGATGGTTGTAAGATAACATCAAGCACTTCAACTTCCTCTGGCTTCCCCTTCCTTGTCCTCAAGGGAGTTCAAAGGGTTTTGTTTTGTTTTTGTGTTTTAACAAAGGAAACGAGACAAAGCAAAACATAGAAATCTCTGGCGCAGAGTATTTAAGCTGTGTGTAAGCATGAGGGGAGGATGCTGTCCTTGTAGAAGGGCAGCTGGCAATCTTCTCTGTTCTGCTTGGATCGGTGGCTAAGCAAAGGAATCAAGCCAGCAAAGAGCAACAAGACTTCAGTTCTTGGGCATGAGACCGTATCAGGCAAATTAATTGGGCGTCTGCTCTCAGCCAAAACCTATCACAGCACAGAGCATGACGACATGAAAAAGGCAGCATCTGCCAAGTTGCACATCCCATAATAAATTCTCCATCCATGCTGGGGCAAATAAAGCATTTTTTTTACACGTCATTTGTCAGACATCTTGGGCATACTGAGGTGAGAGAGCTAAGAAATAGCAGAACTCAGAATAGCTTAGTATTGCGTGGGAAGGGTGAGAAAATTATGGCACTTTGAATGGTGACAGACATTGGAGTTGCGTATTATCACTCTCTGAAGGCTTGCCTTGGGAGGTTCACTGTTTTTAATATTCTTTCTCTGTGCCCCCATGTTTTCCTCACATGAATATGTACATTGTCACATATTTTACTTCAATTCTGTATGTTTTTTTTCCTCATCTTATCTTCCCTCATATCCCACAAGTGTTCTTGCTCAGTGATGGCCGTGAGTCCTTGTGCTAACTGTGAGTCCACTGTGCTAACCTCTCTGGTATATCTTGTTAAGGGATCAATAATACAGAAATGTCTATATGGAGGAATTTTAATTAGTACATGCTACTTTAGCAAGAGATCACATCCAAAGACCTTCTCAGTCTGTGCTCTGCCTGGAATACAGACATGCCTTTAATCCCAGGAGACAAGAGGCAAGCAGATCTCTGAGTTCAAGGCCAGCCTGGTATTGAGCAAGTTTCAGGTAAAGAAAAGTTTAGGTGTGCCTTTAAATTCCAGCACTCAGTAGACAGAGGCATGCAGACCTCTGCGTTCTAGTCAGTGCTGTTCAGGCAGTTCCATTGAGTCAGTGAGTTGAGAGGCAGTGCAGTGGAGTTGAGTTCAGGCAGGTGGCAGTTCAGTTCATGGAATTCAGAGAGAGTTTTACCAGAAGAGTAGTGCAGATAGAGAGGAGAGAGAGACAGAGAGAATCAGAGTGAGAGAGAAAGAGAGAGAGAGAGAGAGAGAGAGAGAGAGAGAGAGAGAGAGAGTAGTTTTACCAGATGAAGACAAAACAAGCCAGAGAATGAAAAGGAGGCAGAGTATTAAGATTAGAACAGATTCATAGAGTTTGAGGCCAAGGAGAGCAATTCAGTCAAAAGTTGAGAGAAGCCAGTTTGAATCAGTCAGCTTAGAGAGGAGTTTGAGGCAGAACAGTTGAGTTGAACCAGCCAACTACAGTTCAGAAAGAACTAGAAAGGGTGAGCTTATTCAGTAGTAAGTCTCAGAGGATGAAAACATTCTATGCCTAGTTTAGATTGTATAGAGGCTAGAAGCTTCCAGGACTCGGTTAGCAGCCAGAGACAGTAAGCTTCCAGGATGACAATTACCTCAAGAAAATAAAAGACACTTTAACACCTCTAACTTTCAGGCTGGTCTCTGGGCCTTCTCCTTCAAAGACGAGAGGCATTAATAACCTTTTGGAGTAAACAGATTGATTGAATAAAACAGAATGAGCAAAATGGAGAGGCGAAGCTATATTATATAAATGCAGGTTTATTTGGGAGCATCGAGGGAGGGGAAGAGGAGCGGAGTAGGAAAGGGGAAAGATGAAGAAAGGGTGGAAAAGAGAGTTATGAAAGATGTCTGGTTATATCTTGAAGGGCCTCTGGGAGAGAAGCCCTGCTCCTCAGTGGAGGGCAGGGTCTGGCAGCCATGCCCTGCAGCAAGTAGGGACTTGAACATAAACCATGTTCCCTAGCGATGGTAACTTGAAGCAGCTTTAATGTCTTCAGCATGTGAAGCTTTGTATCAAACAGGCCGTTCCTCCAGCTGGAGCCATGTGCACTTCTGGGCATGCCAGAGAAAAGGAGACTTCTCTGAAGGATGTCACTAAAGGCTCCCCAGAGGCGGAGACTGCAGCCACTGTTTGGAGAGAGGTGGGAGGAAGACAACCACACAAGAGCAGAAGGCAGAGCTCCACAGGCCTTCTGGGACCAGCCAGAACCAGACTGGCTGTGAGGCTGGGCCGGAAGATGACAGCGTGATCAGGGCTCACATCTTTGATGACATTGCCTTACAGCACTATCACACGTATCACCCAATCTCAGACCATTGTGAATAAAGAATCCAAATTGTGAACGGTGACTTTCCTTGCTCAAAGTGGCTGCACTAGAGCTGAGATTTCTACCTGCCTGGATCTGCACCTCTACCAGTAGCTCCACACTTGCTTTTGTGGCTCCATCCCCAAACCCACCAATTTCCACTCCTCCTAATTGCTTAAAACTGCCCAGTCAGGCCTGAACGGCTGAATCCTTCTGAAGAAGAGGACATCACTGTACGAACTACACAGCTAATCAAACGTTAAACTCATGAGTGCTTCTTGTTATTTAACTTCTGATTAGTGAAGGAAAATACCTTCGACTTTGAACCAGCTAAAGAGAATCCTGCTAGCTAAGGCTATGGCTTTCCGCACCCAGGAGTGTGGACCAAAAAAGAGAGCCTGCGGTATTGATTTCACACTGTGTGCTTGCTACCACTTTGGGTTTGTTTTGTTTTGTTTTGTTTTGTTTTTGTTTGTTTGTTTGTTTGTTTGCAGGGGTTTCCCTTCCTGGGCTACAGTTTTCCTTTATGGAAACTGTTTCAACCACGTGGCTCAAATGCTCTCATAAATGTTGGAAATGAAAATGTTCATGCAGGCAGAAATAGTCACCTGAGCGCCTGTGCAGGCCAGCAGAGAAATCAGAGTTCATCCTGCCTGGAATGGGGAGCCCACCTTACCACCTCCCCCGCTGAGAATTGTTCAACAACGAGAGGCCTGGCTGAGGCGGTGAAGCAGGAGCAAGAAAGAAGATCAAGCTGGTAAATGTGTCAATTGACTTGGACTCCCTGCAATTTAGAAGCTGATTTAAAAAAAAAAAAAATGCTTCAGGCTCCAGGCTCCAGGCTCCTTCTATTGCTCCCATCGGTGGCTCATTTTTACAGCTGACTGGCCACCATCTAAAATTGAGGGTCCCTCGTAGCCCTGGTGGGCCTTGATGGATCTTCAGCTGCCCAGAGCAGGAGTCATAAGCATAATTGCAGCTAACGGAGACAGGTCGGGGCAGACTATCCCCCATGTCATGGCCACCTGCTTCCCACCAAGTCCCGGCAGTGGTTTGTTGATGCAGCTGTTTGTTGTGAATCCCAGGTCAACAGCTGACACGATTCAGTACAACCTCACACCCCTCCCGCAATCCCTCACACCTCACGCAGCCTGAGACTGCTGGAGGCCCCTGCTTTGGTCTCACCCACGTGACCTCTAAAGCTACCCCCCGCCCAACGACTCCACACAGAAGGAAAATAAACAGTCTGGCTTTGCTGGGAGCGAGCAGAGGGGCCGAGAAATCTACCTCTTTCGCACATCAATCACAGAAGTGGCTTTTTTTTTTCTTTCTCAGCAACCTAAATCTGGGTATTGCTCACTTAAAGTCCCCCTTCTTGAATTGCCAGGATGAGACTGGGGATAAAGCGACATCAGACTGCTCTGTGGTCTGACCTAGTTTCCACACTACTTCCTTAAAAAAAATAATAACAGGAGTTATTTGAAAGGTTAAATCTTTGATGCACTGCCTCCTCGGTGGATACTTTACATCCCTATTATCATAGCCTCGGAAGGAGTGACTCTCCAGCCTAGTTTAGCTCAGGGTGCTTGGAAGATAATCTGCTTCTGCTCAAAGAGGGCCTGCTGTGAGGAAGTGGGCAATGGGGGAAGCACCCGGATGGCTCTTCAGTCGGCAGGGTCATGCTGGGAGACCAAAGCAAATGGAAGAGGGTACCCGTGACGAGCGACAAGACTAGGTGACAACCTGCTCCTAGTTGTGCTTCACCCCTGGGCTTCTTGTCTGCTCCTCCCCTGATTATGAAGAAGGGAGGGTAAGTGAACAGAGATAACCTTTCCAGAGCAATCTCCATGACTGTCCGCAGGCTCATCTGCACGAAGTTCTGGAAAGGTCACCCCAGATGCAACGTCAAGAAGCATCCTTCCAAAGAAACCAAATGTGCCGGCTAAAACAAAGCACCTTCTCATTGGTGCTGCAGAAGCAGCTGTTCCAGAACAGCTTGGCTGGCCAGGGGCCTGTGGCATTTGTTACCTGAGGGGAACAACAGTGTCTCTGTAGGCGTTTCTGTTGGAGAATCATGAACTTCATGCCTGGTCCTTGGTTTTTAAGCTTACAAAAAAAGAAACATCAGAAGAATGTCTGTTCAGGATGCAGGATAAGTTTCAAGTCTTCCAAACACCCTGGGCTCTCCGGTGTAGGCACACACATAGGCACAACTGCCCAGAGCACGGTTTAGTGCCGAGCGGTCCAGAAGAAGGGAGTTTTTCCTCTTTTATCTACTGTTGGAATAGCCATGCTACCCACGGTTTTGTATTTGAAGTGCAAACTAAATGCCATAGCGTGTTATGGTTTGGATGTAAGTTGTGTCCTGTAGGTTCACAATGTTTGACCGCTTGGCCCTCACGTGGTGGTACGTTTTGGGAACCTTTTGGAGGTCGGGTCTAGTTAGAGAAAGTACATTGCTAGGGCCTTGAAGTTTAAAGCCTGGCCTAAGATACAGCCCATATCTCCTGCCCTTGTGGAGCTACTCACTGCCATGCCACCCTCAACACAGCAGACTGTGTGTCCCTTAAAATCAAGGGCCAGATCTTGTAAGGAACTTGGTCACAGCAACAAAGGAAGGGGTCAACACACACTGTTAGCGTCAAGGGCGCATGTCTTATTGTCTCCCATAGTTTTCCAGTCTCATATAGAACCAGGTCTTCTATGGAAGTGGCAGCTTAGCATCCCTCTAAAGCACTCAATTGCTGGCCTAGGAAAGTCCTGGTGGTTATATAGTCTAACTTGAACCCATTCCACATTCCTCCCACACAGATGTTTGGACCAAGGATTACAAGTCTTACCCAACTGATAAATTTCTAACCATGCATAACAGTCACCCCCCCCCCCTCTCTCTCTCTCACACACACACACACACACACAGATTTGCATTCATTTATATCATGTGTGTGTTCTGTACATGTGCACAGGGAGATCAGAGAACAACTTCTGGGTAATTGGCTCTCTCCTACCTTCTAGGATGGGTGTGGGGGATCCAAACGGTGGTTATCACTCTTGGAGCCAAGCACCTTTACTCACTGAGAAATCTAGCTGGTGGAGAAAAGATTTGTAAATTTGGTTTTTCAAGACAGGGTTTCCTTGTGTAGCCCTGGCAGTCCTGGAACTCACTCTGTAGACCAGGCTGGCCTCAAACTCAGAGATTTGCCTGCCTCTGCCTCCTGAGTGCTGGGTTCTGGGATTAAAGCTATGTGCCACCATACCCAGCAAGAACAGAGAATATTTAATTGGTTTAGTTCTCACCTCAATCAGGAATTTAAAAAGAAAAATGTCTATCGGCAGCTGAAATCACCTATGAATGGTCATGAAGTAAACTTAGGACTTAAGAGCTAATGGGTTGCAGTGGGCCAGCACAAGAAATTGCTGACTTTGATAGTGAAAGAAACAGTGGCAGACATTGACGGCATTTCATTTCAGTAGAGACACATGAGCCTCAGGCCCTCCAACATCTCTAGCAAGTGGTTGCTAAGGTCTCCCACCCAACTCTACCCCTTTGAGTCCTTCTGTCACAGTGGCAGGTGACATGGATGAACAGTGCTGTCTGTTCTGGGACTCCCAGGTGCCTCTTGGTCTTCCCAGTTGCTCCATCATAATCATTTCCTCTTTATGTAACTTAGCTGAAGAGACATCCTGGTTTCTTCCCTAAAAACAAGCCTGGAAACAAGTGATCCTATGAAGGCAGTTGTTTCCCAGGCTACCAGAAGAAGAGCCATGACTCTAGGAACACACACAGTTATCGCTGTTCTACTTGATTAAAGGAAAGAAGACAAAAGCTCTGACGTATGAAGCAATCGCTAGATTCCAAAACAGATGATGCAGGCAGCCAAGCCAGTGCTGATTCTACTGACTGAGTCACCCAATTGCCTCAGAGGGAAAAGACAGGTGGCCTCATCCAGTCACCACCACAGCTGTCCCTTTGGCAACCCAAGAACCTGGAAGAGTGCCAGGTACCAAACAGCTCACCCTGTGGGTACTACGGCAGACCTCCTAGATGGAGGTCAACATCCTGCTTTGTCTCTCAGAACCTTAGGAAGCTGAAAGGACTGGGTAAGTTCATATCCTAGGCCAAGAGACAGTCACTTGGTGGTTTGTTTGTTTATCCTTTTCCTGTTTGATTTACATGTGGACATGTTCTAAGCCCTGTGTTTTTACGAATACTAAAACGTACATATTGTCATATGTACTGTGACAGTACATAGTATTCACAACGTATTTCAGGTAGCCGGTAGGACAAAGATCGAACAGCCTACAGAGTGTGAAAAGAACTCTTTATCCAGAACTCAGCAATCCAAACTTCTCAATCAACCAGCTGTTTCACTTACTTTTGTGAGCATTAAAGATGGAGTGACAATTGGTTTTAATGTCAAAGTAGGTTATGTCTCATAAGCTGCTCATAGAGATCTTCTGAACAATGGCCTGGAGGCCATTGGTAGCATCTTGGATGATGTGAAAATCTTTGCTATACTCATTAAGGGCATGGCTGTGGCCATAGATATTTGCACAAGATTTGTAACAAGAGAGCTTTGTTTTGTTCTCATGCAAGCAGGTTCACCCATGAGACTCTTTGGACCATGTGGGAATCTGGAAAGCACTTTCTCTTCCAAGAAGGAAGACCATAAGGAGAGACTGGCTCAACTGCCCATGAACCAGACAAGAACCTCAAGCACATAAAGGCATTACTGAGTCATGGGGTGTAAGCAACAAGGGACTGGGATAAGGGAAATGTGGAATCACATCCCAAATCTCATTGACCTCAGCTGTGGGATGAATACAATGAAAATACATCGTATTAAAATATTCGTCTCCAAGAAACAACTCTCTCACAGCATTCTCTCCTGCCATTTGGAGAGGAGACGCCCTGCCTGACTTCAGGCGAGTTGCAGAGCTGAGCACTCTTGACTGAATCCCATGCTCTTGCCCCATGCTTTTGCCCCAGGAGGATAACTCCATCTGGCCTAATATTTCTGCTCATCTAGTTCCAGCATACAAAGACTTTTCCCAATAGAGAAAGACCCTGAACGTTCCACTCAATTACCTAGATCTTAGCATTTAAAAATACATTTCATTCCCAGTCGGAACCTACTGTCTACATTTCAACTTACACACCCTAAAACGTCCCCTCTACAGCTTGGATCCCAGGATCCTTAGTCCTAGTCCAAATCCAGGAGTTCTCCCAACTTCATCTGGAGGTGAGGAAGTGGGAGGCTCAACTTGAGGAAATGATGAGGTACTTCCTTCCTCCTGAGGTTTCATAAGCCACCTTGTCACCACCAGTCCCACGGCCCCAGAGGACAAGGTTCAGAGGCCAGAGAAATGGGGCAGGCCACAGGCAGCAGATCTGATTCCCAACCCAACCTGTTGTGACAGATGTATGTAATGCAATGTAATCAAAGTTAAAAAAAAAAAAAAGGATTTCTAAGTGACCATCCTTTTATGCTGGATAAGTGAAGTCGTCCCAAAGCATCAGGCTTCTTGTCTATGGAATGCATGTAGACAAAAGCCCTATTTCATAAGGTCCACATACCAGTTCAATGGACAGTTCATGCCAACTGCTGGGCATGTAGAAACTATTTAGTGGCATATAGCTGTTGCTTTTGTTGTGTCTCAAAGATCTAAACATTCTTTATCCTCTAGCCTGAGCACAAAGTATCAGTGAAATTAAATTTTCCTGGACGCTGTGTCTCTTCTGGGAGCAGGAAAAGGCTGTGAACTTTCTGGTTCATGGTGGGCATGGTGAGGTTCACTGGGTGTGAGCCAGCAGCCCTGATTTTTGCACCTATGATTTCACTCAAAAGTCCCAAAGTATCACATATACCATTGTACAAAGAGGTGAGACATGAGTCATTTTTGCCACCCTCCTAAAAGTCCTGATAATTTTAATCATGCCCAGGTTCATTAGTGAAACCTAAAATAACTTTTAGCAGAAGTGTGGACTCTGAAATTCTCACAAGTGTAATTACAAAAGATCTTGCAGAATTTGACCCAATGCAGAGCAGCCAGAGACTTGGAGCAGCACCTGTGGATGAGCCAGTGGAGCTGAAGCCACAGCTGTGCCTCATTCATCCAGACCCTGTCATTTGACAGCTGCAGAGCTGGGGACTGGTTGATAGACCTCTCCAAGCCTAGATTCCTGCTTTAGGAGGAGGAGGTGGAAATCCCAATAATACTTTCTCTTAGTTAACACAGGTTATAACCCGGATTATTTTCTAGTTTCTAAGACCAAATACCTGTCCCACAGCAAATTATGAGGAAGAGACTGGCTCGCTCTGGCTTGCCATTCAAAAGAGGAAAGTCTGTCATTGCACATGCAGACATGTCAGTGAGATGAATGATGGCACTCTGCTTGCTTTTGTCCTTTTCATTCAGTTCAGGACCCCAGCCCATGGATGGTGCCACCTGCATTCAGAACCGGCTTTTCACCCTCAGTTAAACCCTTCCAGAAATTTTCTTGCTGACAGGACAATAGTTTTTTGTTTTTTGTTTGTTTGTTTGTTTGTTTGTTTTTGTAGGCGAGTCTTAAGTTCTGTCAAGGTGACAACCAATATTAACAATTAAATAACCCCTTCCAGGGGTCACGATGGGCACTGTGTTCTGGGTGGCTGCTTTTCTTGCTTCCATGTCACTATTGAGTTTCTCTCCCAGATTGGAGATCAGGCAGGCAAGTCTTTCCATCACCAACGTGAGCCACCTGTTCATCCTCTTTTGGCCATTGGCCTGGAAGATTCCTGTCCAATGGCAGAGTACACATTTCCCATTGTCACTCAATAGAGCTGTCCTGGGGGTGAACTGGAGTCAATCTACTAGGAACTACTCTTACTAAATTCCTACTGTCCATCTCTTGTCCTTAGAGGGCTCATCAGGAAGCTGGTGGAGATCATTGGCCCTAAAATTATACAGATAAAATCTTCTGTCGCCCCCTTTGACTCCTCTGGCTGTTCTCACATGGGACTCTTCTCCTACCCTGTGCCCCGAGTTATTCAGCTCCTCGGCACAGCATTTTAATTTCCACTAGTGTTCACTTCATCTTTTTTTCTTACTATTAAATGTTCAGTCATTGAGTGTAGATGCTAGCCGTAGGCTGTTTCAGCCTGAGTGCTGCTCCACCACTTACTACCCAGGGGGCTCATTAGCCCTCTGGATCAGAGTTTCCATGTCTATAAAATGGGAGTAGAGATTGCTCTGTCTTTATAGGGTCATTGTGAAGATTAAATGAGCTTATGTACACAAAGCATCAGAACAGTGTCTGGAATGCTGTCAGGCCCCAGGTGACTGTTGCTGATTATTGTTGCTGCCTTAGCCTTGGTGACATCTCATAACTTGTAGGCTTTTTCAGATGTTTCATCTCAGGAGAAAACAGATAGAAACTGTACCATCTGTTCTCCTATCAAGACACTGAGTTAATGCCCTAGTCTACCTCTGTCTCTGTCTCTCTCTCCTCTCCCTCTCCCTCTCCCTCTCCCTCTCCCTCGCACCTCCCCCTCTGTTTCTTAGGATCCCAGAGTAGCTCTGTCCTTCCTGTTCTTGGGACAGTTCTTCCTTCTCTGGAACTGTCTGTTTACTCACAGTATATCCGCCATATAAACTCTGTATTGAAGGATATCTCTCCACCTCTTCCACAATGATGAACTCCAAACAACAACACACACACACACAAAAAGAGCAATTCTGTCCCTAATTTTCCCTAAATATAGGAGGCCCATAGGAAACTTCACTGTTCAACTCCTTACCACTTGGGTAAAAGTTATGGAAACAATGCTCCAAAGAATCACACAGAGCCCTCTTCCATCCCTGACCCTTCATGTTCCAGTCCTCATTCCCCACAAGGTCTCTCTCTGGAGAGCTAAGTCCATCCTCATGTAATGTGCTGGAGCACGGGGTCTGGACTGGGACAGTGTGTGTGTCCCCAGAGGTGACTCTGAACCTTTGTCAGCCCTTTCCCTCAGGCAAGACACGAGATATTGCAAGCATCTCCAAATAGTTACCCACCAGCTTCTGAGGAGAACGAAGCCCAAAGCCAACTTTTTCTCTCCTCCCAAGCTGTTCATGGAGGAATAGAAGATTTAATGTCTATGAGTTGAAAAGCTTTTTTTTTTTTTAAGGCGGTACCCACATCAAAAGAAGACTCTTTAAATCTAGATCTAAAACTAGATCAAAAATGAGAATAATTAGAGCATAAGATGTAACTGTTAAGAAAGACATTTTAAAAAATCTTCTTTGTCAGGTGCTTAAACAGGTAAACCATGTATTTAAAAATCTGAAAATCTCAGTGTGAACATTTCAAAAACTGTTTAGGACATAATGCATTCAGCATTCACAGACCATGGAACAGGGTTTATGGAGCTCTCTGAACTGTCAGTTGGATAATAATCTAATGAAGCCTGTGTGTAGGTGACTCCCTGCGATTCAGCCTCTTTCCTGTTTTGAAACAGAAGGTTATTAACCTCTGGAACAAAATTTGGCAGCACCAGGAACGTCATTTTAATGCAAACAGTCCTTGCTTTTTGTGGCTTTCCTTTTCATCCCCCATGATATTTAATTTTTAAAAGTCTTATACATATACTGAACACTATTCAAATAATCTTTTCTAAATACTTCAGAGAACATGCCAAACTATTTCAAAACAAAGAAACAAAATGAAAAAAAACAAATTTCTCTTTTGAGAGGTAGCTAGAGCCAAATGAACTTGGTCAAAACCTGTGAACAGTCAAAGGATTTATATTCTGAGGAGAAGGTGAAGTAGGAATGTGAAGGGTCTTATGCAAAATAATGATTCAGGGCACCTCATTACTACCAAGCGTACTGGCCTTTCTCAAAAATATGATTATGGTTTAAAACTGTGGCTTTAAAATGCCTGAGTAATTAGACGTTATCAACTCAGAAGAGAGGGCTGTGGGTTTTGTTTTGTTTTGTTTTGTTTTGTTTTGTTTTGTTTTGTTTTGCTTTTACCTGGAAGGAATCAGACAGCTGAATACTGGGTTCATCCTTTCCTATTTTGAAACTTATTCAGTCTCTTTCCTGACAGGATGTAACTTAGCTTCCAGCAAAGACAATGCATGTCATTATCCTAACTTGATTGAAAGAGAGCTAAGCAGCGAACTTTGAGATCAGATACAAAATCTGAAGTGGAGCAGCAATAGCACCCGGCTTGCTGGTGTCCCAGAGAAACCTTGTCAGAGTTGGCTATGCTACCTGGCCAGGCAGGAGATACAGGATTTGCAGGAAAAAGCTCAAAAACACATTCACTGGGTGCAAAAAAGGAAAGTCGGGAGCGACTTTGTCAAGAGCTCTCTAGCCTGCCTGGAGTGTACTCAAATAGGTCATTCATTGCTGTTTTGCTTTAACAGTGGAAAACTACCTACTACTGTTACTGTTACAGCCTGGTTTACATGCCCCAAAGGAAATGCAGACTGGTACTCTCATGTTCGCTCAGGGGTAGGAGTGGAGATGGGGAAAAGCAATAAGCAGGAACATTGTCTCATACTCCTGTCCCCAGCTGGGAGTCACTGTAGCTATAGGACCTTTACTATCCATGTAGAGAATGGTAGTTAGTAAAATTGGGTGCCCACCAAGGCAGCTGAAACCATTTCCTGATGAGAATCTTTCTTACCAGGGCATCAGCTCAGACCAGGGGCTCTCAACCTGTGGGTCGTGACCCCTCTGCAGGCCAAACAGCAATTGTATATCAGATTTTTTACATTATGATTCACAACAGCAGCAAGATTACAGGTATGAAGTAGCAACAAAAATAATTTTATAGTTGGAGATCACTACAACATATGAGGAAGCATATTAAAGGATCACAGCATCAGGAAGGTTGAGAACCACTGCTCTAAATTCTGCCTTAGGAACCTGGACCCTGGTATACCTACTGTCAATATAGCAGGAGAAACCAACAAAGAAGCAAGCCTGAACAAGCAATGTGGAGACCACATACATGGAGGTGTCCACCTGGAATTAGTATTACCTTCCTAACATGCTTTCCTTCACCCTCATATTTTCAATCACCCCCTTTCTAGAAAGGTACGTATCTCCGTGACTTCCTCCTACCTCAAGACAAACTACCAAGTTCTCAGGATACGTCTTTAGACTAACAGCTAAGTTAGTCTAGAGAGCCATTTCCTCACGTTTTGGCAGTGTTCCAACACCATAAATGTCAAAGCCTTTGACGGCTTTTCCTCCAAGATTGCAAAGCCCTCATGAAAACTGGCCCCCAGTTTCTCCTGTCTTCGTGTCTTAGAGTTCTTAGTTCAGACATGAAGATTCGAACCAGGTTCATCTGTAAGTTGCATTTGAAATGATTGGTGCACAAGGGGATGACCCCTGGCATTTGTTCTTCCCAAGAGCAGCTCGCATTTGAAATAAAGTGTGTACTCAGCCCACCAGAGGCGGAGACAATTTCTTGGCATAGTCAGAGCAGGACATCCTCCTGAACTGTCTGTATTCTTTGTGAATGTTAGCCCCACAGTTCTGGACACCACTGGTACCACCAAATCATATTGTGGCCAATCCAGTCCTTTCCTGCTGCCTAGAGACCATCATACCTCCATCATACCTCCAAACCACTTTATGTCTTTCTGATCACCAGACAGCTGTACAACATGCTTGAACTGACCACAAGTGACCAGAGGTCACTTTCAGGGATAATTTGATAATTTATCAAATCAAATTAAAAGCCAGACAGCCAACCAACCAACAAGCAAACAAATACAGCAACTTGATATCAATCAGGGTAAGAGACTATAACAACAAAAATTTAAGTTTGAGAGGTGGTTAGAACTGTTATTTTAAAATTTGACAACCACATAGTTTTGACTTGTGATCTTGATGGAGAATTATTGGGTAAATGTTGCAACTGGGTCAAATTTAACCTAGTTAGGTCTTCTGCTTTAATAACAGAATTAATTGTTCCTGTGGATATTAAATCTAGTTCTGTGTAGCCTAGAGTTTGGTAGGTGTTATCTGTTTTATCCTCATGGAATTTTCACAATTGGTTATTAATGAAGAATAGTATTTGTCCACAATTGCTGAATTCTCATTAGGCCAAATAATTTTATGGTTGATTTACATAGATTTTCTAGAAAAGAATGCTGTATTTTCTACAAGTAAAAACAACTCTTACCTCCCCCCTTTCAAGAATTGTGCTTTTTTTCTTTTATTATTTCTTTCATTATCAAAAGGTTGAAAGTTGTTACTATCTTTTTCTTTCTGATTTTAAGTGAGTATGGACTTTGTGTAGGGTTTCTTTCCTTTATCCACAACAGGCCGAGTTTGTTTTGATTTCTATTTTGTTAAGTTTCGTTTTAATTGTAAGTGGGTCTTTGGTGAATTTTTTTTTTAAATCTATCAGAGTCGGGTTTTCCCCTAGTTCTTGATCAAACAAATTATGTTGATGGGTTTCCTAATGTTGGAAGTGCTGTCATTTCAAAGATTAAACCCTACTTAGTTAAGATACATTAATTTTCTAATATACAAATGGATCTACTTTGCTAACGTTTTCAGTAGGGTTTTATAACCGCATTTCTGACTGTGATGGATCAGTGCTTTACATTCCATGGTATGTTTTCTTTACTGTGGGATGTGTTCATGCAATACTCACAGAAGAGTGGAGAAGCAGCCAGTTTTATGCTGTGCTGTAAATGAAGTGATACAACTCCCAAATTATCCGTTCCTTAGTGATCCAAGCTTATGACTAGCATTGACTAACTTTTAAGTGTTTCTATAATTATCTTTTCAGTCAATGTTAGAATTCATGTTTACCTACAAAAATCATCCATTTTAAAATCTCAATCAGCAAATGTATGCTAATGAAATCGAACATAGTGTGTTTCTATATTTTGAGCCTGACAGGATATAGTTTCATATATATATATATATGAATATATATATGAATATATATGTATATATAAACATATATATGTATGTGTATATATACATATATATGTGTATATATATATATCTTTATTTTAAATGCTGTTTTATTAATATCTTCCTTTTGCATAAGTGGTGCCTTAGTAAAGTTTACTAAAATGTATTAAAATATTCTATTCGTTTATCCCAATTTCTTTGGGGTGGGTGGTTACTTTAGTGTTTGTGCTATAGCTTCTTGATTCATAAAACACCTTTCTCATTAGGTTATTTAAGGCCATAAACTATCTTCTCAGTATCATTTTACACATATCCCATTTTTTAGTGCCATGATGACATTTTCATTTATTCCCAAAGTTGTTTATAACTTCTGTAGGAGTTACTCTTTTGTCCCCAAATTATTTAGATATTCATACTAAAATTTCTGGTAAACATAGCTAGAATATATTTTAAAAACTCTACAAACCAAAAGTAAAAACAAAAACAATCTATTTCAAAATGAACCGCATTTTACAAGAAGATATTTGAATAGTCAACAAACTTGGAAGAGGGATTGAATATGAAATACAAATTAAAAACCTAGTGGAATATCCCCTTTTCTTCTTTTTCCTTACCCTGTCTCTCTGCCTCTCTCTATGTACATGTACATATATATTTTAAAATACAAATATTCATAAATAATAATTAGAGAGAATATAAGAGATGATCTGAGGTCCCATAGAATTTTCACTCTGTTGAAAGAAACTTTTAGCCAAATAAACAGACAAATTTAACACAGACATAAGTTGTGAAATATTATGATTACTAATATGATTGAAAGTATTTCTATAGCCAAAATTTTGTGTTTCTCATGCATCCTATAGTTCCCTTACTTATCATTTATTGAATATTTATAGCTGTGTTAGTTAGGGTTACTATTGCTGGCCAAAAGCAAGTTGGGGAGAAAAAGGTTTATTTCATTTATGATTCCAGATAACAGTCTATCACTGAGGGAAATCAGGACAGGAACTCAAGCAGGGCAGGAACCTGGAGGCAGGAACTGACACAGAAGCCATGCTTACTGGCTTGCTCCCCAAGAATTGTTCAGCCTGATTTCCCCTAGAACCCAGGACCACCTACCCAAGATAGTCTGGTCTCTGTCCCATCAATCACTAACTAAGAAAATGCCTTACAGACCTGAGTACATCCTAATCCTATGGATGCATTTTCTCCGTTGAGGTTCCCTCCTCTCAGCTAATGACTCTAGCCAGTGTCAAGTTGACATTAACAACAACAACAAAAGCCAGCACACCTGACTATGCTTAAATTTGAATGCCTACCTAAGCATATGCTATTCAGTGAATATCTAGAATTGATTAACATTGCTACACCTCCTGAACAAATTATCTATTGATTTGCTACAACTCCAAATTAGCCTATTTGTTTTTCACCTGGCCTGTATTCTCTCCTATCCCAGAGCCATTATGTTGAGATAATCTGGGATTCTGTTTATTCTTTTTTTTACGCTGCTATAGAATTTGCAAAAGCAGGGTTAGTGAATGCTGGTTATCCACTCTCTTGTTGGCCATGTCTTAGGTTCATTTTCTTTCTTCCTAGAGTACTCTGCTGGGAGAAAGTGTGTGGGTGACAATCTTGCCCATCTTTGCATGACAGTAGTTTTCCTTTGCCCTTCCACTTTTATGTGAGTTTGGGATAACGTTACATGCTGTTTCATTTGCAGCTGTTCTTTTTTTCTGCAGATGAAAAGCAATGATTCCCCTAAATTGCCATTTTATCATTGCTGTTGTTTGCTTGCTTGCTTGCTTGCTTGGCGGCATACTTCTGCTTTTCCTTAGATTTCTGTTTCACGAATATTTGCTGAGTCCCCAGCAGTGTCAGGTACAGTTCTGAGCACTAGGGGTACAGGAATGTCTGAGACACAAATGTTCAGTGTGTCCTGTTTGGCTGCTTTCCTTCTTTACTGGTCAATGGCCACTTTCCTCAAGGACAGCCAGTGCCTAAGCTGGACATTAACAAACACTGTGATTCTACACTTAACCCAAAACAAAACAAGCAAAAAAAGTTTGCTATGCTGACTCAGTTCTCATTCTTATGCAACGATGTTGGAAAATGCCCAAAGACAAAAGCTGTAAAAATAAAGCTACCTGCTATCTGGCCATTGGCCCACCAACGGCAGCATTCACTGTGTCTGGTCTCCTCTGATAACTGCTGTGACCCGGTACTCGCTGACAAGCCACCTCTGGCTCATTATCACTTTCTGAATGATGCCATTTGGAAAGGACAGACTAGGTTCTCGGCAAAGCAATCCCAGAAGAAGGAGAACAGGGCTGGGGATAGGAGGACATGCTTGCTATATTGTCTGTGGAAATGTTTCAAAAATGCACCTTCTGAATTCTTCGAATGAGATTTAACTCCTTGGGGAGGCTCATAGACACTTTTTGAAAAAGTGCTTCAGGGAATTATCATCTAACACACACATACACACACACACACACACACACATTTTATCTGACCTTACTGTCTCATCAATGGAAAAACCATGGCCTGAAGGTGAAAGGGCTGCACAGCTAGTGAGTGGTAGAAGATGAGGATGTTTTGAGTCCTAGGCCACTTCTTCTGACATCGCTTCTGCTTCCCCTTAATTTCCATTCTGGTTAATCTCTATGACTACCACCACCATCGCCACCATCTTTAGCACTCTGCCACTGCCTTACATAATGCTATCCTTCTACTTTTCAATAATCCTGGAAGGCAAGTCTCTCTCTGTTCACTCTCTGTTCACGTTCCCAACCTCCACAAACTAAGTCTCCTGAGTCCCAGGGGCTGCTGTCAGCCAATTTCCTAGTATTTATGATCTTCCTTTTCTGTAAGGTCACTTCATATTTTGCCTTAATGGAAGCTGGGCAAGTACCATGCTTCGTGGCCTTTCTCCTTACCTCAGGGCAGGGGTGGGGGATGGGGGTTGTCCCTTTGCACCATGAAGCTCATTATTCTCTTCCCTCCTCCTTCACAACTCCCACAACCTTAAAATCCATGTCAAACTTCATCATCCACTGCTAAGCATCAACCTACTCCCTTCCACTCATTCATCCCTTTAGCACCTGGTGCCCCACCCCTACTCCTATCAGCACTCTTGGTGACGTCATAGCCTGGAAGACTAGTGAGTCACCCAATACCTTACCCTCTGAGTTCCATGACCTTCTTACCTCCAACCACCCCGGGTCTCTGCTCCATTTCAGCCGTACTCTCATCCTCCATATTTCTGTTCCTCCTGTCATCACTGGTTAGCACACCACCCCTCAAATCTCTACTTCAATATTTCTCACTCTGACGCTGATCTTTTTGCACTAATAACCCTTATATGTGTATAAAGGTAGTAAAAACCTACTCTATGTAGACACAAACCATGTGTGTGGTCTTCCCCATACAGCTTCTCTTTCTTGCTATGCTCAATTCCATGGTTTATCATTACAATTACTGTTCTGCGAATCCTCTTATTTCTCACACCCTTCCCTTTTCATCAGATTCATCTGGCATCGGCTATGTCAAGAATAAACAGATACTGACCCTATTTTGTGACCTCAGTCAGGATGCTTGAAATTGTGGTAGAATTCCCAAAGGTGTAAGCAGGGCCTACTTTAGCACATTACTCTGGGTAGTCAGTTCACCTGACAGATTTTTGCTCCTGTTTTATTTTGTCTCCTATTCTGAGACAAGGTCTCATTATGTATCTCTGGATGGCCTGAAACTCACTATGTAGACCAGACTGGCCTTAGACTCACAGAAATTTATGTGTGTCTGCCTCCTGAGTGCTGTAATTAAAGACAGGTATCTGTCATGATGGCCAGCCCTACCTGGCAGTTTTATGATATGTCTTTAGGTGCCTACTTTTTTACTCCATAAATATATATATATATATATATATATATATATATATATATATATATTCCCCCTTTTCCTTACACTCTATCCATGGCTGGTTTGGTCTGGGTTCCCCTAAAACTATGCCTGAGACACAGGCTTACCTAAAGATAGTTTCTTTGTGAAATGATCCCAGGAACCCAGAAAGAACTGAAGACCAAAATGGGGAGGGCAGGAAGGGCTGAGCTTGCTGCTCTTCCTGGTGTCTGGCGATGGAGTCAGTGGGAAGCTGCAGCTCACATCTCTCTCCTCACTTCATTGGTAAAGGATAGCCCTTTACACTAGCTCACCTCCATCTCCAGGCAAATTCCATGGACATTCTAATCAGCAGCTCTGGGGTAGCCCTGGTCACCCCGCTCTCCAACAGAGCTGTCATTAGAGTTGTATTATGTATATATCAGGCTGCCCTTAGGTTCATAGTTCTCCTGCCTTGGCTTCTTAAAAAACTAGAATTAACAGGGATGTACTGCCACAGTCATCTAGCAAAACTGTTTTGAACCTTGTGAAAGGTTTCAGTGCAACAATGCATTAAGGAAATAGTGACTCAGAGAGAGTTTGAAATGGAGCAAAGGGACATCTTTTTCACCTATCAAATCTTTTATGAACCCACCAAGCCCAATTTGAGTCTTTCAAGACTGCAATTTCAAGATGCCAGGCATGCTTGTCCCAAGCCTGTAATCCTACCACTTGGGAGGCAGAGGCAGGGGAATTGGAAGGTTCAAGGCCATCCTGCCATCCTGGGACCACACAGTGATAATGTGCCTCAAAAATCAAAACGAGCAAAAAGAGATTTCAGCCTCAGCCAGGGCTTACAACAAGAGCATGAGCGATCCAGGCTCTGACCTCCCTGCCCAGCTGCTCTTAAACCATGTTGATGGTCACGGTCTCTACCACCAGTTCTCCACTTTCCTCCATCCTCAGCCCGTGCTTGGCTGGCATAAGTTGCCTTCTTTATGTGCCAACACAGACACGTAGCCTTCACATGCCTGTCTCAGGCCAGGACTGCTGAGTAAGACACTGGGCAAGAAGGTACTGAATGCCACTCCCGTACATCCTCTGGGACAGACAAGGACTGTCCTCTCTTCAATGGCTTGCTAACACCAAGCCACCTCCTTGCAATAATGGGAAAGTGAGGACTGAACAGTATCTGGAACATAGGGATGGGGGGTAGGGGGCTTTTTCCAGGACCTACTGGGTGCTTTCCATGTAATAGCAATATCGTTATCCTTGGTTTTCATTATTATTATTATTATTATTATTATTATTATTATTATTATTATTATAAGGGGACACAGGGAAGTACTTGCACAAGAGTTCAATCAAACCAAGACCCAAACTTTCTTCTTCATCCTTGCCGGCTGCCTCCACCAGCATGCCCGTGACACGTGAGGACTCTCCTGTCAGGACCCAGTTCAATGTGATGTGATTGGGATTGGGTGTGAAGTGCGTAAGGAATCGCCAGCATGGAGTGGCTGTCAGAGTTAGTGGCCATTCTTGTTGCTAGCCTCTCCCTCCCTTCTTCCTTCCTCGGGCTCTCCGCTTCTTTCCACGCTATTCTGGTGTTGTTTTGGGTAAACTAATGCCATGAGATTCCTTCAAAGTCACCAGCAAACACACCCTTGCTTTCTTCAAGTTGCCCTGTCTCCCTGGGATGGCTGTCCACCGTCAGCAACACAACACCCAAGTAGGTCACCTTTCCAGCAGGGGCTGGAACGAGTCCACGAGGTGGCAGCGTTGCAGCGGTGGCCTGGGCTGGGCTCAGGGCCAAAGAGAGGCTGCTGCCTCCCTAGCAGTGACAACCAACCGCAGTAATGACAGCGGGCCGAGTGCGGGCAGGACCCAAATTAGAGACGCGGGCTCTCATCAAGGGGAAGCAGGGACAGCAGCCAAGTGCTGGAGCGTGCAGGACCCACTTGAAAGCATCCGGCTGCGAAGAAGGATCCAGAGGGGAAGCCCAAAATCTGGACCTGTTTAGAGACACAGCAGCCACAGCAAGGGCAAGCCGCTGCGAATTAGATTGGCTCTCCCGAGCATTCCCGTGAGGACTCTGTGCCAGAGAGGGCGTCCTGTGCCAGCGAGAGGCCTGCCTACTTACTCCTTACTCCTCAGAGCGCCTCCACTCAGGGTCTCAGTTGGCTCCCAGTGTCATTGTCCTTCAACACTGCAGCCAGAAGATTGCCCTGATCAACCTGGCAACCCTAAGTCACTGGAGGGCACAGGCTCTAGGCCAGACTCTCTGCCTGGAATCTTATCACTTATATGTGCTAGCTGTGAGACCGAAGACCACTTAACTCTGTACCTCTTCCTGCCTCTTCAAGGCAAGGGTGTGGTTGGAGATGTTGTCTCCGTATCACCTTCCTTCTAAGCTGTCCTGGTGTATGGGAGTACAGGGAGGTACAAGGCTGACTTGTGTTTTCAATCATTTCATTTATTCTTTGGAACTGTGTGGGAATCATCACATTTTACAGAGAAATGTAGAATCACATTTTACAGGGAAAACGGAGGCTCCAAAGTGAATAGGCGCTTAGCAGATGACACAGCACCTTTCAGGAGCTGAGATCTGAAATCCAAACTCTCTGACTTGGGGAGGCGGAGCATGCTCTTGTGGTCTCTCAGTGCCAAGGGCACAGAAAGACAGACAGACAAGTAGGTAGACAGGCGGGGAGGGAGAGGGGGAGTTAATTCCTGGGCAGGCTGAGCTGGCCTGAGCCCCTGCCAGAAATGGATTCCAAGTAGGCGCTACTTTACTTTAGCTTCTATTTGGTGTCTTGGAACTAAACCAGTGAGTGTCTGGAGCTAAAGTTCTTGTTGCAGGACTAAAGGCTGGGTCCAAATTAGGTGGGCAGCAGAATAGCTGTAGGTGGTCCTTGCTGTCCTTGCCTTCTGTTCTGTCTACACCCTGGCCTCCTGCAAATAGCCATGGGGGAAAGTGGGGCATTGTGGGACTCAAAGCAAAGCAGAGACTGCTCGATGGTGCAGACACATCAAAGCCCTGCCCTTCGGCCCTTTTCAAGGCTCTGTTTCTGGACAGGAACCAAGCAGAGGAGCAGGGCTTGTAGACTCTGGGTGCCGTGCAAAGCTCCGACCAACAGTGTTCTCTAAGCACTCCCAGCCCGCTCCTCATCCCCCTTTACTTCTCGCTGCCCTGTGCCAAGCATTCAATTAACCACCCTGTGCCTGGCCCTCCCCAGTCAAATAGGTACCGGATGCACCATGTAGAATTCTGACAGAACAGGGAAGGACAGCTCCACTCAAATCAGCAGAGAAAACACAATTAGGCAAAGCAAACAGAGCCGAAGGAGTGGTGGGGGCAAGCCAAGTGTCCAGAAACCCACCTGCAATACATTTCCAGGAGCCCCTCAAAAGCCATACCCTTATAATGGGGGACAGATGGAAGCTCCCACCCAGAAAAGGGGTCCAAGAGCATGGCGAATCAAGACAGACCCTGTGCCAGGGGCTGAGGAAGCAGAAAGAGAGGGATTTATTTGTGTTTCACCCTAGAGTCTCCAGGAAGGATGTAGGGCCTGTGGCTGCTGTGAAAACAGAAGAACCCAGTGCCAAGAAGCAACCAAAAAACTGGCCCAGCTCCCGCCTTATCTTGCAATCTAGACCTACAGCCTGAGTGAGCCTGGAGCTGCAGTCACTGAAAGGGACTATGTGGGGAGGGCCAGGTTTACACTCATTTTCTTTTAGAGGTTGCTCAGATCCTGGGCTGAAAATAGCAACTGTAGCCCTTGGGCAGGGTGTCTCCCCACGGCTTTTTGGAGCACAAAAGAGGTCCTCAAGCAAACATCCAAAGCCCTGGGAGGTACGGTCCTGATGCTCCATTCCAGCAGAAGCCGGGAAAGAAGGCTCCTTAAGCCTCCACCAACACTGCAGACTCCAAGATTGACACAGGGCTCTCTTGCCTCGCAGAGTGGTGCCAAGCTGGGAGCAGTAAGGAAATACTGCCTTGGGGATCAGAAAGCTACAGGCTCAAATTCCAGTTCTGCCATTTAGAAACAAATCGTTGCGCTTTTTCTGGGATTGTTCTCAGGTGAAGTGTACATAACACACCTAAGCCGCTAGGACACTCCCGTGGGCTGTGCATGGGTGATGCTGCACACACCTGTACACAGTTAGGGCTTAAGACATGAGCTCATTGGAAGGACCTAACCACTTATAGAAATGGGGAGGCGGCAGCAGGGGCGGGTGGGAGATGGGGGTGAATATGAAGGACAAATCTGTAGCAGAAAGGTGTGAGAAGATAAAAGAGCTACACTTGAAAAGAAAAAACAACAGCAAAGTGTCAACCAACTGACGTCATCCTCACCCTCTTACAAAAAGAGAAACAGGCTCTGCTAGCTTATTAACAGGGGAAATGTTCTATTTTAAAAACAAACCAGCACAAAGTAACATCAAATGTTCCAAATGTACGCGGTGAAAGCATCACCCTGCTTGCTTTTCTTCCCAAGCTCGAAGAGGCGCACAGGATCTGGGCTAGCTCCCCACCCTCTTCACTAAAAAGATCTGCCTTTCCTCTTTCCTACCCACCTCCCCACCTTTTGCCACAGAAGGATTCCCAGGTGAAAAATCAATGAGTGGATTCCAGCCACAAGGAGGTGCTAGGGTTCCCCCAGAATCTATTTAATGGTACAATCCAGGAGCTAGTCTTGAAACTAGCCTGGGTCACCAGTCACTAGTTGGGTCATGACCTGTACCCATATGCCTGGCATCAAGATACTCTATGAATGCAGTGCAGCATCTGCTGTGTGCCCTTCCTCAGAGCTGTGGACCCCAGCACCCATGGGGAGAGCTGAAACCTAGGTGGACAGACCAAGTGCTGTTTGTATTTGGAGATTTAACTTCACAACTAACAATGAATGGACACCTCAGGTTTATGTCCTTCAAATGTGAAAACCAAGTCTGAGCTGTCTGTCCAAGGCAAAGGATTCAATCCAGTTACTGTCAATCTGAGACCTCTCTTCCCACACGTGGCCTAATCTAAGAGGCTTGTCTTGCTCAGAAGGTCTTGTGGAGACAGCCTCTTCTTGCCTCCATGAAGGATCCTGTCTTGTCTACGGTTGTTTCCAGCACCTGTCACAATGCCTGGCATATAACAGGTGTTCAGGAAAGGTTTCCAACCCTGAATTCTGTTCTGTCTTGGGGTTTTTACTGCAATTCAGACAGTTCTGAGACCAAATACATCATGAGAGAATGTCTAATGGATCTGCCATGTCAAAATGACAGAGGTGTGTTCAAGAAAGTAAGTAGGCGTGGGTCTTGATAGAAAGCAAGCAATGTGTATCAGTGGTTTTGATGGTAAAAAAAGAAGACTCAAAAGCCCTGCAATAAGAACTTCATAGAAATAAAAGTAGTTATGCTCCAGACGATGAGTTTTGGATTGTTTTTTTCTAGCTGAGAGAAATAGAAGAAAGCAGGGAAGGAAAGGAAAGAGAGAGGAGAGAAACAGATGACACCAACTATGAGACTTGTCCCTTCACTTATCAAGTAGGAGATTCTAGCTGCTCCAGGTCAGAGACAGGCAGCAGAGGATGCTACCTAACTCTTCAGAGTTCCCCAGGGTGCCATCCATATGTCACCTACCATCCCAGCCCATTCCCAGCTTCCTGCACCACAAAAAAAGCACAGCCCTGAGGCATGAAATGGACACCTCCCTTCAAAAGACTAGGTATGCAGCCAGTTGCTCAGCTAGCATCCCCCGCCCCACTTTGTCTTCCCATCTTGGCTTGACCTCCCTGCTGAGCTCAAAGCACATCTACCTCTTTCTAGAGCTATCTGCCCCAAGGCAGAGAGTGCTGGAATCAGAAGAGCCTTTCAAGCTGAAACTATACAAAAGGAGGATTATCTTTGTCCTTGAAAGTCACTAAATAATAACACCTTAATTTGGTAGGGGAGGCAGAGGACACGTGATGAGGACACAGACCAGAAAACCAAGTCAGTAATTCTGTGTCTCAGTGTCGTTGCCTGAAATGCTAAATGTCCCCTGTAGTTTTATTTGATTGAACCACTGTTTTCCCAGCTGGTAACACTCTTCAGGAAGGTTGTAGAACCTTCTGGAGGCAGAGTCTTGCTGGAGAAAGTGGGTTACTGGAGCCAGAGCTTGAGTTTTTATTCCTGAGTGTAGATACAACCTGACCAGCCAACTTCCTCCATCTGCCATCACACCTTCCCTGTTATGATGGACTGTATCTCTGTAGAAATGTAAGCCAAAAGTAAACCCCTTTCCTTTCCTAAGGTGCCTCTGTCAGTGTATTCTATCGCAGCAGCTCAGAAGAAACATTTAAATTCTCTTAGTAAAGTTCCCATTGAATCCCCAGTGTGAGCACAGCACCTACAGAGTAAGTGGAACCCACCACAGGAACATTGGAACTAAGTGAGACTTGCTGCCCTCTTACTTCTGCCTCCTACAGCAGTCTCTAGGCATTCCTACCCCTCTCCAACTACCATAGCTCTAATTAATGCTGATTTTAATACCAGAGATGGGGAAAAACACAGATATCTAATAGGACCACCAAAGACTAGCCTCCCTGCAGCACAGGCCTTCTGACTATAACCATCCTTGACTTGTTTATGGTTTCCCAAATGTGATTCAGAATGTTTTCTGAACTTCAGGGCTCTTGGTTCTTCTACATAGCTATCCACACACAGCCTGTACCTTCAACATCAAGAGTTCTGGGCAGCAGCCAAAGACTCCCTTAGTGTTTCCTCTGCTCCTGTGAAATGCAAATGGTGAGCAAATAAAGCAGAGCAATGGGCCTTTAGCCAACTCTTACAAGTTGTTCAATTACTTTGATCCAACCCGGGATCAAGTAAGTCATCTGCTTAAATTTCCCTGGCTACTGAACTGTGTGTGTACATTACCTTTAATAGTCTACACTTATTTAGACATGACTCTAAATACTCAGATTTTTCTCTTAAATTTGATTTACATTAAAACTGGATTACGATTAAATGGGCTTATTTGCATTTTTGTCATTTGGTGAGCTACTTGAATTTGCAGGTGTAATTTTTTTATCTAGAGAAGTGTCAACAACTGTCTCTTTAACTTTCCATTCTCCCTACTCTTTAAGGTTCACTTAAAATTATTCTAGCTCCTCTGATTTTCTCATTTGTGGTTCTCATCCTCTTTATTCTTATTTTTTTTTTTAGCTTTTGATCTTTCTGATATCTGTTTATGCGATTTCTCTGTTATATTTTCCAGTTTACTAATTCTCTCTTCAGTTGGGTTTATGTGGTAGTTAACAAAGCATTAGCAAAGCAATGCTAGTTAACAAAGCATTAACAAAGCAAATCTCATTGCTGATTTAAAATTATATATCTGCACCATTGCCTTTTACAGTTTTCTATTTTCTACAGACCAAACTGACTTTTATATTAAATTTAAGACTTTCAGAATCTGTGATTGACAATTCCAGGCTTTTTTTTTTCTCTTTTTTTTTATTTTTATTAATTACACTTTATTCACTTTGTATCCCTCCATAAGCCCCTCCCTCCTCCCCTCCCAATCCCACCCTCCCTCCCCCTTCTTCACGCGTGCCCCTCCCCAAGTCCACTGATAGGGGAGCTCCTCCTCTCCTTTCTGATCTTACTCTATCAGATCACATCAGGAGTGGCTGCATTGTCATCTTCTGTGGCCTGGTAAGGCTGCTCTCCCCTCAGGGGGAGGTGATCAAAGAGCAAGCCAATCAGTTTATGTCAGAGGCAGTCCCTCTTCCCACTACTATGGAACCCACTTAGACACTAAACTGCCATGGGCTACATCTGTGCAGGGGTTCTAGGTTATCTCCATGCCTGGTACTTGGTTGGAGTATGAGTCTCTGGGAAGACCCCTGTGTTCAAATTTTCTGGTTCAGTTGCTCTCTTTGTGGGGCAATTCCAGGCTTCTAACTCTGTGTTTGTGTTTTTATGGCATTGGTTAGTTCTCACTCAAAATGGCTTACTTTCTTGTGGGTTTGTTTCTCTATTGCATTCTGGTCATTGTGTCTGAAACTGAAACATTAAAAAGTAATTAGAAGCTAATGAAGGTGAAGTTACCTGCCTCACAGACTGTTTTTGCTTGGTCTTCCTGAGGGAATAGACTCAGCACCAGTCTGCCATACCTTAGTCCAAATTTACTTCTTGAAAAGTTTTTAAACAGGCAAATGAAGATACAAGGCAACACCTCAAGAAGAGCAGGAAAGGCAGCATGCTGATTTATTTCCAGTTTACTCATACACTTAAGTATAAAGCTTTTGGGGATACCAGCTTAATAGGTATATGAAGGAGTAAATGTCAGCTTCCCACCTAACAATATTTATGCATTATATGTATTTATGACTTGTCTCATTGCTGTGACAAATACTGACAAGAGTGACTTAAGGAAGAAAGGAAGGATTAATTTTGACTCACAGTTACAATGCATCTAGTCCATCAGGACAGCGCTTGAGGAAGCTGGACATATTGTACACACAGATGATAAATGCTGATGTTCAGTCCAAGGTGAGAATGGTTCTTCAGTTAACTTAATCTAGAAATCCCTCATAGACAGGCTCAGAGGCGTGTTTGCTTGGTGATTCTAAATCCTCCCAAGTACACAGTCTGTATACCACTGCAAATATACTTGTCCACTTGATATCCAAGTGTCACTTTTCAGAATTTTTAAAATAAATTGATCTTGTGTGCACTGGTATTTTGTCTGCATGTATGTGTGTGTGAGGGTGTCAGATCTCATGGAACTGGAGTTAAAGACAGGTGTGAGCTGCTATGTAGGTGCTGGGAATTGAATCCGGTCCTCTGAAAGAGCAGCTAGTACTATTAACAACTGGGCCATCTCTACAGTCTGACACTTTTCAGTCTTCTATCTTTCATCACCACAGGCTTATAGCATTCTTATGATACAAAATGCATTCGCTCTAACTTCAAAAGGTCTCCTCAGTTCTTAACAGTCTCAAAATTGTTTAAAAGTCAAAAGACCCTAGGTTATCTCCATGAATGGTCCTTGGTTGGAGTATCAGTCTCAGAAAAGACCCCTAGGCCCAGATTTTTTTTTGTTCTGTTGTTCTCCTTGTGGAGCTCCAGACCCTTGCAGGTCTTTCTAGCTCCCCCTTATTTCATAAGATTCCCTGCACTCTGCCCAAAGTTTGGCTATGAGTCTCAGCATCTGCTTTAATACCCTGCTGAATAGAATCTGTCAGAGGCCCTGTGGTAGGCTCCTGTCTTGTTCCTTGTTTTTGCCTTCTTGCAATGTCTATCCCATTTGCTTTTCCGAATGAAGATTGAGCATCTTACCAGGGTCCTCCTTCTTGCTTAGCTTGTTTAGGTGTACAGATTTTAGATAGCATAATATGTCTATTATCCACTTATAAGTGAGTACATACCATGTGTGTCTTTCTGGGATTCATCACTCAGGATGATCTTTTCTAGTTACCACCATTTGCCTGTAAATTTCACAATTTCCTTGTTTTTAGTTGCTGAGTAGTATTCCATTGTGTAAATGTACCACAGTTTCTGATACTCCAACGAAGAAACATTCATGGAGATAACCTAGAACCCCAGCACAGAGGAAGCCCATAGCAGTGTAGTCTCCAAATGGGATTCCTAGTAAGGGGAACAGGGGCTGTCTCTGACATGAACTCAGTGGTTGGCTCTTTGATCACCTCCCCCTGTTGGGGGAGGAGCCTTGCCAGGCCACAGAGGAAGACTATGAAAGACAGTCCTGATGAGAACTTATAAGCTAGCTAGGGTCAGATGGAAGGGGAGGAGGTCCTCCACTACCAGTAGACTGGGAAAGGGACATGGGAGGAGATGAGGGAGGGAGGACCAGATTGAGAGGGGATGAGGGTGGGGCTACAGCTGGGATACAAAGTGAATAAATTGTAATAAATAAAAAATTATATTAAAAAATGATATAAAAAAGTCAAAAGACTCAAGGCAACTTCTTAATGGTAAACTATAAAACAAAAAGCAAGGTACATATTTCCAATATACAATTAACACAGAATGAGCATTCCCATTCTTAAAGGGAAAATTAAAAACAAGGTACATATTTTCAAGATACAATGACACAGAATAAACTTCTTCGTTCTATAAAGGGAGCCTGGGGCCATAGCAAGGACTTATTGGACCAAAGCAAGGTTGAAACCCAGCAAGAAAAACATCAGCTTCTCCCACTCAATGTCTGGCATCTAGGGCTTGTCAGCAAACAATGTGGGCTTTGGAAAATTTGGGTAGGCCTGCTCCTGCCCCAGCTCTCTCACAGAGTAACACATACAGCTTCCTTCCCAGGCTAGCTCTGTTCCAGGCCTCAGCTTTTCTTAGTGGATAACTAGTGTTCCCGGCATGCCGAGGTCTCCCCTGGATTTTAGGCTTCATCTGCACAGCTTCATGGATTGGCTTCTGAGGGCCTCCTTGCAGGGATTCCAACTCTGCCGTATTTTTCCTGTCTTAGCAAGTCTCTGGAACCAGCAGGCAAGCTTCCATGATCCCCTCAGTCTTCCATCTTTCATGTCTGCAAAACCAGTACCATGTGGATGCTGCAGCCAAGTTCTGCTGCCAGCTCAGGATGGAGCCTGGCACTTTCAGACACCGTTGCTTCAGCCTCTATGTGCTGACCCTGGGGAAAAGTTTCCCTTGGCAGTTGATTTTAAGAAGCAGGGAATCCCTGCATTGGCACTCTTGGTATGGACCAGTGGTTGTCAACCTTCCTAATGCTGCGACCTTTTAATACAGTTCCTTATGTTGTGATAACACCATAAAAATCATTCATAACTGCTACTTCATAAACTGTAATCTTGCTACTGTTATAAATTGAAATGTAAATATATGATACACAGACTATCTGGATGTGACCCCCGAAGGGGTTGCAACCCACAGATTGAGAGCCACTGGTATAGGCTCTCTCCAACCAAATGAATTTGAATTTTCACAAGATAGCACCTTTGATAGGTAGATTCTTGTCCACAGGACACTTTCCAGTTGTTCCCAGTCAGTGCCAAGTGCCAGGTTTCTCTCTCCTGGTGCCAATCTCTTTAAGAATAACAGGTGGGCGGCTGGAGAGATGGCTCAGTGGTTAAGAGCCCTGCCTGCTCTTCCTAAAGACCTGAGTATAATTCCCAGCACCCACACGGCAGATCACAACTATGTGTAACTCCAGTTCCAGGTGGCCTGACATCCTCAAACCAACGCACATAAAATAAATAAAATTAAAAAAAAAATTACAGCTGCTTTCAAACCTGCCTTATCTGTAAGGTTAAACTCATTTAAACTTTTTTCATCACAAAACTGAATATTTTATATATCTTTCTGTTTCTCTCTTTATTTTCTTTCTGATACCAGGGTTTGAACCTAAGATCTCATTCATGTTGGTCAAGGGCTCTGTTACTGAGTTACATCCCTCAGATTCACTTTTTTGTGCTCTGACATCACAAACCCAAATGAAAACAGTAAGCAGGACCCATGGCCTAGCCTAAATACTATCCCGTCTTGAAATATCCCCCACCAAACAAATTAGTCTGTCACTTTTAAATTCAGTCTCACTCAAGTTCTCAGGACAAGGGAAGAATTCAGTCAGATTCTTTGCAAGCACATCAGAGGAATGGCCCCTAGCTTTCCTGGCAGAGTCCTTGTTCTCCTGTGAAACCTCATAAGCAAGGCTCATCAGTGTTTCTCTTGGTTTCCTGTCTTCAAAATTCTCATCAGAAGGGCCCATTAAGTTCTTCTCACAGCACTCCAAGAGCTTCTGCAGCTCAAAACCACAAGCTCTTCCACAGTCTTCCACAAAATAGTTCCAAAGGCCTAGGAACCACGTGCTCTCAACAGCTCTACTTCTCCAAACTAATTTTTTCTGTGTCACGGCAAACTGGCGCATAAAAGTGATTTCTAAAAGATGGTTGTTTTGGCTCACAGTTCAGGGTATAGTCCATTATGGCAGGGGCGGCAGAGCAGCAGGAGCAGGAGGTGGCTGGTCATGTTGTGTCCATAGTCAGGAAACAGAAAGCAATTAATGCTGCTGTTCAACACACTTTCCCTTTTATCATTTAGTCTAGGATGAAAACGCATAGCGTGGTGCTGCCCACCATTACAGAGGGTCTTGTCCCAGTTAATATAATCTAGAAAATCCCTCAGAGACGGGCAACGAGGCTTTCCTTCTTGGCTAGCCTACATCTTATCAAGATGATGATCAATATTAACCACCATCCCGAATATAAAGTCAGTGTGTCTTATTCTGTACGACCAGTGAATAAAAACAAAAACACATATACAAATGAAAATAAGTACTCATGATAGTTGTCTCAGCATTTCTGTAGCTGTGAAGAGACACCGTGAGCAGCTCTTCTAAAGGGAAGTATTTGACTGGGGCTGGCTTAGAGTTCAGAGGTTCAGCCCATTATCTTCACAGTGGGAAGCATGGCAGCCTGCTGGCAGGCGAGGTGCTGGAGAAGGAGCTGAGAGATCTACAGCTGGATCCGAAGTTAAGCAGGAAGTGAACTACCTCAAGCCTCTGGGACTTCTCAAAGCCCCCCCCCCCCCCAGTGACACACTTCCTCCAACAAAGCCACACCTACTCCAACAAGGCCAAAACCTCTAGTAGTGCCACTCCCTATGGACAAAGCATTCAAACACATGAGTCTGTGGGGGCCATTCCTATTTAAATCAACCCAATTGCTAAAGTCCCCATTTCTGTAACCAGCCACGTGTTCATAAATGGTGTTTGTAATCGTCTTCTGCTACTACCTTCTGTATTACCTTCAGCAAGCACCTTAGCAGGTCCTTTGCACCAGACATTTAGTCCTGGCGGGTCTGGGAAATTAGTAATGCTGCTTAGATTGAGTGGAAGTTTTCAATTGGGACATTAGTCACAGGACATGGAAATATTGAAATGTCCTAAGGAATCTCCTGCATTGCAAGCCAGTTCTTCCCTGCCTCTGTTATAGAGCGGTGGCCTAGTTTCTCTTGGTACATAGGATCAGTTGCACCAGCCAGCACTGTAGCTTCTTTGTCTGTTAATCCAGAGGCATGAGGCGCCCTAAGTAGCTGAGCAGAAACCTTAGCTTCCCCTTCAATGGGCTCATTGCTGTGTCTCTTCTGTTTAGAAATATGACCACTAGAGCCAAAGAGCACTGTCATGAAAACAGAAAGGGAAAGAAAGGTTACTATAACAGTGAATATAAAATGATGAGTGATGTCATTTCTACTCTCCCTCCCCCCAGTTTCTGGACCCATTTCCTGATTGTGGGAAAAAGAGTTCCATATATTGGACACTGGTGCAGAACACACGTAGCTTTCTAAGGAACCGTGCCCCCATGCTACAAAGAACTGTCACCAGCTGCTGCTGTAACTGAGTCCTGGAAGGGCTACTCCACTACTGTCAAGCCAGCTGCCTCTGGAGAACAAGAACCCTGGCTCTAGTTGGCTCCTTACACTTTAAGGTCATGATTTTTCTAGTTTATGTGGATTTTAGTTTTCTGCAGTGGAGAAGATGGTTTAAAACTTCTAGCTTGCCATTTTAGGATTTAGTATATGTTAATAAAATATCAACCCAGAAGATAAGAAAGAAAAATATGTCCAAGACATTACCAGTAGAGGTGTATAGCATTAAAATTATTTATAGAAATCTCTATGCATATAGCCACATGTAGGTATATATATATATATATATATATATATATATATATATATATGTCAAAACTTATTACTGGCTGATCTGTTTACTAAACAACCACTTTTCATCTTAATGTAGAAAGTAATTTATAGATCACCAAGCTTCCTAATAGATGTTATGAGTTGCTAACATGTTATAGATGGAGAAATGAAGACAAAAAGGCATTTAAAAATGTACCAGAATCAGGAAAGCAGTAAGTGGTGGGTCCAGCTTTAAACCGAGGGGCTCTGACTGCAAGGCCTATGCTTATAAAAACCATACAAAGCACGAGATGCCTCTACATGAATGCATTTAATTTATTAAACCAAGACCTCCTACTGGCGCATAATTAAATTATTCACAGGGTATTTTTGCTATTATATAAAAATAACCTTAAAATTCCTTGCTGTACATCATATGCACTTGCTTATTTATTTCCTCAGGGAATATTCCAATGGAGAAAATAGCCATGTCAAGGGCATATGTATATACATACATGCATGTGTATACATGTACACATTTTTAAATCAAAACATTTGATACATACTGTCAAAGTCCGCTGTAGAAAGTTTACTAATTCTAAATGCCACCTTAGCTGAGCAGATGCCCTTCACGTCCTTTTAGCATTGAGTCTGGTCTGTATTTTTTTCCCTCTGATAACTCTGCACATTGGAAAATACTCGCACTGTTTATATTTCTTTTCAAATTGTGCCAACGGAGCTGTTACTGTCTAATGAGCTATCTGGATTCTGTTGGCTGTGTTTCCTGTGTGCCGCCCCAGAGCCTACTCCTCTTTTTCCTCCTCATCAGTTTGCTTCCAGGAAAGTCAGATATGGAGCTGTGTTTCCATTCAAACGGGAGAGCCGTCTTCAGAGCTCAGTGGCAGTCTCTCGTTCCCACGCCAGGTTTTCAGGTTCGCATGTGCATACCTGAATCTGCTCACGTCCTCTCCTCTTTCTGATCAGCAAGACGTCTATTAAAGAAGCTGCATGGCTGGCAGTGTTCTGGGACTGTTTGTTGTTGTTTTTTTTTTCCTCCCCCAAGCTTAAAGAATCTACACTGAGTATGTGGGCTTTTAAACCTATCATACTATTACACTGAGGTGAGTCACTGGGTCCATAGAAGAGTTGCAAATGATAAAGGAACTTCAAGATATACCCCCTTCCCTCTTTCTCCCTTTCCCTCTTTTATTAACATTTACCTTTTAAAATTTTTTTTTAAATTATTTATTTTAATGTGGGTGTATGGGTGCTTTGCCTACAGAAATTTTGAGCCACCATGTGGGTGCTGGAAACTGAGCCTGGGTCCTCTTAACCACTGAGCCATCCTTGCAGCCCTCATCATTTTTTAAATACTGTGAGAACAGTAATTCTTCAAATCCCAAATCCCATCATCCCTCTCCTTCCCTCATATCTTTCCCCCTTGTTATTTCTCTATCAAAATCCCCCCTTACACCTTGCCTGTCACTAACTCCTTTCCCCCTTTAAATCTGCACTGCTAATATGCAATGGATAAATGGCAGAGTTTTCCTTGGAAAGCAGAGAAGTGAAAATGGCCTTAGTGGAGATCATGACAAAATGGCTCCCTCTTCTACAGTCAACAGCAATGCTTAAACCTCTTCTGTGAATAGTTTGTCCATCAGAAGTACAAGTGCAGGGTTTCTGGAGTTTAGGTGCTTCTGTCAAACCGATGGGCAGATGTGTCTTCCTGGAGAGGCGAGAGGATCAGAGATGGTGGGGTAACCCAGAGGTTTCTTACCTTAGGGATGAAATGATATCTGTAGGATAACCTTGAGCTATGGCAGCCACTGAAGTGAACCATGAAGTATCGTAGGACCAGAAAGTGTGGGAGCTGAGACAATAGGTTTATAAAGTGTCCTGAGCCCATCACCTAGTGTTCTACGCTCTTGGCACACTGGGCGATATCTAGTGAGGGTGGCAGAATAAGAGGGGGAAACTCTGGCTAAAACAGTTACGCAGTCTCTCTTGTAGGATTGCTCTGAAACTTTTATATGACAATATTAATTAACCTAAATCTAGGAAAAAGTGAGCATAAAAGATTGCTTAAACTTTCTTGATATTTCTTGACTATGAAATACTTCATTTTTGGATCTTCTACTTTATATAATTTAATTTGGTAAGTAGAGATATATTTGTAGTTTTGCCTTTATTTATAGTTTAGATGCTTTGAAGCTGTGGCTATTTTATTTGGTAATGATATACAGAGCAAATGGGAAGGGCCTGCTGAGTATATTACAAAGCATTTATGTTTAAAACGTCCAAGAGAGCACCAAAAGTTCAATGTCTTTTAAATGCCCTTTAAAATGGCTTAATAATAATGTTTGTTTAAATCATCTAATGTACCAAGATACAAGACAATATTGAAAATCCTCTCAAGATAGTATTGGACTCTAATGATATTAAATCAGCATGCACAAAGGATCCTCTTATTAGTCTGTGTCTTTTTACCCTGTGTTCACATGTGCATGCTAATGTAAGACAGCAGAGACTCTGTCCTCCTTCCCTGCTGGACTGTGTTTGTGGCTGAGATCCCTGTAATAAAAGACAGATTAGCCAAAAGCATACAAATATTTAAATTTTACATGACACAGGAACCCTCAGAAATAAAGACTCAAAAAAGGAGGGAAAACTGTATGAGTGTGCTTAGGTTTGCTGAGCAAAAGGCCAGAGTGCAGAAGTAAGTAACCTCATGGAGCCCACACACAAGGTGGGGGAGGGGAATGGGGTTGCCAACTCAGAACCTTCTCGGTGTCACTATACTTGGGGAAAAGCATGTACTTCTCCTTTGAGTGAAGAGAGCACAACTTTGGAATAAAGGCTTTATATGGTTTTATAACTTCAAGGGAAAGGCAGAGAATTATCTAATGTACTGCCTCAGGAGAGAATGAGGAGTGACAAGAAGCCTCCTGCTTCTGCTGTGTTTTCAAATGCCAAGGGACCATATTTGGGGACAGGATGTGCAGAACCTTATCACAGCAGATGCTTGAATAACACAGATTTTTAGAAAAACCAGGTCATGTGAAACTGGCACTTTACTTTTGCATTCAAAACATTTTGTGCATGGAGATAAATTTTTCAAAACTATATAAAGAAAAAAATGAATTTATTTAAATAGTTCCACGTTTTAACATCTGGGCTACCTTAAAATTTTGTTACAATGCCATGATGAACATCTTTTATATGTATATTTATTTACATCTTTTTTTCAGAATAAATACAAATGTGCACTAACTTAATTGAAGAGTAAGAGCTGCATTAAGATTCCTCTCACTTGTTGCCAGCTTGCATTTGAGAAAATCGTTCCAATTCAAAGAATTATCAATAGTGCTTAAGACAGCTCTCATAGATACCTCCTGTTGCTATGAGGAGACAACATGACCAAGGCAACTTATAAGGAAAAGCATTCAGTTGGGGGCTTGCTTACAGCTTCAGAGGAAAGGGTTAGTCTAGGATCAGCATGGCGGGAAGCATGATAGCAGACAGGCATGATACTAGAGCAGTAGCTAAGAGCTCACTTCTAGTCAGCAAGTTGCAGGCAGAGAGAAAGACTTAACTTGGAATAGTGTGGGATTTTGAAACCTCCTCCAACAAGGCCGTGTCTCCTAATCCTTCCCAGACAGTTCCACCAACTGGGAACCAAGCAGTCAAATATGTGAGCTTATGGGAGCCACTCTCATTCAAACCATTATAGCCGAGAGACACAACACTGTACTAAGGATCATTCCGACCCTTAAATGTATTAAGCAAGTAATATGCATAGTTTAAGTTTTAAGAGTTAAGTGTGGTCCAACTTCTTTCCTATTACTATAGCCTAAGCATCACCTGACCTAGAGGTAACTGACACCCCTTGAAAATACTTTCAAACCTGTTTGTGCATGTGTTAACAGGTCTATGTAAATACATTTCTCATCTCCCCCTCAAAATCTTGCATATTTCTGCTAACAATATTTGCTGGGTTTTATCCAACATTAGCACATAAAGGGCATGTGTAACAGGACTATCTTTGGACATCCAGAGGATGAAATAAAGACACAGAGACTTAATAACTTTTATCATAGCTTAGGCCTTAGCGTGGGCTACCTCCAAGCTAGCTCATCTGACTTAAAAAACCTGTTTTAGACCACAGTCTGCCATGGGGCTAGTTCTTCATCTCTCTCTCATCTCAGTTCCAGCCGTGTCACACTGGTGAATCCCCCATCTGATTCTTTTCCCCAGAGACCCTCTCTCAGCCCGGAAGTCCCGACTTTCCTCTACTGCCTAGATATTGGCTGTCAGATCTTTATTAAACCAATCAATGACTGGGGAAGGTGTACTTTTACAAAATAGTGAGGCAGGTGATGAATTATAAGAACAACAATACCAAAATCCAGTCAGTACTCAGCTATCTGCCAGTGCAGAATTAACAACTGAATATACAATGACAACCTTTGCACACTGCACAGAAAGGTCACCCCAACAGGCATGCTTACATATTTAACAGCTGTTTGCTATTCTGTTCCGTAAAATGTCCCACTGTTCGGAGTGAGTGTTCCACTCCATTATTGAGCATTCATGACATGATCAAGGCCATGTCAAGGCTGCTAAAGCCTCAGACTTATGGGAGTGGAAGGTCCAAGTAGGAATGTTGACACCTGCTTGACCTGTATCTAAACACAATTGGTACAAAAATTACAGACCTCATCTTTGGTAAATACAAGACCACACCCTCTTAAGACTGATCAATCCCCTCCCGCTATGCCTTACTGAGACCAGGTAACCCATCTCCTAGCATATGTAACAAACACTTTGTCGCAAACCCCAGCTGCTGGTCCACCCAGGTGCATAGCCCACCCAATCCTAGGTTGTCATTACTTTTGTCTGTCTTTCTTAATCTTCCCTTGCTTCCGGTCAGGTTCCTAGAATTCAGTTAGACAGCCACAGCTTTCCCACAGTTTAGGAACCAATCATCCATCCACAGGCCTCCACAGGTCAGAGTTTTTCAAGTCTGTTAGATATTCGTGGAACCTTTTGTCCACAGGTTGCATAAATTGGATTCTGAGGTTCCTGTCTATTTGGCTTCCAGGGAGAGTTTCCTTTTTCTTGTTGTTGTTTTGTTTTGCTTGAGAATCTGTAATTGAGTACATACCCAGATGATTCTTTTTTCATATTTCAAACCATTTGTCTTTAAGTAGGCAAGGAAATGTTCCTATTTTCCATCCTGGATGTCTTACATTAATATAGCCACTCCAGAGGCCAGTGTTCACGTATACCGTGTCTTTTGTTGGGGTTAGTGTATACATGGTATGCATTTTTATTTTAGTTTCAACCCACATCTTTCTTTATTTTGAAAGTGTATTTCTTGTAAACTGTTACACAGTTTGTTATTATTTTATATTTTAGAACCATTTAAGTGTTGAAACCAAACACCGTGTGGTTGGGTTTATATCTACAGTGCTTCTATTTACCACATTTCTTCTTTCTTTCATCATCATCTTTCCCACCTTTTGTAGTAATTTGATTATTTTTACTATTCTATTTTATTCCTGTTTCTGATTTATTGGTAAGATTTCTTCTTAAAATGTTGCCTTGAGGCTGAACACATATTGCTACAATTTATCACAATCTACCCTGGTTTACTATCATAAAAATTTATACATGATGAAAGAAACAAGCAGGGCTGGAATGGTTATAAGAGTGTCTACTGCTCATTCACAAGACTGAAGTTCAGGTTCCAAGAAGCCACACAGGGCGATTCACAACTACTTATAACTCCAGCTCAGAAAGATCTGAGGCCCTCTTCTGGCCTTCATGTGTACCTGCACTCATGTGCACACATATCCTCCCATTTATACACACATAATTTTTAAAATCTAAAAGCAATAAAGCATATAACAATTGTCTTCCATTTTCCTCTTTAATGCTGGTAGTATTAACTATTTATATTGTAATCATGCAGAAAACAGTTACTGTTTTTGTTTTTTTTTTTTTTTTTTAATTTTATTTTCAAGGTAAAACACTTGAAAGTACATTTACTTATTTTTTTAATCACACCGTTACCATTTTCACCTCACTTCATTATGGCCTGTGAGTGTGTTCATAGGTGGTTTCAAATCTCATCAGAAGCCATTTCACTTTGGGTGAAGAACTCCAGCACTGTTCTCCAGTGCAGAACCGACAGCACTGAAGTTTATTACTTTGGTTGTCTAAAACAGTTTTGTCGTCACATTTTAATGATATTTGCCTTATATTCAGCTTTGCAGTGACAGTGCTCCCACAGTGACTTCTGTATACACACACACGTTAAACAGGTCACTCAACTGAGGTCATCCTATCCTGGTGGCCATTTTCATTTCTCTGTGTACAATATGCATTTTTTATTCTGGATGCTTTTTATCTTCACATATTCATTCTAGAATGTTCTTTCTCGCTTTACATTGATCCAAGCTCTGAGCTGTAACACCTTCTCTTTCTCTGAAGTCTTACAAAAAATACTTTTCATTAAAAAAAAATTATCTTCTGGCAAAAGAGTTTTCCCCCAACTTCTATTTGTCTGAGGTAGTCTTTATTTTTCCCTTCATTTTTGGTTGTGGTCAGAATGTTTGTTGACACTTCACTGTTCCAGGTTATTTGTTGAAATCCTAGTCCCAATATGGTCGTATTCAGCAGGTAATTGGGTACCAAAGGTGGAGACCTCATGAATTTGACTCATGGAAGAGTCCAGAGAGCTAATTAGCCCTGTTTCTACCAAACAAGGATATGGTGATCGACAAAATGGAAGAAAGCCCTCCTCAGCAATGCAGACCGACCGCAGCTCCTGCTCTTACTATATCAAGAACCGTGAACAGTAGACTTCCCTCGTTTGTGTTCACCAACTAGTCTCTGGCAATTTGTTATAGTGGCCTAATTAGGGGAGTTTAGAAGAATACTATTTCAAGAGATCAAAAGTCTCACAATTATTGTGAAGTGTACGTTTTCTCTTAAAGACTTTAATATTTCAAAACACTTTACTCTCTTCTTGCTCGCAAGGTTTCTGGGAAGTCAGGTGCAATTTTTATTTTTTGCTTCTTTGTAGCTTTGTTTTCTTTTTTTTAATATATCCACTTGTTTCTTTCGAGCGATACCATCTTTTATCATCTGAAGTTTGACTACGGTATACCTAGGCATCATTTATTTACTTTCTTCTTTATTCATCTGTATTTATTCTGCTTGTCATCCTCTGAGCTTCTGTGGTTTGGCACGTGACATTGACCTGAGGACAGTGGCAATCATCACTGCCTCAACTGTTTCCTCCTATTTCTTTGCTCTCTCTTCTCTTACTCTCGTTAGGCACATGCTGCTGCATCCTGTCCCAAGTTTTTAGGATTCTTATGTTCTGGAAGTTTCTAGTCTTTATTTCCTAAAGCCCAGGCATCCTCTCCTCAGCTCTCTTCAGTATGCTAATATGCCCACCAAAGGCATTCTTCATTTCTGCCGCAGCATTTTTTTTATTATTTCTAGCATTTTTCCCCTTAGAATTTCCATGCTTTATGCCAACCGTATATTCTTCCATGTTGCTTATTTTTGCCATCAGAACTCACAACTGTTTTTAAATTCCCAGTCTGATAACCCCAGTGTCCTTGCATATCTAACTTTTGGTTCTCACTCTGTCTCTTCAGACTACCTTTTTTACTCTTTGCGTGCTTTGTCCACTGATTTTTTTTACAAGCCAGAGATATGCTACGCCAGGCAAAAGAAGCTCAGGCAAGCGTGCCTCCATCACATTGACACTGCACTGACACACTAAGAGGAGAGAGGAAGAGTCCTATATCTCACAGCTTCTCAGTGCCCTAATTGTATCTGTCCCACAAGGGCTATTCAGGCGTTTTTCCACTCAGGTGGGAGAGTGTGGCTAACACAGACGGAAGCCAGTATTTCCCCTGCTGTAGATGACTTAGTCTCTGATAAAACCCTGGTAGGTTGGACTCTACCCAAACAGTTTCTCCCAAGGGCAGAAGATTTTAGTAAGAACAGAATCCTTTGGCTAATTCATCTTTGCCAGAAAGATACTGAGATTTTTTTTTTTATATATATATTCACTATGAAAACCACATAAGTTTCCCAAAGAGAAAACTCACAAGAGTAAATCTGTGGCTCAGTCTTTAGGAGTGCCTGGCTTTAGGGCTGATGGCCCCTGAAGTCATTCAACTCTCAGGCTACACTGAGCCTCCAGCCATTTGTCCACATAACAGTTCAGGTTCCCTCCCTGGGGCTGGGTCCTGGAGAGGTTTCTGCTGCCACGTTTCTACTCTGTGAATTGCAACTCTCTGTATCTACCTCTCTCTAATTTGTTTTGCCCTTGACCTTACTTCCTTGGTAGATCTAAGAGCCACTGAGTTTTTTGTTTCTTTCATTTTTGGCTTTACCATCTTTTTCCCTGAAAAGGTTTTCTTTTTCTTTTTTTTAGAATTTCATAAATGGATACTGTATTTATGTAATTTCTCCTCCCTCTTTTATCTTCAGCTACAACCATATCCTCCCACTTAATCTCGTATTAATTCTGTGTGTGTGTGTGTGCGTGCATGCATACATGTCTTACTGAGTACATATGGTGTTATTCATGTGATGCATCATTTAGGACTAACACTTGACATTAGATAACCCGTCAGTGAGCTTATCCCCAAAGAAGACTGAGTCTCGAATTCTTAGCAGCCATTGCCTAGAACTCTAAGACTGGGACTCTGTGAGATTTCTCCCATCCATGGTGGCTTGTCAGTTGGTGGCTCCACATTTCAGGTCTTGTTTAGGTGACCATATTGTTGAGACGCCATGGGTGCAGCTTTCTTGATACATATAGAAGATGCCATCTTTCCTTTCTGTTTGCTGTTAGAGTACAGTGACTGCCCCCACACTGTTTGCACACTGAGCTGGAAAGAAGCCTGGGTTCTGTCAGAGACATTCCTGCATCATCACCAGTGCTTAGCAATTAAGTTATGATATGGTTTGCTGCTGCTGTTGCTGCTTCTTCCTCTTCCTCTTCCTCTTCTTCTTCTTCAAATGTTTTTTATGTTTGGAATTCACTGAGCCTCTCACATCTGTGGGTATAAGTATTTTTTTTTAATTAGACAATTTTGGGGCTGATGTTTCCCATAATAAACTTTTTGTTCCAGTTCTCTGTCCTGGGATCTCAGTTACACACATGCTTGACTATTTAATGTTGTTCCACAGCTCATGGATGCACTGCTCATTTTTTGAGCGTGTTTTCTTTTTCATGCTAGGTTGTCTGTGGCCCTGTAACTTCAAGTTTTCTGGCGTCTCCATTTTCAGAGTATGATCTTCTCTGAAGCTCGCTCTGCAGCTTTCATTTCGGCTATTGTATTTTTATTACTTAAAAGCCATTGAGTCTTTTTTCATTTCCTTCTACTGTGTATATTATTTTATTTATTTCAATAAACATGAAAGATTTATAATAGCTGTTTAGCCTCCCTTCTGATAATTTCATCATCTTTTTCATTTCTTGATGATCTTTTAAAACAGAGCTTTAGTGAGAATCAAAAAACATGATTGTCAAAAGGATCAAATTAATTCAAGAAAAACTTCAGTACCTGCCAGAAAATACTTAACACTACTTAAAGGAATACAACAAACCAACCACTCAACGATATTAAATTTGCAATGTCTGAACCACAATGAAGTCATTATATATCTAAAAAAGAACATGTCCATTTTGCTCTATTTCTAAAGCTTTGTCTTTCTCAGCTCTTAATGGCTTCAACAGCGTCCCTTCACTGTGGGCACAGACAGTAGGTGAATAATCCCTGGTTTATGATCTGACAGAATCACTTATCTTATGGTTTCCCTACAATTATTTTACCTTAGCCGTTGTTTTTGCCCAAGTAAATGGAACACATTTTGTTTCTCTTTTCAGTATGTCTGTGTTTCCCCTTCATTTCTTGACAAGCAGAGAATACAGACATTAGTGATCAGTGATCAAGAACCAATGGGTTTTCCTACTTGCTGCCCTAGTAGATGGTCCTTCACAGGAAGGACTGAAGTGTCTCTGCCTCCTGATGAGGATGAATAAAAATACATCATGTTTGGTGCTCAAATTGTCACATTACAAAGACTAAAGTGACTAACACTGATTTTTTTTTTTACAAATATTCTCTAAATATGTGTGCATATTGAGAATTTTGTTATGGCTTGTCTGTCCTTGTTATCTCCCAAACTCATGTTGAAATGTAATCCCCAGGGATGTGGAACGTCCTGGAAGATATACAGGTCACAAGTGCTCCAGCTTTGTGAATGAACTAAATCCATTAAAAAATGATTCCAGGAGGGGGATGATCTCTTGCATGCTTGCCCCTCTGCCATCTGTCATGTGTGATCCGGCAAGATGAGGACCTGGATTTGATCCCCAACACCATGTCAAAAACCAGTTATGGCTGCACATGCTTGAAACCCTAGCACTGTGGAGGACAAAGACAAAAGGATTGCTAGGCTTTGCTGGCCAGAATGTCAAGCCAAAGCATAGATCCCAAGTTCAGTGAGAGGCCCTGTCTCAAGGAAATAAGGCAGAGTGACAGAGTCACCATCCTCTCCTGGTCTCCACCTATATAATAACAGGTACAGCCCCCATATAGGTGCACATATATCAGATTGGCCTTCCACATACACAGAAACAGACACACACACACACACATTCACACAGAGAGAGAGACTTGCCAAAGGCAGCTACCTTGGTTTTGAACGTCACCATGTCCAGAACCTTGAGTATATTATAAATTACCCAATCTCAGAGATTTCTGTCACAGCATACAGAAATACAACTTTTTCTTAGAACTAGCACTCAGGATCATATCTAGATTACTTTATACCCGACAAAATGTACATTCGTTAGCCCCTGCTTAACATAAAACCAGGAATCTGAGGTGAAGGAAGTTGGAACCTAAATAAATGGCCCAGCATCCCTAAGGTTAAGCAGACTCTGTTGTACAGCACTTCCTTCTTTGAATAGGGCTTAACCTTTAGCCATACAATCTGAGTGAGCCAAGTTCCGTCACGTGAGGCCATTGAAACAATTTAGGAGAACAAAATGTCACTGCACATTTCTCCTCTTGCTTATCACAATGAACAGAGGTGTTCAGAGAAGCCATATTAGTACAAATGTACCTGAGTTATTCCAAACTTCTTATAATGGCCCAACCCATGCCCTTCTCTGACTTGTGACTAACTCTGGCAATGGTGTAGTAGGATTTTGGAAGGAAAAAAAGAAAAAAAAAAGACTTCAACAGCAACTCTGAAAGCTATTTCCCCTCAGCAAATGGCACAGAGCCAACTGCTGGGTTGATGGCTCGCCCAGTCCTGATCTCTTTTCTACTGAACAGAAAGAAATTGGGAAAACAGTATTTTCTAAGATGAAATAGTGGAATGAAAATAGATTATACATAATCACTTTAAGTGTTGGTATCAGCAGAACTGGAAAATATCCTCCGGCTAAATCCCAGGGTGGAAATCCACTAATTTTGAAAGGATTAAAGCAACTGTGTAATTTGGGATGGGCAGATAAAGGAGGCAACCATTCTGATAGTTAAACTACTCAAGGGAAAGAAACTGAATTCTCAAGTCTTTGGCAATAATTGCAAGTAGAACTCAGTGTTTTAAAAGCTGCACTATTGGGACTGTTTCTCAAGATAAAATTTACATTGCTATAATCTCTGCATGCCAGCAATGTTAACATTTTATTCAGATACATGGCTTATTACTGTCTGAAAGCTGTTACACGGACATCTCTGAGTTTACCTTATCAAAAAAGAACCCAGGCCTGATTGGACCCAGTTGATACAGTAATCCCCATAAAATATTTTCCCAACTTCCATCACAGTGGCAAAGCCCTGAAAGTGATATTAATGTACTTAGCCTAGGACAGTGGCCTGAGAGGTCAGTTTTCCAGCTATAAGAAGCACCAAACTTTCTCATTCTGTTGCTTGTGACTTTCCGCCAGGTCAGCATGAACGGAAGAAATATGGAGTTGGCAGAAGTTACAGGCAAGAAGTATTGCTCAGAGAACATCACTGAGCATTTTGTTAAGACTCTTCCTTCTGTAACTAATAGACCCTCAAACAATGCAAAAACAAAACAAAACAAAAGACATTTCTGTGGGGCAAACTTATGAATTCCAACACTTAGAGGTTAGGTTTGGTAAAGATTTGTTGAACTTATCTTTGAAGAAAAAGTCAAGAGTTTCACCCCAACTGTACAAGAACGTATCTTTACCACTAAAGTTGTGACAGGTAGAGCCTAGAATTACTAGGAGTCCCTCAGGCTGTCGATCTCCGTGGATAGTGGATGGGTGGCAACTAAGCATTCATATACTTCACACACGTAAGTGATAATAATTTCAATGGTTTTCTAGTCTTTGTACAAAAGTCAAATTCCTGCTGGAATCAATGAACATTATGTTCCTAGCTGTAGGCCATCTTTCTTGATAAAGCCTAGAATTATCTGGAAGAGAATTTCCGTGAAAGATTGTCTGTCAGGTTGGCCTATGGGCACATCCAGGGGTGAGGGTGTCTTGACTGCCTTGATTGATGTGAGGAGACCCAGCATGGAAGAGGGAGGTTCCATTTTGTGGTTTAAGGACCCTAAACTGTATAAGAACAGGAAAAGCTGTCTGAACACTAAGCACACACAAATTCCTTTCTTTCTGCTCTTGATTGACAAAATGATATGACTAGCTGCTTCAGCCTTCTGCTGTGGTGATTTCTCTGCACTGGGGGACTATGATCTTAAACTGTAAGCTAAAATAACCCTTCTTCCCTTAAGTTACATCGTGTCAAGGTAGTTTATCAAAGCAATAGAAATGAAACCAGACAGATAGTATTAGATATGAATCAAAGTTCTACGTACTTGGAGGCCATCCCCCCATACTGCCATGTCTTCCTGCAAGTATAGAGCCAGTATACCCTGAAAACTCATCTTTAACTGAAACCTGAATTTTAGTTTTCCAGTGCTGCAGGTAGCTAGTCACAGAGAGTGTTCCATAAGGCCTATTAGGTGTACTACACTCCTGCCTCTTGGCTTGCTCGCCAGAACAAATACAAATCACAGAAAGCATCCACAGTGCATGGCTTGGGTCATATGGTCATCTCACATCCCCACATTCAAAATCTACCAGAGCCCAATAAAGAGCCAACAGCAATGCTGCAAAAGATAACAAGCATTTTCTAGCGCTTTTTGCTCTAAAAACCTTCAGGATTTCTCCACAGGCTCAATATGACAATATAAACTGCTGCAGACACAATCCCATTAGAATCTATCCAGTAAGCCACATCCTATCTTAAGACCTACTCAGACCTTGCATCTTTTTAAAAGCTCACATGTGGCTAAGGGGAGAAAGAGAGACAGACAAAAGGAAAGTGGTGTGTTGTTAGTTCACGTTCAGTGAACTGTCGGTTTCCATTGCTGTCAGAAAAATCCTACGACAAACAACCCATGAAGAGAAAGCATCCATTTAACCCACGGTTCGGGAGCTTTGGTCTTTTAGTGACTGGCCCCATTGCTTCTGGGTCTGAGGTGAGGCAGAGTGTTCATAATTTGAGCACATGCCAAAGAATTCAGCTGATAGCTAGGACTTGAAAAAAATGTGGAAATAGAGGGAGGTGGCATCTTGCTGTCCCCCTGAGGTCGCAGCCCCTAGTCACCTCAGTCTTTTGAGTAGGTGGCCCTGCCTATGAATAGTACCAAACAAGAGGCTAAATTGATATGATCCAAACTGTCACAAACTTACCTAGAGCTCTTTAAATCTGAAAATCAAGAAAGGGAATCTTACTTTTAACAAACACATGAAGTTTTCCTAAACTGACTCTTATTTTGCATGGCATGATGCAATTGAAAAATTCTTTCTGCTTTGGTCACCTGAAGTTCTCAAATCAGGTATTTGGTGAATGGGACACAAGAGATATCTGTGTCCCTTTCAGGACCTAGCTAAACACTTACGACTCCTCTGTAGCAAAAGAGGCTTTCATTCCGCCAACTTGCACGGCACAAACTTGACTGTGCGCCAGCGCCTCACCTCCTTCATTACCAGCGGTAGAAGCTCCTTATGTGTTTACGGGTAGAGCTTTTTCCTGCGGATGCACATTTTTTACAATTCCTTAAGCTAGCAGGAGGTCAGTAAAAAGTTTAAAACCCAGCCATAAGGCTGATGAGACGGTTCAGCAGCTAAAAGCACTTGCTATCAAGCTGAATGGTCTGAGCACAAGTGTGAATGTACGCACACACAAGTTAGTATAATAAAATGTATTTAAATCCTCTATAGTTTATTGCTCATTTCAGTGTGCTGAACAAACATTTCCTGTGTGTAACATTAATGTGAAAAATAAAATCAGTGGGTAGGGCACTAAGGTAAAGAACATACCACAGCAATAATATTGGTAAAAAGTTCTCAACATGTACTACAGGCTATACTGAACATTTGTGTATCATGGTCTTCTTGGTGCAACCTAAATATTTCTGAAAAGCCATTCTGAGTGATTAACTATGTAATGAACAAACTGTCTCAGCAATAGCTCTCTCTACTTTAAAGCAAACTTTAAGCTCTGTGCCTATTGATCAACCACCGAGTCTCTAGTGGATTCAGTCACCAAAGCTCAGCCCCAGGGTGCGGCAAGTATTCACTGGTTTCTATAAAGTGTGTCCTTGTAACTTCAAACCTTTAACAGTCGCTTATGCCACTTAAGGACGGAGAATGAATTAACTGTACTCCCTAAAATCTCCTGCTCCCTTAGCCCTGCATTTTAGGAGTCACCTGACCATGACCAAGGAGGTAGGAGAAGCCCTTTTATGCCTAGCCCTGAGATTCATGCCTGGAACCACAATGGTTTGTGAAGTCCAAATCAAAGCACAGAGATTCCCAGGCTTTCTGTCTTGGGATTGGTTTCCCAAGTCTCCAAGGAAGTAGTTCAGTTTTCAATTTTATCTTTACAGCTTTCTCACAGGTATCAATGAATAAAAAGTTTATTGTTATTATTTCTCCTATGTCTTTGAGTCTTTTCTAATGCAAAGAATTCTGGGAGATGATCATAGTGAGATTCCCAGTGCTAATGTAAAACAGACAAACAACTGCACATGTTCTGTTCAAAGCATTATCTCCTTGTGCATGGGAGAAGATGGTCACACAGGCCTCCCCAGGCCTCTGCATGGTGACCATCAGTAGGGAGGTCTAGATCACACCATGCTGTCAGAGCCAGGACACAGCAAGGGCCACCCTGGGCCTTAGCTCTTTGTCCTGTGTTCTCAGCAGATTTAGGAAGGTGTTACCTGAGCTTATTCTCAGGGCCAGATCTTGGTGGGGAGGGACTGTGCCCTTCCCCAGGGGGAGGACCCAGTCAGTGCCCAGTTAGGGCAGCTAACACATAATCTCTAAAGACATGTCAGCTGCTCCTAGATGATTCTCCACATGGAGATTTTGAGAGATCCTTTACTTTTACACAGTGTAATAAATGTGCTGAGGTTGGGAATGTAGTCTCATAAACTCTGTGAGGAACCTGCCAGATATACATTTTCCCACCCTGACTCTGGTAAAGTATGGGTTTTACTGATCTTCATCTAAAAAAAAAAAAAAATTAGAATGGTTTTCATGCCCAAATTGCCCAACATCGATGGCAAATATGTGTTCAAATATAACTTATTAAAATGTATTTTTAAAAGATTTATTTTAATATGTGCATGTGCATGTGTGTGTACATTGAGGCAAAGAATAATAAAAAGATAAAAAGAGTCATCAGATCCCCTGGAGCTGGAGTTACAGGTGGCTGTTAAAATCCTGCTGTGAGGGCTGGAAACTGATCTCAGATCCTCTGCAAGAGCAGTACACACTCATAACTGCTAAGCTAGCTCTCCAGTGCCTAGCTTTCTGTGATTCCTATAGTTAGCAGGAACAGACACTTACCTACATCAAGTACAAAATTTGAGAGAAGCCCAGTACTCAAGATAAATGATGTTCAATGTAATAGTTTTAAACTTTAAAATAAAAAAAAAAATTATGGTGAATATGTCAAATTTTAAAATAAGGGGGAAAAATCAGATATGTGAAACAAATGAAAATACTAGTAATGGTTTGTTCATCAGGGGCACATGATGTCTTTTTGCACAGTAATGGAGAGATAAAGTAAATGTCAGAACCAGAGTCAAACCTGATTCAGATGTTTGAACAATCTGAAAGAACTCTAGATTACTGATCAGTTCTGTGAAAGGCTTATGGAAAAGGGATGCAAAGTTCCAGATCTGCCTAGTAATCTCAGAAGAGAACAGAACGTAAAATAATGGGTGAAACTTAGAAAAGTTTGGAAGGACAAGCAAGAGAAGACCTTTTAAATTACTCGTAAGTTGTATTAAGACTGGTACTGGAGACCATTTAAAAAACCAGAAGCCTAGCTGTGTCTCTCAGCCTTCCCTTCCAGCCCATCTGCATTCCCTTGACTCACCTGAAGATCTGAAGAAACACTTTCTCCTTGGGACCCCAATAGCCACACTGGGCTGAGACTTTCTTTCCTGTCTTCCATTCAGTTTTCTCCAGATTTAGTCCTGCTACGGCCTGCCTGAAGGAGCCTCTCTTTTCACCTACCTCCACCTCCTGGTACAGACTCAGTGTCCCTCTAGCTAGCTTTTCCCTGCTGCCCCTCTCAACCTTGCCTCCTAGCCTGTCTCCAATCTGTTGTGTCACTCTCTGTGGGGGTTTGAATGAGAATAAGCCTATCCCCATGGGCTCATCTGTTTGAATACTTGGTCCTCAGTTGGAGGGGCTATTTGGGAAGAATTAAGAGGTGTGGCCTTGTTGGAGGAGGTGTGTCAATGGGGTGGGCTTTGAGGTTTCAAAAGCCCATGCCATTTAAAAGCCCAGTTACTTCTCTTGGTGTGTCTCTTGCATGAGGATAGGAATATATCTTGGCTACTGCTCCAGTGCCATGCCTGCCTGCCTGCCTGCTACCATACTCTCTGAAATGATGGTCCTTGACTCACCCTCTGAAAATCCATGGACCTGTAAGCCGTCATTAAACAAATTCTTTTATAAGTTATTTTGGTCATGTTGTTTTTGACAAGGAAACAGAAAAGTCACCAAGACACCTGGTAACCTGCAGAAACACCCCAGGGACCCCACAGCCATCACACCAGCCTAGATTCCAGACTGGACAACAGCAACCAAACAGAATACTCACCAAAAGAGATGAGACCAGATGTCTACACCAAGAGACACCTCAAACATCCCAACTCCAGATGTCCAGACCCCAGCATGAAAACACAAGCATTAGCAACCAAGATAATATCCCCCGAAAACCAGCGAACATGTTGCAATAGGTCCAGAGAGAAGAAATTTAGCTGAAGTACAACACAAGGACCTCAAAACAGCAGTTATGAATATGCTCAAGAATCATGAGGAAGACATGAGTAAATGCTCAATGAAAACACAAACTGTTGAATGAAATAATAAAACCATTTCAAGACATAAAAGTGTAATTTAACAAAAAAATTATCACTAAAAAACTGATATAAAACTGGAAATGAAAAATTTAGAATATCAAACCAAAACTTCAGAGTCAGCCTCGCCAACAGATTAAAAGGCATGGAAGAAAGAACTTCAGGTCTTGGGATATAAGTCAGAAGAAATATATAGCTCAGTTAAAGAAAATGTTAAATCTTAAAAAAAAAAAAAAAGTCAAACATAAGACATCCAGAAGATCATCCTGAGGGAGGTATCCCAGAAGCAGAGAGACACACAGGGTATATACTCACTCATAAGTGGATATTAGACATATAAGATAGGATAAACATACTAAAATCTGTATACCTAAAGAAGCTAAGCAAGAAGGAGGACCCTGGGTAAGATGCTCAATCCTCATTCAGAAAGGCAAAGAGGATGGACTTCAGAAGAGGGAGAAAACAGGGAACAGGGCAGGAGCCTATCACAGAGGGCCTCTGAAAGACTCTACCCTGAAGGGTATCAAAGCAGATGCTGAGACTTATGGCCAAACTTTGGGCAGAGTGCAGGGAATCTTATGAAAGAAGCAGGAGATAGTAAGACCTGCGGAGGACAGGAACTCCACAATAAGAGCAACAGAACCAAAAAATCTGGGCACAGGGATCTTTTCTGAGACTGATACTCCAACCAAGGACCATTCATGGAGATAACCTAGAACCCTTGCACAGATGTAGTCCATGGCAGTTCAGTGTCCAGGTGAGTTCCATAGTAATGGCAACTGGGACTGTCTCTGACATGAACTGATTGGTCTGCTTTTTTATCATCTCCCCCTCAGGGAGGTGCAGCCTTACCAGGCCACAGAGGAAGACAATGCAGCCACTCCTGATGAGAACTGATAGACTAGTATCAGAAGAAAAGGTAGAAAGACCTATCAGTGGACTTGGGGAGGGGCATGTGTGGAGAAGAGGGAGGGAGGGTAGGATTAGGAGGGGAGGAGGGAGGGAACTACAGGTGGGATACAAAGTGAATAAACTGTAATTAATACAAATAATAATATTTTTTTAAAATGAAAAAAAAGACATCCAGAAAATATGGGCCACTGTGAAAAGACCAAATATAGGAATAATAAGGCTAGAGTAAGGAGAAGAAACTCAGGGTTAATGACACAGAAAATACTTTAAATAAAATCAGAGAAGAAAAAAAAATGCCTGTCAAGGTACAGGAAGCATACAGAACACCAAAAAGATTGGGCCAGAAAACAAAACAACACTCCCTGTGACATATAATAATTAAAAAAAAAAGATATGAAAAGCTGGAAGGAAAAAAGATCAAGTCACTATAAATGTGGATCCATTAGAATAAAACTTAACTTAATGGAGACTCTGAAGGCCAGAAAGACCTGGATGGGTGTTCTACAAACTCTGACACACCACAGATGTCAGATCAGACTACAATACCCAGCAAAGCTATCAATCACAATTGAAGGAGAAACAAAAGTATTCTATGATAAAACAAAATTTAAGCAATTTCTATTTAGAGTAATTTCCGCTCTAACAGGAGGCACTAGAAGAAAAACATCAGTCTGAAAAGGTTAACTGAACCCAAGAGAACCCAACGGATAAATAAAAGAGGAACCATAAATTAAAAGAAGGGACCCAGACCACCACAACAAAATAGCAGGAATTAATAAACACTGCCCACTAACAACTCAATGGTCTCAACTTTCCAATAAAAAGACATAGAATAACAGATTGGATTAGAAAACAGGATCTATATTTCTGTTGCAGTCAGTAAGGACAAACATCAGGGTAAAAGGATGGAAAGAGGTATTATAAGCATGTGTAACTAAAAAGCAAGCCAGTGTCACCATTTTAATATCTGGCAAAACAGACTTAACACTGGAAAAGGACATTACCTACCTATCAAAGGAAAAAATCCTCCATGAGGATATTATAAGTCTAAATATTTATGTACCAAACACAAGAGGACCCCAGTTCATAAAGGAAGCACCTACTACAGCTAAAATCGCAGACTGACCCCCACAAAGTGTTAGTCGGTGGCTTTAATACCCCACTCTACCCAGTAGACAGGCCATCTAGGCAAAAACTAAAAATTCTGGACTCCAATAACATCATAAATCAAATAAATGGACTAGGAGACCTCTATGGAGCATTCCACCCAAACACCAGAGGATATATTTTCTTCTCAAAGCCCTTGCTAACAAAGAAGCTACGTGCGATTGATACCTGCTGGCAAAGAGGAAATCAGTTTTCTTCAATGAGGTGTACATCAACCATACTCCAGGCAAGCCTCATGCCCAGGAGGAGTTGGCTAATGCAAAATGAATTTCATTTTTTGTTTTGATTTTTGGAGATTTTCTGTTTTGTTTTGGCATTTTTTGACTTGTTAGGTTTTTTTGTTTGTTTGTTTTTTGTTTGTTCGTTTGTTTGCTCCTTTCTTTGGATTTTCATTGGTGTGGAGTTTTTTGTGGGCTTTAGGAAAGAGAAAGAACTACAGTTGGTAGCCAGGTGAGGAGTTCTGAGAGGAGTTGGGGGACATGAAAACATGATCAACATGTATTTTATGAAAAAATTTTTAATTAAAATACTTTAAAATTAAAAAAAAGAGAAAGACTGGGACTGGCAAACTGATTCAATAGATCAGTACTCGGCATGAAAGGCCATTGACATGAGTTCAATCCCTACATCCCAGTGTTGAAACAAGATTGCAATTTCACAAAGCTGTTCTCTGACCTCCACATGCATACCACGGCATGTGAGTGCCCACATGTATTTGTCATACGCACATAACAACAATAGCAACAATTTTAAAATAAAAAGAAAAGAGGATGACTACAGAAAATCTAGAACTTCCTGGAGATTACTTAAGTGACCAGCCAGAACGCTGTAGCAACATCTAGCGGAAAGCTTCCGAGCTCTCTGGTGGAAACTAGGACCACCCTAATGAGAAACGGATTGAAGGCCATCTGTGCTCTTCAGTCGCAAAGAGCCTGGCAGCTTTGTGCCCATGCCTAGGGCTTGGTGGAAGGTGAACTACATAAGTGATGAAGCGAATTTCTGCAGGAAATAGCAGAACACCCGTGTTTCTGCATGGCTACTTCTACCTCTGCTGACGTGAGGAAGAAAAACCATGACTTAGAGGCAGATTTTATAATTAAAAGGGAAACAGAGTGTGAAGATTTGGAAAATTTGCAGCCTGGCAAGAAAAGTGTAACAAAGCATGTTTTGGTGGAGAACGCCAAGAGAAACTTAGAGAAATCAGCACGAATAGAGCAGAAGCAAGGCGCAGAGGCATCTCCGAACTCTCTTCCACTATCGCCCCAGAGCTGAAGAAGGAAAGGTGAAGGCTACCCTTGGACTTACACCCAGGCCTGCTCTGGGATTTTGCTCTCTACACCCCAGGGCAGCATTCGCTGGCCATCCCAGCCAAGGCTCAAGCATCCCTAGCTGTGGCCCGCACAGTGAACGCCAGCGCTGTCCCGGAATGACCACAGAGTGGGCTGTGACTCTTCCACAGAGACTGCAAAGGCAACTACAGAAACCCCAAGGGGCCCTGAGCAGATCTGTCGCCAGCAAGAGCCGCAGTGGTCAGTGCTCACCGGGCCAAAGCCCCATGCAGCTGTAACAGTGGAACTACTGTGCGTGGGACCTCAGAACAGTGCAGCTCCGGGCAGCAGGAAGTGCTCACCTGGGAAAACCACAGGCACGGGTGGGAAACTCCATTTCAGGCGAATTGACAGGGGAGCTGAATCCAGTACAGCCAGAGGGATGGGGTTGTCTAGTGTTTTGGAGACACAACTCTCCTGATGATGTCTACGAAGAAGCACGCAGAAGAGTATTCTGGGGTTCTAGAACCCAACGTCTGTGTCTTGGCCCCTGCTGAATTATCTCACCCTTTTGGAATATGTCCCTCATTGAATATGAAAGCAGGTTCTCACTCCCTCCTGTCTCCCCTCTCCCACCCTTTTCCTCTCTCACCTCTCTCTGTATGTGTATGTTGTGTGTATGATGTGTAGTGTAGTATGTGTGTGTGTTTAGTGCATGCATAAATGTGCAGGTGCATATACCTGTATACACTCATGCGGAAGCCAAGACGGAACATTGGATATCCTGTTCTGGTGTGTTCTACTTTGTTGCCTTGAGACTGGATGGTTTGCTTTGTTTTGCAACTGAAAGGATCTTGCCTTGGGCCTCAGATGAGACTCGGTTTTGATTTGGAACTTTTGATCCTAGAATGATATAAGAGTTTTGAAACAACTGGAATGGAATGATTTCTTTTTGCACTGTGAGAAGGACATGGATTTGGGAGGCCAGGGTAAAAGCTATGGGCTGTGTGCCACAGACACACATGGATTGCAGACTTGATTCCTCAGTGTGGCAGTATTAAGATATGGGGTGAGTAGGAGTGTTCAGATCATAGGGGCAGAGTCTTCATGGGTGCATCGATGGGTTTGCTATTATGTCACGGGAGCCTTCTCTCCTTTTAACTATTTCACTCACATCATTTTTATACTTCCACCTTCAGCCGTGAGTTGAAATGATATATGCTACCGTTGTGCTTTTGTATTTTCCAACCTTGAGATATATTTTAAAAACCAACAACAACGCTCTCTTATCATTAAAGTACACAGTCTCAAGCATTCTATTCTAGCAAAAAAAGAGGAGGGAATAGTCGAAGTGTACACCCTCAGCAAGAAGCCTGCTTTAACACATAGGCTAAATGTCAGTTACTGAAAGCTGTATTATACAAATACTAAGCATAAAATAGTACTTTAGTTTTAAGCAAAGTTGACTTCATAAGAAAAAAAAAATATCATAGATAATGAGGAACACTGTATGATGGATGATAAATGGATCAAGTTTCTAAGAAGATGTAACAGAACTAAATATATAAGCACTTAACCCCATGGTTTCAAAATGAATTACCAATACCAATACAGAGTCACTTTATTTCAAACCCAAGCAAATTGGAACCAGGAGGCCATGAAGGAGGTGTCATCATGTCTTGGAACCCATTCCATGAATGGAACTGTGTAAGGAGAATTCTGTTTGTGAGAAAACTCCAAGAAAACAAGACAAGAGTCTTGTGAGCTCAGTTCCTTCAAAACAGGTTTGGTTTTGGATTATGCTTTCATGCTCCTCCCAGGTGTAGCAAGTAAGGTTTGCTTCAGATTATCCATAGTTGCTTATTATGGTTATGCAGAAAGCATTTCCAAGCAAGGCTTGTTCTTGTCATTGTGTACACCTTGAACTCATGTGAACTTTGAACTCCTACAACCTTGCTTAACCGTCAGAAAACAAATTGTCTGAGGTTCTTAATAAAGTTGGCATGAGACTTTCATTTGCCTCATTTCTAGGCTCCGTTCTCCCAGCCCCACCTGCCTCTATAGCAGAAACACCCATGTACCTATGTTTGTGACAGGGCCATTACAAGGATTCTGAGAGTGTCAACAATTCAGACAAGCCGGTTCTCTGATAGGCATGTCCCTAGCTGCATTACCAGTGAAGAATCTAGTCCTGTGGTTGGCTCCTATAGAGCCAAAGATGTTTATTTCAGAATGGTTATGTGGGGAGCTGGAACGATGGCTCAGCGTTAAGAGTACTGGTCTTCCAGAACACCGCACTGTTGTTCCCAGAACCTACGTTGGGCATCACACAACCACATGCAACTCCAGATGCTACAGGGGATATGTGTGGGGGGCTAAAGTTACGTCTTAAGTTTAAATTACTGTGCTTAAGGGATCTACAAAACAGAAATGCCTAACCCATAAGCCCCACTTGCCCAAGGACAGATAATGTCCTGGGACATCAGGGGCTGTGGTTCGTATAAGACAACAAGCTGAGTGTTTCACTTCTGTAAACAAGCTTGGTTGCCCACACACACACACTGCACAGGCTATGCTTCATCATAAGTGCATCATGATGTATGTTCTTTCTCCCTCTCCCCTGACTAAGCAAAGATAAAAAGTAGGTAGCCTTGAGGGCTTTGCCTTTATAAGCACTACACTAATGAATTTTTCGGCCATTCTCTGGGAATCTGGATATGGACCTGGCCAGTGTACATCATCCTGGCCAGTATTTAATGTCCTGCTTCAAAGTTAGCTTTAAAAAATGTGGTAGAGATCTTATTCTCGCCCAGTGGGATTATCTCATAATACCTGTCCCCTTCAGGCACCCACATACATGTGGCATACACTCACACAGACATACTCAGGTAGACACACATAGATACACACACACTCTTAGATTTGAAACAACACAATTTTTTAAAAAGATTCTGGGTCCAGACACATAGCTCAACAGTTAAGAGTATTAGCTGACATTTCACACTCAGTTTTAATTCCCAGCATCCACATGGCAGCCCACAGCTGCCCATAACTCCAGTTTCAGGGGATCCAATACTCTCTTTTTACCTCCTCCAGCACCAGGCACCCATGCAGCACACAGACACACTTGTAGGCAAGACATCCATACACATAAAAATAAAAAATATTTAAAATAAAGAAAACATTGATTTAAAAAAGAAACGGTTTTCCTAGAAAAATCAAATCACGTTCAAACCACAGAAAGTTTCTGTATGCGATGCCATGAAAAGGAGGAGGTGGCTTGCAGGAGTAAGAAGAGAGAGAAGATAGCTTATCCAGACACTCCCTCTATGCATGAAAGGCGTTGCCTGGCCTCAGTCCCCTGGGTTATCTGTGGTTCACAGTGGCTTGCATGTCCCAGATTGCAATCACTTGTTATTCCCAAAACAAACTATGGTTTTGAGAGTCAGTTTCTGTTATCCAAGCATATCTCTAAAAGGAGAAACACACACACAGTTATAGCCTGAGTCCTCAACACTCCTGTCCGAGGAACTAACAGAGAAGATAGAAATCATTCAGGACAGAGGTGAAATCAACCATATCAACCAGCTCGGCAGGTCTCACAGTCATGGAACACCCAGCAATGGCAAAGTGTGTTCCAAAGCAGAAGACTTTGTGTTCTACAAACTTTAGTAATCACAAAACTAGAGGCTAGAGGGATGGCTCAGTGGTTAAGAGCACTGGCTGCCTGTACAGAAAACCCAGGTTTAGTTTGCAGAACCCACATGGCAGCTCACAACCATCTGTAACTCTAATTCCAGAGAAGCCCTTCTGAAGGCACTAGGAATCCACATGGTGCAAATACAGAAATTCAGGCAAAACACTCATTAAACATAAAATAAAATAAATTAACCTTTAAAAATATGAGACAAGGGAAATTATCCACAATATATTCTGAGCCCTTGAAGGGATTTTCAGAATATCTGGAATGAAAAATATTCCTCAAGTTTTTGAAAATTTAACAGTAGTCTCATAAATAAACATGACTCAAAGAATTCTCAGAGAAAAAAAAATAAATGTTCTGAATTGAATGATAATAAAAGTAAAATTGTAGAAGAATTTTAATCTCTATGGCTGGGATACACACATACCCTTAGCACACATGTTTAATCTTAAACAATAAAGGCAAAGTGAGTTTGTAGACAGAAGCATCAATGTTTGAAATTGATGTCTAATTGAGGGGCAAAGTAACAAATCAGAGAAAGATTTAACAGAATAGGATATGTCCAACTCTCCAAAAGAGAGGAAAGAGAGCAGAAGAGAGAGAGAGAGAGACAGAGAGACACACACACAAAGAGACACAGAGAGAGGAGGCAGTTTTACCAGGACAGTTGTACACAGACAGGTTGCAGAGAGAAAAAAAACAAGCTAGACATAGGTAAAGACAGAACTAGCCAGAGAATGAGAAGGAGCCAGAAAATTAGAAGATATTATCAAAGTCAGTATGAGGCTAAGCAGAGTAATTCAGTCAGTAGCTGACTGGAACCAGTTTGAGTGAGTCAGCTTGGAGAGGTATTTGAGCCAGAACTGCTGAGTTGAGTCAGCCAGTCAGAGTTCAAAAAGAACTAGAAATTGAGAGCTTATTTAGCAGTAAGTCTCAGAGGCTGAAAACATCCGAGGCCTAGATAAGACTGTATAGAGTCTAGAAGCTTCCAGGACTAGGTCTGGGTTAACTGACAGAGGCAGTAAGCCTAAGAGATGACAATTAAATCAGGCAAATAAAAGTTACTTCTACATAAAATAATTCATAAGATGTAGCTTGAGTGGTACTATATATATGCATTATATATAAAATGAAATTGCTAGATTTCATAACGCAGGGGAAAATGTTTGCTTTATTTTGCTCATTTTTGTTTTGTGGCATAAGGAATCAACACCAGGGCCATCTATATCTAAGCAAGCATCCTGCCCTTGAACTTTGTCCCCAGCCTGAGAAAAATTAATTCACTCCAAATAAGCAGATGGAAAAGAATGAGAACAAAGATTAGTAAAGAATCAATAACCCTGAAAGAACAAAAGTAGAAGAATCCATTAATCTAAAATCTAGTGAAAAGACCAGTAAAACTGATTCACGTCTATTCTAAATGACCAAGCAGGAAGTCACAAATCAACAGCAGAAATGAAGCAAGAACATCTTAGAAAAAAACGACAGCCAATGGACACTATGAAGGAAATAAAATTGATACCTTTTAAAATGTATCAAGCCCAGAGAAGATTGATACCTTTTAAAATGCTCAAAACCAGTCCGAGGAGTACAAAAAGTTTATGTATAACAAATAATTCAGAAACTAAGTAGTTTTCTATAAATAAAAGCACCAAACAACTTTATAAAAAGAAACAAACGTTTGGGCTCCCCATAACACATTTTGACGACATTGTGCTTATCCCTATCCCGGGGGGGGGGGTGCAGGTTTGGTTTAACACTAAAAACTAACTGATGAGGTTCATCATATCAACAAAATAAGGAAATGCAGGAAAGGCATTTGCCAAAATTCGACACCCACTTGTGACAAATGTTTCCAGCAACTGGAGAGGAGAGATTTTCTATGTCAATATGTATGAGAAATAGCTTAGGAAGAGTCGCCCGTGATGGTGGAGCTCTCTCTCACTCTCTCAGAAAGGAACAAGAGGAGGTTACTTGTCCTTGTCATTTCTGCTTAATGACTACAGCTCCTCTCAAAAACCTGCACAAAGCAAATAGTCTGCTGCTGTGGACCATCTGAATCAGTGCCATAGCCCACACCTGGGACAAAAACATAGTTATATACATACATACAACACAGGTGTACGTATGTATTCACATGTGTGTATATATGTGAGTGTATGTAAATGTGTGTGAATGTGTGTGTGTGTTACACGTGCATGAATTTGCAGGTTTGCTTACCAGCATGTGGAGGCCAGAGTAAGGTGTCAAGAGTCTGCACTACTGCTTTGAGATGAGGCCTCTCACTGGACCAGATGCTTGATATGTAGTTTGGGTCAGCTGGCCAGGAAGAACTTCCTGTTTCTGTTAACTGCAGGGCTAATGCTACAGACACACACAACTATATCCAGCTTTTTGTGTGAGCATGGAGAATTTGAATTCAGATTTTCAGTCAGAGGAACTGTTTTTACACACTGAACCATCTCTCCAGCTTAAAACCATTCTTTTCCACAGTACATGAGCTTATGTATAGAAAATCTAAAGTAATTCTCAAAAGGCACTACTAAGAACTAAAAAGTACAGTATATTAAGGTGATTAAAATACAAATGCCAGATGTCCTCATATCCCAGAGTTTTTAATAGCAATTGATAAGCTCATTCCAAATATCATAAGAAAAATCTAAACTATATAGAATATCCTAAGCACTTGTGAATAAATTATACTATAATTTGCTACATAGCTACAGCTACCTAGTGGTATGGTTTTGGTTAACATATACATAGTACCAAATACATTCTGGAAAAAGACCTATATAGTCAGCAGCCAAAGGTAACAAGGTAGGGAAAGAGCTCAAAGGTAAGGTGTCTGCCTGGCATGCACAGAACCTCATGTTTGATCCAACACCCTGACCTCCCTAAACTCAATTAAATAATAAAAATATAAAAGGCATCAGAATAATTCAATTGGGAAACAATACTTATTTTGACAAATAGTGTAGTAAAACTAAGATATCCATTTATTAAAAAAATGGTTCTATTATACCGTTTGTAAAAATCATCTTAAAATGAATTATGTATCTGAAGCTAAAAATTAAGGCTATATAACTCAAACATTTATGGTTCTGGGGAAGGCAGATATTTCTTAGGACTAAGAATGCATACACCATAAAAGACAAAAGATAATGAGTAGATTTAAAAAATAATGTACAATGCCTTTTTGAAGACAAGGGGCTGATAGGACATGTGAGTTGTAATTAACATATCTGTAGAAGAGTGTTGTTTCCAGAAAAATATAAAGAACTTTTGTTGTTTGAGGCAGGGTTTCTCTGTGGAACTCACTCTGTAGACCAGGCTGGTCTTGAACTTACAGAGATCCACCTGCCCCTGCCTTCCAAGTGCTGGGATTAAAGGCAAATGCCACCACCACCGCCCGGCTAAAGAGCCCTTTAAATCAGCAAGAAGATAATCAACCCACATTTTATCTTTTAATTTTTCAGTCTCTAGATTTGTTTGCAATTTATTTTATGTGCGTATGTATGTGCATATATATGTACATATATATGTGCACGTGTGTGCATCTGGGCATGCACAGAGCCCAAAAGAGAGCATCAGGCTTTGTGTGGCTGGTGTCCCAAGTATTTGTGGCCCACTCACCTTGTTACGTGGGTTCTGGGATCTGAACTGGTCCTCATGATTGCATAGCAAGGGGTCTTAACTGCTGAGTCCTCTCTTCAGCCCTTAACTGAATTCAATTTTTTTTACACGTGTGTGAATGTTTGCATCCCTGAATGCATGTATGTGTGTCATGTGTGCCTAGTGCCTGAAGAAGCCAGAAAGGGGCATTAGTTTTTCTGAAATTGAAGTTACAAATGATTGTGAATTTACAAATGGTTGGTTCCCAGCCACCGGCGTGTGATGGAACTAAACCCAGGCCCTCCGCAAGAGCAGCACCTTTCCTTACCCACTGACCCATCTCTCCAGCCCCAATTTTTTAAGTTTACACAACAGTAATACCTATGTCATTATATCGTTTGCCTTCCTGTACACCCAAACAATATTTTTTAGTGTTACTTTGCAGGCACAGTCAGTTTATTTACAAAAGCACAACTAGAAATATTTTACCCATTGGATAACTGAATCTTCAACAGGGCCTTTGAATATGGCCTATCTTCTAAGATTGAGAAAAATCTTCTTCATTGTACATATTAATTATACATGGCATGAAGTCACACAAGGGCATTTTCATACAATTATATGTGCCGTAGTGTGCGTATTTTCCCCGCACACCACACCCTACCACCTTTTCTCCCTCCTATTAGCCATCACTGTTCCCTCAGACAGTTTCATTTCTACTTTTATGTCACATATCCATGACGGTTTTATGTATTTATATAAAAATCTAGGCCCAATAATTTATTTATTTATTCTGGGGGGGGCACCCATGCTATGACATTTGGAGGTGGTCAGAGGACAACTTCCAGGAATCTGCTCTCTCCTTCTACTGTAAGAGTCTCAGGATTTCCTTGTTTTTAATTGCTGAGTAGTATTCCATTGTGTAAATGTACCACAATTTCTGTATCTATTCCTCTGTTGAGGGACATCTGGGTTGTTTCCAGGGTCTGGCTGTTATGAATAAAGCTGCTACAAACATGGGTTAGCAAATGTCCTTGTTGTGTACTTGAGCATCTTTTGGATATATGCCTAGGTGTGGTATAGCTGGATCTTGAAGAAGCGCTATTCCTACTTGTCTGAGAAAGCGCCAGATTGATTTCCAAAGTGGTTGTACAAGTTTGCATTCCCACCAGCAATGGAGGAGGGTTCCCCTTTCTCCACAACCTCTCCGACATACTACTCAGCAATTAAAAGCAAGGAAATCATGAAATTTGCAGGGAAATGGTAGGATCTAGAAAAGATCATCCTGAGTGAGGTATCCCAGGAGCAGAAAGACATACACTTATAAGTGGGTACTAGACCTATAAGATAGGATAAACATACTAAACTCTGCACACCTAAAGAAGATAAACAAGAAAAAGGACCCAGGGTAAGATGATCAATCCTTACTTAGAAAGACAAATGGGATGGACATTGGAAGTAGGAGAAAACAAGTATCAGGACAGGAGCCTACCACAGAGGGCCTCTGAAAGATTCTACCTAGCAGTGTATCAAAGCAGATGCTGAGACTCCTAACCAAACCTTCGGCAGAGTGCAGGAAATCATATGAAAGAAGGGGGAGTTAGTATGACTTGGAAAGGACAGGAGCTCTACAAGGACCAAATATATCTGGGCACAGGGATCTTTCATGAGACTCTATCTCTAACCAAGGACCATGTATGGATATAACCTAGAACCCCTGCTCGGATGTAGCCCATGGTAGCTCAGTATCCAAGTAGGTTTTCCCTAGTAAGGGGAACAGGGACTATTCCTGACATGAACAGGAATGCAGGCTCTTTGACATCCCCTCCCCCAACACACTTAGGAAGAAACAGCCTAGGCCACAGAGGAGGACATTGCAGCCAGTCCTGAAGAAACCTGATAAGCTAGGGTCAGATGGAAGGGGAAGAGGACCTCCCCTATCAGTGGACTTGGAAAGAGGCAGGGAGGAATTGAGGGAGGGAGGAAGGGAGGGTAAGATTGGGAGGGAATGAGGAAGTGGGCTAAAGCTGGGATACAAAGTTAATAAACTGTAACTAATATTAAAAAAATAAAAATAAGTAAAAGAAAAGAGTCCCAGGGATTGAACTCAGGTTATCAGGCGTGGTGGCAGGCTTCTTTACCCACTGAGCCATTTCACTGCCCACAAACCATTGTTTAAATGAGCAACTATTTCTTAAGAAAAAAAAATACACAGACAATACATTGTCAGTAAATAGATGGGTCATCATAAAGACCTGTACACATTTAAAAAATAATAAAAGTATTTTTAAAAAGTGATAATGCCAAGCACTGTTGATGCCTCAGTGATTTTGGAATTCGGCAGCTTCATGTATGTACTAACAAGTGTTATCCACATGACTTCTTAGATCTAATCCCAGCCATTTTCACAGGAGCAATGAAAACACATATCTCCCAAAAGATAGAAGTGCTCGTAATAGCTTCCCTTCTTACAGCACCAAGGTGTTGTCAGATCAATAGATGATCAGATAAGCACTCATTACATGCGGAAAGACACAGCTTGGCTATAGAGAAGGGTGACCTGGATTCACTAAACAATGTACATAAATCTCAAAAAAACGAGCTGAGCCAAAGAAGCCAGACACAAAAGAGCACATGCTATATGCTTTTCATTTATATGACGCTCCAGCATAGGCAACATTAATCCATGCTGACAACAAGCACAGCTTGAGTGTCTGGAGGCATGGTTGGGGAGACTGATGGCATCAGAACACACAGAAAGTTTGAGATGGCAGAGATCTTTTGTCTCAGTTGTGGAGCCAGGAATTTCAAAGACTGCACTCTAGCCAGGGTTGGGACCACAGCTCCGAGATTGCCTTATCCTCAAAGTCAATGGCCTCCAACTTCTCAAGCCCACTATTTCAAATGTGGCTGCTGCGGGGCTCTACACCACGTGTTTGGAAAGCATGACAAGGGGCTGAAGAGAAGTCTCAGCTGTTAGGAGCATTTGCTCCACATGATGATCACAGTCCAGAGGCCAGCATCCATGAACAAGAGGGCGCTCCCACAAATGCCTATAACTCCGGCCTAAAGGGATCGGTCTTTTTCTTTACCCCGACAGAATGCCATCAGCCTCGTATATGGGCACGCACAAATATATAACTATATGAACTAAATCTTTAAAGACATAAAGCCTCTCAAGATACTGACTAACAGTGAAGCCTCATGGGAGCTGTGGACAATGTCAATCACAGTGTCTCTTGAATGAACAAGTATGACAGACCCCTTTAATACAGTTCTTCATGTTGTGGTGATGCCCAACCATAAAATTATTCTCATTGCTGTAATTTTGCTGCTGTTATGATTTGTAATGTAAATATCTGATATGCAGGATATGTAATATGTGACCCCTGTGGAAGGGCTGTTCAACCCCCGAAGAAGACACAACCCACAGGCTGAGAACAACTGACGTAAGACAGAAGAAAAAGAAGGCTATTCCCAGAAGGACTCCATAGGCAAGATTTCAGAAAGCCAAGGGAGAAGAGTGGATTTGTGGAAAGCCAGAACACGTCTCGTGGCTCTTAGAGCAAGCCTAGGCTCTGCAGAACCTAGACTATGTACGTATTGAGAAATTCTGGCAGTGCCCTTCTTCATCAGTTTCATTGGGTCAGGCACACAGAGCCATGGTCACTAGGTCAGATTTTCTCGGGAGGATCATCATATTTCCCACGTACCCGCAACTCCAAAAAGGCACATTTCCAGCCAGGGCTGGCCTGCCAAGTGCGGCTCCCATTTCACTGGAACCCTTGGCAGAGCATCTGGCCTTTCCCAGGATGCTCAGACACATTTCCTATGGGCCCACGTGCTTCTTGGTTCTCAACAGAGAGGTGTATGCGCATCCCAAATCAATTAATCAGCATCTCAATGACAGCCAACAAAGACATTCTCCACATGGCTCTGGCTTAGCTCAGGCAACTCTTGCTACATCTACACCCCTTCAGGGCTCATCTGTGACCCATCTGTTGATGAAAAATTAGTAGAGCACAGTGCGTCTCATATGCCCATGACTTCCTTTCAGAGCTCAAGCTAGAAGTCATGCTTTCAGCAAAGCTTCGGAAGAGTATGTGGGACGGGGGTATGGTGGCTCTCCCCACTCCCTGGAAAAATAACAAGGGAGATCATTAGCATAACTGAAGCACAACCCGCTGCAGGAGACTGGAGAAGAGGGTGCACCTTCCTTCAGCTGTAAGAACACACCAGACAATCAGGGATGTTCTGAGGAGGGCCATTTAGGGGATGCCACAGTTGAACACAAGACAGCTACTTTCGGGGGCCAAACCCTAGATCCAGCGTGTTGGAGAGAGCACTGTTTGTCATACCGAAGGTAACAGTATTGCAGAAGAATTGCTCGGATTCCCCAACCTAACTCTTTAAGAACTAGGATGGGGATAGCTATGTATTGAGGTGTCTCCCCCCCATTTCCTGGTGGCAGTTGGTTTCACCAACCCTGTGCTCCCACACTTAGAGCAAGGGATGGCCAGGTTCAGACTAATGATGATACAAGGGGAGGAGACAGGACAGTCCCAGGGAGCGAGAAGTCTGGGAATGCAGGAGAGCTGGAAGTCCTACCCAGCATCTGTGCTGGGAGAGCCTAGAAAGGTGCTCACTGGCCCAGGCCAGGCTTGCAAGTGCACAGAGGGACCGCATGCTTTGGACACCCCTGTGTGGGGCAGATCCTCACACCTTTACTAGTCACTGGCCATGCTGGAGCACACTGAGTGACCCCTCCATTGGCATCGAGTCTCCGACACTCTCCACCGGGAATTTCCACTCTAGGAGGCACACAGAGTAGAGGGGCTTACTGGAGTTTCAGCTCTTAAGCACTTAGCGTCTGTTCATAGGAGGCAAACATTAATCGGAACAGTATTGACACAGCCCCAGTTTCAGTGTCAGAAATTTGGAATTCTAATCTAAAGCGAGCTGTGTGGAAACCACACACTCAGCTTTCTAAAGAATCCTGAGAGCATCCAACAAGCACAGGTATAGGAAGAAGAAAGGTTTTTGCAAACATCTGAGTGCTACACATTTTCAGCAGGCCACTTCTTGGTAGGTGTGACACATGCTGCCCACTCAGGGTGGGTGATGTTCAACCTGGCACTAAGACTGGTGCCAGAAATTCATGTTGTCTATCAACTGGGGTGCTGGCTCTGTTAATCAAAGACCAGTCCTCTCTCCTCAATGTATGTTTCTAACTCCATCCTCACCAGCACAGTGGCTACACAAGTCAGCAGGAAGAGCCTCTTCCCCGCTGGTCAGCTTCTGCCTGAGGCCCTTCAAGAAGAATGAGAGGCTGGCAGTAACCTGCTTAGTGGATTATCAAATAGTGGATTAAATAGATGTTTTAATGACTAAGTAACCAAGCAAACAGAGTTTCCTGGTAGAGGCTTTGTCCAATATCCTGTCTGAATATAATAATCATGACACCACCAAATGCCATTCAACCATTTTTCCCTTAAAAACATTTTTAAACATGTACACGCACGTGCGCGCACACACACACACACACACACACACACACACACACACACACACATTCCCCTTTGCCATTTCACTTTCTTACTATTTTTTAATGAAAAAAGAAACTCTGGTATATGTGTAAAGCAATAATTGACATGTTCCTTCATTTACCATACTCTCGCAGTACAAACCTCAAAGAATGCACCAGGATGCCTGTGCGTCCTGGGGACTGCCTGCTTTTGAGACCTGAAGAGCAGCTCTCTGTCAGAAGGGTTAGTTCTTGGTGGTCCAGAGCTCCCTTTCTGCCCGTCTTGGGATTGCTCATGATTCGTGGAAGAAGCTGGGAACAAGCTGTGGCTGAAGGGGGCAAAATGCTGAGGACATGTTGATTGGTCTGGGGGAGGAACCTCCTGCCATCTGGCTCCCCTCCCCCTCAGAGACAGTCCTGCAGAAGCAGAAAGAGGCAAACAAATTTAATTACTCTGAAACATATCCTAGGACACTTAAGAACCCCATGCAGGGAACTAAGATGCTGCACGTTCTTTAAAGCTCAATGCCTCTAATACGATTAACATTTTCCTTTTCCCTGCCTGCAACACATATTGTGGATGAAGTTCAGCTTCATCCACAGATGGAGGCATGGCACTCTTTGACTGAGGTCGCAGCCTGTTGGCATCACAGAAACAGTTGCTTCTGCTTTTGATACACACTGGGATGGTGACATGCTGGAGAGTGAATCACACATGGAAGAATTCTTCAATTCATTCATCCCCCTGCTTGAGGCAAATCACACAGGTTTCATATGATTCGAATCAGTCCTATTTGCAGATGACCAAATGCATTTGGAACAGGAGGCACAATTTCGGCCTTGGAGTATCTTGGACATCTGTTACTGGAGCATGCCAGGGTAACTCGATCTGTCAGTTAACATCACGTCTTTTTTCTTGGTTTCCTACTTATCCTGGCGGCATTCTAAATGCTAGAAAGAGGCAGACACGCTCTCTGTTCTTCTCATTCCATAAATGAAGCCAAAGGCGGAAAGACAGAATTCTGGCTACCAGGGACATATCCTAACCCCCTTGGTTTCCTAGGAGTTACAAGACCAATCCAAGTTTAAAGTATAGAGAAGAGGGAGCTTAAGGTCGCTTTCCATCCTATGGCCAACTGAAAGCAGCACCCAGCACCAATGCTGTGGCAGAAGGCCAATCCATCAATCCTCTCTGCTTCTTCCCGGTGCTGGGAATGGCTCTCCAGGCCTCACACATGCTAGGTAAACACTCCACCGAATCTTTGAAGCTAGCCCAGCCATATTTTTTCCTCTGCTCTCAGAGAAGTGGACATTTTGCTTATCTTAAGTGCAAAGTTAGAAGTCTCAAGCTAGTGTTCCTGAGTGAGCTCAATGCATTGATTTCAAAGCCTCCTTCTCTTACTCACTACTCATGTGTGCACGGAATAGTAAGAATGATTGCTTTGACATTTTGTCTACAGCTCGCCACAGATGTTTACAATAGAATATCAAGACGGTATTCTGAGAAAGGGCAGAGACGAATTTGTTATTTCACTAATGTCCCTGGCTTGAGAACTGCTAAATATGCAAATCTTGCCTTGTCAATCATTCCTCAGCTTTTCTCCCAAGGGAGGTGCATATAGAAGGACAGACTTTTGGTCATCTTTCAGAACTTAGTAATGTCGGGTTGGATCAAATGGTCCACCCGTAATCCAGTTATTCACCATTCCCCAGATCTGTGTCAAAGTTTGGGCAGTCACTCTCTTGTCTCTGCCTGCCATGTGGTACAAAACCATAGCAACAGTGCTTTTCTGAGGCACAGAAAGGTGGAGAGACCCCTGAAGAACCCCTAGTCATCGGCTAATCTAACTCATGGATCAGAAGCAGTGACAGGAGTATTGTTCAAAATCTTTACCCTTGCTCTGCCCATCTGTAAACACAGGCGACTTGTACTTTACACAGGAAGAATGGCTAGAAGGGACTACAGGGAAGTGTGCAGGGAAGTATAGCATCTCTCCTATAACACCCTTACTCTCTCCTTGTAAGTGTCAAAGTAGACACCCTGGACAGAGAAGTTCATGAAGTAGAGGTGGCTTCCTTGAGTAAAACCTAAAAAAAAAAAAGCCTATAAAAGCCCACTTATTAGTGTTTTACTTATTGTTTTTTCACATCTCAAAATATTCTTTTCTACAGGCAGAAAATCTGACTTGCTGCAATCAGCTTGTTTATGGCCTTGCAAACTATATAGACTGCAGACCTGAAAGACAGGCGGTGACTAAAGCATCTTCAGGTCATCTTCATTACAAGTTAAACTGACAGTGTGAACCAAGAAAATAGATACAGTGGTAGAGCAGCATTTACAGGATGGCATTACCCAAAGTGACTCAGGGCAATTTAGTGAGAAGAGAAAGTTCCCAGGAGCTAGTTCAGAGCCCAGGCATGGTGTGAAATCAGTACTTTTGTGCAAATCCTCATTGAGGGCCTCAGGGAAGAAGCTCACAGATGGTCATCACACATCCCTGCATCGCTGGCTCAGAGCACCCACCAACACATCTGAACGCACCGGGCAGAACTTCTCAAGATCGCTGACCCAAACATAAGAAGGGGCCAACAGCATGTTCAGCAAAGGCAGGCAACCTCAGAACTCCCAGGAGCACGGTGCGAGCGGATTCTGCACCCAGTAACTAACTCACCAGGCCTCAAGACTCATGAATCTGGTGACTTTCTTTTTGCTGCTGTATTACCAAACGAAGGAGAGAACACACGTTGCATTAAAAAGCACCACAATGCTGAAAGAAGGACGGAGACTTTAAGGCTCATAGGGCATCCTGTACAAGGTTGTAAAGCTTTGTAGACATCACTCTATCAACAAGAAACTGACCCCTCTATGGGACACCAACCCTAAGGGTACACACAGTTTTGGTTGCCATAGGTGGAATGTTTAACCCAAATATTGAATACCTTTGTGCTTGGCTTCCCACCTTTCCTGTAATCTGTATTATCTACAATTAAAGAAAAATTCTGACCAGGCAGCACATTTGTGATAGCCTTGAACAATCTGCACCACATGAGATTTGTTTTCTAAATTTTGTCATTGAATCGCCTCTAATCGGTGGGAGACTTGAGTCTCCTTGTAGGGATGTGTCTGTTACATGTCTTCAATCAAAATGCACTTTTCTGCAGGAAATTAAAGTCGTCTGGGCAATGAGTTCATAAAGCCTCTACATGCTGAACATACCTCTCAATAGAGGAATGCTGTTGATGTCTCTCTGGAGCACTTCATTCGACTCTGTCTTATAAATAACCTCAGGATTTGGTAGGAATGCAATTGTTTTCACTGCTTACAGCATCAGTACCCAGAAGCACGTCTAGGTCAGCTTCCCGACTGTCATAAATCTCTTCTGAGCAATGGGAGAACAAGCCTTAGCCTTCTGGGTGGCAGAAATCTGGGTTTCAGCTGGTCATTAAGCCTTTACTCTCCATATGTACATGATGAATGAAGAGCTCAGTGACTTTGGAGATCTCCCCAGGAGGGTCGCTCCCTTATGGAATTGCAGACGCACTTGGCTTACAGAGTCTGAAAACCATTCTTGTACAACTTGAGGTTACGATGACTTAGGTTGAGAATTTAAATGGCATTGTGCAAATGAGGAGCGGGCAGAGGAGAAACGGCTTACATTTCTCAAGTACCAGGATGCTTTACAGAACTCCTTACATCACAGAGTAGTGGAGAGGCCGGACTGCAATGGGAAACACATGGTCTGGGGTACGTGAGTCACTCTTCCTCTATCGTTTGGGAAATTGCTGTGTTTTTCTACCAACGCATATGCACATGTGTGTGTGTGTGTGTGTACTCGAGCACGCCTGTCTGTGTGTGAGGTTGGAACAGCCATCATGGAAACATTAAGGCATCTTTTACAGAATCTGTCCTGTAGGCTAGAAAGAGAGCGTGAAAGAAAAGCAGGGATTTTTAGGAGACAGGAGGAAAGACTGAGAAAATCAAGGAAGCCATGTTTTGTGGCAATTCAACATTTATGGTAGAGGCAAAACCTTTCTTTCTGACTTTGCCTTAAACAGTTTGGGTAAGATAAACTGTGCTCTTCAAAATTCAATTTCAAAAATAAATGCATATGCAATTTGTGTTTGTGAAGAAGCAAGAAATCAAAACACCAGTAAAAATAAATGCAGTGATTAAAATTTTACTGGCTACTGCTTTCCTTCACAAAGATTTCTTCGAAGAAAAAGATACTTTAAGAACTCCAATCCTTTAAGAAATGATTCTCAGATTCCCATAACCTGCTAAAAATGACTGAACTCTGGTTTTGCTAAAGGAATAGCATCATATAACTCGTTATTTTTCCTGTCTTGAAGGCTAATCCACAGCATCCTCTCCCTTACAGATGCATAGACTGGACCCATCACACATGCATGTCTTTATATTCACAGCTTACTTCTTTTGGAATAGAAACTAGGAATTTTCCATTTCAAATAAGACAAAGCAAGCTAGCAACTTCCCTCACTTGGGTTTGGACTGTAGACCTCAACACTTCATCCTTCACCTCATCCTCCCGAGAGACGCAATGGTCTCGGGAGATTTCAAGTTTGGGGGAGGAGGGGAACAATAATGAAAATCCTTTCAGTTTTTCAAAAATTATAAATGCCATTAAGTTTTACTATAAAATTCAAATAAAGTGTTTCTAATTTTAGTGTTAAATGAGGCTGGTCTATTCAGTAGACTATTTGCATAATTTAAAAAAAAATCAAAGTTTTAGAGAAGCAAAACCGACTGATCTGAAACTTAAAATTTTAAACCCTGAGTAGCTTCTTACTACTAAGCCTGAACAAGTGAAAGCTGTCCCAGCTGTCTCTTTTTAGCGATTGAAGGGACTAATGGGAAGACTTCGGGGCAAATTCATGAGGTCCACTCCGGTTTCCTCGGATTCTTCAAGGAACCACACTCAAGAAGGAAGAATATATGGCCTTAACGACTCCCAGTGCTGATCCTGAAGTTGCGGACCGATGCCAGTTTTTGTTTTTCTCCATTTCCTATTTTCTCTTTACAAGGTTTGAACTATTGGCTGTAAAGTATTTTTCACTCTAAAATATATTTTAAATCACTGCATAATTAAAAAGATGTTATCAAATTAGTTAAGTTATAGGATAAGTTGCAGTTTATGAGCTTTACTTGACCCAAATATAGCTGCTCGAGCATGGTGAAATCCTCATATAGCTGTCTGCCGGTCAAGGGCACAGAGGCACCAGTGCTGCAGCACAGGAGGAGATGGAGACTGAGGTTCCGTCCACCTTACTGCTCCTTATCCCTTAAGTATTATAATACGTACCTGCTCAAATCTCACTTAGCTCCAAATCTTTGTTTCCATCACAATTCACTGGTAAGACTTCGCCTTGTGGTTTGAAGTAGCTGTGAAAGAGGATAGAAAATGTAGCTCCTAGTTGGGTAACAGTTTAAGTGAAGATGTGAAAGCACACACCATACAACTTTTTAAAACTTTATTCACTTTACATCTGTTGTGGGCCCCTCTCTTGTCTCCTCCCATCCCCACCCTCCCTTCCTCAACCCCCCCCCCCCGCAAATTCCCTTCCCCTAGTCCTCAGAAAGGGGGAGCCCTCCACCCCTACCAAGTGACCTCAGTCTATCAAGTCTCATCAGGACTGTCTGCATCCTCTTCCTCTGTGGCCTTGCAAGGTTACCTTGCTGCCCGATCCAGTGGGAGTTCAACGGGTTCCAAAGGAGGGGCGAATAGAATGGGATGGGACGAGACACAAAGAAGGAGAGCAAGTCTGTAATCTGCTCTAGCTCTCGTTTATTTGAAACTTTCACACAACTTTATAGGGAGAAGGCAGGAAGGGAAAATGTGTCAGCAAAATAGTTTACTGACAAAAAAGATAACAGGGTGGTATGATGATGATGCAGAATACTTATTTACTAAAAGATACAATGTTTACTAAAAGAGATACTACAAGAATGTCAGCTAAGATATCTCAGTTCTGGAAACATAAATCTCTCACCCACGACCTTGTTGCAGCTGTCTATAACTTTCTACTAGTTGGCCTTGGCTCCCAGCACCTTGCCAGGAAGAAGAGATTGAAGAACAGATAACAGAATCCACATCAGAAATAGCCCCTGCTCCCCTTACTAGGGTACCCACATGAAGAGTGAGCTGCCATGGGCTACATCTGAGCAGGGGGCCTAGGTCCTCGCCATGCATGGTCCTTTGTTGGTACAACTTCTTGTGTCCTCTGGGAATATCCCAGTTTAGGAGGCAGAATATAATGCAAACATCTGCACCCCACCTCCCATGAAAGACCATGTGATAAGAAGTTTAGGTTTTGGACATTATATGTAGGCCTCTGTCATAACCACTCAACCTTGCTGCCGGTGCAGAAGCAGCATACATTGTATGTGTGGCATAGCTGTTGCTTTGGCTCTCCATCGTGCCATAATAAATTACAATGAATTTAGAGGCTTAAAACAAAATACTTTATCACGATTACCCCGGTCACGAGTCTAAGCATAGTTCAGTTATATGTTTAGAATTTCATAAGGCTGGATCAAAGTATCAGCTACACTGTGGAACCTACTTCCAGCTTCTTTGACATCTTTGCAGAATTTCTTTCTGGCCATAAGACTGCGAGCCTCAATTCTTGCTGGCTACATTCTCAGTCACTTCTTGAGTTACCCGTAGTCCCTTACCATAGGTCCCTAACTACACATTCTCTCCTAACAGATGCTGTTGTCTCTAGAGTGAGTTGGGAGGCTACAGAGCTGTATTCTAATAGAGTTCTATTGAGAAAGATCATCGATGAGCAGAGCCACACTGACCCCTGCTATAATGAACAAAATGGGAAAGACAATATTAAAGGCAAAACAAAATAAAAATAAGTACCATGTGTACTGTGTGTGTGTGTGTGTGTGTGTGTGTGCAGTTGGCATATGCAACAGTGCCTGAGGAAAGCCTCAGGGGCTGGTCCTTGCCTTCTATCTTATTTGAGGCAGGCTCTCTGTTGTTTTCCGCTGCACACACTAGACTAGCTAGGCTGTGAGTTTCCAGGGATGCTCCCATCTCTGCATCCCATCCCCCCCACAGGAAGCCTGAGACCACAGATACTCACATTCTATGTCTTGCTTTTCTGTGTGTTCTGGAGACTTGAACTCAGATTATCAAGCCTGAGCAGCAAGTGTACTTACCCACCTAGCCATCTCCCCAGCCTGAAAGATCATTCTTAAAGTCAGAAAGACCATCTGGAAAGGCACTCACAAAAACAAAACCGAAAAAACAAAAACAAACATGTTCCTTATTTTCCAGTTATCATGTACCTCACAATAGTTTGTTAATAGAAAATTAAGCAGGGATAGCTTAGCATTATAGTAGAAAGGATGGAGTTGCTGATAGAACTCCAAATAAGTTAAAAAAGAAAGTTTTTCCTAAGGCTGTTGGTGATTTCAACATGAATTCAAGCTTATCTGGAACCTTTTCAATAGAAAACCCATTTTCTTAGGGGCTGTAAAAATACTACTAGCACTTTCATGTGATTATGGGAGTTAGAGTTAGACAAAATGTTTAACACAAATTATCTCACTTAACCCTCAAAACATTGTATTATTATTCCTACTAAAAGACCAAGAAAAATGATCTTCAGCAAACTGCAATTTGTTTAATATATGTACAGAAAACATGAACTAGGATTTAACTTGGGCACTGGCTGAGGGGCCAGGTCATTGCCTTCTATTTGATGTATAATGGGACCCTTTGAAGACTTTTAAGCAGGGAAATGCTATAATTAGTAGGATTTAGTGTTTAATTAGCCCAGAATGAAGCCTGGGCTAAAGGAGAGCTGGAGTGGATGCAGGGTAGTTTACAGACAAAGATGGCAGTAGCTTAGACCACAGGAGAAACCTAGAAACATATTTGCAATATTGAGCGACTAACATTTGTCCTGCTAACTGTAGCGGCTCTCCAGCATATTCTAGACATATAGATTCACTGGTTCCTGAAATATACTGATAAGTCTCTTAATTACCTTTAGGGTGATTGCTGCACTAAGCAGTCTGTCTGTCTGGAACACTTTTCTCTATAATTCTATTCTATCGTTATATCTTATCCATAGGACTAGGCTCAAGTCTCACTCCCCGGAGGATCTTTCCTGAAATCCTTAGGTTTGGCCCCATGCTCAAGTTTTCCTTAACAAAATGCAGTTCTACTTAGCTCACACTTGTCAGCTTACTGCCAACCTGCCCATTTTACTGACCCTCACAGTTCAAGCCGGGCAGGGCTATGTTTGCTTTGCTCATCGTGGCCAACATGGTGGCTCTGTGTGCAGAGTTCTTGGAAGCACGTTACTTGGTGAATGCTATCTATGACAGTAAGCATCTATCTGTCTTCAAGGTCCTCATACTTACTGTGCTGTCCCCATCTGCTGATCTTTTAAAAACATTTCTTCTTCAGCCTTGGAATCACTAACACAACATGTTCCTACTAGAAAGCTTCCATCTTCACTCCACTGACAGGAAGTCTAATTGCCAGTATAGAAGAATGTTAAGAGTGGAATGTACAGCGGGAGGAAAGGGCTGATAGAAATGCTTGGGGTGTGTGAATTCCTACTCATTGGTGGAGGGAGCAGAAACACTGAAATTACTGTTCGGGGAAACAACTCAGCAAGATATATATCAGAAGCCTTGAGACAAATATGAATACGTTTAAAATATATTTAGATGTATTTACCTATCTGAAAACACAGAAACGGAACCATTTGCTGCAATCTAACCCTACTATCACCCGCTAAGGAACAGAGCAATGAGTCCTAATGACATCCTGCTGCATCAGTGCATCACTGAACCCTCGTTAGAGACGCTTCTTCTTGCAGCAGATGGGAATTAACAAAGAGACCCGCAGATGGACAACGTGTAGAGTGAGACTTTGGAATGAGCTGAGCCTCCCCTAGAGGTTCAGGGATCTGTGTGAAGAGGAGGTGGAAAGACTGTGAGAGCCAAAGGGTGGCAGATGACTCCAACGAAACAGCATCTTCCAGACACAACAGGGCTGCTGCGCATGTGAACTCATGGAGACTTGGACTGTAATATAGGACCTGTACAAGGTCAAGCCAGACAAAATCCCAACACTGAGAAGGAAAGTGGGCACAGGTCTGTTTGTTGTGTGTTTTAATATTTTTTTTTTAATGTGTGTGGTTCTTTTTCTTTTAAGAGAGAGGAAAGAACATGAAGTTGAGTGCCTGGGTGGGGGATAAATCTAGGAGGAGCTGGGGAAAGAATATGATCAAAATATATTGTACGAAATTCTCAAAATAATAAATAAAAACATAAAAAAACACATCTAGGGTTTGAAATGGCACATTGGACGAGCTATTTTTGTCCCCAATGAGAAACTATTGCTTTTATGTTAAAAACTGTCATGGAAGATAAAAAACAGAAACTAAATCTTCAGACTTTTGCAAAAACGATTTCACTTTTAGGGATCTCTGGTAATAACATAAAGAGAGGTGTGGTTTAGGATTATCTATCAAGAGTATTCTTTATTAACATTTTTAAAAGTGGAAATAACCTAAAAGTCTACAAATTGAGGAAGTTTAGCTTATTCAAATGGTAAGTTATTTACTATAGATTAAAATTATGTTCTGGACAATAAAGACATGAAAAATACACAAGTTATAATCTGACATAAAAAAACTACAGCACAACCTTAATTTGTTCGGATAAAAAAAGAAAGTAAATAAGAAAAGATACATGGATAGAAAATTTAAGAAGTGAAAAACTTACTAAAAGGGTATTAATGGCCATTCTAGATGAGGAGACTCCACAGGTTTATACCAGTTCTTTTTGAGTTTTAGATTTTTCTATTTTAAAATAACCATAGAAACACCATAATCTTTGTAGAAGGCATTTACTTCTTGTTCCAATGAGTAATTTTCTTTCTAGTAAACCCTTAAGTGTTCCATGCCGAGAATGTGTTCTGAGAAATGTATCAGGTGCTTCCATCACTGCACATGTAGAAGGAACATACTTACACAAACCGACATTGTGGTCTAGTCCACTGCACACCCAGGCAACACTGATACAATACGGTCTAACATACAGCCAACATGTTACATGCCACATGATCACATAATCACATATCTAGCTACTGAGTAGGTGCCTGTCCGCCTCAGCCTTGTTGGAATTAAGCCACCTTGTACTTTCTTCAGTGTCTCTGAGTTAAGACTATGTTGAATTAGGCTAATAGAGAGGATAGTATAAGTATTAGACTTAGGACACTGGAAATTTAATTTGGCCATTAAACCAATAAAAACTTCTCCATATCTATATAGTCACCGTTAGGAAGGTCAAACAAATTCAACTTGAGACTGTTTAAAGAAATTCAAAGAATTTTCACACACACAAAATATGTATAGTTGCTTTGGGACTCCAGGTAATCTTTGCAGACTGCTCAGATAAGAGCATAAAAAAGGCAAGGGAAAGCTGGGCAAGAATTCCATGCTGGCAACTCCAGCTTCTTGGGAAGGCTGAAGCAGGACTGCTTGGTCCAGGAGATGATGGCCATCCTGGGCAACATGGTTGTGCTAGTTTTTGTGATAAACTTGACACAAATGAGAGAAGGAACCTTCCTTCCTCCCTCCCTTCCTTCCTTTCTTCCTTCCCATTCTTTCTTATTTATCTTGTTATATATTAAAACATTTTTTAAAAATTTATTTACTCCCTTTATATCCTGATTGCAGCCCCACTCCTGTCCTCCAAGCCCCCCCCCTTCTCCCATTCTCTCCTCTCCTTCTCCTCAGAGAAGGGGGAGGTCCCCCATGAAGTCATGGCAGGCCCAGGTGCATCCTCTCCCACTGAGGCCAGAGACGGCCTACCAGTTTTTAGGGAAACAGGCTCCAAAGGGAGGCATCGGATTTGGAGAAGGTTCCCCTCCCCGACCTGCTCCAGCTGTTAGGGGAGCTACATGAAGACCAAGCTCCATGTCTGCTACATATGTGCGGGGCGCCTAGGACCAGTTCATGCTTGCTCTTTGGTGGAGAGAAGGAATCTTAATCAAGAAAATGCCTCTATGGAATCAGCCTGTAGGCAACTCTGTAGGACGTTTCTTTGATTGATGGCTGACGTGGAAGAGCCCAGCTCACTGTGGGCAGTGCTACTCCGGGGAAGATGGTCCTGGGTTGGTAAAGAAGGCAGGCTGAGATAGCCATGAGGAGAAAGCAAGCAGCACTCCTCCATGGCGTCCTCATCAGTTCCTGCCCTGCCCTCCTTCAATGACATTTCACTTCAAACATAGTTCACTGTGATGTGGAAATGTGAGGTGAAATAAACCCTTTCCTCTCCAAGTTACTTTTGCCATCGTGGTTTATCACAGCAGTAAAAATGCTAACTAGGACAACAGTGAAATCATTTGTCTTAGTCAAGCTGACGTCATTTGGGAAGAAGAATTCTCTTAATTGGGGAAAAAAAAAAGCCTTCATATGATTGGCCTAAGGCAAGCATGTGGAGTATTTTCTTGGTGATTAGTGTAGGAGGGCCCAGCTCACTGTGAGTGGTGTGAGCACTTGCCCTGCTTTCACTCAGTAATGGAGTGTGACCTTAGAGCTATAAGCCGAGATAAGCTCTGTCTTCTCCAAGTTGCTTTTGGTCATGGTATTTTGGCGCAGAAATGGAAACCTTAACTAAGATGTCATTAAGAAAAAGAAAGTAAGAGCCTATACGGCACAGAAGGAAATGCATCAGGTTACAGATAACCTGCACTGAGCTGTACTACAGCTGGTGCCTCAAAACCGCACAGGATCAAGCAGCTTGGGGTAAGAGCTGTAACGCTTGCTTTCTACAATTACCCAAACCTTTAAGTCTTCTAAGTGACAACATTCTTGCATAAACAAGTATGGACATCATTGTCCATAGGGCACACTGGCTGGAGCTAAGTTACCACTGCACTCTCCAGGACACTCACAGAAGAAATGTGCTCAACTGTAGTTCTTTTGTTGCTTAACTATAGGACATTCTGAAATTGCATGCCTTGTTGAGGCTATGACTGAACCTCTCCTTCCTTCCCCTGGAAACAGGATAAAATATTTCATTAATACAAATTTCAAATGTTTTCTTTTCAGGAAATCATATATTTACATATCATTACAGTTTAAAATATATTATAAAATAAAAATACCATACACTTGAGTTTAAATAATGCTAAAGTAGAAAACTTTTATTGACTGAAACCAAATGGGCATATTCACAGAAGGAGAAGGCAAAAAGTTTCTGATTTATAATGTTAAGATTCCCATGTCGTACTCATTGCTGACTTTCATTCATAATCTGATCTGTCCCCACACTGTGACGTCCACTGTTATTAATTTGCAGAAGCATATATATATACACAGATGATTATTAAATCATTAAAATCAGAAATATTCAAGTGGGTAGAACAAGAGGATCACATTGTAATTAACTCACAACAGAACTGGCACCATTTTAGATTTCTTTCCTGTATTATACCCCAAGCAAAATAAAGTTGTAGGACAAATGCCAAAACATTTATGGCCTGTGGTTGCTTCCCTAATTAATCAATGTAATTACTAAGGTTCCATATTCTGCTAAGGCACACATCATACCTTCTGCCTACTGATCCATGAAAACAAGATTGAGGGGAAGTGATGAAGCAGCGATCTGACAGAAAAAACAATATGGCATTTACTTTTCTTCACAGAGTTTTCTCAGCAACTGCTCTTGGCGCACAGGAGGGGGGAAGGTGGAGGAGAAACCCCAGTACTCTCATTGGGATCTTGCTTTACTGGGGCTTGTCTAAGAAGTGATAAGCTGTATTATCTGCAGGAATAAGGTCACTAAGTCCTCTAGAAAATATGCTCAGACAGTCTTCATTGCAAAAGCATGAGGTGGCAGGAATGTGATGGCCAAGCAGTCACAAGAACATCAGGTAAGGGAATCCAGCTGAGCTTGTATGGTCTCCAGCTATTTATAAAGACGGGGATAAAGACAGCGAGTTAGCGAAGTGAGCAAACTTCATATAAAATGTTTAGAAATGTGAACAGGAAACAGAAACAATGGCAGTGGGAACTCTGCACAGTGAAGTGACGCACAGGACATATAACGCTTGGGCTGCTTTTCTCCCTATGTAAAGATGTTAGGATATAGGTTTGTCGTTTAATTTTTCACATTTATGAAGGAGGAAGACTTCTAAGTATTACTGTCTTAAGTACACTCAGCTCTTTTAGTAAATTATCACTAAATAGTAAGACTTCAATATTTGGTAGTTTGTGAAATGTATTTTCCTAGGGTATAGAATTAATATTTGGAAAGAAAAATTAAATATACCCAAAGATAAATCTCTAAAATCTGGCAGCTTCCTTGTGCCCTTGGGCCTAGTCATTGAAATATTTTAGGTGGTCTATATCTAATGTGCCAGTGGCTATAAGGCATACTCAGTGTCCTGCATGAACACTAATCCTCTCTCTCTTTTTTTTAATTTTATTTTATTATGTATACAATGTTCTGCCTGCATGTACACCTGAGCACCAGAAGAGGACACCACATTTCATTATAGATGGTTGTGAGCCACCATGTGGTTGCTGGGAATTGAACTCAGGACCTCTGGAAGAGCAAGCAGTGCTCTTAACCTCTGAGCCATCTCTCCAGCCCCTAATCCTGTCTCTTTAAAAACATTTTCATCTTTTTTCTGATTTAGTTTTCCGATTACCTTCATCTTGGTTTTTGCTTCTTCTTAATGTGATAGATAAGGTGTTTACAGGAGTTTAAAAGAATTTGGCCCTACAATAAGGCATTCAAAAATAAAATTTCATAAAACCAAGTAAGTACTAGGAAATCACTACATGCCAGAAAACATTTAAAAACACAAACCTTGTTGTAGAAATCGAACAACTCCTTGTGATTGAATTCCACTAAAACCTTCTCAAGGTCCTGTAAAGAGAGAAACAAAGGGGAAAAATAATTCACTTTTATGCAATTTACAGTACACTTTCCACTCTCCAGCCAGCCTAGGAATATGGAATTCCTAGAACTCACAAAATCAATTGGTAACATTCCACCTGAGCAAAACGTTTCAGCTTTACAGGGACATCGTTCTTTAAGCTGACTTGACAAAAGTTAATAAAAATACATGCTAGCAAGAGAACAATTTAATTATCTTTTTTCAAGGCATAGATAATACATGAGATTATATTTCATCTTTCTCAGCAGTCCATTTAAAATCTAGTAAATACCATTATGCAGACTGGAGGTAGCCTATCTGATTGAACTTGTCCAGACATTAATGCCTCACTTGGGCACTGCCTCTGCCTCCAAGCACTGCCCTGACAGCTACAGCCTTAACGTGCTAAGATCGTTACCTTCTTTATTGTACAGACTCAGCAAAAGCTAATGGTTAACACGACAGTTTCAAAGTTGTCCGAGACTCATCTCACGTGCTTTGAAGCCGCCGTCCTGAGTGCTGCAGGGAAGCGCCATGTCTGTATCTACAGTGATCTCGTTAAGTGGATCCCCATCCAACTCAACTCTAACCTACGCAGCTGGAGCAGCGGTGCACGGCACTGTGGTGCCGCCGGAGTGGGCTCACTTTGCCCACGGTTCCCTTGAAGCAGTGAAAAGAATGGCAGAGTCCTAACAGTGTGCCGCCCATGTTGATTCCTCTGCTGTGGTCATATGACATGGACTGAGCATCATGACTAAAGAGGTGGGAAGCTGTTGTAACAGACATTAATTCTAGTACTTCAACTCGGTCCATTTCACTGTATCAACTTAATTCTCAGCTTCCATGATGTTCTTATAAAAAGTATGTTTTGATTAACAAAGCCAAAATTTTCAAACCAAGTGATCTCCAGCTAACTCTTAGGCTGTGTTCAGAAACAGTACCTCTCTCTAAGCATACAGGACCAGCTTGCACAGTTCCTCACTTTCTCTCTTACACACGTAAGCCTGAGGGGATGGGAAGCTTATCACCTGTGATGCCTGTTGCCTGCTTAGGAAGGTGTAAACTATGAAGGATGTGAACTGCATTAGAAAAATTATTCAGCTGATTGACACACATCATTTAACATGTAAACGTCTAACCAGCATGAATTATAGTCTCCCTAAATTATAAGGGGAAATTACCCTCTCAGTTCCATGTCAAAAGCTAAGAGGGAATAAGTGGGGGAAAAAACCTATATAAATAACTAATCTGCATAACCTTAAACCCAGCCCTAAATTAGATTGCATTTTGCTTTGCTTTGTTTCAAGGTGTTGTTTCCTTCAAGGTGTTGTTTCCTAAGAGCAGGAATATGAAACAACCACAGCTACTGTGATGGTGTGTGGCAGATTTGAAAACAATAAGCCATCCTTCTGTCACAAAGGCACTGAACACACAAAACACGGACTGGAATACATCTGTGAGAACCCTAGCTACATTAGTGCATACCACTGGAATAGCTATTACTGGGGGAAAAAAAAAAAAGAGGAAGTGACAAGTGAAGGTATGTAGAGAAACTGGAATCCTTCACACCAACAGTGAGATTACAAAGTGGTACAACTGCCAGGAAAAGCCTGGGGCTGGAAAGATGGCTCAGTAGTTAACAACACTGCTGCTCTTCCGGCGCCCACTTCAGGTAGTTCACAACTGCCTGTAACTCAAGCTCCAGTAGACAACTGCTTCTCCCTGCTTCCAAGGGCACCTGCACGCATGTGGATACCTCCCCCCATACACAATTAAAAATAAAAATCTTAAAAAAAAAAAAAAAGAGCAAGAAGGGTCATCAAAAATTAAAGGTAGAGACTAGAGAGATGGCTCAGCTGTTAAGTGTGACTACTGCTCTCTCAGAGGACCCAAGCTTGGTCCCAGTAGAACGGAGATTTCCAAGTTGGGTTTTTTTTTGGGGGGGGGGAGGGTTAGTATTTTCCTTATAAAAATGTCTGGTGGCACATGCCTTTATTCCCAGCACTCAGGGGGCAGAGACAGGCAGATCACTGTGAATGTGAGGCCTGTATGGTTTACAAAGTGAGAGCAGAACAGCCAAGGCTACAAAGAAACCCCGTCTTGAAAACAAAACAAAACAAAACAAATCATGTATAGAGAATTAGATGTGCAGGTGAAAAGGATCTAGATGTCATTTAAACAGTTCCAACTGTGTATTCAAAGTGATTAAAATGGCATGTTTTTATGTCCTATTTAAAATTTAAAAAAATACGTATGTGAATGTTTTGCCTGCTTGCATGTCTGTGCACAGCATGCACACCTGGCACCCCTGGAGGCCAGAGCACAATCTCCTCCTGGAACGCAGTCACACACACTGGTTACTGCTAGGAACTAAAGCTGGGTACTCTGCAAGGGCAGTCAGTGCTCTACTGCTGAGCCATCTTTCCAGTCCTCTTACAGATACGCATTTTAAAACAATTAAAATATAAATACATATATGGCTATGTGTATATAAAATTTTATTGTTTCGCTTTATTGAAATGTTTAGATATAGAAATAAAAACATTGATACCTGAAGTAAAATATGCAGAAAGCCTGTATCTGTGCCTGGGCTGACTCCCAGTGTGCATTATCTGGACTAACTGCCAGTGTGCATTGCCACTGCCACTTCCTTTCCATGACAGTGGTTTTGAGGAGACCATGAAGAATATGAAGCCGGAAAATTTCACGTCTACGGTGACATGCTGGTTTGTAAAGAACAATTAAGCTTAGAGGTCTAAGACAAAAAACAGAGCATGGCCTGGGCAGTTCCCTACACCGTCATGTTCTGACATGGACTCCCACAGAATCCAAGAGTTTAAATTGAAGTCTCCTGAAAAGGAGACATCATGAGAATAGCAAGGAAAGAGAACAGAACAGAGTTTTGCTAAGCTTAGGAACTTTAGTTAGTGACTGTCAAATGAGCCACACATCTGTCCTCCCATGTCACTCTTACTGCAGTTTCTAGGATGACTTGGAGGAGGTCTGATCAAAGGCTTTCCTGTGCCCACTACATCTCCATGAGGAAAATGTGTTCCTAGTGGAGTTATAACTAGAAAGTTCAAGTTTGCCTACCAAACCATATCGACTGTCTTCGTTCTCTTTTCACTGTCTACAGAAGGTATGGAAGGTTTTGTTCATAAAGTACCTTCGTGTGACTCTAACTGCGCAAGTGAAAGATGTGTTTGAAAAAAACTTCAAGTCTCTGAAGAAATTGAAGAAGAGATCAGAAGATGGAAAGATCTCACGGATTGATAGGATTAACATAGTGAAAATGGCCATCCTACCAAAAGCAATCTACAGATTCAATGCAATTCCCAACAAAATACCAACACAGTTCTTTACAGACCTTGAAAGAACAATTCTCAACTTCATAGGGTAAAACAAAAACCCTAGAATTGCTAAAGCGATCCTGTACAATAATAGATCATCTGGAGGTTTCTCCATGCCTGATCTCAAACTGTACTTCAGAGCAACAGTAATAAAAACTGCATGGTACTGGCATAGAAACAGAATGATGGATCAATGGAATCAGAAATAAATGCATACACCTACAGATACTTGATTTTTGACAAAAAAGCCAAGACCATTTAATGGAAAAAAGACAGCATCTTCAACAAATGGTGCTGGTCTAACTGGATACTACATGTAGAAAAATACAAATCCATATTTATCACCCTGCACAAAACTAAAGTCCAAGTGGATCAAAGACCTCAACATAAAACCAGACACACTAAATCTGTTAGAAGAAAAAGTGGGGAAGAGCCTAGAACTCATTGGAACAGGAGACAACTTCCTGAACAGAACACCAACAGCACAGGCTCTAAGATCAACAGTCAATAAATGGGACCTCATGAAACCGAAAAGCTTCTATAAAGCAAAGGACACTGTTGTCAGAACAAAACAACAGCCTACAGACAGGGAAAGGATCTTCACCAACTCTATATCTGACAGACAGCTAATATCCAGAATATATAAAGAACTCAAGAAATTAAAAATCAACAAAATCAAATAATCCAAGTAAAAAATCCAAGTTAAAAAAATAGAGGAATATAGAATGGTAGAGAAACACTTAAAAGAAATGTTCAATGTCCTTAGTCATCAGGGAAATGCAAATCAAAACGACCCCGAGATTTCACCTTACACGCATCAGAATGGTTTTGTTCATAAAGAAAGCAAGCTTTTAACCTTCTCTCTCCATTTTATTATCTATACAAATCATTGGCTATCCTGAACCAAGCAAGAAGAAAGAAAAACATTTATGTTCAAGAAGAACTCAAGAGTTAGGATCTTAGTGGTGCTGCTCTTTGGGGTAACTGGACACTCAAGATCTTTTGAGTCAACCCAGCGTTCCCTAGCATCTCTGCTGAGAGAGAAAGGGAAAAAGGTGGAAAATGAACTCGATCTGAGCTACCATCAACCACAACAATGGATTTTGTGAAGGAAGAGAACATAAACGCCCAGGTAAAGTAGCTTCATGTACTTAAATCGGACAAGGGATTCTCCGCCTGCTTCCTGTTTACCACCATCGCCAGAAAGTGAGTGGCTGTCCGACCACCAAAGGAGAACAGCCTGCTTGGATGTGATGACCTAACAGGAGCTCAGGTTTCATGGAAGCACAGCACAGGCAGCAGGCTCACAGGCATGGAAACAGATCTTGGAGTCCTGTCTTACTCTTGTTCCTCCTCCCGGATCCTACCAACTCAAGCTCTGTTATGGACTGAACAGCATCTCCCTCGAATTCACACAGTAGAACAGTAACTCTCAGAAGCTCAAATGGACAGGAACTGGAGATGATTTGGAAAAGAAGTCAGAAGAGTGGATATGTCTAAGGTAAACAATATGTAATACGCCAGCAGGAGATGGTCATTTTCTGGCCCAGCAGAGAGGCATTGGAAGCCAGATTCTCTACAGCCTGACCTTGTCCTTCTACTCTACAAGTAGAAGATGTGACATCTGTGGCACTTAGTCATGGCATCCTATTATGGCTACAACATGCACCCCGCCATAAGCCCTTGAGCTTAAGGCTTGGACCTTGGCTGGTGGTCCGACTTTGGAATATAGTGAAACTTTGGGGTTGCAGATAGCTAGAAAAAGCAGGAGTCTATATCTTGTCCTTGCCCCTTCCTGTCAGTCTCTTCCTGCGTCACTAGTGCAATGACATAAGCAGCCGCTACCAAAAACTGCTTAGACCGAGATGAAAAGCATCCTACACTGACACATTTGAATTTATGAATTAAATAAATATTTCTCCCTTTTAAGTTGTTTTCTCAGGTATTTTGTTATTTAAACAAGAATGAACAAATAAACAAAATGAAAATCTAGACTAACAGAGAGCCATGTAGACCCTTCCATCTCTTTCAGAAATTAAAATAAAAACTTATTCTTTTTTTTTTCCCCTCTGTGTAGCACTGGCCACTCTGGAACTTGATCTGCAAACCACGCTGGCATCAAACTCAGAGATCTACCTGGCTCTGTCTCCTGAGTGCTGGAATTAAAGAAGCCTACCACCACTGCATGGCAAAAAAAAAAAAAAAATCTTACTCTTAAAATGGAAATCACTGAAGATTTCAGGTGTGAGAGTGATACAATTCTATTTATATTAATTGCTCGATTTTGCTTTCCTTTGAAAGCTGATGAGAACTGGCCAAACTGGCTATGGACAAAGCAGCCTTGAGCTTACTGATTTATTTCAGGAAAGAAATGAGTAGATTTAATGTGATGGCTACAGGGACAGAGAAAGGGGGGTGGGGAGAGAAAGAGATTGGATAGAAGCAGAAGAAATAGCACTCCATGACCAATCTGAGGTGCGGTTAGGAGGTCCTAAAAGGAGTAGAAAGATGAAGGATGGCTGCCAGTTTGTGGGAAAGAGATGTGAGAGCCACAGAACTGAGATCAGCAATACAAGGGCAGCAGATGCAGAAGGCAGATGAAAAAGAAGGACTCAGGAAGGTAACAATTGCAAAGGAAATACATGGAAAAGGCAGGGAGGGAAGAGAGACACACTTGGGAGTCACAGACAGTTAGAACCAAGTGGATGAGACTGTCCTGAGAAAGATGCAAAACAAGAGAAGAGCATGTCCGGGGCTTGATCTTTAGGGTAAGTAGGTCCTGGTAAGATATGAGTAGGCCCAGATTTACACATCCTCCTTACATGTTATTTTGAAGTGTGTACTGGGTATTTATTATGTTATAAAATGAATCAGTAAGTTAGTATACAAACAACAAACTGGGTGGCTTGTTTTAAAATACATCTTCAACCTTTCATTTTCCTATAAAACACACTGATGTCACTAACACTGTTAACCAGACAGACGGAGACTGGAAGATTTCCTCTCTCCCCCTCCTGCCTTATACATGTAAGATTACGCTAAAGATCTACTTAGGAAAGTCACTGTTTTTACTGTCTGGGTTAATCTTATGCTTTACTATACCAAACTTAGATTGATCTGAAAACATAGCAAAGCAAAAATGAAACAATAGCTTGAGAAAGATCACCTTTCTTTTCTACTCCTCTTCATTTTTAATTTGTAATCTTATCTGCCAGAGCTTGGATAATGTTGCTCATGCCCATTAGCAAAATTCCCATGGAAATAGAATTTATTCAGGTCTTCAGAAAGGTCTGACTTGATGAAAGATGACACTAAAAATATCTTCTGCTTTCCCATTAGTGAGGAAACACAAATACATCTTGAAAAGAGAAATGCACCAATTTTTGTCACAAATTATCTAAGCAGAACTAATAAAAAATCCCAGATAAGAATTAAAATTTATATTACTTAGCTTTTAGATCTAAATTGAGTATCAAATGAGAGATGTTATAATTATCCTTTCACTTAGAAGGCCACGAAGGCACAATACTCCTGCAAGGGAAAGGCTACCAGCTCTTGTTCAGTTGGACCTAAAATACTTTGCTGGGTCCCTGGAGAGGTTTTCTTTTCCAGTGAGGAACCTAGACAGAAGGCATGTAAACACATTCCATCCTATTGAATGAGCTCACTGAACATCATTAGGCATCATTCATTAAGTAACTATCTCTGTAGATTATATGACTATACTATATGTTACTAGAGATAACTATAAATATATTCCAGCATATTTACCATTAGTGGTTCACTGTCTTTATTAAGTATTATTGTTCAAAATCATCAATACAATGTCAGTTCTTAACAGGTCAAATAAGCTATGAACTCTGTATGTATAATTCATTGAACTTTCTCTCACCCACAGCATTTGGTCATTCAACAAACTCTAAGCTATGTGTGTATTATTGATGGGAGGCAGCTTCATCTCCCAAGACTTTTTTGTTTGTTTGTTTTGACTTAAGGATGCTGAAAAGTGCACCTACACTGGCAAATGAGGCCTCTGAACTGAGGTAGTTAAAATATAAAATGCTAGTTAGAAAGTGCTTAACCTTCCAATTGTTGTAAAGAAACCTGCTCCATGAAGACAAAAGAACGCATACAAATGACAGAGGCACCTATCATCATTCTTGTACTACATCATGGAGGTGGCTTAAGGTGGGTGCAGACTTTGACATGCACATCAAAATGGTTCAGAGGGGGGAAAAGAAAACCCCCTTCCTATGAATAACACAGAAATACAAACAAATTAGGATGAGGGTAAAATAGCCAATAAATATACATTGTGAGGTGTCTAGCTATTTTTGTTTGTTTGTATTTGTTTTCTCTGTCTCTGTCTCTCTCTTTCAAGACAGGGTTTTTCTCTGTAGCCTTGGCTGTCCTGGAACTCACTCTGTAGACCAGGCTGTCCTCAAACTCAGAGATCTACCTGTCTCTGCCTCCCAAGTGCTGGGATTAAAGGCACCATTAAAGACCATCATCACCTGGCTTGTATCTAGCTATCTTAAGTATAAAGAAATATAAGGCAAAGGCTTCAATTTCTCAAAAATATGCTGAAAATTTTATCTTTGATAATAAAAACAAAACAAATTTTCACAAAAGCAAGTCATGTGAAATTTTCACAAAAACTACATAATATCATTATCAAGTTTGAAACTTTAATTTCAAACAAACAAAAAGTGTTATCGCAATGAATACACAAGCAATAAAAAATGGTCATCACAGGGCACGGAACCTACTCTTGTCTCCTCCAAGCCCTGTGATTCCAAAGTCTCATGAGAAGTACTGCCCAGTCCAGCAATTTCTGAAAACTCCCAGGCATGCCCCTGCTCTATGAGGCATTCTGAGAACCCAAGCTTATGTAAAAGTTGATGAAAGACATAAAAGACATCAGCAACCGATACCTAGAATGCAAGCCACAGAAAGCACTTCTCAAGGTTAAATCAACCAACCACATTACAACTTAAAAAATATATTTAAAAAGTATATGTTGGCAAAAATGTGTACTGCTTTAGAACACAATGATATATATATTGCAAAATCAAATTCCAAGCTCATTAGTGTGGCATTCACCAAAATTTGGCTCATGTCTCTTAATGACTCACATTCTGGCATCATCTTGTATACAGAGGGATGTAGTACCAAGCAAAGTACCAACAGCGTTTGTTTCACACACTGTCCTGTAGGCCCCAGTTCCTGCTATTCTTGGTGTTCTAGTAGCATCCCAACGGAATCCATGTACACACATGCACACACTCTCTCATACACTTCAGCTGCCACCAAATTATCTTCCTCTGCAAATACACTGACCACAGAGTCTATCAGAGAGTGGAGGTTGTATAAAGGATGACAGTATTTTTCAATTTGATTATAGTACTATTGGACCTAATAACAGTCATTAAACTATAGCCACTGATCCTCGATAAATTTGAAAAAAAAAAAAAAAACAGAAACAATAACAAAAAAACAACAGAAAAACAAACAAACAAACAAACAAACAAACAAAAAAACGACTCTCACCTCAAGCTTGTTAAAACAGAAAATCTGGTGTTTTCCAATATGAAGCTGGAAAAAAAAATGTAGTAGTTTGGCTACCAACGTGGCAGCAAAGGACTGTGGGCAGAGATCTTTAAGTAGCACAAAGGCTGTAGAACAGTGTATGTACATTCCCACTACGTTTAATTGGGTCTCAGTTTATCCTGACCATTTGACCTGTCATCTACAAAGCACTCTTCACTCTGGTTACAAGACACTTTGCTCTTCTGCAGACAAAACAATCTGCGACAGCCCCAGCTGCAGAGCTCTCTTCTTTGAGGTGGAGCGTGAACTGCACAATCACATGGAGCCAATCAAACCTATATCCCGTGTAGTGTTCATTAACTGCAACATATTGTGTGTGTGCTGATGACGTCATTACAATATTTGGCTTTGGTGTGGCTATCGTTAGTCATGGTTGCTGAATCTAATCAGCTGGATAAGAGGTTTTGAATATCATTACAAAATAGTGGCCGTTGAGAATGCAGTCTTTTCATATTAAATACTATAGGTGATGCTTTATGTTTTCTGGAAAATGGAAATTATTATAATCACAAGCACTTCTGTTGAAGCATTATCATTTGGGATAGCCACATTATTTCCCAGAATGCTTAACAAATGCTAAATTAGACTCATGCTGTTTCCAGAATGCAGTGTTAAAGAATTGGAATTCAACAGCCAAAGTTTTTTAAAAATTCTTTATTAATTACACTTTATTCACTTTGTATCCCCGCTGTGGTTTCCTCCCTCCTCCCGTCTCAATCCCTCCCTTCCTCCCCCCTCTGCATGCATGCATCCCCAAGTTCACTGATAGGGGAGGTCTTCTTTTCCTTCCTTCTGATCCTAATCAATTAGATCTCATTAGGAGTGGCTGCAGTGTCTTCTTCTGTGGCCTGGTAATGCTGCTTCCCCTTCAGGGGGAGGTAAGTAAAGAGCAGGCCAATCAGTTCATGTCAGAGACAGTCCCTGTTCCTATTACAACGGAACCCATTTGGATACTGAACTGCCATGGGCTACATCTGTACAGGGGTTCTAGGTTATCTCCATGAATGGTCCTTGTTTGGAGTATCAGTCTCAGGAAAGACCCCCATACTCAGATTTTTTGGTTCTGTTGCTTTCCTTGTGGAGTTCCTGTCCTCTCCAGATCTTACCGTTTCCCACTTCTTTCATAAGATTCCCTATGCTCTGCCCAAAGTTTGGCCATAAGTCTCAGCATCTGCATTGATAGTCTGCAGGGCAGAGCCTTTCAGAGGTCCTCTGTGTCAGGCTCCTGACTTGTTCCCTCTTTTCTCCTTCTTCTGATGTCCATCCTCTTTGCCTTTCTGGATAGGGATTGAGCATTTTAGCAAGAGTCCTCCCTCTTGATTAGTTTCTTTAGGTGTACAGATTTTAGTATTTATATGTTTATATGAGTGAGTATATACCACGTGGGTCTTTCTGCTTCTAGAATAGCTCACTCAGGATGATCTTTTCCAGATCCCACCATTTACCTGCAAATTTCATGATTTCCTTGTTTTTTTATTGCTGAGTAATATTCCATTGTGTAGAAGTACCACAATTTCTGTATCCATTCCTCCACTGAGGGGCATCTGGCTATTACAAATAAAGCTGCTACAAACATGGTTGAGCTAATGTCCTTACTGTGTATTTGAGCCTCTTTTGGGTATATGCCTAGGAGTGACATAGCTGGATCTTGAGGAAGAGCTATTCCTAGTTGTCTGAGGAAGCACCAGATTGAGTTCCAAAGTGGTTGTACAAGTTTACATTCTGACCAGCAATGGAGGAGGGTTCCCTTTTCTCCATAACCTCTCCAGCATGTGTTGTCACTTGAGTTTTTGATCTTAGCCATTCTGATGGGTGTAAGGTGAAATCTTAGGGTCATTTTGATTTGCATTTCCCTTATGACTAAGGACGTTGAATTTCTTTAAGTGTTTCTCAGCCATTCCATATTCCTCTATTGAGAATTCTCTGTTTAGTTCTGTACTCCATTTTTTAATTGGATTACTTGATTTGTTGCTGTTTAACTTCTTGAGTTCTTTATATATACTGGATATTAGTCCTCTGTCAGATATAGGGTTGGTGAAGATCCTTTCCCAATCTGTAGGCAGTCGTTTTGTTCTGATGACAGTGTCCTTTGCTTTACAGAAGCTTTTCAGTTTCATGAGGTCCCATTTATTGATAGTTGCTCTTAGAGCCCAAGCTCAACAGCCAAACTTTAAGATCTTAAAATCAGTAGGGTAGTTAGAGACAAAAATCTGCATGACACATTTGCACTTTTGAGGATTACTTTATATTTACCCTAAATTAAATGACGTACCACAGTCAACAGTGTACATAAAATATAGTTAAAGGTATATGGCAACTCCTTCCTTATCCCCACTTCTCTGCCCAATGCCTCTTTTTTCTGTCTTTTTCATGCTGTCTTCTTGGGTAGCTCAGGCTGGCTGAACTTATCTTTCAGAATCTACAGGCATGAGCCACTATGTCCAATTGATTTGATTTAAAAAAAAAAAAGTGCTGTCAAGTCAGTTTCAAGGAGAAAGGACCAATGTGTTTCCTACATCTCAAAACTAAGATTGTACCATTTACACTTATCTGTGAGATAAGCTGCGTCAGCAGAATGAGAAAGATAAGTCCAGCACTCGCTTCATTATGAAGTGTACTTAACTGATCATCTATGAATAGCTGACAATCCACCACTAACTACAGCGGGACACAAAGTACTAATTTCACCCCAAAGACCTACGAACCCAAATTGCGAAAGTCAGTATGAAAACAGATATAAAGACAGTCAGGTAAAAAACAAAATCTGATAGAAGACAGGATCAAAGCAGCAACAGTGCAAAAGGACACTTTAACCTGTAACAGTACTATTCTGGACATATTACGAACATAACTGAAATAATTTTTACACCCCTATCAGACCCTTGTGAACTGCAATTGTAAACCTGACTCTATTTGTAAAATAATCTTGGAGTCAACTGAACTAATGATGCACATCCCACAAGTAAGTGACTGAAACTCGCTGGTACAGTTCTACTTCTCAGCAAAGAGGTCATGACAGAATTTTCATTTTATGTTTAAAATGTCAGCCTGTGGCAGCTGCTGTGAATTCAACACAGACAACACCACCATATAATTCCATGTGTACTATGATACTTGAGACAAAGATGGAATGTATGTTTTACAGGTAAAAATAAAATAACATTGAGTAATTCAATTTACTTTTTAAATGGCAGTTTTGTAGAAATTTTCATATGCTATTCAATTCATTCATTTAAAACGAGTAATTGAGTCCGAAGGCTATGCTCTCACAGCTAATTCTAGAATATTCTCATCATCTCAAAGCCACTCCAGAATGCTAGCCGCTGCCAGCTAACACTCTTGCATTACTCTGCCCACCTTCAGGCCCTGGGCGGCCAGGAATCTAGTCTTCACTGGTTTGCCTATTCTGAAAACAATATAAAAATGTAATACAATCATGTATATATGATATTTTGTGACTAGCTTCATCTAGTGTGTTCCCAAGATTTATCCACATAGTCTGTAACACTAAGAAAAAGAGTATGGTCCAATAAAGTAAATAGAGTTGTTGGAATTGGATTTCATAATTCAGATTTAACAAGTCATGTATGACACAAACTGTGCCTAAGTACAGTACATAACAAATAATGCTGACATAGTTTTATTTTCTTTGACAATTAAAATAAAATATATGATAGCACATGAACATGACTAACACATTATTTATTTTAAAAAATAATTTTAAGAAGTATTTTTCCTCCTCCTAGAAATCTGTTACTCATATTTCAGACTCTCCTGAAATGTCACCTCCTCTGTGAAACGTTGAATCCTCCTAACTCCCACTACCCTAGACGCCTGCCTCGCTCCTCTCACAATGACATTTCTGTTAGTTCTTGCTACAATGTGCTGCAATGGAAGCTTTCACACCATGCGTGTATACACACACACACACACACGCATACACACACATATTTAATACCTAGTATCTAACATAGAACACAGACTTCATTGTTTTTTAATCCCCCTAAACACATTGGGGATTGAGCACAGTTCTTATTAAGCATGAACTCTGAACTCCATCACTAAGTTATTCCCCAAGGTCCTGATATAAACAAATAATTCTAGAATAAGGAAAAACGTTTGCTCATTTTCTTTATCTAGAGATACTCCTATGGCTTTTAGCTATTTCTAAAATTTCATGTTCTATAAGTTCAAACAGTGATGACAGAAATACTCTATAGAAAGTGTCTTAGTTAGGATTTTGTTGCTGTGAAGAGCCACCATGAGCAACTCTTATAAAGGAAAACAATTAAGTGGAGCTGGCTTACAGTTCACAGAGGTTTAGTCCACTATCGTCATGGAGGGAAGCATGGTGGCATGCAGGCAGACATGGTGCTGGACAGGCAGCTAGCAGTTCTATGTCTGGACCTGCAGGAAGTGACTGTGAACCACTAGGACTGGTTTGAACTTCTGAGACCTCAAAGCCCACCTCCTAGTGACACACTTTCTCCAACAAGGCCACACCTCCCAATAGTGGCACTCCTTGTGGAGGCCATTTTTATTCAAATCACCACAGAAAATAAGGCACAATTAACTTATGTAATAACAGCAAACATAACACTTACTATATACCAGCCACTATTCTATGTCCTTCATACCTATGAACTTACTGAATTCTCACATCAGTCCCATGAACTATAATTATCTTCATAGATGTGAAGAATCTGAAGCACCAAGAGATTAGTTTAGGCTACTTGAGTCCTCACAAAAAGCAGGCTGGCAGTCAGAGCGCTAAGCAGGTAGCCTATGCTACCTACGCCTATGCTCTTACACAGCTCTGTAACGTTTCAGATTTTGAGAGACACCATGGGAAGGAACAGCAACTCTAGGGGGAGACAGCCCAGGCTGGAGTCCTAGTTACATTGCTGGTCTGTGCTTGGGCTTTTTCTATTGTCAAGTCACTGGAAGACTATCTCTGCCACCAGGCTTAGTGAGATTATTAGCATAACCCTGTAGCACACCTAAACACATACTGTAAGATGGTAACATAACTAAGGCAGCAAGCCTATGCTTAAACTGTGAAGATACTGAGCTCTATTTAGTTTTGGGCGATCTCACCTCGACCTCCTTTAGTACTTTCACTTTCTATGTAATAAATATGTTATTTTAAATAAAGTCAATGCAAAGATTTTCAACACATATATCTTCAAAGCAATAAACCTAAGAGAAATGAAGTTATGTGATCATGTAACTACATTTTTAATTTGTTCTATACATGAAGCTCTAGATGTAAAGAACTATGGGCTATATTTATGCTTGCCAAGTTAATGCTAGTTAGTGGCTTTTCTCGTTCTTGTTATTAAATGTTTTTCAGCTTCTTAAATATATCTACATTAGTAATGTATTTTTAAAACCACTATTTAGAGGGCAAACTCAACTGTATCACCGATTCACACTGAAAATGGCCAGAGCTTCAGAGTAAGTAGACTTAAAATAACTGTGAACAACTGAGGAAAAACCTGTTAGTCATATTTCAGACTCTCTTGAAATGTCACCTCCTCTGTGAAACCCTGCTACAGTCCTCCCAACTCCCACCACCCTAGATGCCTGCTTCCCTCCTCTTACACAGTGGATTTCTGTTGGTTCTGGCTATGATGTACTGCCATGGAAGCTTTCAGACCATGCAGTAAGCTGCCTGATGCCAAGGGCAGCACCACATTTATGAATACCCAGTATCTAAGGTAGAACATAAACATTATAAGTTAATCAACACCCCCAACACACACACATTGGAGATTTTTAATCTGTAAAACCAACTTCTAGAGTTAACTATGAAAATGAAACAGTCTCTGCAAAATAGTCTTATACTACCCAAGTTGATTCAGTTTATTTTTTAACCTTTCCTCTGAAAACCAGGATTCAGCAGAGCTAGGGCAGAGCTCCACCATTTTAAGTACAGGTTTATGTGCATGCACATTAACAAAGCTCAGAGAGAATCTGGTCAACTGCAGCATCAACCATAATGATCAAGGTCTAATGTTGGTAAAGCACCTATGTGCATTATGACCTCTTTAACGCAGTCATTCCTTTAACTTCCAGATTACATACCTCCTTTAACCCTGCAAATCTAACTCATTAAATAGATTTTGATCCTTTGATGATTTCTAGAAAATACTGTGTGGTTTGAGGATTTCAGAGTAATTTCGCTTTTTAACATTTATTTATAAGCAACATGCTAAGCTGTTCGGGCTAAAGCAATGATGAACATACATAGCTTTTACTCTACTTGAACTTAGATGTCCAACAGAGACAAACCGAACAAAATAACTTGAATGATTTTTACAGTCAAGGGACTGTAGAGTCAATAGAAGATTCCTACCAGAAATTACAGGTAATCCATGATCAGAAAGATAAATTCTTGGGAACAGGGCAAGACAGGGAGAACGTAAGATGGAGAAGTTGACTAATGTGATAATAATCTAAACTAGAGGTAACAGAGGTCTGAACAAGGAAAGCTGTAGTAGAGAGTTAAGAGAAATGGATGTTTAAGAAATACAATCTGGGCAGACAGAGTCAACGCTCCCTTTTCTGAGCAGCCGCTGAGGTGGCTGATGCAGAAGAAGCGGAGCAAGTTGGGACAAGTACCAACTGCTGGACGTGTCCTATGAGCAGCTAATGCAGTTGGACAGCACCCGCCAAAGTCATACCTGAACTCAATACTCAAGCCTTAAGAAATTGCCAGGGAGAAGCCTGAGGTGGTGAAGACCCACCTGAGGGACATGATCATCCTGCCCAAGATGGTGGCCAGCATGGTGGATATGTACAACGGCAAGACCTTCAACCAGGTGGAGATCAAACTAGAGATGACTGGCCACTACCTGGGTGAGTTCCTCATCACCTACAAGCCCAGGAAGCAGGGCTGGCCTGGTGTCTGCCACCCACTCCTCCTGCTTCATCCCCCTCAAATGGCCGTGGCCAATAAAGACTCATGTTTAGTGAAAAAAACAAACAAACAAAAAACAATAAACAAACAAAAGCAAAATCCAAACCAAACAAAAATAGAACAACAAAAACAAACAAGCAAATAAACAATAACAAAGATAAGATCTGGAAAACTCAATAACTCATTGTCTATGGCTGCTTATGCATTACAGTCCCAGCCTGACCTATTTATGATCTGGCTTTTAAGGGAAGTTTGCTAATCACTTTTGTCACAAATGTCTTAGATTATTAGTTCTATTTACCAGAGGCAGCACTCACAGTCCTTACTGCGCTCGTGCTGCCTGTTAAAAGGACACGCTGCTTAAATGTCATGAGTAAGTGAAATCTGAATCAACACTGTAATTGCTCATTTCAAAGTTGAAATGTCAGGCCTATGCTGTCATCTGACAGCTCTCTATTTTATAGGACAGCCTGATGACAGTTTCAGAGGCTTGGGATAAACAAAACCCACCACACAGCAGCTCATATTTATATGAATTTCACAAATGCCACTAATGACTCGTGTAAACTTAATGAATGAACGCAACTTTAATATTGACATGTTCAAAAAAGAAAAGTGTGTTCCCGAGGTTTTTCTCTCTCTTTTTAACAGTTTATTAGTAATAGGGTTTTGGAGCTTTTCTCAAACCACTAGTGGATAAGTCCCAAGTATTTTATTTCATGTATTCATATGACGTCAATAGAAATGTATTTGAGTGTTCGAAATTCAGTTTCTCTACAGAAGTAAGAAGAAGTCAGAGGTTGGCTGGGAGACATTCCAGCAGGCTGTTCCCCTTCTGCTTATTGCATGTGGCCTTGCTGGAATGACTCATGGCATAACAAAGCCTTACATTTGGTTTAATGCTTTGGATCTGTTACTGATTATAGAGGCTAAGTGCCTTTCTAGTTCAGTCATTAATATTAATGAATTTTGTGACCCAGGCCAACTTAATAAAACAAACTTTGAAACACTCTGCTAAGAAGTTCTCAATAATAATTTTGAACTCAAAATAGCCTGTTATAATACAGTTTTTTTTTTTTTAAAAAAAGGCATTTCCTACCTGAATGTGGGAAAATGACAAAATGGTGAGAGCATTTATCCAACATATCACTTGGTGAATGTGGTTCACATATGGCTGCTTTGTAATCACAGGCTAATAGAAGAGGGAATTAAGACAGAATAGTCCCCCAAAGGCATCAGAACAATATAAATACAACTCAGTGCTTGCTGGGGTTGTAGCTCAGTTGGTGAAGTGTTTGTGAAGCATGGACATCGCAGAATTGGAAGCCCAGACAGGAGAAAAACAAGAAGATATACAAAGCAGTAAGAAGTAATTTTTATTTATACAACAGATCTGAGTTGATACAAAACTGTAAGATTGCGGAAATGTACTCTAATAACCGTGTCATGTACCTGAAGGGAAAGTCAACAGTTTTGTAAAAACAATGCTTGTACAGGTGTCTGGAGCTGTTTCATAAATATGATCAGGATCATTTTTTCTTTCTTTTTAAAATTAATTTTTATTATTTTTTCACAATTTATTCATTATATAAAATGATTGAAGCTCCTTTCTCAACTTCCCCTACCCCTTTCCCACCTTCCCTCCCTCTTTCCACCTCCGTCCTTTCCCTAGTCCACTGAAATGGGGAGTTCTCCACGATTGCCATCTGCCCATAGCTTGTTAAGTCTCATCAGGACTTCCTGGATTCTCTTCCTCCATGGCCTGGCAAGGCCACATCACCAGGGGCAAGTGATCAAAGAGCAGGATAGAGGCAGCCCCTTCTCCCCTCACTCAGTGATCCACATGGAAACTGAGCTGCCAATCAGTCACATCTGAGTAGGAGGTCTAGGTACTACTCTCCATGTATGGTCCTCGGTTGGTTCATCAGTCTCTGCAGGACCTGCTGGGCTCAGATCTTTTAGCTTTAGAGTCTCCATGTCCCTCTATCCCCATCCCCTCTTCCTTCATAAGACTCCTTGCTCTCTGGCCATGAGGCTTAGCATCTGTCTCGATGCCCTGTTGTGTGGATCCTTTCAGAGGACCATTTATAGCAGGCTCCCATTCTGTTTTCTCTCTTCCATCATTTCTGACAGAGCTAAGAAGAGAATTTTCAACAGAACAATAACGAATGGCGGAGAAACACTTAAAGAAATGCTCAACATCCGTAGTCACCAGAGAAATGCAAATCAAAACAACTCTGAGATCCCATCTTACACTGATAAGAATGTCTAAGATCAAACACTCAAGTGACCTTCTTCCAATGTCCATCCTGTTTGTCTTTCTGAGTGAGGATTGATCGTCTTATCCAGGGTCCTCCTTCTTGTTTGGTTTCATTGGGTGTACAGATTTGTGCAGGTTTATCCTATATTATATGTCTATTATATGTCTAGTATCCACTTATGAGTGAGTATATACTGCGTGTGTCTTTCTGCTTCTGGGATACCTCACTCAGGATGATCTTTTCTAGATCCCACCACTTCCCTACAAATTTCATGATTTCCTTGTTTTTAATTCCTGAGTAGTATTCCATTGTGTAAATGTACCACAATTTCTGTATCTATTCCTCCGTTGAGGGACATCTGGGTTGTTTCCAGGTTCTGGCTATTATGAATAAAGCTGCTACAATCATAGTTGAACAAATATCCAAAATATGCTCAAGTAAACGGCAAGCAATTTTAAGAATATTTTTAGTTATAAGAACTAACAACTGGGGACCCAAGATGGCGGCGACCAGCCTGCACTGTATTCAGTAGGAGCTGAAACTCTGAATTGGTTGAGTCGAGGGGCTGTGGAACCCAAAACAACGGTACGAAGAGTCCGGGGAGAAGGGGGACAAACCCTGATCTGAGTCCAAAAGCACACAGGCCAACCGCGGACATCTCCGTGGACTTCTCCTGAGGAATGATTCCCGGGCACTTCCCCATAACCAGCGGAAGCAGCAGCAGAGGTGGCCAAGCCGGCAGTGGAGGGGACGGAGGTACAGCAGCTAAAAGGGAAGCTGCAACCGAGCTACAGAGCTACGGAGCAACTAGCAGCTGAAGCAGAGGAGGCACCCCGCAGTGCACACAGCTCACCTGCACACAGTGCTGCCTGCTCCAAGCACAGATCTCCCTCCTTGATATTTGAGGCTGAGAACAGTCAAACCCCCCATATTTTCCTCACGACCTCCAACCTCCGATCTCCAGCCTTGCCGGAGGGAGAAGCAGCAGAGGAAGCACCTGGCACTTCCCAAATCAGAGAGCAGGGCCCAGCCTGCTGTGCTCACAGCTTCTAGCACGGAGCACAGGGCTGAACACACAGAGCCCACAATAGTGTAATCGGCCCGCCCGCCCGCAGTGTCAGCCACAGACCCCAGAGTCCAGCCTGCAGAGCCCTCCACAGACCGGAGACCACGGGGATTCAGGAAACTGGTGCTTTGTGCCCACAATCTGCGCTTGCTTACTGCGCCAGCATCCACATCCCCTCCTGAGCTTGCTCCCAACCCCCATATCCCAAGCACCTACACTCTCTAGCACTCCCCTTCAAGACACACACACACTCCCCCGCAATAACGAATCTGCACCAGCAGTTTCCCTTCCTTAGGTACAACTTTAGCAGCAGCACACACTCTCAAACCACTGGACCTCCCTGATCTTCCTGAAGAATACTCCAGATTCCAGAGAAAGACAGCTCCAGTGTGAAGTTCAGACTCAAGGATAAAACAGTGAAGATCACATATAAGCAAATGGCCAAAGGTAGGCGTAAGAACTCACCCAACAAAAACACCATGGAGCCACCAGCAACCCCCAAAATCAATAGATATTTTAACTTAGCGGAAACATAGGAAAATGACTTTAAAGCTATGCTTACACAGTTGTTAGAGGAACAAAAAGAGGAAATGAACAGAGGTCTCAAAGAAATACAGAAGACTGCCCACATATAGGAACAATTGGAGACATATAGAGAAGAAACAAACAAAAAAAAAATAGGAACCACATTCATTCAGATGCAGGAAATGGTCCAAAGCATGAAAACAGAACTAGAATCTATAAAGAAAACACAAACAGAAAACCCTGGAACTGGAGAACTTAGAGAAAAAATCAGGAACCACAAAGGTAGGCATCACCAATAGAATACAAGAGATGGAAGAGAGAATCTCAGGTGCTGAAGACACACTTGCAGAAATTAATTCCTCCCTCAAAGAAAAGGTAAAATCAGAAAAGTTCCAAACACAAAACATAAAGAAATTAAGGACGCCATGAAAAGACGAAACCTAAGAATAATAGGAATAGCTGAGAGAAAAGACTCCAGGCTCCAAGGACCGGAAAATATTTTTAAGAAAATCATAGAAGAAAATTTTCCCAACTTAAAGAAAGAGATGTCCATAAATACACAAGAAGCCTACAGAACACCAAATAGATTACACCAGAAAAGGAATACTTCACGTCACATTATAGTCAAAACTCTAAAACTACAAAACAAAGAAAAAATATTAAAGGCAGCAAGGGAAAAAGGTCAAGTAACATATGAAGGTAGACCAATCAGAATCACACCAGACATCTCATCAGAAACTATGAAAGAAGGGCCTGGGCAGAGGTCATGCAGTCTTTAAGGAAACACAGATGCCAACCCAGACTACTATACCCAGCAAAGCTTTCAATCAACATAGATGGAGAAAACAAAATATTCCACGAGAACATTAAATTTAAGCAATATCTACACAGCTACCCAGCCCTACAGAAGACACTAAAAGGAAAACTCCAATCCGATGAAAACAACTACACCAAAGAAAATATAGGATACAGATAATTTCCCAACATAAATTAAAAGAAAAAAAGTGATAAATCATAGTAAGACCACCAACTCCACAATAAAAGGAACTAACAGTCATTGGTCACTACTATCTATCAACATAAATGGTCTCAACTCTCCAATAAAAAGACATAGACTAACAGAATGGTTGCAGAAACAGGATCCAAGATTCTGCTGCATCCAAGAAACACACCTATGCGAAAAAGATAAACACTACCTCAGAGTAAAGGGCTGGAAAAATGTTTTTCAGGCAAATGGACCCAGAAAACAAGCCAGGGTAGCTATCCTAATATCTAATAAAATAGACTTTCAACCAAAATTAATCAAAAAAGATAAGGAAGGGCACTTCCGACTCATCAAAGGAAAATTCCAACAGGAGGACATCACAATTTTGAACATCTATGCCCCAAAATACAAGACCACCTACATTTGTAAATGAAACATTATTAAAGCTGAAATCACACATTGATCCCAACAACTTAATAGTGGGAGACTTCAACACTCCACTCTCACCAAGGGACAGGTCATCCAGTCAGAAGCAAAACAGGGAAACAAGGGCACTTATAGAGGCCCTAAATCAAATGGACCTAATAGATTTCTACAAAACTTTCCACCCCAAATCAAAAGAGCATACCTTCTTTTCAGCACCTCATGGAACCTTCTACAAAATAGACCATATAGTTGGTCACAAAGCAAACCTCAGCAGATACAAGAAGATTGAAATAATCCCTTGTATCCTATCTGACCATCATGGTCTAAAGCTGGACCTCAATCACAAAAGAAATAACAAAAAGCCTGCACATACATGGAAACTGAACAACTCGCTACTCAATGACAGCTTGGTTAGGGAAGAAATAAAGAAAGAAATTCAAGACTTCCTAGAATTCAACAAAAATGAAAGCACAACATACCCGAAACTCATGGGACACAATGAAGGCAGTGCTAAGAGGAAAGCTCATAGCACTAAGTGCCTCCAAGAAGAAGGAGGCACATACAAACAACTTAATGGCCCAACTGAAAGCCCTAGAAAAAAAAGAAGCAGATACACCCAAGAGGAGCAAACGGCTGGAAATAATCAGACTCAGGGCTGAAATCAATTAATTAGAAACAAATAAAACTATTCAAAGAATCAACGAAACCAAGAGCTGGTTCTTTGAGAAAATCAACAAGATAGACAAGCCCTTAGCCAAACTAACAAAAAGGCAGAGAGAAACTATCCAAATCAGCAAAATCAGAAATGAAAAGGGGGACATAACTACAGACACTGAGGAAATCCAAACAATCATTAGGTCTTACTACAAAAGCCTATATGCCACAAAATTTGAAAATCTAAACAAAATGGACAATTTTCTTGATAGATTCAATCTACCTAAATTAAGTCAAAATCAGATAGAAAGACTGTATAGTCCCATATCCCCCAAAGAAATAGAAGCAGTCATCAAAAGTCTTCCTTCCAAAAAGAGCCCAGGGCCAGATGGTTTCAGTGCAGAATTCTACCAGACGTTCAGAGAAGAGCTAACTCTAATTCTCTTCAAATTATTCCACAAAATAGAAACAGAAGGAACATTACCAAACTCATTCTATGAAGCTACAGTTACCTTGATACCTAAACCACACAAAGACCCAACAAAAAAAGAAAACTTCAGACCTATCTCTCTTATGAACATTGATGCAAAAATACTCAATAAAATACTTGCAAACTGAATCCAAGAAGACATAAAAGATATCATCCACCATGACCAAGTAGGCTTCATCCCAGGCATGCAAGGGTGGTTAAATATATGGAAATCCATCAATGTCATCCACCATATAAACAAACTGAAGGAGAAAAACCACATGATCATCTCCTTAGATGCCGAAAAAGCATTTGACAAAGTCCAATACCCATTCATGTTTAAAGTCTTGGAGAGATCAGGTATACAAGGCACATACCTAAACATAGTAAAGGCAATATACAGCAAGCCTATAGCCAACATCAAACTCAATGGAGAGAAACTTAAATCAATCCCACTAAAATCAGGGACAAGGCAAGGCTGCCCATTGTCTCCATATCTCTTCAACATAGTACTTGAAGTCCTCTAGCGCAATAAGACAACTAAAGGAGATCAAGGGGATACAAATGGGAAAGGAAGAAGCGAAAATATCACTGTTTGCAGATGATATGATAGTATACATGAGCAACCCCAAAAATTCAACCAGAGAACCCCTTCAGCTTATAAACACCTTCAGCAAAGTGGCTGGATACAAAATCAACTAAAAAAAAATCCTGTATACCAAAGACAAAAAGGCCAAGAAAGAAATTAGGGAAACAACACCCTTTACAATAGCCACTAATAACATAAAATACCTTGGGGTGACTCTAACCAAGCAAGTGAAAGACCTGTTTGAGAAAAACTTCAAGTCTCTGAAGAAAGAAAATGAAGAAGATATTAGAAGATGGAATGATCTCCAGTGCTCATTCATTGGTAGGATTAACATAGTGAAAATGGCCATTCTGCCAAAAGCAATCTAAGGATTCAATGCAATTCCCATCAAAATACCAACACAATTCTTTACAGACCTTGAAAGAAAAATTCTCAAATTCATATGGAGAAACAAAAAACCCAGAATTTCCAAAACAATCCTGTACAACAGATCATCTGGAGGTATCTCCATCCCTGATCTCAAGTTGTACTACAGAGCAATAGTAATAAAAACTACATGGTACTGGCATAGAAATAGAAAGGAGGATCAATGGAACCGAATAGAACACCCAGAAACAAACCCACACATCTATGAAAACTTGATTTTTGACAAAGAAGCCAAAACCATTCAATGGAAAAAAGACAGCATCTTCAACAAATGGTGCTGGTCCAACTGGATGTCTATGTGCAGAAAAATGAAAATAGATCCATATTTATCACCCTGCACAAAACTAGTGGATCAAAGACCTCAACATTAAACCAGACACATTAAATTGGTTAGAAGAAAAAGTAGGGAAGACCCTAGAACTCATCAGAATACCAACAGCACAAGCTCTAAGATCAACAATAAATAAATGGGACCTCATGAAACTGAAAAGCTTCTGTAAAGCAAAAGACACAAAAAACGACAACCTACAGACTGAAAAAGATCTTCACCAACCCTTTATCTGACAGAGTGCTAATATCCAGAATATATAAAGAACTCAAGAAGTTAAAAAGCAACAAATCAAGTAATCCAATTAAAAAATGAGGCATGGAGTTAAACAGAGAACTCTCTGTAGAGGACTGTAGAATGGCAGAAAAACACTTAAAGAAATGCTCAACGTCCTTAGCCATCAGGGAGATGCAAATCAAAACGACCCTGAGATTTCACCTTACACCTATCAGAATGGCTAAGATCAAAAACTCAAGTGACAACACATCCTGGAAAGGATGCAGAGAAAGGGGAATACTCCTCCATTGATGGTGGGAATGCAAACTTGTACAACCACTTTGGAAATCAATCTGGCGCTTTCTCAGACAAATAGGAATAGTGATTCCTCAAGATCCAGCTATACCACTCCTAGGCATATATCCAAAAGATGCTCAAGTACACAACAAGGACATTTGCTCAACCATGTTTGTAGCAGCTTTATTTGTAATAACCAGAACCTGGAAACAACCCAGATGCCCCTCAGTTGAGGAATGGATACAGAAATTGTGGTACATTTACACAATGGAATACTACTCAGCAATTAAAAAACAAGGAAATCATGAAATTTGCAGGCAAAGGGTGGGACCTAGAAATGATCATCCTGAGTGAGGTATTCTAAAAGCAGAAAGACACACATGGTATATACTCACTTATATAGACCTATAAGATAGGATAAATATACTGAAATCTATATACCTAAAGAAGATAAACAAGAAAGAGGACCAATCCTCACTTAGAAAGACAAATGGGATGGACATTGGATGTAGGAGAAAAACAAGTAACAGGACAGGGGCCTACCACAGAGGGCCTCTGAAAGATTCTACCTAGCAGTGTATCAAAGCAGATATTAAGACTCATAACCAAACCATCGGCAGAATGCAGGGAATCATATGAAAGAAGAGGGAGTTAGTAAGACCTGGAGAGTACAGGAGCGCCACAAGGACCAAATATTCTAGGGCACTGGGGTCTTTTATGAGACCGTTTCTCCAACCAAGGACCATGTATGGATATAACCTAGAACCCCTGCTCGGATATAGTCCATGGTATCTCAGTGTCCAATGGGTTCTCTAATAAGGGGAACAGGGACTATTTCTGACATGAACTCAACGGCGAGCTCTTCCACTCCCCTCCCACGAGGGAAGAGCAGCATGGCTAGGCCACAGAAGAGGTCATTGCAGCCAGTCCTGAGGAGACTTGATAAGCTAGGGTCAGATGGAAGGGGAGGAGATCCTCCCGTGTTAGTGGACTTGGAAAGGGGCAGGGAGAAGACTAGGGAGGGAGGGTGGGACTGGGAGGGAATAAGGGAGGGTGCTACGACTGGGATACAAAGTAAATAACCTGTGATTAATATAAAAAATTAAAAAATGTAACTAATAATAAGAATTAATAAAAGAAAAAGAAAGAACTAACAACTAACCTATGAGAGCCTTCCCCTTTCTATATCAGCTCTTTCTGTTGATGACTAAAGTCAATTTCCAGGACACTGTTTTAAAATATTCTAATTTCATAAAAATGGGGAAATGGTTGAGCAAATGTCCTTGTTTATAGCTGAGCATGTTTTGGATATGTGCCTAGGAGTGGTATAGCTGGATCTTGAGGTAGCACTATTCCTAATTTTCTGAGAAAAGTGCCAGATTAATTTCCAAAGTGGTTGTACAAGTTTACATTCCCACCAGCAGTGGAGGAGGGTTCCCCTTTCTCCACATCCTCTCCAGCATGTGCTGTCACTTGAGTTATTCATCTTAGCCATTTTCATAGGTGTAAGGTGAAATCGCAGGGTTGTTTTGATTTGCATTTCCCTGATAACTAAGGACATTGAGCATTTCTTTAGGCGTTTCTCTGTCATTCTATATTCCACTACAGAGAATTCTCTGTTTAGCTCTGTACTCCCTTTTTTAAATTGGATTACTTGGTTTGTTGGCGATTAACTTCTTAAGTTCTTTATATAGTCTGGTTATGAGCCCTCTGTCAGATATAGGGTTGGTGAATATCCTTTCCCAATCTGTAGGCTGTCATTTTGTTCTGACGACAGTGTCCTTTGCTTTATAGAAGCTTTTTAGTTTCATGAGGTCCCATTTATTGATTGTTGATCTTAGCACCTGTGCTGTTGGTGTTCTGTTCAGGAAGTTGTTTCCTTTGCCAATGAGGTCAAGGCTCTCCCCAACTCTTTTTTCTAACAGGTTTAGTGTGTCTGGTTTTATGTTGAGGTCTTTGAGTCACTTGGATTTTACTTTTGTGCAGGGAAATAGCCAGAATCTAGAAACAACCTAGATATATCTCAATGGAGGAATGGATACAGAAATTGGATAGATTTATACAATGGAATACTACTCAGCTATTAAAAGAAGGAAATCATGAAATTTGCAGGCAAATGGTGGGAACTAGAAAAGATCATCTTGAATGAGGTAACCCAGAAGCAGAAAAGCACACATGGTATATATTCACTCATAAGTGGATATTAGCCACATAATATAGGATAAACATTATATGTTTATTCCTTGCTAAACAACAAGGAAGACCCTAGGGAAGACGCTCAATTCTTATTCCGAAGGACAAACGCAATAGACATTGGAAGCAGGAGAAGACAGGGAACAGGATAGCAGCCTACCACAGAAGGCCTCTGAAAGATTCTACTGCTCGAGGTATCAAAGCAGAGGATGAGACTCATAGCCAAATTTGGGACAGAGTGCAGGGAATCTTATAAAAGAAGGGGGAGACAGAAAGACCTGGAGGAGACAGGAGCTCCACAAGGAGACCAACAGAGTCATAAAAACTGAGTCCTGAGCGCCCTGAAGAGAATGACACCCCAACCAAGGACAATGTATAGGAGAGGACCTAAAACCCCGGCTCAGATGTAGCCCATAGACTCATTCTCCAAATGGGGTCCCTTAGTAAGGGGGACAGGGACTTTCTCTGGCATGAACTTAGTGGCACGATCTCTAATCACCTCTCCCAGGGGGCTGGTGCAGCCTTGCCAGTCCCTAGAGGAAGACAATGAAACCAGTCCTGATGAGACCTGATAGGCTAGGGTCAAACAGAAGGGGAGGAGGACTTCCCCTATCCATGGACTAGGGGAGGGGCATAGGGGGAGAAGAGAGAGAAAGGGTGGGATTGGGAGGAGATGAGGGAGGAGCCACAGCCGAGATTCAAATGGGATAAATTGTAATTAATGATAATAATAAAAAAGGGAAAAACATAAAAAATGGGGAAATGGTCCCTAATAATATTTATTTATAGGAGTCATTTTAAATGTAAGGTTGAAAACTATTTGAGAGAAGAACTGCCAAGTATTGTGCAAATGGGCCCAACTTGTATCATAAATCATTACAGGGATGACTAACAATGTCATGAAATAACTTTCATTTTGTTGGTAGAAAACACAAAGAATAGAAAGCTTATTTTAGAGTAAAACATTCAAGAATTCAAAGGTTTTCCAACCACCACTTAGACAATTATCTAATTTACACTAAGTACATTTATATATTTTATAGTAATTTACGTACTTAAAAAGACCTGATACTATGCAATCAGAAACAAGACAAAGATATTCATTCTTTATTCCCTCTTAATACAGTAATAAAAGTTTTAGCAAGGACAGCTAAACAACTAGAAGAAATAAAGGATATCCAAATTGTAAAGAAAAAAAAAAAATCAAATCAGCCATGTTTGTAGATGGTACAATTCTCTAACAGAAGAAACTAAATACTTCATGACTAAATTGTTAGACTTTACAAAGGAATTCAGTACAGCTGCAGAATACCAAGACAGGATACAGAAAGCAACAGCATTTTTAAGCAACTAGTAATGAAGTTGCTAAAATTAAGAAATTAAGAAAGAAAAACAGTCAAAATGTTTAGAAAGAAGTAACCAAGAAAGTAAAAGATATTTACAAGAAAAATTATAAAACACTGATAATAAAATGATAAAGGATATACATAAGAATGAGAAGATATTTTATGTTCATGGGTCATGCACTATTCAAAGCAATGTATAAAGTCAACGTAATTTCTTTATAATGTAAACATCTTTCCATGTAAAAAGAAAGAATGCTAGCATCATATCGTACCAAAAGAGACCCAGAGAAGTCAAAGTGATGCTGAGAAGGGAACATCACAATCTGACCTTAAACAGCGTCAGAAGAGAGGCCAAGGCCAGTACAAAGGGAACCCAGGAACTAATCCATGTTCATACAGCCATTATTTTTTGACAGACTTCAAAAAAGTATTACAAGGAAGTTTCATCAATAAATGCTTCCAGCTGTGTGAGATATCCAGGAAAATGAAAACAGATTCCATCCTCTCAGAATATACAACAGTCATCTCAAAATGTTATATCTGATATTAGGTAATTATCAAACAGAGCATTCCCAGACTTTAGCATGTTTATTAGATAGGGACCTCAAGGCACAAAAAGAAGAGATAAATAAAACTCCATCAAATTAAGAGCTTTTTACACAGCAAAGAAAAAATGACAAAAATAACAGGCAACTATACAACAGGAGATATTTGCAAACTATTCATCCAATAAGGAATTAATTTTCAAAATATACATGAGACTATAAAACCTGAACACCAACAAAACAAACAATCCAATTAAAGAATGAGCTAAGGAAATGAGTACACACTTAAAGGAAGGCAGACCAGTTACTAACACACGAAAGCACTTAGCCTCACCACCACAAAAAAAATCCATATCAAACCCACAACGGCCCCTTTCATCAGGTAGGAGGTTCATTCTAGGTGTACACATATTTAAGACACACATCCATAGTTTTCACACACATATGTATACATATATATGAAAACAAGAAAAAAACTAATGATAGTGAGTGCATGGAGATCAACGGGAGGAGGGGGGTGTTCCATGTGGGGCAGAGAATTCCTGCTGGTTTAGTACAATGGGGTAACTACTGGAGAAATAAATTTATGAGGTACTTAAAAAGTGACCTGAAGAGCATAAAGTTAGCAACAAGTACAGATCTAATGACTGAGTAGAGAGACATTCTGTTTTCCAGATCTGATTATTGTGCACTGCACAATGCACTATCATAATTTATACCCCACAGGATGTTCAAATACCATGCCTGAATTAAAAAAAAGAAATCTTGGCCCTAAATTCAATCTTCTGTTCTTAAAAATACCATATCTTAATTCCCAATGATGAAAAGTAGTTGTTAATGATGCCCTATTATAGTACTGGGAAATAAGAAATTAAATCCTCTTAGGTCTAACCTTGAGTATTGCAATGACCATTCTTTCAATTTAATTTCAAAGTGCAGCATAAATTTGTCCACAATAAGTATTCAATTTCCATTCTGATAAGACTATATTAACTGATACTAAGCCAGTCTGCCAGAGATGTGAAAAAATTTTAATACAACAGGTAACACTGAATCAACTTTGAGCATAAACAACTGGATCCAAACAGAAAAAATGTGAAAGAAAATACTGATCACAATAATACAGCATTTAGAGATTTAAAGTATGGGCTCCTTGGTTCAAATGTTTGTGTAAAAGTTCTGGTTCCATCATTTGCTAGTTGTGTAGCCTTACACAAAGTAATTAACCTTTCATTCCTGACCCTCTTCATTTTTAAAGCAAGAAAGAGTAACAGTAAATTGCCCCAATGTTTGTGCTGAAGATAACATGATATGTAAAGTGTTTAGAATAGTAAATGCTATAAGCATTTAGTAAATGTTACAAGCAATAGCAAATGTTACAAGCACTCCCAGCTGGTATAACCATTGAACTAGAGGAAGCAGAGTAACGCCAAAGCCCAGATGCTAAGAACAGTGGGTCAGCAGCCCTAGAGGCTGAAGAGTTCTGTAAGATGCAGAAAAGAGCTCACAGCGTGGTGAGTGGTGACTGCTTTTCTCTTGGGGTAGTGTGCACGGCATCTTCCAGGGCTGTGAAAGCCAGCCAGTATGGATGAAGCTTGCAGGTCGGTACCCATTTGACTTTTCCTTGTTTATGACCCAAGTAAGTAACGCCTTCAGCACTGGAGTCTTGCCATCAAATTCTGGAGGGTGACCAAGATCAGTGTTCGAAAGACTGTGGGAACCCACTGGCCAACAACACAGCAGAAGGGAACATGTTCCTGGTACTAGGGTTTTTACTTGGTAGTGTCCGGTGTCTGGTTGGAGCACTGTCCCCACCCCTCACGGTGATTGTGACAGCATGCAGAAGGCCCGCACAAGCTTGAGCCAGACAAAAATGCCAGCCTGGGAGGTGGTGAGCATGAAGTCCTATCCCAACTGAGACACTACGAGCATCTGACGGCTGCTACGAGGAAGAATCAGAGCCCTGACACTTGGCAGGCCAACTGTGCTCAAGGGCAGGCTCCCCACCCATGAGTGATTAGGCAGCACGAAGTAGCCTCACAAACACATGACGTTAGAGGCATCTTGGGGTGGGGTAGCTCTGTGATAAGTTGGCAAAGTAGATTAAATGTGATCAATAGACTCATGAAACTCTCAAAGAAATAATAAGAATACTATTTTTTAAAGTTTTAAAATAGAAACAGGTACACTAAAGCTAATAGTCAGCTATGTCCAAAGTAAGAAAACTGGCAACTGTGAGGGCTGTTCTTGGTTATCAACTTGACTGTATCTGGAAGTATCTGGCTGGGTATGCCTGTGAGAGGGTTTTCTTGTCTGAATTATTTGACATGGGAAGATGCACCACCTAATTCTGGTCTCTTGAGGTGGGTGGGAAGACCCACCTTTAATCTGGGTCCCATCTTCTGGTGGCAGCCCATATAAAGGACAGAGAAGAAGGAAGCTCTTGCTCTTTGCCTGCTTGCCCTCACTCTCACTGGCAAGTACCTTCCTTCACTGGTATCCGGGCCTATTTCTTTGGGATTCCAGCATATACTGGAATTTAGAGTAGAATAAAAGTCAGCTGAGACAGTCACTTTCATGGACTGAACAATTACTGTGTTCTTGGGCTTTCCAATGAGACAGCCATTGTTGGACCAGTCAGACCATAACCCGTAAGCCACTGTAATAAACCCCACCTTACTCCCTCTAGATATATAGATTTATTCTACCAGTTCTGTTTCTCTAGAGAACCTTGACCAACACAGTAATTAATAATAAAAGTCAGATAACAAGAAGTTAGTTGGGACTGTTGAAGCCTGGTTAATAGACATGAAGGAACCAAGAGATCTACACATACACTAGAGAGTGCAAAACAAAATAAGCAAACAGTAAAGAAGAAGAGACAGTAGTTAGATATTTTAGCCAATAATAGCCAGGAGTATGTCAAATGAAGTCACTGCAGTGAAAGCCCCGTCATGATAGCATACTTTGGGGGACAGCAGCTGTAAGCTGTATTGGTCAGTTTGGTAGAAGAGTTCGTGTGTGCTGTAAGAATGCACATGCACATCAAGGATGCCTCACCAAACTGTAAGGATTGCCAGCGCCACCAGAAAGACCTCCACATATCCCAGCAAGATCAGTAATATCTTGAAAAGAAACAGCAATCATCATTAAGGTTTTCACATTTAGAACCCCATGGGTGGCACCTATGATTCCTAATTGCATCCAGGTTTTCTGTTCAAGGAACAGTTTTGATCATTTTAATCAACTTCTTTTTAATCCAAACTAGTCATACTGGCAAATGAGACAGCATTGAGAAATGTAATTCAGGATAGTAGTTTTCTTTTAAAACTATGTTTTAAAAATCAGTTTTGGATGCAGGTGTGCTTTTAAAATAAAATGAAAATTCACAAGCTACTTATTTTTTTAAAGTAGGAACTGGCTTTACTAGAAAAAAGTAAAATAAAAATAAAATAGTTATCACAAAGCAGTATATAAAGACAAGCTTACTAACATATTAATATCCATTTTTCAAAAGGAGAGCATATGGCTTCACATTTTCATTAATTTTAGAACACTTTAATGAGTAACATATAATGATCACTTCATAAAAAAATCTGAACTATGTAAATGAAAAATTTCCATATTCTCTTCTAAACACTCCTTAGCAAACTTTGTTTCAAACCATAATTATAAACGATAGGAAAAAGTTAATCTCAGGGCCTAATTTTAAATTGCAATGTAGTTAATTAAAATAAGTTTGGAACAACTCTCTGTCCATTTCAGCAGACAGCTTGTTTACGTATCCATGTAGCTTCAGCTTTGCATGGCCATTAATAGAACACCTGATTTCCTTTGTTTACATTGGTTCATTTTTGGTATGTGCATATGTGTAGGTATTCTCATGCACGTATTCAAAAGCACGTGTGGGCAGCAGAGGTCACCTAGCAGGAGCGACCTCACCTAGGAGTGAGTTTTCCTATGTGCACATGTCTGGGTGTTCTCATGCTGTAGCATGAGCACATGCGTGGACTGCAGAGGACATCTAGCAGGAGCGAGTTCTCCCCTTTTGCCACACGAAACCTACAAATTGAGCTCAGGCCATCATGCTTGGTGGCGTGAGTCTTCTTGTTAGCCCAACATTTGATTTGATTTTTACTGAATCTTGCCTAGACAAAGCAATGAAATCATTCATCATTCCCAGCAAAATAAATAATTCTTTTACATTTTTTTTAGTATTAGAAAGGTAAACTTAAAATACAGGGCTACAATGCCACATAACTTTTGAAAATAACATACATATTTAGTAAAATGAGTCACTGAATACTCAATATATCAGGATAGGTTACTTATTAATGCTCAATAAAGTTAACACTTAAGCAATTTCTTCTTAAACAGAATGAGCAATAATGAATACTGTCCAATAAATTTTGTTAAAACAATTAGTTTCAACTTCTTTTCCTGGGGGCCAGGGGATGAGTCATACTAGAAATCAATTCTGAATTATGACCTTCATAATAAGTACTACAAACAGCACATTTCTGTCATTTTCAAATGTATTTATAAGATTCCATTAAAATGTTTTCATCTTCTTTTTGGCTTCTTAATTTCCAACTGTACTTTTACATTTTACTTTAAAAAATAGAGTATAGTGGAGATGAGGACACATTTTACCTCTTCACTTTTCCTTCAAAGCCAAAACAATAGACTGTTAAAAGGAAGTTGGATGTGGTGGCACACACCTTTAATCCCAGGACTCAGGAGGCAGAAGCAGGCAGATCTCCCTGAGTTTGTGAGGCCAGCCTGGTCTACAAAATGAGTTCCAAGACAACTGAGGCTACATAGTAGCTCCTGTCTTAAATTTAAAAAAAGAAAAGAAAAGAAAGTGTAGTGCGGCTGGGGTTATAGCTCAGTTGGTAGAATCCTAACCCAATTTGCACAAAGCTCTGGGTTCCAACCCCAGTACCACATAAAACAGACAAGGTTGTTCTAATCTCAGTACTTGGGTGCAGGCAGGAGGATAAAACGTTAAAGATCATACACTCAGCTACATAGTACATTCAAGGCCAGTCTGGGACATATGAGAAGATGCTTCAAAAATATTAATAATGTAAGAAAGAATGCTACCTCAAATCAGACAATTTCAAGAAATTCTGTAAACTAAGGATCAACGGAGATCTGAATATATTCTAACCACAGTTAGATCATAGAAAACAGCTGCTGCAATAGGCAAAGGAGACTCGGCTGTCCAAAGTCCAGGATGGATCAGTAAAAGCAGATATACATTATTTATTCAAACATGATTTATGACAATGGGGAGATGCAGAATGGGTAGCAGGATGACAGGTAGAAAAAGCTGGCAAATGCTAGCATGAAGGGACCTCAAACCCAGGGGCAATGATCCATACACAGGACAGGGCACTGCTCAGTCAGGGCCGCTCCTGCACGGCAGTGGCTGGAAGAATGGCCTAAGGAGACTCCACAAACCCAAGAAGAAGGATTCTTATCTGGTTTAGGGAGCAAATAAGCCAGGGATAAAAGGCCTGCTCAGCGTAGGCCCTCAACTCCACAGGCAGCAACAGGATCACCAAACATCTCAGGAAAGCCTAGCAAGAAAGTCCTCAAACCCAACAAATTAAACAAACAAACAAACAAACAAACAACAACAAAAAAAAACAAATAACAGGCAGGTTAGGTTAAAACAACAACAACAGAAAGCCTTACATGTTGTTAATCTCTGTGAAATTTGAGAAAGGATAACTAACAAGGAATAAAAGAGAGCAGGCTGTTAAAAAAACAAAACGCCGCTGCTCAAAAATATTAAAAATAGAACTGACAAAATTAGACCTAAAAAGATAGGTTGAAAAGATAAAAGAACTCAGATAAAGATCTAAGTGCTGAGTGAGAGGATAAAGCCAAGAGATTCTTCAGAACAGACTGGAAAAGAATGATAAGGAAAAAAAAAATAGAGGATACATTTAAAAGTTCAGGAGTTACCTAGAAAAAGAGAAAGATAACCGGGTGAGAAGAAAAGAGAATTCCCCAGGCCTTTTCGTAGTGAGAGAGGTGCAGTGACAGGTGCTCACTGCAGACCCTCAGCGCAAGCAACCACATCCCAGACTAACAGCAAAAGTAACTTGGGGGAAGTTGCTCAACGAGAGTGCTGTTTTTCACCCTACAGCCACACCTAGAGCCATTTGCCAGGGCTGCTCATGCATTCCGGCTGTCCCAGAGTGGAGCTCAACTCTTCTAATGGCCGTGTCACCACCTCAGAGGACTGCCACCAAGTTACTGAGAAACCAGATGCTTAATAATACCAGGAAACCTACCTCCTTCCTCAGTCACTTAAAATCCAATTAAAACTAAGCTGCCCTTTAGCACTGTTTGTCTTTCGACTATACTCTCATACTGATGGAAGAAAAAGGTCATTAGATTTAATTTTTGAGGCAAGGAAAAACGCTAACAATTTAAAAGATTATTAGGTAAGAACCAAAAAAAAAAAAAAAGTAACCTCTATTTCCTCTGTTTCCTTTGCACCCCGACCCCATGCCCCGTGATGAACATGCATAAGGTAAAACAAACAAATGAGAACTTAAGCAGACATCTTTTTTTAAATGACAGTTCCTCTACTGTGCGCAGGCCAGTGTGTTAACTGCTGGAGCTCGATGAGGGGAGGGAAAGAGTGAACACCCTTGGGTCACAGCAGGGGACGTCACCAGAAACTAGAAACTCAAGGTCTGGAAAATAAGACTTTCTTTCTTTCTTTCTTTCTTTCTTTCTTTCTTTCTTTCTTTCTTTCTTTCTTTCTTTCTTTCTTTCTCTCTTTCTCTCTTTCTCTCTCTCTTTCTTTTAAGGTACCTGTTTATCTACTTAAAAAGAAAAATCAACTAGGAATTTTTTCCTTGACTTTTCATAATCAAAATAAGAAAATTCTTGGATGAATGGAGCTATCTGGTGAATTAGTTGAGGAGCTAAGTAAAAATGGTTAAATCTTCATTTTTGAAAAACTCAAATATTTACAGTGTCTGCTATATACCTAACTAACTAGACAGTATGACTGTTCCTAAGTTACTACTATAAAAATGTAAAGAATACCTTTTGCTTTGTAAACAGGATAATTTCTGAAATTGTCATCAAGGGAAATTTTTCCATGAAAAGCTAGTTAAGTTTCCTATATACTTCAAGTAATCTATTTAATTATATGACTTAATTCTAGAATAGTCGACATAAAATCAGGGGAAAATGTTAGAACATACATGTGTCCACCTAACTTTTCTATTTTCTGGAGTTTTTTTATATATATATGTATTCTATATAATTACATTAAAATATATGTTGTATTACAGATAATTATGTATATACATTATAATCATATATAGTCCATTAAAATAAATTACACATATATGAATATGTCTGAATTTTAATACTATAGTATAATTAAGAAAGGCTAGGGTTAAAAAAATTAAGATAATACCAGAGAATGTTTCATAAACTGGGAATGGAATTATTTTCTAAACAAAACAGGAAGAGAAATACTAAAGGACAAGACTGAGATTTTTTTTTTTTTTTTTTTTTCTGAGACAGGGTTTCTCTGTGTAGCCTTGGCTATCCTGGACTTACTTTGTAGGCCAGGCTGCCTGCAACTCACAGAGATCCGCCTGCCTCTGCCTACCAGAGTGCTGGGGTTACAGGCGTGCTCCACTGTGCCAGGTTGAGAAATACATTTTTAAAATTATATTATGTTAAAGTGATAACTTATCTTCATTGGAGACACCTTGGTTAAAAATAAAGCAAGAGTGGGCAGATGTGAAACCCACAATTCACAGACAGACGTTAGGAAGTAAACTAGCACAACTACTTTGGCAAACAAACACTTTGCCATTATCTACTAAAGCAGATTTTGTGATCCAGTGATTTGCATCTAAGCATACATGTAACAGAAATGCATGCATGTATGTATCAAACTTATTTTTTCCATTATGAAGAAATGCATAAATACACTGTGGTATAAATAAAATTTTCGAGCATGAACACAAACAAACCAGTGCCATAGAAAATGTAGAGGGGTCTCCTCATATAAAGTGAGGTAAGAACTGAGTGACGACAGAGGACATTTTGACTAATTCTGTTTCTCAAATGCTTTAAAATAGGCAAAACTACTATATACACATCTAAAAAGACTATTGAAATGATTAACTTAAGTACTTTTGTGTATTTGCTTGTGTGATTTTCTGCATATTTTACCATGTACGGGGGCCAGAAGAAGGCACTGGATCCTCTATAACTAGAGATCCAAGTAGTCGTGAGCTGCCATGTGTTGGAATAACCTGGGACCTCTGCAGGAGTACCAAACACTGCTGAGCCGTCTCTCCAGCCTCAAACACTGCAGAGCCGTCTCTCCAGCCCCACTAACATGCAATATTTGGTTGTTAATAGAGTCTGCTTTAGGCAGCAGAAAATGACTACCATGACTAGCGGCTGAGTCAGTAGGAGAGCATGAAAGGACAGTAGGGGGCTGCAAGTGCTATTTTGTTATTTCAGCTGGACAGTTACACTATTCCTTTGTAGAGTTCATATTGTGTACTTCACTAAAATGATTAATACAAGGTAACTCCTCCTTCTCCTCTTCCTCTCCCTTTAATGCTACAGGATCTTACCTTGTAGTCCACTCTGACCTTGAACTCCCAATCCTCCTGATTCACCTCCTGCTGACTACAGTTGTAAACTACAGACAGGTCTCATTGTTTAAACTCATCATTTGCTACTAGATTACTTATTTACCATTTATTTAACTGTCATTGACAAATTAAACCTCTTCAAGGAAGCCAGCCAGGAAGTAACAACTGAACATGAATACTTCAGTAGTTATTTCAAGATAATCCATAAAACAACAGATAAAGTATACAAAGTGTGATGTTTTAACTAAATTAAAAGTCAAGTTGTATTTAAAAACCTATTAAAGATACATATGAAATAATTAACTCTAATAAAAACAAAGTATTTATACCCCTTCCCCAGCAAAGAGGACCTAAGCCAGTTGTGGTTAGCTGTGCCAAGCTAAAGAGCCACTTTATACCAAGCTGAATTTTATTTAGAACTGCAGATGGCACTGTCTCACTCTGAAGGTCAAAGCCCTGATTCTGACAGGCAGGCAGCACACAGGATGGTATGCTCTATGAACTTCTGGGTTGAAGAAAAGCAGTAACTTTTAATTTGCTCGTAACAAATGAATGGATTTGAGACAATACAAGTAGAGCCCAGAGTGGGTATGGCATTTGTCTTAGTTAGCGTTTCTATTTTTGTGATAAAACACCATGAACAAACACAACTTGGAGAGGAAAGGGCTTGTTTCAGTTCATAGTCCCAACACTGAAAGAAGCCAGGGCAGGAACACAAGGCAGGAACTTAGCAGCAGGAACTGAAGCAGAGACCATGGAGAAACACCTCTTACTGGCTTGCTCCTCATGGCTTGGTCACTCTATTTTCTCATATAACTCGGGACCAGCTGCTCAGGGTTGGTACTACCCACAGTTGGGCTGAGACCTCCCACATTAATTATTAATCAAGAAAATTCTCAACACAGTTGCCTATGGGATAATTTTATGGAGGTATTTTCCCAATCAAGCGTCTCTCTGGGCAAATCACTCTAGTTTGTGTCAAGCTGACCAAAAAGACAAAATCAACAGCAAACAAACAAAAAGCCTAATCAATCTAATTGACCTGTTGCCAACATAATATACAAATACATAAACCATAAACTTTCCTTCCCTGTTTGTCCCCAAGACCTCATATTAGTATCACTACCACATATAAAGCATTCCAACTTTTAAAGTCCCAGTCTTTTAAAAATTTAAATACTAAGTTCATTCTCTTTAAAACATCTGAAGTCTCTTTCAAAGTCCAAAGCCTTTCTAAAATATTCAGTCTCTCTAAAATATCCAGAATCTCCAAAATAGATAATGTTTCTTCAAAATATCCAAAGTCTCAACTGTGAGCTCCTTCCAAAAAAAAAAAAAAAAAATCAAATACTTTCTTGCTTCAGGAGTCAGAAATCAGGGCACAGTCCCAACAACTCAAAAGTCAACAATGTAAAAAGTTCAGCGCTTCGTGCCTAAGACCCACTCACAATCCTCTAGGTTCCAAAGCACCTGGGTGGCTCCACTTCTCTGGCTCTGCCATCCACAGCACACACAGCTTGTCTCTTAGGCTCAGGCCAACCACTCCACAGCTGCTGCCGTCCTTGGTGGTCATCCCATGATACTAGTATCTCCAAAATGCTGGTTCTCTATTAAAGCTAGGCTGTACCTTTACTAATAACCTCTCCTGAGTTGCTGTCTTAGTCACTGTCCTATTGCTGTGAAGCAATAGTAACCCTAAGACAGAAATTGGTACCAGGAGAATGAGATACTGCTGTGAGAGACGTATCCATGTGTTTTGGGGAGGACTGTGGAAGAACTTTGAGCTAGAAACGCCACTGAGCATTGAGAGCTCAATGGGCTATTCTGTAGGAGCTTGGGAGATAAAAATGTTGAGGGCAATGCAGACAGATGATGAGGCTTGTGAAGTTTCAGAGGGCAGTTTGAGAACTCTATTGGAGACATCTGTTATTTTGATTGAGTTCTGTGGTTTTGCTTAGGTGGGGCTGAAGAGTCAGCCAGCGAAATATTTGCTTTGGATGCTGCTCAACTAGTGCTGAGAAATCAGTGCTGATTAAGAAGAGGTCATCATCACTGAGGTGAAGTTTTCTGGGAAGTGAGGTTATTTCTTCAGAGTCCATATGCAGGACCTGTGTTCCAGACATGGCCAAGGTTTTACCTTGTGCTGGCAGCTGAACTCATAGTGAAAGAATCGCCCAGATGGTGCAAGTCCTGAAGGTGTGAAGAGTCATGAAGAGCAGGTGAAGCCTGGCACTGTGTGCCATATTTGGAGTCTCTAAACAGAGCCCAAGAGAGGCTACTGGTGAAAGTGCAGCCAACTTTCAGCAGAGACCTCAGCGTTTTGGAGATGTGGGTACCATAGAGGACCACCGAGAAAAGCAGCAGCAGCGTGTGGAGCCAGCTGGAGTCGAGGCAGCAAACTGTGTGCTGCAGAGGGGGGATTTGGTTTTGCTTTTATTTGATTGTGGTTGTATGTACACCTGCAGGGCAGAAGAGGACATCGGATCCCATTCTAGGTGGTTGTGAGCCACCATGGGGGTGCTGGGGGTTGATCTTAAGACCTCTGGAAGAACAGCTAGTGCTCTTAACCACTGAGTCATCTCTACAGCCCCAAAGTACTTCTTTATTTTACAGGAGCCCACAGTTGAGAGACTTTAAACTTTTAGAGAAACCTTGGAGTGTTACAAAGACTTTAGATTTTAAAAGAAAGTTTGGATATTTGAAAGAGACTTTGAACTTTTAAGTGTTTGATTAAAAAAAAAAAACTGTGGGGCTTTTAAATTTTGGAATACTTTATACTGTGATGTCCATGGATTGATGTGAGATCATGGAGATGAATAAGAAAGTTAAGGTTGTGGCTTAATTGTGATGTTTTGGGGTGTCAAGTTGACAAGGGATCAGGTGTGCTGGCTAATTCATGACAACTTGACACACACAAGTCATTGGAGAGGAGGGAGTATCACTGAGAAAATGCCTTCATCAAGATCAGGCTGTAGAAAAGCCTGTTGGGCAGTGGTTCTCAGCCTTCCTAATACTGCAATACAGTTCTTCATGTTATGGTGACCCCAACCATAAAAATTATTTTTGTTGCTACTTCAAAACTGTACTTTTATTACTACTATAAACTGTAATGAAAATATCTGATATGCAGCTGTTTGACATGAGACCCCCAAAGGGGTCAAAACCTACAGGCTGACAAACCACTGCTGTAGAACATTTTCTTAATTAGCTATTGATAAGGGAGGGCCCAGCCCATTGTGGGTGGTGCCACCTGTAGGTTGGTGGTCCTGGATTCTGTTAGACAGCAGACTGAGCAAGCCATGGAGAGCCAGCCAGTGAGCAGCACCCGCCACGGTCTCTGCATCAGCTCCTGCCTTCAGGTTCCTGCTATACTTGAGTTCCTGTCCTGACACCCTTTGATGATGAACTGTGATGTGAAAGAGTAAGCCAAATAAACCTGCTCCTCACAGATTGCTTTATCCCTAGTGTTTCATCACAGTAATGGCAACCATGAACAGGACAGACACCATGGCCAAGGAAACTCTTAAAGAGCTACATACTGTTCCTCAAGCAGAGAATGAGAGAGACTGAACCTAGCATAGGCTTTTGAAACCTCAAAGCTCACTTTCAGTTACACACCTCCTAAAACAAGGCCACACCTCCTAATCTTTCTCAAACAGGACCACTCTCTGATGACTAAGCATTCAAGTATATGAGCCTATGGGGCCATTCCTATTTAAAGCACCACAGCTATCTTCAGGTACTCTGACCCTGACATAGGGTTCTAAGCCTCAACTTCTCTCCATGACCTCTAGAGCTTCTACTCTAGAGCTTCTACTGCAACCTTCACCAATGGCCTCTCCTTATGTCAACCCTCAATGGCTTGATACTTCATACTTTTAAAGCCAGCACCACTTGGTAGACTCTTACAAATGACCAAGTCCAACTGCCAGCACAAGGAGTAGCTACCCACTGTACTCTTGGTACAGCTTCTGTGTGCTACCCTGAGAAACACCTCCCGGAAGATTCTGCCTCATTGATGTGGGTCTTTTAAAAAATCAGAGCTGATCCTTCAGGCCCAGCTGACCAAAACCACAGACTCAATTTAAAACACTAAATGGCTCTGATAGAGTGTGGAAGGGACTCCCAAGCTCCCCTGTGAAACTCCACAAGCCAGGCTTCCACCGTCTGCCCTGCTCTCAGCACTATCTTCCAGGTTCTCACAGCAGTGGTTCATTAAGTTCTGAGCACTAAGTAGCATTTGCGGACCAAAGTTCTAGGTATTTAGAATATTAATGTTTATCAAACTAAAGTCCTCTGCTCTTCTGAAATTACCATTCTGGCTGAGGATCTCAATACACGATGAACAAACAAGAAAAACATAGTCTGTCTAATGACCCATGTCGCTAGTTTGAAACGGAAGATACGGAGATCTGTTAGTTCATATGGAGCTTAGAGAAGGCCTCATAAATAAGTTGACAGTTGACTGAAACCCCAAAAGAAGTAAGGGAATACACACAAGAACCCTCAGAATAAAAACTTCCAAATGGAGGAAACTTCAGTATGCTTGGTATCTTCCAGAACAGCCACAGAGTGTAGCTGAAACAAAGTAAGCAAGAATGGCTGAGATGCTTGAGAGGAAGGGAGAAGGACAGATCACCCAAGGCCTCTGCTAGGACCGAATACTGTTTGCGGACTGGAAGTCATCTGTGGCTCTCCCCACCCCCCCGCAGAAAAGTGAGGATTGTATATGCAAAAGAGTAAGGAAACAAACAAACAGAAGCTAATAATTTGAGGCTATTCTGTTGACAGGTCAGGACACTGATAGGGGAGAGCAGGAAGTAAAAGCAGTTTCCCAGCTGGCATTATAGTTGGGGAGGCTGGGAACTGGATGGACATGGGCTGCAGAAGCCAGTGTTGGTGGAGGCAGAAGGAAGAGAAGTTCTAACATGGCAATCAGGGTAACAGAAGAGTCTTCATGGGAATACTAGTAGGTAAGAGCAGAGATTGTCACTGGACAGCTGTGCCAGTCACTTACGCTAACTGACAAATAGCTGTAAGCTGGGCATTTGAAAGACCACCTGTTTAAAAACAAACAACAACAACAACAACAACAAAAACAGGTAGCACTGAAAAAATTCAATGCTGTAATTATTATTACAGCAAAGACATGGAAAAAAACTATTAATTGACATATACATTTTTTAAGGTGGGAACAATCTAATGCATAAGCCTTTGATGAAGGGTAAACTATTACTTATTAAGCAAGGGAATCAGAGGCACTCTATACTGCTCATGAGAATATTTGAAATAAAGTTCACTGTGCAAATGGAGAAGCTAATGATGTGTCCGGTAATGATGCATTTCAATGAAGCAATCTGTGTGGAACTGCATTCAACTGTAAATAATTTACACACAGATCGAGTTATGAACTACCTAGCAAACAGTCTTGAGTTCTAAAAACAACCCAGTAGGCTAATTTCATCCGTAGAGTGCCGACTTTAAAAGGATTCCTCCTGTAGCTTTCTGAAGTCTCTTAGAGTCGAAACGGTAACAGGACACAGGAAAGAGCTGAACTGCAGCTTCTAGAGTGTGAAAGAAAAAGGTCAACAGCTCTGACTGGCGACTTAGAGAAGAGCCAGGCAACAGTGCTCTTTGCAGGGCTGGAGACATTTTACTAAAAAAAAAAAAAAAAAAAAAAAAATTCTTCTTGGAAAGTATCTAACTAGAGCAAATTACCTTACCTATGAACATCTTCAAATAAACAGCTGTAAAATTCTGTAATTCCACACATGCCTCATATACATGTATGCATGTGTGCATGTGTTCTTTTTCTATTTGTGAAATCCACCAGGCTTTTACCTTTCCTTTTTTATTAAAGCACACCAATAAGATAAGGAAGAAAGGAGTGTGAACTAATAATCAACTACTCATCAGTCAAAAATCATTAAAGAGAGAAGAGGCTGACAATACTCCGTATTTCTCTACTAGGTGGTTCTGGTCCTTCTGGAGTTGGAACTGGCTGCTTCCATGGGCGCTGCTTTGTTAGACGCCAGGTTCTAGGCCGAGTCTGTCTAGCACACCTGACACTTAGGCATTTCAGGCTGGCCTTGAACTCACATCCTACTTCATCCTTCCCATGCAATACTTTTTAGTTTCTTAAGGAACTTCATCTGGTCTCCATAACTGCTGTACTCATTTACATTTCCAGCAGCAGCGTTTAAGAGCTCATTTTTCTCCATATCTTTCCAGTATGTTATTTTTTGTTTCTGATAAGATTTAGTTTAAGAATAAGATAGTATCTCACTTTGTTTTAATTTTTTTTTTGAGATAAGGTTCTACACTGTAGCCCCGACTAACTTGGAACTCTCTCTCTCTCTCTATGTATGTATGTATATACACACACACACATATACATATGTACATACACATATATGTATATATGTGTGTATATATGTATAATATGTATATATATATATTTATATTTATATAGGCCGACCTCAAACTCATGAAAAATCCTCCTGCCTCAGCCTCCTGAGTGATAAGATTATGGGCATTAGCCCACAACAGTTTCCATTTAGCTTTGAGGATTCATGATCTTTTCATGTATTTGTTGGCCATTTTATTTCTTTCATGAAGCATTCATTCATACTATTTTCCCCATTTGTTTTAAATTGGACTGTATTTTGTCTTGGGATTTTGGTGGAGTTTTAAAAAACATTCTGGATAGTAACAGTTAAGTGAATAGTTGACTACATTTTTTTTTCCACTTTACAGGCTGTCTGTTCACTCTACTGATTGCTTTTTTGCTGCACAAAAGCCTCTCGTTTAACGTAGCCCCAGTAGTTAAATTTTCCTCATTTCCTGTGATATTAAGGTTTAGAAAATCAGTCCCTGAACCAACTGATGTCTTGAAAGTTACCTCTGTTTTCTTCTAGTTGTAGTTTTTAAGATTTATGCTTAGGTTGTTGATCCATTTTGAGGATGAGAAATAGGAGTCATGTTTCAATTTTCTGAATGTGTATATCCAATTTTCCTGACATCACTTATTGTTTTCCTAATTAGCATTAACTGGCATCCTGACACAGCCTACGGTCATCTGAGAAGAGCCTGGCCTTCGGCCACAAGTGTGGGTCACTCACTGCTTTGATTGTTCACTGAGATAAGAGGTCCCAGCCTACTGTGGGCAGCACCCACTCAGGCGGTCTTGGCTGTGTAAGAAAGCTAGCGAAGCATAAGCCTACGGTCTGCAATCCAGGCAGTATTCCTCCATGTTCTCTGCTTCAGGTTCCTGCCAACACTCCTCATTGATGGAGGAAGACCAGGAAGTGTACGCCTTTACATGAACCTTTGCTCTCCAAGATGCTTTTGGTCAAAGGGTTTCCTCACAGCAACAGAAGAGACTAAAAGGGTTATATGTTCTCGGGTGTAAGTACTCACTGTGTGTTTGTGGAGAGAGCTGTGCATGTGGGAGTCTCTGTTTTGACACACTGCCCTCAGCTGATCTCTGTACCGATACCATGTTTGGGTGAGATAGCTCTGAGGTGTCTACTGGAGTTAGGCATTATAGTGGATCCAGCGGGGACGGTTTGTCTCAAGACTTCCTTGACCTCAGGATCTTTTATGCTTCTGTGATAATTTTAGGACTGTGTTTTCTAGTTCTGGAAAGGATGTCATTGATATTTTAATGGGGACTGATGGTCTGCTTTCTGTTACACAGTCAAATTATGAACAGAGGTAATCTGATTGTATCTATTAAAGAAAACATTTTCATAGAATAATTGTGCATTTTCTGAGTTAATAGCATTGTTTAATCTGACACCTGACTTGCACTGATAAAATCAGCTCTATCTGAGAAGAGTTAAAATACCAGCAGATGCCAGAAAAAATAGCCACAATTACAGTGGCAAAACACGAAGCCACTGCTGTTTCACAACCATCTTCTTAGCTGCAATCAAGGAGTATTTAGCAAATCTAAAGACATGTTCCCAGATGTCATAATCTCTTGATTTGAATATGTTCATATTCTCTGAAAATCAATATGCCTCATATTGCACAAAATCCAGGTCTAGATAGTAGCAGGCCAGAGTTCTAAAAGAATGCTTTTCCTTAAACTATTCATGCCAAGATGAAAGACTGTTCTGTGGAAGAAATGGTGTTTTTGAGCAAGATATTTCTTAAAAAGATTTATTAACAACCACTCTAATAAAACATTATCTGGAAATATTCACTCAGAGAGATCACAGTGCTGGAAAACTTGCTAACAGTTACTGGGTCACCTGACAAAGAACATTATTTGGATTAATAGGTCAAAAGTTAGGTATATCAGTGAACCTAAACTGGGCAATTTTGTGATCTTTATTGATTCTCCTATGAATCACCCTGACTGCTTTTAACTGGATTAAAAGTTCCACTTGCTACTCCTTAGAGAGGAACTTAAACCCTCTTGAGGTTGTACTCAGTACACCTTGGACGAAAGTAGCCCGTGTGCTACAGAAGGTTAGTGGTGTTTCAATATTATTTTACAGTTTGTTGTGAAGATAAAGAAACATGTAGACTCCCCCAAGAAATTGCTCTGAAATATCGACTTTATATATAAAGTGCTGTTTCTACAGATAACAACAAGTAAAATTCAAATTCATATTCTGTCGGGAACAAACCAGCCATGAACAAGTCCAGCACAGTGCAGAACCAGGCAGGGGCAGGGATGGGGCACAACACCACGGGACAATAGTTAACACCATAATTGCTTCTGTCACTTCCAAAAATGGCCGTTTAATGTGTTCAATTGTTTAGACAAACCATTTAGGCGAGCTTAAACTGTTCTGAAGACTCTGCGTTCAGCTATCCAAGCATGTTGCCTTCAAACAATAATTTCCACTTGCTAGTAGCAACATCTTGCATGAAGTTGATTTTTAAGGATATGGGATATGTTAATAAAAACTCAGTCATATTAACTATCTCTTTAATTAAGCAGATTAGGAATAACATAGATTGTGGCTTTTAAAAATGTGAATCACAAATTTATACTTAATTTAGATGATGGCTTTCAATGAAGACTGATAGAGTAATATAATTTTCACTCAACGATTACATTGTGTGTGTGTGTGTGTGTGTGTGTGTGTGTGTGTGTGAGTGAGCACACATGTGTGTATGGACACCTTGAGTGTCATTCCTTAAGTGCTACCTACAATGTTTTTTGAGACAGGGCTCCTCACTAACCTAATGACCTGAAGCTTGCCAAGCAGACTAGAGTATTAGTTGCTTTTTGCTGCTGTGCTATAATACCCTTACCAAAAGTAAGTTACGAAATAAAGTTTATTTCCACTTATAGTTCCAGAGGGCTAAGAGTCCATTAAGGCAGGAGCCATGGCAGTAACAGTAGACACAGCAGGAGCAAGACACTGAGAGATGACATCGCAATGACACACAAAGAGCAAAGAGAGCAAACAGGAAGCAGGATGAGGCTATAAATACTTGTTACATAACAATTTCCTCTGAAATTAAAACATTGCATCTTTAAGCTCTTTAAACAGAAAGGTAAATGACTCAAAATAGCTTCAGGAAGACCCTGAAACTGAGCAGATTCAGGAGGCTGCCTCTATGCCAGAGTAAGCAATACAAGCTGACAGTCCCCCCCCCCCAGACAAGACAAGCTGCAAAGATTCAGAGAAGCCATGCGGCAAAGATAATTCTAGAGATAAGAAGACCAGAGGCCTGGAAGAAGCAGAGACCCGCTGATCTCCCTGAAAGAGGTTTAAACCACTTGAATCACTTGGAAAGGACACTCTCCAATCTGTTGAGCTGCCTGTAGGCTATAAAGTATATTCCAGGTTCCCAGCTTCTGTGAGCTGTCACCCATGCTGGCATGGGCTTTGGTGATACAGTTGTCCTTGAGTCATTTCTGCTCCAGGAAGTAACCCTTTGCCCATATCCCTGTAAGTAAGCCCAATGAGGCACATGGTTCACTAAGCTGGACTCTGGTCTGTTGTAGGGTCTGTGGAGTGAGGAGATATGTGCGTTGTACCTCCCTAGGAAAAATTCTGTCACACACAATACTCAAATCCCACTCCCTGTGATATACTTCCTCCAGCAAGGCTTCTTTTCCTAAAGGTTCAATAATCTCTCCAAACAATGCCATTAACTAGGGACCAAGTATTCAAATATGCGAGCCTAGGGGGGACATGTCTCCTTCAAAGCCTACTGCTGGACCGGCTGGCCAGTGAGCCCGAGGGATCTAACTGTCTCTAAGCACTGGGACAACCAGCGGGTCCTCCCATGCTCAGCTTCTTTACGTGCGTTCTTGGGATAACGCTCAGGTCCTCATGCTTGTGTGGAGGGCACTGGGGCCTACCTTCCCAACCCTGACTGCTGTAGACATTATGTACTCCTAGACAGCCAACAATGTTTGGTTTATATGATTTGCTAGAGTTAGGAACAAATTCTAATTTCTTTTCTAACAAAAGCTTTACCACAAATTTACTTGACAACTGTATGTCACTGGAATTATCACCAAGAGTAGATGGTACTAAAAATGGGAGGTGAAGAGGTTTTACAGAAGAAAAATTAATTTACCAAGATTCTAAACTAAAAGTAGCTTGCATGATATGATGGCTAGTCTTGACTGTCAGCTTGATTATTTTAACTTTTATTAATTATACTTTATTCACTTTGTATCCCCCCATAAGCCCCTCCCTCCTCCCCTCCCGATCCCACCCTCCTTTCCCCTTCTTCACGCATGCCCCTCCCCAAGTCCACTGATAGGGGAGGTCTTCCTCTCCTTCCTTCTGATCTTAGTCTATCAGATCTCATCAAAAGTGGCTGCATTGTCATCTTCTGTGGCCTGGTAAGGCTGCTCCCCCCTCAGGGAGAGGTGATCAAAGAGCAGGCCAATGAGATTATGTCAGAGGCCGTCCCTCTTCCCATTACTATGTAACCCACTTGGACACTAAACTGCCATGGGCTACATCTGTGCAGGGGTTCTAGGTTATCTCCATGCATGGTACTTGGTTAGAGTATAAGGCTCTGTCAGCTTGATTTACCAGGAGACAAACTTCTTGGTACCTATCTGTGAGAGCATCCCCACAGTTTAAATCATGTGTGTGTACACCAACTGAAAGAGTATCTAGAGAAACAAAGGAAAGTGATGGAGGGGGAAAGGAGTTAAGAGAGGTGTGAGGGCCAGATATGCTCAAGAAACAAGAAATATCTTTATGAAAACTGAAAGAAAAAAAAGACCTTGCTATCATCTGAGTAACTAGCAGTGTTTTCAAAGCAGATACAAAGACTTATTACCACACCGTTGGCAGAGTATAGGGAATCATATGAAAGAAGGGGAGTTAGTATGATGGGGAAAGGATAGGAGCTCCACAAGGACCAAATATATCTGGGCACAGGGTCTTTTCTGAGACTGGTATTCAACCAAGGACCATGTATGGATATAACCTAGAACTTCTGCTCGGGTGTAGCCCGTGGTAGCTCAGTAACCAATTGGTTTCCCATAGTAAAGGGAACAAGGACTATTTCTAACAGGAACTCAATGGCTGGCTCTTTGACCTCCCCACCCCCAAGGGAGGAGCAGTCCTGTTAGGCCACAGAGGAGGGCTTTGCAGCCAGTCCTGAAGATACCTAATAAAATAGGATCAGATAAATGGGGAGGAGATCACCCCCATCAGTGGACTTGGAAAGGGGCAAGGTGGAGATGAGGGAGGGAGGGTGGGAGTGGGAGGGAATGAGAGAGCGGGATACAGCTGGGATACAGAGTTAATAAAATGTAACTGATAAGAAAAAAATAAAATTATTAAAAAAAAGTAGAAGCATTAAAAATCCAAGCAGGGGAGGAGTCCAAAAGGGCCCACTTGCCTCCTGCCTGCCTACCAGCAGTAAAGGGTTACAGGGAATGGGGGTTGGTGGGTGGGAGGGTCTTTGTCTTCAGTGGTATACCTTGTCCTAAGCTGTCAGTGTCCTTGTAAATGACCCCCCGCCAGGCTACATATTATGTGTGTATATTAGTATATACACACACACTGAGTACAACAGAAGTGCTTGGGTAGAGGAGAGGGGAACAACAGTGGGTAATGGTAATGAATACAATCAAAATAAATTATATGTACATATGTAAATGCCATAATGACACTAGCTTTTACATATAATTAACATATGCTAGTAAAAACAAAGAAAACAACAACCTAGCATCTCTAAGACAGGATACGTTACAAAGGACATATATCACAAAAGTGATGTATGTGACAACCACTAGAAGAGAGAGAAACAAACAAACAAGGCTCCGGGACGTCCCTGCCTTGACTGCTGTGTGCAATGCAGGGATGGGGAAGTCTGCATTATCCAGAAAGACATGAGTCACCGTAAGGGAGCTGCTAGCATGTACCTGCATGTGAGCGCCCCACCTGGAGGCCTGCAGAAACTCAGGTGAAATCTGTCTTGGAATTTCATCACCCGAGTAACCCCTGAGACTGTCGTGCTCTGACAGGCACAGTGAAAGAACGTGATCCATAGAACAGTAGAGGGTGGCAGAAGAATACAGTGGGGTAGATTCGTTATCCCAGAATGCTTGGCAAGGTAGTGTTCTGTGCTGCTCTGCAATAGTTATCATCCTGGGGAGTGGTGGTGGCTCTTTCCTGAATTACAATCATGAGAACTGTAACAGATTATATTTACTTAATGTCAGCCACTCAGAAAAAAAATATTTTAACTGAAGTCCAATGTTATAAGATAGGTGCTGCTATTACTTATCTCACCAATTGATATTGAAACTTAACTTACAAAAGCAAACTATCCAGCCAAGGTCATGTGGATGGTAAATGATGACATTGATGACCTCTGTTTTGTTTGGCACTCCCCAGAGGTGAAGAGGGTGCAAACCCCTTTTCCTTTGAGAACTATTAGTTAAGGCTAGAAGCAGCAGCAGGCTGTGACAATGATCCAAATCCAAGTCTCCTGGATGCTGACTAGGGAAACAGTAACCAGTCATTTCAAAGCAGCTGTGTTCTACGTAAGATTATTCTCCAATTAGTCTACCCATTGCATGAAATGTCATATGGATACAAGATTATTTTTCTCAAATTCAAGGAGTTAAGTAAAATCAAAGACAGATCATGGAAGTCCTATCAGTTTGACCCCTTCTGTTCCCCAAACCTCAACAATTCAGCATTCTGTGGTTTATGAATGAAGGTATGGATCTCACAAGTTCATGTCCATAGCCTAGCAACTAACATATATAATTGTCTATAATTCTTGTCAGGTCCAACCACTACCAAATCATTTACCACTTGAATTCTAAGAACTCTATGTATTCCAAAAGAAACATATCACACAAATTCCTTAAAATAAATAAAATAAGATAAATGGTAAGGATAAATAGCTAAAATGTAACAAATGAGAGGATCTAATACAAAATAGTCAAGCTAGTCTATGTACAACATTGAAAAATGATCCATTTTTTTCAGTAAGGTAAATTTTCAATTGATAAGTACCCTAGCACTTACAAACTTAGGAAGTATTTGCAGTCTAATATACTGAAGTCTATACTTAAGAGTAGCAAAAAAGTTTATGGCCATATTTAAAATGTAAGAATAGATAAAATTAATTGTATTTTAAAGTTTTTTTTTTCCTTTTCTCCACAAACTCTCTAGGTTAAGCTGAACTATTTGTTTCCTACTTACAAAAATTAATTTTTATAATAATAGGCAAACACACAGAAGCAGATAATTGCAAACTTTAATTAGTGATTTTACAAAAGGAAACTAATCAGATTGGATGGCAAGGTGCTGACAGTATGCCTAAGGACTGAATACTGAGTTGAGAAAGTGTGAGATGTTGGAGGCTGGGAAGGAGTGGGGTGAGTGTCTTCTGGAAGTGACAGACACGATGAACTCCCAGAAGCTGTGGATGTACGTGAGAGACCTGCACAGGTTCAGTCCAGTCTGTTCCAGTGTGGATGGGGGCGGGACACAAGCGCCCTTCCCCCACCTGAGAAGGTGTTAAGCAGTCGTGAAAACAAGAGGAGGGAAAGTGCATTTTCTTTAGGCATGTGGACTCCGGTAGGCTGAGTATATACTTCAGTGGCTAGCCCCATACTGTGCGTGTCTGAGTAGCACTAAGTGGACTCGAGGTTGTTTTGTTTTGTTTTTTAATATACGAAGTTAAAAGAGGATGGGCAGGAGCAGGAAGAGTTGGAAGTGGGAAGGGGCGTGCAGAGACTGCTAGACTGTGTGACACAGGGTTTCAGGAGCACTCCAGGGTCCAAGGTAGGAAAACCCAGGGGAAGCCACATACCTCACTGGATAGTCTACAGTTTCAATTCAGAAACACTGATTGCCCCCTGAACCATTAAAAGAAAATGGCTTTGGAAAATATTTAAGAACCCAGAGTCATTTCCCATATAGCCGACAATGAACAGATCTCAACAGAAGAATTTCTGGATGCGCAAAGAAACAGGAAAGTGTTTCACATTCTTAGGAAGAAATATACCCAATAAAAATGACTGTTAAGTAGGCTAAGATGTTGAGTTTATCACATGAAGTCAAAAAATGTAAAGTAATCCACACAATTACATTCAAGAAATGTACACTATCACGAAATTAAGCTGAAAGGACTCTCAGAAGAATGGAAATGAAAAGGTAAAACTCTAAAAAGTACAAAAACTGAAATTTAGAACTCACCAGATGAAGAGACAACAGAGATGGCAGAAGAGGTAAAATTAGTGTTCTCAGAAAAGGGAAAAGCTGATTAAAAGAGCAGAGATTTACAGGTGAGATTTAGTATATTAGAGCAGAGTTTTCACTACAAAGTTAATGTGAGGCAAGAAATTCCATAAGGGGCTGGAGAGATGGCTCAGAAGTTAAGAGCACTGGCTATTCTACCTAAAGGTCCTGAGTTTAATTCCTAGCAACCACATGGTGGCTCACAGCCATCTATAATGAGATCCTGTGCCCTCTTCTGGCATGTAGGTGTACATGCAGGCAGAATAAAGTATAAATAATAAATAAATCTTAAAAAAAAAAAAGAAGTAATTGCATAACATGTTAAGCCACACATTACCCACGTATCACTTATTTAAGAATATTCCTTGACCTCCAAAGCAGACATTGAAGACCCTAGCAGGCCCTGGGACTGTATCTGTGAACCTATTGGTGAATTAGGTATTCAATTTCTTTAATTTTTTTTATTACAATTTATTCCCTTTGTATCCCAGCTGTAGCTCCCTTCCTTATCCCTTCCCTATCCCACCCTTCCTCCCTCTTCTCCTCCCATGCTCCTCCCCAAGTCCACTGATAGGGTAGGTCCACCTCCCCTTCCATCTGACTCTTGCCTATCAGGTCTCATCAGGACTTTCTTTCATAGTCTTCCTCTGTGGCCTGACAAGACTTCCCCGACTCCAGGGGGAGGTGATCAAAGAGTCAGCCACTGAGTTCATGTCAGAGAGAGTCCCTCTTCCCATTACTAGGGAACCCACTTGGACACTGAGCTGCCATGGGCTACATCTGTACAGGGGTTCTAGGTTATCTCCATGGTCCTTGTTTGGAGTATCAGTCTCAGAAAAGACCCCTGTGCCCAGATTTTTTGGTTCTATTGCTCTCCTTGGGGAGCTCCTGTCCCCTCCAGGTCTTATTATCTATCTCCCCTTCTTTCATAAGATTTCCTGCACTCTGCCCAAAGTTTGGCTATGAGTCTCAGCATCTGCTTTAATACCCTGCTGGGTAGAGTCTTTCAGAGGCCCTCTGTGGTGGCTCCTGTCTTGTTCCTCTTCCGATGTCTGTCCCACTTGCCTTTCTGATTGAGGATTGATCATCTTACCCAGGGTCCTCCTTCTTGCTTAATTTCTAACTAGAAATTTTAGGAAGTTCTAATAAGGGAAAATTGAAGGTGCTTTGAAGCCCAGTCCAGGCAAAGTTGAGAAAATTCAGAGAAAATCTGTGTGATCACAACCTTAGCCAGGCAGAAAGTGTGGGGTTTTAGGGGAGTATTCTAGAAAGCAGAAAGGTTATGACTGGAACCCTGAAGGGACTGCAGCGAATGATAAACATTCTAAAAGAAGGGCTTGATCACTGCAATAGATGCAGTGCAGATGAAGTGAGGCAGCCTGGAATGATTGAAAGGCAACAGTCACAATTATCTGATGCAAACGAGTGCTCATCCCTCTTCACGATAAAGGCGTTCTAACTGGTGTTCTTGACCCGGTTGCGTTATTTCTTATAGTTCTAGGTTGCTACCCAGTGCCATGTCTTTTCAGCCTGAAGGATTGCTGTTGGCATTTCTTCTAGTTATACTCTACTTATCAACCTATAATAAGTTCTGTTTTCTTGAATATGATCTTATTTTACTTTTACTGTTGAAGATACTTTTCTAGGTATAAAATTTTTCATTGTGTTTTGCACTCCTGGTATGCTGTTCCAATTATTTTAACACCCATAGATTCAGCTGTCATTTTAGAAATTTCCCCCAGTTTAGAAAGCATTTTTTTTCTTTGGATCCTCTAGCAGTGCTGGGTATCAAATGAGCCTTGTGCATGCTGGTACTCCCTCTGCTTCTGAACTACTCCTCTAGCCCTTGTGGTCTTCAAAGATCTGAAGAAGAGTTGAGCAGTTTTGATTATTTCTAGAATTTCTTTGTGTTTATACTCATTAAATTTTATTGCATTTCTTTTGTTATACTCTGTCTTCCAGCAGACTGGAAAATATTTTCACTGTACTACCGTAGCGTTTTCCCTTCCTCCACCTCCGCTGTCCTGCTCAGGTTCTAACCACACATAAGTGAGACCATTTCATACTCTTTAGAATTCTCAAACCTAATAAACAGAAGCTCACACTCATTTTTTAATTTCATTCTGAATAAAAATATCATTTTAAAACAGAAAATATCTGATTCCTGTGAAGACATTTAAGATGGGAAAGACAGAGTAAAAGATATCAATTACAAAGAAATAAATACAGACAAGTAAATGAAAAAAAAACACTACTGAATATTTTATATCTCTAGTCAGGAGCAATCTGAAGACACCAATCAATTAAAATTCCCATAATATGAAAAATGACCAGATGTGCTTTCCCCTTAGTTTCTTTTGTGAAAAGGTCAAAATGGAAAACAGAGAAAACCTCCTTTAACATCAAGTCTCATGTTCCTGGGTAAATGTTAGCTCTCATCACAAAATACTGTCTATTTCGTGACTACAAGTCATCTCCCATGTAAAAAGCATATTGCCATTTAACAAGTAAATGCAATGTCGTCTGGAATAGGAGTTCCATAGTCTAAGGGGCACAGGAGCTGTAATTGCTGACAAAATAATCTGAACCCGTATTACAAGATCCTGTTTTTACCAAGTTGAGATTTGGAGATGCATAATCTCTAAATTAAACTAATAAACCTTAATTTCAATAGTCAAAATAAACTTATCTTAAAATCCACAGACTGCTTTCTCTACAGCCCTTAGGAATGTTTTTGTAAGAATAAAGTAATAGGCTTACACTGGCTTTCACTGCAACTATAATAAGCGCACGTCACAATTTCTTCTTAAATACTGTCGTGTCCTCCTCTTGTCCCTGCATCCCCAGTGTGCATCCCTGATGGATTATGCACTTACCAGTGCTGCCTCTTTACCAAGACGTACCCACACCCACTCTTGCTACCTAAAGAAAATTCATATACCAAGGAAACCCAATCATCTTCCAAATCAGCAATCCATGTTTTATTTTTTTCCTGGTTGTATATTCCTGTCTATTTTTCTGTCTTTCTACCTATGAACTATTTTTCCTCTAAGAAGAAAACAATCTGGAAAGGAAAACAAGAGATGTCAAAAGTCCATCTTTTCCTTCTTTCCAACATGAAAAATAAACATTTTTAGGTAGAAGTGAACACAGTGCCCCGAACAATCAGAGGGTGTATCAAAAGAGTTTACTAAACCAACAGTGTGCACAAAAAATTAATGTCTAATACATTTTTTAATAAAAATAAGAAGTATTTAGTAACTTCTAAATACTTTATCACTGAACATTATCACTGAATTTACACCTATTCACAGTCTAGAAATAAAAGTTATTATGTTTTGCAAAGTAAAATATTAGGAATTACCACCTTAAACCTAACTTAAGCATTTCCCCTGCCCCTGCTCCTGCCCCTGTCCCCACACCACACAACTTGTTTTGTTTGAGACAGGGCCTTCCTGTTTAATACAAGACAGCCTGAACTAGTACCATACAGGCCCAGGCTGGCCTCCAATGTCCTATCCTACCTCGTTTTCTGCAGTTACAATCAAAGCTCTTTGTAGCATTGCTAAGCAATCTTGAAAAGACATATTTTGGTCAGGATTCTACAGCTAACTATATAACCATAAGTATATTATATAACTACAGAGCTGGAAAGATGGCTAAGAGGTTAAGAGCACTGGCAGCTCTTTCCAGAGGTACTGAGTTCAATTCTCAGCAACCACATGACAGCTCATAACCATCTGTAATGAGATCTGGTGCCCTCTTCTGGTATACAGGCATACAAGCAGGCAGAACATTGTATGCATAATAAATAAAAATGAATCTTTTAAAAAAATTATATAACTACAAATATGTTCAACAGTAACATCAGAGACTGATGTTATGATCAAACTCAAAAGAACTTTGCAAATTTTCTTGAATTATTAGGTAAAGGCTGCCATTTATTCATTGGGATTTACTGACTGTGATGGCCGGATGTCAACTTATTAGAATCTAGAATGACCTGAAAGTCAGGCCTCTGAACTTGCCTGAGTATTACTATTATCACTGTTATTTGATTGTATTGATTGAGGTGGTAACTCCTGCCCACTGCATGTGGCATGCACCGGGGCTGGCACCCTAGACTGTAGGCTGAGCAGCAGCAGCAGGATCAGCCCACTGTGCTTCCTGACTGTGGTTATGATGTGACCAACTGCTCCACACTCCGGCTGCCGTGACTTCCCTCCAGATGAACTATACCGTGAGCCATAATCAACCCTCTATTCCTTAAGTTGCTTCTGTCAGAGAATTTTTATTACAGCAACAGGAAACAAAACCAGGATACTAATGGCACCACAAATTCAGAAACAATCTTCTAATTGATAATTTACATATATTGACCAAACACTATCTTTAACGATCTGGATAATATATACTTTATTTCTCCCATGTTTACATGCATGTGCTAAGTATGAATCCATTTTTTAACTCCTCTCTTCCTTTTCACATAAATTCCAATATCACAAGCTAAGAGAGACTCTAATCTACACAAATAATTCTCCTATCATCCCGTGACACTCCCAAATTTTAGGATTCTCTAGTGTTCACTCTTCCCAACAAGAGCACATGGAGTGAAAGAATCACAGATGAAGAGAAATAACATCACCCATCACCACTCTGTCATTCACTGAAGCATTCCCGACTGACTTGGCTTTTTACTTTTAAATTAAGCTCTCATATACACATATTCCGCTCCTGAAGAACACAGCAGAACAAAATGCATTTGAAAACTCCAGTACCAACACTGTCGCCCAAGATAGCAATAGCTCCTTAAGCTCCAAAGTAACTATAAATTATCTCGGATGTTGCATTACTTCCTATTGAACCCTTTTCATGTGGTTTCTTCTTCTTACAAACCAAAGTTAGCTCCGATTACTTCATAAGAAACCTGTTTTGATACCTACTTTTCAGAGTTAACATGATTGGGGCTCCCACTACATAATCGAATATATTTAATAAAAGTTCAAGAATTAATTTCAGTCCTTAATAAAAATTCAGACTATAACCAAAACATTACTAAACATTAGTAGACTTTAAGAATAGGATGGTTTGTTTTCCACAGTGAGACTTCCTTGGAGAAAACTGATTTTTCCTTTGCAAGTGGTTATCACTGGAGCTAGCTCTGGGGTCCTGTGTCCACTTACCTCAGCTCTAGGGCCTCATCTGGTGTAAACCCATTCAGGCCCTGTGCATGCTGTCACAGTCTGTTCGTTCCTATGTACACCTGTGTTTAAAAGGCCTTTGGTGTGTTCCATTCCCTCTGGCTCTTACACTCTTTCTGCCTCCTCTTCAGCAGACTTCTTGAGCCTGAGGGGAGGCATTTGATGGCAACATTCCATGGAGGGTTGGGTTGAGTGTTCCAAAGTCTCTCACTCTCTGCATAATGTTATGGCTGTGCATATGTGTATTTCTTCCCCTCTGCTTCTCTGTTGATGGCTGAGCAAGGTGCTGATCTATGATTAGAGCAAAATGTCTTTAGGAGTAATTTTATTGCTAGATTGCTGTCCTAAGCCCAGCAGTAGATGGCCAACATAAAATAAACACACACATACACACACACACACACAAAAAAAAAAAAACAAAAACAAAAAACTAAAAACAAACAATGGCATCTTTGGAGGTTCTCTGTCTCATAAAGTTGTGTCAGGGTTTCTTTTGTCCTTTGTGTTTTTATGGGATTCCTATGTAGGAGCCTATGTGTTTCTGTATCTATGTGTGTTTCTCCTGCTTTTATTTTGGTTCTTTTTCTGCTTTGTCCTACTCTGACTTGTTTTGTTTTATTTTATTATTATTCCTTATATGCCTGCTTGTTTTCTGATGAGAATCAGAAAGGGTCTGGATCTGGATGGAAGGGGAGGTGAGGAGGAACTGGGAGGAGTTGGGGAGGGGAAATCAGAATATGTTTAAAAGAAAAACTATTTTCAATAAAAAAGAGTAAGATAGTGTCCTAATAACAAAAAGTAGCTCATTTCAAATCCAAAGGCAGGAAAGGAGACATGATTCAAATGCACAGGATTACATCAATGAACACTACAGAGTATTTGCTAGTTACAGTTGTTATTTTGTATTAGTTTCCTGGGGGTCTATAACAAACTGCCACAGACCTGATTGCTTTAAACTACAAAAATTGTACTAATCTATAAAGTCTGAAGAAGTATTAACTGGCTCAAAACAAGAGTCTATACGTGGCCTATAAAAGTACACCCCCAATATTAGAGAACAGTAAGGCAATCCCATAAAATTAGATGTTGGTTTACTTATTTTTTTATTGCTGTGAGAAGATACCATGATTTGGTAACATATAAAAAAAAATGTTTATTGGGGCTTAGAGTATCAGAGGGAGAGTCCATGACCATCATGGAGGAATATGGCAGCAGGTAGTAATGGTGCTAGAGTAATAGCTGAACATTTACATCCTGAGACAATAATGAGCACAAGACAGACAGACAGACAGAAACTGGGCCTGACAGTCTTTTGAAACCTCAAAGCCCAGGCCTAGGGACATACCCACTAATCCTTCCCAAACAGTTCCACCAACTGGGGACTAAGTATTCAAATATGTGTCCACAGTGGGATTCTTATTTAAACCACCACAGAGCGCACCCTCATTTAACTTTAATTACCTTGTTAGAGGCATCTCTCAAAAACAAATCATATTCTAATTGGGGCTTCAACTTAAGAATTTGGTGGAAGCACCTCAAACTCTCTAGGATCTAGGTCAAGTCAAACCCCTACTGGAGGCTGGCTGGAATTGTCTAATGACAAAAGACTCGGGGTGAGTTTCTTTTGCTACCTTTTAGTGACTCAGGATCACAGCTAAGTGGTCTCATTTCCCAGCCTACCTACTTTTTGTATTGTTCTGCCTCATCAAGAGACTGTTCAGTAATTACGGTTCTGCTTCTCCTACTTCTGGAAAATCTGTGACATGGCTAGCTCATGGAAACCCATAAGCCAAATACCCATAAGCTCCAAATACTTTCCTTGTTGTTGCTGGTTAGCAAGTTGGATTTATTTCTTTACACAAATCATGTTCTGCTATGATTAGGAAGCATCCTTTAACATTGTGCAGGGTGAAGCTCTTTCTAACAGTGAGGACTTGTAAACAATATTGCCGATACAGCAGTCAATGCTTAAAAATGTACTGCTAAGAGTGGCTGATTTGCACGATGGAACTGCAGGAGTGATTTTTTTTTTCTTTTTATATTGTCTACATTTGTCCTACCTTTCTTCAATAGTAATTTATTTACTTTTAAAATTAAAAGTCCCTTCACAGAAATATATGTAAAGTTTTATTTTTAATATTTAATGGCTGTTTCCTCAAAATTATACTCAAAAATATCAGCTGACATTCATCTCCACCAGACATCTCTTCATAGATGTTTGTACTGAGAGTACAATGACAGAACCAAAGAGCTCACAAACCTTAACAGCAGAATTGATACTTAGAAATGATACAATTAACCTGAATCCACTTTAAAACTTCTATGCCAAGCACATATCACAGGCACTGGCGATTATGCTTGGTAAATGGTTCTGGTAAAAAAAAAAAAAAAAATTATGAATCTTAAAGTCATTCTATAATATTATGAAACTTTTTACTAGATAGTAACATTAGTTTTCTGTTTCTACTAAAATTCAATAAAACTTTACAGTCAAGATAAACTTTGTGCATAAATTCTGTTTTCTGCAACTAGCTTTTCATTTCATTTGTTAACACAACTAAGTGAGTAAATGTGTAAAATAGTCTCCACAATTTGCGGGAACACAAGAGGAAATGTTACTTACTGACTGAAGCTTTCTAAAAGCCCAAGTTTTCTCCTTGATGTGAAATCTGATCAGTTTGCCTTATGTAATGTTTAAAAATACAATTCAATGGAAAAGGATTTCCTTAGTGTCAAAACACTATACTCCCAAAATATTGGTTCTTGTAGGATTAAAGCAGTTACTTTATCTAGCCGAAGAAAATTATCAGTGGAAATGGTCTGGGCAGTTTTACTTGAGGACAATTGTTTCCTTTATATCTGAGTGTATACATGATAAAGCTTTTCCTTTCCCATGAAAAGCATCACGAACAGCTTTGCTTATCCGCCCCTCTATACTAACACTGTGCTACGCTCTAACCCCAGCCCTCAGGCTGAAAGACTGCTAGCTGAAGGTCAACCTCAGGTACCTAAGATCTTGTCCCAGAATACGAACGATGTAAAAAATAAAAAATTCCTCTCAGACCCTAATTCTTATCTTTCAACATGCATTTGCAAACTTTCTTCACAAAAGTTTTATTTTAAAAGACCAATGTATCTGGGAGGAGAGGAAGACGAATACAATAAACTACAATGTATGAGATTCTCAAAAAACTAAAAAACATTTAAAAATAATGAAAATACATTGTGTTATAATACAGATACATAGGCAACTGAAAAATAGTGATTGCAAACAAAACAGAATATTGAGGAAATATCAATATTTTAAATTAAATACATTCTTGTACAAAATATTAAATACATTTTCATTAATTTAAATAACTCTCTATTTTATGTTATAAGGAACAGATCATGACATTTTATATTTAATGACATAATTTTCTATCACATTCTCTCAAGAGACCCAGCTAATCAATACTTTCATTTAAATAGCCACAAGTATTTTCTTTAATGAACTTTTTGTATACTTAGACCTTTATGAAATTCTCATTATACTACCAAAGTTTCATTTTCTCATATTCTATAAATACACATTTGATATATATATATTTGCAGAATTAACCAACATATACAATGAAGTTAAAGCCTTACCACAAAAAACAGTGAAAGTGTAAACATAGCATGAACAAAATGTCTCTTCTCTCTTAAGAAGCTTAGCAAAATAAAAATGATATTATAGATTACCCTGGAGAAAGAACAGTTCAAACTATCAAGAAAGATGAGTGTTGATCTGTGCTCCTGGCATACAAGACTCTGAAGTAAAGACCATGATTTAACAGTTCACCCTGGAAGCTGCTGATCAGCAAGAGTTAAGGACAGGGATTTCTTCTCACTTAGCTTTTACACAGGACTGTTATAAGACTGTGTCTGTCCAAAGTGTCATAATAAAAGTTTGCTACACCGTGCTTGGACTGTGAAGCGCATACTCAGTGTAAGAGAGTAGCACTGATTTCATAGGTGCATTTGCATTTGCTATGTTTACTGAGGCCTGAGGTCTTGAGGCTATAACTTAACCACTGATGAGGGGCTGAAAATGCTAAAATGCCTATCAACCCAAGTTTCACAGAGTCCAATGCCATCTTAATGTTGACTACTTAATATTGCCTTCTTCTGAAGAGTACAGTCTGAAGAAGCAACTTCTTAAATTTCACTGTTGCTCATATTAATTTCTTACATCTATGTATCTATGTAGCATGTATGTATGTGTGTATCTATCTATCTATCTATCCATCCATCTATTTTTGTAAGAGTAAGAGGCATGTTCCATAACATGCATGTAGGTCAGAGATGAACTTTTGTAGTTAGATCTCTCCTGACACCACAGGGGTCTCAGGGACTGGATTTAGGCAGGACTGCTTCCCAATGGAATCTGACTCATTATCCTAACTACACCCCAAGCTCCACTAAGGAGGTTTACTTTCCAGTTTATTTTGCATAGAATAAGTAGGAATATGTAACACGTACTATTTTCACGGAATTTCCCCATGTTCCTCCTCTTCTTGAAATGAAGGTAAGGCCCACCACTTTCTATACTATTCCAGCACTGGAAATGTATGATAAATGTGTCTGTTTACATCCTACCAAGAGGAAGGTGAAATACTGTGCAATTTCATGGCCATTTGACAGAGTGAGTGGATCAGGGGCTCTAAGCCAGCTGGTTCAAACTAATAACAAACTTGCAGAAAACTCTCTGAACTTTCACACTCCACAATCCCAACCACAAACTAAATGGGATGCTCCTGGTGCCTCAAACTCTCAATGCTGGACATGGAAATATTCATCAATGAGCTAACTATTTCAAAAATCAATTAAAATTAGATATCATGACTTTGTTTTAAACTTTGATTCTAAGCTCACTTTTAGATACCATCATATACATATGTAATGAAGCAAAGAAAGAAGAGGAACCAAAGGAGCAGGAGTGTAAGCTGTCCCAGGGTAACAGGAAACAATGAATGTTGGGATAACTTCCTGAGCACTGTGTACAGGTTGTCTTTGTATTATTCAAATGCTGAAACAGTGGAGTACAGGCTGGATTTCGGTATTATTTTTATGAAGCATCACCTGCCTCAGTGTTTCATAAACACTCTTCTCTATCATCTTCTGACTGGTTTAATAAAGAGCTGAACAACCTATATAGCAAGGAAGGTGAGGAAAGACAGGACTTCCAAGCAGATAGGAACACTGGGAACAAATCATGTATGAAGGATTCGCCAGCCACACTCAAAGGAAGAAACAAATGCCAGGAGAGGCAACAAGCTACACAGTAGAACGTAGATTAATATAAACAGGTTAACTTAAATTATATGAGCTGGTTGGGAACAAGCCCAAGGTAAGGCTAAGATTTCATATTAATTAAAAAGCATCTGTGTCATTACTTGGGCAGCTGGTGGGTCAAGACAGTCTGGCAAGAAATGGTGATTGTAGGAGGAAAATACAAAACAAGAGCATCAAGGAAACAAAATAAAAATCAAGTAGATGCTGAAAGATATTCAAATTAAATGAAAACTGTTTTAAAGTATCTATATTACTTTATTTAACAAAAATATCTTGTCCTCTTTATTATTTTGTATTTTCCAAGGTATGAAAAAAATACAAATCCATATATGCTATATGGATAGACATGCATATTATAATGTGAGAATTTTCAGAAAAGACCATGGGTGAAAAACTGGAAAAAAGTTATCTAATGAAACAGAATGCTGGAATTGCGTCCTCCAGGTAAAAAATGATTACTGCACTGCTTTGAGATGCGGACAGAACTTCAGTAGCAGCAGATGCAACTATAGATAGATGAGCTAATTAACATTTAATGTACTTCTCCGCTTCAACAATTAAACGGGGAGGGACGGCAGGGAATTGCTTTCTATTACCAGGGTAACCATAAATGGTCAAGAGGGTAGGAATACATTTCCACAAAACATTCTCTTTGATTTCATTTGTCTGAGGAACATTTTCACTTATGAGATGTCTCCTTCCCCTCTTTCATTTAAATTGAAAAATTTATGCTGTAGATTTTAATGCTTTCAGAGTAAGAAGTTTTGGACAAACCAGATGCCACGACCATCTAGGAAATCCATGCTTAATGGAATAAAAAGACCTGCTGGAGCTTAGCAGCCATTTTATTACTGTCTGATTTAGCAGCATCTAGCAGAGATGGCAAGTTTTATCATGCACCTTTAACTACCAAATTCACAAAAATAAACAGAAGGTTTACCATGGGAGGTCGTGAGTGATCAGATTGTTTCCTGTAGTTACTCTTCCAGTAAAACAGCATGTGTCATCTGAAATTACTATGGGAACCTGGGAGCCCATCACAAGAATGAGTTCTACTTGCTCATCTTCTTTAATATCGTATATCATGACCTCCACAGTAAATAAAAGATTTACATGTAGATAACCATGACAAAAAATTAAAATAAATAACATTTAATAGCATTAAAATAAATGTACAATGATGATAAACTTTGCAATTTTATAGTGGTTTTGAGCAGTTCTTAGCATGTAGTTTCACTGCATAGGTTTCTTTGTTTGCATTACTATACTGAGCTAAACACATTCTATTAGTTCAGTGAACACAAAAGGAGACAGATGTGTACCTCCAGTTCTTTGTCTGCCTACAACATAAATCAGAGAGGAAATACAGGTTTTTGATATTTCTTCCTTCCAAGAGGCAGGTATTCCTCTAAATATTCAGCACTATCAGGAACCAGATCTAAAAGAAAAATTATTAAAGAACATACAGAAAAGGAGGGATAGTAAAGTGAGTATGAGCTTAAAAATAATTTTGTATTTCTATGTAGGTATGGATCCTGGTGTGTATCATTTGCATTGCCTTCCATAAAAGTAGAATGTCACAGTGGAGAGAGAAAGAACCTGACTGGAGAGCCAAGCCCTTCCAGTCCACACTCATTTCTGCCATCTGAAATCTTGAGAAAATAGAAACCCTTTCTGGCCTTCTTTCCCTGAAGTAAATTCTAGCCATAGCACCTTCCTGCTTTTATTTAATGCTATCTGCAGTACAGATGCTGTCAGTATGTACCTTACAGCTGCCCACAATGCTAAGGACATATGACAGCCGAGGGTTCACGCTCTAAGGCTCAGGGAGCACTGTAGAAAAAGAGGCAAGAAGTATGTTCGATCCAGAAGACAAGATGAAGGAATGTGGAATGGCACCCTCTAGACTCAACGCAACCACCGCAATCATGAACTCAGAACTGCACAGGGACCTGTGAACAATTGGTCACGATGGGGCAGGGTCATTTTCTACTGAACTATCAGCCATTGATAGATCTTGAGAAATGGGAATCACTGTCTTTAGTTGGGCATACAGTGCCGAGTGCACCAAGCTCCACAGATTGCTCCAAACTGATGGTCACACAGACACCACTGGCTGAACTCAGTGGGTCACAAAACAAAATAATAAATATAATGTAAGAAAAATATTTATAGGAAAAGTGAGTACATACGGTGGTAGGGAAATCATAGAGAGTGGTCACTATGCATTATATACATTTATGAAACTGTCAAAGAACAAATTTAACTGATATAATTGAAAATTTTAAAAAGTATAAAAAGTATATTTCTTATATACTACAAAAGGGCAAACATAATACGTATTTAATGTATTTTAAACCAAAAGGTTTTCCTTCTGGATTTCCTCCTTTCATAGAAGCTGTGATTGACAAAGTTTTTCTTCTTAAGGGTAGAAATGAACTTTGCTGAGGATAATTTTAATGCTACAGATGGAGGTTTAAGAAACTAATCACAATTATGCTTAAAATGTGTGTATGTGGTTAAAAATATTTATAGAGCTGGCTCTGATGGAGCTAAGTGCAGGAGAGCTGACTGTGCCCTAGGAGTGCCCTAGCTGACTGTGGCACTTGGGAGAGCTAGTCCTGTTCCTCACCGGGCTACGGCATTCCAGAGAGTGGAGAGCGGGCCTGGACCTCTCCTGGGCAGCATAGTAGAGCTGGGCCTGATGATGTGGGCACCAGAGAGACAGCCCTGCCCCTTGCTTGGGCACAGTGGGAGAGCGGGCCCTGGTGGCATGGGCACAGGAGAGCTGGTGGGCTGAGCAGCTTCCCTTAGGCCCAGACTCAGAGCCCCAAGGTGGCCCGGCCCAACATCTGCCCATCTACAGACTGCTGAACAACACTCTTCTGTATGCTGCTCATGGTGTCTTACAGCAATAGAAAAGTAACTAAGACACTTACCAAATTACTTTATGCAAACACCATTTAAAAAATAGAAATCCATTTGCTCTCTCCTGTTTCTCTCTCCTTCTCTACTGATCCCTCTTCTGTCTGTTTCTCTCTCATTCTGTCTTCTTTCTCTGACTGCCTATCTGTCTGCACCTCTCCCTTACACCCCCACTCCAAGACAGCCTTGTGTTCTCCCCACCCCATCTTCCAATAAACCTCTTATACTAGAAAAAGATAGCAATTCATTCATATAAAAGGCTTCTCAGGTCTCATTAGTAAATCATTTCTCACATTAAAAGATGATTATTTTTAGGTTGTCCTCAAGGTCACCTTTTCTAAATAAATTTGAAAACTAGTAACATGGGATACCTCTCTATGAAGATATAGATGTATCATTTAAAAATTAGTTACTTTCTAAATAAATTGTGGCAAGACATTCACAAGCACATAGTTAGCATTTTAGTGATTAACAACAGCATGTTGGAGGATTATTTAAATAGAAACATATACCGTCTATCTCCATAAACGGTAATGTTTTTTTCCTTAAAAGAAGCAGACTAATGCCTCTATACCTATGACTCTCAAGTACACATACGACACACTAGCACTAATCAGCCAGGACAGGAGTCTAAGCAGATTTGATTATTGATTTTTTTTTATATTAGAAAGTAATGACAGCTCTGTGAGTTTAAGATTATTTGCTCATCAGTTTATTCACAACAACTGATGACAAGGCAGTTGAAGTAGCAAATATGTTCTTTAAATAAATAGTAATAGAATTACTGTGACTTCTATGACTATAAATAGCTTCAAAATATTCATCTGCACTAGACAGTGTTAATAAAGCCATGGATAACAGATTGCCTTGCTCACTCTCTGTGGCTTTGTGCAGTGAACCTGGTCTGTCTGGGGACTTTCACTGAGGTACATTACATAACAGTAAAGAGATTCAGGTTCAGAATTCTTTGCCTGTTTACATTTTCTCGTCCTGAGTCAAGCAGCTCATCACGTCAGAAGTCCATGGGTTATGACAGGACTTTAAGATGACATGTCAAGCAGCTGGACACCAAAATAAAATGGAACAGTCTTAAATTCCACCTGCAGCTGCCAAAGACCAAGTCCAGCTTCCCCCAAACTCCCACAACTCCATGTGATCATGATGGACACCGCAGCAGGCAGAACCTCTCCCACAATGATGAATTCTGCCAGAGTCCTTCAGTACTGCCACCTCACTAAACAGACTCGAACCTTTAATTATGTGACTGTCTTCCCTTTATAAAATAATATATAAATATAAAAATACAACGAAGAATGAGTTTTCAATGTCTATTTTCTTCTGGCTGAAAAAAATATTTTAAACTCATTTCCCCATATAGACATAAGATGAGTAGTAATACTAGTTCTAGGCTAGCTTATGAAGAGAACACTGGCCTTAACTAACAGAACACTTTTGAACTCTTAGTTCTTTGAAACTGGGGCTACCTGAGAACAAACAAGCAAAGCAACAGTTTATTATTACACTGTTAGCAGGAATGTCACCTGCATCTAGGCATTGTGAGGAACACTTTCTATATTTACCTCATTTAATGCTCATAAGCACTTTATAAGGAACCTGTTATTATCTTCATTTTATATGAAAAGTTTCAGGCTTTGGAAAATTAAGTGACATTTTTAAGGTCACGCAGGTGAGGCATGATGATGTTCTCACACCCAGGTCCATATGACTCTCAGTCCATGCTGCCTGACACTCTGCTGCACTGCCGAGCTTCAACTGGGAGATGAGGGAGGAGCTACAGCCAGGATACAAAGTGAATAAATTGTAATACGTAATAATAATAATAATAATAATAATAAAATACTTTCAGTAAAAATAACTGTGCACCATAAAACAAAACAATACCCACTGTCCTGCCTTTGACCCAAACCACCAATCCTTCCACAGAAGGAATCACACCCACCTGTGAGCAGGAACTAGCCTGACTGAATTTACATTGGGTATAAATGACTCAATCCTGACAGGAACTTTGAAGAGTTCTGTCTTTAAGAAGAGGGCAACCTGAATGAATTTGATTACAACTAAAAGATAGGGAAACAAGAGCAAGCACAGCAGCTGGTGGTGGGAAGCAGACAAGCCATACTTATGAGAGCGTCTACACCTTCCTAATCTTACCCTATGTCTTTTGAACTACACTCAATGTGAGTCTGAGAGTCACTGAGCATGTCCTTCCTTCTCCAAACCTGTAGCTCAAGAGAACAAAATAGGACCAAGATGTGGTTTTCATTTACTTTGTTTATTTTTAACCTCCCCCATGCTACTGTTGGTAGAATTCACAGTCACTTAGTAATATTCATTTGAAATACACAAAGATAATAATACAGTTAGGTGTAGATACATGCTTGAATCAGAAGCACTCAGCAGGCAGGAGAAGGATGACAGTGAGATCAAGACAAACCTAAACTACACAGTGAGACCAGGATTAAAAGGGAAATAGCTCTGCACTATTTGACGAGACCTATGAGAGACATTAGAAAGAGAAAGAGAAAGAGGCAATCAATCAAAGGATGCAGAGAAAGAACAGCAGTCAGGGTTTTGGCATGAATCTCTTGATTCAGCATAGCTATTTGCTCCAGAAATTTACATGTGTATAAATTTATATCATATTTTCACTCATGATGCTCGAGAAAAAAACCCACAATGTTGCACTGTCAAAACTATTACAGTTTCAAAGAAAGGGAACATGAGAGTATAAAATGTAGAAATGTAACTAAACAATCAATATGTGATGCTAGCATGTTTGTAATAGGTTTACTATAACTGTTAAGCTAATTTATGTTAGGCTTTGGGGGTTATGGTAGCTGCACCAACACAGTTCCCTATAGTCTAGAGAACTAGTGTTCTCACGAGTTCTTCACTTTAACACGCATGGGTGTGCTACAAGTAAGAACAGCAATGAAGAAAGTTGATTTAAATTTCACATTAGGTATGAGACCTAAAGATAAATTCAGGAATAAAGAATGAGGTTGAGCCTACAATCTACAACGGTAATCTGCCCTCAAGATCCACTAATGCAATCATAGCACAAAATAAACCAATCACCAACTGATTGTACCTAAGGACCACTCCATGAGATAGAACCCATGCCTGACACTGCCAGGTGGCTAAGCATCTCAAACCATATAGATCACAGACCTGGGAAAAAGCAAATACTGCTAAGAAAACAGCAATAGCATAACTCTAATGACCTTCTGCTGTACTCATAGATCAGTACCTTGCTCAGCCATCATCGGAGAGCTAAACAGAACCCGGAGGTGGTTTTTACTTTTTGTTTATGTTTTTTTATTGGCAACCATGCCTCTATGATGGAAACAAATATAGAGACGGAAGCAAGTACAGAAACCTAGAGCTGTACAATGAGCAGAGGGTGAAGGACTGTGGAACACTGTGTCTTCAATAAAATACCTCCGTCAAATCCCTCCCCTCAAAAATGCTGCAGAAGAAGAACAGGAAGACTGTAGAGCCAGTGGGATGGAAATCACCAAGAAAACATGGCCTCTTAGACACTAGGGGACTGGCACATAAGAACTCAGAGACAGTGGCAGCACGCTCAGGGTCTGCACAGGTCTAAGCCACATGGCATCCCAGTGCCGAGAGGGTAAGCAGACACAGGCCCCATCCCTAACCCAGCCGCTACCTCCAGCTGATAACGGCTCACAGAGGAAAAAGAAGTTTTCTCCAACACAGCCTCCCTGAGCATACAAGCCACATGTGAGGGCAGGCCCCTTGCCCAGGAGAAGATGGTTAACATAAAACAAACTCAGTGGTATTTTTAGAGACTTTTTAGTTTCACTATGCTTTGTCTGGGCATTGGGAAAAAAATGAGTTGAGGCAGTTAATGGCAAAAATAATATAATTCTATACTAAAATATCCATATATTAAAATTGGAAATTAGCATGATCTCCATACATGAAATTTGAAAATTATAATGTTACAGTGTCAAAATTAAAGTTATATAGCAAGGCAAAACAGAGTATACAGGGCTACATTTTCTACTTTTAATTTGAAATAAAATATTAAATATTTAATTCTAACTTAAATTTCTAAATTATATTAAGTATTTAACTAAAGCAAAATGTTTAAAATAGGTTTGGCTTTTAAAAATCACAATTAAATATGACTTAAATATCCTTCTATTTCCTAACTTCATCTTCAAGTTGATTTTATTTGTCCAGGTAGAAAGGTTTTATTTACATAGGTAGACACACGTGCACACAATGAAGCTCATACAGCTAAGCCCTAAAATGTTAGTAATCATATATTATAATCTCAATTCTAGATGATTTAGAATTTATATTCTAAAGACACAGGCGGTCTGGGTTGCTGATGAAGAAAACAATCCACCCTGGCAGAGCCACAAAGAAGCAACAGATTGGGTCACAAAACCCAATGATCGGAACAGGAAGCGCTCCAGGAACAGGTGGTCTCAGAACATGCTGTAAACCTAGCTTCTCCCCACTCCTCTCTCAGGCCCACTCTGTGATTGGCCAGATTCTCAGGCTCCTGGTGACACCTGAGGCTATGATGTTGGTTTTAGTCGTTTTCATCTAACTCAATGCAGAGTGCTGACCTCTTGAGTACAGCTCACACGCACCAACTTCTGAGACCATTGCTAGCACCATGGCCAGTGCTAACAAGCCCACTGTGGCAGGTGCTGGAAGAGGGCCTTCCCTGATGGCTTGTGTTCCTTTATATCACAGTTTCTTATGTGCTGTCTCATGCAGACAAAACCAGCACTGGTGTTATTCAGTCGTGTGCACAAAACACTGTTGCAAGAGTTATAAGAGGGCCTTATCTGCCTTAGTTTGGCTTCCACTCAGAGACTAAAGCACTCAGAACAAACCTTAACACATAGGGAACCCTCAATAAACATTCAATTGGCTTAGGTAATTATGCTGCTGTATGACTGACAGAATCAACTTCATTAAAGTCAGACTAAGAAAGATATTACCAAAATTATACACTAATTACTCAGAATTGAGCCTTTTGGGCCTTAATTCTAATTAAGTAGAAAAACGATTCTTAAACATGATCTCCAGTCCCTCTCCTCTTGATTTATCCTGCCTGTAGAACATACATTAAGCCAATGGTTTTAAAAAATCTGGGAGAAAATCCAATCAAACCATTGACTCTAAGCTAGACCATGGCAGGTCAGTCTATGTTATTTCCAGTACAGCTACTGCAAAGCAATGGAACCATTCCTCTGTTCTGACTGACAGTGATGGAGGAGCTCACTGCCAAAGATTTCTGTTTACACTATTATTTATACATTTGGAAGGAAAAACATACCACTTTGCTCCTGCAATAACAAACTGTTTCTGTGACTGCAGAGTAAGGAGCATTGTTATTCTTTTGAGAAGTCAACCTAAGTCACATGCTTATAGTTTTAGGAAAAAAAACAGTGGAAGATTAAAAATAAAAGCATTTAAGAAGAAAATTTTACTTACAACATACAACTGTTTTAATTAAAATACAAGTACATGAAATCTAGCAAGCTTACTAATAAAATGCTTTTTTAAAGAAAATACAAAGCTCAGTTTAACACAATATCTTTTCCCTCACCTCAACTAGACACAAACTGCATTCATTTCTGGCGTGCATTTGAGCTAAAACACTAGGAACATATTCTCACATAAACAGTGATGGGTAAAGTAATTAGGATATCATTTAACCTACTTTTCAAGTACAAGCTTGAACCCTGGGACCCTTCTTCATCACAGCCACATAAGGAGAGGTTGCTGGGAACAATTTTGAAATAATTAATAAAGAAGCAATATAATTAACATGAAGGTTATTTCTAAACATTGAGGTATCTTCAGAATTCAACTCTAACACTGGTTAATCAGGATGGTCAACCCCACAGAATTTAGAATTATCATGGTAACGAACCTCTGGGTGTGTCTGTGAGGAAATATCTGGATCAGGTTCGGTGACGCAGGAAGACCTACTTCTCTGGGCAGCACCCACACAGGCTTCAGTTTGAGACAAAAAAGGAGGAAATAAGCTGAGCACTCCACTCATCACCTCTGCGCAGCTGCCTCAAGCTCCTGCCACCAGAGTTTCCTGGCTTGGTGAACTCTGAGCAAAAACAAACCCTTTCTTCCTCAACTGATTTTGACATATTTTGTTCCCATAGTGAGACACACATAACTGACATACAAATTTATAAAATATGGCCATAATATTTCCATTTATGTGCTAGTATTCAATTATATTTAAATGTATATTATTATTTTGTACAAAAATGGCAATCCTATAAAACCAATACTGTTGCTGCTGCCGCCTCCTTTGTATACTCACTTTGTTTTTAGCTGTAATTTCAGCTATCAAGTACATCCCAGTTATAAATGTTTTGGCACATTTTATTTTACAATAACATGAATAGCTGAGAAAGGTCTGAAACATTCCGGCAGAAAACAACTCCTGAGGTTTCCTTTGAACACATATGCTCTTAAAATGTTTTAAAGTTGCTCCAACTTCAGTGAGGGTCTGCTCCGAATAAGTTGGAGAGAGATTGAAAGAGACACCTAATGTCAACCTCTGACTTCCACACACATCAACATATTTTTCAGCTTGAGCAGGCTGAAAAATAGGATGCTTAAACATGCCTCGGTTTTCAATTTTTTTTCTTTTATAATATACAGGCCCCCTTTTTCAATCAATATCTTAACAAAAATACAAACAGCAAAACAGGAACATGCAGCTGGTCTGCTAGAAGTAGGACTCAATGTCCCACTAAATATTCTCAGCATAAACTAGGCTTTGTTCTAACTGAGAGGAGACACTTAACCCCCACACTTTCTTAAGGCACTCCCATATTGGGATTACTGTGGCTCGCTTAACAGAGACAATTCAGAAACCCAGGGGCACAAAGCTCCAGTAAATAATGAAGAAACTTTCCTTTTATTTCCTTTTCTATACTTAGCAAGGAAACCTATACATCTCTGTGGGAAAATGTCTGCATGCCAAACCTTTCATTAGGAATTCTATATATGTGACTCCAGGCAATTTTCCAAAATTCATTTCAGAAAACCTTACGTCCCATTTAAAAAACTAGGAAGTTGAGGTCAAAGAGGACAAGTAACTTACCCACAGTCACAAAGAAAGGCCAGGATTCAATGCAGCTGATCTCAAAGGCTCACCATTATATCACATCGCCTCCACATTCATAAACATTACATGACTTTGCTATTACCATTTTTACAAAAAAATCCCCTGGCTAAAAGCCCATAAAAGTTTTCTCATTTACACTATTAAAAACAGTCCCGCTTCTGGAAATGATCCTCTCACTGTAATAGTGCCTATCACAATGATTCCAGCTCAGGCTGTTTCCTTTGGTAAATAATGCTTCTCCCCACTGTTTCTAAAAAAGCTGGTACAGCTTCAAGAACGGTGCTTTTCGTCCTGACTCTACATGGACAGGACAAATGAGACTCTACCCCAGGAGTTAGTGTTAAGGGATCTCATCAGCTTTGAAAGCTGCTGGACAGGAAATGCAACACTGAACTGTGCCATGTGCCTAGGTCACAGGGTCAGTACCTGTAACAGTGTCATTGAGTCAATCCCAGTCATTACACAGAACAGGGAGAAAAAGAAGCCCAAGTTGAAAGAGCTAAATTTATAAAATGTTTTAAAATTCACATCTCAAGTATAGAAAAACAAACATTAAGGCTAATGGCACAAAATATACAAGTTAATGAATTATTAGACATTTATGAATGGACTGCTAATAGAATTTATCACAATAAATGGTGTTCTCCTTTGGCCTCTGCAAGGAATTGGTTCCAGAACCCCAGGACTGCCTCCTGCTATCACAGAAAAATCGAGTTTTTGCAGATGATCAAGCACCTTAAACAAAACGAGGCCATTTTTACATATAATCGATAGCATCTTCCCATGTGCACAAGGCATCTGTAGATGTTTATGAAACCTAGTACAATTAAAATTGTATGTAATTGCTTTATTACGTTGCTTGGGGAAAAGGAGAAGACTGCTGAACTTGTTGAGTCCAGATATAATATTCTTCAAAGATTTTTACCTGATTTCAGTTGGATCTGTTCGTGTAGAACCTATGGTCGAAGCAACAAGCTGTATTAAAATGTTTTAAAACACCACTGAGTAGTTTATGTAAAAGTCATTATCTGAAAATTAATGTAGGGAGCCAAGAGGAAAGATTCTCCAACTGCCCTCTGTTTCAGGGGCCTGGGACACAAACAACAGTGAATTAGTGACTCAGCTGGAGAAGGACTCGTGTTGAGCGTGAGCACATTTTCAAATGCACTGCCAGCAACAGAGCAGTGACAATTATGAATAATGTATACTATTGCAATCAGCTTTACATCGTGATTTTTATAAAAATGCTAAACTAAATTAAAATGCCAGTATACATATGTAAGTACAAGACACAGAAATGACCTAACAGTTTCTAAGCATATACAACAGGCTAATTATTAATTATTCACTTAAAAACCTTTATGACTGATTACCTAATAACAGAGAAGTCACAAAGTGCAAACCTTCGTCTTCCGTTTTACAACAGGCCTTCACTAAGCCTTGGCAATAATTCATTTAGTATCACAAGACACAACAAAGGCTTCATCAGTGTATAATTTCTACTTAAAAGTGACCCATACCCAAAGAACTTGCACGTACACATGAGTCAAATTTAATTATTTTGTACACGATTCAAATTTAACTATTTTGTGTGTCTAGTATGCTGCTACTTTACCCCAGACACATCTTTTACAGGATAGTTGTTAGCTTTCTTTTTTTGTGCATGTTTTTCAGAGACAATGACACTTCTGTATTCTTTGTGATTTTACGGCCCATGTTTAGTTTTAATGGATGCCAAATGTACCTATGAACAGTGAGTTAGTGAAGTTCTTTTTTGTCTTCAGTTGACCTCAGTAACTCTTACTTAAAATGTAGGTACTCTTACTGCCCCACTTCACGTGAAAAACATGAATAATTCCAAAGGTAACACCACCAGTGGGACTTCACTCTGATGCTGACCGGATGTGAGGCTAAGGTCCCCCACACCGATCTTTTTCAGTGTCCTTTGCTCCCTTATAATGGGCAACATTTCCAAGACTGCATCTTTCCTTTATTTCTACAGAGAAGTCTTCAGTAAGTTCATCTGCCATGCAATTTCAACACAGTCACAGTGGCGAAATTCCACAATCTGTATGCCGAAAATTCATAAGAATGCTGTACTTTCCAAATCCCCAAAGGATATATTCAACTGGACAACCTATTATTATCCCCAAATGGGGCAGGTTTCCAAAAATCCTTTGTAAGTTTAATTTAATTTAATACATAAGGAATCTGTTAGATGCAGAAGGAGATGAGCAGGGAGGTAGGGAGGAAGGAGTGACTGAGGGAAAAGAGACACAAATATACACAGAGAGAGAGACAGACAGACAGACAGACAGCAACAGATACAATTCATCCTATTCTTTCAAAGTTCATAGAAATTTCATTCTATATTCTTTTTCATTCTATTCACTATAAATATTATCTAGTCCAAACACGTTTCCCTCAAGAAATGTCTGTGGATGTGAATTTCTACCTCATTTCTACTCCCTCTTGTCCCTAGTATTACTTTGTTCTTAAGGCTCACCATCACAGACTAATATTCCATTTTTTTTTAATCCAGTCATAGCCCAATGTCTACCACATAAAACCCACCTGGTGTACAATTCCTTCTTAATTCAGACCCTGTGTGCCCTCTGTTGTCATCAGCCATCAACTTTAGTCTTCCGGTTGTCTAAACTTCTGTATCATTCCCTTCAGTATGGAACACCAGCTTTTCTCTCTCATCACCCATCCATACTCATCAATGCTCAGTTTCTCCATGTGCCCTGAATCCAGCCTAGTGCACACAGGCTCATTAGTGCTTTCAAACAAAAGAGGACTAAGCAGAGGTCAGGAGATCCAGGTTCCAGGCCAGGCTCTTAGATGAGCCAGCAGTTTGTCTGCATTAGTTACCTTCTGTTGCTGACAAACACACCTTAAAGAAAGGGTTTAGCAGGGCCTATGTGCAGAGCTATAGAGTCCATTATGGTGAGAAAGGCACAGAGACCATTAGGAAAGGCATGGCAGGAGAGAGAAGCTGGTTGATCACATTTTCATCAATACAGGAAGCACACAAAGAGAACAGGAAGTGGGGTGAGGTCATAAAAACCTCAAAGCTCACTCAGTGATATAGTTTCTCCAGGAATGCTCTATCTCTCAAAGATCCCAAAACCCCTCAAACAGTGCCATCAACTGGGCAGCAGGTGTTCAAATATGTGAGCCTATGTAGGGCTCTCTATACTAACATCAACAACTGTAACTCTGAGCAAGAGTCTGAAATAGAAAAGGATCCACACCTCTGTTTCCTCAACAAAATGAGATGTCGAATTAGATTATCTCTAAAATCACCTAGGTATGAGCATTCTTTAGTTCCTAAAACATTTGTCTTACTATTTTGTTACTTAATCACAATTAAGGATTTATGTAAGTACAATGTTTGCTAAATTATATATGTCAGTATATTAATTAATGTTAATATATGTCAGTAATTAATAAATATTCTGAGGAGGAAAGTCATATGTTTTATGCATTTGTGAACTCAGTAAAGTATAGTGTAGTTACTCTCTTTCAGCTTTTTTTATTTGGGCTATAGGATTGTAAATCTGGATAGATACACACAGGGCCAGAAGTCTGTTGTATAACATTTTCAAATATGCTTACCTGCTATTCCTTTAATAAAGATTATTTGAAATCTATTAAGTGTCTTGTCCAGGTGTGCTACAGAGTAACAGGTAACACAGTCCAACAACTGCTTTCATGAACAAGAGCTAACCATTCCCAAGAACAGAACATGGCATCATGTTCTGTTAAAATGTTGCGTTAAAATCATTTTATCAAACCAATTTTGTTTACAGCTACTAAGGCAAGGATGATCAATTAGAAAGGCCTTATAAAACTACAAAGAAAGCTGTCAAAGTGCTTGTGTTTCCTGGCACAATAATTTTTTTAAGTTTTTCTCAGGAAAAGGATGACATTTTTTCAGAGTCAGAAACTCAAACAAGGAAGGTAATCATCTATATTACAGTTATATGCCAAATTTTAAAACTTATGAATATTCCCAATGTGCCTACATACACCTGTGCACATATAGGAAAATATAAAGATTAATTTTGGTATCCTCACTGAATAGTTTCTAATATTTTATTCAACATGATGTTTTACAATAATTCAATAATGCATTTAAAAACTTACATAATAACCCATGTTAGAAAAAAAAATTAAAGTGTTTTAAGGCTTGAATCTTGTATTTAATCTCAGAATCTTAGAAATGGAGGACTCAGAACCCCGAGTCTAACACAATGTATCTTACACAATGAAGCACAATAAATAAGTGTTGTCTTCTTGATCTTACAGAACAAAGAAGATAATGCACCATGAAGCAGATCCTAATTTCCCTCCATCATCCATTTAAGCAGCTGGCTCATTCTCAGCTCATTCACTTATCTTTATCTCTAATTTTTTCTATCACAGAGCAATATGTTTAAACTGTTAGGAAAACAGAACCATGGAGGTCAGAATATTCTTTTACAGGCATAAGCTTTCAATTACAATGTATATCTTTCTGAGTCCTGCAGTTTGTGACAGAATCGTACTATGTGGCCCAAGCTGGACTTGAACTCCCATCCTTCCCATCCAAGCTTCTAGAGTGCTGGGGTTATAGCACGAGCCACAGAACCTGGTTATCTTTTAGATTATGGCAGATGACGATAGAACCTGACTTAAAATTATTAAGGGCAAGGGTGTATTTTTATCCATTCGTTTATAAGAAGCATCTATTTAGCACCCTGTGTGCAGACACACCTCTAAGATAACAATGCAGCTTCACGTGGGAAGAGCGACACATGCACACAGGCAATCAAATGAAATGATCACCTTGCTCCCAGGAAGCTTAGAATGAGCAACATTTGAATGTCAGAACAAAGGCTCACCAAATGCTATTCAGATAAAAGAGTGGAGAACATCGGGCAAAATAAAATATGCAAAAGAGAAGAAAGGATGTGTGGAAATCTTTGAGAAATTCTACACAAAAGGTGCCTCTCGCTTGGCTCAGGAAAAGTGGGATCAAAACACTGACAGATGAGCCAAGACCCAATGCACTGAGCTTCATATTAAACATGGAGGTGCAATTAAGAAGTTCTAGGTAGCAAAATGTCAGGACAGAACTTCATGCTAGGACAAAATGAAGCTAGGTCTTAAAGGGAAGATTTTAAGGGCCAGAAGGTAAGTTGAGAGTTTAAGGTAGATCACTGGGTGGAGATGACTGGAGCTCTGCTAAAGCAGTAAGACTTCCAAGAGTGGCGGAAAGAGTAACTACAGCGTTACTACCATACACATATGTACTATATTCGGCGATACAGACATCCACATCTAAAGTAAGAAGTGACCTGTCTGTATTTTGTCTAGTCGGGACTACTTTACATGAAGATCTCTTAAGTGTTTAAAGCTATCTGAAAAAGTTCTCTAAATATATGAATTTCAAAACTCTGTCCTCCATAAACTTACAAGAAATCCATAGGTTCCAATCATGACCCCTTTAACTATCTATCTGATGCCGTAGCAACAATTCTTTTCATTACATGCAAAAGGGGTTAATGAATAAATTCTACCTCCCAATTATAAGTATGCTAATGTGGCCATGGGGAAATCATTCCACTTTTGGACAGCCCCCAAGTTACAGAAATAAGAATTAAAATGCTTCTTAGAAGACAAAAAAAAAAAAAGGAAAGTAAAATGCTTTTATTTTTTTAGTAATTTTTATTTTTTTATATTAATCACAGGTTATTTAGTTTGTATCCCAGCTGTAGCCCCCTCCCTCATTCCCTCCCAATCCGAACCCTCCTCTCTCATCTCCTCCCTGTCCCTTTCCAAGTCCACTGATAGGGGAGGTCCTCCTCCCCTTCCATCTGACCCTAGCTTATTAGGTATCTTCAGGACTGGCTGTTATGTCCTCCTCTGTGGCCTAGCAAGGCTGCTCCTCCCTCAGGGCTGGGGAGGGGAGGTCAAAGAGTCAGGCATTGAGTTCATGTCAGAAATAGTCCCTGTTCCCCTTACTAGGGTACCCACTTGGATACTGAGCTACCACAGGCTACATCCGAGCAGGGGTTCTAGGTTATATCCATACATGGTCTTTGGTTGGAGAAACAGTGTCATAAAAGACCCTTGTGCCCAGATATATTTGGTCCTTGTGGAGCTCCTGTCCTCTCCAGGTCATACTAACTCCCCCTTCTTTCATATGGTTTCCTGCACTCTGCTGAAGATTTGGTTAGGAGTCTCAGTATCTGCTTTGATACACTGCTAGGTAGAGTCGTTCAGAGGCCCTCTGTGGTAGGCTCCTGTCCTGTTACTTGTTTTTCTCCTACTTCCAATGTCCATCCCATTTTTCTTTCTAAGTGAGGGTTGATTATCTTACCCCAGGTCCTCTTTCTTGTTTATCTTCTTCAGGTTTACAGATTTTAGGATGTTTATCCTATCTTATAGGTCTAGAACCCACTTATAAGTGAGTATATATTGTGTGTGTGTTTCTGCTCCTGGGATACCTCACTCAGGATGATCTTTTCTAGATCCCAACATTTGCCTGCAAATTTCAAGATTTCCTTGTTTTTAATTGCTGAGTAGTATTCCACTGTGTAAAAGTACCACAATTTCTGTATCCATTCCTCCGTTGATGGACATCTGGGTTGTTTCCAGGTTCTGGCTATTATGAACATTTGCTCAACCATGTTTGTAGCAGCTTTATTCGTAAAATGCTTTTAAAATATGCTACGTCCCAGTAAGGTGTCTTAGTCATAAATAGTAGCAAAATATAAGTAAGTAGGGGTAAGTATACTTGTTACCTTGAGGCCTGGCTCTGATGATTAATTATTAATAGCTTTCTGTAAGCCACAAAATGCAAACAGTGTATGCCTAGTATCCAGCACATGGACAGAAGAGGCTATGTGGTGCTTTAAAACAACAGTCAATGCACACCCCGACTATCACACACAGCACTTGCAACTATGGAGAAAGAAACTGGCAAAATACACTTCCAATCAGCGGCTTCCAAAACAGTGGCTTCCCTTTCATAATGTTTTCTTCATTGCTTAATTCATTTTACCACAGGAACTGCATTTAAAATCCTTAAACTTTTTACAACATTTGTTATATAACTGAAACATCATAGAACCTGTCTTCTCCAAACATTTCAGATAAAATCAACATATACTCATTAAATTCAAAATCTGTGAAAGGCTTACATTTATTAAATGCAGATATGTCATGTTCTTTTACTAGAAGCCTCATTAAACTGCAAGTTGCCATTGCCTCTTTTTTATGACAGTTTTTATTAATTATTTTATTATATTATTATATAATATATTAAATTATTACATATTTATTAAATAAAAATAAATTAAATCAACTATTTGTCAAATTATTGGATAATTATTAAATTATTATATTGTGTTAATATTAATAATATGATATATAATTATTAAGATATATATGTTTCCTTCCCTTTCCTCCTTCCAAATCCAATATACCCTTCCTTTCTCTTTCAAATTCAGAACCTCTTTCTCCATAAATTGTTGTTGCATACATGTATATATGTTCCTAAATATCTAAATGCAACCTCCTCGGTCTGTATAATGTTATGTATGTATGTTTGCAGGGCTGACCACTTGGTACTGGATAACTAATTGGTAAGATCTTCTCCAGAGAAGGCTATTTCTTCCACCGTCAGGAGTCCCCTAAGATCCATGACTTCAGTGTCCCTGAGCAGGTGGACAGGCGTCCAGCACCAGGCATCATTCCCCTCTTGTTTGAGTGGGTCTTAAGTGCAACTGGAGAGCAGTTGGTTACCATCAAGACATGTGTGCCAACTACCCCCTCGGATAGTTCCATGCTGCTTCTTGTGGTGATTTATAGGTGTTACAGCTAGGTAGGACTATTGGTTGCTTCCCTCCTTCGGAAGCTTGCATGGAGCCTTATGGTACCATGAAAACTAGCTTGGCAAAAGTTCCAGAATTTATACTTTTTTAAATTCATACTTTACCCTCAAAATGGTGGCCAGCAAAGTCGTAACAATTTTGAGACTGTTGATATAAAACAAACAAACAAAACCCTCAAACCACAGATTTTATCTTAAAAAGAATAAAACATAATTTGTTCTTGAGCCAAATTTGAGTAACTGTGTCCCAGGAATATAGATTTAGGTAATCCCAAATCCCATGTTACAAAATGGAAGCAGTTTCGTAAAGTTTTACGGAACAAAAGTCATAAATCAAGGCAAGTTGAAAATACAGTAGTGTGTGGCAGGAACAGCAAGATGGGGGAAGCGTAGCATCTTTCTTAAGAGCTATCTGATGACATTATTAGCTTTTGGATTAGTGGAAGCCAGGGGCCTAGTGAATTAGTAGATTTTGAAAGGGTTTTATCAGCTGAGTGTGGTGGGGCGTGATCTCAGTCCAAAATTGAAAACAACAAATTAAAAGGTTTTTCTCTACCATTCACAGTTAGTTCTGACACAGACATGGGTTAAGTTTGGCAATTCATGGGGCTAAAACTAGTCAGAGATTAGGGAATTAGCCTCTGGACCAGCAACATCCCAACTTCCCCACCTAACTGGAGCTCTAATCGGTCAATCAGTTTCTGAAAACACAGCTTCTTTCCAGGAGGCACGTGTAGATATTCACTGCAGTCTCCCCCATACCTTCGTGTCGGGTTTTATCAACTTACTAGACAGAGGATGGGATCAAAGGACTAAGGAAAGAAACCCAGTGGGGCCAACAACCCAGTGTTTGCTGTCCTTCCACACTTGGAGGACTGACCTCGGTATCTCATTACTATTCATGAGCAGCTAGCGTACTGGACACTGCATTAGGCATTTATAGCTTTGGTCCATCGGCCATCCATCCTTGCTGTCCTCACATGCCTTCAGAACAAGGCATAGACATGTAAGTTTCTACATATTTTTAGAAAGAAAGATGAGTGTTACGAAATAACAATGAAGACAGCATACTCTTGAGGATTAAACAGTGTCCTGATTGAGCTACTATATTTTACATGGTGTAAGTTAGCCACACTATATAAAGGTTAAATAAATACTTTTTTTGTCTCTGACACCCTCGTCATAATATAGTCTACTCATATCGTAAATATTTACTGTAATTTTTAAATAAAAGCAACAAAGGAAACAAATCAAACACCTTCATGGACAGTTACCCTAAATTCCAACCTTAGTCACTAGTACATTCTTCCCATTTCCCAGCCTTCTTTCTCTATCTTTTCCCACTCACTTCTTAAAGCATCACTCAAGTGTTCTTCTCCCTGAGGCCTCACCTGTGGATGCATGCATTTGCTTGCACAGGTTGTATTTTGAATGCTTTTACAATTCCTTACTGCTGGTAAGCATCTAAAATTCAGGGCACCATTTTAGATGCCAGCCACATTTTTCAATGGGACACATGGCAACCAAGTATTTTTCCCACCTACCCAGCTCTCTGCAACAGGAATATTAACATCCATTTCTATCCACTTGGCACCCATCTCAGATGACAGGAGGGATGTGACAATTACTTCCTTTATGTTCAGGGAGGGCTCTCTCTGATGGGATAATGTTGAATGTTTAAAGCAACCTGTGTGGCTATCTAAAGGGGAAGCACTCTAGAGTAGAAAACAGAAAAGCCCAAAAGGCTACAGGTCAAGGAACATTCGGGAAGAACACGGAAAGCCCTGCAGCTGTGCAGAGTGAGCAGGCTGGCTAGCCATATGAATCTGAAGTCAAGCAAGCATGGTGGGAGATCACATTGCCTCTCATGGGCACAGGAAATCGCTTGGGTTTTGAATTATAAGGGAAGTCCTTAAAATACACAGAGAAAGAAAATAATATAAGATAAACTACATTCTAAAATTATACTGTTATGTGAAAAAAAAAATCCTGGCTGAGGAAAAAGGTAGTAGCAAGAAAAGTAGAGGCATAGAAGACAGATTGGTGTCAAATGAGAATGATCAGCCAGAGAGCAGGAAGATTTCTGGATTTAATTAATGAACATGGTGACCTAGACCCTTTATTCCCTGCAACAAGATCTTACCACCTGTTAGCTGTCAAATGTGACAAAAATGTTTGTCAGCAAAACAGGACCTCAGAGAGAACAGAGAAAAAGAAAACTGCTTACAAGGCAACTGGTGCTTTATTATAAGGGTTTTTATACAATATACATTATTAATTTAAATGTGGCTCACCGAATCTGTCAGATCGTGAAATGGTAACTATAAAGATAATGAATTAATCTCCCTAGTCTCTCTTTGAGGACAAAGTAGAGAAATCTGAAAAAATGTAAATAGAAACAAGACTGTTTAAATGTTTACTTGAAGAGAACTGGAGAACTGACAGCAATGGCATTCCTCTTTAACCTGTTCCTCAAATGCCCAAGCAAAGAAAGGTAAGCTGATCAGACTAGTCTCTGAAAACAGGGGTACAGGTGTGGGAGGGACTCAGGTGGCCTATAATCCTCTCAGGTAAGCTAAGTGTGAGGCCAGCCTGGGCTAGATAGTGAATTCTGGGCTTGACTACCTTATGAAACTGTCTCCAAAAAGAAAAGAAAAAGGTAAAAGGCAATATCTTAGTTTTTCCTAAAACTATTTTAGCTCATACTTCAGTGTACAGTCCATCATGGCGTAAAGCCAAGGCAGCAGGAACTTGAAGATGCTGTCACATCATACCCACAGTCAGAAAGCAGTCAGGGATGAATGCGTGCTGCCTCTCAGTTCCTCTCCTTTCACAGTTCAGGGTCCCAACCACGGAATGGCGCTGCCCACAGTGCAAAGGTCTTCCCCCCTCAAACAATGTAATTTCCGACAGGCACGATCAGGCCCATCTCCCAGGTGATCTCATCAAGCTGACAATGTTGCTTAACTATCATGAGTGAGTTCTCTTACTATACTGGGTGAAGAACACGATAAATGCCAAAATCACAATGGCATATCGCCAAAACATCAAAATGGCTAAAACTAAAGAATTATTGCTGCCAAGTTTGGGAAGAAAGGCAGAACAGTTCCAACTTTTACAAGTTTCTGTACAACTGCTTTAAAATTAAACACACACAAATTTATATGCATGTAGTATGTATATGCATACATGCATACATACATATGTATATGCATGCATGTGTGTATGTGTGTTGCAAAAATAAAATGATTCTTCACCTCTCGCTATCAACATGCTCTTTGAAACACAACTGCATTATTTCCCATCAACAATTGGAATATCGTTCCCTGTTCCTTAAGCTGGCCCCTTTCTTTACATTAACCAACAAAATGCAGTAAAAAAATAACTGTGCCCATTCTTGCCTCCTCTTCAGAGGGCCTTCTGTCCTTCTGCAGGAAGAGAACAAGCCCACACGAAGTCAATAAGAGAAACATGAGGTAGGGCAGCCTTCTCCCATTGAAGGAAGCCATTTGAGCCAGCTCTGCCAAAGGGAACTACTGAGGCACAAGAAAGTCCCCAGAGACCCAGCCACACAAACTACCCTGGCCTCCACCACAAACATGTTATGGTGGCTAATGCTTTAAACCTCTAATCTGGATGGTTTATTACCCAGCAGCAGCTAACTGTTGGCACCAGAAACATGATCTCACCCTACTTTAAAATGTGGGACTGGAACAGGAGTCCAGGGGTTTGAAAAATGATGATCAAACTATCAGCAAAAGCTGTAAAATGGTAGCAAAACTGTTATTGGATACAGAAAGCAATAAAAACAAAGGAGAAACAGTAACAAAATGATTGGCAAATTATGTGGCCAGTATACTGCAAAGGTAAGAATTTGACTTAGTAAACATTCACATCTATCTGAGATGCCCGGGCAGAAAGCTGTGACAGCTGATTGCTTGTAGCTATCTACACACCATAATGCATTAGAGCAAGAAAGAGATAAGCAAAAGAAAATCCAACTGATGATAAGCAAAGCAGAGAGGAAACACAGAAAGAATAGGACCTGATCTCCAGTCTCTCAATGAACTTGCACAAAAGCACTCACTAAAGGCAATGTGACCTGGAAGTGTGGACCCAAGGACACATGTAACACCTTATGCCTTTAAACAATTAGAGATACAAAAGCAAAAGCCTTCTTCAATCGTTTTTTTTTCCACCCCCTCCCAAGCTCTTACTCCTTTCCTTCCCATCCTGTACATCAAGTCTCATCAGGACTGAGTGCCTCTTCCACTGAGGCCAGGAAAGGCAGCCTCACTAAGGGGAAGTGATCCAAACGCGGTCGACATACTCCATGTCTAAAACAGAGCTCCCCACAACACCCCCACCCTCCGCCCTACTTCTTAGGGAACCCACATAAAGACCAAGCTGCCCATCAGTTACATATGTATAGGGGGCCTAGGTTAGTTGACTCTGTTGGTCTTCTTATGGCGTTCGTGTCCCCTCCGGGTCCTTCTATCCTTGCCCCTATACTTCCAGAAGACTCCCAAAGCCCTGCCCCATGTTTGGCTGCAAGTCTCAATATCTGTTTTGATCTGCTGCTAGGTGGAGCCTCTTAGAGAACAGTTATGCCAGGCTCCTGTCTGCAGGCATAGCAGAGTATCATTAATAGTGTCAGGGGTTGTCTCTACTGTGAGATAGGTCTCAGGTTGAGGAAGTCATTGGTTGGACATTCCCTCAATCTCTGCTCCCTCTATCCGTCTACTTCTTGTAGGGAGGGTAAACTTTGGGTAGAAGGTTTTGTGGGTTGGTTGGTGTTCCCCTTCCTCCACTAGGAGTCTTGTCTGGCAAGAAGATGGCCAGTTCAGTCCCCACGTCCTCATATGCTAGAAGTCTCAGCTAGAGTCATCCTCATTTCCTCCCAGGAGCCTGGGCAGGAGGTTAAGAAAGCTGAAAGAGAGAAGAGAAGCCTTCTTCAATCTTAAGGAAGTTGTCCCAAGGCAGTTGGATACATGCAAACTCAGTCTAGATTGAGGAACATTCCCCAAACAATGCTAGGTATGGTTCTTGGCAAAGTTGGATGGGATTAGATTAATAGATGGTTAACAACTAAAAAAAAAAAAAAAAAAAGATTTTATTTATTTATGTTGTGTATATGAATGCTCTATCTGCATGTATACCTGCATGCCAGAAGAGGGTATCAGATCACATTATAAATGGTTGTGAGCCACCATGAGGTTGCTGGGAATTGAACTCAGGACCTCTTGAAGAGCAGACAGTGCTCTTAACCACTGAGTCATCTCTCCAGTGGTTAACAACATTTTAAGAGAGTCACACTGGCCAAAGAAAAGACAATCAGACTATTCAAACAAGCCTCTATAACTACTATTTGCAGACTTGAAAATACTGCTCATAGAGTGAGTTTATTTGCTAATACTGTCTTTAGAAGTAACTATAGGTGGAAATGGAAAAGAAGAATGACCCAGAAGGGAGTTAGTTCAGTAGGAAATGAGCTGACATAATAGTGTCCCAAGAGCATTCATAATTACTAGGATTATAAATACAGTGCATGACTATCAAAGCAGATGCTGAGACTTATGGCCAACTGTTGGGGACAGTGCATGGACTCTTATGAAAGAAGTGGGAAATAATAAGATCTGGAGAGGACAGAAGCTCCACAAGGAAAGCAACAGAACCAAAAAATTTGAACACAGGGGTCTTTCCAGAGACTCATACTCCAACCAAGTACCATGCATGGAGATAACCTAGAATCCCTGCACAGATGGAGCCCATGGCAGTTCAGAGTCCAATTGGGTTACACAGTAATGGGAACAGGGACTGTCTCTGACATGAACTGATTGGTCTGCTCTTTGATCACCTCTCCCTTAGGGGGAACAGCCTTACCAAGGCACAGAAGATGACAATGCAGCCATTCCTGATGAGATCTGATAGACTAAGATCAGAAGGAAGGAGAGGAGGACTTCCCCTATCAGTGGACTTGGGGAGGGGCATTCGTGAAGAAGGGGGAGGGAGGGTGGGATTAGGAGGGGAGGAGGGAGGGGTTTATGGGGGGATACAAAGTGAATAAAGTGTAATTAATAAAAATTAAAAGGAAAAAAAAGAAATAAATAGAGTGCATAATCTAGTAAGAACTCTCCAGAAGGGTTTCAAAATTCTTTCAACCATAGAGTCAAATCCCTCATATTCTTCTTGAAAAAGAACGTCTATTGCGGTTAATACTGTCCCTATGTCATCACCATACATTTAGGTCCTGGAAAGAATAATCTAATTGTTACATCTCTAGAACAAAAGAAGCCCTGCCCTAAGAGCAGTGTTCAGACTTCATGAAGACAATCTTGAGTTTCAAGTTTACTACTACAGCTGTGAGCACTACTGGACTCTTGGAGGGATGGAGAAATGATGCAGATATTTGCAGCTGTTATGGCTTGAAATGAGATGCCCCACCCCTACCCCAGACAAACTGGATTGCACAGAAATTTTAACAGTGTGTATATCAAAACATAAACAATACAGTAAAAATCCAACCCAAAGGCTGAGAGAAAATATTTGCAAAGTATATGGCTGAAAAAGATTAATGACCAGAATATATAAAAGTACTCCTAAACAAAAGAACAGCCATTTTGATCTAAAATGGTCAAAGGACTTCAATAACCACATTGCCAAAGATATACTAATAACTAATAAGCACAAAAAAATATTCAGTGTCATAATTGTTACCTCATACAAATTAGGATGGTTATTACTAATCCAAACAAAATATCTAACAACAATCAAGTGTGGAAAGAGCTACCCCCGCTCCCCATTGGCCTTCAATGGAATATAATACAGAGCCCCACTCTGGAGAGCAGTAGCACAGACCACAATACTACAAATGGGAGACTATCAAAGATCCATGCTGCCTTGTTAAGCTATGCTTTTGTACCTGCTGTATGCTGAGTTCTGAGAAAAGTTTGTGAGGTGGCTTTTATGTCCAAATTTCCAGATGAGAAACTGAGCTTCTGTGAAATAAACCTTCTCAAGGATCGCCAAATGCTGTGTTAATACGCCAGCGATGACGCCAAACCCTCTGCTGTCTTCAACTGTGTATCAGTGCCATCATAAGCCCACCTTGTCCCTGTAAACTTCCAAAGATGCACTAATATGATGCTACTTTTTTTTAACTAGATGGAGGTGATCGCTCCATTCACACTCGTTATTTTCTGTGTAAACAGTGAGGCCCGAGAGGTGGAGCTGTTTTCTCAGGACACTAAACTGTTTACTAACCAAATCTAAGTCCTCTCTGCAACACTTTACAGTATTATTAACATGAAGAAAAGGAAACTAAATAATACTCAGCAGCCTTACCTTTTAATGAAATAAATCAAATGTTATGATTGTTCCGAAACACTTTAGGACTTTATCAAAATTACGGACTTCAAGATTTGTTCTGGTACAAATGAATGTGAGGTTTTCGTGGTCGAAAAAGGAAGAGACACCATGGGTGGTTGATGCTATTGCTACAAATACTATACTATACATGATGCTATTACTATAAAGTCCTACTTGACAGGTAGTGGCGGGAAACCTCCAAGAGTGAGAGCGGTGAGAAGCAGCTATCTGCTTCGCATATGTGTATATGTATGTGCACATGCATGTATGTGTGACCCATTAAGACAACCTAGCTGGCAACAGCTCAATCTGAAGTAATACATTTGCAAGGAAAAAAAAGAGGACATATTAGAATCCTTAACACTACAACAGACTCACATCTTCCCTACACCAATTTTTACATTAACCTATCACCTATCTCATCTTACACATTGTTTTTTTGTTTCACTAGGTCACAAACAATGCCTGATTATCTGTATGATTTCTACAAAAACACCCTTATTGACCAAAGTGGGATGCTGATGAGTTTGCATAAAAAAACCATCGTCAGGTTCTAATGCTATGGCACTCGATGAGAGGTGATAGGGAGATTTCCTTAATGGACACAGGAGTAATGCTTTTTAAAATGTTAGGAAATAAGAAACATAAGGCCTTGACTGTGTAAATAAATAAAAAAGGGGCAAAGCCCTATAATACAGGTCATTCACTAATACAGTAAAGTAACAATATAGTCAAGTGAGGTACATGCATGGGTTCAAATATAAACTAAACACAGAAGTAAAACACTACAAGCTGCAGGCAATTCCATTCCCAGGCCTTGAATAGGTGTAAAACTGAGAGTGGGCCCGAGATGAAAAAAGATGACTCTCCGTTGCTCAACATACACCAAAGTTTTATATGATTCCAGGGTCTCAAGTGTGCAAAGGGCAACTCCAGTGTTAAAAGTCACATGTACTCTTGCGTGCTTCACTGAGGAAACAGTAAGCTGTCACAACAACTGCTGAAGAACAATAGTTTGGCTGTGATAGTTTCTTGGGGCAAAGGAAGATACTTTTCTAGAAAGGCAGAGTCTCCTCTGAGTAAGACAATCATCTTGGGCAAGTACACCGATAACTCAGCAGACATGGAGCCTGCATGCACTTGGCTGACCTATGCCCTAGCAACGCCTGTGAAGTCTCTGCTTGTCCCCAGAACTCTGACTCCCTAACCCTGCAAGAATGTCATCATATAGAAAGCCCTATCAGGAGTGAATAGAAAAAGTCTCAAGCCCATCCTTTATCAGGGTATAGTCTTTGTTGGGATAATAAGCAGGCACTTCTACAGGCAGCCCCAGTTAGACCGGTTATCAGGTATTGGTGAAGACACCCTGACCACCTGGAATTATCTGCGCATGCCCTGGATCACCCTATAAGAGAACTGGAGCCCTCCCCCCCCTCTCCTCTTCCTCTTCCGCTCTCTGACTCTCCTTTTCTCTCTCCCTCTCTCTGTAACCCCCTTCCCCTAATAAACATCCCACGTGGAACCGATCTCCTGGTGTGATTTGTGGACCCATGTGTAACCTCTACAGGCGCACGTGTCCTAATAGTCTTACCCCTCACCACTGGCAAATGGAAACAAATCACCTATCCTGGGGGACTTTCAAGGCTAGGTGTTTAAGAGTGAATCAGCACCACAAAGAATGTGAGAGTAGCATTTCCTGAACAAATCAGGGTATCTTACTTCAGACAGGAAACAAAGTCCATGGAAGCACAGTAGCTACTTTATCAAATCATAAATTATTTTCAGTCCTTCTGGGACAATAAAAGAAGTGACCCACTTATCAACCTGGAAGGCCCATGAGAAGATAAGATCACATAAAAGAGTTGGCACGAGATGACTGATGAGCTAGGGCCGTCTGTTCTCACTGTGCGACAGGCACAGGGACTCTTGTTTCTGCACAGCCATTATCACCAGCCTCTGCCCTTCCAGCACGAAGAAGGTGGCAGTGCCCAGAGAGGAGAGAAACACTGAAGTAGTTCAGGTATCTGCAACTATGCAGTATCATTAGTTAACCTGCTGTTTCCTCCACCTCGAATGGTCCCAGATCACACATAACCAACTTTCACGGGCTTCTCTCTTTTCCTTCTTTCTCTGAAAGTTACACTAGAACTCATCACTGACCTAACTTTATTTTACTTTTTCTCTTTTTACCAATTTATTTTTAATATTTTAAATTATGTGTGTATGTGTGTGAGTATGTGCACATAAGTGCAGGTGGCCTTGGGGGCTGGAGGCATCACACTCCCCCGGAGCTGGAGTTACAAATGATTGTGAGCAGCTTGACATGGGCTCTGGAAACTGAACCCAGGTTCCCAGAAAGAGCAGTGTATGATCTCAATCAGAGCCATCGCTGCAGCCCTGTACTTTCCTTTCTCCTCTGTCTTTCCTGTCCTCACAGTTGTAAATGCTATGTGTTCCCAATCCACCATTTCCCCAGGTTCCAGCATTTCTTGACATAATTTTCTTACAACAAATGTCCATCTTTTAGAGATTACTACTTTCTTACTGTTTTAACCCATCTCTCTAAAATACATTGGATTCAGTAATATTTTATCTACAGAGAAATGTGCAACATAAAAGAGGAGCATAAATGCACTGTGCTATGAAAACAGTCCTATTATTGCATATCATTACTATGCAGAACTAAAGATCCTGAGTGGGTGGCTATTATGTAGCTTTTGCATAACTGGAAACACAATATCCTCTGGCAAAGCTAAGACATCTATAAATTGTCCTATTCACTTGTCTGCAGCAAAAAGGCTCAATAAGACTGTGCTAGGTACATTTCTCATATTTTCTTGTACTTTAGCATCAAAAGAAGTAAATGCACAGAAAAGATTAAAAGTAGAAGGGGATAAAACCCTGACATTTAAATGGGGATAAAAATGTAACCACCATTTACATTAGACAAAAGAACTTTTGGCTTTTAAAAGAAGACTATGCTGGAACCTGGGGAAATGGTGGGTTGGGAACACACAGCATTTACCCAAGTCTTCTATACTGTGAAACAAAACATCAGGTGTGTGGCTTCAGAGAGGTGGATGGCACAGAAAGCCACAGAGTGCAACAGTAAACCACTGACAGACCAGATGAAACCTACAACTACCAAATTTTAGATTTGTAGAAGAAACGGTAGAACCTAACATCAGGGATCAGTCAGCGAAGCAGGAAGGCAGAGGGTCCTCTGGTGAGGTTTAAGCAAAAAAGAACAGGAAGGCCTCAACAAACTTCATAAATGTATAATTTGGCATTCTAGGAAAATATATGGTATGAATAGGAAAGCTACAACCTACCAAAGGGAGACCTCTCAGACAGTAGGAACCTTGGTGAGAACTCTCCATAAGAGAGGTCATACAGTCCAGCTTCTTAGGTAGAGAGAGAAGGCCCTGCACTTTTTACATACTCAAACTCAAGACACAAAGCATCCTCTTTCTGCTGGCCAGGAGAACAGCCACCGCAAGGATCAGGGGGGCCAAGGAACTGGCCCACACTAACCTGGATGCAGATTCAAGAACACAGCTCTACTTTGGAGGAAGTACATGCAGTGCTGCAGAAGGAGATGAAGGCATGTGTACTTGGGAACAACCATGACCTGTAGGAAGAACAAACCCAAGAATCCAGAGAGTATACGGAGTTTGGACAGAAACTAACAGAAATGATGTGATGAATCCACCGACAAACACTTTCCAAAAATACAGAAAGGTACAAGCCATACAAGTACAGGAGACACTTAGAACCCATGTAGAATAAATGACCAGACCTCCCCAGGGCACCTGTGATTAAAAGAACAAGAGTAGAGAACATGGAAAGAAAACTTAGGGATGGAGGAGAAGCAACAACTCACAGAGGCAAGTTCAGCAAAACCACATCAGAACCTTTTAGAAGAAATCATGAAAGACAGAAAAACATGGAATGATACTTTTCAAGCACCACAAACAAAATACTTGCTACCCAAAATTACTATATACACCTACGTTACCCTTTTTAAAATGTTGAAGAAATAAAGATCCTCTAAGATAAACAAATTAAAGGAATACTAGAGAAAATTCCTAAAGGAATCTTACCAAAAGATATAGAAGGGTTCAGTAAAGAATACGCTTCAGGCTGAGCCATGCTCGCCCAGTTCTTCCCCATCACCTGTTTCAGCAGTCCTTCTAACCTATCTCTCCCTTCCTCTGGAACACGCTACCTAACCTACAGAAGTCTCTGCCAGCAACCCCACAGCCACTACATTTGGCTAGGACCCAGGTAGGCTATTTGCACCATTCTCCTCTATTTTTGGACCTGCTACCTCATCCAGCCCAAGCCCTCCTCTTCCCCATCTACATCCCCTTGAGATTCAGCCTCTTGGTGTGTATAAAGGATCCATAGTTTTTATAGTTTTCTGCCACCCCTTTCAGCCAATTATTCCAAATCATATCCATCCTCTGTGACTCCACATTGACCAACAGAAACACCCTCTTCCAGGGAACCCACAGCCGATTGACACACTTGTCTTGGACCCAGAATGGGCAATAGTAACCAAAGAATGAAACACTCCTCTAACAAAGACCAGATAATTCAAATATCTTAACTCCAGATGCCTGGGTCCTAGTGGAAAAACACAAACATAAATAGCCAAGGCAATATGCCTCCTCCAGAAGCCAGCAACACTATTGCAACAGGCCCTGAGAAAAGCCATTTAGCTTAAGCACAAGACAAGGACTTCAAAACAGCAACTTTGAATATGCTCAAGGACTATTGGGAAAATGTGAGTCAATGCCTTCATGAAAATATAAATAGTTGAATGAAATAATGGAAAATATTTCAAGACATGAAAATAGAATTTAACAAAGAAATAGAATCAAACAAAAGAAAACCCAAACTGATATAAAACTGGAAATGAAAAACTCGAAGTCAAACAAAAACCTCAGAGGTCTCATTAACAGGTTTTAACACAAAAGAGAAGATTTAGGTCTTGAAGATGAAGTAGAAAAAAATGAATAGCTCTGTCAAAGAAAAAGTTAAATCTTAAAAACAAAAACAAATCCTCACACACAAAACATCCAGGAAAACTGGGACACTGTGAAAAGACCAAATCTAAGAATAATAGGCATATAGGAAGGAGAAAAACCCAAATAAAAGAATAAAAATATCTCTAATAAAACCTACACAATACAGAGGTCTATATCAAGGTACAAGAGGCATACAGAACACCAATTGATAGGATCGTAAAAGAAACTCTCCAGGACACAAAAGAACACTTAATGTACCGAACAAACAGAAGATACTTGTTTGTGAGGAGGGAAAACAATAACAGACATTTTAATGTGGATGGGGAAAGCCCATGAGGTCTCAATACTACACAAAGAACTACAGGCAACTAAACAACTAAGGGATGCTGAGAGCTGGAGAAACAGTCTTCCCCAGTGAAGAGCATACGCTGGTTATCGTAATACCAAGCAGTCATCCCTGAAAACATATGCACACAGTAACATCATACAAACTGAGCAGGTTGTACATCTGTATTCAGGAATATATTCATATTCATATTTGCATCCAGCAAAGACTAACCATCAGAAATCAATTCTTTTCCACATGCGAATTGTGCTCCCATCAGATAGATTAACTTGCTTGTATGATCAAGAATAAGAAAGTATCTTTTAACGTGATTTATGCTAATAAAAATGTGATGTAGCAAACCTTAAGATTCATTTAGAAAGTTCAGTCCTACATTTGAGAACATATTTGAAAAATATGTAGGTGCATGTAATTCAATCAATACTACAACACCTTTAAGGGGATCAAAGGATTTTAAATTGCTGTAACAAGAGTTCAAGATTTGATTAGCACATATTTGTTTTCTTATTGAGACATCTATCCTAAATAAATCAGAATGTTTCTCCTTAAGTAACATAGTCTGTTTAAACGGCTTCATGCAATGATATAATATAATCCTTACATCAAGGTTTGCTTTTTAAAAAAAAAAAAGTAGATTCTAGTGAAATATCATCTTTATATAAACATAGATATACTCGATAGGCAGAAGTAAACAAGTATCTCTCAATGACAAAGTATCAACAGTCCGAACTAAATCACATAAAAAGAAAACAGTAAACTCAGAATGCACATAATCTTAAGTAAAAGAATAAACCTCACATTTAAAAATAGCATCCAATATCTCAAAGTATGTGTACATATTACAGGATGGACTACTAAATCAGTAAAGTAGGAAAATAATCCAGGACCACCAATAAGCAATGCAGTACTCTTAAATAAAATGATCTGGCTTCAAATTCTAAACGTATAGATTACTAGCCTTATGACCTGGGGAAATTATTTCATCTTTCTGAACTTCCCTTTTTCTATCATGCCTGGAAGGGATCCTTTAAACACCCAAACCTGACAATATCTAGCATTCAGTACAGTTCAAACAAATAAGGGGGGTGGGAGTTTGCTTGCTGGTATAGCACACGCCCAGCATGGAAAGGCCATGAGTTCTATTCCCAGCATACTTGGAAAAAAAAACTACAAAAAAATAAAAGAGTAAACTTCATTTTTTTCTCTCTAAACAGAGCATACCATTCAGTTGGAAATATGAAGTTGTCTACCTCAGGAACCAGCATGAAAGGGTCTCTATTCACTCAAAATCATAATTATTCATCCATAAATATCTTCTGCACCCTATGTAAAGTCCAGCTTAACATTATGAGAAATGAAAGTCTGCTGTGAAAGTAATTTTTATTGTAGTTATGGGTAAAGAATGAAACATGATTTTAATCTCTACATTAATAAAATATAATTCTGTTGAGTAACAAATTGATACGAAAAGTATATATTTTTAAAGTATTTACTATTTTTAGAATAATCAAATATTGATGATATTCAATATTACCAACACTTGTTACAAATGACATCATATTCTTCACAATAATTTTTTTAATTCGACAGACTATAATTCGCCTGAAAGTAGTTTAAACTATTATGTAACAAAGCTATTCATTTATCTTGGGAATTGTTTCATTCCATTTTCTTATAAAGAAATAAATGTAAGTGACAGAATGAAACAAGAAATGTCAACAGTGCAGAAGGCTTTTTAATAAATTACATTTGGCAAATGATCACAGGCAAATTAACAAAAGCTGACTCATGATGATCTCATTTATTTGTTCTATATATATCTGATTAATCGGCATTAATTATGTTGATGGAAACAGGAGAACTCTATTGTTATACACAGATTAGAAATGTAAACACTTAGCATTTCCCACAACTTCTTTGAATGTTATGTTAAATAACATTGTAAATACCAGATATGGTTAGGCAAGCAAAGTGCTCTACTGCCCCCTAATGAAACAACCAAACCAAACCCAACCAAAACAAGAAAACTAATTTTAAAGTATCTGTGAACCAGAAAAATCATCTTACTTTGCAAAATGCAGCCAATAGGCACAAAGGACATTAGCTGACAAAAACTAGACTATAGATCTGTCCAAAAGCTACAATCATCCATTTTTCATGATAAAATTAGTAGCAAAACAGGAAAGCCTTGAGACAGAAATATTCCTCCGGCAAAGATAACACAGCCAAACAATGTTATCTAGCGTGATAGCAAAGGAAAACTTTAAGCTTTGCAGGCTACCCCTTTATGCCATGTTGTAAACCGCCACCAGGAAACCAGCTCCTTATAAACTACACTCTGGCGAACTACATTATGTTTTCAGCTCAGGGCTCAAAAGTGAACACCGAACAGATAATTCTCTAATTTATACTGACTATATTCCTCTTAAGATCTCAATACATGTATATTTCCTGGGTAACTACTTCATAAAATACATATTTAAAAGAATGTCCACCTGCAGCTTACTATGTTAAAGAAATGATTTTACAATATGATAATTTTATACTTTGCAGTTCTTTCCACTATAACACAAGTAGCCCTGACTTCCAATGTTCTAACAAAAGCTCTTCGTTTAATAAATTTTGTTTTCAAATCCTGCTCCATACCCTATACTTTCACTTTTAGCTTATCAACAATTCCTGAATTCTCATTTCAGAACACAGAAAAATGAGAGAGAACACAATACTTTAATAACAGAAGTTACATAAATATTAACACCAAGCCGGCACAGGAAATGGAAATAAAAAGAATGAACTCGTGATAACAGGAGGATGGAAACAAAAATTCAACTCAAGGCAGAATTCAGCAGGTCACTGAGGAGACAGTGTAGTCATCAACGGTTCCTTGAGGCACAGCATCACGTGGACACAGCATGTCCCTGTGCAAGTTGACAGTGCTTTTGCATTCCACGGTGTGCTGCTGTCGAGGAATTATTAGGAAAATTGTCTAGGGTCAAGTCCACACAGTTTCACAGGGGAGAGGCAGTACAAAGAAGTAGATCAATGTGCCTAAGAAGGTGAGGAGCTGGTACCTCAGTGGGTGCTGCTCTCCTGGCTGTTCTACTGGGAATGACAGTGGTGCTCTAGCTCAGCACTTTGTGAGGCTAACTAATGCTTATATGTAATAAGATCCAACCAAAATTTCAAAAGAGCAACAAATAGAAAAATGTAAATATCCCTGAACCTGTATCACAAATGAGCTAGATTTCATATCTGTACTGACTTCCTGGACAACACGAATTAAAAAAAAAAAAAAAAAAAAAAGACTGCCTTACTAGAAAAATTATTTTTTCATTCACACTGTCTAACAAGGGAACAGACACACGAGCATAAAGGCAAGTGTTTATGCCTGTGTGATGGAGCTGGGAGGCCTCGGACATCCCAGAGTGAAGCCCCATGAAAGCCCTGGTGCTTGAAGTGTATCTAATATTTGGTAAAAATAATATCCCTTATCGCACATACTGCTGTAGCTACTGGAGTAAACACACAATAGCCGTAGAGAAACAGTTACAGCACAGAGCTGCTTGAGTGTGCATATTTTCACTCATGGGGGGCCCCAGGCTACTCCAGCGTGTTTCAGACCATTCTCCTAAACTAAGGAAATGCCTTCCTTGGTTCCTAGGAGAGAGGGGACTTCCTGGGCTGTCCCTGTGCTCTTGAGGTCCCAGTAGGCACAAATAGCGAAAGTATACCAAGAAAAAAAACAAGAGATGATAAAGGAAGGAGAAAAGAAAATGACAGTAACTACATTAGCAAATAAGTTTAGTAGGAAACTTTGGCCTGATGAAAATGGACTGATTGACTGATTGCTCTGTTTCAGGTACCCACATTGTACTGATGGTAGTGATGATGATAAAAACCAGTGCGTACAGTAAATTTACCACACTGGCCTTGGTGCTTTACACACAGTAGACATGTAATCCCACAGAGACCTACAAGATACATACTACATCCTACAAAGAGAGAAATGAATAGTCTTACAGAGATCAGGTGTCCCGCCTGAATTAGGTCACTGTTAAGCTGCGGCACCAAGAATAATATACTTCTCAGTTTGACACTTGATCAGTAAGTGTGTGTTATTTTCCAATGAAAAATATGTGAAAGGAAATGATTTTGGAGCACTGCATTAAAGTAATTCATTATATATAAGACTTAAATCACATCAATATTTTGTGGTTATATAACCTGGGCTGGCTACTGGCCCAGTTCTTTAAAAAGACAAAAATGCCTATGACATAAGAACTAATTGTGAACACACTATCAAAGTACATTCTATCCCATTATAAATGCAGCTACTGGAAGAATACATTCCGTCTCTGTAACCTCTCCATCTTCAGCACCCCATTTCCCAGTTCTAGTTAAATATCTCAAGATGATACAAAGTCTCATCTTTTTAGAGGGGAAATTTACTCTCCCTTTCCCATCTTAAAAGGTAATTACTATACAAAATATGACAGGTAGCTCCCATTACCTCTGAAATATATTTCTCTAGAAGCCATAGTGGGACACCTTTCATGGCGTGTCTTTCACCTATATTAATTATGTTCAGGTTATTCTAAAATTGATACTAAAGGAGAAACCGCCCTATGGTGTAAAACTGATGCAAAAATCTATCTTGCAAGAGTTAGGATTTAAACACATGAACGCACTATTCCCCAAAATGCAATTCAGGTTGTCCCACTGTCCCAAAAACTGGCTGGACAACAAATGTCTTTTTCCCTTTATGCATGCAGCTTACAGCTTACACACACACACACACACACACACACACACACACACACATACACACACACGGGGGGGGCATCAAAAACAATAATTTAATAGGAACTCCATAAAGTTTTACATTACACAAATGAAAACATTGCAAAATGGTCTTATTAAAAAAAAAAAAAAAGCACATTACAGGATAAGCTGTTGTAATTGATTTGCACTTACATTTTAAATCCAGGCTCTTCTCTCCATGAAGCGGAAGACCTAACAAACAAAATAGCTCATTTCCCCAGGGCATGCCTTCTTACCTTGGAGTCTTCCTTGCTTACCCCCAGCTGCAGCAGGGCCTGAGGAGACTGCAGCTTTGCTTGAGCAGAGTGAGCCATTTGCAGGTTAAGCTGCCATCCCACTGTCTCTAGCTACAAAAGACAAGTGAGGGTTAGGTTCAGATGGTAAAGACGAAAAAAAAAAAAAAACCAGTCAACTCTAAGCACATTTCCACTCTGTAGGAATCAACACAAATAGCCTGGACTTAATGGAAAGTCAATCTCAGGCTCCTTTAACCTGAAATCTCTGTAAACTTTCCCTCTAGACCCAGTAGATCAGCCTCCTGTCATACATGACAAATCCAACAGTAAAAGTGTTTTCTTAACAGACTACTCTAAACAATAAAAATGCTATCAATCCAAGTACACAAAAAGAGCTGACGGTGGGTTGATTTATTGGGAGGGTGGACAGACACAGAATGTTTCTCAAACCCATTATGTAGCCCAGGATGGCCTTCAAATCCTGATCTTCCTGCCCCACCTTCCCAAGTACTGTAATTACTGACATGAGCTACCATATCCACTTCAGCCAATGGTTTTAAAAACCTTGTTGTTATTTTAAGATAAGTAAGTTACAAAGATTTATATTTGTTGATTATTTTTTAATCCTGACCACAGTTTCTCCTCCCTTCTCTCCTCCCAGTCCCTCTGCCCCCTCCCTTCTTCTACCAGCCCCCACCAACTCCCCAATCTACTCCTCCATTTCTCTTCAGAAAAGGGCAGACCTCCCATGGTATCAACCACCCATGGCATATGCAGAAAGATGAGGCATCTCCTCTCCTATTAAGGCTAGACAAGGAATGGATCCCAAAGGCAGGAAACATTGAGTCAGAGACAGCTCCTGCTCCCCCTGTTAGGAGTCCCACACCATGATTTACAGTCAGTAAGAAGACAGCCAGGCAAGAAACTGCTGACCTATGAGCTAGCCCGTGGTACCAGAGAGGTCATTATACTTTGCCAAGTACACTAACTTACTATGGCTCCCAATTACGGTGGAAACTGATTGTTTCCTTTGAATTTACTAACACAAGAGTACATGTCAATCAGGTAGGACAAAATCAGGTTCCCTATTACACAGCACAAACAGCTTTAGGAGACTAGACTCAGCAGTATGATCATGTGGTTTTAGATTCAGTTCCCTGAAAGTCTCAAGTTTCAAGTTTTGTGAAGTGCAGTAGCTGCAAGCCTCTGACAACACAGCCTTCGTGATGATTTAACCAAACCACCTTTGCTACACAGGGTCTGAATGCCAGCCTCACAATGCTTACTCAACCAGAATACTAATCACTTAATTTGAAAGACATTTGAACAGACACAGCAGTGACTCAAGGCCAGGCTGAAAAGAGTGCAATGGAAAGAATCATCAGCGTGGGAGAAGATGTGATGAGAAAACAGAGGCTCGCTTCTGCTTCTCCCGGCTCTTTCAGAGGTTTAGAAGAGAAAACAACCTACCCTTAACAAGTCGAAACTCACTTTAAAGGTGTGTATTAAGGAGCCTTAACATGCTGACCGCTAACACTGACCAAAAGAGTCTCTGGGAAGGTATCTAATAGGAGCCCACCGCTGTTTTCAACAGTCATAAGAACAGACCTCCAAAAAGCATTGACACATCCGGTCCTTGGGAAAATCACCTTCTAGGTATTCACATGGATCTGTAAGTAGTTCCTGACCTTACTGGCTGAGCCCATCCATGCTGTAAATTAATGCATGCCTCTCGGTGCTGCCTAACACTGGTGCAAGACAACCACTACTGAATGTGCACATCCTGCTTTGGCTCCCAGGGAAGCCATCGTTCCCTCAACCCCGGCAAAGGCGGAGTCTTTCAAGATCTCCATCCCCATATAAAACAGAAGTCCATCTACCTGAGCCATCTGCTTCTCCATCTCCTTTACAGCTATTAAAACAGAAAACAGAGATGATAAATACAAGGTGGTGTGGTCACTTAACTTTTTCTGTACCTCTCGAGTGCTCACCAAAGTACTTAAGTTCAGATGGCTGTTACCCTTCTCTTCAAAAAGAACCACAGATTGTTTCTGAGTCCCTACCTTTTCTCTAACCCAATCTCAGAATTCCACTTTGTTCCTTCTTTAAAGACTCAGTAACTGTCTTACAAAACAAATCCAAAATTTTGAGTCCTAAGTCTGGTATAAAAATTTCATCAAATGTGCGAACTAACCACCTTTCCAATCCTGTGTTGTAACATCCCTTGAAAGCTGTCTATAGCCCCGCCACACCGAACCAAATGTGAGGCCTAGGATACACTGTGCTATCTGCATGTCTCTTCTTTGGCTCCTATGTAATGTCTGTGTTTCTTCCTTCTCTTCCCTCTGTAGTTGTCACTCTACTTCTCAGGACACTATTTCCTTTCCTATTAGTATTTAGATCAGAATATTGTAGGAATCTACCTACATCTTCTCAGGGTTGACTATAGTCTCCATAATGATGAAGCAAGAATCAATCACCTTCATATCCCTGTAACCTGCAACAGCCCTGACAGGAATTCTTTAAGAAGGCATATTCACACTAAAATGAATAAATGAATGAATGAATGAATGAATGGATGGAAGAGGAGGCCAAAACTCAGTTATGTTTCCAACTAGATATGGCTTTTTAAGAAGTGAGAACTATAACTTAAGAGCCAGAATTTTCTTGGTTGGTTGGCATCTCTATTTCTGTTTCCCCTCCCCCCCCAACTGAGAGAGAGAGAGAAAAGAGAAAAGAGAGAGGAGAGTTAATCGGCTATCTACTGACTAAAGCATGCCTAGTAGATACTTTTTTTTTTTTTAGTGAAGAGTAAGCATTACCCTATACCTGCCACTTGGTTTAGTAACAGTCAAAACTGTGATCTTGTGGGCTTATGTTTAAGCTGACCTTAATTAAGCAACTGACTTCTCTAAGCTTCAATTTACTCATCAGCACAACAGGGAAACCACATCAATAACTTATGAAGAGTTAAATGCTGTATCATCTCCTTAGTGCCATCTATGGCCCTAACTTTTCCACATCTGTACAATTTCCAATATGTCTGTCTCTTCCTAAGTAGGTATGTATTCATTCACAATACTGTCATAAATATCTTCCTGTGCTAAAAGTACACATTATGATTTTGAAAAGTATAACTTACAATTTAAATCATTAGTGCAAGAAACTATTATGTATTTGACTTTTAAGTTTAACAACACATGAATTTTTAAACATATATTTTTGGTATGTTTATTATGCATATTTATTTTGGAAAAATATTAAAAAGAAATGAGTCATTTCACAAAAAAAGTAGAACTTTACCTCTAAAAGGTACTAATTGGGGATCAACCATTTGATAACCGAAAAGTATAGAATATTATCTTTTAACAATGCACATGCATTTACAATTGCATCCAATTTTGGAAAAGTTCTCCACCACCCGCTCCACATAAAAAAACCTATTAAGAGTGTCTGTGGCCTTGACTACTGTTAGAACATGGTTCAAGAAGGCAGTCATGTGAGGGGAATTCCGAGTGCTTATAAGAAAACTCCAAGGAAAGAAGACAAGAGTCTTATGACCTATGTTTTTTGAAAAACACGGCATTGTTCCTAGAACGTGCTTTCACACCCCTCCCAGGGGAAGCGGATAGGAGTGAGCTCACTTTAGATTATTCACTACAGCTGGCTGGTTTTATATGCCCCTATGGAAAAACATGTTTGCCATGTGCAGCTTGCCCTGTGATTACACACTCAGGTGACCTTTCTTAACCCTCGGAGTGTCTGGTGCTCTGAATGAAGGTGACTACTGTCGGAGACTTTAGCTCGCCCACTCTTAGGCACCGTTCGCCCAGTTCCCACCACCGTTCTAAAGCAGTCAACAGACCAGCGCGGAGAATAACGGATAAACAGACAGCCACAGGTAAAGCTGGGGACTAGACAGATGGCTCAGAGGTTAAGAGCACTGGCTGTTCTTCCAAAGGTCCTGAGTTCAGTTCCCACCAACCACAAGGTGGCTCACAAACATCCATAGTGAAATCTTGTGCCCTCTTCTGTTGTGTCTCTGTACATGCAGACATAATAATGTATAAACAATAAATAAATCTTTAAAAAAATAAAGGCAGGCAAAGCCAACAAACCCACAAGTCTTAGTCCATGCAAGCAGCCTATTGCTACTGACCATGCTTCTTTTGAAGGCTTTTTCAATTCCCCATAATATAATGAGTACGTAACTGTTTGCTGATTTCTGCCTGCTATCTAAGAGCCTGAGCAAACTGCTGAGTATGCGCTACTCATCCTGCACACACACAGGCTCACAAACGGAGTTTCACAGAACAGCAGTCAGTACCCCGAAACATTATAGGAAGAGAGACTTCAGAAGGTAAACACACTTACTACAGGGGACAAGCTCACAAACAAATAAAAAAGAGGGGGGGAGAGTCTCTCTTCAGTGGACCTGGGAGACAAAGAAAACAAAACATAGTGAAACAGGTACTTTTCCTAGCTACAATTCACAGACTACAAAGGAAAACAACTTGTTGATCAAGGTAAAAAAGCAAATGAATATCCCTTCTATTACAACTAAAACTTTTTAAGTCTGAAATCATGTCAGAATAAAAACTTAAGAGAAACTGATTTAAGTGAGAGTCATCAGCACATGTCACATGAAAGCAGAAAATGGGTCAGGGACATAACTCAATTTGCAGAGTGCTAGCCTGACCAGCACAAGGCCCAGGGTTCTCTATTAGGTCCTTAATCTGGTGTGGTAGCGCATTCCTGGAATCCAAGTACCCAGAGGTAGATGCAGGAGGCCCAAGGGCATCCTCAACTCTACCCAGTGAGAGTCTGACGCCAGCCTGGACTATAGATCCTGTCTCAAAAAAAAAAAAAAAAAAAAAAAAGTGTACCTGATTAGTGCATAGTCATCAATGTAAATGCCAAAGTATCTACTCCCACTGCTTTTGTGTTACAAATGGGATGGGGGAGGGGGAATTCAGTGTGGAAAAATTTCACCATCTAACCCAAGAGGTCAAAATTAACTTGACCCAAAAATAGGTTTATGTACTGTGATAGCTACAATGTTGCTTTTATACTAGACCAATAAAGAATTCACAGCCAAAATTAGATCATAAACAAACTATAGAAAATTGTAAACTAAGGACTCTCCTACAATATAAATTGCATGTATATATCAAATACATGAATACCTGAAAAGAAAAACTAAAAGATGTAACTTCTTACACTGCTTAGAACATGTTATTTGCTAACATAAGCATTGGTGATACAAATATGAATAAAATCCATTCTCTCTACCAAGGTGAAAGTCTTATGGTACACTAATTAGTCCTCTGAGACCTATAATGAGAAGCAAATATAGCTGTCATCAATGTTTTAATTACATGGAACAAAATGAAATTTTGTGTAGAGCTCTGCCTTAAGTTAGTTATGCTTTATTACCTCTGTTCAAAATAAAACACTGTTCGGTGTATATTTCTACGTTAAAATACTCAGGAATTTTGTTGTATTGTTTATATTCAAATTTAAAATGTGGGGTCTACATTTGTTTGCTTCCTAGTTGTGGTAAAGACACTTATAAGCATAGGCAACTCGGGGAGGAAAGGATTTGTTTCAGCTTACAGTTCGTGGTCCATCATCTAGAGAAGTCAGGGCAGGAACTGATGAAAGCAGAAAATGGGTTAGGGATATAGCTCATTTGGTTGAGTGCTGGGAAGGAACTAAAGCACAGGCCATGGACTGTGCTTACTGCCACTTACTGGTCTGTGTCTTGTGGCTTGTTCAGCCTGTTTTCTCAGACAACCTAAGAGCACCAGCTCAAGACAGATGAGACATAAATCATTAATCAAGAAAGTGGCCCAAACACTTGCCAACAAGCCAATCTGATTAAGGCATTTTCTCTACTGATGAAGGCATTTTCCTCCTCTCAGATGACTCTGGTTTGTGTCAGGCTGACAAAAACCTATCCTACACAGGGTCTTAGTTTAAATGTCAGCAAAATAACATTAAACACATGGAGAATAAAGCAGTAGTATTTTAAATGCTTTTTTCAACTCATTCCAGAACTGTAAGCATCTAACAAACACTGCTTCTTTCTTGAAAATGTTACTATTTAGCTGATAGATGACTTTCTTCTCTCTCCTATGTCCATGTAAAATTTCAGTGAAATATTAACATAATTGCTCTATAAAGCACAATTCTGAACATGGTCCAAATTAACAAAAATGGCTATAATATTAACTCTCTAAAGCTAAAAAATAATAAATATGGCTGGAGAGATATTCAATCAGTAAAGCACTTGTCAAGCAAGCATGACAATCAGATCCCCAGCACCCATGTAAAATGCAGGGCATGGGACCAGACAGGCAGATCCCTGGAGATCACTGGCTAGCCAGTTGGCCAATCAATGAGCTCTGGGCTCAGTGAAAGACCTAATCTCAAAACATACAGTAAAGAATGGTAAGTGAACACACACAGCTAAACACACAAATAAATAAGCAGCTAAATTTTTACTAGTAGCTCTCTAAAAAAAGAAGTATTAAAAGTTTTTGGATGAGAGAAAGGCATACTTCGTACCTACCATGCCAAAGAAGGCTGCATGGGCTACATACATGGGATGCAAATACTGCCAATTATGATAGAGTGCATATTCTTCATGCAGGCAGAGAGGCTGTCTGGATCTCCTAATATGTTCAATGCGGGAAAGATGATGATAAAATGTAGAAATTGTGTTTTTCCTGTACCCAGGTTTTAAAAGAAATATCTATTATTTTCTTCAACAGAGGGAAAGAGAAATTGCTTTAAAAAAAGGAAAAGGTACATAGTTTCAACATTCCTGATCCAGAAATCCAAACACCAAAAATGGTTCAAAATCTGGTAATTTTTCAATAATAATGTGCCACACAAAGAGCTTGGAACTTGGGTTATTTTGAATTACACACTTCACACTGTACATGCTTAGCTGGTAACGAGTAGCAGATATCCCAAAATCTGAGGAAATGCAAAGTCTGGAACACTTCTAGTCACACGCATTTTAGGTGAGGGACACTTGACCTGTACTGACAAGTGACGAAGTTTCCAGAAGAAACTCGGCAAAGACAGTGCCACTAAGACTTAACCAACACTGTAAGGCATGTTCCGGACAAACCACCTGAGCTGCATTTTTCAGGTGACATCTTCAGAGATGGAGGCACGTATCACATCCCACATTGCTGGAGTGCAGGTGTGACCTCTTCAATCATCTTAGGAACCTGGCATTTTCCCTGGTCAATCAATTGGATCTGTATTCAAAGTCCAAGGGCCATTCTTCCTACTTCCCTGCTACTGGACAATTCACCTAATTCCAAGCACCAGTTTCTTCACTTTGGGTTAAAATTGAGGAAATCTGATTCAACCACTGGACTGAGCCCTTGTGGGCAACAAGATACGCATAAAAGTATTGGCATCTGACAAATAGGATATTAAAACAGGTACTGCTCTCCCGCCCTCCCTTTCAGGTCAAGGTCACTGTCTATTATTTTTCCAGTAATTCTCTTAAGTCTCTTCTCAAGCCTTTCTAAGAACTTACGGACATTTAAATTGCTTCCATGCCTGCCTAGCTGATTTCAGGGCAGGTCTTCCCCATTTGCTCAAAACTGCAATAAATTTCTGTTCTCTCTTTGAAAGCATTTTATGTGGGAATTGTTTCTTTTCCTATGGATTTAGTTCCATGATTCAGTTCTGGCTTTACGTGGCTTGACTTCTCTTACTGGCAATGTGAAAACATCCTCTGAGTCCCATACCACACAAGTAACCAAACCTCATCTTACTCCTTCAGTTTCTAAATACAGACTCTCATTTCTAGTGTATACCACATTTCTCTTCTTAACATACCCGCTTCTTTTGTTTTAATAAAAGCATATAGCTGTTTATTTTCAAATATGTTCTATCAAATTGTTTCAGATAGCTTATTTGATGCCAGAGTTGATTTTACATTCTAAATCCTTTAGAGAAGAATTTTAAGATTTATTTCTATTATAAATAAAATATTTGACCTTTGTTCTAAATGAGTTAATATTATATTTCAAGCTTTATTACTATTTGTAAATCTCACTGTGTTTGCCACCCAGGTATACATTACTTTGATACACACAGTGTATTCACCAGGGTATTAGTTAGAAATTAGTTACTGGAAGAACATTAAAAAAAAAAAAAGACCCAATATTTGGAAGTTAACCACATGCTTTTAAATAATGCCCAAAACAAAAAGAAAGTCTAAGAAAAATCAAAATCTAAGTTGAACTAACTGTAAAAGAAAATTTAGAAGCAGGAAAGAATTTTTATATTTGAAAATAAAAGCAGAATTCAAAGAGGAAAACCGGTAAATCAACCATCAACAAAATCAGTTTTTGCTCTGCAGATGACCCCATTAAAAGACAAGTCACGCTGTACACGAGGAGTGATTATGTGCAAACCACATGCCTGACAAAGGATTGGTGTTTTATATAAATAAGGAGTACTCACACCATAGGACACAACTTAAAATGTGGCTCTCAGCCTTCATCAAAGAACTTTGTTTTTGCAGCAGATAGGGTTGTTACAGAGATCCACAACTGGTCCAACTGCGCAGGACAGGTGAACATGGAGTTCGAGCACATCGCAACTCATAAAGCTCAGAGACCATCACAAAGGAGGCAGCAGAAAGACTGTAAGACCCAGAGGACCAGGGTGCCAGCGATGAGATACTGCCAGCTATGAGATGTAGACACTGAATTAATGAAACCCTAACAATACAGCTGTCTAAGTAAGACCTCAATAATGCCCACGCCCGCTGATAGGACAACATGGAGGGTACATTTTACAAGGCTCCTGAATTTCTTTCTTTTTGTTGTTACAATACTATGCCCAAAAGTGACTTATAGAACAGTTTGTTTTGGCTTGTAGTTCTGGAGGGAGGGTGCAGGAGGCACAGGAAGCTAAGAGAACACACTGTCAACTGAAAATATCAAGTAGAGAGTAAACTAGAAATGGAACAAGGCAGCCTGGTGTGGTGGTGCACGCCTGTAATCTCCGCACTCTGGGAGGCAGAGGCAGGCGGATCTCTGTGGGTTCAAGGCCAGCCTGGTCTACAAAGCAAGTCCAGGACAGCCAAGGCTACATAGAAAAGCCCTGTCTAGAAAAAAAAAAAAATACCCCCTCAAAAGGAATGGGTCAAAGTTTGCCCCCAGTGATGTGCATTCTCTAGCAAGGCTCCAGCTCCTCATCCACTACCTTCCCGAACAGCACCAAACATTCAAGTGTGAAAGCGCACAGAGGGCATTTCTCATTTGATCCACCACAGTCCTACCTCTAGACAAAGAGCTACAGGTAATAAACAGTTGCTGAGGGGAAAAATCGGTTTTGTCCAGAGATGATCCCCATGAGAGGTTATTCAATCATAAGTGGTCAGTCCTAAATACATGTACATACCAGCAACACTAAACAGACTTGGTAGGTTATGTGCATGTGTGTATGTGTGGGTGCATGTGTGTATGCACATATATGTGTGTGTTTTGCAATAATACATAAGAAAAAAGATCATGAATTAAGGGGGTGTCACTAGAGTAGGAAGGAGAGAGGGAAAAGTGGAAATGACATAAGTACAGTATTTTTTACATATGCACAACACATGAGGAGACATCTCAGGTGAGAAGAGATATAACAGCAAATCAGCACAAGAAAAATGCTAACCGTCACTGATCATCAGAGAAATGCAAATAAAGCAATGATGAGACTTTACTACATGGCTTTTTTAACAGATAAATGTGTCAATACAAACTTTGGCAAACAAATGGAGAATGTAGATCATTGCTGGTAGGAATACAAAACAATATAGTCACTTTAGTTTTCTTAGAAAAAAAAAGCTATCATATGATTTAAAAATTATGAGACAAATAAAAACTTGAGTTCACACAGCAACCTACACACAAATGTTCATGACAATCACCTGTAATAATCCCAAACTGGAAATATATAAAGTGTCCTTCCATAATTGAATGTTTAAACTATGTTCTATACATACTATGGCAACAAAAAAGGAATTGGCATGCAAGGAGAAATCTCTAGAAAATTGTAGGTATGAGCCAAAAGTCAACCCAGACTATTATATACAGCAGAACTCCCCTCATGTACCACCCTTGAAACGACAATACAGAAGGACAAGAGATCTGTGGTTGTCTAGGATACACAAAATGGGCAGGGGAGAGAAATGGGTGTGTATATACAAGGACAACATGAGCAAAACTGGTGCTTATTGACTTGCTCCCTCTGCCTTGTTCAGCTGCCTTTCTTACAGCTCAGGCCCACCTGCCTAGGACTGACATTACCCACAGGGAGCTGAGCCCTCCTACCCCAATTAGCAACTAAAAAAAAAAACCACAGACATGTAATAGACCAATCTGATGGAGGCAATTCTTTGGTTGAAGTTTCTCTTTCAAAGTAACACTAAGTTCATGTCAAATTGACAGCAGAGGGTAACTATAACAGTTATCCACATATGTATGAATCTTAAGCAACAAGCCCACAATTTGAGAGAAAACCTGGTCCTGTTGGAATTGTGATGATTGCTACACCTGAGTAAATAGTATTAATTCTTATGACAATGTCTATAAAACTGCATTTTCACCTCAGTTTTTTATCCATTTTTAAACAGTAGTGGAAATGATGAATCAGTCAGAGCTGTAGTGTAAAGCTGGCAATGCTCTCCACACTTATGTCTCAACTCCAAAAAGCACAGTGCAGGAGGTCACATTTCAAAATGCCAGCTAGTCAGCTGGTAACAGAATTCAGCACTCTGCGCACTGTCAGAACTGTAGCAGAACTGATGGCAAGCATATGGAAAACAAATGTCAGTAAATAAGTCAGGAGCCATCTGTGCAGATAAGCTCACATGCTCAAGTCACCACCTCCTTTCACGTGGTGGAAAAGCCAGAAGGTGGCACCTATCCCCCAAGTAAATGGAGAGGGGATAGCCAGAGAGACAGGGACAGACAAGACAGACAGACAGAAAGGAAGAGAGAGCAAACGCAAACACACACACACAAACACTGGCATTTACCCCAGAGGCAATGAAATATGAGCCACTGTAAAGTCAGTTTAAAACCACAGGCCTATCACAAATTCCCTCAACATGCCTAACAGCTCAGAGACTCCTTTCACGAGGTCAAAGCTGTAAGAAACAATACTTTCAAAGATATAGTTACAGATGCTACAGATACACAGATGTGGAGACACTCCCTGATGGATAACAAGTTGTTCTGGATCACTCCCCACACTCCAGCATTAGCTCAGTGTTGTAACTGCTCTAAGGACTTACTCAGTGACGTACACTGAAAAGAAAAAAATGAAGACACCTACTTTCCTGAAGCCAACATTTGAGTGGATAAAAGACCCGCTGATGATTAATAAGTAAGCAATATTGTATGGTATTGAATGATAAGAACAAAATAAAAGAGGATTAGATATGGTAGACAAGAGCACAATTTTAAAGACTGCAGTCCGGAAAACAATCTGAGACCATAAAAGCCTGAAGACCTAAGTTCAATATTTAGACCCCACATAAGAAGCCCTATGATATGCTGGCACAAATCTATAATCCCAGCACTCCTACAGTGAAATAGGAAGTGAAAAGAGAACAGACAAGAAGCTCTCATGCAGTGAAGCAACAGAAACAAAAGATTTTGGACTAAAAAAAGTCTCAAAGGACCATTCTAGTGGGAACTTGGAAGACAAGAATGTGTACCATGAAGGCCTGGTTTCTGAGAGTTCAGGGAAAACAAGAACTCCATCAGGGACTGGGTTAGGGGCCATTTGTGTGACATTCTATCAAAGAATCATGTATCCTGCCCTGTCAATAAAACTTGAGTGAAGTTCAGTATAAAGGTGATGGACTAGTTTGTTTGGTGGAGGAAATCTGAAGACAGGCCAGCCCTCAGGTTGTGGCATGGCCAATGCTCCCTGCTCTCATACAGGTCTCTAGTGAGATAGTAAGAAGCTTGGTGAGGAAACGTGTGTAGCTTCAACCTGAGCTGACAACAAATTATCTGTAGTAGTTAGAGACTAGTAAATACCAGAAAAGGGAAACCTGGGACTTTACACCAGGACAACACTTGTGGAAGGCTCCAGCTTTTGAAAATGCAAATTCACTTGAAAGAGAAAGCTGAGAATGTCATTCTTAAAAGCCTCTTTCTTGTTTGGTTGGTTATTTTAAAAAGTCTTGCCTTATGGTGCCCAGATATGTCGAGAACTCACTAACACAACCCATGCCGCCCTTGAACTCAGGGTGATCTCCTAAATGACTGTCTCCCTCCACAGAGCAGACAGTGCTGATCTCTGGGAAGACAACGCTTTGAGCAGTCTCCAGAGGACAGCAGGAAAATGCTGCCTTCTGCAAAAGTCCAAAAGGAAACTGACCGAACCAGTGATCTATTTTCAACACTCTGCATTTCATGTTACCAAATCATCAAGTCTCAAGAGGTAGAAATGCTTATTATAAACATCACAATTTAGGAATACGCCCTAACTTTATCCTCAAGATGCAGTATGGTCTCACTTTCAGGGTAACAAAAATGTGCACTTCTTGACCTACAAACTTACCCAAAGTACCTATCATGAGTTTTATCTCCAAACTTAAATTTAAGACATTGGTAAGACACATCAATGACTTTCAAATTGCTATGGCTCCGTGTCAAAAATATATGAATAGTACAAGTTTGAGGACAGTGAAATGTCATTCAACTAATGATCTCAAAATTGGCAACACTGAAAAAATACATCAGCTGTATTTAGCAGCGCACATCTTGGAACATGATGACATAATCAGGGTAATCCTGCTAAGAGCACAGTTCTTTGGCATTAGCAAAATCTTTATTCAATTTATTAATGGTTCTGGTCTCAGCCAATTACTTAGGAGAGAATATGTTTCTGTTCTGAATAAAACTGAATAATGCTCTTTTAGATTAAAACTCTTTAAATTGACTGCTGTCTCAACAGCTAAATCCATCACCTTTTTGCTCCCTAGAAGAATGTCCATCTGTTTCAAGCTAAGGCAACTCTTCCTATACTCGTACTTTTAAAGAGAGAAATTTAAATGTCTGGAATCTAGGATTCTAACAAGATTCAAGAGCCAAAATGTTAATAAAACACAGACATGCACACACAGGCTCACACACACACACACACACACAAACACACACATACAGTTTAAAATACAACAAAAATTAAAGCAAAAGAGCACTAGGAAACAAAAAGTACAATTCACACCTCTTCATTGAACTATTCTTTTCTCACCAATAAGTAGAAATATCTTTCTTTTTAAGAAAAACAAACAAACTGAATTTCAAATTATCATAATTTGTGAGTCACTTAACAACTTAACAACTATTTGTTGAGAATCTGCTGTCCTCCAAAGTACACTACATCAGTGAAACTACAGCATTGAACAAAGCAGACAAACGGTTCTGTCCTTGTAGAGTTTGTATATAAGACCAAAGCAAACAATTTAAAAAGTAAACCAGTAAAATGTAAAGTAGCATGGTACAAAATGAGCTACCATCAATAGACGGTTCTTCCAATTATGAGGGTCTAAGATAAATGTCACCTTTAAACACAGATCTGAAGATTGTAAAAGAGCCAGCCATATGGACATCCAGTAGAAAAGCCTCTGAGGCCAAAAGATCAGAGAAATTCAGAGTGATCCAGGTGGGAGATATTAAGCAGTAAAGGTCAACAAGATAGTCAGTGGGCTGAGGGAAGACTACAGATCACAGACGCAACTGTAAGAAATGAATTCCATTATAAGCAACACAGAAAGCCACTCATGGATTTGTGGTAGAAAAGGAACAGAATAAGACAGAGTTTAAACCAATCAAATCACTGTTGGTAACCTGAGCTAGTAAAAGCTACATTCAGGGAGACAGAGGCAGGCGGACCTCTGAGTTCAAGGTCACCTTTCTCTACGGAGTGAGTTCCAGGACAGACAGGCGACAAAGCTAAACCCTGTCTAGAAAAAAACAAGAAAAAAAAATCATTAGAGACAAAAATTATAACCCCCAGACAGAATTTTTCCCATGACACAGAAAAATGAATAGCAGCAGGCACAAATCAGGGTAAATTTGACTAAAAAATAAAGATAAAAATAAAGGATTCTGAGTCTTTTGTTTGCTTGTTTGTTTTGGTTTTTTGAGACAGGGATTCTCTATGTAGCCTTGCCTGACCTAGACTCACTTTGTAGACCAGGCTGGCCTCGAACTCACAGCAGTGTGCCTGCCTCTGCCTCCCTGGATGCTGGATTACAGGCGTGGGCTACCACCCCTGGCTACGAGAATTGTGACTCTTAAAAGGAAACCATGTGGTGGAGAAATCCACACGTTTCTGACTTTCCCTAATCCTCGTTGTGTGACGTGGCTAAAACTCTATAAGAAAGCTTCAGAGTGTTTTGGCTTACGGTAATCAGTGATCCCATTCTTAGATCCATATTCAAAGGAAATGGAAACATACATCCATAAGAGGACTTGTCCACTAACTGGCATTACCCTACACCACGAATGATGCTTTTCCCAGAAGCCGTAGGTTGCCAAAGAAAAAGCCCAGGTCCAGGTCTAGAGTATCTCCCCTCAAGTTGTTGATCAGAACATTGTCAAAACAACACAGGCTATTGTCTAAAGATACCACATTCACTGATCACAGGACATGAAAAAATCAAGTTGATATTAATCAGGAAGATTCTTCTCTGATAGCTTACAGAGTACTCAAAGGTACTATGAAAGCTTCTGGGAAGTAAAAGCTTCAACAGTCTGGTGAACCCTGGGAACTGCAACAGCAACCAGCATGATAAGATGTGCCCGTGACTGCAATTGTGGCATGAATGCTATGGGAGTAGCCAACCACTTTCTAATTGAATTGAAACCTTCTACACAAAGATGTTGGGTACTGCAAATCTAGCCAAAAAAATGGTACAAAACATGATTGAGGGGCTCATAGGCCCCAGAGGTGAAGCTACAATGATCATTCTGCTAAATGGACAAAATAACAAACTGCTCTCTAGACTCATACCTTCTACTCATAGAGACAGTGGTGAATGCAGAAGCTCACAACTGATCACACTGCAAAGAACAAGTATCAGTGGAAATGGGACATCTATACCACATTCCCCCCAAAGCTCAAGACATCATAGAGAAGGAGGCAGGAAGATGTCAGGACTGGAGCAGAATAGTGTGTTCTCGCTATCATAGGACTTTTTGCACTCATTAACTCACAGCAGCTGTGGTTGTCTGAACACTGTCCGCACAAGATCAAGCCAGTCAGCATTACAGTACAGAATAGGAAAGCATTCACAAGTCCTCACCCTTACCTAAGGAGCTGTGCACAGATGACGGCTTCTAGGCTCACTTTTCTTTAAGGGCGTGACCCTTTGTAGGTCAACCATGATCCAGTGACTAGTGCCACACTTGCAAGTATATGTGCAGAACATATGAACTCGGCGGATCATCAAAACAACGAAACAAAAACAGGACACAGAATTAAGAGTAGAGGGGTGGATCTGGGAGGAGTTAGGGAGGAAAGCAGGGAGAGAGTATGATCAAAATATATTGTGTATAAAGTTACCAAAGAATAAAAACACTTTTTAAAGGAAGACAAGGATTTGTCCATAAATGTTCACAGCACTGTTCCTCTTAACAGCACAGAACTGTGACTGCTCCAACATCTGCAAATAGAAACACACAGTGACTTTCAATTAGTGGACTGTTATGCAACAATAAAAGAACAATTGATACCTGTCACACCACCAGACAAGCCAGGAATGTGTTCACTGTCGTTAGGTCAATACATGTTACACTCATCTGTTTATATTAACTTTAACATCAAACCTAAGCTATGGCGATATAACTAAGAAGAGAATGATGCTGGGTATAGCGGTATACATCTTTAGTCCCAGCATTCGGGTGGCAGAGGCAGCTGGATCTCTGTGAGTTCAGGCCAGCTTGGTCTACACAGTTAGTTAGCTAGTTCCAGGCCAGTCATAGCTACATAGTGAGACTGTGTTAAAAAAAAAAAAAAAAAATTAAGAGCTGAGGGTAGAGAGATCAAAGTAAACTACACACCTCTGGATGATGAACCTATGGTGTATGATGTTACAGTTGGCTGACTAATATACAGAGGTTCCAAACTCACCAGCTGAACACTTCACACCCCTGCACTTTATTGCAAGGAAGTTATAGTTCTGTAAAGGTAGCATCAAAAATAGAGCAGAATAGATCAGAACCTCATACTCAATTCAAATACCTAGAAAAAAAAATACGCCTTTTATTTAATTACATGGCAATTACTGAAGTAATAGAGGCAGAAATTTGAGTTGGATGTGGACATTATTACAAAAAAGTACCTTTCTTATGAATAATGACAATGATGTAACCGGAATTAAAATTCTGAAAGACCACTCACATGTACATTTATAGTGACACTGTGTGTCTAAAGATACAGATGCTGAAATATACTATGTTCCCTTTCTAATAAAACTATTCATCTATTCTCGGAATTCAAAAAAAAATGCAATAAAAATATTCAACAAAGTAACATGACAAACATCAGTTATAAAATGTCAAGTTCTAATTTTTCTTTATTCTGCTCTCATATATTACATCCTGACAGCAGTTTCTCCTCCCTTCACGCCTCCTAGTACCTCTCCAGCACCTCCCCTCTCTCCCTGATCAGCTCCTCCTTCATTTCCCTTCAAAAAAGAGCAGGCCTCCCAGGGCTATCAGCTGAACAGGGCATAACAAGTTACAACAGACTAGACACAAAGCCTTGTATCAAGGCTGGATGAGGCAACCTAGAAGAGGGAAAAGCAAGTTCTAATTATTTTACACTGAATTAAAAAAAAAAAAGTATCTCTGCATGGGTGGAGAATGAGCCTCCTAGAAGTTATGTGTTGTTAAAAAAAAAAAAAACAAAAAAACAAAAAAAAAAACCTCTCAGTGACAGACATGGGTTACCTACCTCTGAGTTGCTGATCAGGGAGGCCTCAAACAACACAGGCCACCGATACTGCTCTTATAAGCATTACAGAGCTATAATAAGCTATAGATACTGTTATTATAAGCATTATAATCTTATCAATACCCACCCAACTAGATTGTAAGATTATAATGCTGAAGATACTTTGGTTTCAGGACATTAAGAGCTCAATCTCAAACTACCTGGGAAAGTTTCTCCCTGCTGGCTAGCCTCCACAGGGCTAGAAGGCACTGCGCAGGTCACTGGAAAAGACATCAGTTATCTTGCCCAGCACTGAACGCTGTCTGCCCCAGTACCAACCTTCTAGGCAACATGTGCCCACTGGCTCAATAGCGGCATGACTGCTCAAAGGTTAACCAACTGCTTTCTTGCTGGATTTGAGGTCTGCTCCATGGGAGGGATTTCATGCCTAAACTCAGGGCTACACAGACCATGAGCCTTAGGGGGAACCTATTGTTATTGCTAAATAATCATGATGTTAAACTTTTTCGTAAAGAATTATGTTTATAACCACGGATTTATAGTGCTCTTAACCTTGGCCAAAGAAGCAGTGAACAGCAGTCCATATAGACTCATAACTGGTCAAAAGGCTAAAATAAGATACTAAGTGCTCATCCATAAATGGGACATCTATACCAACTCCTCCATCACAACGCTTAGAGAACATCATGGGGGTGAGCACAAAGAATGTTAAGAGCCAGAGGACAGCAAGGAATGCTGTGAAATGGCTTTTGGACATGGCATGACTATTGCTTTCATCAATTCATATCAACTGTGGTTACCTGCACAAGGCATACAGAAGAGCAAGCCAGTAAAATTCCAGCATGGATGAATAAGGGTGTCACAAGGCCCTATCCCTTGCTGAGGAGTTATTTGTAGCTACTAGCTGGCATGGGAGGAGGAGTCATTTTTCTCTAAGGATGTGGCCAGTGGTAGGTTGCCTATATGGATGGCCCCATATGCATACAGGTAGCATTAAATGGACTCAGTGGGTTCTTTCGTTCTTTCTTTCTTTCTTTCTTTCTTTCTTCCTTCCTTCCTTCCTTCTTCCTTCCTTTCTTTCTCCCTCTCTCTTTCTCTCAAAGGGTAAATAAAAGTACTCTAAACATAGACAGGTATTTAACAATGAAATAAATAATTGACTGTTATGGTTAAGAAAATAAATCTCATAAAGACTTAAAGGGAATTATTTTAATGTTTAAAAACATAAATATCTTATGAAACCTTGGCCATTCGTTTTTAAATGCAGGAAAATCTCATCATGCAACACAATGACTGTATATTATGAATAAATCTGTATGTAAATGGTAAGATGAAGAATAAAAAGCTGTGCTTGACAAGATAAAATCATATTAAAAGCATTATGAACATTCAAAACAAACAAGAATTAAATTCATACTTAAAAAATACTTAACACATAAATCCTCTTAAGAAGAGAGATCAATGCACAAGCTATTTAAGGTATTTTAACAAAAAACACCAAAATACAACTTAAGAATAGTGCCTCAAAAAATTTGCAGAAACTCTCTGTTCTCTCTCTTCCTCTCTCAATTTTCTCTTTCTGCTTTCTCTCCTCTTGCTGCCTGCCTACTTTTTGTCTTCCCTCTTTTCTGTCTCCCCCATTTTTTTTTTTTTGTGACTGGTGAACCTGCTGAGAGTTGCTTCCAATAAGCCTGCATTTATATGCTTAAAAAAAAAAAGTTTCTGAAACAAAGGCTTTTATTGCCAAAACTACCTGACACAACAGTTTTTACTTTTAATATAGTTCAAATGTATTAAGGGATTCTAAATAAAATTTTAATTAATAAAATTAAAAACAATGTTCACTTTCTGTGGTTTGTAGCGTAGTGTTATGACCACACAGCATTATAACAAGTGTGTGCTGACAGTCAGCTCTGGTGAGCGAGAAGAACACAATGCCGGATATGCACCAGTACCAGCTCCATCTCCAAGAGATTAAGGCAGTGTTTTTGAAAACTGAGAAGACAGAATTGAAAATTCCTTTCACTAAATTGTTGGAAAAAGCGATTATGGTGGTTTTCAGTACTCTCTCCAACTTACCAGATCTAAATAATAAAGACATAGAGAGGTGTTTTCCCACTATGCCTTTCAACTACTTTTCAACTTATCTTTGACAGGGACACCAAACACACACATTGGGAAAATGCAGTCTCCTTATTAAAGGATGCTGGAAACCGGCTATGCATAGAACACAAAACTGGGCTATTACTTCATATGCAAAAACTAATTTAAAATTAATTAGATACTTAAATACTAAGCACAATGAGCATTAAGAGGGAAAGCTTTCTGGCAATGTTCTGGTGGTAGTTTTTAGGATATGAAACCAAAAGCAAAAGCCACAGATAAAAAAGGAAATGTGATTGTGCTAAACTCAAAGTTGAAGAGCAAGGTGGACACAGAAGAAAAAGGCATTCTGCAAAACGGAAAAACAGCCACACACATTACCTGATAAGGGTCTAATATTCAAAAAATATAAAAGAATCCAAACAAGGATCAGCAAAAAGGCAATCTAGTTTTTAAAATGTATCAGTTGAATGTACTTGCTGCTTTTCCAGAACACCTGAGTTGGGTTTTCAAAACCCATAACAGGCTGCGCAAAACCACCTATCACTCCAGCTCCAGGGGACTGACACCCTCTTCTGGCCCCTTCAGGCTTCAGAGTGCACACACACACACACACACACACACACACACTCACACACCATGCACTCATGTACACTCATGTGTGTACACACAATTTAAAAATAAAAATAACCCTTAACAAAAAGTTTTAAAAAACCAGAGGCTACCAACAAGCATGGCAAAGGTGCTCAATGTCACACATGAGGAAAATGCCAGTCAAAGCCAGAGAGGAATGTCATCTCTATGTTAGTAAGGCTGATATCAAGAAAACAACTAAGGATCTGTCAATAAACAGGAAGACGGGGATATATATTCGCAATGGAATAACATTCAGTCATTAAAAAAAAAAGGAGCTTGGGACTGAAGAAAAGGCTCAGCAGTTCAGTGCCCCAGACCCACATGAAGGCCCAAAACCCATGCGACCCATGTTCTGGGGGACCCAGCACCCTCTTCTGGCCTCTGCTGGCACCAGGCACGCACATGGTGCACACACAGACTGGCCAAATACAAAAGCTCTTTCCAGTTCCTTCCAGTCCTCCTAACTTTACTCTCTTAGCGCCAGTTTTACTGCATAACTTCACTGTCCTGGCCATCCTCAAACTATGACCCTTCTCCCTCGGTCTCTCAAGTTGATGGGGTAACAGCCATGCCACAAATACTCAGCCTTCGGGTTTCTTTTTTTCCATTTTGCGTATGTGACAACTGGTTTTTCCAATTCTTAAGCAGCATCTAAACTTATCAACTACCTGGGGGAGAATACTATCTCCAAAGGCACCGCCGAGAGCTACCTTCCAGCTACAGCCTAGAAACAGGTGGGCAGTGCAGACCAACGCTGGGTGCTGGGGAGGCACACACTGCAACACAGAAGGAAAACACAAGCCAAACCAGAATATGAAGATTTTCCAAATACAGATGTTTAAAAGAAGAAAGAATTTCAGGGAAACAAAAATGGGAAACTGAAAAAAAAAAAAAAAAAGTAATTGAAAAAATGAAAAGCAAGGCAGAAACTCAGAGGACACAGAGGGCACAGGTCGGTCAGACACACAGAGAGAAAACTCAAATGGAAACACAGGGAACATTTTCTAGACATTAAGAGGTAATATTTACTGAAAGCGTTTTCTCCCCCAAACTGAGAACACATCAATCAAGAAGACAAGAAAATAAGGACAAGCTGGCCGAGATGGCTCACTCGGTAAAGTGATTGCTAAGCAAGCATGGAGACCTAAGTTTAGATACTCAGCATCCATGTAAACGCTGGGTACATCATGACTGCAACACCGGCATGACAGAAGCAGGCTGGCACAACGGGGTCACTGGCCATCCCGGACTAGTTAAATCAGCGAGCTCCAGGTCCTACAGAGACTGTCTCAAAACATAAGGTGTAAGGTGGGGTGGGGAGATTAAGGGACCCTCCCAACATGACCTCTGGCACTCACACGCACGTGCACACATGAAAGCACACACGTATATCAGATATATCACATAAATAAGAAAAAAAGGAAAGGGGAGTGCTGTTTGGATTGGGAGAAAAAAAAGTCTCTGTTCGCCAATACTGAAAATCTCCATGTAAAAAGAATTACAAGAAATGTATTTGAAAATAATTGAAAGAAACCTATTTTTAAAAAGCTCCCATCCCCAATTAGCAAATTACCAAAGTCGCGGGACGGATGAATATAGATAGAACAGTCAAGTCATGGAGAGCTTGCTAGCACTCATTAGGCCATGAGTTCAATCCCCAGATTCACAAAAACAGTATTTTTAAGGAATTAACTGTATTTCTCTTTTTTTTAACTTTTATTTTATTTATTTACAGTTCATTCACTTTGTATCCCAGCTGTAGCCTCTCTCCCACCCCTCCCAAGAATTAATTGCATTTCTATTTCTAGTATCTAACAATAAACAGTTGGAACCAACATTTTTAAAATAGCATATTTATAACAGTTTTAAAAACAAAATAAAATACCGACTTACAAAACAACAAAATATACACAGGATCTGTAATAAAAATAAAGAACACTGGCAAGAGAAATCAAAAAAGACATTAATAAATGGAGAAATTTACTCCATACCGCTAAGAATTGATCCCTCTGCGAATTCGTCATTAAATCAAACACAATCTTAATCACTATGCCAGAAGAACCATTTGCAGATACTGAAAGCCAATTTTTCAAATTCTATGTAAGAACAAGAAACCAGAACACCCCCAAAAATATGAAAATCAGAACAAAGCCATCAGACACACACGCCACATGTATGCAGGGGCAACAGAGGGACATGATTCCAGGGAACTGGAGTTAAAGGTCCTGTGAGCCACCTAACGTGGCTGCTGAAAATAGAACTTGGGTCCTTGGAGATATAAGCAAGGACTCTTTAACTGTAAGCAATCTCTCCAGCTCTACTCGCACTAATGTTTTTTGTTTGTTTGGAGGGGGATCTCTATGAATCCCTGGCTGTCCTGAAACTCACTATGTAAATCAGGCTTGGCCTCAAATTCAGAGTTCCAACTACTTCCTGCATGTTGTGATTAAAGGCATGCACCACCACACCTGGCCTGCTTACTATAAACCTCCAGTAGTTAAGGCAGAGGAATACACTTGCACTTTATCCAAAAGTAGCTCAAAATGGATTTCAGGCTTAAATGCAAAACATCAACATTGTATAAAATGCTGAAAAGGAAAAAAAGAGAAAACATCTGTAATACTGATCTGTCTATAAATTCTTAGGCACAAAACTAAGCATGAGATCAAGAAAAGACCAAATGATACATGGAGCACCAACATAATTAAAGCTTTACCTGTGGGGGACATGCCATTACAAAAGAAAAAGAAAAAGAAAGAAAGAAAGAAACATACAGACCAGCAGAAACAGTGTCCAATCACAGAGCACACAGAGGATTACATCTAGAACTGAACTTCAATTGTAATTCAAGATCCAATTGAAGGGATGGCAACCCAGCACCCTCTATACATTATAACTGAAAAAAGAAATGCATTTCTATAGGATTTGTGCCTACACGTTACAAGGATTTGTGCCTAGATACAAGGAGACCTGTATCTCTGGCCTCTCTGGTATGGAGCAGAGTTAAGCAAAACATCCAGACACTTTACCACAGAATATAAATGCACAGCAAGTACATAAAAACGTATCAAAACTGTGTAGTAGGGGAAAGTAGGCTAAAAACACAAGGAAGCACCACAACCTAATGCAACAGTTTTAAATTCAAACAAACAACAACAAAAACAGGCAATTTTAAGTACTGAAAAGTCTGGAGCTGCTGAACCCAGTGCGTTCCTGGTAATGCAGAACAATGCGATCCTTCACAGATACTCCTGAGCTCCCAGCTCACCTCACATGTACCAAAAATAGGTGGAAGATCCCCTAAGCCAAGAATCAGCAAATCACACCAGCAGCATGTTAAAAGGATGGCGCATGAGATTTACCCCGGGAACACAGACCTGCTTGCGCATCAGAAGACTGAAGTAATATACCATATGAGTAGGAAAGGGCACAGCCTGCCCAGCCATCCCTCCTCTGTGAGGTCTGGTTGGCAGAGGGCCTTATGACACTGACTTTACAACCCTCCCAGCACAGGTTTATGGGCGGTGACACATAAGTCAGTACCTACCTCACGCAAGGGGTTCTACTAAGCACTAATGTGGACGCGCAAAAACAAGCAATATGACTCAGTAAGTGTTAGAAATAAGTCTCACTCAGGAACACAAAGAGATCACTGCCAGAGGGCGTAAGGATACTGTCTCATTCCTGCTCTTAAATTACGGAGGCATATATCAAACTGTCAAAATTAAACCATGTTGTGTTTAACAAATGTGCTAACATGTAGAAAAGACTGAACAGGAATACTCAACCTGCCTTTTCGTCATCTGTTACCTCTTAACAAAATATTATCAGTTGTAAGACTGTAAGTTTTTGAAAAGGGTGCTTAGGACAGCATGTCCATACCTTGTGAGGGCCCAGGGTCCTCTGCCTGAACTTCTCAACTGTTTCTTGACCCATGGCTGACCAAGCGTTGGCGAACGCTTCTGCTCTGTCCTGTGTGAGATGAATCCTCTCTAGCTGCTGCTGCAGCGCTGCTGGCTTCACGTTGTGGTACACGGCCTGCCAAAGACGGGGAAGCACACACACCCTCAGGCTCAGCTAAAGACCTGGACTGTAAGCGATACAAAAGTATTTTAAGCAAATTCAATAATTTGTGTTGTGTGTGTGGCTGCTTTTGAGTAAGTGCACCAGTACAAGTTCTGGGCCTCTGGAGGCCAGAGGCATTGGGTCCCTGGAGCTGGAGATATACTGCTTTTAAGCAGCCTCAGGCAGATGCTAGAAAGCTGAATTTGGGCTCTCTGGAAGAGCAGTAAGTGCTCCTAACTGCTGAGCCATCTCTCCAGCCACAGCATTAAAACAATATAAATAAAAAAAAGATTCCATGGCACTCTTACAAGCTTTTTCAACAGTTCTATTAGTATATAAAACAAAAAGCTAAAATTCATGGTCAATACGCCTAACTTGTTCAGGCTAAATGTTGCATTTTGCATGGGGTTTAAATAACATTAAAATTACTTAGTAAAGTTTTATCTCATGTATTTCACTTAATTATTTAAAGTTTACAATGGTCTCAGCAAATAAACTTTTCGCAAGGAATCCTCAAAACTGCCTTTATCTACCAACTCAAGTTACAAAAGAAATAAAAGAAAATTTATAAAGTAATAAAAGAAAATTTTAAAATAATTTTGACAATATCTGCTCTGTTCCCTATACAAATGGAGAAGAACTTTCCCACAAAGCCCATCCTGTGCCCTTCTGTTCAACTCTCCTTTTTTCTCCTGAAGGGCACTAAGCTTAAGAACCAGCCAGGTTTGAATATGAAGTGTCCCTCACAGGTCCATGAGCTTGAGCACGTGGCCCCAGCGGGCGGCACTCTATGTGGGAGATGTAGAATGTATTAACATGTGGCCCGCCTAGCAGCCTATTATGAGTTGTGGCCCTTATTGGACTGAGCTCTCTGCTTCCTAACTATTGATACAATATGACCAGTGGTTTCCTGTTCCCATGGCCCCAGCTACAAGCTGCTCTTACCTCCATGATTTCCAAAAATGATTGTATACCTTGAAACCCCATCAACCAGGATAAACCTTCCCTGCTCTGGCTGTGTACGTAAATAACTATTTGGTCACAATAACAATACAGATAACAGAGGAAAGTGGGGCTATTGCCATGATAAACCTGACCATGGGGTTTCCAGGCCTTTGTAATTAGTATACGGGAGGAACATAGGTGAAAGAGATTGAAGCCACAGGCCAGAAAATATCCAGAATGACGTAGGGAGAACATAACACTGATTCTGATGGAAATGCTGACAGGATAAGAGATGCTCAAGAGGTTACAGAGAGGAACAAGGGACTCTCAAAAGTGGAACTAGAAGTCATTCATGCCACAGCCTGACAAACCATGGGTCTACGTTCTATATTTGTCCTGAAATTTTGAGTGAGACTAAATTAAACAATAACGGCCCCGGGGACTGAAGAGAGGTCTTAGCAGCTAAGAGCACTAGCTGCTCTTCCAGAGGACCTGTAGTCAGTTCCTAGCACCCACATGGTAGCTCACACAACTGTCTGTAACTCGAGTTCCACAACCTCTTCTGGTCTCTGAAGGTACCAGACACGCACAAGGTGCACAGACATGTGCCGACAAAACACCCATACACTTAAAAAAATAAAATTAAAATAATGAATCACTATCTTTGGTGGAGGAAATTTCAGGGCAGTATACATTCTGTGGCAATGGTTTCTGCTCCCTGCCTTTAACATGGTTTTGTAAAGTAAAACAGAAAGAAATAAAAAAAAAAAAAAAATCAAGGGAAAAAGCTGGAACACAGTCAGAATTAAGAACAAGAGCAGCACAGTGGAGGCTCTAATTGCTAGAGACTAAGGAGATTAAGGAGAAACCTGATACTTTACACATTGCACTGGGACAATACAAATGATGCCCTGGTAGCAAGAGGACACCCACTGAAAGCTCTAGGGCTTAAAACTGAAAACCATTAACCTGAAAGAAGAGAGAAAAACACAGAGTGCCTAAACAGAGACAGTGCCAGGACCCACAGCTGGAAAAGGGTTGCGTAGGTTAGGGTTCTCCCACACGAGATGCTGCAGCTGTGGTGAATGGAAGCTGAGCTCCGTCTCAACCCCACAGCAGAAACTGAGAGCAGCGTCCATACAGTACTGGTTCTGCCAGTATGCACGACGCAGGAGGTTTGCAGCAAGGTTCCAGGAAACTAATGGGTTCAGACAATTCATAGCAGAGTGAGAGTCCCTGAATGAAATGTGCCTGACTGGGCTTAGGTGAATTTGCAAAGATGAACCCAAATGTGCAATAGAGTCAGCAGCATTTTGGATGCCAGAAATATGTGACATCCACTGAGGAAAACTGCAGGTGCCAAGTGAAGCCAGTCCAACACAGAGGCCTGTGTGTGCCAGACGCTAGGCACAGAACTGCAGAGCTTGGTGTTTCCCCAATGTGTGCTAGTCCTTCCACAGCATGTCACCATCCCTCCCTTCTAAAGTGGAGAGAGTTACTCTGGATATTACACATTAAAAACATGTAACGTGTGTGTTTCCATTTGTCTAAATGCTATTAAAATATGATCAATATTTTTAAGAGAGAAAAACATTAGAAACATTACTGGAATGGTCTTATTAGGAGTCAATTAGGAGCTAGCAAAATGGCTCAGTGGTTAAGAGTGCTTGCTGCTCTTGCAAAAAAAGCATGTTCTGGCCCCAGCACCCACATATGACTCAGAGTTAAGAGATCGCTGTGTGTTTCAGAGAGGACTTCCGTCTTTGAACCTTTGAAGAGTGTGAGAACTTAGGGTTGTGGGGATGTGTGAATTTGGACTAAATTCTTACTTCATTATGAGATGCAATGAGTGTGTGGAAGCCAAGGGTGGAATGTTACGCAGATCAGTGTGAAGTGTCCCCTACAGGCTAGTGTGTTTAAAGGCCTGGTCGCTAGCTGGTGGCTGTTTGGGAGGCTGTGGAACCTTTAGGAAGTGAGTCCACTGGCGAGCAGGCTACATGCTTTAGCTACAGGGCAAGCTCTGCACTCTCTGACCTGCAGAGATATGAGTGCTGCACCTACGCTCCTGACACCACGGACAGGAGCTGCTCCCCATGCACACATAACCGTGTCTTCTCACTCACCCTCACTGGAAGCAAACTATGAGCCAAAACGGACCCTCCCTAAAGTTGTTTCTTCAGGTATTTGTCAAGGTGACATATACCATCTATCATCTCCATAAGGGGGCAGCAGACAGCTGGCAGCTTGTCCTAACAGAATCTGTTCCCCACAGGCCCATGAAACTGTACTACTACTGTTTTTTATTTCACAAGTATCCTGTTTAATAAACTGGTAGGAACTTACTAGAAGACTATTTTTAAGCTCAGCTATGTGCTAAGCTCATAAAAGAGGTACAAAAAAAATAAGATCCTGGTCCACAATATATTAAAAATCTAGTGAAGGGAAAAAACTGACATGTGTGAAATAACGAAAGACTAGCTACTGTAATGGTCAAAGCAACACAAATAAGGGAAGGCTACAGGACTAAGCAACCCAGGCTAATGTGATAGCATTAAGAAGGAATAAAAATAATGGAATGATTTTTGAGAAGAAAAGGTACAGAAAGGAAATTCAATAGCAAATAAAAAAATGACACTGTTTCTTTTATGTATCATCCTAATCAAATGAATACTACCCAATCGCCTGTTCAACTTCTTAAATGGAAAATGTTCATTTTTCCAATTATACCAAAAAACAATGAGTTAAAATAATTCACATTGATAAATATTTATTACTGCCATATCATGTTTACTTTTGCAGAATGATGTATGGATAGAAGTCATGCACTCAAAAATGTTTCAGCATGTTGATACTCTTGATTAAAATATCCTACTAGCATCCATTCTACATAGCCACATAAAAATACAGAAAGCCACAGATATTAAAGTCATGAAAATATGCAGTAAACAGGAAATTTGAGGCAATAAAAATACCTGTTCCAAAACAAATGCTATTGTTTCCAGAACCAGGTGAAGTTCTTGTTTCTCTAGGGAGAACGCAGCCTGAAGTTTTTCTTCCTCTTCTTCACTGAAACTGCTCTCAGCCTGCAAACACAGCAAGCAGTCAGTCCTGGGCATGCATACAGAAGAGTCGCTTACTCATATAGAGAAAGAAAACCTAAAAGCAAACGGAAGTCCACTGTGAAAGGAAGCTGGTGTGCTATTGATCTAAATTATGACAGGTGTTCCACACCACTCTAAGTGAAACAAAATGAACTTTTTGTGGTGACTTAACGAATCACTGGGATTCTGGGCTGAGAAATGGATGTTTTTTTTTCTGCTTTAAGTTTAGACCACCTCAGACAGCTGTGCTTTGTATTTGTTTTGTCTCGTTTCCTTCTTCACTTCATCTCATAATTAGCAGTCACTTCTTGAAACTGCCCATTTGCCCCATCTCAGCAGCACCTCCACTCCCTGCTTCCCTTCACTAGTCTGTTTTGCTGTTTCTAGTGTGCCTGGTCAAGGACACAGACAGCTGACTCTACAGAGAGAAGCACACAGCAGCTACATCAACAGGTTTCATGCAGGGGCCCCAAATCTCTCCTATGGGCTCAAACACAGAAAGTTTTTCATTAATGAGTTTTTCAAACACAGAAAGTTTTTCATTAATGGCCACTATTTTTTAAAGATCTGAGGCCACAGATTCTGTTTCTAAGTTTTCAGTTCCAGAAGTTTGTTTGACTTCCTTGGTGTTTCCCAATGCAGACTGCTGATATGCCAAGATGAGATACGCCACAGGCAGTTGCTCCTGCTACTGTAATTCCTCCTGTCTCACCATCTACATCCCAATTTACTGAAGGTGGGGACAGAGAGGTCCTACTCTGGTTTTACACTTCTCATGTGAAAGAAAAGAATTAACTCCAAAAGCATTCACTGAGTGCCAACTGTATAATGAGTAATGTGTTGGGGAAGGGAGCTATATCAATGAGGAAGGCATGCCTCTCAAGGCCTCAGGTAGGAAGACTGGTGAGGGAGTTTGGTGGTGGTCTTCTACTTGAGAAGTAAGTGCTTACAAGGCAGTGCTAAAGTGAGCTGAGAATCAAGCAGATGTTCTGGAAGCACAGAGAAGAGACTCACACAAGGCTTGGGAGTGAGATCGCAAAATTCTTGGAAGGTAACGCTCTCTCAGTGAAGCAGGGAACAAGAGCATTTGGAAGCAAGGACAAAAAGGCATGCACAACGTATAGTTGAAAAAGGCCCCAGCACACTAGTGCCCTGTCCAGTGGGATTGCGAGTGCAAAGTAAGGAGAACACAGGCCACTGCATATTCTAATGGATCCCACACTCACACACAGTAAGGATTGTGAAGTTTTCTCCACGGGGAAGGGACAATCACTGATGTTTCTAAATGCCGTTAAAATATGATCAACATTTTAAAAGAGAAAAACCTTTAGAAACATTACTGGAATGGTCTTATTGGGAATCAGCTAGGGGCTGGAAAGATGCTTCCATGGTTAAGAGTGTTTGCTGCTCTTGCAAAAGGCATGTTTTGTTCCCAGCACCCACATAAGGCAGTTCCCAACCATCTCTAACTTCAGCTCCGTGGGATTCAATGCACTCTTCTGGCCTGGCCTCAGTGGGCATGAAGAACACATGTGATACACATATACACATGCAACAAAAAAACATTCATACCTGTTTTATAAAAACACTCATACATGTTTATAAAATACATAGGGGCTGGAGAGATGGCTCAGAGGTTAAGAGCACTTCTGCTGGTTGCTCTTACAGAGGTCCTGAGTTTAAGTCCCAGAAACCACATGGTGGCTCAAAAGCATCTGTAATGATATCTGGCGCCCTCTTCTGACATGCAGGCATACATGCAGGCAGAATGCTACATATAAATAAATCTTTTAAAAAATAAAAATACATGAATGCAAAAGAGCAAAACCAAAAAGATTATGAGCAACAGATAATAGCCTGAAGCCAGGAAACAAGAAGGTCCTGATGTGGAGAACTTGGATTTGAAAGATAATTCAGAGGAAATAGGCCATGGGTCTGGGGCTACCTTCTGGTAAGAAAGGGGGGTGGGGGGAAGGAAGGAAGGAAGAAGGAAGGAAGGAAAGAAAGAAGGAAGGAAGGAAGGAAGGAAGGAAGGAAGGAAGGAAGGAAGGAAGGAAGGGAGAAGAGAGAGGGAGAAAGAAGGAAGGAAGGAAAAAAAGGAAGGAAGGAAGGAAGGAAGGAAGGAAGGAAGGAAGGAAGGAAGATGAGAGTCCTGGATATAACTGAATGTTGGTGCCTAGAAATATACAGAGCATTTAGTATGTGTCCCATAACATGTCCAATGCAATTTTATAACCCAATAAAGAACATAAATTGAACTGGTTACCAAATAATGAACTAATTACCAAGCATACATATAGCCAAACCAACTATACCCTTGAAATAAGAGAAAATTCAGAGATTAAATACTGTGAGAAGAAATACTGACTGAATTATTTTTAAATTGTATTGATTATTTGTATGTTTTGCATGTGTGCTTACTTGAGTTTTACATGTACCATATGCATAAAGAAATCCAAGAAAGCCAGAAGAAGGTATCAGATCCCTGCAACTGGAGTTACAGATGGTTATAAGCCACTAAGTGTGTACTGGGAAAACAAATCAAGTCTTCTGCAAGAGTAGTATGTACTCTTTTGGGGGCGGAAGCAGACATAGGGTTTCTCTGTGTAGCCTCTGCTGTCCTGGAATTCACTCTGTAGACCTCAGGTAGGTCTCAAACTCAGAGACATGTCTACTTGCCTCTGCCTCCCAAATGCTGAGATGAAAGGCTTGTACCATGACTGCCTAGATTCAGGACAGGCTCTTAACCACTGAACCATCTCTCCATAGGCTGAACTATCATTATGAGGAAGAACGTTCCACAGAACATTATATACCAAGATAAAACAATTCCAAAGTCTTCACCCTTCAATATATGACCCAAACATTAGCAGGCAAAACATTCTATAAAGCCCCGCTTTTTTAAAGTTAATTACAGAATACAAAGTTTCCCAGACTTCTGACCAGAAAGCATTATCAAGTCTTCCACACATCTAGAGTTCCAAAGAGCACTCTATATCACAGTCCTCTACATAACAGTGTCATGTTTCAGGGGACTCAGTGGGGTTACAAACCACAGGAATACAGAAATGCAAACCTTCAAGTGAAGCTTCTGAAGAATTCGGCTAAGAAGTCGTGGGAATCTTCCCATGTCTATTGCATTTATCAGCGGCACTGCTTTCTTCATGCTAAATAAATGTGTAAACAAAGTTTCAAAATTACTTTTAAAGTGTATTTTCCTTGCTGTCTGTACGTTTTTATTTCAACAACTCTGGTAGCTATGTTCTTTTAGTGAAATAAAGTGACATGAATGACAGGTAATCAGTATGAGCATTTCCAAAAAGATGCCTCTCCTGAAACAGTCCCGTTGAAAGGTACATCTAACAAGTTTTCTCTTCCCAAGCAAATTAGTTGGGGAGGTATGTACCCTATCAGGGAATGGCTGTCATTTAGAGAATGGGAATGCATGCTACCATTTAATCCAAAATAGAACTCTGAAAGGAAGGAGACAGCAAATTAGGAGGTTACACCAAAACCATGAAGGATAGCAGAGGGGGGAGAGAATACATACTTGATTATTTGGAGTGCACAGTTACCTTGGAACCTGTGTCACTTGTAATAACCAATTTCAAATTGTGTACATTTAGTGAATGCGCCTTCACACTGTGCATTCCCCCAGGACATGGGCTTGAAGAAAAGACGTAGCTGTCGGAGCCAGTGAAAGAGGGAAAAACATAAAATACCAACTGTCTTCTTCCCAATGCAGGAGTGCTGTGTTCAACCTTCAATACTTGCCTGCGTACATGAGTATTTCCTGTGCCTCCACAAACTGCGTCAAGTTTTTTTCTGAAATGATTTTGTTTTAATAGGGGGAGTCTGAGCAGGGTATGGTGGGATGGCCAATCGTGCCAGCTTATTGGGAGGCTGCAGGGATCTTAGGTCCTCAAGTTTGAGGCCAGCCTGGGCAACATTGTAAGAACTGCTCCATCAAAAAAAAAAAAAAAAAAAAAACAACACTTTACAACTGGGCTTTGCATCTCCAGACCCAGCCAGCCTTACCTAACACACCCAAAAAACTAAAACCTACATAAAAAGGTAACACTCAATGGTGCCAACACTGGCTAAAGCCACTAATGCCTTAACTATTGGACCTTGATTTCAAAGGGCTGTTAATAAGTGTTACTTGTTAATCACTCCGTAGTACCAGCATGAACATTGCTCACTATCATCAGGTCTGAAATAACTAAAAACAGAGTATTTTCCTAAGAGAGTGGTCAGAACTCAGGTAGCGCCTAGTCACTTCTTCTACCTGCGCTCAGTCACTCAAGTCAGAACAGACGAGGGGGGGGGGCCAGGCCTGCGAGCTCGGAGCAGGTGAACTACTCCGGGAGGAAGCACGCTGCTCCCACCCCACCCACAACCTCCTCCGCGCCACGCCCACCACACACCCCGCCCACCCTCCTCCGCGTCCCGCCCACGCCCTCCTCGGCCCCCGAGGAAGTCTCTCCGCCGCTCCGCTCGGGCTCCCGACCCTGGCCGACTGCACCACCGCAGCAGGAGGCGGTGACACCCCTGCTCCCACCCCAACAGTCCATCCAGCGCGGCGGGGCGCTTGGCCTGACCGCTACCTGGGGCTCTCGGGCAGGATGAGCGCCGCGGACGCCGCCATCCTTGAGGCTCCCTCGCTCTCGCGACTGTCAGCTGTGCACAGCCCAGCCAATCACGGCGCGCCCGACGGAAAACCGGAAGGGCCAAGTCTCGCCGCCAGGCACTTCTGAGACCTCGGGCAGCTGGAAGCACGGTTCCGGGAGGCGTCCGCGTGGTCCCTAAAGGGAGAGGTCGTGATCCTTCTACCATTCTGACCGTTTCAGAATCCGGAGTAGGTAGGTAGGTAGATAGATAGATAGATAGATAGATAGATAGATAGATAGATAGATAATAGACAGATGAGATATCCTATATATATATATGCACAATTATGCTCACTATTTCTAGATCTGCATCCATGGCTAGGCGTATGTGTATATATGTGCAGTTAATGCACGTTTAGACATGGCTCTGCATTCACGCACATGTAGTGCATGCATCATTTACTTTTGTTGTTGTTGTTCCGGTTTAGTGGAGGGTTTAAGCAAGGTCCAAGTAGCATACCTTGTCAGAAGAGATTATGCTGCGGACTCCAATACCGGTGACTGCCCTGTGTCTGCATGCCCAGAGTTCTCTGCAGAGCAGAGTTCTGGCCCTGGACATGTTGGGCCAGTTCCTTCCACGGTAGCTTCATTGAGTGCCTACTCTACCCTGAGCGTTGAGCTAGGCACTGGAGATTCAAAACAGACAAAATACCAAAAATACTGTTCTCTATTTTTTTGGTCAGCAATTAAGATGGACAAGTCTTCGTTGACACTCTCTTTGGGGTCCAGCATAGCAGAGAAGGAAGACAACTCACCGCGAATGTATAGTTGTTTCTCCTCACAAGAGAGTAAGGAGACTGTGCGTATTCACCAACACCTTAATTTTTTTTTTTTTTCAAAGAGCCGAGTATGTTAAGGGGTGGGAGTAGCAAAGTAGGGCTGGAAGATATGAAAGTTTCCTTTCATATGAGACACCCTTGGGGGTGTTTCAGCAGAAGAAAGTGAGCAAAGGCTGAGGAACAGAAGAACGATTGGCTGGGTGTCAAAGACAGTCTGGAAGTAAAGCTAGATAGAAGCAGCTTCTGTGAGAGGCTTTGGCCTCTGCATTTATCCACAGATAAATGTGTAGCCATATAGGGGGTTTGTTTGTTTGTTTTTAAGATTACAGTCAGAATGGTGGTCTGATTGGAAAGAGATAATCAGAAAAACTATACAGGAAGTTACTGCAATAATCATAGCAATCAAATCCTGTGAGAGAAAATGCATTGGAAAATGAAAAGACAGCACGTGGATTAGAGTTACATTTCAATAGTAGACTGTTCAAGAGCTGGCAAAAGATCGAATTTAATTTTCCTTCCTAATTATGTTTTACTTAAATTATTATTTAAATTAGTTGGCATTCCTGGAGCAACCCAACAGCACTGTAACAGAGAGAAGCCAGATTGCGAATTAAAAGTGAATAATCCCCACGTGGCTAATTGAGTCAATTATACAGTATGCTGAACACATACAAATACATTTAGTTCCACAACACTCTGCATGATCCCCCAGTGTATGCACATCTGAAAAAGGTGTATGTGAATCTACGTAATTATAGGTCTGTGATCCAAACACGAATTGTCTTACCTGGCATAACTTGAGAGAAGCCCAATTTCCCTTCAGTCTTTAAAACATTCTCCTTGTGTCTTGATTCATTGCTGAAGTAAAGTCACTAATCAACTCAAACTGTTTCGACTCCCTTGTGAACTTCATCTGTTCTTTTTGGCTGTCTCAAAAAGCACAGTTGTGGCTTAGTAAAAGGTTCAAATCCCCAGTCTATGTAATCTCACATACCTTCTTATGATGTAATGCGGAAATGATGATAATGTCTGCTTCCCTGGACTGTGGTGAGGATTAAGGAATGCGATCTGTACCTTTGAGAGAGTCTCTCCTAAGAGCACAGACCTCCAGAGTTCTGTCCAAAGAGAGTCAGTGCCAGTCACAATGGTCTATCACACCAGTTCTCTCCATATGTACTGACAACTGACTACTTTCTGGTATAAAGTGATGCTGTGAATAATTTCACCCCTAAAGCTGTCTCTGTACTGTCTGGGCACATATGTCCATGAGAAAGTCCTTCAAGTTGTCTACTTGTGACCACTAGCTGCAGAACAGAGCTGACTGGAGTTGGGATTCCATAGCCATCCTTTATCCTTGCCCTCTAAATGAGTCAGCCCCGCTTCAGGACAGATGCAGAGCCAAGGCCCGCTACCACTAATCTATTATGGATACCTAGCTTTCCTAAATGCAGCAAAGCTTTTTCCATTTTTCTACTTCAAGCCCACATTTTTACATTCTGTGTTATCCACAATTCTCTGGAAAACAAACCCAGCTGCCTACACACTAGTACCTCATTAGAGGTAAGAGAAATAAAGAACAGTGGGAGGAAGGCAAGTGCAAAGTGATGGTATCCAATTGTGTGATGGCAACTTGACAAAATCTAATCTTCCCTCAGAGATAAGCCTCATACCCTGCCCTTAGGCATCCTCTGAGCTCCACCTACATTCACCTCTACACAACTCCCATGTCTGTAGGAGGATCAAGGATAATTAAAGTGAGAATACCCACCTTTCCTGGGCAGTGCCATCCCACCCTCCCCACTACCTCCTGACTGTAGACACAGTGTGACTAAGCTACATGATGTCCCTGTCACCATGCCTGTCTGGCCATAATGAACTTCCTCTGGAATAAGCCAGAATAAGCCCCTTCTTCTTTAAGTGCTTTGATCAGACATTTTGGAAAGTAACCAATACAGACAAGACTAGAAACTAGGATTTCCAAATAATTCTGGTATTTCTGTCTCTAGTCAGGAGAGAACTACAGACAAGAATCAGAACTGCTCACTTTGAGGATCCCTGCTCTTCCTTTTTTTTTTTTTTTAGGGTGCTGGTGGTGGTGGTGGTGAGGTGTTTCAAGACAGGGTTTCTCTGTGTAGCCCTGACTGTCATGGAACTCGATCTATAGACCAGACTGGCCTTGAACTCACAGAGAACAACCTGCATTTGCCTAGTAGAGTTCTGGGATTAAAGGTGTGTGCCACCATGCCCAGCTAGCTGCCCAACCAGTTTCTAGCTCCTGTTGAATGGAAATGTAGCATCACCCCCAGCTTTCCTGGGAACTTGCCCTTTCTTCTACCATGAACCTGGTCCTGTCTGGAGCCCCTTCTTCTACATATGTCTCTTCTCAGAGTCCCTTTGTGTACTCATACTCCCTCTATTCAATAGGCATGAGTTAAATTTTTGGTGTATAGTAAAGTAGGTCAATTTCTGGACATTTTCCCCCAAAATTTCCTCCAACCCTAAGTGAACTCTGGACACATCAAGAAGCCTCTCCAAATCCATCCTTCAGCATCCCATCCCCAAATGCAAGTGGTTATCTTCAGAAGTCAATCAGCACTTGTTCACTAACCCCAATGGTAGTTTCTGAACCCTAGAGGTTCTACTACCTATGGGCTCCAGGGAAACAAAGTAAGGAACAGAGGATTGGTGAGGAGTTTGGGAAAATGAGGCAGAAACCATCTGTATCAACCCTTGTTTACAAAAAGGGAAACAGTCTCAGAAGTTTTTATGGGACAATGGGTAGAAGATTCCAGTGTTTGGAGAGCTCTCCTGTCTTTCCCCCTCACCCCCCAACTACCCCACTCCATGTTTTTTGAAGGATTTATAGGCAGAGAACGGCTCTGTCTCTTTAAGAACCACTTTCAGGCCCAACTTTCTGTGTCCCCATTAACACTCCAATTTTGCAAGTGAAAATTTGATGGTAAAATGAAGGAGGAAGTATCAGAAATGTCTCTCCCTGAATGCAAAGTACCAAGGGTAAGCTGTGATGGATTGGGCTGAAGAAGGGAGGTGGGCTGGCTAGGCTTCAGAAAGGCTCTTCCTTCCTTGTGAGGCATGGCTTTGTGTGTGTGTGTGTGTGTGTGTGTGTGTGTGTGTAATGTATATTCATTTTTACTTCTCTATATTGCTATCTTACACTTTCTGAATCCCTGAGATTCAGTGTCACTGAAATGGACTTTTATGGATGCTTTTGATATATATTGTTAGGTTGGCCGGTGCTGTAGGCATTTTGTACTACTCTAGACCATTCCTGGATATGGCTTGCTAACTATCGAGCTGAGAGACATTTTGGAAGTTGGTGACTCATCCTACCTTGTTAGGTGCATGAAGCAAAGGATCAATAGGGCAGAATCAATATTTCCCGCTTCCCGAGGCTCATCCCAGACTGAGAACAAATACAAACACTCTAGGGAACATCTCTTTCAGAAGCCATAGTCTTTGTTTTCCTTCTTCCACCCTAATACTGAGTGCACACCTCTGCACCCCCACCCCAGCACAGCTGCCAGCCCTGTTTTATCTGCAGTCGGCACTTACCTCATAGGTGTGAGAGAATCAATTGGGATGTAACCAAAGCCTTTGTAAATGGTCAACATGTCGCTGTTCAGTCCATGGTTTCTCCCCAGACTCCAAAGGGTGTGATGTTTTTGATTGTGCATTTTTATTTGTGAGTTCATTATGTAAATGTTCCTGTTTGGGTGAGACACTTGAGGAATAAGGACTGCTTGAACACAAGCTGCTCTCTGAGTATTTGCATAACAGGTGGTGACATGGAAAGGAAACAGAATGTCTAGAAAAAGAAAAGAAAAATGAAAAAAAAAAATGGTGTCAAAGCTACAGGCTACATTTGTCAGCCAAAACCTTGTTTGACTTCACTTACACTCACCAAATGGAGGGTAGGGTAGAGAAAGGAATGGAAAACCTTAATTAAAATGAAACAAAAATAGACTCTGTGATACACAAATTGATCTCTTTCTAATCTATTCTCCAGCTGGAAGTTGAAAAAGATATCTGGAATTTTCACCTCTCCATTTTCATTTGCACCTAGTTTCCTCAGTTCTACCTCCCAGAGGCTACTGCCATTTAAAGGACTGACTGATGTTCACACATAAAATTGTGAAAGCCTGACTTGTTTCTTCAGTAATTTTCACCCTTGAACACCATTTGAGAGAGCTTAGGTGCTGCTTCCCATGTAGACATGGAACAGTGTTGTTTTGTTTTGTTTTGTTTTAATCTACTAACTGGTGAAGAAAATAAAAACTAGTGAACATCAATAGCACACATCAGGAAAAATATCAGCGGTAATGGAGAAAAGCAGCTTTCTTTAACACACTAAGAAAAGAGCCACAGCTGAGTTGGATACTAAATGTGGTCCCAAAGTTGCTGGAATGGTGCTGGGAAAAGGCGGCACTCAAAAACAAACAAAGAAACAAACAAATATATAAGAATCTTCCTGAGAATTCCCAGTTCATGCTTTGTATGCCCACAAAATGTGGTGTATCCCCGGTTTGGACAGAAACAGAATTGGAAGTCAGTGGTTAGCCAAGGGAGAATCATGGCAAACCCCGGGAGAACACAGGTATCTGAGAGCTGATGTAGGTCATGGTGGAGTCTAGACCAGTCCAGGGGCTACTCTTCAGTGCTGTTGAAAAGAGTAAGACGGGGAAATTCCACACAAGAAACAGGAAGCTCGCAAATTTAAAGACAAGGAAAAAGTTACATTGCAGCCACAGGACAAAAGGCTTCCCCCAACACCTCTTTGAAAAGAGTAAGACGGGGAAATTCCACACAAGAAACAGGAAGCTCGCAAATTTAAAGACAAGGAAAAAGTTACATTGCAGCCACAGGACAAAAGGCTTCCCCCAACACCTCTGTGTCTTCCTTCACGTTCTGAACCCCTTTTTCCTGTGCTAAGCAGAAATGAAAGCAGGAAAAGGGAAGCGCAGCACCCCCTCCGTCCCACCGCTACCACCACAGGCTCAGGAGGAATCAAAGGCCCAGGAATACAACAGCGAATCTGCAGCCTGGGGTATCCCCTTGGGGGTTAGACACAGCCTGACAAAGTGAGCAAATCCTTTTGTTACAGGTCTGTTAGCAAAAACTGAACCGAGAAAGGTGAAACCTGAACCCACTAATAGATGCACTATAAGGTTCCCTTTAGGCTTTTATTAAAAGAAAGTAGAATTCAATACTGAAACATCCACCTGGCATTCTAAATGGAAAGACGCATTGATTTTACACAAATACGCAAAAGAACCAGGACAGCTCTGGCACAGTATCAGAGAAAATAGAGCCAGGGCAGACCTGCCCAGGATCACACAAGAAGGAAGAAGTACAGTGGCAGCTGCAGACATCCTACAGAAGACGAGGCTGACGGTGTGCAAACACACACACACATATACGCATCATACACAAATCCAGGAAAACTCCAGATGAAAAAAAAAGCAATTGTGGAAATTAGCAGGGAACAAGAACTAGAGGACAGCTTGATTAGATGTGAAGCACAAAGGCAAAAAATAAATAAAATAAATAAGAAATAAACACCACCTGAAAAGCAACACACCTCACTACCTCCTGTTACACGGTTAGAGACTATAGAAACAGAATTTTAAACTCGCATCCCATGTGTTACACACGCAGTATCCTGACTGATTTGGATAGATGCAGTCATCGCCAGAATGGTGTTTCACTAGTTGTTCAGGGAATCTATTCTCTTTGATAAGGTTATCTGTGTATCTTTCTGCATTACTTGAATTTCCAGTAGTGAATTATTTTACAAAAACAGGAAAGCCATTTGTTTTCAAAAAATAATGAAAACAAAGGTAATTTTTTATATGTAGACTTTACATTTTCTAAAACATTAGGTATTAAGGTATATAACATATCTCCTAAAAAAATTGACATTGTGTAAGATTATGATCTCAGCCCATTTATCTATCATTAGTGTTTATAAGGCACATAAAAATCAAGATACCTCTCCATAATCCTTTCAGGAGAAGTGGGAACCTAAAATCTTTTTGTTGTTGTTTGTTTGTTTTTCAAGACATTTTTCTTTGTAGCCCTGGCTATCCTGGAACTTGCTTTATAGACCAGACTTACCTTGAACTCAAGTAGGTCCGCCTGCCACTGCATCCTAAGTGCTGGAACTAAAGGTGTTTACCACCACACCTAGCTCTAAAATTAATTTTTAATTATTTATTTTAATTATTTATATGTATGTGTCTGTGCATGCATATATCTGTGTAAATGTATGTCTTTGTGTATGTGTGTATGTCTGTATGAGTATTCATATGTATATGTGCATATGTCTGTGTGTGTTTATGTATATATGTATACATATGTGTCTGTTAAGAGTGTCCGTAGAAGTCAGGGCCATCAGATCCTCTTTAAGCTGGAGTCACAAAAGGTTGTAAGCTGCTTGACATGGGTGCTGAGGATCAAATTCTAGTTCTCAGGAAAAAACAAAACAAAACAAAAACAGTATGTGCTCTTAGTCACTGAGCTCTCACACCAGCCTCATAATGCCATCCTGATGGTACCTTATACAGAACAGTAATTCATTAAACATTATCAAAATTTACTTAAGACTCTTTTGTGTTAAAGGAAAATCTGAGGTTAAATTATTAATAGCGCTGCATTTGAAAAGAATCCAAACACATATCTTCAGTATAGCTACCCATATTTTATTTACAGAGGATTTTTAAAAGGCTTTCTCTACACTGTTTGCTTAGATTAGTAAATTGACAAGATGGGCTCAGTTATGTTGCTTCGGGAGCAGAGCCAGCACAGCACTATGAAATTTAAGTGGTGGATCTAACAAGCCAAACAGGCAGGAGCGTCTTAATGTGCCTCCTGAGAACCAGAAGCAACTACATAGGATTTGCTTGGCCTCCTCACTGATCAAGCATAACATGCCTGGCATCTCATGTCATCTAGCCTTGCAGTGTCTCCTTTGGGATACACTCTTCCAGTAGTTCCCACCATCTCACACAATGTCAAAAGCAACTGGGTAAAGAAACCAAGTCTTCAAGGTTACACAGTCTAACATAGTTCACATTTTCTGCAGTCACAACCACTGAGCCATTCTTTTCTCTGGACCACAAGAGGTTTTAGCATACACAGGACAGTGTTTGATCATAATCCAACTATCCAAAAGGCATTATGTCCATCCTTATACTTTCCCCCAAAGATCTCAGAATGACTGGTTCCACGCTGGTACCTGATACAGAAACTCAACCCAAGGTTTAACATTCGGGTCCATGAAAGAGACAGAGCATAATCAGCCTTGTTCCATCACAGGAAGTAGCTAGGGGTCTTTTGGGGTCTTGGTTTGTTGCTTTTATTGTCTTCTCTGACATCTGATGGGCTCAACTTTGTCAGTTCAGCTTGCTCATCTGAGCACAGACAGTTGACCCTAGGGGACACTGTGTATGCTAAGTTGGTGCCCAGTTCATAAATCAGCCTGGGTATATTCCTTCGAAGTTAGGCTTATGCATTCAGTGAAGAGAGCCCCTCTCTCACTTTTTTAAAACTTAAGTTAGCCAAAGCTACTTGCAGTTGAAAACCAAGCAAGGACATAAAAAGACAACACAACATGGAAAGATAAAGAAAAGCAAGAAAGAATATGCTTGACATGTGCAATCTGGGAAGTCTGGAGATGTGATCTAGAGGTTATCCTAGGGGCAAAGATGATGAGAGGTTCTTAGAAAGATACAGGCAAAATAGAGGATTGGCATGTCAATGTAATGGATTGGATGGCGGCACCATTTCTCACAAGCAGGGAGTGTCACTCAGAACATGAACGAATAGCAGCTGTAAACTGAACATGTACATAGCCGCTCAAGTACGACACTGAGTGGACAGAGGGAGACATTGTCATAGCAGGACAGGGTGATACCAGACAGCCTGAGAGCGAGACATAGCCCAGCTGAACATTTCATCCAGTTGATTTCATTAATTTAATGTTTCTGCTAAATGTGTTCTTTGTTTTAAATGTCAGTTCTGAGGTTAAAAAGAATACCAAACTTAAATTTGTTGAACAATCCGTCAAAAGTTTGAAAAATAAAATGATGTAAATAAACATTTGAGAAACTACTTTATTTATAAATATGTTGGAAAACCCCCAGTATCATCAAATCCAAATAATCTTTAAAGATTTTTTTTCAATTTTTTTTGTAGTGGTGGGGTTTTAAGCTAGGATTTGGGTGTGCTATGCAAGTCTTCCACTGCTGAGTGATAGCCCTAGCCTTAAATATGCTTGTGTATACGGGTACTGTGGTCCCTGGTGAGGTCCGGCGAATGGTGAGGGGAGCTTCCACACCGTTCAATAGCATGAGTGCCCGTGTCCAACGGCAGACCTTGTGACACAAAAGGAGGCTCCCAGCAAACTGGTAGAGCCTCAGAATGGGCCCAGAACAGGGTGGTGACTGCTTTCCCCATCTTCACGGAGATTCCCTGGGGTGCTGGCAGCCTGGCACCTCCCCATAGTGACAGAATGACACAGTGGCATGGCTGGCTACCCCAGAGCTCATGTCAACTCCCCATTGGTCCAAAGGCTGTATAAAAAATCTTGCTGCTGCTCAGTAAGACAAGTCTGCACTCCATGATATGCAGTCTGTGTCCTGGACTGGTGACTCTGTCTCCCTCATCTTCTCCTTAATCCCAGTTTCCACATGTATACATACACCAAAAGTTTAAATAAAATTACTCTCTTTGGTATGTGGGGGAGTAATGTCTTTCCCATACAAACAAAAATCCAGTTACTTCTTTTCCACTTTTTGGTCTCATAGACACACACACACACACACACACACACACACACCGTATTGCCATTTTTCTTGGTTACCCTTGAAAGCTTGACAGTATGTATGATCATAGTGCCAAAAAGGCCATATATTTGAACCATAGGACATGAAAAATCAAGCTGGTACTGACCTGGAGTCTTCATCTCTCCTGGCTATCTATCTCAAGCCCTAGAGGAGAAACCACTATTTTATACTGTTAAATGGATATAGTGCTAAACTGCCCCCAAATACTTACTGTTAGATGCAGAGGTGAGCAGATATCCTAACCCTCATCAGAGACGCAGTAAATGGGGATGAATGCAGATACCCACAACTGGTTGAGGAGCAGGGGATAAGAGGCTGTAGAATACTCAGCCCTAAATGTGACATCTACTCCACATCCCTTCCCTGAAAGGCTCAGGGACCATCTTAGAGAATGGGGTGGAAAGATAGTAAGAGCCAGAGGTAATGGAGGATTGCCGAGAACAAGTATTTTCCAGACATGACAGGGCCACTGCATACATGAGCTCATAACAGGTTGACACATGAATAAGACATACACAAGATCAAGCCAGCCAAGATCATAAATATGAAGGGGTTCACAAAAGTTCCAGTTCTAGCTCAGGACTATTGGCAACTGATGGGTGCTAGGAGAAAGAGAGGATCAGTTTTCTTCAGGAATTTGACCTGAGAGGCTACCCATGCTCTATTGGCTGGTCCTCCAGTGGTTTTTAAAGAGAGCACATAAAGTTGTGAGTGAAGAGTGGTGATGGGGATATGGGAGGAGTTAGAATGAAGAGAGGGACTTTTATCAAAACACATTATTGTATACATGCAGGAAATTCTCAAAGAAATCTTGTATAAAACTGAAGTATACAGAAATGGCCAGCAGAGGGAGTCAAAACCATGCATGTATTTTTATGTTTTTTTTTTCTCTATAGTTTTAAAGAAGTGGATTATCACAAATTAGGAAAAGTAAAGGGCCCTACTTCTTCTAGAATCTATACCAAAAATCATGAAAATTAAGCCACTCTGCTGCTGAGTACTGTGTGGACAAAATTAAAGGTAAAGTAGGATTTTCAATCTAAAGCAATACAAGGAAAAGCAACCTTCCATTTCTCTTACTCTTTCTTGGAGTTTGCTAGCAAAAACTATCCCAAAGTGAGGCAAAATCTATTATATTTCAGATGAAATATTCTTCGACGGAGTAAAGAATCTTCACTGTTCCCAAAACAGGAAACACAGTGGTTACAGGTGTGTTTTAAGGACAAAGAAGAGCCTTAGCTGCTACCTCTTCATTTTGGTATTAGGTTTGTCTCAGGAGCAAGTTGTAGAAATTTGGTGAAAATTAATTTGATGCAACTACCCATAAGTGTCTTTTCTCTTAATGGGCAGGGCAGATGGTGTCTCTCTCGGGTTTAAACCCATCCAACTCTGACCAGCCTAAGAAGGAAGAAATTTACTTAGGAACCTTGTTTCTTACTACCTATTCAATAATTTAATTAAAAATTTGGGAAGCAGTCATTAAGAAAAAAATAAAAAGAATATGTTTTATACAACTAAGCTTACACATTGGAAAACTTAGATAAAATATTCCCAGAAATCAGAACTGTCTGAAATTTACATAAGAAAAAGAAAGAATAAGATTATCTTAAAAGTGAACATATTGTGTCAAACATTCCTATAAAAAATTGGTATTCTTCCTCCTCCAGCAGCCATCAATTACCACGAACCGCTCCTGAGCTGCACACAGACTTTGTGAGCCCCTTCCCTATCCATCTGGGGAAGAAGGGAGAGAGGGGAGAGAGGGGAAAGGAGGGAGTAGAGGAGGAAGAAGAGTTAAAAAGGAGACACAAGAGGGAACAGAAAGAGGAAAGAGGAGAAAAAGGAAAGGAGAGAGCAAAGGAAAGAAGGGGGGACAAGTCTTGTGGCCTAAATGGCTTTATTGGTAATTCTCAACAAACCTCATTTAGGGATGAACTTCTTATCTGAAACAAAGCCTTCTAGAGAATAAAGAGAGAAAATGCATCCCTAACAAAATACAAACCAACCAAACAGGGTCTTACTATGTAGTCTTAGCTGGCCTAGAACTCAAAGAGATCCACTTGCTTCTTTTTCCCCTGCCAGAGCCCACCAACAAAGTCAAACAGTACCTGAGTGGGGAGTGAGGATTAAAAAAAATAAAGCAAGACACAAGGGATCAGCTCAAGAGGACTGTCAGTAAATACTGCAGCTTGGGGTTTATTCCACAGCTCTTTTTTATAGGCAAAGCAAAACAAGTCACATCAATACAAGGCAGGGGTTCATGGAACAGCCAAATTTGTTTTCTTAAACTACTTCCCTGTAGCAGATATGGTCCAAGATCACACAAACAAGTTAAAGGAACTTGGTAAGGCATCCTGCTTATCTCTGTTGCAAGATAAAAGCCAGGGTGAAAGCATGTTTTTCCTCTGAATACTCAACAACAAAGCAGCAAGCCAAACAAACGGCTTTCTACATTCCCCTAAAGGTATGCACTATCACACTGAGCAAAAAACAAAAGAGGAAAACAACCTGAGAAGAATCACTCTACCTAATTTTAAGTTTAAGGCATGGTAATGCACTTCTGTAACCTCATACTTTGAAGGGCAAGACATGCAGATATATGGGACCCAAGGTCCCAGTGAGAGACTTTGTCCCCAAACAAGGATGGATGGGCTTCTGAGGAATGACCTCTGAGCCTGACCTCTGGCATCTACTTGCACACACACACATACACACACGTACATTTACACCTGCACCTATACACATGAACACATGCTCACGAAAAGAAAAATAATTTAATGAAACTGTAAAATGTAATGACAATTTTTTTTCAAACCAAGTGTAAGCAATTCGATAGTAAACGGTATGTTGCTTGTCTAGCAGGGATGGTAAGTCATTTCCCTTCTTTTTCTGTAGAAACAATAGAGTTTTAGGAAATCTGAGAACCTGAGGAGAATTTTCTAGATCAAACTATAAATTTGTTGATGAAAAGTTAAAGGCTACTTATTTAAGTTAGAATGTGTAGAATTTTGTCCTAAATAACCTAGCAAGTGTCATTTGCTATTACAAACATTACAGAGCAGTAAGGAAAAAGAAACTGGATGGGAAAAAGAGCTATGAAGATTCTACTGATTATGTTACACAAGAATATGAGCTAATCAGAAGCACAGGTTGCCAGGTCAAATCATTTCCTGACAATCGAATGAACTTTTCTTTTGCAGGGCTATCCTGCTGTGCACCTCCAGGAAGTGTCACTGGCACTGCGGTCTACGTAAAAGGAACTCCTCAACTTAAGTAGCAAATGATGAGCAGCCCAGTATTGAAGACTTGCTTATACAGATGTCTAAACACGTCTAAGATACTGCAGAAATGCTAAACATCCAGGTGGGTTCCATCCTCTTCCCAGGAAAGCAAATAGACCTGTAAATGGAAAAGTTAAACGATGCTTCTGCGACCAGCATCCCAAGGTGACTGCACTGGCATTGGGGTTATAAGGAAGCCACAGCAGATCATATCAGACACTCTGTGAACATTCTTTCCCTCTTACAAATTAGGGTCCCACAAAGCTGTCATGCAAAATGGTGAGTCACAGCATTACAGTTTGAAATCTTTGCATAAATGGACTCAGGGTGACTTGTCTAAATCCTTCAGCATGCACCATTTTATATTCAAATGACCCGCATGAATTCTCCTTCCTTACAATTTCGATACATATTCATGAGACACACCATCAGCGTAGAATGATAGCCAAGCAGAAAAGAGAAAAACCCCATTACACCAAGGAGACAATTTCCTTGGTTAATGCCATCAGGCCATGCAACCGCATTCCCTGTTAATCTGAATTCATATCAAGTAGCTAATAAGCTTTAGTCACTCTGTGATAAAAATTAGATACTTGCAAAATGAGTTTCTGACAAGTCACATAAATTTATTTTTGCAATAATCATTTAGTGCAGGAGGCTTTTCAAAAATCCATTCAGTTGGCTACTCAATCCAGATGAATGAAATAAACCTGATTTCTGAAATCATATTTCATAAATCTGATTTCTAAAGTCATACTTTATACACAGATTCTACAATTGCACTGCATCGTGTTTTACTAGGCTCTGTATAAGTAGCAGGCAATGTCTGCTCAGTAATTACTCCTCTTACTTTACTTTTGGATTTACTGGGAAAGCTGCAAACATAGCTAATACACTTCCTTATCAAGACAGAACATTTAGAGCCAAATCACCGTCTTGTTTAAGAGTGAGTGACAAGAGACAATAGAAAGGAGAGACTAGTGCCACTTTGTCTTTAGTATGAAGGTGCGCCACTGTTGACATAAGCAGGGTCTTCTACACTTACCGAAAGACTTACCAAGCAAGCAAGAGATGGCTTGAAGAAAGAGATGCATAGGCCAGAGTTCTGAAGTTATAATTTTGGAGGACTTGGAGGAGGCTCAAGAATGAATGTTATTCAAATAATCTGCATGCATTTTAGGAACTACCCAGTTTAGCACGCTATGTTATCAGAGAAGGAATGCTTCCGAAGTATTTAAATCAGGGGTGTGCTGGGGATATGGGACAGTTGGTAGAAGGCTCTTGAGCTCACATGAAGAGTTCAATCCCCAGCACTGCATAGTAATACACATTTTTAATACTAGTATTGAAGAGGTGGAGACAGGAGAACCTGAAGGTCAGGGTCATCCTCAGCTACATAGGCCTGCCTGAGCTATATAAAATTCTGTCTCAAACAAATACCAGCATTGCCAGCTCTTCAGTGTGCCCTCCCTGGAGCCGATTTAATTCACTGGAGCTCCATTTCCTCAGTTGTTAAAGCAGAATGCAAACAACCAACAATGAAAGGTTTAAGGCCACAAACTCCATGAAGATAGGGAGTTTTGAATGCTTTCTCTCTCTCTCTCTCTCTCTGGTATATAATTCAATGTCTGGCACAGAACAACTTTCTTTCAGTGTTGTTTGACCCATCTGACTGAAATGTTGGCATGAGATAATGTCAAGACTATGTATATATTATATAAATTTAGATTTGTTGGAAGCAGCTCTCAGCCCCCATGCAGGGGGAGGGAGGGAAGAGGAGGGAGAGAGAAAGAAAGAGGAGAGATACAGAGAGAGAGGACAGCAAAGGGAGCCAAAATGTCTGGATTATATAGTGAAGAACCTCTGGGAGAGGGGAACACCTGTCCCTGGCCTAGGGAATTCAGGGAAGAGGGCAGTGTCCCAGCCATGTCCTGCAGTGCCTAAAAGTAACCGCCATCCACCCTTCCCATGAGCTGAAACATTACATGTTTGAAAGATAAATTAAGTTATAAAGGAGTGCACTTGGTCCACCATTTTGGAAATAATTATCTTTCTCAAAGTGAAAGAAAATATAGCAAACGAAAAAGGCCTCCATTCTTTTTGTTTGGCCAGTTACATTTGCCCAGTGAGCTTTCAATGGATGGAGGTAGTTTCACTCTTTCTCCTGAGGCTGGGATGGTTAAAGGTCATGAACTAGAGACGTTTGGCATGTTGTTGGACTCACAGTGTAGACGCTTCATGAAGGTGACTTGAAGGATTTGGGTGTAGCTCAGTGACAAGCCTTTACTAAACATGCACAAAGCCTGGGTTCAATATGAAGCCCCAATAGCAACTGGAACCCAGAAAAGCCAGTAGACTCTGTGGGAAACAGTGCAGAGGAATCTAAATTCCCTTGTTACGGGGACCAGAATTCCATGGCCACTATAAAATCTTCGGGATTTTCATGTCAAAATATATTCACAAGTAACACAAGTCCAGAACTGTCAGAATTCCTACTATGTGTAGACTGTACAGAAATAAGTATTTTTAATGGTTTATGGAGGGAAAAAAGAAACCCTGAAAACCCAGCTTTCAACACTTCACATTTATTTAAAACAAGACATTCTTACTGGTTTATTTTAAACCAGTAGCAAGTCACAAAGTCCCACTGTTTAAACACTTCCTTCCATTATATACTAACGTGACTTTGAGAAGTGGTTTCACACACAGTCCCCAGGCCAGCGGCAGCGTCACATGGGGATTTGTTTCAAATGTGAACTCTTGAGTCAGATCACACATCTTGAGCTAGCAACTGGGGATTCAAGAGCCCTCCAGACAACAAATGCAAGAGAAATGCTGACTTAAGCAAGATGGGGAAAATTAGTAAGTTCTGTGCTGGAGACGTGGCTCAGACATTGAGAGCACATACTGCTCTTGCAGAGAACCTGGGGTTAGTTCTCAGCACCGAATTTAAGTGGTTCATAACTGCCAGTAACTCAAGCTCCAGATAAGGCAACATCTCTTTTCTCTACAGGCACCTGCACTCATGTACAAAGACAGACAGACAGACATACACACAATTAAAAACAACAACAACAACAAAATAAATCTTTAGTAAAAGGAATTAACTCAAAGAAGGCTGAATTCAACCTTCCAGAAACCTCCTATAGTATGTTAAAGTGGAGTCAACCACACCATGTTTTCGGTCAGCTACTCACCATACATTCAACAAGCAAACACACAAGCCACTGTGTACATCGACTAAAGGTACCTTTCTTTTAAAAAATGCCTGAAATACTGATCCTGTAAGAAAACGTGTAAATGACTGACTTTTAGCATAGTCAAGTTTTCCCATCTCAGTTTAGTAAACCAGTATGTAACAAAATACAAATGTTTGGTAATAAAAATATTGTCATTATCAAATTTAACATCAAAATATAGACAACAGAAAATAAGACTTAAGGATATACAGTACTAAGGCACAAAGGTTGCTTTTCTTGGTTATGTATGACATTCTAAGAAAAACAGATTCGAAAGATATAGTTGTATGTTGTAGGTGACAGCCTTCATATGCAGAGTTCTGCAAATCATAAAGCTATGGTGTTCTCAACTAGATACTCCAGAAGGGAGAGGTATGGCTTCAAGGCAGAGTTGAGACTGCTGCTAATTAGGGAGATTGATCACCCACTCCTCAGCCTTGGTTATGAGTAAGGAACCTGAGAGGAACATGTAAATTATTATTATTATTATTATTATTATTATTATTATTATTATTATTGTTATTGTCTATTCTACATTGATATGTAGCTTGAGAAATTTTTTTTGTCCAAACACTAAAAAAAGTTTGACTTAAAAGTGTGTGTGTATATATATATACACACACATATGTGTATATACATATATGTATAAACATATACATATATACACACACATATGTGTATAGACATATATGTATAAACATATACATATATACATACACACATATGTATGACCTGGCCTTACATATATGTATATATGTATGCACACATGAATACAATCAAAACAAACAAACAGAAGCCAGGCATGATGTATTATACCTAAAGTAACAGAATTTGGGACACTAAGGCAGGGCCATAACTTCAAGGCCATCCTGAGCTACAGAAGACCCTGCCTCAAAACACACACACACACACACACACACACACACACACACAGGGGGAGGGGAGAAAGAGAATAAGAAAGAATGAGAGAGAGAGAGGGGCAAGAGTATTGATGCATCTCTCCTACTCAGGAACACTAAACGGCAGGGTGCTGATGACCTCCCCAGATTCAGTGACAATGTCGTCATATACCCAGCGCCGGTTGCATCGGCACTCAGGCCCACACTTGTTGGAGTTGCACTTGGGACAAGGGTAGAAGCATCCCAGGCAGTTCTTCTCCAGACAGTCGCACAGGTCCACGTCATTACAGATGAGCCTGCCGCTTTCGTCATACTTTTTCATGACTCTGCAAAGAAAAACTGACGTGAATGAGCGAGCACTGCTATCCTCACCGTGTTAAGAAAGGATTGCACAGCCCTGCCGTGTTCATGGCCCTTTCACTCTCAGGGAGCAGCATCCCAGACGTTACCAGAACCAGTCTACCCTATGAAATGGCAGTGATGAGCCGAGATGGACAGCCAGTATGTGCAGCTAGGCTTGTAGCTGAGAACAACCTAATTGCCCAGCGTTTCTGGGGCAAATAATCACTCATCACACTGAACAGCTAATTGAAGCTTGGTACTAAAAAGATTCTATATTAACCTTTAAATTATCAACATATTGATGGTATTTTTCAACGTGTGGGGGTGGGGTGGGGCTCCTCTGCAAACACAGCTCAGTAGCCAGAGTTGGTTCAGACTTCTAGAGTCTGACACAGGGCAGTTTATTTTAGGCACATTTAAGTACAGCACAATTTGCAAGTTTTCTGGTGAAACATAATACCACGTGCATGATAAAGCTTAAGGAGTAATTACATCAGAACTCTTTCCAAAGTCCAGGTTGCCTCTTCCACAAAGATGGGTTCTATGGATAGACTATATGTATAGGGGCCTGGGGGAGGATGTGGTATGGTCTTTGTCATACAGATGGTACAAAGGTCAGCAGGCTATTAACCACATCCACTCCTAGCCTTCTGGGTGGAAAACAGGTATCCATCCCTTCCACTGAAGAGGTAACCCTGCCTGTTTAACATTCCTGGTCTCCCTGGTGCACATCTGTGACAAGGACTTCATGTCCTCCATATTTTTCTGCTAAGTTTTACACTCCCTTTCTCTCTTAAAAGTGCTCTAGCAAAAACTACTACATTTCTTAATGACTCAAGATGAGGCCTATCAGTTACCATACAGTAATCCTTAAGGTGTGAAGGGGGAACTATTGGCAGAGGTTCCAAGTGCCTTTTCTTTTGTTTCTTTACTTCCATTTTACCCCCAGTGTGGATGGAGATGGTTGGCAGGAGCATGCATAGTAAGGCCCTGGTAAAAGCCAAGTGTTTAGTGCCAGAGGGCAACACTTTAGAGTCGCCTTTAGAGCGCCCCCCCCCCCAGTCTTTATCCCCCTTGACAGCATTCCCAGGGGCAAAAAGAGCTTTACAAGAACTTTGCCACTTACAAAACAAAACCAGTTTCATTATATACTTTATAACATGTGCTTGTAAGCCGTGAGAGCAGCTTGTGTCATGTAACGCCAAAGGCTGGCACTTCGCTCATGTGGTCACAGTGGGTACCTCTGCACCTCTTGTCCCCAAGCATAACTCTTCCCTTCCTGTTTAGGGGAAGCAACACAGCTGCATCCTTCCTCCCTTTCATGGAAAAGAAAGGGTGAGGATCTGCCTCGTGACCACACGTTAGCAGGAATGCCTTCTAATTAAGAGGTTTTTCGTTTGGTTAATGTGTAGAGATGACTTTTTGAATCATGCATACATGGGACTGGAGAGATGGCTCAGTAGTTTCAAGTGCATATTGTTCTCCCACAGGACTTGAGTTCAGTTCCCACCATCCACCTAGATGGCTCACAGCTGCCTGCAACTCTAGTTTCAGCGGGATCTGATGCCTCTGGCTGCTGTAGGTACCTGCACTCATATAGTCACAGATTTTTAAATAATACATATAAATCATTTTTGTGTTGACTGTGAAACAATATACAATTATTTTATTTCACTGTCACTTTTCCCTAGTGAGAACTAAAATTTTATTTTAGAAGACATTATATAAGATTAGCACAACTACATACCATATTTTATGCATAAAAATGAGCGAGGGAAAATTATAATCAGGATATGTTGTATGAGGGAAAAAAAATCTATTTTTATAGATTCTAGTGCTGTAACTAAAACTATGTGCCATCACTGCCCAGTACTTTTTTTTTCCTTTTCTTTCTATTTTCTGATGGTTTGTTTGTTTTTCAAGACAGGGTTTCTTTGTGTTGCCCTGGATGTCCTGGAAATCCGTAAACCAGATTGGCCTTGAACCCACAGAGTTCCATCTGCCTCTGCCCTGTAAGCATTGGAATTAAAGGCAGGTACCATTACCACTGCCACCACCACCCACTACCACCACCTGGCTGAAAAAAAAAAATCTATTTTCAATAAATACCATCCTTCCTACATATCAAATTTTCAAATATACATGCTCACTTTTTACTTCGTTTAATATAAATCATTTAAAAATGTATGTTTATGTGCAAGTATAATGCCATATGTGTGGAGCCTCTCCGAAGCCAGAAAATGGCGTCAGGTTCCCTAGAGCTGCATTTACAGGCAGTTAGGAACTACCCAAGTTGGGTGCTACATACCAACTCAGGTGCTCAGAAAGAACAGGAAGTGCTCCACGCCGCTGAGCCATCCTTCTAGTTCCCTGCATTATGTTTTTGTTTTCTTCCCCCTTGTCACGCTGAAGTTGGAAACTAGGGCCTTGCGCCTGCTAGGCAAGTGCGCCATCACTGAGTTACACCTCCAGGTATTTCATATTCCAATGCGTTAACAATCCTTGTATTTAGTGATAGCATGGTACCCATCTAATATCCTGAATCCGTTCCTATGGTTACATTATTTTTCCTTTTACTAATACTTCTTTGTTATATTTAATCAACTTTTCTACTAAAAAATGTTGTTTTAGTACAAAACCCTTTTTTAAAAGGTGATACACACACATACACATACATAGTTTCCCTAAGTATCCCAAGCTGTCTGTGAACTTGGAATCTTTATGCTCTGCATCCAAGCACTGGCATTCCAGGCATGTGCCACCACACTTTGCTCTCAACAATAGTACTTATTTCTTAAAGATGCTAACATCCAGACGTATGGGGTCTTAGTGTACTATAGAAGAAATTTTTGAAATCAGAACAGAAATGTAACCTTTAATTACTTTTGTCAGTGGTTGTTTTAAAAAGATGTATTACAGTTTCTCTCTTAACCCAATAGTACCCAAATAATTGAGACTGAACTATTATATTTATGTAACAAGCTCTATGGCACAACAACTGAGCAGTTATTATTTTATTCTTAACCCTCTAGTCTGGCTTCCTTCCAGTGTAACTCCCCAAGATATTTGCATTTTATGACTTTCTCTGCTCCAGCTACTTTCTTCTCACATCTCCAGGGCCTCTGCCTGTGGCTGAATCCCTACTTCCTTTCTCTCTCTTCTCTTCCCATGGCTGGCAGGAAGTCTAACCCTATTCTTTCCCCTGCTCAGTGATTAGCTGTCAAGCTGCTTTATTGACACAATTGGGGATAATTGGAGAACAAAAGTTAGGCAATTCTCAGAACAAGAATTGCAACCAGATATGGGGGGCACAGAAATCAACATTTGAATCTTTACAAAGTGCACAATAACATTATGCCTACATACTTTGCTTAAAATCAAGGAGAACACATGCAATTTATAACCCCATAAATCAAATATATCATGATCTTACTTGTACTTCACAGAAAAATATTCGTTCATTTTCGACATCCTTGCTTTCTTTTTCTGCTGCCTTGTTTCAGGGTTAAAATCTGCCACCTGTGGTCCAGGATTTTGAAATGCCAAGCATTTTAGCTGCCGTTCTATCTGTTGCTATGAAATAAACAAAGTGTTTTAGTAGTTGTATTCATTTTACAGTCTTTCAAAATGTACTGTCTGTGGCTCTTATCAAAATACCATAGAAGTGTGTTTGTTTTACAAGAAAAAAATCAAGAGTTTCATCTGATTGAGTTTCAAAAGGTGATACATTTTCAAACTGGGCCATTCTTTCTAAATACAGAGTATAAAATGCATGTAACAAAAATGTGGGAAAGAATCAAGAGAGAACCCTCAGCCATCACTGAAGAAGTCCATATATGATGTCAAAGCGACATGAAGCCACAGCATACACCATTCTCTGAAATGGGTCTCAAAACCATCCCCTGCCCTGGGCTGCACACACCATCACAGGTTTCAACACAGTGCCACTGAAGGTTCATCTCAATCAAAGTCAGATAACCAAGAAAAATATTGCTAGGGCAACTTTCATGAGTGTTAGGGGATATTTTCAAAAGTCTTTTGTTTGGGGGACTTTTGTGTTTAGCATCAAAATGGAGCCTGATTGTCAAAAACAAGAAACAAGATGTGTCAACTGAGAGTACCAGACCTAACCTCCCCCCAAAAGTCATTAGTCCCAGGAACTAGGCCATAAGTCACCAATTCAAGGAACAAGACCATAAAATCCCCCCACCCAAGAAACAGCCTGAGGATAACCACAAGAATGGGAAAGTATCTTATCTCAGGTAGGGAATCTGTGCTGGGCATGCCCACTAGACCTTGTAGTAGAACATCCATGGCACAGAAAAATACATAACATTCCTGAGGTCTATAGATAGCTCACTCAATATTAGTTAGCCAATCACTTTGTAACAAATTTGCCCTTGCTAAATATCATCCAATCATGTAACTGCTAAGCTGGAAATTCCTGGTCCTTGCTCAAACCCCAATGAAAACCCCTCTGTCCCTGAGCTCAGGGCTCTACACTCAAGAACTGCTAGTGACGGTGTGGGCCCAACCTGAGCTTGTAATAAAGACCCTACTGCGTTTGCACTGGAATTAGCTCCTTAATGGTCTTTGGGGTCCATGAGACTTAGGCATAACACAACCACCATGGTGACTTGGGACCAGACAGATAGCTCAGTGGTTAAGAGCCCTGGGTGCTCTTATAGAGGATGGGGTTCTAGTCCCAGCACCCAAACAGTGGCTCACAATCATCTATAACTCCAATTCCAATGGTCCCAATAGCTTCCTCTGGCCTTTGCAGGCAGCAGGTACATACAATGGGGTGTAGACACACACATAGACAAATACATAAACACACAAATGAAAAGGTAACTTTTTGTTGCTGTTATCATTGTCTGTTTCATTGAGACAGGTCTCAAACTACAGTAGGCCAGCCTAGAATCTACTGTGTAGTCCAGGTTGACTTTGAACTTCTGGCAATTCTCCTGCTTCAGCACCTCAAATGCTGAGGTTACAGGGATGTGTGCTATAGGCCAGTGTGAGGACATTTTCTAAACATGTAACACACATATCATAGGTAAAGAAATATTCTTCTGATGGATTTTAGAAGAAAATATAATCTGAAAGTACATAGGCTAGTTTCCATTGGAAATGCAATTCCTAGAAACAAAACGTACACTTTCAATGTAACAGGCTTTTTCTTTTTTTTACCTCAGTTTAATAGCAGTCCAAGTAGTCTATCTAAATATGAGAACCATTTCCATAAACATTCATCTTGATGGGAGTATATTGGTTTGTTTTACAAACTTACCCTACAACATCTCTACGCCTTACATTGTCGATGAACGGTGTAAAACCTCGTGCCCTCTCTTCCTGTTCTATTACATATTAAGAGGTAAAGAACAAACACAGCAGATGAGCCTACTGCTGTTTGAGTCTTGCTTTTACCCATCATAAATTGTGTAAAATGAACAAATTCTTGCTTGTCTAAGCCTCAACAGCTCATTTTTTTAAAAAAAAATAAGGCTAATTAGTATCTGGTGAGACTTGGGTGAGTGTATATACACGAAGTATTTAGAACCATGACATAATAAGAACAAACTGTAAATTTGTTAACTAAATAGAAGATTTGACTAGATTCGTTTCAAGGGTTCTATCGTGAGGACAAGACTTAGTGTTATATAGAGAGCACTGCAGCTAAAACTGAGGAACATGAAGCAAAGAGGAAATTCATCACACAATCCCAACAGCTGGGGAACAAAATTCTCTCTTGGGAGGTCCCACCCTCTGACCTTCTGTCATATCCACAGACATCTCAGACACCCCATATTAGAAACTCAACACACAACATAGAATCATGAAATCTGTGTGCTATACCAGTTGCTTCTGTCCAATCTGACCGCTCCTCTCTGGAAATGTTTGATCTATATGTTCTTGAATGGAGTTGTTCTTCTCTGATGGGTCACCCATTCTGACAACTAAAACAACAACAACAAAAAACAATTGGAAAGAAATGAAACACATCAATATCATACATGCCAGTATTTCATCTTAGGATATTCTATTGATCTCCTTCCAGGTCTCCTGGATGTTCTAATCCACACTATGTGAGAAAGTCTGGGTCCTTCTCCCCAGGCACCCTTAACCTACTGTATCTTAGTCCCCTCAAGTGCTCTAAAAACATTTTGTTCTTCCAGGTACTTTGCTGACAAATCACATGTACCTTTTACCAATCTTGTTATCACAGATGGCTCTGGAGCAGGCAACACTGCAGACCACCCTCTTGTTTAAGAAGACTGAATTATTCATTCTCTTCCCTTTGTGCTTACTCTCTTGGTGGGGAGGGGTGGGAGGTAAGATAGGCAAACACCATGAACCCCAAGGAATTGTAAAGCTAATATCTATTCTCATGGCTTCTGCTAGATGAAACTGGCCTACGTGTATAGCTGTGGAGATTATCTTGATCTTGTTAATTGAGGTGAGAAGCCAACCATTACGGGTAGCACCACTCCATAGGCAATGGATCCTGAACTAGGAAAGCGTCAAGATGAGTGTAAGCACACACATGCTCACCAGTGCCTAATTCTTGATTAGGTAGGTGATGTGACCATGAGTCTCAAGTTGCTGACTGTAACTTTTCTACAGTGATGGACAGACTTATATGTAACCTGGATCTGTAAGCTAAAGTAAAGCTTTTCTCCCCTCAATTACTTTTGTCAGATTATTTTATCACCCAACAGAATGATCCTAACCACCCCCAACTCAAGCATTCTGACAGGTTTCTAATGCAACTTGAGATAAATGTTAGTCATCAATTTCTCATAATACTCAGTTTCTAAAACGCCTGCGATTTATCTGAAAGTACTTCAGCAATGCAGCATGATGTCGTTATGTATGAATCTGTAAAAAGAACTTTTATTTGCCTGCTAAAATTGTTGGCTCAGGCTTACTGCCTTTGTCTGTTAACCGAGGCCTTATCCTAGAAGCTTCTAGCTCCTGTACAATCTAATCTAGGCCTAGAATGTTTGCAGCCTCAAGACTTACTGCTTAATGAGCTCACCCTTTCTTGTTCTGAGCTCACAGTTGGCTGGTTCAGTTCTGGCTCAAACTCCTCTCCCAGCTGACTTACTCAATCTGGCTTCTCTATGGGCCCCTGAATTCCTCTACGTGGCCCAAACTAACTATAGCAATCTGCTCTAATCTTTTGGCTTCTTCTCATTCTCTGGCTCGTTCTGTCATTCAACCTCTCTCTGTGACTCTCTGCCTCCTCTCTTCAACCTGACTCTGTTTATCTGTGGTGGTAAAAGTGCCTCCCCCCACACCGCATTGCCCCTTAAGTAGCTTCCCTTTCCCCTCTCTTTTCGTGGGAGTTGGGCACATCCTATTCTGTCAAATCTTGTCTGATTCATCACCTTTTCTGCCACTCAGACATTACTTTCAAACATGGGTGCTTCCTCCTACAAACTAACTTTACCTTCATTGTTTGGAATTAAAGGTGTGTATCACTATACCTGGACCTAAGCTTTTCCTTACTGAAACTTGCTCTATACCAGACTGGCCTTACACTCAGATCTGCTTGCCTCTATCTCCTGGATTAAAGGCATGTTTGTATTCCAGCCAGGTCCCATATACCTAGGTCTTTGGATGTGATCTTTTGCAAGTGCAACTATGTTCTGAATTGAAATTCCTCTACATGCATTATATTTTTGCATATATGTAGGAGTCTGACCACAAGCAATGCTGATTATAAGTACATACTTCAGGGCTGGTCTGTGTCATTCCAAAAGAAAAAGCTACACTGCCAAAAAAGAAACTTTCACCATCCCAGCTGCTTTCCTCATTTCTCACCTGTTGCCAGCGCAGATCACAGGTTGCTATTTGTTCCAAAGGAACCCCAGAATTAACTGTTAAGTTGGTGTGGGTCATTTGGTATTAGCTCCTTCCTGACCACAGGAGACCTACCAGCGGGTCTTCTCCTGACATCTGGTCAACACCTCTGGCTCTTCCCTCTTCTATGTTCCACTTTACATTTCCCAATCTTAGGTAAGAAAATGACGTGGGTTTTTCCAATTCTGTATTGGATAGACCATCTTAAACACAACAGTAACTACAATGTGAATTAAACACAACATTAACAATAATATAAGCAGTCGTAGTGGACACAGTGACCACACATTACCCTTCACCAAGATGGCAGCTTGGCATTTCCTTCCATGGAGTATTTACTTATAAACAAACAAACAAACAAAAAACCTGGCAATCAGAAACAACTGCCAAATGCAAGCAGCCTTGTCACAGAGAAAGACACTTGCAAACTCAGAATTCACTCACTGTCTAACACATTCCACTGCCCAATACCCTGTATACTCCAAGCTTCCCAGTACTTTTCTAGTAGTATATACTACCCATTAAGAACCCTTTCACCTTTTGTTTTAAGGGAGTTGAGTTCAAACTGAGTTCTGTGGGGTTGTTTTTGTTGTTGTTGCTGTTTGTTTTTGTAATAGTGCTGCACAGTCTTTTGCATTGTTGTTTTATTGTTAATATTTATTATTGATGCACCTTTTAGTTAAGCAGTGGTTATTCCTAAACCAGCTGTATACCCGAATCAGCACACAGAGACTAGGATTTATTTAATTTACCTAGAGCACAGTGCTGGGCAATAGTTACTCCATTCTAAACCTCCAAGCCCACATAGTTTCCTACTATTCAGATTTCCCACATTATACTTGCTTTAAGTCTTATCTTCATCCAGTTCATCTCTCCTCATGGTTCCAAATCCTCCCTGACGATCTCTGCTCTCCAACTCCTCCCACTTGCTTCCTTCTCCTCCCCTCCAGACCAGGATGTCCCACCCTATTCTCTCCTTTGCACAGCACTGGCTGGTTGTTTTATTGAAAATACAGAGAACAAATGGTGGCTTGTTTGCACAAACTTGAGACAGGTGATGGTTAGAATAAACATTATAATGCAATGTCTGGATTGAAATCAGATAATGGGACAGAGAAATCAGCATTTGAATGAACAAGGGTAAATTGTTCACATTCCACAAGAACATCATACCACGTCTGTCAATAGATGAATGGATAATATGTTATATATACACAACACAGTATCATCCAGCCACAAAGAAGAATAAAATTTTGTCATTTACAGAAAAATGGGTGAAATAGAACACAGAAATGCAAATATCATAAGCTTTCTTATAGGTAAGTAAAGAGAAGGAAGAGAAGCAGGATGAAGGGAAAAGATGTAATGAAAGTAGATGAGAGAATATTAAGATAAGGAAGGTGAGTCAGGAGAGTTAGAGAAGAAAAAAGAAAAAGCCAAAGAGTTAATTATATAAATACATACATAAATCCAGCAGTGAAGCCCATTCACTTTACTGTTAAGATTATTTTTTTAATGATGGAAAACCTAGAGGGATTGATTGCACTTTGTTTGAAAAAAAAATGCAGTTTTTTTTTTCTCTAACACTCTCATGTGTAATTTCAGATTTGTTCAAACAAACATTATTGCAGGTTTTTTTGAACATGTATGAAGACAAACTCATGTGAAGCTATTTTAAAAATCACAAACTCCCTGCTGAATCCAAGATCACATAGAGTTACAAACAGTCTTCATAAGCTGTGCAGTTATAAATTTTTACGACATTATGGAAAATAGCAGGAGAGGAAAATGAGATGTTTCCATGGCCAATTTAGTGCTCGCACATTAGACCTGTTACGCCCCTACTTTATTCCCACCCTGTTCATGGAACATATTCTGACCATGTTTATGTTCCTGAGTTAGAAAGTTTTCTCTTATTTCTGCTAAAAGACCTTAGTGAGTCCTTTCTTCTTCAATCCCATGTTCCTGGCATTATCAGGGAAGGCCTAGACTCAACCCAGCACACAGCACTGGAGCCAAAGCTACTTCTCTGCAACTAACTGTTCTCCAATCTCTTGCTTAACTCGCTGCTTTCCTGATTCACTAAGATTCTTTTCTCTCCGGGGCTCCGGGGGCTCCGTTGGGAGGTTCTCCCAAAGAATGCTGAAAAGAAACACCCGACTCTCTACTTCCTTTACATAACAAATACTGAGGCTGTGACTGAAGCAGGGGAAGCGATAAGAGCCAAGCCACACAGAGACTTCTTAGAGAAGCCCGGAAGGGAACCAAGAGGACACACAGAGGTCACCTTGCGGCCCCCTCCTTCCAGGTGGAGGGTATGAGGGAAAGAGACAGCCGTCTGGAGCAGGTGAGCCACATCTGACTTCAAGTTTGGATTCTGAAATCAGCCTAAAAGAAAGTGGGGCGCTTCAGGCCCAGGACAAGCAGCTCTAGGTTCTCCCAGCATTCCTCGGTCCCTACCTGATACTGGGCGCGGCTGGCAACTCTACTCTGTTCTGAACTTTTCAGGGCAGGGGCTTCCCCTCCTCCTCTTGGCCATGTAATCTGGACATTTTGTTGCTATTATTTCTCTCTCTCTCACCCCTTTCATGGCAACCAAGAGCTGCTTCTAATGAACCTAAGTTTACTTACTTTAACTTGCCTTACATGAGAAGCAGCCCAAGCTCCTCATTTTTTAATTATAGAAAGAAGGGATGTTAGTATTTTGGCAGTCTGCATCTGAGCTGCTAGCAACCTACAATGTCATCATGTGTCACCCACCAGGCAGCGTACACCTGGCAGGCGTGGTTAAGTTGTTCCTTAAAAGGACCAACCCCCCACTTTGTCTCTCTCTTGCCCTCTTACTCTGCCACTCTCCTGCTTTCTCCCCTTTCTCTGTCGGGGTGCCCCCTTCCTTCCCCATCATGTCTTGCTCTCTCCTTTTCTCTCACTCTCTTCATCTCCATCTTTCGTATGATGAATAATAATAACCCTCTTGCGTATAAAACCTGTGTGCATCATTATTTCATTGGTCCTAACAGAAAGTCATAGTGAAACTGTGTTTGAGCCAACAGAACAAAGAGCCATCACTAGAAGGATTGAGGCTACTGGTATTATGAATTATAAATATGAATTTATATTAATATTATAATTTAATTTATATTAATAGATATATTTGTAATTAAATATGTGGACATATTCATTGATAACTAAATATGTAAACATTTGTTTAATTGTAATTAACCTTATAAACATTTGTTTAATTACAATTAAATATATAAATATATTTATTTATAATTTATTTGTAAGTCAGCCCACTGCAATCAAATTTAAACATTTAAATTATCTCTTTTTAAAAGCTACATTAGAATGCCGCTGTACAGCCATATATTTCTCTAGCACTGGACTACATCATCGATTCCTGGGCTGAGCATCCGATGAAGCAGTATCTTATTTGTGGGTCAGGATGGCTAAATTTTCCATGGAGGATAAGCAGCGCTTCCTTTTCAGCCTTGACAAGCTGCACTCTCTATGGCAGCCGCAGGGCCTCTAAGGCCAAGGGAAGAGACTAAATAGGGTCTCTATCTTGCTCAGAGGCACAGCCCACCAAGAAAATTCCAGACAACTTGGCCCACACTTTAATCACGCTGATCTTTTGGATCCCTTGGTGTATTAGTTACTTCCATTGTTCATAGACTGAAACACCCCGAGTAAAACAACTGAAAGGAGGAAGAGATCATTTTTTTTTGCTTACAGGTCAGAGGGATACTGCCCACTGTGCCAGGAACGTATCTCAGGAGGAATGGGAGAGAGTCGACTTCATGTAGCTATGGTCAGGAAGCAGAGAAAGTAAACAGGAAGTGGGGCTAGGTTATAAAACCTCAAGGCCCACTCCCACTGACCCACTTCCTCCAAAGAGGACCTACCAACCACAGGCTCCGAAGTCCTTCCATTTGGGGTCTAAGCAACCAAATACATGAGCCTATGGGGGATACTTCAGTCAGCCCTCCTGGCATGTTCAGTTGATTTTATGAAAGCTGATTGTGTCTTGTATAGGAAAGAATGAGTATTGTTCAGCTCTATCACTAAGACACCTGCAAATCATCAAATCAGGGGCAGAAAATGGCTTAACTCTAGCCCCAGAATTGGCCTGTTTTCACTCAGTATCAAATAAAGCCATTTACTCAGAGACACTTCTGTAAGATTTCCCTGTATGCTCTTAGAAGAAAAGTACATGCATTCATACAAAAGAGTCAAACTGTGCTTTCCTCTCATCCTGTCTCTAGTCTTAGTTCCTGCACTTGCTAAAAATGCTAGGTCAGTTCGGCAGCTGACAGGTGTCTGATTCCACGAAGGGCATTTTTGGATAAGGCAGTGCAGGTGATCAATTAACTGATTCCCTTGCTGATGCCTCCCAACTGAGCGAGCTGTATTCAAAGCCACAAAACTGCTTCTTAACTTCCTTCCTTCCTTCCTTCCTTCCTTCCTTCCTTCCTTCCTTCCTTCCTTCCTTCGTAGCAAAAAAACATCAATTATATGTGTTCATATGGATTAAAAGTATTGAGCTGGGTTTGGTGTCTTATGCCCGTAATTTCAGGACTGAAGTAGAAAGACTGTTTAGAGTATAAAGCCAGCCTGAACTACTCAGTACAGTTAGTTACTGGCTAGCGTAGGCTACAGAGTGAAACCCATCTAAAAGGAAAACCAAAACCAAAACAACAAAACAAAAACTAAAATAATGCTATTACGTTACCAACAAAACTATACCTACAGATAACTAGAGATACTTTATACCCATTTCCTATACCAAGTGCATGCAGAGAGAGAGAGAAACTGATTCTATGGCTCAGGAGAGAGAGCCTGGCAATCAAGAGAATACAATACTTACACATACTTTGCAGCAATCTTGCAATTGTTCAACACCCCCACTCCGACCCCCACCCCCAAAGGGTTGTTCTGAGTCAAGGACAGGTTACAAGCCTCAAGGGCCTTATTTATCAAACAGAGTTCTTGGATTCTCAGTGCAAAATTCAATGCAACTTTCAGTATTATAAAGGACAGAAACCAGAAACCTATTTGCCACGCCCCATGGATAGAAAAGGAAGAGACTTAAGAGACCAGAGATTGGGACCATTTTTCAGCATCACCCTCAATGATAAAACCCACAGAACCAGTCATCTCAAGAGCATGGGATGCAGGGCCTTCCTCCCAGATCCCAACAGCCCTTTAACGTTTATTTCTCAGTTTTCTCTTTATTTTGGTCCCCACTGCAACAAAAGAACTCGGATTGTCTTCCCCTGTTAATTATAACACAATAAACTGGGCAGCAAGTCAGCGCTTTGTGCCTGGCATGTCTTTCCTTCTAATTTAGCTTGTATTGTTAGCGGAGCCCTGTTCAAATGACCACCTGCCAGACTTACAGGTTCCCTGTGCCTTTTAATAGTGGCTGCCTAATCAAGCCAAAGTAGTAACTGGTAAAGGGAAGAGCACATACCTTTCAGGAGGATGAAAAGAAGAAAAGAGAAACTGTGTTGTCTTGTTTCCTTTGTTTTGCTAGGAAACCATAGAGCTCTCAGGGGAAAAATCAGAAAGTCTCCCAAGTGTTCCTACAATTTAATGCTTGTGTAATCATGGCTGGGGGAGGGTAGAAGGCAGAAAACGGGGACAGAGATGTGTTACCTTGCTCTCTCCTCATGAGTCAGTTCTAAAGTTCTACAGACAATGATACTTCATCTTCTCTTCCATCTTTCATCCCAAATAAGCAACTACTCGGAAGTTAAGTCTTGGCTCTACAGCTCCGTCTTGCATCTCGGCTTCAAGTGTTTAATGTTAACATCTGGTTAGCCTTTGGCTATTCCATACTTTAGTGTAAATACTGTAGTATGTACATATTTCTAATGAAAAAACAAAAAAACAAAAAACAGTGTCCCAGGAGAAAATCCTTATTTACAACTGTGTCTAGGAAATGAATTAATCCTTAAATTACTACCTCTTAACATTGTCTGCCACCAGGGCTCCAGTATTATGTTGAGTTATTAAAACCACTTTTCAGGGAGCTTAACCCCAGCCCTATTTATTTATGAATAACAGCATAAAAAACACTCTCTCATTCCTAACTACTGCAAAAAAATTTAAACAAAAGTATTGGCTAAACAAGCTTGCAATCATCTGATAATGATGCAAAAAGCTTAATCTGGTTCCAGAATGAGCTATATTTGACCTGAGCTTCAAATTAAGACAATGCTATACTCCTGAATATAAGTGAGCACAATCAAAAGTGTGTTCTTAGTTAGTGAGTTAAGGACTGATGGAACTCAGAGAAAGTAAAAAAATCTTACCAGATTTTTCCTGTCAGTCACACTGTACAAAAACACACCCTTTGGCCAAATTTGCCTTCATTCTTACACAGTCAGCAGAAAGCTCCACTTTGCTGTGTGATCCTACAAAATCAACAAGGAATCAAACAAGACTGGCCGAGTTCAAAAACAGTAAAGTGCCTCAAGTGAGGCAGAGGGAAATCTAAAGGGAAAGAAAGATGGCAGCCAACTAAGAAAAGTACCACCGACTTTTATTAAAAGGTTAGGGTGCCCCAAACACATAACGCACTACAGTACAGAAAGTCCTTAGGGGATACAACATATTTATACAAAATGTTTTATTTCTAAGGTTTTAAAGCATATTCTTAACACAAAATTTTAAACTCTCATCTGATAAAATTTCCTCCCTAGTTATGTATATCGTTGCTGACAAATTACCTGGTGCTCTAGTTACTTTTTTGTTGCTGTGATAAAACACACTCACCCAAAGCAACTTGGAGGATTAAGTGTTTATTTGGCTTACATTTCTGGGTCACAGTCTGTCACTGAAGGAAGCCAGGACAGGAACGTGAAGCAGAAACCATGTGGGAATCTGTTTCCCGTCTTACTGCGTGGCTCACTCAGTCTTAGCTAGTTACCATCTTCGCTAGCCCTCTCACATAGCTTACGACCACCTGCCCAGAAAATACCAACACCGCACAGTCAGCTGGGCCCCTCCTCCATCAGTTACACAACAGTCAGGATTAATCACTCACAGACATGTCCATAGCCCAACCCCATAAAAACCATTTCTCCACTGAAACGTTCTCAGGTGATTCTAGGCTGTGGCGTTGACCGTTGATGCTAACTAGAACATCTGACAATACCTGAAGGATTAAAGATTTATTTCGCGTACCACTGTATTCTATCCCTCACAGGCCTGGGAAGCTGCCGGTCACCCTGTACACACTGGCTGGAAACAGAAAGGAAATAGGACGTGAGGGAAACGAACACGACTTCCTCCCGCGAATCTCCATAGCCTTCCCAAACAGCACCACCAACTGGGGAGAAGGGGTCGAAGCACATGCCCCTGTGAAGGAAGTTCACAGTGAAATCGCTGTGGCTCTCAATACTTGAAGCATTCCCGGGGCGGTTACAATCTAACCGTAAGAGACGGAGTGGTATTTTTCAGTACGCTGTTAACTTTGCGAGTCCAGAATTCCTTGTCCTTTCATGTAACTTTAACGAAGTAGATTTATTTCTTTTCAGGGTTCCTCAGATTTGTCAGTCAGTTGAAGGTGATACAAAAATTGATTGCCTTTTCAAATGAGTCACGTTTTAAAACTCTCTTCCGTTTTCCTTTTCATCCCCGGAGAGCAAAAACCTTAATGCTTATAAATTATATTAATTTACTATATCAGCTAAGAAAAATCTGTATATTAATTTGTGATAGGTACTGTTTTTAAAACAACTCAGACCTACTGCTTATAGTTGCAAAACGGTGAAGTACATACAGAGGAGAATGGTTAATTAAACTATGGTACACATGCATATATATGATAAACATTGAGTCATGAAAAAAAGAATAAAAAGGATTCTTATGAAGTGACATTGGGTGGAATAGCTTGGCTGGAAAAGCACATGCTGTTTAATAATAAGGACTCAAATACACACACACACATACACACACAAAGAAACACGCACCTATATACCCACCTAGAAATATATGTATGCATATGGTAAAATAAAAAAATATGAAGTATATTAACTATACTCTTCAACTTATAGTAAACTTCATCAATCAGCCTATCAGAAGGTCAAGATATTATGAATCCAAAATGCATGTTTGGCTGGATGTGTAGCTCAGTAGTAGGCTATGTGCCTAGCATGCACAGGTCCTTAGGGTTGGCCGCTAGGAGTACCACCAAAAGAGAGAGAGAGACAGAAAAGAAGGACAAGACACAAGTAACCCAGCGGATGTCAAATCTAAGAGGATATTGTACTTTGTCAAGTTTCCCTCATGTGATCACTGGGGCTGGGTAGGAATTGGAGCTGATGGCTATGGCTCACTATCAGAAGGAAATATTATGCTAAGTGTCATTCATCTTAGGAAATATCAAAATCCAAATTTTAAAGTTGCTTCCTACTGGATGTGTCTATAAAAACATTAGAAATAGATGACATGCTGGTGCAAGAGGGTCTCTGTGAGTTCAGGCCAGCCTGATCTACACAGCAAGCTCCAGGACAGCCAACACTACATAGAGAACCTGTCTCAAAAACTAAACAAACAAACAAAGAAACAGACAAATGAACGAACAGAAACATTAGAAATAGCATTTTAAACCTTTTGAAAAGAAGTCAAGGAATCATAAGTTAAACAGTTGTAAGTCAGGACATTATGTACATTATCCTCATTAAGACGAAGGGAATATAAGAAGATTCCTATTGTAACCCCATAATTTTAACAAACTCAATACTCTATGGGATATTTGTGGTGATTGTAATTGAAAAGTCACTCACTTTGAGAGCCATGAGCCATGAGCATCTAAGTAGTCTCAGCAGCACAGTCTACTTTTATCTTCCTCAGTGTTCTAACATCTTGCTCAGTAGCTACCGAATAAGCCAACATTTTCTCGGCAAGGTCTCTGTGAAAATCACCATTATGGCTTGGGTTCCATTACTTCAGGCTTGCTGCAGCTACTGTTTGTTTGATTAAGGGTTCTATGAAGCTGTAAAAAGTTGTGCATTTGAAAAGACCCATTTCTGGGTGGGAACCACTATGAAGGTCCATACTGTGCATGCCGTGGAGCCAGGACTAGTAGTGTGTTAATATCCTTGGAAGCTATCAAAAGCCTGGGTAATTGCTGCTCTTTGAAGCCTTTGCTTGGCAAGTAGTAAAAGATAAGCCATGATTCCTTTGTTCAGGGAGCTCCCAGATCTGCTTTCTGAGAGTTACGTAATCACATGGGTAAAGGACATCTATCAAAAAAGTTCAAAGCACTGTTGGGCCTGAAGCAAGAATAACGGGGGTATGAGAAGAGAAACCAAAAGAGTTCCCCAAAATACATCCAAAAGGTCTTCTAAACTGAACACGGAAAGTCCAGGCAAGGGTGGAGTGAAAAAGGCATTGACTATTGGGAAAGGGACTTGCTCCAAATAAGAAATAAATGTAAAGAGAAGTCTCTGTGTTGCACATTCCCAATGATGAAAATAGAGTGGCAAGCCACCAGGCAGATAGAATAAGACTATCAAAAGGAGACAAGCAGAAGTGTGTGAGTTTGGGACTCCAGCAGCTCTCTCCAGGGAATGCCTCACATGGTTTTTACAGTAGTTGATTTATCAATAGCATGGCATCCTTATCATTGCACGGAATATTTCCTGTTCTCAGGACACAGTTGTATTTACTGTAACCTCAATTTGTTCCTAGTACTCCCTCTTCCACAAATAGCTTCTGTTGCTTGTTCAATGAAAACTATAGCTATCTGGTGCTTTTATTTTTCAATCTTTGTTTTTCTATTTTAGATTTTTTTAATTATATGTGAGTGTTTTGCCTGCATGGATGTCTTGGTGCCTGCAGAAGTCAGAAGAGGGCATCTAGTCCCCCGGAACTGGAGTTATGGATATGGACGTGGAACTGAACCTAGGTCCTCTGCTCTGAACTGTGGAGGAATCTCTCTAGACCCTTAACAAAAGCTTTTAAGTAGGCATCCTTTTTAGCAAGTTTATTGTAAAGATGAAGATCTTTGAAGATCTTTCAGCTACAACATGAAGTTTTATGTTAATGATAAATTGTAGAATTGTTAAGTCAGGAAAGTAAAAAACAACAACTTTATCAAGAAAATATGTGCTGTTATAAACAGCGGTGATGGTTTGAATAAGAACGGCCCCAATAGGCTCAGATGTTTGAATGCTTGGCTATCAGGGAGTACCACTACCTGGGAGGAATTAGGAGGTGTGGCCTGGTTGGATGAAGTGCGTCACTGGAGGTGAGCTTTGAGATGTTTAAAAGCCCAAGCCAGGCTCCGTGGCACTCTCTCATCCTGCTTCCTTTGGAGTCAGATGTAGAACTCTCAGCTACCTCTGCAGCACCACATCTGCCTGTGTGCCACCAGGCTCCCCACCACAGTGACAATGGACTAAACCTCTAAAACTGTAAGCCAGCCCCAGCTAAATGCCCTTTTAAAAGAAATTAGAGTTGTCATGATCACGGTGTCTCTTCACAGCGACAGAACACTGACTAAGACAATAACTGAGTGCTACTGTGAAGTCGTAGATGCTTACAGGTAAAAGTGCTAGACTTTGTTGATAAAAAAAACATGTAAGAATGCAGAGGACTTTAATTTTTTTTCCTTGTGACACAGTTTGGTATCCCCCCCCCCCAGAAATTTAATCATGTATGAGAGAAATTCAGCATCTATATGTGATTTTGAGTCTGGCTTATTTCACCTAACATAATGATTTTCACTTCTTTATATTTTCTAGCAAATATGATTGCATCTTTCTTTGTGGCTAAAAAAAGATTTCATTTTGTATATGTACCAACTTGTCTCTATCCATTCATGGAAGGAAGTGTTTAAACAGTATCACTCCAATTATAGAGGATCTGATGTCCTCCTCAAGCACTGCATATGTGCAGGCAAAATACTTGTACATGTAAAAGTAAAATAAATAAATCTAAAACAAATTATTCCTTGCAAGACAAATCTAAACTTAGCTATCCTAAAAATTATTCTTAGAAAGTTTTCCTTTCTCGGGCCATGTCTACATAAGGTGCTGCCTGACATCATTATTTCTGGCCAAGAGAAGATGTGTGAATTAAAAACCTCAGAGATGCAGCTTCTCAATGCACAGTACTGCCGAGTTCACGTCTTGTTTTGTTTTTCAAGACAGAGTTTCTCTGTGTAGTCTTAGCTGGGATATCCTGGGATGACTCACTTTGTAGACCAGGCTGGCCTCAGAACTCAGGGAGGTTCTCCTGCCTCTGCCTCTGCCTCCCAAGTGCTGGGATTACAGGCGTGCGCCCCTGAGTCCAGCTGGCCGCACTTGTTTTAAGATAGCAGACAAATGAAAACTACAAAGGTCGGTGGATTGGGCAACAGGTAGGATGGGTCCTGAATTCTGTGTCCCTCCTCTGCTAGCGCTGTGACCTTTCGTTAATCCAGTCTGATGATCTGGCCGCCGGTTCGCAGTTCCAGATCCACTTCGTGGTCTAGGATGCAAGGACTGGAAAGGCTAGCAAACTGTATTTTGGCTTTTCCAACGCTGCCAGGAGAGGGCACCAGAGAAAGCTTGCTGGCTCCTTTCCGTTTGTTCTCGCTCCTATCAGCGTCGCTCCACAGTGATTCCTCCTCCCTGTCCCCGCCCCGCCCCCCCCCCCCCCCCCCCCACTTTCTTTGCCTATTGGATTCCTTTTCACGGGATTTTCCCTCAGTGTTTCAAACTACTGGAAACCTCATTTCTTGATATTCCTTTTCCACAGAGAATTAAAGTGTGGTTTAGCCCAAGACTGGGATGTTTCTCTCTCTCTCTCTCTCTCTCTCTCTCTCTCTCTCTCTCTCACACACACACACACACACACACACACACGCACAGAAAGAGAGAAACAGAGAAACTGTTGTGTGTATTATGATGTATACACTTACAAAAATAGCCTTTTCCACAAAGTATACTTTTTTACAAAAGAAAATGTTGATGCATTATGAAAATAAGGAAAATCTACCTTAAAAACTTGCAATTTGTTATTTTGGGCTTGGTGTTTGTTTGTTTATTGTTGTTTGTTTTTTTCAGACAGGGTTTCTCTGTGTAGCCTTGGCTGTCCTGGACTCATTTTGTAGACCAGGCTGGCCTTGAACTCACAGATATCTGCTTGCCTCTGCCTTCTAGAGTTCAGGGATTGGAGGCGTGCACCACCATGCCTGGCTTGTTATTTATTTTTAGTTTATGTAGATTGGCGTTCTGCCTGTTTATATGTGTGTATATGAGGCTTTCATATCACCTGGAACTGTAGCTGCAGACAGTTGTGAGCTGCCATGTGGGTCCTGCAAATTGAACCAAGGCCCCTTGGAAGAACAGCCAGTGTCAGTACATAGGTGGCCTAGTAGCCTATGAGTCATCATGTGTCACCCACCAGGTGTTTGGAAGCTGAGGTTCAGCTGCTCATTCACTGGCTATAAAAGGACCAACCTACCACTTTGCCTCTCTCTTACTCTCCTCTCTTGCTCTCTCCACCTCAGTTTCTTTCCTGGGGAGCCCCCAGCATGTCTCTCTCTTTCCTTTTCCTCTTTATCTCTCCACCTCCATCCAACAAATCTATTTCATATAGTATCTGTTGTGTGTGTGGCATCATTCTTAAACAAATACTAACAGCCAGTACTCCTAACTGCTGAGCCATCTCTCCAGCCAGTTTGTTAGTTTGAAAATCCAGACCCAAGGATATCCATGTTTAACACAATGCAAACATCTCTCTGTATTTTTCAGTTTGTATCTTTAAATTTCAAAGTCACATTGTAGAAACCAAGTTATGGGGTTGGAGAGACGGTTCAGTGGTTAAGAGAGCATAATATAAAGATCCAGTTCTATTCCCAGCACTCACATCAGACAGCACACAAATATTCCATAACACCATCTTCAAGAAACCTGACACCTCTCCAGATCTATGTGGGCACTGTCTCATGGCACGCATGCACGCGCGCACACACACACACACACACACACACACACAGACGCTAAAAATTAAAAGCAAAACACTTTTAAAAAAGAAATCAAGTCAAAGTAACTTTTATTCATCTGCTTACATTTTCTCTAAAAAGAAAGGTGGTGAGGGGGCGGCAAGCCAGCGGCAGCTGCCAGGTGGACACCTAGCACAGCACAGAATTCTTTATTTGCATCCTTTAAATTACAGTAGTAACGCAAATGTACAGCCCCATGCAAGGTGTTGTATAATTGAAACTTCTGGGTCTGTAAATGGTTTCTTATCGGTCATACGAGTTTAGGCATTAGTATGTTGTAGAGAAAGTTGATTAGCACACCAACTGTATATTGCATTCACTAAGTATAGACACGAAACCTTCTCCAGAAAACTGAGAGACATTTAAGTTTTAGTAATGTGAGATGTTACAAGTTTCATATAAATAGTTGTATGTAGAATGACTTATGTTTATTTTGTATTCATGTGGTGTTAATTTTAAATAATGACTGTGTGTGTGTGTGTGTGTGTGTGTGCGCACGTGCTCTGTGACACACACGTGGGTGAAGTGGCAGTTCACGGCCTGTTTTTCTTTCCCTTGTCGATTTCTCTGTGCTCTTTACCACTTCTGTCACCTCTTTCTGTCCCTGGAGTAGAATTGTTACCTTGCCACGTGACTCCTCTCATTAACAGAGTCACACAAAGCAAACTTCTAAACGTCTAGTCTTGTCAGGAAGTTTTAAAGACTTTTCACTGATACCATATTCATTAATCTTTACAATACTATGAGGTAGATAGGAGAGAAACGATTTTTACCCTCATTCTTCAAAAACACCAACAATGTAAAGAAAAAAGGACTAGATGAGCTACACAGTGTGTAAAGCAGGAGGCATGTGTTTTGTTGCCCCATTTTTCATCAACAAAACTAAGCTCATTACATGTATCACAACCTATGACTCTTTAAAGTCCATTGGTCCACTTTACAAGTAGGTTCAATTTGGCCAATTGCATTTATTCTCCTGAGTACAAAACAGTGGTGAGGGTGCTCTCACTTGACACTTGGTTCTCTTCATGTGGAAATTTTTCTGAGCCCAGAAGGAAAGTCTGCAATTGTTACTGTCCTTGACATCAGGGACTCTGATGTCAATCCACAGGTGAATACACAAAGCCTCAGGCAGAGCATTCATCCCATCCAGAGTGATCCTTAGGGTGGTTTGCAGATTCTACCCTCATTTGTTCTTTTGTGACACCACCAAACAGTAGGTGCCAATGTCATAGGCACTTCATGAGAGAGAGTAGGTAAAAAAAACTGTCTTGCTTTTGGGGCATTTGAAGTCACTCCTGAAATTGCCCACTCCTTGTTTCTCAGACGTGACTTAAATTTGGCTTTCTTTGGTTGCACTGTGTCCAGGTAGATCTTCTCATTTCTTTATGGCTTCTGCTTCTTGACACTGCCGTGTTATATTCCCATTATTCCTTCATTTTCAAATGAAATAAGGCAGAGAGTATTCCGGGTCTGGATTTCCATCTAAATAGAACGTGCTCTCCATGAAGGCCACTTATTTAATGCTCCACTGGCATTTACATCAGAATAAGTGACTTTCATAGGTCAATGTGCTTTTTTTTTTTTTACAAGGCACTTAAAGTAGTTTCAGTGGCTTTATCCCTTGATGGGAAGCAGAAGTGTGCCCAGATATATGGCAGTGCTGACAAAATCCTCAGCAGTCACTGACCCTTGTTGCAAGATGTGAAAACAGGAAGGACATGCCTCTGAGCAGAAAATGTAACCGAAATAAAAGGAGACATGTGGTTTTCCAGAGTCACTAAATATGGAAGACAGAGTAAACACGATTATAAAATGTAGGAAGCATGCTGCAAGAGGCCACAAATTATGTGTTTTTCCGAAGCCACTCAACCATCCTGGCAATTCTCTTCTTGTTTTTCAGATTCTCTGTCTTTATTGCCTGTAATTTGGCGTGAGCCGCAACCCTCTGGTGCTCCTCCAACACATTACTAAGGAACTGCTGCAACTAGAAGGACAGAGACGATTGATCAGTACCACCACGCTGCTCAATGGCACAAAGTAAAACAAAGTTCACGGAAAACCAGCAAAATGATTTTGCAGAGGCAATGATGGTTGGAAGGAGTACCAATGCATAGACCTCCATCATGTGTCCCTGGGGAGGCCATGACTGAGACAGTACGATTAAGACCATACCTCCCCAGAAGGCTGAGTTGTTGACTAGAAGGAATGACCATGAAGGAAGAAAAACTGTCTTATTAATTCCTCTATTTCCAAAGTATATCATGGCTCTCAGTAAATAGTTACTGAAAACATATTACATATTGCAAAAGATTGGTGAATGGAGACGTTATGAGACCCTTTTGTATGTCAAAGGAACTCAGCATCTTTCAGAGGTCAATATCAATGCATTTTTTAAATATAAGAGTAGAAGTTTATTATAAAAAGGGGGAAGGGAGAGAGAGGAGTAGCACCACAAAAAGGAGAGAAAGTCAGAGAGAAAGGGCCAGAGAGCATCGATGCATCTAGTTTCTGTCTTTACGATGCTATCCTTTGTTTCTGAATGTTTTAGTCAAGTTGGCATTGCTTGTAGACGCCATGATCTTTTACTCATCAGAACTAATAAACAATTCAGCCAAGTTTCAGACTACAAAATTAATATGCAAACATTGATACTGTTGGTCTGGAAAAATGGCTTGGTTGGCAAAGTGCTTGCCATGAAAGCATGAGGATTTGGGTTAGATTTCCTCATTAAAAGGTAGGGCATGGTGGCATCCTATTGATATGACTCAAGGGGCCAGGCTCCATCCCAAGCAGGCTGCCGAACTTGGCAGCATTGTTCGCGTGGCCCTGGGCTTACTGTCATCAAGGATACATGTGCAAGGGGTTATGGAATCTTCCTCCATGGTTAAGGAGAACCAGTAAGTTCAGGCAATGTGTGGCAGGCAGTCCCTACAAGAAGGCTCTCAAAAGGCAAGAGACACTGAGGACGCCATTGTGTGATGCTGTGGAAGTGAAGCTTGTATAGCATTGGAGATCCCAAGAGAGAGATTAGAGGGGCAAGAGCCAAGCAGACCTTCAGACATGGAGCAGAACCAGCTCAAGAGAGAGAAGTGTGTTTCCGGCAGCAAAGCTAGAAGGACAGAGCCATCTAAATTGTCTGATACTGGACATGGAGCTACAGGATTTGGAGTTTGCCCTACTAGGTTACTGTTTTTCTTTGGTCTATATTTCCTCACTATGTCCCAACTCCTCCCCTTTGTAATGGTACTGTATATCCTGTGCCACTGTATGTTGGAATCACGTAATTTGCTTTTTGATTTTACGGGACATAACAACTAAGAGAATGCCTTGAATCTCAGAAGAAACTTTGAATGTTGGTTGCATTTTAAAATAGTGTTGAGACTGAAAGACAATGGGGACTTCTGAAGTCGGACTAAATGCATTTTATGTTATGGCACAGCTATAGGCCCATGGAAGCCAGGGAGCAGAAATGAGAATGGCTCTCTTAGGCTCAGACACTTTGAATAGTTAGTCGCCAGCTGATGGAACTGCTTGGAAATAATTAGGAGGTGTGGCCTTGTTAAAGTAGGTGTGTCACTGGGGGTGGGCTTCAAGGTTTCAAAAGCCCATGACATTTCCAGCTAGCTCTCACTCTACCTTGTGCTTGTGGACTGAGATGGAAGCTCTCAGCTACCATTCCAGTGCCATGCCTCCCTGCCCACTGCCATGCTCCCTGCCGTGACAACCATGAACTCTAACTCTCTAAAATGGTAAGCAAGCCCCCAGCAAACTCTTCTGTAAGGAGCCTTGGTCATGATATCTTATCAGAGCAACAGAAAAGTAACTATAGACAGGAGTAATGAAGGGAGTGGTCCCAGAGAAACAGAATTGTAAGGATGAGGTCGTTAAGTATCTGGAACAGACTTTAGAATTCACCAACACACAGTTTTTGAAGAATCCTGTGGTAATATGGAGAACACGGAACTTCATTGTTCAAGATATTTGAAGGGCTTGCTGTAGGGAGAAAGGAATTTAGTGACTGTACATGTAAACTTTGACAATTTGTGGAAAATAAGAAAAATAATAATACTGGTTGGTTGCTTCTAGAATCTCTGGATAAATTGACAAAGGAAAAGAATGAGTTTAAGGATAAAGATTAGCCAACTTCTTGTATGTCAGGATACAGTAACAGAGGAAAAGAATGGATTCTGTGGTCAAATTAACCAATTCATAGCATCTCTGGATATAAAGGCAAGAAAAGAATGAACTCAGGGATACAGCTGACTGACTCCTGATGCATGGAAACAATCTAGAAGTTTCTAAGTGTGCCCTGGAAGAGAACATTCTCTCCAGCTCAAGCTGTAAAAAAATCAAACCAAAGATTGGCTGAATGACAAAGAAATTCAAGTCCCAACCTTGGAGGGTATCAGCAGTTAAAGTCAGGACACTGACTGGGAAGGAGTAGGATCCTGTCATGCGGGCTGGAGACGTGTAAGGGGCTCCTACTTAGGCTGAGGACACTGAACCTCAGGCTCTGCAGGGTTCATGTCACCTGAGGACTTAATCTCTCCACCCTTAGCAGAGGGTGCTTCTCCACTCCCTAACTCCTGTAATATTGACCTCTCTGCCTTTGCCTGAGGAAACTGATCCTTCATTGTCTGCCCAACCAGGAGTAACCTTCGTGGTACTGCTGAGACGTCAGTGTTGGAGACTAAACAACTGCCAGACCCTTGGCCTTTCCATCCGCAGACAGCCAGAGTTGGACTACTTGGACCACAGCCTGTAAGCTGCTCTGATAAAGTCCCTTTGTATATGGGGTGTATGCATGTATGTGTAAAATTCCATCAGTTCTGATCCTTTAGAGCAGTGGTCCTCAACCTTCCTAATTCTGTGATCCTTTCACACAGTTCCTCATGCTGTGGTAACTCCAACCCTAAAAGTATTTTTGTTGCTACTTTACAACTGTAATTTTGCTACTGTTGTGAATCATAAAGTAAATATCTGTGTTTTCTGACGGTCTTACCCCTGTGAAGGGGTTGCAACATGCAAGTTGAGAACCATGGCTTTAGAAAAACCCTGCTGATACAACAGCATGAACAAAGCATAGAGAGATGATTTAGATAAAGATATTATTTTTAATTTTAGCCAGTCACGTGACAATAGAAGTGCTTCCCAAATCTCATCATATTTCTCAATACTTTTGGTACTCACCTCCATAACCTGTAGGTCTGTGCTTACAGTCCTCCCTAAGACCCCCACTAGACCATCCAGCGATTCTGGTCCATACCTGCAAAGCAAGGAGGCTCCGATCAGAGAGCAACAATAACCTAGCAAAGCAACAGTGTGTTTCAACAGCAGATCAATAGTACATACGTATAAATAGCACATATGTAGCCACGTTGATATCATCCTCACAAATCTAAGCAAAACCCTGTATGAACTTGTTCAGTTACCTCTAAGTAGAAAAATCTGTTAATGTAAAGAGCTATTAACACTACAGAAATATATATATGTATATATAAATACTGTTTTGTGCAACAAAATTTACAATTAATGCATCTATTCTATGGGCAGTTAGAATTTATACACAATGTCTCAAAACAAGAAACTTTATAAGGGCATAAATAAATAAGTAAATGCTGTCCCTCAAGAAATAATGTAAATATGGAATAAATTTCAAAACCACTGACTCAAGTGCTCTGTAGTGTATTTAAAGTTGTGTTTGTGTGTTTTGTGTAGTATGCATTTTTATATTCTGACAGTCTCAAGATTTCTCTGTACCATGATTGCTTTAGTTCCATTTAGGAAACAAAAACTGTGCAGAGTTACAAATTAAAAACAGATACATACCAGTGCAAAGTATTGCTGTAGCAGGGGGAGAAAGGGACTTTTGGATGCATTAAAAAGAGAAAGAAAAATTGAAATAGGATTATTATAGTAGACTGAGTAAGAAATGGTCAAGTTGCTTTGGTACATACTTCAAAACTGTAACTGTGAATTTTCAAATTGTGAGAGTTAGTTATCCGTAGAAATCAAAGAGAGAGAAAACTAGCACCATGGTCTCTTTGAGACACAGATTTGGTGTAAGCTGAAGATACCAGCGTGAACACGGCACTGTGCACAATTCAGATGGGCAAAGCCGACACTGTGAGCCAGGAGACACAGCTCTTGGCTCTCTGTTTTAATTAGCCAAGGAGAGAAAAACATGTGAGATAATACAAGAAACTTGAGTTCTTCAAGCAAAACCAACACACAAGAACAAGTTCCAAACTTTAAAGCAGAGGAAATCTGTCTCCTGACCTAAAGATGGGAATTCTCTATCAGACATGAAGAAAGTGACATCACGAGCCAGGAGTGAGTTTTGTAGTTAACTTGAGCAATTGGTCTGTGGTAAAATAAAACTAACATGGAAGCATCACCCGAGGATTTGGTGAGTTACCAGGTGTGGGAGCAGCTGCTGGAGTCAGCTCATCCCCCTCCTTGTTCACCAACTTCAGGAAACAGATGGGTTTTTTGTTGTTGTTGTTGTTCTTGCTTGAGAGAATATTCTCTTGCAATATTGCTGATCAAAACATATATACTACAAATTGTCTATGCTTACCAGTTTCCAACATATTCTAATAGTTATGAATACAGGAACAAACGAATATCAATATAGTTATCCTATTTATTTGTTTATGTGTTTGCTTGCTTATTTGCTAATTTTGAGACAGGGTCTCACTATGTAGACCTGACTGGCTTCGAATGCACAGAAATCTATCTGCCTGTGCCTCCCAAGTACTGGAATTAAAGGTGTGTGCTACATACCCAGATAATTTTCCTTTAAAAAAAAAATATCTAGGAACACTGAGTCAGCATAAGCATGGTGATTTAGTACTTGAGACTGGCAATTCTTTCTACCTCTCATCTTCACATATTGTGTCTTGAATTCTAAATTCAAATAAAACTAGGATTTTTTCTTCAGGCTATGAATAATGATAAAAGCACAAATTACCTCTGTCACACATAATTAAAACTTATAAAAATCCTATTGCTTCATCCCTGCTCACATTCTTTCATAGGACTTCTCATAGCTGCATGTGTCTATCAAGCTCCTGAACTCATGATGGCTACTGGGGGATCCTTACTGGAGTCAGTATTCTGAAGACCATCTCTGGTCCAATCATGAACTAAGTTCCCTGCAGAGACAAGTGCAATATCCTGTATGTGAGGAGGGGTGCAGAATTAAGCCAAAAACTGTTTTACAGAGTCAAATACTTCAAAATGTGTTTCTAAATTAGGCTTCCTGAGAAGAATTCTAGGTCTACTTGAGGGGAGGAGAGCACAGCACTAAATGTGATCTCAGTTCTAGCACACGACTTCATACGGAGATGGTGTCTGTGAGCCGCCTGAATGTCTTCATTATATGTGTTCTTAGGTGCTTGATACAATAAAAGGATGTATCTAGGACCCTTCCAGGCCCTGACCCAAAAGTAATGTATGTTTGTTTGTACATATGTTATGATAATCTTTTGCTGAAAACAGAAAATATAGGCTGAAAGTAACATTATAAAATGAATATCCACCACAAATGTTGAAAACGACACACAGATATTGCCTGATAAATAGTGATATTTGTAATACTATTTGTTATCTGAGTTAGTCGGAGTCAGTGACATAACCCCTTGCAAACACTCTGATAAAGATTTCTGTAAAGTATCCCTCTGCCTTTCTCCATATGATTCTTTCTCTGCTGCTCAACAAATAGAGAGAAAAGCCCTTTGTTAGGGCTAGATACATACATACTCAGACAGACAGACATCCTGGGACAGACATAGAACAGGACGGATTGACAAGACAGACTCAGGCAGGCACAGATTAAATCTTGTTCAACAGACGGAGGAGGATAAAGACAGAAGAGGGAAGTACAGAAATCAAAGCTCACTCTTGCTTAAATGGCACCAAGATGAAGAGCTCTGATTTTGTTTCTTAATATAACACTGATGTATTGGTGAGCCTGAGTGTATCCTTACTGCTTTCAAGCCAACTGCACTTTTAGATTACTAGGAAAAAACCTTAGACATCGAATACAATAGCTGCCATTTCACATAGGATGGAACCGAACCCTTAATGTTAATTAGCAGACAGATGATAGACCAATTTTGTTTCACTTGCAGTGAGAAAACAAAGCTGGAAAACATTGTTTCTCATCTCTATCTTTCTACTGGACAACTGGTCTACTAGCAAATACACATTTTACTGGCATTAGTATATGTTTATAAAAACAAGGTAATGAATTGTAAAAAAAGTTTGAAGTCATGTCTTTTGAATTTAGTTTGTCATGAAGATTTGTAACATAATCATGCTTAATGCCAACTATAACTTCAATAAACCTCAGATATTTTTACATATAAAGAGCTAAGTAAACATTCCTATGCTATTTAAGTGTATATGTTTTCATCATTAACTTGAACCTCAACTTTCAACAATTCATAATTTGTACTGTTTATTCAGACAAAACCAGTAGGAAAATTGAACAAGACTTCTAATATATAGTAAACCCTAAAAATAAATGTATTCAATTTGTAAAGCAAATTTAGTTTAGTAGTAGAATATGCAAAAGGAGTGAACTAATTCAGTTTACCATAAATATACCATTGCCTATGAATCTGGTGTTCTCTAGAATAAGATATAAAAATAATGAAGCCATGGTTAAAAGTTCATGCCCTTATAACTCTACAAACTTCATGCACATAAGAAGACCCATTTAGGAGTTTTTTTTCTTTTTAGAGATTACTTATATGGTTGTATTTAATGTACTTTTATGGATCAATTAAATCAATTGTGACACAATCAAGTCTTCAGAGGGTAGAATTTAAGTCTTAGAAGGAAGTTGCCAACATTTTCCTGATCTCTAAATGAGAAACAAGCTCTTATGGTTTCTTTTCCAGTTTAGCAACTTCCATTGGCTAAAAAAAGTGTCAATGTGAAAGATACATCACAGCAGGACAAGAACACTCTTCTTGGCCCAGGTGACATCATCTATTTATTTCTGGGATTAGTGAGCTGTTCAATGCCAGTGTGAAGTTTTAATTTGCCCCTATGCTTTGTATGAGTTGACAAATTAATCAAGGGTGAGTATTGCCCTCTAACTTCTGTATCATGATGGAGATGGCCTCTAGCTGGGTTGTCCAATATGGTGGCCTCTAGTCACACTAGATACTTCAAACAGGGATAATAGAACTGACAAACTGAATTTTAACTTTCAAAAAATGTCCATTAATGTGAATTTGTATATCTGCATGTAAGCTAGTGGTGATCAGTTTGATCAAGGTAGCCTTATGTGGTTTGTTTTTGCTTGTTTATTTGTTTGTCAAAGTTTTACATTGTAGCTCATACTGGCTTAGAATTCATTAGGTAATTCAGATTTGCTGTGAAGTCATGGCTATCCTCCTGCTTCAGCCTCCCAAGTACTGGGAACACAGGACTGAGATACCGTACTCAATTCAGCTTTATATAATGTTAAAGACAGTATCAACCGGGCCCATGTTAAACTTTGCTCGAGTAATTTGGGAAACCAGTAAAAAGTAGAGACTTTCTATCCTATCCCAGTTTTCCAGGGGCAGGAGTGCTTGGGAGTTTACATGCTTATTAGCTACTCTGAGCTGAAGTCCTGCCAAATTTGTGAGGCACTTCCTCAAGTTCATTTGTCTTTGTGGATCATACTAGGGTTAGAGGAAAAGCCTCACTATGAGCCACGACAGTGCATATCATTTCTAACATCTCTAAAGTGGTTTAAGTGCACAGTGACCAGGCATTGCTTAACACTAAGCCTAAGAGATATCCGTGACCCTTTGTCTTCCTCAGCACCCAGTTGCGTGTCAGAGGAATGCACACCACGACAGGCATTGTAATGACAGGGTACAGCCTAAGGCAAATCATGACTGGTCCTTGGTGGCTTTGTTTGTGTTTATTGTTTATTTGATTATTTATTGATTTGGGTGCTGTTGGTGAATGAACCCAGAAACTCATGTGTGCTAAGTAAGTATTCTACCACTGAGCTACACCCCAGGCATGCGTATATATCCATACAACTATTTATCTATCTATCTATCTATCTATCTATCTATCTATCTACCTACCTACCTACCTGTCTGTCTGTCTGTCTATCTATCTATCTATCTATCTATCTATCTATCTCCATCTATCTATCTATCTATCTATCTATCTATCTATCTATCTACCTACCTACCTATATGTCTGTCTATCTATCTATCTATCCATCTTTCTATCTATCTACCTACCTACCTATATGTCTATCTATCTGTCTATCTATCTAACTATCTATCTATCTATCTATCTATCCATCTATGGCAAAGGGTCACAGCTACCTCTCAGGCTTAGTGTTAAGCAATGTCTGGCCACTGGGCACTGTCACAGCTTGTATGTGCGTGTGTGTATCTGTGTGTCTGTGTGTATACATATATACCCTAAGTATATCTATATGTGTATACACGTGTATGTATATGTGGTACATGTATATATTTATATGTGTGTCATATTAGAAATTCATTAGAAATATATAATTTGGTATAATATAATATAATTTCCTAAATAAAATCAATATATATAATATAATCAATATATATAAAATAATATATATTCCCAAATAAAATCAGTCCACATAAAGTTACTTGCATGTACATTTTCAGGGCTGAAGGTTTATAATTGGACATCCAATTGGTGTGCTCTTCCCTGGGAGAACCACCTCTCCTGCTCCCAGCTTTCCTCAGGTGCCTATAGTTTTGTGTGTAGGGTTGAAGCCTTTTCTTTGTGTAGGGTTGAGGGCTTTTCTTTGTCCAGTTTGGCATGTCCTTTGGCACCATTTTTCATGGCCACTAGAGGCGTTAGCAGGAAGTTATGGAAGAAAAGCTAAGGACTGGTTAAGTGACTTTAAACCAGCTGAGTAAGACTGTCAATGGGTTCACAGACAAGACAGAGTCAGATTAATGAGACCGAGGGGGACCTGATGACAGCAAGCTTTTCTTACAAGCTCAAGGGACAGAGAACAGGGAATTACAGCCAGTCTCATGAGGCTTGATCTCTGAAACCACTTACAAAAAGGAGATATATGTATGTAATCCGATCTTAAGTTCAATTTCTACATTCCCAGTAGGGGACTGCTGAGTAAGAAGGGGACTATCTTTAAATGGTTAAAAATAGAAAATACAACTCATTTCCCAATTCTGAGGGATCTCAGAAAATGCAAATGGAAAATTCATGTGGTCCTCTAACACAATAAACCAAGAGTTAGATAACCTTAAACAAAAGATAAGAACAATATTTTCATGATGTGAGTTTAATATGTATGTTCCCACATGAGTTAAAAATAGTGCAGAATAATGAGTTTTTATCTATATAGTTTTAAATTTTCTAATGCAAAAAAAAAAACCCTCATCCCTTTTCATGTCCTAAAGGTGTTCAATAAGTATTTATAAGACAACAGCTACTTTGTTGTGTGAGATAGTCACACACATCGGTGGCCTTTGGTGTTAGCCATCCGGTAGGCACTTGGCTGTAACCCTAGTACTTTGGAAGTTACAGGTGAGGTTGAAGAACTGAAGGTTTTCCTCAGCTACGTGGTAAATTCAAGGGCTTGGGTTACAACAAGACCCTGTTTCAAAAACAAAAAGGGGTTGAGGACTTAGCTCAGGTAGAGCACTTAAGCAGCAAGCACAAGCACAAGGCCTGGCTCTGAAAGGCTCTGAAAACGAAAACTGTAGGGATCATAAGTGTTTCTCTGAAGGAAGAACCTTCTTTGCAAAAGGTGTCTTTTAACTTTTCAGATGCTTCGGCCTTATCCGTGTCTTCTCTGCTAAACCTATAGAGTCTAAGTACATGCAGGGATTAGTAATTCTTATCCTTTAAAATTATGTGGCTACGTAATGTTCTAGAAGCAGCGGTCATCAAGGACACGCTCTCTGATTCTTACATGCTAATGTATATTTTGCTGAACAGAAGACCTAGGAATCAAGCAGATCTAACCCTAAAGGGTAAATATATATATATATATATATATATATATATATATAAACTCAGTAATACAGAATCCACATAAAGAAAAGAAATCTCACCAACATTAGTACCATGCTACATTCAGGCTAATGTTGTCACATTGTTTCTTAAAGCCATGGTGATGGGCTTTATGAAATACATGAATGGATGGTGTACGCTCATGCCAAAAACATGACTTACTAAATTTAATGTTTCTTAAGAGAATTTTCTTGATGGATATATGGGAAAATGAGAGAGATAATAACACATGCAAATCTGTTTTTATACAGAAAGCCAAAATTAAGGGTAAATAAGTGATCTTTGATATTTCCTAGTCTGTGGTGAGACAAAATGTAGAGGAAAAGCCTTCTTCAATGAGTGAAAGAACGTTCCTGACATAGTCAGAGTGAAGGTGAACTCCATAACCAGTGTCCTAGGGTACCCTGCACAGCCTCAATAGCCTATAGTGGTTGGGTGTCTATTGGGTCCCACTGACCATCACTTTGAAAGGAGATAACCTGTACCTGTCACTGGGCTTTTTGTTTGGTAGCCTATGGTGTCTAGAAGGGGCATCATTTCCCCTTTATGGAAAGCACTAAGTGGATTCAGTGAGTTAAGAAAAAAAAAAAAAACACATGAAATTGGGATGGAATAGTAGGGGCAGATGGGGGGAGAATAAAAGGGAGGGCAGCATTGGGGGTGGACTTGATCAAAACACATCACCCATGTGTTTAAAATTATCAAGCAAATAAAAAATTATCCAAATTATATTTTCTGATCAAAATAGGAAGAAAACAAAAACAGTTAGTGTCCCAAATGAAAATGAGGGCTTGGCTTCCTTCTTACCTTTCACTCACAGCTGCCCAGTTGTTGATCACAAAGTCCTTCACAACGTACCGGCCAACTTCAGATTCTGCCACAGTTTCTATGATATTTGTTTCATTAAAATGGGATGGAGACACGGTGATGGCATACTCCATAAGTCTACAAGAGTCCAGTCATAAAATGCAAACAAGCTTTAAAGAGCCCGTGAAAAGTTAGTGCTCATGGAATTTTAAAAGCTCATAGTTCTAAACAAAGCACAAATATGTTTCCCCCCCGCCTTTGAGATAAGGATTATGTTTCTCAAGCAGGAATATTCAAGGTAAGTTGATCGTGTCACCTGTTAAGTATCCATGGATCTTTACTGCAGATCATCCCATGAAGAAGATAGATGTCTTCATGCTCCTGTGTTTTATTGATGTAAAAATTTAACAAGAAGTCCCACTCCTCATAGCTTCCCAGAGCAATGGCATTGCATAAAACCACTCTTTCAATCTGTAAAGGTATTCTGAAAGGCATAACAGGAGAAGGCATTCCCCGTAGTAATTCGGGAGCACAGTTATCCAACTAGTCAAAGTCGGAAGCATAAATCTAGTGAAATCATTTGATAGCTGAACTATAAAGATCAAAGGTAGAGAGCTAAAGAAGCAAGTGAGGGAGCTATCATTAGCCTTATGATAAGAGTGGTTATCATTTAGCAGAGCGGTTGAGTTTTCAAAGAAGCAAATTGTAAATAGTGCAGCATACATCAATAAGGTAGTTTGGTCTGTGTCTTCTTATCACATTTCCTTAGAGTCCATCTGAGGTTGTAAATGAAAGGCAATAACATCCCAAACACCAAAGTCTCAGCTCTTAATGAGACTGCAAACTCAGATGCAGGGGAGGGGGCTCCAATATGTTCATAGATATAAAATTAACAGGCAATTCTAAAGAGCTACTTACTAAGACATAAAACAAGTACAGACCCAGCCAATCTGTAAGCGTTTACTGGGAGGACACATCCGCAGCCAAAGACCACGGTCTCAACTCCTTACTGAATGAGTTCTAATCTGTTGTCCAGACCTAACTTAGATAATCATTTTTTTCAGAAAGGATTATCTATTAGTCTATCTGAAAAGGAATTGAAGAGCTCAATCAAATAAAAGCAAAAATGTTCACTCCCAACTATAAGAACACTCCCAGGGGAGAGAGACGATAGGAGCTGACGTAGGAGCTGAGCAACTGATCTACACTGTAGCTCTTACCTGTTCTCTGGGTGAGCCATCCACTTTCTGAAGAGCTCTCTAGACAGCTGGAGACAGTCTTCCAGACCTAACCAACAGGCGCTTTCATAAAGTTTTTCCAGTGATAGTCTGGAAGGAAAAGCCAAAGAGAAGATGTTAATTTGGAATTACCACCTTCGTTTTTCTGTTTCCAAGAATGCGTGTTTCACATAACGATGAGATGATGTTTAGTAACATCAAGTTTTTTTTAAAAAAATGGCTGTTATGATGACAAATATATTAAAGATTCAGAAAAACATTTTCAGAGAGGTTGGGGGTACCAGAAAAGTTCGTAACAAATAGTATTTTTTTAAATTAGAAATAAATTGTTACCATCATCCATCTTAAAGACACATGGGTGTACACACACTATACATCTGTTGTCAATTTACTTTCACCCTCCTTTCCATTTATTCCTTTAAAGATTAAAAATATCTGTAGTGCATGCTGAGAAATAAAATGCTTTCTCTATTCGAGAAAAGTTTCTTTCTCCCCAATTTGCTTTCCTTTGCTAAGCATCTGATTTTTTCCCCTCCCCTCCTATCAATTGTGTCCAAAAAGGAACAGAAGTGTTTGCTTTATTTTTATAGCTAAGATACACGAATCTACATTACTGTTCAAAGCAAGCTCAAAGAAAGGACCTGAACAACAATGAACCCAAGGAAGCCATGTTTTGTTGTGCGTCTTGCTATAGTTATTAAGTCTGCGGTCTGGGCAAAAGAAGCCATACTGATCTTAGAAAACACGGTGAGCCAACGGTCCCACCCTCTAAGTGTCAACCCAGTGTGTTTCTGACTTGGTGACAAGTAGATTTGAGGTGTGCATGGGTGGTCCCCTAACAGATACGCTTAGAAATCTGCTTACGTGTTCACTTCCTCTCCCCACCCAACTCAGACTTGGGCTAGCTGCAGCAAGATGGGATTCTGTGAAAATCAGCCTCTCTCACAAGTTCCCGGAGGAGAGACACTTGCGCAGGATGCTACAAAATGTCAGCGTCTTCAGTCTGATTTAGGAGAGCCTGGAATGTGTCTGCTTAGCACATGTGCTGCCTGGTTGAGTGTATTTCTGCCTTCCTGTCCTTTCACACGGTTTGTCCCTCCTCCCCGACATGCACACTGCCTATCTACTTACTATCCCGTTCTATACACTCCAAGTTGTAGACTATGGTACTAATCTCCACCCCCTCCACGTGTATTTTCAGAGATTTTTAAAATCTTCTCTTTGACTGTATGAATGGCTAGAAAAATTCCTATCTAGTAGAAGGCTTTCTGGTAAAGGCACCTGATTTATGCTCTGTCTTAATCGACTATGTTTGAAGGGGGAGTGTTCCTTAAAATGCATTTTCTCAGATTTAAACAGAATAGTGTTCATGTGAATATTTGTGGAAGAGGTCATGATTGTTTATAAAAAGAATGGACACCTCTGGAGATACCTGATAAAACAGGGTGTGGAGGGGGTGTGCAGGGTACTACTGCATTGGAATGATCATATTTTTGCAGGTTTTTATTTCTTGTTTGGTTCAGTTGATTTAAGTTTGATGTTTCTGGAAGTTGTAGCTATGGATGTTTGGCTACTACCAGCCTCCAAATCTAGAATTCCAACATATATACCCAAACAGAACAGAGGCACCACAGCCTCCTGTTTCCTTTTAGTTCCTTCCTAAACTACCGTGAAAATGTACTTACTCCCCACAGGACCATCATTTCCAGTAATCAAACATGATCATATACAAGTGACTGACAACTATTACCATCAACCTAGCTAATATCTGCATCATATTATAATTCTTGCTAACAATAATATAGAGAAATGTTAGGTAACTAGTTAGAAACCAGCAGGCTGAAAGGACCAAGAGGGTGGGCCTCATCCCATAATCAGCTATAAGCCCTCATCCCCCATGCCCCTGGTAACACATTAATTTTGCAGTGATAGACAAAGGAAGGGGAAGCATCACAATTGCTTCTCTGTAAGATCTAAGATATCATATAAATAGGAGAAAGGTGGAGGTAGCAGGGCTTTGTTGAGACCCACTTATTTAAAAAGGTTGTTTCTTTCTGGTAAAACGTGTATTTTCAGAGATTTTTTAAATCTTCTCTTTGACTTTATGAATGGCTAGAAAAATTCCTATCTAGTAGAAGGCTTTCTGGTAAAGAGCAAAACACAGCATTTGCTCCTCCCTTGAGTGTTAATCCAAACGTGTTGGTTATAAGGAAATGGTTTCTCAGATCAGGTGTCTATCTGCTCTACGAACTTTGGAAAACAGTATACAACATACTCTAATTGAAGCTTTGCTACAATGGTCTCTAGACATTGTCTATTTTCATCCCTTAAGGTTGCTCCAATTTACTCTGCAAGAAACTGTCTTCTACACCAAGTCCTGTGTGTCTTGTCTGGATTGTTTCAAAGGAAAATACAAGACTGGGGAGCTGAGAGACAAAATTTTGCCAGAGCAAAATGCCAATGGCAAGCCTACTTTTCTCCCGAAGGCTTTCTGGCAGCCTTTGCTTTACTGATGTAGAATAGATGTTATAACCACAACCCTCCACCCATAACAGGGTACACTTAAAATTTCAATCAGAAAAAAAAAGAAGGTATATAGCAAGTTGAGGAAAATGAATCTTTCTTGAAAATTGTTATGCACCTGATTTATGCTCTGTCTTAATCGACTATGTTTGAAGGGGGAGTGTTCCTTAAAATGCATTTTCTCAGATTTAAATAGAATAGTGTTCATGTGAATATTTGTGGAAGAGATCATGATTGTTTATAAAAAGAATGGACACCTCTGGAGATACCTGATAAAACAGGGTCAGATGAAAGGGGAGGGTGGGCTTGGAAAGAGGCAGGGAGGAGATGAGGGAGGGAGGGTGGGATTGGGAGGGAATAAGGGAGCGGGATACACCTGGGATACAGAGTTAATAAAATGTAATAATAAAAAAATTAAATTAAATTAAAAAAAAAGAAAACACCAAAATTTGAAAAAAAAAAAAAAAGAATGGACACACAAAATTTCCACATTTTCAGTCACACATTTTCAGGAGCTTATACAGCTTTTCATTTCAGGAAGATGGACATGAGCACACCAACAAAAATTTTCTGTAGTGCTTTAGTCCAAGTTGCTTGAGAATGTGTGACTTATTAATTTATGCATTAAATCATTTGGATATTTATTACATAGCAGACATTCTGTTAAGGATTAGCTATAAAAATCATGAATACAATAAAATAAAAACCTTTTGAAAATACAGAGTTTAAACTTCTATATGCACACACACGTGTAGAGCTCAATTAATATCGCAAGCTATTGCTTCCTCTAACGTCACACATAATTCACCAGGTCTGGATCTAGTATTCTCAAATGGCACACAAACTCTGTTGGTAATAAATACTAAGGCTTAATAAATACTAACCCCATCTACTAAGGTAAGTCATTCTATTCAATTATGACCACTTAAAAATACTTACAGAGCTAAATAATTGTCTTGTAATGCGGCCACATTTTCTCTAATTATAGCTGAGTAAGTATTCCATATTGAGTTAAGTCTCTTTAGTAAATACTTCTATAAAACACAAAGAAAAGTTACCGTTATTCCTGGCACACAACACTAAACTCCCACTTATTTATCTGAAAGGTATTAATAAAGAAACAAAAGACTTTTTCAGAAATGATTTTTGTTATTAAATATACTTCTTCAGGTTTATTTTTTTTTTTTAATTTTTAAACCTCTCCAGGTTTTGTTGCCTCACATATAAAACCACATAAAGCAGTTTGTAAATATACCAGTCAAGTGTGATTGTGAGTTAATCTGCCTCGTACAGTTAATACTGCCTGATACAGAGTGAGAGCCTAGTAAACATTAGCAATTACTGTCAGCTGAAATGTAACCAGCTGGTAAATATGAGGCTACAAAAGTCAGGCATCCATTAACATTACTGAGAACCAACTAGATGCAGAGAACTGTCGGTTGGTATCAACTTGGCCAAAAACCAATCATCAAAAGCCAGCAACTCTCCTGTAAGTCAGCCTCCCTACACTCACTTAAGTTCCCAACATACTTTGGATACTAGAAAAAGAACATCTGGATCTGAGCTGTTTACAACATCACCCTCAGAATGACCCAGGAACTCATTTGCCATCATCACTCTCTGTGTTGTGGACCTTGATTTCCAAAAGGCTGCTTCTAAACATCTACTCTGATCTTACTCTTGACATCTTTCTTCCAAATCCTATTGAAGATTTACTGATGGGAATTTTCCCTTTTACATCCCCTCATTGACGATGGCATGTCATTATTTCATTCATAAATGTTTATTTCCATCTTTATCTTCTTAACAGCATCAATAGCTTTGAAACTTTTTTTTTTCTGGAACATATTTCTCAGGTTGAAATTGCTGATCCTATATGAGTATTAGGGTTATTAACACAGAGTTAGGAAGAAACTGTTTGCTTACAAATTTTTTGAGAAATTGTTCCTATTATATACTATTTTTCTATAAGAAGAAGATATATAATTTCAGCCACTTCTGGTTTTCTTTCTTTCTTTCTTCCTTTCTTTTTTTAAAAACATTTTTAAAGATTTATTTATTTAGTGTATGAGTTCTCTACATGCATGTACACCTGCATGCCAGAAGAGTGTATTAGATCCAATTACAGTTGTGACCCACCATGTGGTTGCTGGGAATTGAATTTAGGACTTCTGAAAGAACAGACAGTGCTCTTAACTGCTGAGCCATTCCTCCAGCCTTCTTTCTTTCTTTCTTTCTTTCTTTCTTTCTTTCTTTCTTTCTTTCTTTCCTTCCTACTTTTTGGGGGAGGGGTATTGGGGAGAGATACACTCTCACTTTAACCAAGAATGAAAAACTCTGCCAAGTTTCTTCCTCACTCATCTGCAACACAAGGTCTATGGTTAAGAACAATCAATTGTAGCTAAAAAGAAATAAATCAACAAACATCTGGAATGAATAGAACATTGCTTGGAAAGGCCTGTCCCACAGATGCTGGCCAGAATATAGAAAGAGAAAAGAAGGGTTGATTTAAAAACCACATACTGAAGCATGAAATAATGGGTAGAATTATTAATGGGTACCCATACCTTCAATAATGGGTAGAAGGCATAGTTGTTCACATCATAAATAACTTTCCTGTTTATCAAGTTTACCAAGGCTTCAAACCATACTAGGACTTCATCTTCTTCAGCAAGGTACTTGGTTAAATCAAGGGCTGTCTCAATCTCAAGATAATTGTTTCTGTTTGGTTTAAAAAAACACACACTCAAAAAACCTTGACCTACTACATGATTTTTTTTCTCTATCCATATCTGTTCCATTTTTCAATGTTTAACTTCAATAAGATGTAAAAACAAACCAAGTAGAAGAGTGACAAAAGTCTCATTATATTTATAACATAGAACTCAACAAATGCTGCCAGGCTTTCATATTCACTTAGTTCATTCAAGCAGCCACATTAGAAGCTATAAAAAACCCAGGCCAAATGTTGAGTAATGGAATATTGAGTATTTATTATGTGTTTTTACAACAATATAAATTCCACTCAACAGGCCCCTATGCTAAGCATTCTCAGTCTAATCCTCTGCCAGCCGCTGGTGGGCAGAGAAACCACCATGTGACCCTGCAGTTGCCTGTAGCTAAGAGCACTGGGGAAGAGTTCAGCTGGTACCTAGAAAATCAAGGAGGGCATCTCAAAAGGGGTAATGACTACTGAGGATAAAGTTCCCAAAGCAAAAACATAGACAGATACGTAAGGGGGAAAGGGGAAGTCAAAGAGAGGAACAATTAAGAAGAGCATCAAAGGCCATGTGTGACTTAAAAGGGCAGAGAAGGCAGCACAGAACAAAAGAGGAACATTGGGGAGCACTGTGGTGGGCTAGCAAAGCCAATAGGACAGTCTATCTTTAGTGAGAGGTAAAACTAGTGGATTAGGTCATTCTGTGTCTACTGAGAGACAAAGATAATGAATCAGGTGTTTAGAACCTGAGGAGATCATTGAAAATCAGGATAGAGTTAACATTTGTTGCGAAGTAAACCTAGATTTTTAAGTAACGGAAATAATGTGAGAGAATCGATGCCTAGAACTTCTATTGTTACAATGCTGAAGTCATAGAGAAACTCAAAGGAATGAAAGGCTGAGAGCTAAGACAGGAGACCAGATGAAAGATGGTGGTAGTGGCTTAGTGTATAAATAGTGAAAGTAGTTGGGTAAAAACTCAGAAGGTATTACCAAGAATGGCTAGATAGGACGTGATGAGGGGCTGAGCATGGGACATGGAAAGAGGGACAATAAGGTTTCAAGTTTTGACAATGAGACTAATAGTGATACATGTCACATACACACACACAGAGGGAGATTGATTGATTGATAAATAGCAGGAACAACTTAGAGCCCAAAATAAAATTTGGTGGTTAAGGTAATGAATTGAAATGACTACAGGATAAACACAAGACAAGGGGAGAAAAAAAAAAAGGGAGTGATGTCCATTTAGAACACAACTCTTTATGTTCTAGTGTCTTAGCATCTTACTGAGCCTGTACACAATAAAATAATCATTTAAATTATAAGATGGAATGAGTCACCAAAAGAAAGAAGGAAGAAAACATAAATATGAGTGGGCTTAAGGATGTCCACAGTGATAAGAAGAAATGAAGTCAGAAAGTCAAGTTTCTATGTCAAAGCATCAAGAGTCCAAAATGGTGATTCTAGGAGGATTTGGCCAGTAATACTCATGCAATAGTGACTGTGGAGAGGCATTTCAGCCAAGTGTTGCACAACAGGTGTCAGAGGTACAGTCAGTAAAGAAATGAGATACACTCAACACATATGACAGGCATAAAGGACACACTAGGTAATTATATATATATATATTATATATATATAATTATATATATAATAATAAATATTTATATAAATAAATAATTATATAATATATATATAATAAATATATATATTTAACTTTTATTGTCTGAAAATTTAAATCCTGAACACATAACAATATTTCTGGTCAAACATTTGGAATGGCTTATACTGATCTAGTACATAAATGTATATAATTTATAATTCTGCACTGTATCAAAATATAACTCAGATCTCTTAACCATTATAGCCATCAGCCATCACCTTTGAGTAACTTCAAAATCTCAGTTGCTAGTCTGTTTATATCAAACAACAATTTATGCTATAAAATTCCACTGAAAGCATAGAATTTGGCCCTAATCATATATTTATTTGCTTAGTTTTTTTTTTTTTTAATTTGTATTTTGTTCTCTCCTAGCAATCCTCCTACATCAGTCTCCCAGGAGCCAAGTTACAGGTTCAAGCAGGCATGCCCTCAATCACTTAAGGCCTGTGCATAGTAAAGAACCAATTTCATAGTCATGATGCTATGACTTTTATAAAGTTCTCAATGCCCTTTAACAGTGAGAGCAGAAAAGACACTTACTTAGACAAGGCAAAAGCATCGCTCATCAGCTGCAGCCTGTGAATGACAGGAATGGCCTGCAGAAAGAAACCCAAGCATGGTCAAGAAAAAAAGAAAGGTATTTTCAAAATAGGAACTTCAAGAATCATCAGTGCCTGAAAATTCCTTCCTAAGAAATTGTCTCACAGGTGGAGAACTAGTGGCTGCTAAGAACAACCCATTGTTATTAGATAAGAGGTTCTGATAAGAGATCCTTCTAGGATCAATTATAATGCTTACACATGGCAGACAATTTACCAAAATACTCCCCTAAAACGTACCATGTTAAAACACCCCCCCCACACACACATACACACACACACACACACACACACACACACACACATACACACACACACACAGCCAAAAGAGAATGTATATGCTGAATGCTATTACAATGTCTTACTGATTTTCAGGAAAGTTCTGGCATACCAGACAGTAAATAATTTTTATTTAGCACTATTTTGTAATATTTTTATTATTAATGTTATTACTTACTAATATTACTTTTGTAATAATTATTTATGGTGTCTGCACTCTCAAGATTTCACTAATGTGACCCAGTGCTCCGGATTCGTGGAGAGACACAAGCCAGTCACGAGCCTAAGTCTACAGGGGCATCCAAAGCCTTCTATCATTCTTTCAACACCTCCCAGTACTTTCATATATTAGGTCTAAGGGAAGTCATCTTTCTAGCACTGCCAAGCACTTGAGTACAGCAATCTTAATTCTCCCTCCGCTTATTTTCATTTCACTGTGACAGTTGCAATGCTTACTTTTTCTAGATACATTTGAATCACACAAAATTCCTCTTTTTTGCTCACTAACTGTATTGCAGAAATAGAGGTTAGTCAGATGTTTCAATAAATCAGTCTAACCCAGGCCCAGTAGCACACACCTGTAATCCCAGCATTCGGGGAGGCAGAGGCAGGCAGATCTCTGTGACATGGAGGCCAGCCTGGTCTACAAAATGAGCCCTAGATAGCCAATAACAACAACAACAACAACAATAATAATAAACTATATATAATAAAATAATAATTATTTAATTATTAATAATAAATCTATAACAGTGTCAAGTTACTAAGAATCTAGTTAGTTTGAAAGGGGTTTAAGAGGAACTATTATAAGTGGCCTCTATTGCTTAAGTCACTGAACATTTTCCGAGTGCCTGAATTGTGTCTGGCCTCCATTGAACATAATGCATCATCTTACCTGGTCTTCACTGGGACACTTTAAGGTTAGCTTTAAGACTCAGAGTAAGATTAGTGTAAGGCTAGTGTAAAATCACACCCATTATAGAGATGAGGAAATTGAAACATTGGTCTAATGATAGCCCACAATCATTCTTTAGGCAAATGATAAGCAAATGTGAGCTGAAGTCTCCTGAGCCATAGGTCAAACTCTGGGCCAGTGTGCTGTGGAGGCTGCTGTATCTGCAACAGAGAAACTCAGGACAGATTTCAGTTCAGCTAAGTGACTGGCCCAAGGTTTCACATCCATCAAGTCATGTGGACTCCTAAGTCAGCATCCTTCTCTGTTCACGGAATTTGCTTATGTTAATTAACGACTGCTGTGACCTTCTCAACATTGTATCATGCATAGATTTCATCGTGATTTAGAGACTTAAAAATAGTTTAAAGTGATAGTGGATTATTGACATTTTATAAATTATATTCACCCCTTTGAGTGAGAAGAATATTTTTTAGAAATAAAAATTAGTAATTTTTAGCACATACTTTAGATACACCTTACCTACATGGCTTCTAATGCTCCTGGTGTATTCAACAAATGATATTTTCATTGTAAAGTGAAAAATGGAACCAAACACTGAAGTAACAAAGGAAAATATATTCTGAATCTCATTTCAAAAGGTAAATTTATTTTAAAAAATCAAGAAGAATGTTCAAAAATATACATTTAACCAAAATCAGTCCTTTGTAAGAATGAGAATAGAACTGTCTCTGTCATGAGAAGGGGCTGATGGAGGCTTTCCATCAGAAAGCATCTCCTCCAAACGATGATGGGCAATGCTTAAGTAAAACACCAAAGCCAGTGCGTACCTTAGGATCCCTTTCAAGCTGTTGCTTTAACTTCTTCCAGCCCAACTCATCATAATTAACTCTGTAATATCCAGTCATGTTGAAGTTTAAAATCACCCAGTCACTGCCAGAATCTGAAAGTTTCATCCCAGGAAATACCACTACCAAAGAGAGGAGGTGGGCGAAAGGTTCTTTAAAAGATTCTAGTACATTTTTGTAATATAATGCATTTATACTTCTAAACAATAACCCAATAAAATAAAAGTTAAGGTAGCTCTGAAGTATATATTGGTCTGCCATATTACTAAATTTTCATGTATAATGACTTTTTTAAATTAAATTTTTATTTTTTATATTAATTACAGTTTATTTACTTCATATCCCAGCTGTAGTCCTCTCCCTCCTCCCCTTCCAATCTCATCCTCCCTCCTCATCTCTTCCTATGCTCCTCTCCAAGTCCACTGATAGGGGAGGTCCTCCTCCCCTTCCATCTGACCCTAGCTTATCAGGTCTTATCAGGACTGGCTGCATTGTCCTCCTCTGTGGCCTAGCAAAGCTACTCCCCCATCCAGAGAAGGCGGTCAAAGAGCTACCACTGAGTTCATGTCAGAGACAGTCCCTGTTCCCCTTACTAGGGTACCCACTTGGATACTGAGCTGCCATGGGCTCCATCCCAGCAGGGGTCCTAGGTTATATTCATGAATGGTCCTTGGTTGTAATATCAGTCTCAGAAAAGACCCCTTTGCCCAGATATTTTGGTTCTGTTGCTCCCCTTATGGAGCTCCTGTCCTCTCCAGGTCTTACTATCTTCCCCTTCTTTCATATGATTCCCTGCATTCTGCCAAAGTTTGTTTACGAGTCTCAGCATCTGCTTTGATACAATGCTGGGTAGAGTCTTTCAGAGGCCCTCTGTGGTAGGCTCCTGTCCTGTTTCCTGTTTTCTCCTTCTTCCAATGTCCATCCCATTTGCCTTTCTGAGTGAGGATTGATCATCTTACCCTGGGATCTCCTTCTAGCTCACCTTCTTTAGGTGTACAGATTTTTGTAGGTTTATCCTATATTATATGTCTAGTATAACCACTTTTAATTGAAGTACATCTTTAAAGCTCTGCATTCAACAATCAGGTTTCCAAAAACTCGATATTTTAACCAAATGTCTATCTCTGTTTTTATATTTATGTATATATGGAGATGTGTACATATATGCATATATATTCACTTATATATACGTATATAAATATTACATTTACTTACTGCTGCTTTTATCTAGCCAGACTAAAGGCTGCGTGGTTCCATTTTTCATCCAAAAAATAGGGATAATCCATGAGTGACTTTTTTGAAAGAAAAGAAAAGAATTAGCTATTTTCACACATAAGAATATATAATCAGCCAAAATTAAAGACATGATAAAGTAGCAGACCTCCAACTCTATGGTCAATGCTGGTGGGCACACAGGACTTTGCTCTTGGGATTACTCACTGCCATTTCTGTTAGCCAATGTTGCTTTGACTCTTTATTCACGGCCCTCCCTCTTACTCCTCATAACACAGGCAGCTGCTGAGACTTCCTGTGTCTGAAACATTGAAGGGCTGATTTTACTAAATTATAGCCATCTGGCCTCACTCTGGGTCATTCAGATGCTTCAGGCAGATCCAAATCTGACCAAGCCCATAGAGGTGAAGGGTAATTTAGAAAGACAAAGCCTGCCTACATTTTAAAATACTTCTCAGCCTCGAACTTGAAATGGGTTCACAGGCATCAGCCACAGCATTTGTATTTACTGTGTATCTACCTTTTCCGCCCACACTGGTGAGTGTGTACTAGATGAATCAGCTGGCCACAGGGACTGCATTAGTCTTTAGAAATGACACGCAATTTGGGCAATTAGTTCCAATCTTCTTCCAGTTCTCACATTTGGCATCCCAGTCCTTTAGCTACGAGTCTGCTTTTTTCTGCATACCTAAGAGTCTTCCCACTTCTCAAAAGTCTGCTAACGTTACACTGCAGAGCCTGTTGCCCTTCGGGTTGTCTCCCCTGGGGTTCTGAAGAAAGAGTAGGACTATTTGATTTGGTGTGTGTGTGTCTGTGTCTGTGTATAGAATGTGGGAAGCAGTATGCGTGTGGCATGGCACATGCGTGGAAGTCAGATGACAGCTGTGTAGAGTTCATTGTCTCTTTTCCACCTTTGATTTCAGGAATCAAACTCATCTCCTCAAGCTTGGGACCAAACCACACCATCTTGCCAGCCCCTTCTTGACATTTTTTTTTATAGTATTTGAAAATCATTAATTCATGCTGATATCTACCTCAAATGAGATGTAAGGGTCAAAAGTATCTACACCAGCTGTGAGTTAGCAAGTTAGGGAAAGAAACAGGAGGAGAGAAGGGAGAAGGCGATGAGCGGCCACCACTCGTGGCTGCAGTTTTGCAGCAGTTCCCTGGTCTATGTTACAGACAATGCAACTGGAGCTTAGAGGACCTAAAGACAACCTACATACAGTTCGACTTCTGTGGAAGCCAGTCTTTGAAGCAGACCCGATGGCCATAATTTTAAAGTTACAGGTATGGCTTTACATACACGAGCACACATGTATATCACACAATGTGCACACAAATGAGCAGCAGTACCCTCAAGCTGTAGCTACCTCTAGGCTCTATAACTGGGAGAAAGATTGCAACAGGGGAAGCTCTGACACTGGTGACATCATCTTCTTGCCTCTCACCCAGAATCCCAAGTACTTCATATGCCTGGCTGACGGACAAAGAAGAACATAGGATTCTAATGCTCTGGCCACTCAGGTGCCTCTAAGGCCCAAGTAAGGAGCACATGCTGATCCCTAGTTGCAGGCTTCTGGCCTTGCTCAGTACTTAGGGTTCTGCCTCACCTCAGGGAGTCAACACCCTCAGGGAGTCAACCATGTGCCCAGCAAATGTTCTACTTCCTCGCTGCTGGCTGCTTTCTGTCCCATGGTTGCTCAACCCCAAGCCTAGTGATCACAGAGGAGCAAACAACCTACTTGTGGCTTACAAGAGTCTGGTTCTCAACCTTCTCAAGATAAAATGGCTCTTGTTTCACGACACCTGTAGTCACATTCAAGGTGAGGACTGGAAAGCCACCTTGGTATGTCCAGCTGTCCATTATGCTTTTTACTGTGGCTGGCAAATGGATTACAGCCTGCTCATCTATGGCCTGGTTGAAAAGAAAATCATCACAAAACCATGTGGCTTTGTCAGCAAAACCTTGTGAAGTAGCAATCTCCCCCCCAAAGAAATGAAATACCCACCCTCTCCCTGCTTCACACAGTTATCCCCAGTTGTTGATATTCAGAACTGTTTTTCTCCACACAGCTTTCTTCTGGTATCTGAGATGGAGATTTTTTTCTCCAGGACACCCATGGAAATATACAGAATTCATGGATGCTGATGCCCCTTATATAAAACAGAGCGGCGCTCGGTATGTAAGCCATGTGCATCTGCATGAGTACTGCAAATTATCACAGGTGACTTGTAATACCCATTACAGTGCAAATAGTATGTGAACATATATGTATTGTATTGTTTGGGGAATAATAGCCATAGAGAATACCATATATGCTTAGTACAAACTGAACCTTTTCTATTTCTGTTTCTCAATCTGGGATTGATTGAATATAAAGATATGGAACCACGAACATAGAGGACTAACAATATGAATGGTCTTTATTCATTCACCCATTTATTCATTGAGCATGTATTTATGGACCTAAATAAATACCCCCTGTTTGGAGCCCAGAAGTACAGTGAAGACTAAAGAAACATCTCAGACCTAAGGGGTTTATAGATAAGAATAAGTCATATCCCTGTGGCTCAGTCATTCACTCACAGCCTTGTGATCTCATACTGTATCAGACAAAATTATTCAGCGAGACAGGGTCTCAAAGAGGGACAATTACCATTTGAAAATGACTCCACAGATCATCTTGGTCAGCATTTGAGTAAGAAAATGTCTCCAAATATGACTGTGAAGACAGAAGAACTGGAGTTAAAGCAACAGCATGCCAAAGCAATTTATGTTTGCTGCTGTTCTGGTAACCCGCTCAGCAACTCACCTTAAGAGCATCGATAAACAAGCTCTGGGTCAGGAAACCAGCAAGCATCCGGGCCATACATGCTCCCTAGGATATACAGACCTGCCATGAGCTGGACAAAGTTCAGTATTTATACACAGACACATTCCATTTTTATAAACACTGTTTCATCCTATGCTTCTGATTGCAATTTGCACTTGAATTCTCTGTTCAAATTACCCCAAAATATGTTAATAAAACAGTAGACTACCACTAAGTAGTGAGTAAAGAGTAAGCAAATGCCCTAATATAAAACACTGGGGTATGCAAAAAAACTCAAATTATGATATTTGGGTATGACAATAAAATTCCACAAAACAGAAATTTGGAGCTGGGAAGCTGGCTCAGTCAGTAAAGTACTTACTATGCAAGCAAGCGGGGATATCTGAGTTCCATCCTTACAACCCATGTACAAAAGCTATGCATGTAGTGTTTGCAATCCTAGAACTGGGAGGGAAAAATGGGAAAATCCCTGGTACTTGCTGACCACTCCACTTCACCAAATCAGCAAGCCCATGCCAATGACTGACAGGTCTCAGAAAAACAAGGTTGTTGGTTCCAGAGGTATGACACCCAAGGTTGTCCTCTGGTATCACATATGTGATAGTGATACATGTCACACACACACACACAGAGAGACAGACAGACAGACAGACAGAAAAGTTTGCCTTTAAAGCATCAAGGTATACAAGTCTGTTTATAATACTGGATGTGCCCAATATCTAACATGACCTCATTAATAATATTTGCTAAATGACATATGACTTTAAAGCATTTTCTGATCTCTATTAGTCAATAAAAGTAAAGTTACTTTATCCCACAGTTGAAGTGTGTAGCATTTCATAGCCCTGGAACCCATTTTACACAAGTCTCTACATGAGAACAGAAGGAAACACAAGTGTGCTTTTACCTTGCTGTAAGTATATAGGTTAAAGAGTTCGTTTATTTCCCTGGTTTCTGTGAAATTTTCCACCTCAGTGGACACAGCTCTAGACTCCAGGGCATGGTCTTCTCCGAGAACACCATGTAAAGTGCGGAAAAAAAAGATCACATCCTACAAAGGAAAAGATGGAGCCACATTAACTTCTGAGTTACAGAAATACAAAATCCAACATATCTTAGGATAGCTTCCAAAACTTACACTGAAATGGGGAAAGAATACTGAAAAAGAAAATGTCCGAGTTGCAACATGCCTCAAACATCAGATTTCCTGAGCAACCAAACTAAAGGCCTTTCCTTCCTGCTCTCTCTCATTTACTTTGATTTTTAAGATGGGAAATACAGAAAAATGTGATTCCTAAGAGCCATGTATTTCTTATCAGCATCTATATAGTTCCAATCCACTAGATTGTATTGTCAATTTTATCAGAGGCTCCTTGAAATTTATTGGTATTTTTTTCATGCATATTTACAAAGCAAAAAGCACACTAGGCTTATAAATTGACAACATAATAACTTACAACTGGAAAGAAACCCACAGACTAGATACAACTATCTGCAGTTCATGCATTCCGAAACAGCAGTTCATGACACCGAACTGAGAGCCACTGGACTGTCCAAGACACTGGCTTTTCCCCAGCACATGGCAAGAACAAATTTTCTCTGATGTGAAGCTAGAAAGAAAGCTAATTTACAGCCAAGAGGAATTTGGGTTGGAAAAAAAAGAAAAAGAAAAACAGTAGAGACTAGGAGAGAGTTACACAGAGCTACAGGAGCACCCACACTGCACCCTGACAGCCACGGGAAGCCTAAAATCCCTAGGCACTGCTTGGAAGTCCAAGCTGACTGTCCCTTGCCACATCAGTGTCCAGTAAACATTCGAATCCTGCTCTGTTTCCATTTGTCAATGTTCTGATCAACTCCTTTGTACACCTAGGTTAAGTTTGGATTAGTAATACCATTAATTAGGTTTATATTAGTTACTTGTCTTATTGCTATGACAAAATATACTGCCAAAAGCACATTAAGGAAGAACGGGTTTGTCCTGGTTCATGGTTCGAGAGTACAGTTCGCCGTAGCTTGGTGGTCACAGCAGCAGGAGCTCAAGGCAGCTACTTCTATCTCATGGATAGCCAGGACTCAGAGATAAATGTTATTGGTCAGTTCACTTTCTCTTTTTAATTCAGTCAGGCCCCTGGCCCATGGTACCGCACATAGTTAAGGTGGATATTTCCATTTTAATGAATCGACTCTAGGTGACCTTATCTAGGTGATAATAATAATAGATAAAAACATACTCTAGGTAATAGGCACACCCGCGGGCTAATCTTATATGTGCTCATATATAATCTTAAATATATTTACCCAGAAGATTGGCTCCTGGGTGATTCTAGACCATGTCAACCTGACAACCTCAACCCTAGTGTCAAAAAACCTACTCTTCTAGAAACAAGAAGCCTACAAAGTATCATGTCATCAGCTTCTTTGCTTGCAATGGTGTCTCGCCATGCTTACACACAAGGGTGCTGCAGTCAGACTCATCACCATGCCTGCCACTTTCCTGGACGAGGCAGAAAGGGAAAGACAGAGAAGGCACTGAGTAACAAATATCACAGCCAGAGATTGAGAGGCCAAGAGCCCTAGAGCTTGAAGAGTTGGTGAATGGCAGATCCAGCATTCTCCCCCTCATCATTATTTTGGCCATCAGACTGTACCAGACAACCAGTTTTAAACCCACCTGTGTTTCAGTTAGGAAATGATCTCAGGTTAGTCACTGAAGCTCTTAACTTCCCTGGTCTATAGAATGATGCCCAAACTCCATTCCAGTACAGCAGGGGCCATGCTCGGTACAGAAAAGGAAGGAGGGATGAGTGACAGGATAGGGAAGGGAGCATATTCCAGGTCTTGTGGAAAGGGCAGAGGAGGGTGTGTGGGATGGGGTGTTAAGTGGCTGCTCTGTCTCAGCATTTTCCTGATACCGTGAATTCACAAATACAGAAAAAGCTCTTGATTTCCAAGTGGATTTATTGATACATAGAATTATCCATGGCGTCATATGGTGTGAAGACAAACTAGAAACCTTCTAAAATTATTCTGTTACCCATGACATGTGTGGGAGTGCACAGAATTGGGTCTTTTCTTCCACCTTTAAAGTGGGGGGTTCTGGAACTTGAAACCAGCTTATCAGACTCAAAACAAGTGCCTTTGCCTGCTAACCCACCTGCCACACCAGCCACCTCGCCACACCAACATTAGAACCCTCCATCCACAGTTGATGAGATGCTTTTAAAGGACATTTGCCTCCAAGGCTAACGACCTGAGTTTGAACCCTTGCACCCACATGTTGGAAGGAGAGAATGGATTCTCACTAGTCATCCTCTGACCTCCACCTGTATGCTTTGGCATATGCAGCCTTCCACACATAAGAGTAAGTAAATAAATATCAAATTTTTAAAGCCAAAAGCAGTTCTGATATAAATATCATTTAAACAAAAATAGTAAAAGGCTTGCAAAAAAAATCATAAAAGGCAACATAATTCATCTTTGACGAGAGTTCTAGTAATTTGGTAGTTGTTAGATTTGTCTGTGCTTTAGAGCTTTTTCAACAGTGACTATGCATTATTTTTATAACTGGGGGTAAATGTTTAAATTACTTACCCTTGCAAGTTTAGGATAGAAGTAGTTAATTATTCCAAGTTCAAAGTAAGATGCAAGGCCCTCATTGAGCCAGATATGGTTCCACCAGCTCATGGTCACCAGGTTTCCAAACCACTTTTGGAGATGCAAGAGAGAGAAGATATTTCTGAAATTTAAAGTAGCCTTACTGCAAATACATGCTAAGGAGGCGTGAGGCCAAAGAGGTGCGCATGTCGCTCATCATCACTAACAAAACTTAAGAACAGGACTCCCAAACATGCCTTGCTGTCTGCATGCGACGAGATATTAGCTGTGCGTTTCTCAGAAATGACTGAGTTCCTTCTGTTAAGCGGAAGCAGTCTGCTTTAAAACTGATGTTTCAGCTAGCTGAACATACAAAATGTTAACTTGGCCCAAGAGTTGTGTTTACTTCAGTGAAGCTGAAGTGAAGCTAGACTCTCACTTACCCCTGCTATTTTTGCACCTTATACTCTAAGCAGGACTTTGCTGGAAGTGGATGCTGAATTTTTAGATTGCAATTCAGCCATATAAATCACTCAAGCAAGGGTATGCTCTGTAAATTCATTTGGTATGGTCACCCAAATGTTGCTGCTGTGTTATTTTCTATTTGAGCTGAACAGGGCAGGAAAAAGTAGAGATGTTTGTGGAAGGGAAAAGCCAAGTCCACAAATCAATAAATCCATGTCTCAGCATCTAACTAAATTCTTACAGAGGTTGTTAGCACCTTGTTATTTTAAAATTGTCACTTAGGTGACAATAAGAAATGACGCTTGGAACAACCGATCAAAACTCATGGGAGTATATGGACTGTGTCACCAGGGTGTTATTTGGTCTTTTCTAAAACTTGTGGGGGTCACACAAATAAGAAAGTACCACTGGCATACTTAAGGTTATTTCTTTCTTGACACATTTGTGTTAATGGAATAGAAACTAAAATGTGGGTGTGAGACTCTCATCAAGTCAAATGCCCAGACTTTTAAGGTCACACTATGAAGCTGACAATGCGTGTTCTGGTTACAGCCTTTGTGGATATAGTCTGAGCCCTCATAGGCTCCTCGCTAACACACTGGCCACATCCATTGAACATCTTCCCAGAATAAAATTAAACGGGTTCTCAGTACCTCAATGACTCGGACTCAGCTGGACCGATACCACAGAGACCCTTCCTTGTTGAGTGCACAGTAATACAGGTCAAGACTTTCCCCCCTACTCACCCAAATGTGCTGTGTGGTTGGTATTTCTGGGGTTTGCTGCTTTGAGGAAAACAGCTAGAAAACACCTTCCCGTGATAAAGAACATTTCACCACACACCTGGTGCCCAACCTCATGGGAGATGATAGCCAAGATCGTAGCCTTTTTCGCTATTGGATCATCATCTGGTTCCAGCAACAAATATGCTTCATCAAATAGCAGCAGCCCCCAGTTTTCCATTGCACGGTTGTCAAAAGAAGGCAAGGCAACTATGTCTACATGGATTTAAGTAGGAAAAAAATTAAATCATTTTGCCTAACAAAAAAAGTTGTAGGTTACTGAAAAAGAAAAGATAAGAGAGAATTTATCTTTCTGTAGCCTGAGTAAAGAGAAAGTTGTTTTTTAGAAACCTAACACTGGAGTAGTACAATAAGTTATTACAACTGTTTGAAAATCACATAAAGATCAAATGTTTCTGATAAGAAAGTTGTGTTCAAAATCTAGAAAGATTTCAAAAGTCGGCGATAAAAAGACAAAATGGGCTAAATTCATGAAGCGCTGCCCCACTACGATCCCCTGGTCCTTCCCTGGCCCCGTGGGTCATGTGCGTCAGAACACACAGCAGACTTTGTAGCCTTAAATGACATTGTGCATCCCTCCTCCTCCCCAACACTTAGCCCACCTCAAGCCCTATACTCCTTGCAAAAGACTATGCTACCCTGCCCAATTCAATTCCTTTTGCTGACCCAAGACATCTTCTGTTAACTACCCCTGTTTGCTATCCCAGGAAGCGATCTACTCAAAAGATGGACACTAGCCAGGCGCAGTAGTGCACGCCTGTAATCCCAGCACTTGGGGAGGCAGAGGCAGGAGATCTCTATCAGGCCAGCCTGGTCTACAAAGCGAGTCCATGACGGCCAAGGTTACAGAGAGATCCTGTCTTGAAAAACAGACCCCCCCCCCCACACACACACAAAGATGGATGCTATCGACACCCAGAGTCTGGCCCTGACAGCCATAGGAAATTATATATATATATAAAACTAACCTTAAAATTTCTTGAAATTAGATTTTTTTTTTGTGTGTGCATGTACATATGTGTGTGTGTGTGTGTGTGTGTGTGTGTGTGTGTGTGTGCGCACACGCGCGTGTGTGAGCACTCGTGCAAGTGCCATCATATGGAGATCAGAAGAAAACCCAAGGGAGTCAGTTCTCTCATTCTACTCTGCATCCCAGAGGCTGAAATTGGGTTGTCAAGCTTGGCAGAAAGTACATTTATCCACTGAGCCACCTTGCTAGGAACCTTCTAATGACTATCTTCTAAACATTTTTAAACATCAAATAAATAAAATTTAATTAAGCAAAATCATTGGGTTTTACAAAACAAATTCTTATCATTGTTTCCCATATGACCCTGCACTATTTTATACAAACATCTAACTAATTTTTTCAAAATAACAATAGAAGTAACCACAGGTCTAACACCTAACTCTTTAGAACTGGCTGCTGTTGCCCAACTTTCTCTGTAAAAGGCCAGGTGATAAAAATTTCAACTTTATATGCTGTTTTCTGTCATATCGTATATTTACTATTCCCTTGCTTTGAACATATTTCTATTTATTTCATCATATACAATTACTTTTGTTTTAAACTGTAGAAAGGTGTTTTGTTTTTATTGCTGTATAGTCCTCTATTGTGTGACTGTATCACAATTCATCAGTCCTCTTGCCAAAGACCATTTCTGTCTGAGCTGACAAATAGGAAAGGTGAATCATCCATTTAAGTGAAGTAAAAACAAAAACAAAAGTGTGTGCGGTGTGAAGAGCTGGAGGGTGGCGGAGAATGCAGAGACTGTGCTAGGGCAACCAATCACGGTTGGAAATTGTACAACCCCTGGAATAGGTTGGTATATCACTGTAAAGACACCATCGGCATTCGGACTTCATCCTTGGAATGGGAGGCAGGTATTTCTCTGCAACGATTCTGGCTTCACATCGAAGGGCTGGTTGGAGGGTGACCCCACATGAGGACTGGTTTGGTAAGGATGCTGATGCTGTACATTGGGGGAGCAATAAGTGGCAGGGCTTCAGGGGGGAGAAAGAGTGTCTCAGGGACTGGACAGGATGCCATACAAGAACAAGGGTGACCCTGGAGTCACCTAATGAACAATAAAGATGTTTTGGTGGTGGTGGTGGTGGTGGTGGTGGTTTTCTACTGGGAAAGGACTAGCTGCCTTAAGCACTTCTAGCACAGAAAAGCTAGGAACTTGGTTTGCAAGGCCAGATACCTGCTGTCCCCAGCTCCTATGTGACAGGCAAACTGGGGTTTCTGGCCTGGCTTAAGCTGCTTCCTAGCCCTTCACTCTTTATTTCCCCTAAGCTAAAATGCTTGAGCAGCAGAGGCTCTGTGGAGAGAGCATCACACCCCAGATATTTTCTCCCCATCCTCTTCTGACATCCGCCTGTATAGGCAGAGCATAGTGTTCCCAAGATATCAGAAACATGTTTGAGGAACAAAAGAAATTTTCACGACATGCACAAATTAAAGAGAAGAAAAACCACATTGAGTAACTTTCTGAACTGAGCGAGTCCCAGAACTTTACAGGCATATCATGCAGATCTGTGACAGATAAAGTGCTTAAATAAGTCCTCAAGGATATTACATTCACACATGATTCCAATTTCTATGATGAAGTCTACAGATGGGACAAGTAATAAGCCAGTGAGTCACAACTAAGGAATATCTAAAATCTTACTGGAAAATACCAGAATAAGTCATGCAACTCTGTAACTGAAAGAACTCAGGGCCCAGCACTGTACAGTCACATTGCAGAGAAAAGCTATATATAAGAGAGTTTTCTTTAAGCCCAGTCTAGAGAAGGAGCCTCTAGGCACCCATGAGGAAAACAGTTTTGACATACTAGATACATAGCACCAGATAAAGCACAGACAGATCTCTGTGTGTTCCCGAAGGTGAATGGTCATGGGGATAGCTCCAAATGGCTGCAATACACCCTTGAAGGCTCACAGATATATCATGTGATCTTGACTCATGGCCTGCAGGACAGAAATGCCTCACCTGTTTTTGGAAGTGGATAATCGATATCAAACAAATCCTCCAGAAATGAGAAGATGGGACCTGTGATGTTTACAGCGAAGTTTGCCTTTCCACTTGCAATGTCAGCTTTCCGGGCCCAGATACGTATCTAAATTAAAATGATTAAATAATAATTAGGTAGAGCAACACTGCCCTTTGAAAAGGGTCATCCTGCTCATTCCAACTCCCTGCTACTATGGAACTGAAGCCTTATAGCTTCAGAAGCAGTTAATTGCCTATGGTGGTTTTGGCCCCCGTAGTCTCCTATGTTTGTCCCCTGTCGGTAGAACTGTTTGGGAAGGGTTGGGAAGTGTGCCCTGTTGAGCTGTGTCACTGTGAGGTGGGCTTTGATGTTTCAACAGACTTGCAACATTCTCAGTGTTCTCTCTTTGCCTCCTGTTTATGGATCGAGATGTGAACCCCACGCTATTGATTGCAGTGTTGCGTCACAGCAATAGATAGGTAACTAAAACCGTGTTTATAATGTTTGAGTTCATATACGTGCTGAGACAATCCCAGAAGGCAAAGCACTAACAGCAATACCCCAGATGTATGTTACATTAACTTTTATTTTAAAATTCTGTGATTGCTGGTCAAACTGGAAGCTGCATGTAGAATAAAAATAGACACCTCCCCATCACTCTGCATAGAACTCAATTCCAGATGGATCAAGAAGATCAACACAAGGCAAGTCACCATGAATCTCATAGAGAAGAAAGTAAGAAATAGACTTGAACTTATTGGCACAGGAAGAGATTGCTCTGCCATTAATGTCCTTTTCATGTAAATATGCTGTCGTTTGACACCGAGAATGTGCATGTGGTTTCAGTGACTATGTCGTGCTCCTGTTCCGACATGCAGCACCATTGCGATGCAGAAGAACCTCGCTCTCTACCACCTCTCTCTCTGCAAGGAAATTTTAATAGAATTGAGACTTGTCCATGTCGATGCCAAGGAAGATGCAGGAAAATGAAAGTCTGTAGGATGAAAGTTAGAGCTATGGGAATTACACAGCCCCATGAGTTCTTACGTGAGTTCTACTAACTTAAAAAAGTGCCCTCTGCAGAACCTTATCCAAAAAGGCTAAGAAAAGTGAGAGACAGCACAATACAGGCACATGCTTTGCAGGAACAGAGTCAATTCACTGTGCGCTTATTTCTGGGAAGTTTGTGTTGAATTATACAAATTTTCAATTACGTGAGAGTTTGGAAATGTTCCTTGTTCACAAAATGCAACCACCTGTTTTAGAGACTCTAGCCAGGATTCCTTACTGATCTCTCCCTCCCCTGGGCTCCACATGCCTTATTTAGCTGAAAAGGATGGCTTTAGGCCTTGGATCTGCTTTCCTGCTAAATTTACAGCTTCTGAGACTAATGTTAGGAAGCCTGTTAGACTTGGAAAGGCCATTCAATAGAATGGAGGAAGTGGATACAATCTGTGTCTTAGCTGTAGTCTTTTGTAAAATAATAGCACCATCCATGAATGTTTGCTCGTTAATTTCCAGTTTATGGCTCTCCTTCCACAAAAGACCATTCTGCGTGCCCAAAGCAAGATGAATGATGGAATTTCATATTGGATTGGGAAGGTGTGTCACCCCTAGAAGGGAACAAGAAACATGGGCTAATAAGGACCATTTGAGGTATAGCTGTAAGGTTCCTTCAACATCCCACCTGCCCCACCTGTGTGTACTGTGCAGCCCTCACTGGACATGGAAGTTCTAGACACCAGAGATTGTTGCTTTGCGCTTAGCTACACTGCCCAAGTCTACCAAGTTAGCCGCTGCCATGCCTACACTGTGTCCTCTGTTTATCCTCAGGCTCTCTCTAACCACACTCTCTTACTGAACGGGTAATTTGGGGATGAGCTGGACACTCTTCCAACCTTGCATTTTGCTCACCTCGCAGAACACATAGTAGATTTACTCACTTTGTAGTGCTCGGCCATGGCCAAGCAGAGCATTCCACTGATAAACTCAACCCAAAGCCTCCTTTTTCTGGCCAAGAGCATAACTTTCTCGTGCTCCTTTTTGTTTCTATGGCAACTGGCATTCTTTATAATAGGGTGGTCTTTTGGGAGTAAGCTGATTTTATCTTCTCACAGGAATTGCTGGTTGAGAAGAGTACCAGATTGCAGGCTATTTGGCGTGGGTGTGAGGGACCACCCTGGGTCTCTCATTAGCTGTGGGAAATGAGAGGTGTGCTTCTTCTTGTCAGGCTCAAATCATGTTTCTAAGTCATACCTAAGCAGATTAATTGATGTTTGCCACAGATTGCTGACTGGGCCAGTGTTACGTCTGTGAGTGTCAAGGATCACCTAGTAATTAATTTTTCAGCAGGAGGAACAGGGCTAGGAGGCAGCAGCTCAGGATGATGGTAAGCTGCTGTTCGCATGCAATACTGTACTAGAGATTCGTTAGGCCCTGAGGGCTGAAGTGGTGCTTTGGCTCGTTCTCTCCCCATGATGAGCCTGGCTCCCCACCAGCTGTCTCATTTCCATCCATGGTATGGGCCTGGAAGATCTCAGGCCAACCTGAGGGATACTTAGCTAGCTGCACAGCTTGACCCTTCTCACCAGTGAAGCCAAGAAACTCAGAAAGGACTGAACATAAGGCATTCATTGGCCTTAGTTACCTCTATAGTGATAACCATGCTACTTCCTGAAGCTCTTACGCTATCACGAGAATACAACTAGACAAAAACGAAGGACTTCAGGACAAAGCCTGCTCATCTCACTTTACATGACTGTGGGTAACTTTTGTCCACCCAGAGCTGTGGGATGCCCATAGGGCCTCGCCTCTAAATAGGAATGACAGTGAACCTGCTCTTGCCACACCAGGGGTTACATTGCTCCTGTATTGGTATTGGTCAGTTCCAGGCTTGTCCTGGTTGCTAAACATTTTGAATCTGGCCCAGTAAGCAACATACCTCCCAGGGCTAGCTCAGCCATTGTCTGTTCTCTCCTGCCCTCTAGGAAAGCAGGGAAATGAAGTGGGTGGTTAGAAACTGCCTTGAAGACTGGGCTTAACATGAAGTCTTTCCAGAGAAAGAGTTACATAGAGCTATCAGGGAATAGTATGTCTTAACCCCATCCCCACCACACACTTTTTTTAAGGATTTATTCATTCATTTTATGTAGATGAGTGCTCTTTCTGCATGAACGCCTGCATGCCAGAAGAGGGCATCAGATCCCTGTATAGATGGCTGTGAGCCACCATGTAGTTGCTGGGAATTGAACTCAGGACCTCGGGTAGAGTAGACAGTGCTCTTAACCACTGAGTCATCTCTCCAGCTCCACCTTCCCCCTTTTTAAATTTAATGAAAAGAAAGGAGACAGGATCTCACTATGTAGCCCAGGTTAGCCTCAGGCTTGATCTCTCAGATGCTGGGATTACAAGTGTAGGCTGCAACACCCATCTCATTACATCATATTCTGCAAAGCCACATTTCCACGGGACTTGGCAGTGGGACACAGAAGGTGAGAGTAGGTGAACAGCCAGAACATTGCTCCCCATCTGCAGGATCTTCCCTACTCACCTCCTGGCCTCTCTCCGTTCTGCTGACGTGGTCGAAGTCACATATGGTGAGTGCAACCAGGTAAGTTGGCATGCGGGGTGTGGTGTGGAAGGTCGTGACAGTCCATTGGCTTCCATTCACGTCGATTCTTTCAGACTGACCTGGGGGGATGTTTCAGTCCAAATCACTGTAAACGCAGATAACATGCAACCTAGAAACAGCTGTCAACAAGCCATTCCATCCTAATTACTCCCTAGAGTCTGGGTTAAGTTTCTTCTCTCTAAGCCAGCAATGCTACCTCAGGTTACTGTAAACAGTTGTCAAGCCAGGGTGCTGACACAAAGCTAGCAATAAGGATAAAAATGTTAAACCCCCTGAAATAATCACACCGTGACTCAAAAACATGCAAAATTATTATGCCATTCAAAAGCATTTGTGTACATACTGTGCACACATGCACGAATGCATGTTTACAGAGACCAGCACTGAGCATCTTCTTGCTCAATTGTTTTCCATCTTGTCTTTTGAGGAGACAGGGACACTGACTAAACATGGAGTTCCCACGTTCAGCTAGACTGGCTGACCAGCAAGTCCCTGGGGAAGCCCAATCCCTGCCTCCCCAGCACTGAGATGAGAGTTGCCTTCATCCATGCTAGGCTGTTATATGGGTGGCAGAGGTCAAATTTAGATTATCATGCTTACATGGCAAGCATTTATGAACTGAGACATCTCCACAAACCCCAGAACTATTCTAAGGTATTTTCTATTTTAATGATGACTACTCCAGTATTATCATCACCTACTGCATAAATGAATCAAACCATCACACTCTATCCCATAAATCTGTACAATTATTATCATAATTTTAAAATAAATTAAGAGTACATTCAAAGGATGCAAGGACGGGATCTTAGGCAGGCCTAAGTGATCAGCATCCTGAGTGATGAGAGCTTAACCAAATGTCAGACCCATGAGCACTACAACTTTTATCCCCAATCTATATCCTCTCTCTTACCTACTTCTATTTCCTAGCTTAGCACACTTCTCACAACACTTGATCTAGAGCTGCCTGAGTGCAAAGGGAATCAGAAACTGCAGTTCCACCTTTATCAGGTTTTAGAGCAGTCATCATCAGCAGCAGCAGTGATCTGGAAACTAAAGCTAAAATCACAAACTCAGATGGTGGTGAGGGCTAGCCATCTGATGTGTTTATGGGACAGTATACAGTAACACCTAGACTGAGACAGTTCGTGGTGGCTCGGCCCCAGTCAGGAAGAGGCTATTTTTCTCGGCTTTCATTCATTAAAGTCATACAAATACTGCAGGCCCAATGTTAATTGAGTGTGGGCGTTACCAAGGAAATAAAGGTCTCGATTTTTATATGATCTCTCTGGTTCTTTAAAAGTTAGAAACCAATGCAGTCAGGATGAGGAAGTCTCCCAAGGTAAAGGAAATACATCTACGTCTTCGTTCAGACCAACAGCACCAGCCTGTTATCAATCAATAAGGGCCCAGAGTAAGCACTGACTAATGGGCAGGTACACTGTTCGTGTGCAAAGACAGTCTCATGTCCCCAGACTCCCATACAGAAAGAGCAGGGATTTACCTTCTCTAGGGTAAGGGTCAATACTTGTCTCGTGTGACTGCTCTCCACAGTTACAGAAGACGTAAGCCACTGACACTGCCTAGAGAGGCTGACACGCAAGCTAATGTCTTCAGATTTCTACACTATCAGGAGCATTACTTACCTAGCTGTGGCATATTGGAAAGAGCCACATACTCAGGGTGATGAATAATTGTAATATTAAAAGTTGCCTTCAGAGCTGGCTCATCAAAACAGGGGAAAACATTCCTGGCAAATGTTGGTTCCATTTGAGATGCAATCAGGGCTCTGAAATACATTTTGGAGAAAAAAAACATTTAGTTTTGTCTTCGATCAATGGAAGCAAATGCACACACACACACACACACACACACACACACACACACACACACTAATTCCTACTACATCTTAGGGTTCTATAAGACCTAAAATAAAAATGATCTCTGTAATTTTCAGCCATGAAATATTTTTTCTCTTTTATAAACAACACAGGAACAAACACAAACATGGAATGTCGGTCTTTGGAAAAGTAGGAAGGCTTCTTTGAGAATAGTTTGTTGCTTTCATCTGTCACCAAAGGGTGAGCCAGTCTGAAGAATGTCCATGTTTTTTCTTTCTCAAATGTTTTTTCTTCTTTCTAATTGAAAACTTACAGTTCTATTTTGGACACCTCTGGGGGTAAACCATATGGTACAGGCCAACTGAACATTATGTCCTTTGGTTACACAGATAGATTTGTCACAGCCCTACTGCGGTTTCTCCTACTCCCATGGAAAAATACAAAGAATACCACGTTGCCATGATGCACTGGAGATTTGTGGCAGAAAGCTGAGGGACAAACCCCATGATGTCAGGTTCACTTCAGTCACATCCTGCATGAGTGTCTAATGAGCAAGAGTCTCAGCAAACAGCTTTTTCCTCAGTCTTGTTATTTCACTTACCAGGGCTCAGTGACCTGGGAACCTGGCTGTGGAGGACAATGGTGAATGTGAACTTCCATTTCAAATGAGGTCCTTACCATCTGTCCTACGTTGACTCTTGCTTCAGGCCCAATTCATAGATAAATAAAGCCAAACCAACACAAATATCTTGAGAGTGCCTGTTTCACCCACTCCTCACCGCTGCAAATTTCTCTTCCACTACAAAGAACCTTTTTTCTTACATAAAATATTTTACACAGCTCTAAGGGAGACGTACAAGTAGTTGAGACATTCAGAAACCTCTCTAAAAAAAAAAAATTAGAGGCTATCTCACAAACAGCCCATAGAAGATGTCCAAACTTTACTGTGCCAAAGCTATAATTTGCAACCAGGCTGTTTTGTCCTGGTTGTTCCCCACCCCCCCGTTTTATTATAGCCTTGCTTGTGCAGGCTGGAGGAAGCCTGTGGTTCCACAGTAGCCAATTTGGCTACAAGACCTGGTCATTCTGCTACCAACTGAACCGTTCTGGGCAAGTCACATAATGGGGTTTGAGCCTCAGTTCTTTATGTGGAAAATATGACACTCTGAATTGCTACATGAGCTCACATATTATGTCACATATTATTAGTGAGCAACGTAACAACAAATCTCCTGTGGTCCCTATGTCTTCCGGCCTGACATGTCATACTCTATACTGATGACATAATCACATGTGTTCCCTATATCTTCAACCTGACAAGTCATACTGAATACTGATGATGTTCAGAAGAAACCTGAGAGTCATTAAGGTACAGGTGGGTTGATTTTCATTAGTGTTAAGCTCAGTTCCAAAGTTGCCAGAATTATACCTGATCACAAACAGAATACAGAATACAGAATACATCATTCTTCCCCCGATTAGAACCTACTAGAAACTAGGGGATTCTGTCTTTTTTCTTTTCTTTTTTTTTTTTTGTTTTTATTTTTTTGTTTGTTTGTTTTTTTAACTTGTGTTGTTTAGAAGACTGACTTCACAGCAGTTGAATAAGCATTTGTTCAGCTTTGGGGTTGCTATAACATGTAGGCAGCTTTATTAATATATACAAAAGACTTTAAGGAGTTTTGCAGTGTGTATTAGAGGCAAAATTGCCTGTTGTATGATTTGGGTTGCTGTGTTTGAGAGGAGATACAACGAAACAACATTGAACAGGGAATTCAGTCACCTGAGTTCTTCTCTGAGATGAAGGGAATAAAAAAAATTTTTTTAAGCCCTGTAACTTTAAGAAAGGTGCTTAAAAGTCTCTACAGATTTCCATAGAATGTGTGGGTGGGTTAGTTGATCTTAATGGCCACTTAGATGATGATTGGGGGTGGGTGAAAAAGAGGACTAAATATACCTAACAAGATGTAGACCAAGCCTATGAGGTGGCTGTGATTAAGTCACCTGGGGTTGGGAGGAGAGATCCCCTCAAGAGGATCCACCCCTGAAAGTGTAACATTCTCTGAACAGACGGCGACATATGAGTACCAAACCCAAAGTATGAAGTGAAAAGGCACATTGCATCATAGAGTTCACCTTCAGATACCCGAAAGCCAAACACTGAGCAAAGTACACGGGAAAAGAAGTTTGACAGCATCTCCTCTGCCATGACTTCACAAAGTTTAAGAATCTCAAGGAGGTTGCAAGATGGGGCCACAGGAAGAACATCAGACTCTTAGTGGAAGCAGGATGGATTTAGTTATAAGCGGTGAACTGCAGCTTAGAGAGTTGCCATGTTAACGAACCAAACCCAGAGTAAATAGTCCAAGTCCATGATTTAAGTCTCCTGATAAATGAAAGAAAGATAATTCTCGTTTGGTTTTCTGCAACTATTTCCCTGCCCAGTTTTATACAAACAGTTGGAGGAAAAAAAAAATTCCTACAATTCACAGCTCTTGATTTTCTTTTTTTTTTCGGTTTTTCAAAACAGGGTTTTTCTGTGTAGTCTTGCCTGTCCTAAACTCTCTTTGTAGACCAGGCTAGCTTCAAACTCACAGAGATCCTCCTGCCTCTGCCTCCCAAGTGCTAGGATTAAAGGATGGTGCCAGCATGCCCAGCTTGGCTCTCAACGTTAACTACAAAAGCCAGAGGCAAGCAGCAGCTACGTGACTTCGCTGCACCACATCTGAGAATCTCACAGTGAGTGTCTTCACCCTAAGAATGCCACTGTCTCTTCCCTTCAGGTTTCACAGAACTATGCTGTCCTACAAGCCTGTGTTTGAGTAGTCAGCTGGGGAGGGAGTTACTGCAGGGAAATTTGCCTGCTAGTGGCTCAGCATTGTAGAATGTCTTCCCCTTCCTCTTGTCTTTGGTCTAGAATCGTGTCCTCACCACTCTCTGAGGCTAGAAGAGCTCTTTGTGACCAAGATCCCTGTCGTGCACTTGGAGAGTGAATCCATTTCCACAGAAAAGATCTCAGTTGCATGCACTCAGGAAATCACTTCTTTCCAAATTACTTTATGAACTCCGGATGCGTGCATATTCTGTCGACAAATGCTAAATAGCAGAGCTGCTCAGAGATTAAGCAAAATTCTTCAAGAGTTATGATACACCAGTCTTTAAATATTTTCATACAACACACACCCAGAAATCAAAATGTTTAGTAGAGCCAGATGTTAAACCATTGGACTGTGGTTCAACAATTGTCCCATGAATCATGTTTGTTTATTACTTGTGTAACAGGATCTGAAAGCTATAGTCTCCACCAGGCAACAAAATTAAATAGCTGCAAATTTTTTTAAAAAAAGATGCCAAATTAGATTAAATTCTTCAAAGTAAATGGCCTTGAGATTAGGCGGTCCCTCTTTGGGCAGCTCAAACATAGGAGGACACAGGAGAGCCAGGGAGTGAAGATGAGCCAGAGAAAGGAACTTTTAGCAGGCGGTGGGTGGTATTTGCCAAACTTCACGTGCTGTCAGGGAGTTGGAGGAAAGCACCTGGCTCTACCCTTGGGCTAGTGAGACTCTAAGAAAAAAAGCATGACTGTTTCCCAAGGCTGAAAGTAACTGAAACGGACCCAGAGCCAGGTCTCTGTTCCTGCCCACTGGGACCTAAGAGGTGATGAACAGCTGGCTGCTTTGGAGGCAGAGCCAGAAGAATGCTGCTGCCTCCTGATGCATGGCAGTCCTAAGCAAGGGAAGGATAAGCACCCTTCACTAGATCTTTGGGGTCCAAGACACTGTGAGCCATAATGGGTACTTAATGGGTCCTATCCAATAGAACCACCTGGAAAGAGGATGAAGCAGCTTAAGGACCCACTCCCTGATTCCTACACAAAAGAGCCAGTGATATCAGAAACCACCTAAGCAGAGCAATAAAATAATCCCCGGCTAAGTGAAGGGACATATCGGAGAAAGACAAATGACAAGAAAGTCAGAAAGTGTCAAAAGGGATACAGGTGCTAGGGAAATGGGTCATCTGCTAGGCTAGAGTGAGCAAATGGCAACAAGACTAGTTCCAGTAACAAGTATGTATTATATAACCTCTTCTTTATGGTACCTGTCTCACCAGACTCCCCTGATGTCGGACCAGCAGCTCTTAAGATGGACAAGAAGGAGTGGAAGCATGACGTCAGGAGATGGATAATTGCACCTGCCCGACTGAGATATCAGCTATAAATCAGGTCCTGGAGCCGGGAGGAAGAATGCAGGGGGAGAGTGGAGCATTAACAATAAACACATTTACTGTTGTAGTAACCAGAGCCGGCTTTTCTCATCTTCTGTCAATATTTATGACCTAGTCATTGTCAATAATTTGACACCAAAGAATAAGCATGGAAATTCATGGGCTTCATGATGGGAAAAGTTAGAATCATAACTCCATACACAAAACAGTAAAGAAGAGTGGGGAAATCAAAGCTGTTTCTACGCATGGAGGTGTGCTTTCATGATATGCTAACCACATTTGTTTTCAAAAGATATGGGATGGCTAGCAAAATCACCTCCCAGAGAAACCATTTGTCACATGGAATATGAGTTCAACAACAATGAATTGACCTCCTCCTTCCCTCTACATAAACACCATATGCCTGGTACTACAGTTCACTGACCTTGTTTTGAGACATGCGAATTCTTTCCCACTATTGCTCAATTTTCCATTTTGAGAGTGTGTCATACGCTAGGCATTGTGTCAGATTTCTTAGCATAGAAAGCAACTTCAAGGAAGTCTTTAAAAATCGGGTGTTTTCACTCTACCTGATTATGATCGTGTTATTAGCTCCTTTGTCTGACCTCAATAAAGATCTGAATTTTCTAAAACTTTTCTGTAAATTCCTTCCCTGGAACTTTCTCACTCCCTTTCTCTAAATTTCTCCCAGCTACTTCTTATCTTTTATCAGGTGAATGCCATGATCAAAAATGCAAGAATATCCCTAAGAATTCAAGATCATGATTGTCTATTTGTTCTAGTTAAATTAAAAGGTAGGACCAGTGAGGTGGCTCAGTGGGTTAAGACATTAGCCGCCAAGCCATACGACTTTAGTTTTATACCCAGGACGCATAGGTAGGAGAAAGACAACTCCCAGAAACTGTCCCCTGCATTGCATACCACAAACATGTGCACAGAGTAAAGAAATGAAATTTAAAAAAAAAAGTCAAATAACTTAAAAGTAAAAAAGAACTTATAGAGGCCTGTTATCTTAATTTACCGATATGTGATCCTTCATTCCCAGGGAACTTAGAACAAGTTAAGAGACACCAGAATCAATGCTTCCACTTCCATATTTTTAAGGTATGAAATAATTGGAACTAAGTATAGTAATGCATGTTTATGAATAAAACCTTTATAAATGTAATTTTTTTTTGAGACTGGGTCTCACTACATAAACCCAGTTGGCCTTGAACTTACAGAGATATGCCTACCTCTGCCTCCTCGGTGTTGTGATTGAAAGCATGTACCACACACCTAGCTCTGAAAGCTAGTTAAAGAAGACTTAAGTAAGTGGAAGAGTTAGGAAGATAATGTCTGAGTAGTAAAGTAAAAACTCCCTGGTATAGAAACAGTTGTAGAGTGGTTCTCAGCCAGCTTAAAATCAAGGCTCAAGAAGTCCAAAGGGGGTAAGATGATCAATCCTCAGTCAGAAAGACAAACGGGATGGATATTGGAAGAAGGAGAAAACAGGAAACTGGACAGGAACCTACCACAGAGGCCTCTGAAAGACTCTACCCAGCAGTACATCAAAGCAGATGCTGAGACTCATAACCAAATTTGGGCAGAATGCAAGGAATCATGAAAGAAGGGGGAGTTAGTAAGACCTAGAGAGGACAGGAACTCCACTAGAAGAGCAACGGAACCAAAATATCTCGGCAAAAGGGTCTTTTCTGAGACTGATATTCCAACCAAGGACCATTCATGGATATAACCTAGAACCCCTGCTCAGATATAGCTAAGATGGCAGCTCAGTATCCAAGTGGGTACCCTAGTAAGGGGAACACGGACTGTCTATGACATGAACTCAGTGGCTGGCTCTTTGACCACCCCACCCCTGGAGGGAGGAGCAGCCTTGCCAGGCCACAGAGGAGGACAATGCAGCCAGTCCTGATGAGATCTGATAAACTAGGTCAGATGGAAGGGGAAGAGGACCTCCCCTATCAGTGGACTTGGAGATGGGCATGGGAGGAGATGAGGGAGGGAGGGTGAGATTGGGAGGGAATGAGCGAGGGGGCTATAGCTGGGATACAAAGTGAATAAACTGTAATTAATATTTTTTAAAAAAGGAAAAAAAAAAAAAACAAGTCCAAAGAGACTGCCAAGTAACTCCTGAATCTGTCTAAGTGAGATAAATGCAGCAAAAACTAGCACCCTTGTGTAAATGGTTAAAAGAGGCTTACCAGTACCAAGTGTTGGCAAAGAAATGGAGCAACTAGAATTCTTTGATACTATTGATGAAAATTGCAGGTGGTCAATGCCTGGGAAAATAACTTCTTAGATTCTTCAAACATCTACCTACCATGCAATCCAGCCATTCTACCTTTGATATAGTACTTACTCAAAGGAGGTAAATTTACATAAAGATTTGTATGTGGATATTTCCGGAAGATTTCTTTGTAAAAGTCACATACTGGAAATAATCTAAACATCTTGTAATAAGTGTGTTTGAGAACAAATGGAAACTCATTTTTAATATTACAATGTGCAAGTTAAAAACAAAAGGACAGTAAAAGATACATTGTGGAAACATCAGGCATTGGAAAGCAGAGTAGGAAGAGCTGGAGAAGGCTGGTGTAGAATGGGTCTTGCCCTGAACAGTTTTTCAAAAACTGTTGTGGTTGGTTCAAGTCGAACCTGGTATTTCTGATGAAGGTCTGAATGTCATTAGGAGTTCATTTCCTGAGGGTTAAATTTCAAGAACTCTCTCTGGTGCGTGGAGAGATGGCTCAGTGGTTAAGAGCACTTGCTACATCCACATAGTGACCCACAACCACCAGTAACTGCAGCTCCAGGGGTTCTAGCACCCCCTCAGGCCTCCACGAGAATCACTCACTCATGGTTCATGGACTTAATGCACGCAAAACATTTGAACACACAATGAAAATAAATAAATCCTTTTTTAAAGGCGGTCTTCAAACTTCTGTTTATACTACAACAGAGGGAAGTGACCAGAGCAGTTGGTACTGTTTTATTGTTTTCCTCTGTGCACACCTGCAATTCCAGCACTTGGGAAGGTGAGGTGGGAGGATAGTGACTTGGAGGCCAGTTTGGACTGAACAGCAGGAGCCTATGTCAAAACAATTATTTTTTTAAAAAATTACGCAGGCCTCTATCTTTATCTTACACAGGTCTTGCAAGCAGTCAGTGAAGATGTAGTTATAAAAACTGCCATAACAGTTAGAATATCACCGTACTGAAGTGACTTCAGGTGAGCCTGCTGATTCAATAGAGGTTAGTGATACAAACAAGGTTTAAAGGGAGGGGCAAGTTCATCTTCAAGGAAGAAGAAACAGAACGTGATTCCCAGGATTTTTAGACTAGTGGGACTACCTTTACCCTCAGGAGAGTATTTCATAAAGGGTTTCCTTGTTTCCTTAAAATAGCCAGAGTCAAGTTGTAGCTCCTGAGAATGCATGATTGATTCATGTAGTACATACTAGGAAAGAAAAGAAAAACCACAGACTGTAATGATGAAGCAGCCATCACTGACTGAACAAACAGGAACAGATAGGAACACAATATAGGCCTTCTGCAATGGCTTCCAAAGATCATAAGCCCTTGTACAAAGTAGAGTTAGTAGCACAATGTTTTATGGAGTTCTTGACAAATGCTTAGATGCAGTGATGAAGCGGAATGCTAATAACTCAGTCATTGTGCTGAGTGGTGAGGTACTGATTTAAGCTATCACCAAAATTTACTTTCTAGAACTCAGAAAACAAACTGTTTGTTACAGTTTGTGTAAAACAAACTGTCTTAAACCAATTTCTTCACACTCTGGAATCAATATTTTCATTCATGACACAGGGAAAAAAAATGCAAACTCATTAATTAGAGGGCGGGCCTTTATTGATACTGTAAGTCAAGTGTGTTCCAGGGAAAAGGCTGCTCAAAATCCACATTTCTTTTCAAGACTAGCTCTTCAGGATAAGAAATCGAAGACACATCTTTCTGCTTCCAGATGTCATCATGAAAATAGGAAAGAAAAAGAAAACAATTTCTCACAAAGCTAAACTAAAGAATGAATCCACTTGAGAATTCCACCAAACATTTCAAGAGTTTGTTTTCTTTGGGGGAGGATTCTGTAGATCCTCTATCCTGAAAGAGTCCCGAGTCTTTGGGGAGGATTCTGTAAATCCTCCATTCTGGAAGAGTTCCTAGTCTTTGGAGAGGATTCTGTGGACCCTCTTATTTGCTCCTCAGTGCTAATTTTGTTACAGACCTTCAGAATAAAATTTTCTAAGAAATTAAAGAATAGAACTCACAAAAGCAGATGTAGACCCAATTAGAGGAAATTGTGGGGTTTTAGTTTTTTAGATATCTGTAGTTTAGGGCTGCTGTTATTTACAGAAGGGCTATGCCTTGTATTACTAGTTTATAATGCTTACCAGTATATGTAGTAGATTTTTGACAATAACCTTTTATTTTCCAGCTCTTATGAACCAAGACCAATTAATGCCTATCAGATAGCTACATTATCACAAAATAAAAGAGCTAATTCTTATCATAATTTCTATGATAAAAACTTATAATTATTAGTTTTTTAAAAATCTCAATTCTGTGGATATGTTAACAGTCTATCCAATGAAATAAAATCCATGCACAGAGGCTATCTGGAGGACATAGAAATGTAGTCACAGTCCCCCCCACCCACCCAAAAGCACTTGGGCAATATCTTGAGTTATAAGCTGTAGTGGTTACTGTACTTGTAGCATGATATAATACTTGACAAATGGCTTTGGGAAGAAGAGATTACCTTTGCTCATGGTTTAAGAGTAGAGCCCATTGTGTTTAGGAAGGCTTGGCAGTCAGAATGGCTCTAGCTGTGACTAAAGGAGTGGAAGGCATTTGACCACATCACATATATAACCAGGAAGCAGAAAGAGACAAATGCTGATGTTCCACTGGTTTTCTCCTTTGTATTCAGTCTGGAAACCCAGATTATGGGATGGTGCATAAGACAGTCTTACCTCATGTAAGACTGTCTGAAAGACATATACACATGAATGTTTCCTAGGAGTTTCCCAGCCCAGACAGGCTGAAGTTTAACAAGTACACAAGCTAAGGGCTACTTCAAACCAGATGTAATTCCTGTTTTAGGAAATGGTTGACAATACAGAATATGTGGATTATTAAACCAGACATGTTCTCAAACATGAAAGTAAGTTTGACATTGCAGCACTGCAAATGGCAATGTGTGCCAGAGATGATAAAACGTCAGATGGAGTTGAAAATAAAGATTGTTGACTAACCATCTATTCATCTACCATTTGTCAATCTATAACCTATTTTTATATCCATATACTATCTATCAATAATCTATGTATGCACATATCTACCTATTATCTGTCATCTATCTATATCATTATCTATCATCTCTATATATCTACATATCTATCATTTATCTGTGTATTTGTATATCTATCTATTTATCTATCTATCTGTCTATCTATATATCTATCATCTGTCTGTCTATATTGGGCCTGCCATAATGAGCTGGATAGCATCCCAATATTTAAAGATGTTTTTGACAAGATGTGTGGAGTTATTAATGCATATTTTGACACCATCATGAAACAACTAAACACCAATTTTCTTCCAAGTGACTCTTACGTGATGTCATAACAGATAAAACCAGGGCAAAATACCATCCAACTATAGGTCAGAATAATGAATTTTAGTATAACAAAGAATGAAATGTATATTCAGTGATAAGGTTTTATATTGTGAGCAAATGTTGAGAAACTATCAATGATCAAGTGTAGGTGTGTTTTAAAGAATAGTATGTATGGATATATGAAGAGTGTTAAAATGATTTCTCTTTGAATATATAGTATGAATCTCAATTTGCATTAAAATTGAGCCAACATTATTTCACACACATGTTCATATATAAAAATGTGTCAGTCTTCTATAAAGGTAGATACTAAAAATAATTATAAACGTGTAAACATGCTGCCTTTTGTACTACTTTTGTTAAAAATGTTAAATATTAAATATTAACATATTAAAAATGTTTACTTTTGTCTGCCATTTAATGACTGTTGATAGATGAAGAATAAATCTTCCTCAGACATGAAAAAAAAGAAAATAGGAAAGGAAGAGGAGAATTTTTGAGAAGAGAAGAGTTCTCCTATTCTCATGTAATTGCATTTTCTGGTCTGGTGTGACCTGTGAGCCATTCCTTTACAAGAACCATGACTCTGTGTTTCCCAATGATGCTAAGATCCTCTTCTGGGGTCCTAGGTGTTCAGCTGCTCACCTGAGCCTGGTTAACCTCCCTTTGAAGCTGTCTTGGACAGTCACTTCTATGGTATCCACCACAATGGTTATTTTCATTCTTGGCATGGTGTAGCGATGCAGCCAGTACCCTCTACCTTCTAGATAACCTCATACTGCTAATGGATCACAAGAACCACTTTCATTGTTAGGGCCCATGACCTAAGACACTTCTGTTCTGTGAATTAGAAGACACATTTGTAGTGTCAGGCTAACAAGGCCCCAGTGGAATTGCCTTGCCTCTGTTCCTACATAGATGAATCTGTTCTCAAGGTCAGTCTACAGTCAATATGGAGGATACAAACACTCTTTCTCCCTTGGCTCTGGTAGGGACAGTTCTAAGGTATAGCTCTGTCTCCAGAGCTTTTCTTGATAGGGCTTCATCTGACCTCATATCCTATGTTGACTTTTGTCCAAGTCAGTCTCCCCTGGTCTACATCTTTTCTTTCTCTGGGAACACTTTCCAAGAAATTAATTTCAGGGGACTGGAGAGATGGCTCACAGGTCCTACCTTTCCAGAGGACCTGGGTTTGATTCCCAGCACCAAAATGATCAGCTATCTATAACTCCAGTCCTAGGAGATCAGATGTCCTCTTCTAGCTTCCATAGACACCAGGCAAGCACATGGGCACAGACATATATGCAAGCAAAACATGCATACACATAAAATAAAGTAATTTTTTAAAAAATTACTTTTACAGGAAGATTTGCTGAGGTCATGCCCTTGTTAAACATAGGTGGTTGGAAAGTCAAGATACTTGCTCGCTTCATCTTCTGCTCTCTATCCTACAAGCCTTTCTCCCTACAGTAAAAAAACTGACCAACCTCACCGTTCAGTAACTCTTAACAAGAAGAGTAGAACATTATGGCTGGATCAATATTCAGAATCAACCAATATACCATGCTTAATTAAGAGGCTAAAGAAAAAAACATATAATCACACAAAATTAATGCAGAAAAGTATTTCATAAAGTTCAACAACCATTCATACAAAAATTATCAAGCAAAATATATAAGGAACTCAAGAAATTATACATCAACAAACCAAATAATCCAAAGTAGGGTAAAAGAGGTAAAGATCTAAAGAAAAGAAAACAAAAATAAATAAATAAATAGATAAGGATCTAAACAGAATTCTCAATAGAGGAATCTCAAATGTCTGAGAAACACTTAAAGAATTGTTCAACACTTTTAGCCATCAGGGAAATGCAAATCAAAATGATTCTGTGAGTCCATCTTTACACCCATCAGAATGGCTAAGTTCAAACAAGTGCCAGAGCATGCTGGTGAGGATGTGGAATACGAGGAATATACTCCATTGTGCTGAGAGTACAAACTTGTACAGACATTTTGTTATCAATATGATTTTTGAGAAATTGGGAATCAATCTACCTCAAGACCCAGCTATACTACTCCTGGGCATATACCCAAAGGACCATCCTTCCACAAGGACACTTGCTCAATTATGTTCATAGCAGCTTTACACATAATAGCCAGGAACTGGAAACAACCCAGATATGCCTCAACAGAAGAATGATAAAGAAAATGTGGTACATTTATACAATGGAGTATATTCAGCTGTTAAAAACAATGACATCATGAAATTTGCAGGCCAATGAAGGGAACTAGAAAATCATCCTGAGTGACATAACCCAGACCCAGAAAGACAAACATGGTATGTACTCACTGATAGTGGATGATAGCTGTACAGTAAAGGATAATCATGTTATAATCTATAGACCGAGAGAGGCTAAGTAACAAGGGAGGCCCAAGGGATGAGACAAGGATCTCCCTGGTAAGAGGAAACAGATTTCACAGGTGGAGTAGAAGTGGGTGAGGATGGGAACAGCAGGGATCAGGTTGTGGGGGTGGAGGGAGAGACAACTGGAACTGGAGGCATTTGGAGGGCAAGGAAAAAACCTAGGGCAATGGAAACTCCCTGGAATCTGAGGGTAACCCTAGCAACCTACAATCTATCCTGCCTGCAAGGTGTGCTGGGGTAAAGGTGGTACAGAACTTGTGGGAGTGACCAACCAATGACTTGTCCAACTTGAAACCCATGCCAGGAGAGTGAGCCCATACCCGACACTGCCTGGAGGGCCAAACCAGAGCCTGGACGGCCCAGAGACCTAGGATAGAACCAAACACAAATGGAAAAAAAAATCAATGAAATGCTGCCTAATGATTGATACTCTGCTCTATTCGCAGACATGAGCCTACCATAGTCATCAATCAGAAAGGCTTCACCCAGCAACTGATGGGAGCAGATGCAGAGAGCCACAGCCAAATATTAGGTGGAACTTGGAGAATCCTGTAGAAAATGGGGAAGAAGGGTTGTAGGAGCCAGAGGGGTCAAGGATAAAACTAGCACACACCCCACAGAATCAACTAAGTGGGGCTCACAGGGACTCACAGAGACTGAACCAAAAGTCAGGGAGCCCGTGTGGGTCTGACCTATGTCCTCCTGAATATGTTATTGGTCGTGTAGCTTAATGTTTTGTGGGACTCCTAATACTGAGAGCAAGGGTGTTTCTGACTCTTTTGCCTGCTTTTGGGACCCTTTTACCCCTGCTAGGTTGCCTCATGCAGACTTAGTAGGAGGAAATGTGCCTAGTCTTATTGTAACTTGATATGCCATGTTTGGCTGATAGTCCTGGGAGGCCTGTCCTTTGGAGGGAAGTAGATCTGGGGAGAGGGAAGGTGGGGGAAGAGCCTGGGAGGGGAGACTGAGGTTAGGAATCAATTATAGAAAAGAATAAATAAGAAAGAAATAATGGAAAAGAACAGAATGTCCTCAACTCGATAACTTATATAACATCTGTACCATCTTGTGAAACTAAAACTCCACACCCATTAATTGAAAACTCTGTGGCTGGAGAGATGGCTCAGAGGTTAAGAGCATTGTCTGTTTGTTCTTCCAAAGGTCTTGAGTTCAATTCAGCAATCATATGGTGGCTCACAACCATCTATAATGATATCTACTGCCCTATTCTGGCATGTAGGTACACATGCAGTCAGAGTACTGTATAAATAATAAAAACAAATAAGAGAAGAACGAAAGAGAGAAAGATAAAAGAAAGAAAGAGAAACCCCTCATACTCCTCCAGGCCCTTGCATTTTCCTATATGGCAACCTTCTTAGACTCCTATATACTAGAACTTGGCAGTTCCTATGTTTGGATAACAAGGAGCCTAGGTTAATCTGACCTACCTCTAGCAGGCACCACAGCTCATGCTGTGTGCTAGTCACTGTAGTCACTAATAGGTAAATCTACTGTCTCATCTCATTGTCACAGTGTTCTAAAGATGACTGTTAATTGTATTTATTTCAGGAATGGAGGAAGAGACTCCCTGGTTCTGAGACAGGCCCAGCCGACACAGTTTGTTTTCAAACCCAGGGCCTGGTCAGCTCTCACGGTCACTAGGCTACCAGCCATCATTCTGTCCATGTTCTTTGTGACCCTGGCTTCAAGCATGTTTATGTTTTGGAAGACAAAAACAGCAGAAGAGCTTGCTGGCAATAGCTCTTCAGAAACCCAATTCTAGAATTCTCTCTGGGCTTTAATGTTCTGAAAATCTGGTTCCTCTTGAATGGCACAATAGGAAAAAGGGACAGGGACTCTCCCTTCCCAGATTAGCTTGCCTGGGACAGAGCCCCATCGGGACAGAGAGAAGGAAGGAAGGGCCAGAGATCTGTGGACAGTAAAAACCTCTGGCAGGCGTGCTCTGCTTTTCAGCTCTTTCCTCTGCAGGGCAAAGGCACAGTTATGTGTAGTGTAACTTGGTTCACACATCATTCTTAAGAAAAATTTTCCAGTTTTTCAAGAATTAATGCACTGACAAAGGAGAGCCAAGCACATTGTCCTTTGAAAGCTAAAACTGCATACCCACTAAAGGGCCTCCTTAAACTTTAAGACCTTTGGAACTTTGAAAAACTTGTAAGAGGTGGTTTAACACGTACTAGGATGTAGTTCCAGCACCTCCCGCCCCAGCATCTAAGAGACTTTTCTGTAATAAATGGCCAAGTCCATAAAGTTGTGCAGACTGCAAATGTTCCTCCAACATGTGAATGAAGGGAGTTATCATCCAGTTCTCACAATATTGGCAGGTTTTCAGAAGTGGTCCTCAGAGTACTGCAAGAAAAGATTCTTGAGCAGTGGCTGGAAATGCCTCTTGTCAGAGACATTATCGCCAGTAAAAAAAGATCACACGTAGAGTTACATGGGCTTTCGAATCCCAGCAGAGGCATTCCACAAGTCTGGCTCAGAACCTCGATAGAACGGGCCAGTAGCCACAAATTGCCGGCAAAAGGAGATGAGGGTCCTAACAGCACTGGGGCAGATAAATAAATTGCTATTTTGAAGTAAATAAACAAATGAGCAGAAAAGGATATGGGAACAAACAACCCTGCTCTGGATACATTTGTAGGTCCACAGCTCTCTGGCTTGGGTTGAGCAAAGCTGAGAGTCCAGTGCCCTGCTAGCAGAGCATCTTAGGCATCTCTTCTACTTTCTTCAGCTTAAAGGCCAGAAGCACTGACTGGTTCTGCTCCCTTTGGTGAGGAGTGGGTTCAAACAGCTGTATTCCTAGGGAGCACTTGGATATTAGCAGTTCTTGTGGATCCAAGCACCAATCTTTAAGAAGGGAAGCATTTGTTTAGAGCTAACTTTGTTTAGGGCTAAAATGTTCAGGAGAGAAAAAGGCTTTCTTAAAATAGCAACAAAAGTGATAAACTCCTGATGTGAAAACAACTTCAATGCAGGCAAATTAGGCCAGCAGAAATAGGGAGGAGGGGCCTGGGTCACAAATGTCTTTATTCCTAGCAGAGTTTCAGAGGAGGGGGAAAGAAGGAAGCCTTTGCCTTTGGCTCTGGGAAAGGAGAAAATGTTTTTCTCGGGACAGAAGATGCATCAGACAAATGAACACCGAGGACGGGGATGCATGCGGGACTGCGCCACCAGCCCTTACCTGAGCTCATCCTGATCAGTGTAGAGGTTCAGGAAAAGCCCCTCTGAGAATTCCTGAAGAACCTGGCCAGAGAAATCGAAATGCAGCTCATACGTGCTACCTGGCCCCAAGGCCTGGGCCAGCTCCAGCACCACATACTGCATGTCGCGCGCGAACCACGCATTGTCCACCAGCACCTTGCCGACAGTGGCGTTTCTAGTGTCCAGGGCCAAGGGACCCCACACTTCCACTTGCTGGAAATTGAGCAAGAAGCTGTGCAGCAACAGTCTCGAGGTGGCCACTGTGCAGCGCGCAGTGATGTTCACGCGACCCGTGAAGGTCAAATTCGGTGTGCACCCGTCTTCTGGCCGGAGCCGAGGCCACAACTCCAGATCGTAGTGAAGAGGGACAAGCCAGGGCGGCAGGCGGAGATGATCCCAGGGCCCCGACGGTGGACGCCAGTCTTGCGGGGTGGTGGCCACCTTTGGCTCACGTGCAGTCTCTGGTGTCCGGGTCGGTGGCGTCCGGTCCTGGCCACTAGGAGGAGATAAGTCGAGACAATGCTGCTCCGAAGGCTGGACGCGCGCGCAGTTGCCATACAGGGCAGCCAGAACCACTAGCACCAGCAGGAGCACAGCCGTCAGTCCCGCCAGCAGCAGGGCCAGTCTGCGGCTCACATAGATGCCGGAGCTGAAAGGTGTGCTCATGGCCGGATTCTAGGGTGGGCGAGTCGGGGGACAGAGGCAGCAGATCAAACCCCGGATGGGATGCGCAGCGATGGGACCCCCGCCCAGTTCCTCTCTTGTACTGTCCCTCCTCTTCCAGGAGCCTGAGAGGGTTGAGACTGAAGAAGGCGACTGGGACCATGGTTTTCCCCTCCCCTAACCAGATCCAGATCCCTGCCTACCTACCCCCGCCCCACCAGAGACTAGGAGGAAGGGCGGACCCCTCACCAGAGAGCGCGCCCCGTTGGTCCTTGCAGGGAAATACTGTCAAACTAAGCTCTGTGTGACATCGACGGCCGTTTTCGGTTTTTGCTTTGTTTCGGAGAGGGGCGACGTTTGTTTGGTTTGGTCTGGTTTTTATTTGAGTGGGACTGGCTGGAATGTGAGCTGTCAGGTGCAGGTAAGGCTCCTGAGGGACGGGGTGGGCTGCGGTTTTGAAGACACTCTCCGAACTGAGTCCGCAGAGTGACCACGCCGCAGCAGCAAACATCTGAACCGAAGGTGGTGTCTCCCAGTCGCCTGCAGATTAAAACGGGTAGAAACGCTGCTCGGGCAGCAAGTGTGAGCTTGGAAGTTTTGCTGGAGTTGGGGACCAAAATCAAAGCAAAGCAAACAAACAAAACCAGGAAACGGGGAGCAATGCCTAGCTAGTGGAAAGGAGGGAAGCTAGGGGACCGCAGCCTCCGCTTAGGTCCGCAGCTTTGACAGGAGCGAGGTTTGGCTCTGTGCTTCCCCACAAGGAAAAGGGAACTCCTGCTTATAAAATTAGATCATTTTTTTTTATTTTTTATTTTTTATTTTTATTTTTTTTTAATTAGATCATTTTAAGCAAAGAAGATAAAGAGACCTCTCCCCACCCAGAAACCAGGGAGCTGAACTGTTTTCTGGCGGTGCCCTGATTTGAGAGTTCTTTGGCACGCCAGGCATCTGTTTGCTATTTGGCCGGTGTGCCTGGTCGGGTTCTCCGCCAGAGCACTAAGTCCTGCTCTGGGTCTACAGACACGCTGCTGGGCGCATTGGGAAACCATGATTAAGAGCTGCTGAAGGCAGATACATTTCAGAGTATCCCGTCTTTAACTGTCTTCTTTTTCCCTCCAGAACCATTGAGAGAAAAGCTTTTGCTTGGCAGCTGTAACCAACCAAGGATTAGCATTCCTGTTTTGCCCTTAATTCTTCCAATGATGAAATCCTTTCAGCTGAGGGTGGACTGCAGTGAACCTCACGGGAAATGGGTGTTTACTCTCTCCTCCAACCGAATTCAGTCACATCAGCACCATAAAACGGGGAAGTGGATGGAAGTCAGCTTGACAGTAAGCTCAGAAAGATGCCCTGTCATCTGTGGACAAGTCTCCCGCTCCTTGGTTAGGTTTCCTCCTTCAGCAAAGAAAAATCGTGGTTAAAAAATCATTTTAAACACGTGCCTGATTCTCAGAAGATCTGTCTATACCTTCACAGTTACACTGCTGGAATCTGATGAAAGTTCACAGCAGGCCCTCTGGGTTTAAGTCATGAGATGGAAATTGTGATTGAGCTAGTTAATTGATCAACTAATAAATCAACTAATAAACCTTGGGTTTACTTTCCCATTTCTCCCTCTCACCCCTACTGTGGGCTGAACAAGAACTTATCTTGATCACTTCTGCAGCCTACTGTGGTGGCTAAGGCAGAACTACCAGAAATACCTGGGTAAGATTAGAGAGGATGTTTTAGTAATACACACACATACAGAGAGAGAGAGAGAGAGATGAGACAGAGAGACAGAGACAGAGAGAGACAGAGACAGAGAAATACAGAGGCAGACAGAAACAGAGAAATGGGCAAAGACAGACAGAGAAAGATGGAGAGACAGAGATAGAGATACACAAAGAAACAGGGAGAGACAAACAGATCAAACAGAGGGACAGAGAGAGGACAGACACAGTGAGGCAGAGAGACAGAAACAGATAAAGATGAAAGAAAGAGATGGAGAGACATACAAAGACACACAGAGAGAGAAGACAGAGAAATGCAGACAGACAAAGACAGTGATAGAGAATCCTAGGATTATAGGCATAGACACAGTGGCCACTTCCTTCTAATTTGTATGTGCATATTCTATAGCTCTTTCTTTGAGGTTATTATTTGAATATTCCTAAGTGATATCAATGTTCTCAATTTATATCAACTTAATTGCAAAGACTACAAAGATTTCTGGTCCTATTTAGTGCTACCCATATCTTCAATCCATTTTATAAGTTACATCTTTATATGTGTAAAATAAGACAAAACTTTATATTAAAAAAAGCAGTGAAATTGAAGCAATACTTCAAAATCTCCCAACAGAAAAAGTTCCAGTCCACATGGATTCACTGGGGGCTTTGATCGGAATCTCAAAGAACTAACAGTAGAGTATCAAACTGTTCTAGAAATTAAGAAGGGAAAGAACAATCCCAAAATATTTTATGAAGTTAGTATTAACCTGATACAAACACTAGATGAAAGCACAACAGCAAGGGAAAATGAAACTGAAGTCCAATCTTCTTGATCAACACAGATGCAAAAATTCTCAACAAAATACTACAGCCTGAGCTCAAGAGCACATCAAACAGATGATTCACCATGATCTAGATCACGTTATTCCAGAGGTCTGGGGAGGGTTCAATGTGTATAAATCAGAAAATATTACAAATTATGTAAATGGATTCAGGATACAGATTCAAGGTAATCATAAACAAAATTTTTCAAATAGAAAAAAATTAAAATTATGAAATACAGAAAAATCTGGGTAGATAAAAGCAATCTTGAGCAAAAAGAATGGTGGTGGACATATCACCTGTGGGGATCAGGAACCGAGGGGACTTGGGGTGAGTGGCCCCACACAGAGAGCCCACACAGAATCTCGGGAATCGGAGTCCTGAGACCAGAGTCAAAGGTACAGATCTAACTTTGTTGTCCAGTACGACAGCCTTTAAATGGAGAAAGCCAATCAGACAACCTCATGAAGCACCAGCAACAATGAAGCACCAGCAACAATGCATCAGGTTGGTGCGACTATTAGGAAGTGTGGGAGACTTCCGTAAAGAAGGGGGAAGCAGTCACTGCCCCATCCTCCATCCATTTTGAGACGTCACTAGTTTGCTAGGACTTCCTAATATATCAACACTGTGTGCAGTGGTTCAGGACCTTTTGAGGAGTCATAGCAGTCGCTGATGCTTCACTCACCATTCCCTATGGGCCTCCAAAGGGCTTACCTCCGCATTCCCCACAAGCACCGTATAAGTTCTACTACTCAGCCATAGCAATAAAATCAGCATTGTGCTGGAACAAAAACAGACACGTCGATCATGGAATTGGAGATGACCCAGACGCGGGACTCTACAACTGAAGCCATCTGTTTTTTCGTTTTTAAACAGGTGCCAAAAATGCACAATGGAAAAAAGATACAGCTTCACCAAGGGGTTTAGGGGGAAATTGTTTATCTACATGTACAAGAATGAAACTCTACCCTTATCTCTCACACTGCACAGAAATCAACTTAAAACAGATTAAGAATTTCAGTCTAGGATCTGAAAATTTGAAACCATTTTTTTTAAAGTAGAGTACATTTCAACACATTGACATATATAAAGGCTTTCTAAACGGGACTCTGGTAGTTCAGCAAGTAAGACCAATAATTTTTAAAAAATGGGACTTCGGGAAGTTATAACTCTTTATTACAGCAACAGATGCTGTCAAGTAAAGAAACAGCCTCAAGAATGGGGGGAAAAATTGCTAGGTATTCATCTGCCCTGGCTAGTTTTTGTCAACTTGACACAAGCAAGAGTCATCTGGGAAAGAGGAACCTCAACTGAGAACATTTCCCCACCAGATCCACCTGTGGGCACTTTCTTTGTTGATGATTGATAAAGAGAGTCCAGCTCACTGTAAATGGTGTCAGCCTTGGACAGCTGATCCTGAGTACTGTAAGAAGGCTAGCTCAGCAAACCATGAGGAGTAAGCCAGTAAGCAACACTCCTCCCTGGCCTCTGCTTCAGTTCCTGCCTCCAGGTTCCTGCTGGAGTTCTAGCCCTGTCTTCCTTCAGTGATGAATACTGACCTGAAGGAATAGGTGAAATATTGCCTTTCCTCTCTACATTGCCCTTTTGTCATAGTGTTTATTAGAGCAATAGAAACCTTGTTTGGGTGAGGGTTGTAGAAAGTGGGAAAATTAAAGCTAAGAGTAGCACGGATGATGGAAGCCTGTCTTGTGAAGTTTCAAAGGGACGTTTGAGAGTCCCTTAGAGACTCTATTGGGGATATTTGGGGGATATTTTGAATTAAGAATCTGTGGTTCCTCCTTATGAATTATTGGGCAGGAGAATTCCAAAGACATGCCTCCCCTCATGTGCAATAATAATAATAATAAATTAAAAATACAGGCTATTACCATTGCTCTAGGTTGCCCATCATAACTAAATGGTCAGATCCTCTTGCTGAAAATAGCATATACTTTACAAGACAGAGAAATCAAGTCGGGACTAAGGTATCTCTCATAAAGCTTGGAGGGGCCCTGCAGGCCACTTGGAAAGAAAAGTCATTCATGGTCTTACACAGTGGTGGGCCCTGCATCCTCTAAGACAGACCTACCAAGCAAGATGTGCTTACTGGTACAATAGTGGCATGATTGTTACATGGATAACCAACAGCTTTGTGACTGGATTTGAGGCCTGCTCCACAGGAGGGAATCCATACCTGCAACTGTAAACCTAGTCAAAAGCCCATGGGTGAGGAGCTCATTGGTCCTAGGGAGAAATTTACTACTGTTGTTTGCTAAATGAACATGTTGTCAAAGAATATTCTAAATATTTATGTCTATACCCATAAATTATAACTGTATCTAGAACTTTGGAGAATGACACTAAAATACTAAGGAAACATAATGATCTATTTGAAAGAAATATTGGAATAAAAGACTAGAAGAAAAAATTTTAAATGTTTTTAGCCAATTGTATTTCATCTTTTGATGACTCTAGTTTCACTTTTAATCGGGTTGTTTGTTCTCTTGATATTCTCTTTGTTCATTCTTTGTATATTGTAGATACTAACCCTATGTCAGCTACATAGCTGGTAAAGATATTTTTCCCATTCTGTTGCTGCCTCTTCACTCAAAGGATGGCTTCCTCTGATTACAGAAGCTTTTTAGTTTCATGAGTTTCCATTTTTTAATTGTTGGTCTTCATGTCTGCACTGCAGAGATCCTGTTCAGAAAGCCCTTTCCTGTGCCAGTGAGTTCAAGCCTATTAGATTCAGGGTGAATGATCTTATGCTGAGGTCCTTGATCCATTTGGAATTGAGTTTTGTTCATAGTAAGAGAAAAGTATTTATTTTCATTCTTCTGCATGCAGCTATTCAATTTGATTGGCATCATTTGTTGAAAATGATGTCTTTTTCCTCCAACTGTGCTGTTGGTCTTTTTTTTTTTTAAAAAAAAAATAATAATAAAGTAGGTGGCTGTAGTATTGTGGGCTTCTGAAATTGAGGATCCTCAGTTATTTTCCATTTTCCAATGGGTCTTCTTTTATGCCAGTGCCATGCTGTTTGTATTATGATAGCTCTGTATTGGGGCTTGAAATCTGGGATACTCCTACCTCAATCAGGTTTTTTGTTTTCTTGTTTGTTTGTTTTTTTTTTTAATTGTTCAGGATTGTTTTAGCTATCTTGGTTTTGTGGTTTTTCCTTATAAAATTTAAGATTATGTTCTCAATTTCTCTGAAGAATTGTGTTGAAAAATTTGATGGGGATTTCGCTGAATCTGTAGGGTTTTTTAGTTCAGATTTCCATTTTTCTCAATATTAATATTATTAATCAATGAGAATACGATGTTTTACATCTTCTTGTATGTTCTTTAATTTCCTTTTTAAGTGCTTTAACTTTTTCATTATATAAGTCTTTCACCTCCTTGGTTTGATGTAATCCAAGATTTTTTTTTGATACTATGGTAGATTGAATTGATTCCTCCATTTCTTTCTCAGTATGTTTGTCAATGGAAAACTATTAATGTTTTGTGTGTATGTATGTGTTCATTTTGTGTCCTGTTATCTTGCTGAATGGGTTTATCACTGTAGAGAATTTCTGGTGGAATCTGTAGGGTCTTTTATATATAGAATCATATCATCTACACATAAGGACAGTTTGACTTCTTCCTTTCCTAGTTGCATGTCTGTTATCTTCTTCAGTTGTCTTATTGCTCTAGATAAAACTTCAGTGTATTGAACAAGACTTCAAACAGTATATCGAACAAGAATAGAATGGACATTCTTGTCTTGTTCCTGGTTTTAGTGCAAATGCTTTGATTATTTCCATTTTATAGGATGCTGGCTATAAGCTTGCTGTATATTGCCTGTATTATTAATATGTTCCCTTTATCTGTTTTGTCTCTAGAACTTTTTTTTATCATGGAGGACTTTTCTAGTTTTGTTTTTGTTTTTTTGTTTGTTGTTTGTTTGTTTGTTTGTTGAGACAGGGTTTTTCTGTGAGACTCTGGTTGTCCTGGACCTCACTCTGAAGAACAAACTGGCCTTAAGCTTGCAGAGATCCACTTGCCTCTTCCTCCTGAGTGCTGGGATTAAAAGCATGCACCATGACCTTCCAGTGTTTGATCATGTATGATGAACCATCTCTATAACTCTAGGATGAAGTCAGCTTGATTGTAGTAGATAACCTTATAAATGCCTGCTTGGATTCAGTTTGATAGTATTTTATAGATAATATTTACACCCATGTACATTAAATATATTGGCCTAGGTGCTGGATAGTTTTATATCAACATGACACATGCTAAAGCCATTTGAAAGGTAGGAACCTATGAACGCATAGAGACTGAACTAGCAATCACAGGGCCTACACAGGTCTGCACCAGGTCCTCTGAATAGACTCTATAGCTCTCAGGTTAGTACTTTTGTGGGACACCTAAATGTGTTAATGAGCTGGTCTCTGATTCTTGTGCCTTCTCTTGGGGCTCTTTTATTTTTCTGTTGGCTTGACTTGTCCTACTTCAATATGATAGGTTTTGTTTTATCGTAATTTTTTTTGTTATATTTTGTTGTTATCTTTTAGAGGCCTGTTCTATTCTAATAAGAGACAGAAAGGGAGTGGATCCAGATGAGAAAAGGGTGGTGAAAATCAACTGGGATGAGGAGAGGGAGAAGAAATTGTATACAGATTATATTGTATGAGAAAATAATCCATGTTTAATAAAAGGGAAAAATAAATTAAAAAAAAAAGCTTCCATAAGATCAGGCTTCCTGAAAGCCTGTAGGGCATTTTCTTAATCAGTGATTAATGTAGGAAGGGCTCAGCCTATTTTGGGTGGTGCAATCCCTGACCTGGTGGTTCTGGGTTCTATAAGAAAGCAGGTTGTGAAAACCGTGACGAACTAGCCAGTAAGCAGCACTCCTCCATGGCCTCTGCATCAGCTTCTGCCTCCAGGTTCCTGTTTGAGTTCCTATCCTGACTGCCTTTGATGATGCACCGTGATTGGAAGCATAAGCCAAATAAGCCCTTTCCTCCCCAAGTTACTTTGGTCATGATGTTTTATTATAGCCACAGTAGCCCTAACTAGGTTTGTTAGGGTTATTTGTTTGTTGGATCTTTGGTTTTGTGTCAGGGTTATAGTGGCTTTGTAAAAATAAATAAATGAATAAAAAAATTAATCATTTTCTATTTTGTGGAATAACTTTAAGGAGTATTGGTGTTAGATATTCTTTAAAGGTCTAGTAGCATTCTGTGCCAGATCCATCTGACCATCAATGTTTTTATTTGGACATTTTAAATTACTGTTTCTATCTCACTGGATATTATGGTCTATTTAAATTATTTTCTTCATCTTGAGTTAACTTTGTCCATATATACCTAGAAATTTATTCATTTCTTTTCAATGTTCCAGATTAGTGGAACATAAATTTTTAATGTATGTCATTTTGATTCACTGAATTTCCTAAATGCTGTTATTTCTCACTTTTCATGTCTAATGTTATTAATTTTGAGTACCTCTCATTCTTTTGGTTAGTTTGGCTAAAGATTTGTTAATCTTTTCAAATATTTATTTCATTGATTCTTTGGATTTTCCATTCATATTTAACTAGTTTTGGCCCTGATTTTGATGATCTCTCCTAATCTACTTTTGGGGATGGTGTCTGATCTTGTTATTCCAGTCTTGATGTACATCATTAAATTGTCTTTCAATGTTTTTTTTTTTTTTTTGATGTAGGTACTTAGTGCTACAGGAACTCCCTATTACCCACTTCTCAACTACCAATAATCTTTGTCCCCCCAAACACAGTTCTCTAATTTGATGACATTCACCTGCTCTATAATCTTTACTTTTTTTCCATCTTTATGGTGCTTCTGCTCTTATAAATTTTAATTAAAATAGATCTTTAATGTATACTCTGTGATGTCTGACTCCTTTACCTCAACGTTATATTACTAAGACTCATACATAATGGTGTGTTCAATTTTGGATTTATTTTCACTCCTATATAATTCTCTAATGCATTCATATACAACAATTTATCTGTTCTATTATAGATGGATATGTAAGTATGAGAGTAACACTAATCAATTAGGTAGAACCTCGAACCATGTAAGAGACAGACTATATGGGGAAATATCTAGATTGGGTTTACCATGTTAGGAGCCTCACACTAAATGAAGGTAACCTAATTCTATGGGCTGAGTAGCTTAGAATGAATAAAAAGGTTAAAAGTGGGGCATGGTGGCATGTGCTTTTTTAGCTCAGTGTTTGGAACAAGGAATCAGCAGGTCCCTAGAACTTACTAAACAGTCAGCCTAACCCACTTGGTAAGTTATGGGTCAGTGAGAGATCTTGTCTCAAAACAAACAATTTTTTTCAAAAAGTGGGTGACACATGACTTATTTTTGCTTTATGTAGTGACATGCATTTTCCATCCATCAACATAATGTAATTATCTTTATGGCTGAGTAAAACTCCACTGTATAGACACATATATTCTTCATTCATTCATCTATCGATGGAGGCTTATTCCACAACTTAACTATTGTGAATAGTACTTCAATGAGCTTGTTGCGGTGGGCCTGTAGTCCCAGCACATGAGAGGCAGAGGTAGGAGGATCAGAGGCTAAAATCTAGCCTCGTACGTAACGAAGGTGTAGCCATCCTGGTCTATCACAAAACGAAAACAGTGCTTCCATAAACGTGAATGTGCCGAGGTTTTAGTGGTATAGCTGGTCAAACAGTAGTTCTATTCTTAAACTTTTGAGCAACTTTCATACTTATTTTCATAGTAATTGGATCAGTTTGTGCTTTCATTAGCTGTGTATACAAGTTTCTTTTACCCCATATCTTCACCAGCATTTGTTGTTTTCTTAATGATAGTCATTTTGACTAGGTTGTAATATAGTTTTACTTTTTATTTATCTGATGGCTAAGATTAACTTTTTTCTTGTGTTTACCGGGTATTCATCTTTTGACCACTGTCTTTTCATAAATCCATTTACACACCTGTAAGTCTTTCTTTAGAGCAGTTCTGTTTTCAAGTGGAAGTGGTTAGTCATGTCAAAAAGGAGTGATTGCTTATCTCTAAATAGAAAAATCTTCTGTTTATAATTATATAGATTTAGCAGTAACTACAAATTCCTCAAAAATGCTAACAGGTGTTACTCCTAAATTGTGCTGGTATTTTTTTTTAAAATCTCCTTCTTTCCCTCTTCTCCTTTCTCTCTCTCTCTCTCTCTCTCTCCCTCCCTCCTCTCTCTTTCCATCTCTCTCTATCTCTATCACTCTCTCTCTTTGTGTGTGTGTGTGCCTGTGATGTATGTGAATGTGGGTGCAGGTATGCCATGGCATGTGAATAGAGGTCAAATGACAGATTTGGGGAGTTGGTTCTTGACTTTTATTAGTTTGTTTTGAAGTAGAATCTTTTTTATTTTATCAATTTGTTTCATACTCCGCTCTAACTGGCCCACTAGCTTCTGTCACCTTTTCCCATCTCACCATTAGGAGAACTGGAACTACAGATATGTGCTACCATATCTGGCTCTAGGGATTCTAGAACTCAGACCATTAGGCTTTTGCAGAAACTGAATTTTCTCACAGATCCTCCTTCCCTGGCTCCTGGTGGTATCACTTTTATTCTTTCTTAAGCTAATTTGATATTTTAGTGACAAGCAGAAGGAAGTTGTACTTGAAATGCTCATGTTTCATAAAACATGCATATAGCTCCTCTTCTCTTCTATATTTAAAGGCTTTTGGCACAGAAACCATGGTCTGAGTGTTGATGCAGCCACACATAACACCACAGCAGCAGATGAGTCACGTAGTTATTCCAGGAAAGAACAATGGAGTTCAAGTGATTAAGAAGTTTATGTATGCTACAACATAACAGTAATGTTACTTCAGTTAGTACCACTGAATCAATGCACTTAAAACAAAGATGAACTCTAAATCAGAACTCTTTACTAAGTTGGGAAATATGTAGTCTGGCTTTGGCAGCTCACATACAATTAAAATAAAAATATTTCTAAAAATCATGATTGTTTTCTTCTCTGTAATATCTTGCACACAATCTAATATGATAACCACAAATATGAAAAACCCTCTAAAGCCAGAAAAAGAAAACACATGAAAAACCAAGCATCTTAGGCAACAATATTAACATGATATATTTAATATGCACTCATTCCTTTTAGCTATCCATGTTACTGTATAAGATCAAATAAAACTTTATTTTCAATTAAATATCTTGTTTGATCATCTGTTTATGTAGACGAGAGCTTGAGGTAGCAGGATAACCTCAGGCAAAGCTGCTTGATCGGCTATTGCCCTATGCTGATGCCAAAAGAATTAACTTGTTGGTTAAGTTTAAGACATATAGGAATCCCAGAAAACAATGGTTCAAACTAGACATAATATTATTTTTAAACAATAACAGAGGTAGGTAAAATATCTAAGATGAGCAGGTAGGCTCCTCCGTATCAATCATGCTCAACCTGAACCCATGAGCATCACACCCACAACTTGGTCCTAGAAAAGAAAGAAAAAGAAGGTGTGGGATATGTTTTCCTTTAGTGAAGTGACATTGGTGCAGTCTGTCTTGCTCCTGTTACAATGGTATGGAATTATAACTAAGGAAACTTTAGGGAAATGTGCATGTCTACCTATCTCCAGTGTTGTGTGAGAGACATCAGTTAAGAGAAAAAGGAAATGGTGGGCATTGGGAGAAATTATACTCTTTGCCAGACTTGAAATGCTGATCATTCATGTCTCAAAATTTAAGAGACAGAGAGAGAGAGAGAGAGACCAAAGCTAAACCTCAGAGATTCAGTGTCAAATACTCTTTTTGTCCAGGAGTGTACAGAACGCACTCTGGGCCACTATCATTTGTCACACAGTTGCATACATCATCAGAAACCGCTGAAATTCAGCCAAGGGTATCAAGCTTGCAAAGTTTACCTTCCACTCTTGCTCTGTGGTCACCTGATACTTAACCCAGCACCCGGTGGTTTGAGAAGGTGCTGTGACTGGCAACACACTCAGCCCAGCCAGACTCCAGCTACCCCTAGTCTGCATCCAGAAAGGTTTGATTTACTTCTGTAAATCAAGAGGAGAATGCAAAAATCAAAGTGGAAGATTCTGGGGCATTCAAGTAAAGAACAGAAAGGCCAAGAAGTGGATGTGTTTCTTCCTTGTGGAGAGCTGAGACTCAGATGCCATCTACTGGTGCTGACATCCGCCCTCAAAACTGTAAAGAACCTCCAGAGCGCATGTGCAGGTTGCGTAAGCACGCCAAGCCACTGCTGCCCAGGGGTAAAGAGTGAACAGCCAATCAGGGTATGACACGTCACTTAGGTGCAACCAGGGCTTATATAAACAGCGCCACTTGGGGCCCTGGAGCTCTCCTCCGTCTTTCCCCACCCGGGGGTTGCCCGCCCCGGCCCCGGCCGTCGGCCGATGCGAGCGCCGCCCGCGCCCACGAGGTGGCCGGCCCGTGCCATGGCCGTGCTGCCGCCCTGAGCGTGGGGCCGGTCCCGCAGCTCTCTCCTCCTTTCATCGCTTGACTGTAATAAAGCCTGTTGCAGAAGGATTCTTGTGTCCGCGTGCATTCTTGCTGGCGAGACGATCACGCGGCTTTCAACACTTCCTGGTGTTATTACTTCCTCACTAGTGAGCTTTTCTGTGACCTAATAGAATCAAAACAAGATCAGGAATAATACAAAAACGGTTGCTCCAGTGTTTGTTTTTTATTTGTTTGTTTGTTTTGTTTTAATTCTCATCATCAGAGGAATCCCATCAGCTGCCGTTGGTAGATTCATGGGTGGTGAGGCTAAGATGAGCAAGTTTCAAGTGGCTTTTTCTTTCTGCTTCAAGCAACATTTTGGGGAGTTGGGCTAATTATTCTAGTTCCCACCCTAATCTCCACCAAATGTAATCACTCCCTTATACTCCCCACTCAACCTCCCCAATCCCCACTCTTGCTCTCCACCCTGGAGCCTGAATGCTAGGAAATACAAAGTGCTGGCCTGTTAGGACCTTGTCTCCAATTGGATTTGCCTAGTAGGAGGTGCTATTTTGAGAGGACAGGGGGCCAAAAAGAAGTCAACCATAGCACGCTCTCACCCACACCTCCTCCCCACCCCAGTCCTCCCCCTGTGAGTCTGTGAACGCAGCACCCCCCGGTGGCCACAACTCAAACTGAGCAGCTGCCATCCACAGTCCAGCCACCGCAGGCTCTGGAAGTCCTTTTCCTTCTTGCAATAATTTCTCAATGTTCCTAGTCCTTGCTTGTGTAATGTTTTCTACTTGGTTCCCTTAATTCTGGCCATACTTATTAAATTTTACTTATTAAATTAGAATATGACTCTGCCATTCATTTTCTGCTGGGACCTGATACAGTAATTTCATCAGGAATCATTCCAGGAAATAGACTCTCAAATATGACTGTGGGTGTGTGTGGTCAATGAAGCTCGGAACAAAGGGCTAACTAAGGTACATATTTAACATGTAAAAGCAGATTCTCAGGGAGTGCCTGTTACAGAGCCCTGGTTTCTCAGCACTCCACCCCAGCCCTATACCTCTCCAGCCCTAAGCTTTCTTTCCCTTCCCCCCAGCTTCTCTTTTCCTATAAAATCCAGCCATTTTGGCCACATGTTGTTTTGTTTTTTGGTCTTCCCTTGTTCTCTTTGTTCTCTGCCTCCTCTCCTTTCAGTTTAATCTGTGCTCTTCCAGGTGTCTCTGCCTGTTCTCTTCCTCAAATTTACAGTAAAACTTCCTTCTCAACCATACCTAGGAGTGGCTGCTGGGCCGGATTCACGAGACTCCAAAAGACCACCACCAGGAGTCCATTGCAAAACACATGAGGATCTTTTTATTACAAGCTACAGCTTGGGCTCACATACCCTCACTGCCAAAGCAGAGAGAGCTGAGAGCCCTGTGCTCAGGTTAGGTGGGTGATTTAAAGAGTCTGGTCCCTCCCAGCATGCCCAAACCAGGGGGATTCCTGCCTGGCAAGTATCTATTAGTCGGAACGCAAAAGGGGATGTTGCATTTTTAATTGATTGGCTATAGAAAGGCCCCCAAACCATTAATGGTCTGGCTTCCCTCCCTAAAGGAGAGGGGCCAGTTTCCTAGCAACTGTATCTCTAGTGGGCAGGAAAGAATGCAGTAAAGCTAGTTCTTCCCCTCAGGGCATTAAGGCTAGTTCTTCCCCACAGGTGGCTGGACATGTTTCCAACTGGCTGGCCTTATTTCAGGCTTGTGCTTTAAACTTTAAAATAATAGGCACTGATTTTTAATCCTTTGGTCTCTCACAGTCATGTACTAATTTTCATTAAGATAGCTCAATCATTTTAAGAGTTGATAAATGCCCCCCTCTCTGAGGCAGTATCTGCTCAAATTCCCACCAATGGTGGCAGAGGAAAAACAAGAGGTATATAGAAAAGACTGATGAAAGGACCAGGCCTGACCCCCTCCCCCAAAACTCATCAGTCCCAGGAAGTAGGCCATAGGTTACCAATTCCAGGAATAAGAAAACCATAAAATTTCCTACCCAAGGAATAGCATGGAGGTAACCACAAGAACAGGAAGCTATCTTATCTCAGGGTGGAGAATCTGTGCTGCACAGCCCACTGACCTAACCTTCCTAAAGTCAATAGCTCACTCAATGTTAGTTGTGTTAGTTAGACAATCACTTTGTAACAACCTTGCCCTTGCTGAATGTCATCCAATCCTATAACTACTAAGCTGGGAATTCCAGGTTCTTGCTCAAACTCCAAATAAAAACCCTGCCATGTAACTGCTCAGGGCTCTCCTCTCTGTGTTGGTGATCCATTGTGTTGGTGATGGTGGAGAGACCAAGCTAAGCCTGAATAAAGCTCTTTGCTCTTGCATACATGGTCCGGCTCTTGGTGGTCTTTGTGAACCTTACAATATGGGCATAACACTGGAAGTTTGAGTGGCTATAGAATTTGCCTATTATGGTGAAAAATGGTGACTATCAGACTTTAGACCATCGTGACTTTTGATTACTTTGGAGAGAGTCTAGAAAGGAAAAGGCAAACTCAAGGATTTGAATTTGCAGCCCAGAGTACAAGTGAACAATCAGGAAATCTCTATAGATACCTTACAGAAGGTCCAAGGCCAAAACAATATGGATCAGGCCCAGGGTTGATGTGCAAAGTAAATGATTCCAGCAGGCCTTTGATGCTAAGACAAGGATCTTCAGAAGGGCTGGGATGCTGAGCGAGGGAATATTTCACTTAGACACAGACAAGAATATTGACCCATCAGATTTGCCAATGGATGTAGTTCTCTGTCACACCTGAGAACACCCTCTTTTCTAGAAAAAGGTTTCTGCCTCACCTGGAGCTGGTTGCCTTGAAAAGGGATATTAATTCTTATGCTTTCTCCATTCCAATTCTTGTTGCTTCCAGGATCAAAATGCCCCCCAAAGCATAAGATTTTTTCCTTAGGAAAGAAATGCACATACCTAGATCCTTTACATTTCTATTAGCAGAAATCTGAAGAATATATATGGGTATTTAAGAGAACAGGCCAAAATATGACTATCTTGAAACAAATTGATAAAAGTTAATGTGCTCATTTAAGATTCCATGTTTTTACATGTTGGCCTGAGGGTCTGAGATTGGAATTAATTGAAACGTGCACTACAGCTACAGTCAATGAGTCCAGTATGCCAGAACCAGACACTGGTTCTCCAGCCTGGCTGCGATCAGAAATTCTTCAGGAGTCATTTACAATGATGTTAAAGTCCCATCAATGGAGTCTTATTATAATTAGTCTCAGGCAGGGCCCAAGCATAGGGTATTTTTAAAGCTCACATGGGGACTCTAATGTCAAAGACCACTGCTGCAGTGGAGAGAAAGAGTTAACAGAAGCGGTCTACTACCAGCAATTCTCTCCCAAACACACCCGTAAAGTATGGGTGCTCGCAAGCAGCGCTACCAAGAGTCTGCAGACAGAATACATGCATCCACCACGCAGACCACCTGAATTTAGCGCAGAGCCTGTGGAGGGGATGAGCGCATCTCTGGGTGCCCTCCACATGAAGTGTCTACCCCGCTGCTCTGACCAGGGCTTTGCCATTGTAGAACAATGACAGTATGAACATGAACACTAATACCCAGGCTCTATACATGGATGAGGCTATGTGTTGATGGCAGAACAACGACAGATCAGAGAACATCACGTCTCATGGAAGAGTTGCGTTAAATAAGCATATTAACATCTTTTTTGGAACACCATGTCTACCACAGGAGGCAATGTACCACCCAAGCCACACTCCTGTGTCATTGCTGGGGCGGGTTTGTAAGGAAAAGGGAGAAGGAAAGGAAAAAGAGATTGGAGGGTAGAACCAGGAGGAGAGGAGGGAGGGAGTTGTAATCTGGATGTAAAAATGAATAAATTTAATTAAAGAAAACAAGTAGGTTCTAATGGATAGTAATATAATAAAATAATATTAAAAAAAACCCTAACACATCAGACTAGGACAAACCACTAAAAATAAAGAAAAAGAACCCAAGAAAAGACACAAGAAAACAGATATAGATACAGAGACCCACTTATTTGCACACTCAGGAATCCCATAAAACACTAAACTGTAAGCCATAATACATACATAAAGGACCTGTAGGGTGAAAAGAGAGAAGAAGAAGAAAAAAAAAAAAAACAAATTGAATTAAATTAAAAAAGAAAGTAAAAATTAAAAAAAAAAAAGCGCTGCCATTGAGTTTGTTTTGTGTTAGCCATTTACTGCTGAGCATGCAGCTTGTTTCTTCAGTGAAACTCCCTCAGAGGAACTAAACTTTCATTTGCAAGCAGTTATCAGCTGGAGATGGCTTCTGGGTTAGGAATGAGGGCTTGTGTCCACTGCTCCTTTCAGCTCTAGGGCTCCATCTGGTGCAGGGTAATGCAGTCCTTGTGCACACTACCACAGTCTCTGTTAGTTCATATGTGCACTGGTATTATTGATTTAGAGGGCCTTGTTTCCTTGGTGTGCTCCATCCCTCTGGCTCTTATACTCCTTCTGTCTCCTTTTTCCAAAGAGCTTCCTGCACCCCGAGGAGAAGGATGTGATGGAGACATCCCATTTAGGGGTGAGTGTTCCGAGGTCTCTCACTCTGCATAATGTCTGGCTCTGGGTCTCTATTTGACCCCATCTGCTGCAGTAGAAAGCTTCTCTGACAATGAAGCAAAGAACTGATCTATGAGTATAGCAGAACGTCATTAGGTTGTCAGTTACTCAAAAAATGTTTTAAAAGATATTTTCAGATCTAAGTAGAATTTTAAGTTGTTAATAACAAGCTATGATAGAAAATGATTTAGGTACAGTACTCTGAACTCACCAAGATAGGATAGATAATACAATACTTTCTCCTAGTTTGCCAAATACAAATGGGCTGGACATTGTGAATATAATTGTTACATTGTAGTTTTTATAGTTGTTTTATATTTGTTCTTACTGTATGTAGTTTGTTATTGTAAGAGAAAGCCTTTTTATTTAGATAAAACAGGGAATTGTTGGGGGCTGGTCTGGTGCTATGTATTCTAATGTTAATTACTGGTCCCCAAGATCTGGTTGGCACCCAAATGAGTGTATTCTCACATACACCAAGGGATATTGTGCTAACTTTGCTCCCCAATATTCTCTGATTGGTTAAAGCAAGTAGCTGACAGCCTATACTATAGCTGGGTGTAAGAGAAGTAGGCAGCACTTAGGTTCCTGGGCTTGGAGTGAGAGGGGACTATGAGGGAGGAGAGAAGAAAGTCACCATGGGGCAGTGTGAACCATGAACACGTGCCCATGAGGACTGATGGAACAGAAGCAATTATGGCAAGTAACTTGGGGTACAAAGCTCAGAAGTTTAGAGTGTTGATATCTGCCCAGTCACTAAGCTTTAAAGCTTTTATAAATCTAAAAATGGCTCTATGGTTTGTTTTTTTTTTTAATTTCAGGAGCTAAAATGTCTAAGGTGGGGTAAACAAACAAACAGATATTTAGGAGCAATGGGATAAAGTGGGTTTGTAGTAACCCCCCTGAAAAAAAATTATTTACTGCAGATGGCTCCCAATATGGGGCTACTGGTCATGTGTGGCTTTGTCCTTTCTGTTGAAAAAGCTGAAAATGTCCTCATTGTTGAAAAGCTGAAAATGGGGATAAGAATTCCATCTGGCACTTCTTTGACCTTTTCTTAGATTTTTGTTACACTCTTGGGAGGCTCATCCTGACCCTGGCTTTGAATGAGAAGGACAAGAAGAAAGAAAAGAAGTGAATTGGCCAGCAGCCTTTCCCAGCTTGACTTTTCTCCCTTTGGCCCTCAGTTCTTTGCACCCAGCACAGGTGCTGTGTTCTATAATGAAAAGCATCAGAAAGGCATTTGTACCCTGTATGTGTGTGGTTTTTTTTTTTTTTTTAATTTTGAATTTTTTGATTAAAAAAAAACTGATAAGTGAGGATAGTTTGGAGTTTGGGTTCATATTCCTATCGCATTCGTATTCCATATTCCCTTTTCTGTCAACCCATCCATAGCCTCTTGCTCTGCTCAGGCAGCCAGTCCACCAAGATGAAAAGGGAAGAGCAGATGTCTGTGTTTCTGCCAAGCCTCTGCAGATGCCCTCCCCCCACTCCCCCACCACCGGACTGTTGGCTGGAACTTCTTTGGCCCTTTTGGTTTGATTCTTACAGTCCCACTGAGACTGGGCAGTGTGTTTGCCTTGGAAAGAACTTGCCTGTCCTGAGTTGTCAGCCTGCCACAGAGTGGACTCTAGTGGGTGTTTTGCTTCCTCTGTTGCCTAATGCAGTCTGGCAAATACCTTTCTGCTTTGCCATGATTAAGGGAAGATGGATTTGTGGGTGCTCTCTTTCCTACTCCTGAGCAGCCTTCAGGGACTTTACCTGCTTTCCATATGTGGGGTGGAGGGCTTGGGAACAATGGGAACAACTGTCGTCAGAGACTCATGAAGTGGTCTAAGTATGTGTGGCAAGGCAGAGATCACAGTTCTCAAGTTTCCCTATTGTTTTTTCTTTGTTGGTTTTTAAAGTCATCAACCTCTGTTACTGACTGGCTTCCACTAGGTAGCTGTGGTTAAAAGCCTTGTGGGAAGGATAGGAAAGGAAGAATGCTTGAGCCTAAGGGCTAATTGCATGGAGTCCTGCCAGACAAGCCAAGATCAGGGCTGCAGCTCAGGGTGAGTCTCCAACTGAGCACTGCCAGTTGGAGGTAGGAATACGTGAGGTAGGAATACGTGAAGGCAGCACCCTCCGCCGCTTTTCGTTGCATTTTTGTCTGTCTGCCTGGCATGAATAGGGAGCGTTGGCCTAGAGACTTGAGGCAGTCTGTCAGCATTCACTAACAGACGCACTTTAGTAATTCTGGCTTCTGCTCTTCTCTTCTGGCTCAAGATCCTCATCTCACCCCAAGCCAAGGAACCTAAGCTCTGCCTACTTCTCTTCTGCCCAGCTATGGGCTGTCAGCTACTTTAGCCAGTCAGAGAATATTGGGGAACAATATGTACACATCTCTTGGTGTACATGAGAATGCACTCATCTGAGTTTCCTGGTGGACTCTTTAGGGTCTTTATGTATAGAATCAGATCATCTTCAAACAAGAATATTTTCACTTTTTTCTTTCCTATTTGAATCCCCATGAGCTGAAGGTCAAATTTACATCTTTTCGTTTTTCCTAAATTTAAAGACCTTAACACATAACTAGATTGTTGAGAGCAACATCAAGCATTCATAGATCCTGGCACAGTTTAGACAATAAGATCAAATGCAGATATTATTATGGCAGGAGTTTTCATTGAAGCATCTCTCAGAGTTTGTTCAGATGCTAACGTCAATGAGCTAACCTCATTTAGAAGCTGAGAATTTGAATATTTCTATTAAAAATAATATTGCCCGCAGCATGGCAGTCACTGCCATGGAGCAGTGTTTGCATATGATATTTAAGGAGCTCAATATTATGTAATGAACAAACTTTTCTGAGAAGTGAAGGAAGACAAACTCTTACTGTTAAATCAAGCTCTTGCCCACAGCTTGATTTTCTTTGAAATTTCTGACCTTTTAGTCTCTGCATTAAACACTCTGGTATTCTGGCTCAGCTAAGCTAGAGATGAATGCTCTTCAAGGCAGCAAGCATCAAGCAGAATCAACAGCCCCATTTGCATCCTTATAAATTAATGAGACTATCATGCTAGGGTACTGTTGAGCCTTTAAAAAAAATTTCTCTTTGAATGACCTCAGCTCTGCAAGCAGCTTTAGGAGCTCACAGTGTGGAGAGGCAGCAGGGAAGCACCTTCTCTCAAACAGTTCTTCCGAGCAGGGCAGGGAAGGATAGAAGAGCTTAGTATAAAAGGGTTATTCACAGTCTGGCCTTGAACCTCTCCTAGTTAAGGTCTGTCTGAAGACAGAAATCCTCTCCTGTCTCCACAGTAAATTGTTCTTCTATCTGGTACTCTCAAATTCTCTCCCATCCCTAGAGAAATAACTCTGCTAGAATTTATTCAGTCAAAAGTAACCTTGGATTTTAAAACTCTATTTCAAATTATCTTACCTCTGTCCAGTCTTAATAGAAATTTGTAGTAAAAATAGCTGAGGAGGCTATACCCTGAGTGGACATTGACGAGCACTCTAACTGCCTCTTACACTTCCATGGACCTCCAAATAAGAAGCAGTCCTTGTGTATAACTGTCTGTCTCTCCTATAAGTAAATTAATAAAAAATGAGTGCTGGGCTGTATAATGGCTATTATTCGACCTAAGATTATCACAGCGATACTATCTAACCCCCTATTACAAATAGTAAGACAGAGACTTGTTAGATTTTCTAATTGCCTTATTTACCTTGGACCAGGCAGACATTCCTACCTACACTGCCTGAATCACTGCACCATCCATCTCCCAGCCCCCAGCCAATGCCATCCTCCTTAACCATCCTATCTTCCATCCATAATTTTATAAATGTTTGCCTTTATGCATGATTAGCGTCCTTCTTCCTGGCTCCACTTGGTTTCTTCTCCAGGCTAACTCATTGTGGTGTCCTCCTTCTTCTCTTCCTGTCCCTCTGTCTCATGATTCTCTCCTGAACCTTTCCAAGCCTGGCAACTTAGCCACGCCTACCCCATTCTGTCCTGCCCAGGTATAGACTGTTTAATCAACCAATCAGATATGTCTTAGGCAGGTTTACAAAACAAAGATAGGTGTGACCAGATCTTCAGGGCCAGTAACACATACCAGATCAACACTCTCCTATGTCTTTAATTTAATTTAATTTTATACGTGAGTGTTTTGGTTGTATTTATATCTGTGAACCAAATGAGTACCTGGTGCCCTCAGAGGCCAGAAGAAGGTATTTGATCCCTTGGAACAAGAGTTACAAACCATGTGAATGATGGAAGCCAAACTCAGGTCCTCTGCAAGAACAGCACTCTCTTTTGGCCTCCACTGACACCAGGTAGATATGTGGTACATTTATATACATGTAGTGAAAATACTCACACATATAAAATATAAATAAATAAATTTTGATTATAAGAGCCAGAGAGCCAAGAAACCTGTTGCAAGATTGTGTCTTCTAGAGATGATAAGGAACCTACACCCATGAAATACCAACAATATGTATGCTTAAAGAAGACCTGAACAATGATAGCATCAGTTGACATCCCAGTGCAGATAGGGAAATGGAATAGATGTATGTGGAGGGGGGGATGTCTGCCCTTAGATGAAGAGCTACAAGCCATTAAAGATTGCTTAGAGAAACACACACACACACACACACACACACACACATACAGAGAGAGAGAGATGCAGGAATGAGCCTGTTAAATGGTTACTCAATCCTGAGAGGTCATTCTTCAATACATGCACATATTAGCAACACTAAACAGATTCAGCACTTGCATTTATACATGTTTTCATATATAGCAAAAATAAGAGGCCATAAATTTTAAAGATGGTAGAGAGAGGGAGAGATATGGGAAGGGTTGAAGGGAGAGGGGGAATTATATTTTAAGTTTAAAAGCTTTTTAAAATAAATAAGCTTGTAAAATACATCTAAACAAAAAAAAATCTACATTTATCATATTAACTGTAATGGCTATTGTTGGTTGTCAACTTAACTACACGTGGAATTAACTAAAACTCCAAAATTGGAGGGGCACTGCTATGAGGGATTTTTGCCTCTAATCTGGGCCATACCTTCTGCTGGAAGCCTATATAAGGATATGAAAGAAGGGAGCTTTTACTCTTGGCCTGTTTGCTTATACCTTGCTAGCAAGTTCAGTCCTTCACTGGCCTTAGAGAATACTTCTTTGAGATTTTGGCATATACTGAAGACCATCTGAGACATCCACCATCATGGACTGAACAATTACTAAATTCCTGGACCTTTCATTCATAGGCAACCATTGTTGGATTAGCTGAACCACAGCCTGTAAGTCGTTCTAATAAATCCCACTGCTCTGGAGAACCCTAATACATTAACATAAGCAATTGTTTCCTTTTGGACTATAATTTCTGGCTATCAATTGAAAACAAAGTCCAACCAACAATAAAAACGATTCTAATATGAAGAAAAAGATATGTATATATTAAGTGTACTGTGGTACTGGGGATCCAAACAAGAGCTTTGATCATATTAGACATACACCCTACTAAAAGAGATGGAATTTAAAATGTTCAACACCTAGTATGAACCAGCTAGTGAGAACTGATGTCTGCAGTCATCAATCAGTGCAAGGACACACCAGCATAATAGAAATTATTAATTACTGGAACATGCTAATTTACTGAGCTACCAATTTGTACCCATAACAGTGCTAAGTGTTACTATTATAGCAGATTTCTCTTATTGAAAAAGAAACCTATCCTTTTTATTCCTAGTGTTTTATTATATAATGTTTAACCTTATTTGTAGGGTTAAGATTTTTTTTTCATATGCACCAATTTCTCTTGCAACATCATTCCATCCCTTTGCACATTTATTCCCAAGAATCCTAGGCTTTATTTAGATAGCAAAGAGGCTGCATTGCAAGATAGTGAAGGAGGATTTGAAATCAGGCAACCAGGATTTCAATCCTCAGGTGAGTGTTTTCTAGCTAAATGGATAGATAGACCTCTGAGACATCATCTATAAAGTAGATATATTAAAATAATCATCCTGAGTGAGGTATCCCAAAAGCAGAAAGACACACATGGTATATACTCACTTATATAGACCTTTAAGATAGGATAAATATTCTGAAATTTATACACCTAAAGAAGACAAACAAGAAAGAGGACCCGGGGTAAGATGATCAATCCTTACTTAGAAAGACAAGTGGGATGGACATTGGAGGTAGGAGAAAACAAGTAACAGGACAGGAGCTTACCACAGAGGGCCTCTGAAAGACTCTACCTAGCAGTGTATCAAAGCAGATACTAAGACTCATTACCAAACCTTTGGCAGAGAGCAGGGAATCATATGAAAGAAGGGGGAGTTAGTAAGACCTGGAGAGGACAGGAGCTCCACAAGGATCAAAAATATGAGGGCACAGAGGTCTTTCATGAGACCGTTTCTCCAACCAAGGACCATGTACAGATATAACCTAGAACCCCTGCCTGGATATAGCCCATGGTAGCTCAGTATCCAAGTGGGTTCTCTAGTAAGGGGAACAGGGACTATTTCTGACATGAACTCAATGGCGAGTTCTTCAACCCCCTCCCCTCCCCTGAGGGAGGAACTGCCTTGCTAGGCTACAGAAGAGGACATTGCAGCCAGTCCTGAAGAGACTTGATAAGCCAGGGTCAGATGGAAGGGGAGGAGATCCCCCCCTATCAGGGGACTTGGAAAGGGGCAGGGAAGAGATGAGGCAGAAAGGGTGGGATTGGGAGGGAATGAAGGAGAGGGCTACGGCTGGGATACAAAGTAAATAACCTGTGATTAATATAAAAATTTTTAAAAAATAAATGAATCAATTACTGTAAAAAAAAAAGTAGCGATATTAAAAATACATACAGAGGTCTTTAAAAACAGAATCACTAAGACCACCCTGGAGCATCTTTAGTGTACAACAATAACAGATGCCAGCCCTATCCTATGTGTGCAGGAAAGTAGGTATTTAGAGTATGGACACTAAGTAAGCTGCTTCTTTCTGGAATGAAACAGTAGAAGTGATGCTGAAGGCTGAGGGAGGTGAAAGTAGTTAGTAGACAGGCCAACTCATAGGGATTCAAAGAGAAGGAAACCCCGCATACCTGTCCACTCTGGTTGATCCTCTGCCCGCCTCTTCCTTCCATTCCTACCTCCCACTCCCACTAAGCAATCCCAGACTGCAAACTAGAGTATACATGACCCTTCGCTGTTGCAACACCATGCTGTCAAAGTTTCTGCAATTGACTTTCCAAAATAATTTTTTTGGAAAAAAAAAAAACAACACTTCTCAATGTTTTAAGTAGGTTTATTATTTTTTGTTGGACTGCATTCATAACTATCCTGGGCTGCAAATAGCCCATTAGTCACAGACTGGACAATTTTTTAGGCATGTTTGTCTCATGTAGAAAGAACATGAAAGAAAATTTCTCTAAAACCAAATGGCTACAGGGAACAAACCTCCAGCAATTGAATCTGGAAGATCCTGTCTTCAAAAAGGACCCATCATCTCCTCATGTCTCGTAGTAGTGAAAGATACCATGTGGCAAGCTCAGGCCAAGGGCCAACAGCAGACATTTGAGAAAGGACTTAAGAGGAAAAAGAGAGAGAGAGCAGGTTTTTCATTGTAGTATTAAAATATAGAATGCTGAAGTGAAATGTGGCAAAGTTGATCAAGTGTGTGCCTACAATACATGAAGTCCTGGTTTTGATCTTCCATACCACATAAGCTGAGCAGCAATCCCAGCATTCAGAAAGTAAAGGCAGGGGAGTAAGAACTCTAAGATCATCCTCAGCTATACCTTGATTTGGAGGCTAGCTTAGATTATAGAAGACTTTGTGGGATGGGGACTGTCTTGGGGGTGGGTGATAATAAAACAGGCAAAATAAAAGCATCAAGGGTGAATATTATGAGTGGAAGGGCTCATAATAAACAGGGAATAAAGAAGGGAGATGGGAGAGATAAGGGATTGTGGGGGGGGGGGTAACCAAAACATAGAGTATATGAAAAAGCCAAATGGAAACATACTATTATTTAACTCAAAAAAATACATTAAGAAAAAATCCTGCAAGGCTAGGTAATGCTGATTCTAGAAGCCATTAAGCAAATATCCCAATATGAGCTTGGGATGCCACCCTATGAGTTACAGCCAGGGAAGCCAAGGCCCCACAAAAAAGGGGGAGGAGGATCTTGCCATTACTTTTGTTTGCCTACAAGAACTACATGATAAAACCCTATTGATGAAGACACCACATACATTGTTTCTAAGATTCAGAGAAGTCAATCCAGAACAGAGCTGAAACCTGCCTCCTGACCAGTTAGCTTTCATATTGCCAGAAGATGCTACACAGCATATTGAAGGAGAAAATACACCATCATTCTAACCAGCTGTGAATCTCACAGACTTCAATAGCAACCTGGCAGGCATGATGGGTCGACTTGTGCAACAGGAGTATGCCTGTTATGGGAGTAACCAACCACTCTCTGCATTTGAGGCTTGCTTCTTAGAAGAGAATCCATGCCTCCTACTGACAACTCAGACAAAAATACATATCTAGAGAAGTCATAAGCCCTGAGGGAAACTTACCACTGCTGTTTTGTTAAATGGGTGTAGCATCAAAATGTCTTCTAAACATCTGTGTTTATATCCACAGGAAATTGCTACTGTCAGCCTTAATCAGAGAAGTCCCTCTCTGCAGTGAATAGCAGTGGATACAGACTCATGGCTGCTCAAGGTACTGAGAATAAGTTATTGTTGTGTGCTTAGCCCTAAACAACACACATAGTAATCTTTTAAGTCTTGTGGAACATCACAGATGAAGGAGCTGAAAGAATATAAAAACAGGAAATAAGGGAAAGGAGTTGTGAAATGCTCTCTTCTGGGTATAACATGTCAATTGTAATTATGAATTCACAACAACAGCAGTTCCCTTCACTGGACCCGAACAGGACCAGCTCTATCAACAATCATTATGGATAGGGGAAGGGCTCATAAAGCCCTAGACACACACACACACACACAAACTATTGGTTACTGGAAGGTTCTACTAGAGGAGGAATCGTTGCCTTCATCTGTGGACCCACTGGGGAGGCCACCAGCCTCTAATGAATAGTTCCAAACCTAAGGGTCACAAAAGAAAACAAAAAGATGTGAAATCGGGAAAGTAGTTTGTGGGGAAGAAGAGGGAGGTTGATAGGGGTTAGGATGGAGGTAAGAGAAGGTGGAGGGTCAGAATAATTAGAATGCATTATATGCATAATTTGATTACTTTGAAAAATATCACCCTCTTCCACCCGAGAAAACACTAAAGTAGAAGGTAGTTTTACCTGAAAACCACAAATTTGTTGCCACATGACTACTTTTTTTAGTAGATTAAATCATTCTAGAAGAACTAGAGATTTTATTTACTTTGGCAAACTAGGATAAAACAAGCACTCTTCCAAAGCACTCAGAATAAATTCTTTGTGGATGGAACTGAGAGATACTTGTAGTAACTCGCCAGGGAAATTAAATAATACATCCTAAGGGAGAAACAGAAAAGCCATGAATATTGCAAGACATATTTTCACAATAATTTAATAAACAGAGGGGCAGGGGAATAAAAAAAACACAAAGATATTTTGTTTCCAATGTCTCATTCATTATGCCCCAATCCTCAGGAATATGGGTTAGCTTCCTTTTACAGGAATAGAATACATTTGAGAATTTTGTTTTAAGTTAGCAGCTCTGAACAATGGTTTCTTAGAACTTCATTTAGCAGCTGCCTTCTTGACCATGCCATCCATTGTTAACAAACTCCAAACCAGAGTTTTCCTCTTGATAAAAGAACTCTCTAAATACACTTAGAGCGAAAACCTCAGATCAACCACAAAATAATGATAGGGGTGATTTCAATACCCTACTTTTACCAACAGACAGGCCATCCAGGAAAAAAAAACAAAAAAACAAACAAACAAAAAAACCAAAACAAAATAAAACAAAACACAGAAACTCTGAGTTAAATGATATCATAAACCAAATGGACCTAACAGATGCCTGTAGAACATCCCACTCAAACAATAGAGAACACATAATATTCTTAATAGTCCATGGAACTTTCTCCAAAATCAGCCACGTATTAGAACACTTACTTTTCAATTGCTTTGACAAAAAAAAAAAAAAAAAAAAAAACACTACGAACACTACGGCCAAGGTAACTTTATAAAAATGAAAGGTTCAATTTGGTGCTCCCAATTCCAGAGAATTGGAGTCCATCACCATCATGGTGGAGACTGTGGCAACAGGCACGAAAGCAGTAGCTGAGAGCTCACATCTTGAAGGAACCACAAGGCAGAGTGTTGCTTAATCAAGGTCTCACACTGCTTTGTGTCTCTGTAGCGTTTCCTACAGTAGACCACTCTCTTCTGTTTAAGTTCTGGACCCAGCTCTCCTTAGGTCCTTTGTTTCTCTCCGGTGGTATCTGTACTTGGCCTTTTAGCAAAACATTAAGCATAGGAGGTGCCTTGGCCCTGTTCTCACTCTGTGCTGTCTCTTTCTGAGTGATACCCATCACAGGCCATTTATAGGTCATGCACATGCGTGTGTACACATAGACACACAGAATCTGTAACCCTACATCTCAACATCCTGACTGTCTCCTAGGCCCTTTGGCCTAAACTGCAAGCAGTCTCTCTCCTGACCTTTTATCCCACCATATCTGCTGCTTTTCAAGTGTTCTCTGTCTTGGGAAAAGGCAGCTCCATTCCCACCTAAATGCTCAAATCCCATGGTAAGAAGTTAGTCCTGTTGCTTCCCTCTTTTCCAATATTTATATTTGATCAATTGCCAGGTTTTATCAGCCTGGCCTCCAACATCTCTTTCTAAAGTTCTTCTCTGTGATTTTGATCTCCCCAGCCCTGTGGCTGATATAATCCTTGTCCTTGGGCATTAAGAAGAGCTCTTGGATCTTCTCATATGGGATTAGTTGTTCAAGCCTGATCTTATGTTCTGTACTGTTTACTCTGTGATAGGAAGGATAAGGACTGTCTTAGTTACCACTCCCATGGAGGGTACTCATCCCATTTCCCCCAATGAAACCCATTCTACTTCTTGATAGACCATACTCATAAATCTTTCATGAAACAAATCAAGAAACACACATCCAAGAACAAAGGTGTATGTTAGAAAATGCCACATTTTCTATCCGCGTCACAGTAGTCATGGGGAGACATTGTTAAGATCTTGGGGCAGTGAAGGGAAAGCTGAAAAGGAATTTATGTGACATCTTGTATAGTCGGGTTTCTGTCCCTGTAAAAAACACCTGAGATAATAAACTTATAAACAAAGAAAAGGTTTATTTGAGCCTGTAGTTTCAGCCCATGTTTGGTTTTGTCCTATTGTCTTGGGTCCATTGTAGCGGAAGTTTGGTTTCTTTAGAAATGCAGTTATGTTATGTAAATATGATTTTGTTGTAATCCCAAGTATGGGATGTAGAAATGCTTTTAGTTTATCCACAGCTGGTAACATCCTCCTGGGAGGGTGTGTAATCTTTGTCAGCTGGAAACTATCTCGTGGGGCAGGGAACTGTGGTTTTTATCAGCTGGAAAACATACTTGTACAGATGAGAGAGTATAAATAGGAGCCCAGAGAGAAAGGGGGGATGCTTCAAGCTCCTCCTAGAAAGAAATGCTTCAGAGAACACTTCAAGGAGGCTGCTGCTGATTTGCTCTGCTGCTGGTGGTTGTTCTTTGCTGTTTGGCTGGACTGCTAGAATCCTGACAACCAACCAAGAACGGAATCGCCCCAAGAAACTGAGTCTAAAGAGGCCTACATGCCTGTTTCTACTAACCTTCTTTTTCTCCTCCCTAGGGTAGGGAGTTTGAAGGGAGGCAGAGGTGTTTAGGAACCTCAAATAAAGTAGGTTAAAAAAATAAAAGCCTATAGCCTGTGGTAGCATATCATGGGTAGTGGTCTATCATAAGTGCTACCTTATACTTATCAAGCAAAACAATTTACCCTCTAACTAGGAAGAGGAAAACAGAAAAAAGTCTTCACCAGCCCCTTCTAACAAATGAGCCCAGTGGCCTACAGGTCCCCCACTAGGATCCACCTCTTAGAGATGAGCACTGCCTCTCAGAAGCACTCCATCAATGTTAACGGAGGGCAAGCCATTAACAAATGTGCTCGGAGGGACACGTCAGAGCCAAACTACAGCACCTGCTCCTGTCAGGCAGCTGCTGGCAGAAAAGCAATGATTTTGGCCCTTTACCGGTGCAGACGGGGACTACTAATAAAACAATCTACATAAAATTAATCTTACTGTCCTGACACATTGATTCATTTAATTTCCTCTGGAAGCCCTGGCATTCTTCTGAGGTTACAACCTTAGTCATCAGCAGCAGCAGAAAAATAAGTGGCTAGGAAATAAAAAGCAGGTTAGGACCCAGAATTCTGTGTGAGGTGAAGTACGAGACTGGAGCACCTACACTGGGAAAGAGCAAAATGTCTAGGTGAAGGAAGTAGTAACTGTTAGAGGAAATAGGGCCTCACATGCCCATAAGGTAGAATGAGAATGTCAGACAACAGCAAGTATTGGAAAAGCTGTGGGGAACTTGAAGCCCTCAGACAGAGTCGTGCTGCTGCTTTAGGAAACAGTCTGGCATTCTTGAGAGGATTAGACTCAGTTTTCATATGACCTAGATGTATGTGTAAGAAAAAATATGAAATAAGTTAATGTTTATATAACATTATAAATTATATAACATTTTGGTAACTCTACAGAAAAAAACATCAAATTCTATTTTTTTAAAGATTTATTTTATTCTTAGTTATGTATACGTGAGGGTGGGAGTATATGAACATGAGTACAAATACCCAAGGGGGCCAGAAGAGGGTGTTGGATTTACTGGAATTTAAGTTACTTGTGAGTACTCAACATGGGTGTCAGGAACTGACGTCAGGTCCTCTGGAGGAGCAGCTAGCATGCTTAACCACTGAGCCATCTCTCCAGTCCCTAAGTTATATGTCTTAAGTGGATGAATTGTAAATATGTAGATTGTATCTAAATAAGGTTGTGCTTTTGTTGTTTGTTAAGTCAACAGAATGTGTCAGCTTACTGTAATGGGGAGTGAAGTAGAGGAATGGGTCCAAGACTATGCCAAGGCAATCTCCTTGGTCATAAGGAAAGGGCAGCGTAATCACAGAGAAGGAAGACAGGCAAAGGATGCTGGCTTAATTACTGCGCCAGCTGTCACACATATGGACTCTGCTGTCACTGAAAGATCCACGTGACCTGACAACAGGGAACGTGAGAATGTCCTTCCCACAGGCAGGCAGCCACAGACTGTGGATTGCTTGAGAATGACAGGAAAACATTGGGACAAGATTAACTGTTAATGTTACTTTTACAGAACTGTGTTTGTTTCTCAGTCTCAGTATAATTGAGACCATTATATTATGTTAATAAGCCTCACGGTACAAGAACTGAGCAGTTGTGTGTTCTTAACTCTCTTAGTTAATTTGGCTTCCTCCCAGCATACATCCCAGAGAGAACTTTGTAGTTTCCTACTCCAGCCCCTTCTCCTGATGTCTCTTGGACCTTTTCTGTTGCCGAATCCCTTACTTCTTCCTCTGTCTCCTTCTCCCCTGGCTGGTAGGAAGTCCAGCCCTATTCTCTCTCCTGCTAAGGGACTGGTTGTAAGCTGCTTTGTTGGCATATCGGGGGACAATTGGGGAGCAGTGTTTTTACAACATTGAGACAGGAGATTCTTAGAATAAGGATTGTAAACATACATGGGGGGGATAAAAAAATCAGCATTTGAATTATACAATAACCTTAAGCCTACAATCAGACAGGCTGACAATTCCACCAAACTTTAGGGCAGAAGAAAGCTATTCATTTTTGTTAGATGGCTAGATGGCATTTCACTCATGACATGAGGCTGTTACTACAGCAACCTCACATCCCCCTACCCCATCCCCTCTCTGCAGTCCTGGCTGGCTCCTAAGAACATTTGCACTCCCCACTTTAGCTACCTCAAACTCACTGTCCTACATGTTAGTGCTGCCTGATACTTCTCAGAGTGATATGAAATTTACATGTTCCTTTTCACTAACTTATCATGTGTTTTAAGCACAGAACCCCATCATGAACCCAACTGGACAAAACCTGGTCCACATCCCTCAATATCTCTAGCTACCCATCCGGGCTGCCTTTCTGGGATTTCAAAAGCTTTGTAACGCTGTTCTTTTTTATTCTAAAATATTTGTATTTGTGGATAAATATCACAATTTTGGTTCTCTGGAATTTCCTTCTTTCAGCTTTCAGTTCTTTATGACAAAATTCACAGGAAAGCTGGTAGTTGATGTCACTAAAAGAAAAGTTAAGGGTTTCTCTTTCTTCTGTGTGGATACGAAGGGATTGAATTCCATTGACAGGTTTGGCAGCAGGCACCTTTAGCTGCTGGACCATCACCAGCGCTCTGTAGTCTCTGCTTTCCAAAGGAAAAAAGGAAGCTGAAGTTCATTACTTGAAAAATCCAAACTCATGTGATTTAAATTGCACAGTTGTCTATCCCTTATTATGAAAGGCCCCTAAAGAGCAATACCAACCAACCACGATGGAATTTGTCCACGGTATCATGATTTAGCGCTTGCCCACGCTGTCCTCTTCTGTGGCCCATGATGTTATAGGGAAAGGCCAACATGCGTTTTTTTGTTAATTCTACAACTAATTTAATTTTAATATAATTTCTCTAATTAGAGCTGTTATGGTCTGAATGTGAAATGCTCCCCACAGGTTTAAACAGTTGCTCCCCATCTTATGGCACTGTCATTTTAGAGGGTAGGGTGAGGGAAGAGTGTGAGCTCTTACGAGGTAGCACCTCGCTGAAGAGAGTGAGTGGCTAGGGCAGCTCTTACGAGTCATAGGCCAATCCAGCTTCTGGTCCGAGGTACCTTTGCTTCCTGTTATGTACCGTGTTACTTTGCTTTCCCTGCAAGAATGGACTGTTACCTTTGAACTGTAAGCCAGAATAAATTCTTTTCTTTTGGGGTGCTTCCTTTATGCTTTTTGTCACAGAAATGAGAAATAAAGATTCATATAATTTTAAATTTTCTCCAAGAAAATGCCTATCTGGTTAGATTTCATACACACTTAGATTGTATTTTCTACTTCCTACAACTAATAGCAGAAAATATTTACATTTCAATAATTTTAAGAATCATTTGATTTTACAAGCTAATAAAATTTTACCTTAGGAGGGAGGGGCTTATGGGGGGATACAAAATGAATAAAGTGTAATTAATAAAAGTTAAATAAAAAATTAAAAAAATTTACCTTTATTTTGAGATGTTTGTGACAAATGAGAAACTTCTCAGACCTTTCTAGAACAAGATCAAAAATGATCGTATAAAAAAAATGATTGTATAATAAGTTAATGCACGATATATGTCTCAACAAAGCAGGATTTCTGAACTGTGAAAAGTCAGCTTTCTGTATTATTTTTACCTGTAGCCCAGACTGAGATTTTTGCCACACATAGAAGTAAAGCACTCTACCGGTGACATTCAAGAAACAGATTTGGGGTCCAGCTCCAGACTTTCAGCTGTAAACAGAATGAATATGGGCCTAAGGCTCAGCTCTGTTTACAATGGTGAATTCCCTCGTGGAGCCTATTGAATTCTTCCAGCTGCACGGTCATGGCTGATCCCACAACATGATCATTGGACTCCAAGGACCCCATGTTTCCCAGATTTGCTCAGAGATGCTGGACTGGCCTGGTTCCTGCCTAGAAAGGAGCTCAAACCAGCCAAGCCATCTGGAAGAAACAGAGGTCAGCCAAGCTGGCTGAAAGAAGCAGAGAGCATCCAAGGCGCCTGGAAGAAGTTCAGGACAACTGAGCCACCTGTAAAGGACCCTCTCAAACTTGCTGAACTTCCTGAAGACTGTGCCATGAGCTTCAGATTCCTAGCTTTTGGGAGCTGCCACCCATGCCAGGGTAGGTGATGCAGCTGTGTCTGGGCCATTTTTGTTCCTGTAGCTCCTCGCCCACATTCCTGTAGGTAACCTCAATAAAACTCATTGAGTCACTAACTTGGACTTTGGGAGCTTCCATACTTAAGTCTGTCCCTATCGGGGGTGAGTAGACATTCATTCATGTGTCCCTATGGATAGCATCTCACAGTGTGATTACATTGTCTAGTCAAGCCTCCCCCAACTCCTTCCTGAGAGCCCACTCTGGAAAATTCAGACTAAGTTTGTTGTTTTAGGCAAGGGCAAAACTTCCCATAGAACAAAGCAAACCATCATATATAAACATTGTAGTGGGGCTAGACCTCAGGGCCTGCTGTGCGGACAGAATCTACCCAGCTAACCCTCGCCATTCAAAGGAAAGAATCTAGATTGATCATGCATCTTGCCACCTCCCCTCATAAGCTGAGCTTTAATGTATGCTTGCTTTTCACTCAAACCAAGAGACTCGAAGCAGAGGGCTGTACTCGGGTCTTTTTGTTCCCTACTCAGAATGCTGGAACTATTAAGTGTGCTTGTGTTTTTTCTCATAAGATACAGAGCAAAGAATGTTTCAAAGTCCTTAACCCTCATCTGGTATTGGTGTCTGCTATGTTTGTTGAGTCAAGCATCCGGTCTCAGAACACCTACCAGAGCACTTTCAGATGTGTCTTTATAAGTAGTGCTCTGGGGGTAGAGTGAAACTGAGCCAAAAGAAAACTGAAGTGGATCTATTATAGCAAGTGGGACAGTTTACAAGTAGATTGTTACCAGACCAATGTAATGCACCTACAAAGCCCTTTGCAATGAAGCCTACATTCCTATGTCACTCAGAGTACTGCAATTGCTTTGCACCCAAACACATACAACTAGCTCACCTTTTCTTCCATCTGAAGATGAAAGTGCTGGGGTAGCTATCCTCAAGATAGAACCGGGGCCTAAAGACAAACAGGATCACTCTTTGATGTCCAGTGTTGTTACTTTCCCTGAACACTCTGGATATCATTAGCTATGAGTCATTGGACCCTGGAATTTCTTTAGCATCTTCCACTACCATCAGCCAGGAGGTAAGGTGCCCTAAATACGAGGAGCAGTGAGCAGTACTTAGTAGGGCTGCCGAATGTTGTGGAAGCCTTGACATTGTTACTTTTCTTGTCTCCTTCTCCTACCCTACCCACTCCCACATTACAAAAATGGAAGCCTTACTGAAGAGTTCAGCACAAGGCTCAAAGGAAGTAGTAAGAGATCAAGAGCATTCATCAAAACATCAGGCTGTCAGTATGCCAAGGCACAGGCCCTAAACAGCAGTCCAGATGTTTACACTCCAAGGTCTCTTTTACAGCATTCCTTCTCTTCCTGAAGCCATAACTCCTTTCAGGATTCTGTGATCATGGCCCCTGAGAGAGTATAAACCTATTCAGACTTTTACCCATTTATTTTACCCTCAGTACAGCTTCATACAAATGGCATATAAGTATGGATAGAAAGTCGTGGGGTTGTCTTAGCCTCTTAGTTAAAAGGAAACAAATGGAAGGAAGCAAAAAATGATATCCTGTGAAGTTAAAAACTTCATCTACCTTAAACTGGGGTTGGAGGATAGAAATTTTATTGGGTTTGTTTGCTGTTTGAGTAATTCGAGGGCCATTCTTTAATGGACACCTACTACTTATAAGTTGCATAGCTAGCCTAGAGCATGACATTGGGAACTGAAACCCAAAGTGTAGGTATAGATAGTTGCAGCTTGCTTGTTGCGACAAGATTGAGTCCCTTGAAGAAAAACAAGTTAGATAAATCAACCCAAACTTTGGTATGATAGAATTGATATAAACTATCACTATCGTTAAATTTAAGCAGCTGTGTAGATAGCTAGGCCCAGACAAAAGGCTGCTATTGGTACAAGTGTTCTACTGTAAGACACATGGTCCTACAATATTAGGCCCATCAGCTTGTATCTCCTCTGTCAACTTGTTGCCCCATGTGCTAGCTGCTCAGAGTATTTGGAACTTGTTAAATATAATAAATAAATTAAACAGCAGTAGTCAGTCCGGAGAGGGAGCTGACATGAAAATTCTTCTCAGATATGAAGTGTATTAGTGTGGAAAGGTCTCAAGGCATTGTGGAGCCTCACAGTGGTGGTGGTGGTGGGGAGAGTATCTGATCAAAACAGTATGGAAAGAAGCAGGCAGAGGTAGGACTGATCATTCTGGTGACAGGAATGAGTAGCAACCAGTCCTTTTCTCTGTCCCCTTTCCCTCAGTTGATTGAAACTGTCAGGTGATGCTGGAGTTTTCTACAGAACTGCAGTGAAATAAAAAATGTAGAAGCATTTGACTGTGTTCCAAGATGGAAGCACATGCATGCATATGTGCTTCAGAGAAGAGGGCGGTAAAAACTGAGGCTCGTGGATACATTCCTGGTACCTGGGACCCTTGGATGTGGTGATGCAGTCTCTATTATTTGTTAATGTGTACTTTGTTGACTGTGTCAAGTAAGTTAAAACTACAATGAACATTTTGGGGTCCACTTTAACATTAGAAAGAGACTGAGGTGGGAGGGGCTTAAGGACATGGATAAAGGCCCTGGCTGTGCTGTTCAATCCTGTGTAATTTTTAATTCTTGAAACTGAATCAAAACCAGTGTTAAATGATGTCAACATTTGCACTTTGAAAATGAGTACCTAACTGTATGATTGCACTCTGCAACGCCACTTTTAAAGCTGTGAGTAGACTTTGCACATTTTCTTTGACAAGGTTGTATCATATTTAAATTTTTGCATGCATCAATTGCTACAGGTAAAACTGAAGAGAAATGTCATTTTATGGAAATTTGGATATAAAAATGAATCATTTATTTTTATGATAGGCTTGGCTCACAAGTGTTTCAGATTTGGTATCCCTAACATGAGATATGATTTGATTGTATTTTTAGCAGCAAACTTGGATGTAGACTGACAGACATAGCTGAATGTCTTAGTAAATATACATTTGAAGATGAAGAAAAAGAGTGGTAATAAGAGAGATTCCATGATAGTGGGGGATGCAGAAAAGCTTCTTTAATGACCAGCTATCAGAGCGATGTTCCAGACATCCTTCTAAGGAGTCTCCAACCCATCCCTTTAACAAGGAAAACAACAACAACAAAGTCTGTCTTTCCAGAGGTAGTGAGGAGTTTGATATCAAGTGATTTAGTTCAGCACAGCATACATGAGGAAGGAGGAGGCCTAGAGGAGCCAGGTATCATAAATTGAGACCTCCCAAGTGGTAACTCCTCTTCCTCATTTTGTTTTTTGAGATAGAATTTCTATGTGTAGCCTTGGCTGTCCTGGACTCACTTTGTAGACCAGACTGGCCTTGAACTTGAGTTCCGCCTGCCTCTGCCTCCCCAAGTGCTGTCAGCTTGCTTTTTTTTTTTTAAGATTTATTTGTTTGTTTTATGTATAAGAGTGCTCCTCTGCATGTACACCTGCACACTAGAAGAGGGCATCAGATTTCAGTATAAATGGTCGTGAGCTACCATGTGGTTGCTGGGAATTGAACTCAGGACCTCTGGTAGAGCAGACAATGCTCTTACCCACTGAACATCTCTCCAGCCCATCAGTCTGCTTCTTAACTCTGTCCCAGAGATAGCTGCAGAGAGGCAATGGCTGACTTGAACTGTAGGATCTGGCCTAAAGGCACAAGCCCACGTTCTGTGATCACCTCTTTCAGCTCTAATCTGGGAACTGACTTTCTAAAAGAATTAGAATTCTGCCCTACCCTTTTCTAGAAGTGATGTCAATGTTCCTGTGCCTTTTAAGATCTTAGCTTTGATTGTTCCATTCACTTCCATTTGGTTTCTGTAACTCCTTGCTTGTGAATGTTAGGATGGTCAGGCTATGTTTCATCAACTTCTTAGAAGCCCATTGAGTTGTCCTGCCTGCTGAGGGCGTGTGAATGTAGACTATGTCCACAAATGTTAGCTATGCACTGGCCCTTTCTAGGGAAATCTCTGCATGTGAGGAGAGCATGCCTGGCTGACAGGGAGTGGGAGGGGAAGGGTGAAGCTCAAACATAGTAATAACAGGTCTTCCCAGAAGGTGCAGAATCTCCCTGGGACACATCACAAGAGGCCTGCCAGGAACATGATGCACTTTTGAGCCCCATAGGAGATAGCATGCTCCAAATGGTCGCTTGTGACTGAGAATGTACATGGCTCCAGAGGCCAGGACAAGTTCGGATCTCATAGCTAATTAAGCTGGGAAATCCTGAGGGATGTAAATATGGCCATAAAATTCCAGGAAGCATCTCCGACATCTGCTGCATGCGTTCCTGGGCTCAACATGCCGTTTCAGCAAGCCAACTGGCAAATGACGCTCTTCTCCCAGCCAGAGTCACAGGAATCCTACAAATCAAAGTCTACCTTGAATTTTCTCCTCCTTCAGGAAGTTGTTTTTCTTATCAAATTTTGTTTTTCTCCTAGTTGGTTTTTTTTCCCTTAATAACTTTAAAGCTTGAATTTGGATAGGTATTTCAAAAGAAAAATACTGACACTGTAGCTCTTGTGACTGTGGAAGTCTAATTTTGGGAAATACGTGAAATAGAAGTAGGATGTTATGTTGTTATTTGTAACCAGATTCAGTGTTTTGTTTTGCTGTGTGTCTGTGTCCGTGTTTAGAGAAATGAGGGTTCTTTTTGAGAGGAAGTCTAACCTCATAGCCCAGACTATCCTGAAACTTCCTATGTAGCCTAGTTTGGCTTCAAAGTCCTAATCCTTCTCCTCATCCTGCCACCACAGCCTGTTATACTTGAGTTTCATGGAGATGACACTTCCATCCCTTTTACACTTGGTTTCTATGTCCTTTTTTAGTTGTCGAAAAAGTCTGAAATTTTCCATGAGTACCTCAAGGTACCACTGATATGCTATAAGCAACACCAGTCACCTCCCCCTCACCTCACAGTCCTTCATGGACTCTTCAGATTGTAGGCATGAGGTTACTGTGTAATTCAAATGCTGATTTCTATACTCTACATATCTGGCTGCAGTCCTTGTTCTGCGATCTCCTGTCTCAATGTTGTGTAAACTCTGCTCCCCAATTATCCCCTGAAGCAGCTTACAGTCAATCAATGAGCAGGGGAGAGAAGAGAGCTGGACTTCCTGCCAGCCAGGGGAGGTGGAGCTAGAAGAGGAAATAAGGGGATTCAGCCATTCAATCCTGGGCATATGTCTGTCCAGGAGGGGCCAGGAGAAAGAGCTCAGCAAGGAGAGCTACAAAGTGCACAGATCTCTGAGATGTATGCTTGGAGGAAACCGGATTAGCTTAGAGGGTTAAGAATAGAGTAATAACTACTCATTTCTTGTGCTGTGGATCTTATTATTAAACAAATATAATAGAGTCTCAATTATTTGTATGATAGCTGGGATAAGAGAAAAGCTGAGAAACAAATGCAATTTTATAAAAATATTAACAGCAGACCTTGACTTGCAAGTAGCCACATTGCTTCCATAAACTAAAATTTACATTTTGTTCCCTTCTTGTTTTATTCCTAGTCTTAGAGATATATTTTTACAAATTCTCAAAGACTTTTGACTGTTTGTGATTGCCTATGAAAAACAACTTCGCAAAGTCAGTGCAGAGTCTTCCAATGAATATCCAGTGGGGTTTTACATTGTCCCCACTAGTTCAATTTCTCAGCATGCCTCTTTGACAGGAGAGGGGAGGGCTCAAATGATGTAGTTTTATTTAACCCCCAAGTGCATGATTTCCTGAAAGCTTGGGCCAGTCACATGGGTTAATTAAAACATTTGTATCCATGCCCACCACATAACAGAAATCCAAAATAAAATCCACAGCCTATAGACGTGTTTGAGTATTTTCTCCCCACTGGTTGATTTCTGTTTAGGTTGTTCTGGAATTTGGATTTGTTCTAGTCTGCTGTCTCTGGGCTTCTAGTCTGGTACACAGGAAAAGCATGAAGAGGAGGATAAAGGCATCAGTGGCAGGATGGCCTTTGCTCTTTGTGGTAGGACTTGTGCTTTCTAAAAACTGTTGCACCCTATTCTGTGTTACTGAGGAGATTCAGTTTTCAGGATAAGTGACATTTTAAATAAAGTCATTACCAGAAGAGCTGGAGATTTTGCAATCTCTACAGTGTCCTCCTGCACAGAACCTTGTATACTGACATTTCAGAAATGTGTATTTGCTAAATTTAGATGAATTCTGAAAAACTGCATGTGAATTTGATTTTAATAAGCTAAGTCATCATTTTTATAACATAAGGAGAGCATACTTAAATGAATACAGCATGGAATCAATCATTCAAAATGAATACTTCCTGGTTCATCTATTTTGCTATTAGAGTCGGGTTTGTCAGGCTTTTTTAAGGCTGAGTATGAAGGTCCCCCTCTGTCCCTTAGCAGCTACATGAAGAAGCTAAAATCCAAGATACAGGACTAAGATTCTGAGGTCACAGAACCTACTTCCAATGACCCTAAGTTTTTAGGAACTGGGATTTGGTCATCCTCTTTGTTTTGGTGTACAGATGAAGGGAAACAGTATTTCCTTCAGCTTTCAAGTGTCTTGTTTAGACTGGACCTTTATAACAGAAGACAGACTAGTAACAGAAACAAATAAATTATTAACCATATGTCATCATTTGCAAGCAAAACACATAGAGGGTTAGAAGTCTAAATGAAGCTGCCTTTCTACAGCATTTTCACCTGAGGACAGTATTTTTGTTGTTATTGTTTGTTTTGTTTTGAGACAGGGTTTCTCTGCGTGTAGCCTTGGCTGTCCTGGACTTAATTTGTAGACCAGGCTGGCCTCGAACTTACAGAGGTCTGCCTCTGCCTCCCAGGATTACAGGTGTGTGCCACCATAGCCAGCTTGACAGTATTTAAAAAAAAAAAAAAAAAGATAACAAGACAAAAGATTTTGAATCTCTGTTGGTGGTAATTTGTGGAAAGGCAAATAAATGGCAGACAAAAGGCAGAAAGCAGGGCAGGCCTGTTTTGTTTCTGTGAGTCTGTCCCTTGACTACAGGCCATCAGAGAAAAGGCTAATGTAGGAGAAAGTGACCTAGTAGCCAGCCTATCTGGCACACAGCACTTCTAAATAAGAAGCATGGGTCATCATGCTCCTGAGTATTCCCAGAAGTCAGAACACTGAATTCTGAAGTAGCCAAGTGGCCCATAGCTGGCCTGTGGATGAGTCTGAATTCTCCATGTCAGTTTTTATGTGCTTCTTTGGCATGGAGATCCTGGTGGTCTGAGTGCTCACTATCCAATCCAAGGTAATGTGCTAACCAACCACAACCAATAAGCTTGCCCTGTATAGTAATTGTTTATGTATAATAAAGCAGATGCCATTCCCTGAAACCATCTCTGTAGTGATTCATCTTCATGCTCTTTACCAACCCACAGGCCTTGAGGTCTTGCTGTTACACTGGCATTAATCTTCCTTGTGTCTGCTTCCACATAAGTCCCTCAAGCACAATAATCTCTGTACCTTCAAGTAGATATTCCAGACCATAGAGAGTGCTTCTTCTTGGGTTTCGTCTTCAGTTATTCCTAACCAGCCTTCTACAGGGACTGTATTAATCTGGAATAATTAATTGTATCAAGTCAGATTCACCTCTCACATAAGCAAAGCTGTACTAGAAATTGTTGTTTGCTTTTAAATATATGTACTTCTTGACTACAAATTAAGTGAACTCATGTAAAAGTAAGTTTTATTTACTTGATGTAATTGCTTCCATCTGCTAACCTAGGCCTAGTCCTGGAAGCTTCTAGCTTCTGTATAAACTAATCCAGGCCTAGAATATTTTCAGCTTCTGAAACTTAATGCTTAACAAGCTCACCCTTTCTAGCTCTTTCTAAATTCTGGTTGGCTGACTTAAAACTCCCCTCCAAGCTGACTGATTCAAACTGGTTTCTCTCGACTTATGACTGAATTGCTCGTTGGCCTCATACTAACTTTGGCAATCTGTCCTAATCTTCTGGCTCCTTCTCGTTCTGTGGCTTATTCTGTCTTCACCTGTGTCTAGCTTTTTTTCTCTCTGCAACCTGTCTCTGTACAACTGTCCTGGTAAAACTGCCTCTTCTCTCACTCACTCTTTGTGCTGCTCTCTGTTAAGTAGATTCTTTTTCCTCTCTATTCTAGTCAGAGGTGGGCATCCCCTATTGTGTCTCATTTTGTCAAATCTTTCTCTGATTTGTCACTTTGCCTGTCTCTCAATTAGATGTCACTTCAAACATCGGTGCTTCCTTCTACAAACTACCTTTACCTTCATTGTTTGGGATTAAAGGTGTGTGTTATGGATATGTCTGTATTCCAGCCAAGTAGCCATGTTGCTGGATTAAAATCCCTCTATGCACTCAGCTGTTTGAAGGCAAAGGTACTTGATCAGCTCTCCTTCCTGTGGGAGCCAATGTTGAAATACATGCTGGGCTCAACAGCAGAATCACATTATCAGTATACTCTGTGTGTGGAAATATCTGACTTGTTCTTTTGGTTTTTATTTTTCTTCATAAAGTAACTGTATTCTGGGCCTAAAAGATGGCTCAGTGGTTAAGAGCATATATTAGTCTTGCAGAAGACCTGGGTTGGTTCCTAGCACCCAAATGGCTACAATAGCCCACAACTGCCTGTAACTCCAATTTCAAAGGTTCTGACACCCACTCTCTTCTGGCCTCCACAAACTATTGCACATACATGATATGCATAAACTCATAAGGCTATATAAATTAGTAAATTAGAAAAATTATTTCTAATTTATTAAAAATTAAGCTTTATAAAAAACAACTGCATTCAAATACACTAATGAGTTATGGTTATTTCCTGGATCTTTCAAAAATTACAAAAAGGAATCTTTATAAAGTGAACTGCATAGGTACATTAAAATGTGGTAGGAAATATTACAATTTTCTATGCATATGTAGAGAGAAGAATGAAAAGAGATGGAACCATGGATGGATGATAAGAAATTCATACTATATATTGCTTTAGGGGCTTTTAAAGGTTAATTTTAAATATTCATAAATTTCAAGATAGCTTTAGGCTTCCAGAAAACTTGTACCCGTCACCCAGTTATACCTAGTTCACATTCTTCTAAACTACAAAAACACTATCAGTGCACTAGCGTTGTTAGCAAAAGCCACATTTTGTTTGGCTTTGACTTAATGTTCTTCTCCTAACCCAGGATCCCTTGTGTGTCATTGTGTCTCATTAAACCACTGTATCTCCTTAGATTCCTTCTAGACTGGGGCTGATTCTCAGATCTTCCTGAGATTTAGATGGCCATGGCAAGATTTTGAGTTCAAGGTACTTTGTAGGATGGCCACAAAATGAGTTTGCCTTTCCCCCAATCATGATTGGGTTGAGGTTTTTGGAAAAAAGAACAAAAGGCACTCATTCTCATTGTTGGGGTAACTGCTCCTCCACCCCCATAAGAAGCTTCCTGAAACCTGGCAGGCTACAACCTTAAGGGTAAAGGAGCCTGCAAAGGGAAGGCTTACTGGGCATAAATGTATGGGAAGCTCCTTGCCCCTGAGGCTTCTGCTCCAAGTGGAGCACTCACTGGAGCCAGGCTCCAGTATTCTAGCAGCAACTGCAGGGAGGACTCATTGCTGCCACAGTCTCTAAGACTGTGCACTCAGCAGGGCTGCAGAAATGAAACTGCTTTTCCTACAAATGTTTCTGGCCTCCACCACTTCCGAAACTAGTGGGTGCAGACTTCAGCCCTGCAGTGTTGGAAGCTTGGGGTTCAAACCATTAACAGTCAGCAACCTGCAGACCTGCACTGTAGGGGACTGCCTCAGCTGGCATCCTAGGGGGGTTTTGTTGTGTGTTGACTCTCACTAGTACCTCTGGCTGGCCTTTAGCTCATACGTAGACCAGCCTGGCCTTGAACTCACAGAGTTTTGCCTGTCTCTGTACCTGGAGTGCTGGGATTAAACACATGTGCCACCACACCTTGCTTCTCCTAGAGATTTTGAGCTGCAACACTTCTTAGGGCTCTAAGGACCCTGGCTAACATCCTACTGCTAGGATAGGGTTCAAACCTGATTCGTTTATATCCTGTGTGGCAATCTCTCTTCAATTGTTTTGCTTAAAGGTTAATTCTGAGTTGATAAAGCTTCCTGTGTGTTCCTGACAAACACAGTGCGTGTTTAAATCTTTGCTTTCTGTGTACTCCATTCTTGGGGAGGGTGTGACAAGAACCTATTGGGAGAGAGAAGATCATCTCCGCTAACCACTTCATCAGCATATCACCCCAGGGGCCCTGGCCATGAACAACACCACAGCTGGGAAGTGCCTGCCTCATTTTTATACTCATAGCCCTCTCCAAGCGTATTCTTTGGAAGAAAGTAACATTATTCAGCCTGGACTGAAGGAATAGTAAATATAAAATAGAAAATAAAATATAAAATATACTTCATCTACTTAAGGGGAGGAGGCAGTATATACACAAAATACATGGAATTTTTTTTACAGATTTGCCAAGTCTCATTTATGAACCACTTATTTGTCAGTATGGATTTGAGGATATTAACTTTGTGCTTTGGGTTAGAACCCAATACATTATGATTTATTTTATTGCTCAAATTGTGTCTGTCAGGGGGAGCTCTTAAAGTTGTCACTTGAGTCCCCATCGTTATGTTGCACATCTTTATTTTCTGCAGAATATGCTCCAGGGTCATCTTGTATAACCTCGCCCCAACCCTAGAATCTGTCATCTGCCTCTTTATTTCATGTTGGAGTTTAGAAAGTGAGTGCTAGATGTCCTTGTTGTCCCTGGTATTGGGATTTATGCAACAGGCTATGTGAGGGATTCATAAATCATACCACAGGACAGGTCCCACTTGGGAGATTTTATTAGGGGAGGGATTACAGAGAGTCTCTCTGGGTAAGGTGGGAATGAGAGAGAGGTGTGGGGAAAAGTCCTTTTATAAGCACATATAAGCACTTGTCCTTTTACAAGCACATGTGGCTTGTGGCAGTCATGAAAGTATCCTGCTGTCACTGAGCCTCTGGGAATGTCTGTGGAGGTGCCTGATGTCTGGCCTATCAAGTCTCCTGGGGGCTGGCTATGGAGATGCCTGGGCTGTGGCAATTTCTTCCTTTACATTCTTCCTTAGCCAATGGAGGAAAAAAAAAAAAAAGGATGTATACTAATTTGTGTATAGACTCCAAGAAGTCGGAATTTCCCCATAAATGGTACATTAGGAGGAAAATGTTGAAGCCTGGTGCCAGTCAAAGGTAGAGCTTATGTGCATAAAGTGGCTTCTAACCTTTCAGACCACCTTGCAGGAGATACTGGCAACAAGGTGATGGTGGCAAGGCCACGTCTTGACGAGAAACTACTTAGTTGACCTCTTGCCTTCTATTTAAGCCTAAAGTTTATGTCAGGACTCTGTAGATGGGGCCGGGAAAATTGGTACAGCCATGATACTCCTTTGTTCCATTTCCTAAAGTGACACTGACTTAATCTCCTTTTCCCGTTGTTTAAAGAGACTGGCTGAAGCTAGTCTGTAATTCCAACACTCAGGGAGATAGAGTCAGGCGGATCGCTGTGAGCGAGTCCAGGACAGCCAGGGCTACACAGAGAAACCCTGTCTCAAAAAACGAGAGAGGAGAGAGAGAGAGGCTGAAGTTGACATGACTCTTAAGGGGCCTGACAGGGCTGAGGCTGAGTCTAACTCCAGTAACATAGCTATCATACATCGAGTCTCATCCTGCATCCCTTTTCATTATTTACTTCATGTGTTGGGCATAGGACACATGTCATGGCACACTTTTGTAAGTCAGGGGATACTTGCAGGACCCCTAGACTTGAATTCCAGTGGTCAGGCCTGGCAGTAAGTACCCGTGCCTGCTAGGCCATCTCATCACACTATCACACTCTCTTGAATTAACTTTTCCGATCTGTATTTTCTGCTTCATGTTAGTCTTCTCAGGGCTTGGGGTACCAGAGATTTTCACTCACCTCTTTTCTTTTTCTTTCTTCTTCTCTCCCCTCTTCTCTTTTGTGATTCTTCTATGATGTATTTTTCTCATTCATCTCTTTCAAGTACCACAGGTCCTATTGTCCCCTTGTCTTACACTGTTTAAATAGTCCTGTCAATTCTTTAAGATTTTAGAGAAATCAAAAGATCTTAAATTTCCTTTGAAATGATGGACGATTTTTCTCAGCTTCTGAATCCATTTCTGCATGTCTTTCAGTGCATTTTGCTCTTTTCTGCTTCCCTTCTGTGGTAGTATCTACTTGCTCTCTGCTCTGTCCTACTAGTCCTTTATAGTCAGCTGAGGTCAAGGGTGAAGACAGATGGGATGGTCATTAAGTTAGCTAGCAGCTTTTTTTTTTTTTCAGGTTATTTATCAACTAGCCCAAGGAAATGAGTGATCATTAATTGTTGGAGTTCAAGGGGCTGTGTGGTGGCCTAAGCTTTAAGGCCTTCACTCATTTTAAGTGGACAATTCACACTATCTCATTTGACTAGCAAGGAGAAGGGATGGTGGCAACACACCATCAGAGCCCACAGGCAGCTTCAGTTTCCTCTGTGGTGTAGAGTTTGGCCTAGGAACATTCTCTGCTTCTCCCCGGGGCAAGCCATGTTCTTAGGTCTGACCAAAATAAGCAGAGATCTTCCTAGAAAGACCCCTTCGTAATGTAACAGCTTATTTCAGGGAAACGTTTTCAGTCAAACATCTTAGAAAGCAGGGTTAGCTTTAATTTTCCTCTGGACTTTGATTTCACAATATTTCATGTACCTTTTGTAGTTTGTAGCCTGGGCTTTTGACCACGTCTTTATGTTATGGAGGATGGAAAGGCCTTTTGTTTTTGTGTTTCCGTTATTTTTTTAAGGGGGTGGGATGTAGAGGGTGGTGAGCTAAGGGCAGACTCTTTCTGTTCTATTGTAGATTTCTGCAAGTTTTAAGGTAGTGTAAAATGCTTTGTTCAATTATACTTCACTGGAATAGCCCAGGGTTTTCTAAGTCTTTCTTCCCTGACCCCCTCTCCAAATTGGCAAAGTCAAACAACCTAACAGTGGATAAATGTCATTTATCAAGTACTCAGCGTTAGCATGTCCGTGTGCTCAGAAGACCCCACATCAGGCCCACCTTCAGAGTCTAGTCTGCGTTATGTTCTACCCACCCTTTCCTCTCTGTATCTGCCCTCCTGAAAGCCCAGTTTACTTGTCTCCTCTCTAACTAATGCAGGAGTAGCCTTGGAGTAGGCAAATGATTTTGCTGTCTGAATTTTATGAATTTCACTTCATGAAAGTGGGAATGAAGGTTCAGTGGTTATGAATGCTTTCTGCTCTTCTAGGTGACCTGAGTTCAGTTCCCACCACCCACGCTGGGTAGCTCACCTCCTCTAGGAACAGCTAAACAAACAAACAAATAAATAAATGAACTATAAAGCCTTGAACAGGCAAAATGAGCTCTTTATAAAACACACTACCAAACTCTCTGTTTGATAGTAAATACTGATTCCTGGGTTGAGAACTGATGATCGTCAAACCAAAGAGGAGTAGGGCAGCTCCCTGCCTGTGTTGCACATGGAAACTAAATGCCCAGTTTTGCTGTTTATTTTTGCTTTTTTGAGACAGGGTTTTGGCAGCACAGGCTCGCCTTGAACTTTCTAGGCAGCCAAAGCTACTCTTGAACTACTGATCCTCCTACCTCCACCCACTAAGTGTCAGGATTACAAACCAGTACCACCAAGGCAGCTGATCTGTATTCCCCACACTCTTACTCTATGAGCTAATCTTGTGGACAGCCAACATTCTTTGTGAGCTAATAAATCCTCTGTTGAGAGTATTTTCATCTTCATAGAAGCTTCCCACAGAGTAGAAAACACCACTTCACTTTCATTTGGCAGTGTCATTCTTTATTGAGCAATGGATCTTGGGTACACAAGTCACAGATTTTAATGAGAAATGTAACAGCATTTGCTTGGATCACCATGTCATGAACACACTATGAAGCCGCACACCAAGAACTTCATTCGTATTTACAGAAACTGAAAAGTCATAAAGAAACCTTAAGACAGACAAACTTCAGGAAAACATTCTAAGGCTTGCACAACCATGTAAAATTAATTATAGGAGTAATGGGGTGGATAAGAGCAGGCACACAGTACTCGATCAAGAATCCTGGCCTTTATGTCAGGGAGTCAGTTCTACTGCTTTGCAGGTCACACCTAACTAAGCACTGAGTAAGTAAACACAACCTTCCTGACAAGCAGACTCCAGTCAGCACATCTCTCTCATTGTATTTTGAAGGAAACACTCATGGTCACCATGACAGCTCTTAGAAATGACTACAGCAAAATTCCTGTTTGCCTTCTTGAGTCTCATCATCCTGCTCATCTTTAAGGATAACACTGGACAACAGGGTCCAACGTCAGTGACTCCCTGAGCATGTGACTATTCCTGATAACCTATAGCCTTGACACTGTTGTGGTCTCTGGCCAGCACACCCTACCTCTAATCTTCCTGTACAAAACTGTGGGTGGAATCTGGGTCCCAGATCCCTAATTCTCCGTCCTGTTCTATAAATTCCACAAACTGTTTCAAAAAAGGCCCTGCCAGCTAGCTCCCTATCTGCTCACCTAATGCAGAGATTAGCGGGTGAGGTATTCCTTCTTACTTTTTCTATTTCTTATCAGCCACCCAAGCTGCTTGGTGACATTTGGCTTCAACTGGTGTCAACCAGCTTTTTTTTCTCAGAAAACAGACATGACCCTAGAGATGCTGCTAGCTGCTGGTCAGCACCAGCTCCTGCATGTGAGCACCGACAGCCCCACTTCTGTTTCCTCAGTCGTTTTCTGCTTGTATAACCTATCACCTATATTAAACACTACCTCTGTTCTGTTAGTCAGACTCCTGTCATTGCAAATGACACACATACATTTAAAAGAGGAAAAGTTAAGCCTATTCATTTAAGCCCATGATTGGCTGGTTGTTGTTTGGGCGCCTGAGAGAACTAGAATATTGTAGAAAGGAATGCACAGTGAACAAAGCTGCTCAGATTACAGAAGATAGGCAGCAGAAGGAGAGGAGAGACGATCCTCACAGGATACTCCCCTAATGATTTTACTTCCTGATACTAGGCACCATTTATACAAGCTCCACCTCCTCCCAGCAGCACCAGAGGCTAGATATACATAAGCTTTAGGGGCCATTCAAGAACTTAGCTATTGCAGTCTTTAAATACCTAGTGTAAGTACTGTTTTCCTGACTGGACTGTGAATCCATTAAAGCTATAGAGTACTCAGAACTTCCAAACTCCAAGTAAGCAATTCACAATTTAAAAATATATATATATTATTAAATTATTTGTTTTTAATTGAAGATAAAGACAACATTTCTGATCAGTTTCGCCTCCATCATTTCCTCCCAAGTCCTCCCCATCCTTCTAATTCCATGCCTTCTTTCACTCTCTTTTACGAAAAAAAAAAAACTAGACAAATAAAAAGACAAACAAGGATCAAACAAAATAAATAAGAAAAAATGAAACTAAGGAGCATGAGAAATCCATACATACACATAAACACACACACAGAGAGACCATAAAAATCTCACACTTGGAAACCATTATATACAAGAAGACCAAAGTTATACAAGGTTAAAAAAAGAAACCAAACAAAGCAATATGAGAAAAAGGATCTTTTAATGACATTTATTTTGTATTGAAGCTTGTATAAGTAAAATTAGCTGTGTATATAGTTCTATGGATTTTGACAAATACTTAGAAATGAGCATCTGTCACTAAAATGGCAACACAGAACAGCTTACTCACCCAGGTTTCTCCTGTTGTCCTTTAGAGACCGTCCCTTCCCCTAGCCCCAAGCTCTGGTGGAGACACTGTCATGCTCTTCATTCCCATCCTTTTCTCTTCTCTGGAAAGTCATATAAACGAAAGCATACATCATGCAGTTTTGAGTTGCTCTTATTTCAATAAGCAAAAATCAAATTCAAGATTTTTTTTGACTGAACTTTAAATACCACATATTACAGTATAGTTCAGATTCTGCTCTGGTGAGTGCCATGAAAGCCTTAATCCATTTTTTATTGCCATATAATAAATTACAAGAAATTTAGGGACTTAACAGAATATCCATTTATAGCCTCTGTTTAGGGTGCCACAAAGCTGCTGTGGGACAGGGTTCAGTCTCATTTAAGCTCATGAAAGTGGTGATGAGATGATGTGCATGAGACAGCCCATGCCAGACTGCTGCTGTCCCAGCTAAACATATCTGCAGTGTGTTTCAAACTTGGCAAACTGCAGAGTAGGTGATCCCTGCCGCCTCAAAATCCACTTGAACTTCAAGTCTACAGAAGCTGTAATTTGCCTGCTCTTGTGAACAGGACACAGGCAGCATGGGCTCATTGTGAATGAGAATGACTTCTGCTTTCTAATGAGTTTGGTTGATTTCTCTCTAAAAATAACTCGAACTTCCTGTGCTTTGTTGTAGAGCCCTAGAAAGTGCTTAAGGGTGAAAGGATTAATCAGTATCTGGCTGCTGTTATTTCTACAAGTAACCCGTATAAATACACCATATGTTTAGGAAATGACGTCTAATTAGAGCCTCTGTTGGCAGCTTTCTAAGGGCAGGCCCCAGCTATGAGCATGGGGCCAGGTCCTTGGGGCTCAGGTGGGTGGAGCATGGAGGGGTGGTAAATAAGGCCAAAGCCTTATTTGTTTTATTTACTTTAGCGTCTACTTATGGGGAAAGTCTCAAATGCATCAGTCAACAGTTTTGAAGTCTGGGTAGGAGTGTTTCTTCTGCTCCCATGTGAACATGAAAGCTCCAATAAAAACAACTGACAGGAAGTGAAGAAAGCACTACAAAGAAGGCTTAAAACAGAAGCATTAAAATCCCTGCCTGCTGAAACAAAAATAACTTCACTGGAAAAACACTACTATCTTAATTTTTGTGTGGTGGTAATGCAGACTCTCCCCAGCACTGGGAGGGCAGAACTGTTTTCCACAGTGCATGTAATTTCCCTGTTGGCAGCATGATCTAGATGCAAAATCCTATACTGAGGCATGCCCATAAACACCACACAGTATCTTCTATCTTCTTCCATCTCCGGCCGCCATACTACTGCTGGGTGCTCACGGAGGAAGAATTCCTTGCAGCCTGATTCTGCTGCACAGCCCTGACACAGGGCCTGTCCCGGGGTGCCCAGTGACACTCCTTTGGAGAAAACTGATTTTCCCTTTAACAATGGGTATCAAACGCAGACAGCTTCTTGGTTAGGGTACAGACTCTGTCCACTTGCCCTCTCTGTGCTGAGATTTTTGTCCTGTTTGAACTTGTGTAGGTCTGTGCATGTTGTCCATCTCTCTGAAATCATGTGTTACCTGCCCTGAAGCATTGGGAAGATTCTGTTTCTTTGGATTCATCCATCATCAAAATAAAAAAAAAAAAAAACAACAACAACAACCATCTTTCCTTGTCCACTAGAGGACTCTGTCTTCACAAGCCCTTTAGTGACAGTTTGGTAATCAGGTTTGCTCTTTGGTAGCACTTATGTGACTTCTCAATTTCTCCTACTTTCAGGTTGTTCATGAAACTAGAAATGTCATCCCTGCTTGATTTTTTTTTTCAATTAGCCAAGTTAAATCCTTCCTTCCTCTCACACTTTTGTGTGAACAGAATATGTATTATTAAACAAAAATAAATTTAAAAATATAAACAAACAAACAAAGCCAGGCACGGTTGCATATACCTGTAACCCCAGCACCAGGGGTGTGGAAACAGAAAGGTCCTGAGAGCTCTCGGTCAACAAGACTACCCAGAATGCTAGGCTTCTAGATTACTGAGAGACATTTTCTCAAAGCAGTAAGGTAAAGTGCCAGAAGATATACACCTGACATACTGCTCTGGTCTCTAAATGCATGTCCGCCTACACACTCAACACAGAAACAGACACACACACATACACACACATACAGTGCCGTTTACCAGGTCAATACTACATGTATATGTGTATACATATATGTAATATGTATATGACACACATACCATGGTTTTCTTAATCTCTTCTAACAGGTATCACACTGACAGAGTAGCTAAAACTGGGCTGCAACCTGAAATTTGTAGTAGTACATTGTCATGTTCCAGGGCCAAAATGTAGAAAACAGATCCATCAATTCAGAGAACATGGACCTCCAACCCAGTCTCAAAAACATCACTAACACCGATTCCCAGGAACAGTAAGAGGGTGGGACCACAGGTCTGTCTTTAGTCACGCATGGCCAACTGTTTACAGCTGGGCAGTAAAACTATCAGCTCAATACAGAAATCTGGTTCAATTTCAACTTTTAGGGATTTCTAATAATATAAACTACATAACATGGTTTCAAAATAATGTGCTGTAAGAAGGTTTGCTTCTATTCCCAGTTTCCTGCCCTGTTTCACTAAATATGCATGACTTATCTTTGTATTTAACAAGTAAATAGCCCAGCATGGTGCCCGCACGCCTGTGATCCCAGCACTTTGGGGAGGCAGAGGCTGGCGGATTTCTGTGAGTTTGAGGCTAGCATGGCCTACAAAGCGGGTCCAGGACAGCCAAGGCTACACAGGGAAACCCTGTTTCAGAAACAAAACAAAACAAAACAAAACAAAACAAAACAAAACAACAACAACAACAACAAAACAGGTAAATACATGTACTCATTTCCTCTTTTTAGACAACTATGGCTTACCTACCTGGCTCCTAGAGAGAGACTGCCTCGAGTGTCTCTGCATTTGAACTGGAACACTGACGTTTTCCTTACGACGAAGACCGAAGCGTCAGCTCTTCCGGAGCCGTGTGTCTAGTTGATGCTGTACATCTTGGGACTTGTTACTTTTCAACATCAGGTAATCCAAGTCCTCATCATAAACTCTCAATCATTTCCTACATACAGTTTTTCCTGAGATACATGTTATATGTTACATACCGGTAACATTCCAAGTATCTACTTCCTCATCTTCCTATTTTTACCAAGCAGTGTATTACAAGGACTATTTCTCGGTAATATTCGGAGACCTTTTAATTCTTTTTGGCAGTGCCACAGAAGCACACGGTGTGGATGTGTGCTAGGATAGCTTTTCCTTGACAGACACTGGCTCATTCTAGTCTTTTGCCACTCCAACTAGTACAGCAGTTACTGCACGTTAACCGTTTTCTTGTAGATAAGCAATTAATTTCACATACTATTTTGTTTTGTATAAAATTTATGTAATAAGTTCTTTATATTAAAGGATATCAGCCAGGAGTGGTGGACACACCTGTAGTCTCAACACTTAGGAGGCTGAGACAGGATGATCACAAAGGCCAGCACTGGAAACAGATTTTGTTTTTAAAATCAAAGCAAGATAGATAGGAATCAAAAGGTGATACAAAACAAGATATATTTGTGTTTATTTTTCATTAAAATTTCCCACAGAGCTTGATATATTATTTTTAAAAAGTTAAACTAAATCACAATCCAGATATCAATATAAGCATTTTCTTATTTCCTCCAATCACTTCTACCATTGGATGTTGTCAATTCTGCTAAATTTTTGCCAAGGTGATGGGACATCTAATTCAACGGTTTTCAATCCTGTGGGTCACGCACTCTCTGGGGGTCAAACGACTCTTTTACAGGAGTCACAAAACAGATATCTTGCATATTAGATATTTACATTACAATTCATAACAGTAGCAAAATAATAGTTATAAAGTAACAACAAAAATTTTTTATGGTCACCACAACATGAGGAACTGTATTAAAAGGATGGCAGCATTAGAAAGGTTGAGAACCATTGTTCTAATTGTTCCTTTAACCTGTGTTCCCTGACTAATACTGAGGTCAAGGGTTGCTATGTATTTATTAAGAACTAAAATTATTGACTTGTTTTTCTTATCAATTAGTGTAATGTCGGTATGTCCACTCTACCGAGCCTTTTTTAAAATTTTTACCTACTACTTTGTAGGCCCAAGAATATTTTAATTCTTACATTTTCTGGTTCTTTCTTCTTAGACATTTTATATATGTAAGACTTGAAGAACCTGTTAGAAAACAATAGTATGTGTTCATTTACCCTGATACTCATACACATAGCTGCATTAAAATATAGATATTTAAAGCCTCCCCCACTTTGATCTTGTTATATGTCAAGGTTATTCTGAATAAAAACAAAAACACAGAATTAAGATTAAAAGTTTATGTCAATAAACTTACAAAATCATCTGGCTAAACACCTCATTTAGCCAATTAATTCCCTAACCCACTATACCGTGTTTTGTTTTTTTGTTTGTTTGTTTGTTTTTTATAGAGAATTTTTCTTGGAACTTCTGTTTTCTATTTCAATTGAAACTTATTGTCATTTAGGTCTTCTGCAAAGCTATGGTTCTAAGATTCCCCATGTACAGTGAATTTCCCTCATTTCCCACCCTGGCTATACCTATTCATGACTAGATCACCTCATATCTTAATTTTACAACGTATTTTGGTAGTCCACAGGTTTCAAATGATAATGATAAGGTAAAAGAAATAGATTTTTTGAAAGCTTACATATATGAAAATATATTTATTATCTGATATATAAACTGAAACCTTACTGGTACAGAATTGTGCTGAAATTTTTTCTTCAAAATTTATAGTCATCTCTCCTTGTATTTTATAAAATAGCTTTTATCTCATGGATGACTTTTGTTTTTATCCTTACCTCGTCACAGACTTTAGAATCATAATGTGTTTAGTGTCATGATCTGAATGTATACCTGCCCTCCATCAATGATGAACCAACCCAAACCTTAATCTCCGATAATCACAATAATAATATAGAAAACGGAACCTTTAAGAAGTAACTAGGTCCTAGAAGTGAAGCTCTCATGAATAATGCCTTTAAGAGCACTGACGGGAGACCAGCAAGATGGCTCAGGAGTAAAGGTACTTGTTGCCAAGCCTGTGCTCAATCCTGGAACAACTTACCCACACACAACTCTGACCTCCAGATATACTGTAATGCACATGTACACACACACACACACACACACTTAAAAAGAGGCCTAACATAGCCTGTTTGCCTTCTCCCACTATGTGAAGACGTAACAAGTAGGTGCCTTCTACTAGGAACGTGACCTCACCTAAAAACAAATAAGCTGAAGGCTTCATCTTGAATGGAAACGTCCAAAACATGAAAAACTAGTATCACTTTCTTATAAGCTACTTTGAGCTTTTTAAAGCAGCTCAAAAGGAGTGAGAAAGTTGAAATGCTAATTCCCAATACAAAGGGAGGCCTTTTAGACGTCATTATGTCATGAGGATGAGGCCCTTATGAACGAGATTAGTATCCTTAAGAGGTCCCAGAGAACCAGCTAGTCCATTTCTATCTTCTAAGGACACAACTAGGATGTTCGTTTGGACCAGAAATGAAGATTCTTGCCAGACAAATATTTGATTTCTTGATCTGTAATGTCTTAGTCTCCAGAACAGTGAAAAATAAATATCTGCCACTTTATGTTATTTTAATACATAGCAACAGGCCAATGAAGGCATGAGTATGAGTCTTTTCACTATGTACTTTGTGAGACCTTCAACTCCAAAACTTTGCATTCATTTTTCTTCATATTTACTTGGGTTGTAAAAGTTCTGAAATAATAAAAAGTAAAGAAATTTCAGATCACCTTTACAAAGTAAAAGTAAAAATGGAGAATTATTCCATGAAATTTCATAGGTAAGAATTCTGAAAACAGGAAAGAAATTGGCATGGTTTGGAAGTACAAATATGAATAATCTATGTTCAAGTGAACGTTTTTTCCTTGTTATATTTTGAAACACCCAAAAGTTTTAAGTTCCTGGCTACACTTTATGATAAGTCAGCCACGAATAAGCATCTAGAAGACTGACGACAGGGACATTAAGTAACCCACTCTACCTTTAGCTCGCTCGCTCTACTACTGGCTCTTACCGTTCCTCAACTATACTAAGCACATCCCTGGATGTAGGCACTGCTGTTTACTATTTCTTCTTCCTGATCATTCTTACCCCACAAATTCCCATTTGTATGACTTTGGTCTAAGTTTTTTAACATTTCAGAACTGGTGGAAATTGCAAAAACCAAACATTCATTTTCCTTTTACATCAATATGATGGAGTCTATGATTCCACAGAGAAATTAATATGCTTCACTGTAAGAAAAAAAATACCTCTATGAATAACAGATTGTTTTGCCTTATTGCTTAAAGTGGTGAAATAAAGAGGAAAAGTTTGAAAAAAAAATTTAGAAGTGCTTTTTCCCACTTAGAGTTCTTAGAGTAAAATTCATAAATAAAACAAACCTGAAGAAATGCTTCAAAGAAAACATGCCGGAAAGAGAACATTATATAGAAAACCATGGTCAGTTCCTGAGGCAAGACCACATGAGAAAATATGGACCAGTGACAGAAATTAGAACATGTGCTAGGATTTAAAGGGCAAAACCAACCAATCAAGATTCAACAGTTAGTTTAGCTATTATTGTATAACACTATCCTCAAAAACAGCCATCTGCTGACATTAGTGTTCATCGTCTGGGCAAGAATGTGAGGCAAAGAGCATAAAGCAAGGATATTTATAGAAAAACAAAATAGTTCTTTAATATTTTTGAAAAAGTAATACACCATTTCCCACTGCAAGTCTCATCATACAGAATAAACACCCTGAGATACACACTCAATCTGTGACACAGCAGTTTCCGAATGATTCATTCAGTGAGCTTCTGAGAAATAAAAACATGAGTATGAATTGAAAAAGCCAACACTGACAGGTGCTTAACAGTGGTAAAATATACTTTTATTTACTTTTGTAAGTCAGAAGGTTGTAAAAAAAATTATTGCTAAAGTAGATACCAAGCAAAACAGAAAGGTGCTTTAGAAGTCCAGTTACCTTGGAGTTTATTTAAACTAAGGGAAGGTCATGTTTTCATGCAATACATACTTGGTTCTTTAAATAACAATTGTGACAAACAGCAGAAGGAATTAGAGAATGCTGCACTTGTGATCCATACAAAACATCAACATCTTGGGTTGTACATAATTAAAGAAACATCTCACTTTTCGAATTACGGTAATAGCCAATATATAGAGGCATGCCTTTATGTGGGCATAAGAATGCAATTTAGAAAAGAAAAAAAAATCACACGGGAATTACTCAATTTCTTCAAAATCACTGAGCAAGAAAAGCAACATTGAACTTCCATACTGATTTTATGCAGCTTCTATACAGTACCTTGACTTAAATCCAAGAGCAAAGTTAAGACTCTCCTCCTCTATTTTTGGTAAACAACTGCATGGTAAACTTAGATGACTTCCCTCTGGATTTTACCTGGGAGTGGCCTTTTTAATATTTTATTTAAAAGAGGGCAGGTTTGGCACTTTTATACTGATGTCACCAATGTTAATATTTCTTGGGATCTCAGGAAGATTCATATTCTTTACAGCTGATACAGCACGGGCTGGAGCTCCCGCTAAGCCAGCCTGTATACGGAAGCAAATAAAAGAAAAAGAAAATGTACAACTCAGGTGTAGCTCATTACAAACAAACCAAGCAATGGAAGACAATGATAAAAGATTTTCACATAACAAGCTTAGAGACCAGATGGTAGTTTGAATCAGTATGAGATGGTTACTTTGAAATACTAATCTATAAAGAGAAAACAGTTGACACATTAGAAAATACAGTGAATACATGCAATAACAATGTAAAGAAAGATTTAAGAACGAGGTATGTGTGCTACCCAGATACCACACACAATGTTCAAATAAAAGCTAAATTTTTAGGTACAATTTAACAGTCATGAATTTTGAAGAGTTTATATTAGTTTCCTTATTAAACATCTGGTTTTTTATTTTAAAATAGAAATTATAATCAATATATGTTTGTGAGATAAAAGTAACAGTAATTATTTAATGTCTTCATTCAGGGCTAAACCCTTACAACATTTCAAAATACTGAAATTGGTCTTAATACTGTGGGGGGGCTCTTCCAAGCTTTTCTAAAAAGGATCTAAGACACTTAAAAAAAAAATCAGGGAAGTCTTAGTCCAAAAGGAATAATTCTTCCCAAAACTGAAACTTCATTGAGACTCTCCCGAGCTAGCCATCAGTGGAAATCTAATGACTAAACATGCTTTGTCATCTGAAGTAGACTCAACAACACATGCTGAGTTTCAATCACACAAACTTGGAGAAATAGCATATATAATGAATTTAAATTTACAGTTATCACCATTAGTGCATAATATTTGGTTTCCTTTAATAGAAACATTTATAATTTATCAAATAATTTGAAAAAACTAAGCTTAAAAATGAAGGAAAAATACATACATATATAACTTTTTGAGTTGTATTAATAGGCTTCACTATCAAGATTTAACATATACCAATACAATTTCGTCATTTTAAAAAAATTCAGACTATATAAAAGCAAAGCCAAGAAATACATCTGAGTTCAGTGGCACTGTTTTACATAAAACAAACAAACAAAAAAATCTTCCCCTCTGATCAGTTACACATATGAAAAGACAATGTCCATGAAATTAGATGTAATAGTTTTAAAGTCCCTTTTCATACTTTAAGTGTTTTTCTTCTGTAATCCTACCTCTTTTAATTAAAATAATAATAATAATAAAGCTGTTGTTACCTGAGAAAAATCTTGACTGATACAAAATAGGCCAGTGTAAACTATTTGCTGAATAAAGGATACAAACATTGTTAAGCAATAAAATAAAAGCCATGGATTATCAATTTAGGATTGGAAATAGAAAAATTAGTAAAATTTTATTAATAATAGATATGGTCTACACAGGCAATGATATGAGTGATAATGGATGAAAGCTCCATACCCAAGTCCAGAGAGGGTGGGAGAATTCAATTTCTGTAATTTAATGAAGGTTGTTTTTGATGCAAGACTGAAAATTTGGTTGACCTCTTCATTTGTACCTACCTGAAAGAATGAAGCTTATGGTACAGCCCACTTCCTTCCCACCCCCCAAGATATTAAAGATATAACTAAATATCGTATCTTCAAAATAATATAACTGAATATATAGCATATTGAAAGGATCTTTAATTTGATAATTTCAAAAGTCCTAGCTATCAAAATTTAGAATGACTTAGGATCAAAGAAGAATCCAGTTCAAAGAGATTTAATACCCTGTAAGTTTTCTTTTCTCAAAAGTATGTTGTCTGCAATGAAACAGAAATTATTTTAAAGCTGTAAAAATCTGGAGCTACCATAATTTTTCCAGGTAAAGGAATTGGTAAATTTTCAAATTCCAAGATCAGTTTGCTATTATTGTAGTGTGGAATTTCCATAAAGGCTTATATATGAAAAGTTGACTATGGAAAATTATTTGAATGTAAATATTTTAAAATCTATACATTGAAAGACTTTATTATTGTGAAAGAATATATGTCTTATTTTACTGGTTTTATATTTTACCATTATAAACGGGAGATCTATTTCTCTGTATTAACTACCAAGAAGCCTTGTTTTCTATAAAACCCTGATGGTATAGCTAACTAAGCTCAGGAAAAGAAAAAGAGAAACATTCTGTTACATTTCATTAAACCATTTTTATGACCAAAGATGGTGTCAACTCTTAGCTGCTAATGAAAATATATAAAGTCACCACAGAAACTGATGCCACTGGCATTTATGTGCCACATAGTGCTATGCAAAACAAGAAGTTTCTAAGTGCAACAATCTAGACCTCTTCTAAACATATGCAGCAAGCCATAGACATGCAGAGGATGGGAGCTATTTAGACCACGCAGATGAATTAGCAGAATCAAATTATTTCTCAAGCATGTTCAATGCTTTTGTGTAGTACATATATCAGGAAAGTAAAGGACAGTAAAAGATGAAATATACATTTTAACGTTAACTAAGCTAATACTTAAAGAGATCAGATTCTGCAGAATATATGAAGAAAAATAGGACTACTGATCACTTCGTAAAGCTTACATGAGTTACAGATGTTTAAAGATAAATTATGACTTAAACAAAAAGACTGTGTTACTCAAATAACACCAAAACAGAAAATAAATTTCATTTTCAGATGTCCATGACTGTCAAGTCTGAAATAGTTTTATTAAAACATAAAATGTGGAAAAGGTAATTTCCCATTAGGAAAAAAAAAGTCAGTTTTCTGACAGAGGTGAAAGAAATTTCCATCTTGGCTAAGTTTTTGTTTTTTGTTTGTTTGTTTGTTTTTTGTTTTGTTTTTAAAGAACTACTTGAAGCAAATAACTTTTACTAACAACTTTTCCAGCAATAACATCTACAGTAATTAAGTTTACTTCACTTTTTACTGGTATATTATATATATAAAATTTTAAATGTAAAATTAAGCTACTCTTAACAGTACATCATAGCTCATAAAGATTTAGGGTTGCATAGTAGACACAAAGCAAACACAAGAAGAATGAAGTTCCACTGGAGAAATAACTTGCTTCCATCGGTTACACTAGCACACTACCATGGCAGCTAAGCAGCAGCCACTCAACTAACAAAAACAAATATATGGATCCAAAGCAGCTAAGAGTATGAACTGGATGAAAGAATGAAGTACCACAGAGAAAAGAATGGTCATGTTTTCTCTCCCATGAGATTAAATAAATTAACAGAATTCAGAGAAAGAAAACAAAATGAAGTCTGCAGGTATACCAAAATGAGGCCAAACAGATAGAAGACTTGTACAGACATACTCTTGGGAATTTCAAGCACCTGAATCACAAAGATAATAATGGATGAATATGATTTGTTTTTGGTTTTGTTTTTAAATTGCCAGACCCAAAAATAAACAAAATATGTGAAAGCAAAACTGAAAAAGCAGCACTGCTAAAATATATTTGAAAGAACCTGGAAACTTCCTTTTCTTCATGCAGTAATCAATTTTCTTGAAGAAAAATAGAAATTAAGTTTATTATTAATCATTTCATAATGTATACAGTGCCATTCTACCATCTTAAAATATTTTCTTCAAGTTTGAAATATAGCATTATAAGATGGTAGCTGGAATAAACTACACAAACTAAAAAGTCTTTACCCTTCCTTCTGGAAACTGCTATATGAACATTCATAATTTTGACCTAACAGCCAAATCAAATAAGACCAAAATCAATAAACATGGTATTAAATGGTTTCAGACTCAAAATCATTAACAAAATAATGATGTTTTAAATTAATGCTTTTCAGTAAACAGAAGGTCTCAAATCTTTTAATTTCTTAGTGGAAGGCAGATTAACTTTTAATGTGGGAATTTATATATCCTTGTTCTTTCAGAGCAGAGTGTCATCACCTGTAATCCCAGAACTCAGTTAAAAGTCAGCCTGAGCTATATAGCCAGACTGTATCTCAAAAAAATAAAAAAAAAAAAAAAAAAAAACACAAAAAAAACCCCAAAAAAGCAAAGCAGGTATCTTTCTTGCTTTGAAGGCAGTGCTTAACATGACAATTACAAACATTAGAAATCTTGATGACAATCTAGTGAGCTAGACCTACAGTATTTTAGAAAGAATTTTAGCGAAATTTCAATGTTCAAAACTTTTGAACCCTAAAAACATTAACTTAATATCATCTTCAGCTTCAGTTTTAATCTCTCTCCTCTTCCTCTCCCCCCTAGCCCCAGAGTTTTAGTATCTGACACAGAATTTGCCTGGGTAAAATAAATACAGTAGACTGATAACATTCATGGGCTGATTTTAGGTAGTTTTGACCATAGCATGTAACCTCAGGGGTCCTTACAGTAAATTGTATAAATACAAAATAAGTGTTTCTATCAAGTTAAGGGGAATTTAACTCACGCCCTGACCTTCCCACACCTGTATCTAGGGCTACTTTTTCTGTTCTCTACTCTTTGAAACAGATATCTAATTTTCTTTAAACTCAATTACTTCTTTTAGGGATAGAAGTTAAAAAACCCAAGTGGTTATTGGCTCTTTTGCTAGAAAATAGTGTAACACAAGTAATTACTAGAACATAGAAATTGCTGGTGATCTCAATCAATGAAGTAAATGAGGTCATTATATATGTTCCATACCAGAAAATAATAGTTAGATATAGGGATCAAAAGTTGTATCTGAGCTTCATGATTACTAGACCACAACCTCAGAAAAAGATATAAATTATAATAACTATTATTATAATTCTATTACTATGCATCACTACTTCTCAAACCCATCCAGCGTAATAATGTCATGGCTGAAAAACAGTGCCAGAATCTCAGGAGGGTTTTTCTAGTTAGCTTATAGAGCATTTTATCTTTCGTAGGACTCAGTAAATTATTTTGATTCAGAAATTTTCAATTGGAAATTTATAACCATCTTAATTTTTTTCTGAAATGATTTTATTAAAAAAAACTCTTTTGCTCATCATCACCACCACCATAAAGCTTTTTAAACAGTAATATACTGTTAGTTTATGGTGTGAAACAAAAAAACAATCAAATAGGTCTGTATGTTGTGTTTTAGGGTGAGTGGATAAGTGTGGAGAGGTTAAAAGTGCGTTTATGTGTGTGACATAAACAAGTTAAGTTTCGTAAACCTACAAGTTCATTTAAACCTTTCCAAACATTTTCAAATAGGCTTCATTAACACAATGTGTTTAGATGTCCAGAATTATGGTATAAATAATTTTATTTTTAGAGCACTTCATTTATCTTTTAAAAGCTTGGTCTTTTTATTAGCCACTGTTAAAACGCACCTATAGGTCAAGACCGTAAAAACAATTCTGTTAAGATTTTGGAACTGAAAACCATTTTAAGAGCAAAGGGTACTATTTATCAGTCATTATCTAAACCTTCACTGCCTCCCACTTTATATGGAAAACTCAAAAGGTTTTTCGTTTTGGTTTTCAAATTCATAGCTTCCAGAACCCAGCAGGTAATTTTATGTTAGAATCTTCATGTAGAGATTTTTTTTTTTAAAAGAAAAATACAGGCATATCTATGTATACTGCTGAAGTTAAAATGAGATTGCTTCTGCTAAGGGAATGCTTCAAATTACTTTTCATTTGTAAAGTAAATTGTCATTTCTACAAACACCATTTTCAATTAAATGACCATGTTTTTATAAAAAAACAAAACAAAGAATTTAAATTTTCCTTTTACAATGCAGGCAGACAAAACAGAACAAACATGACGCCAATGATATACTAGTAAAATACACTATGTCCAATAAAAGATGGAGAAACTACAAGGAGAAACTAGAATGGAAAATAGGCTACAGGGACTATATGGGTTCATTAACACAAAGAATTTTTGAGTCTGGCCTAAAAATTAATTGCCTTCGACATCATTTTGCTTTCCCTTTGTTAAGTACGTTTTCTCAAAGCCAGCAATACCTTGTCTACCTGTCCTGTCTGGGAGACTGAAAGATAAAGGTCTGCAAGAGAGAAGAATGGAAAGAGCTAGAAAGATCAGGATGTTCAGAAAAAAAGGAAGACTGACTTAAAAAAGTAGTAACTCAATTCAGACCCATTTATTCACCTTAAGAATAACATGAAATACATAATTCCCACCAACCTCCCACACCACCCCTGTACCACTCCCAGAATTTCTTTTATTCCCTGGCAGATTATTGGGTTCCTCTCAAGCTTCCCCAAATCCCACCAACCTCCCAGCTTAAACCCTCCTTTCCCAAAATCCCAGAAACAATAAACCATTTTTTCCCCCATCAAACCATAATAAATGAAAATACACTGTACAATTCTTTGCCTCTCCTCCTTCAGGATCAGGCAGACCTGTACTTCTACCTGTTTAGGTACAGGAATTAAACTGGTCACTTTCTTCCACGACTGGAAACTCACTACCTTAAACTCACCATATCTACTTTCTGACCAGGTAACCTAAATAAATTCATACTTTAAAGTCATATTTTACATTTAGGATGATTTTCAAAAGCTAGAAGATAATCCTAAAATAGTTCATATAAGTTTTATAAATATGATCAGTTCTATTTACCAATCAGAATTTTAGTTGATGGAGTCTTTGTTATTTTTGCTTTATAATAATTTAAGTGGAATTTACTAAAATATTAATACTTTGCTCTTAAATAATTTGTCTGTGGAGCCAGCTCGCTGGTTAGGTCTAAATACCTGAAGTTAACTAAAAACTAAAGAATATGAGGACTGGAATTTTAGTGTGTGGTCTTCCAAACAGAAAAATACAGTTAATGATATCTTGTACAAAGTCAATATAGTTTTAACACTATTTTGAGAAATAAAACTTTACATGTAGAGAAAAACATAGTTTGGTGGTTTAATCCTTATCTGATTAAAATATAACTTCTTGCAAAGTACATACATACAGAAAAAAAATCTAATTTGGCAGCATGTAAGAGTTGATTATATATATAAACATGGCCAGTGGTTGACCATTAGAAATATTCATCAATATTCTAAACTATTTAAACAGGATTATGCCCATGAAAGAATATTTTTGCATAGTAATTTTTATAAAACTATAGCATTCCAATTAAAAATGTAAATTTTGCATCTTGCCACTCTCCATAATTAAGAAAAACTTTTTTAAATATAGTAAACTGGAAAATCAAAAACCAAACACCCAAAATGTACTCATGACTTTTGCAAATACTATACAAAACAGTATGCAGAACTAAAAGAAACAGAAAGAAAAGAAAAGAAAGAAAAAGAGAGGAGGAAAGGAGGGACCACCACTACTTGGAAATGAGTCCCTAAAATGTGAAAAACCAGTCGTGTGACCAGTGTCTACTTACAGATTAGCACAGAGTTCACAAATTTAGCCTTCATTTTAGAACATCTACTAATGCATTGTTACTAAGGCCTTGGCATTTAAACCCTGTACTTATGTAGTTTTGTGAAGCAATGTTGAATAATTTACATATATTTCAAGTCAACATTTTAAAACTTTAAGTGAAAGATTTAAGTTAACATTTTCCTTTACTGTACTAAATAATATTACAAATAAATATACTGAGTAACACTTATATTCCTTAATCTGAAACAAAACTTTCTCTAATAATCTACTGCATGTTTTCTGCTTTCCAAAGGCAGTGATGTGAAAACAGGTGGTGGAACATTCACAATACACAGTTACTTTACGGGTCCTGACTTTAAGCTCTTCATCACCATCACAAGCCTCTCCTTTGGAAACCAATAGGGATGGCAAAATGAGATAAAGAGAAACGGAAGAGTACCTTTACTTTAAAACACTGGAAAGTTTTTATAAGAAGCTTCAACTATTTCTAACTCATACCCTGTATTTTTTTCAGTTAAAATGAACATAAAATTGTATCAAACTGAACTTTAAATACCAACAAGATATTTTCAGAACTCACCTGTTGTAAATTTAGTGTGGTAACCCCACTTCTTTTATAGTAATATTGACTTCAAACTGACTAAGTGTATAAACTTCCACTAATAATTATGTAGAATGTGTTTTGTTTTGTTTTTTTTTTTTTTAATTTGGTGGTGGTTTTTGTTTTCTTTCTTTTTTTTTTTCAATCTAAGTTATAAAATGTAAGAGTATCTTTAATGGCTAAGCATCATAACATACACTTTGAAATCCCAGCACCCAAGAGACAGAGATATGTGGATCTCGTGAGCACCAGGCCAGGCCAGCCAGCACAACATAGTGATGCTGTCTCAAAAAAATAAACAACAGTGTCTTTAAGTAGGTACAATGCCTAATGAGGTATCAAGACTGCTCACCTTGCTAAACTTATACCATAAGCAGCAGCCACTGAGATAACGTGGATATTCCAGATGCAGCACTTGCTGCTGATTTGAAGCCTAGCTCTTGAGAAGTGACTAGAGTTCCAAAGCAGGAACTTATCCAGCCCTGAAGGGCAAACATCCTTACTCCACCTATTCCGAGGCTGGGTGAACAAACATCCTTACTCCACCTATTCTGAGGCTGGGTGAACAGCACAGAGTTGGCCACAACACATTTCCATTATAGAATACATTAAAATGTATGTGCTAACGTATAAAATACGGAACTTAACTAACTTGTTATTGACCATTGGAAAGGATCTAAAAAGATTAAGGTACTGAATCTCTGACTCAATGTGCAGTTTGACTAAACACTTACTACAAAACATGACTTCCTCAGAAGAATTCTACTTCCTCTCCTTTCCCCCTCCAGAAACAGTTTGAAGCTATTTGGTTAGCAGTCTGGGGACATTTTGATATACTAAAATGTGTAAACTTATTTTTTTAAACCGAATGGGCATTCCAGCTATACCTAAAGGTTGATACTGAAGGACAAACAGTCATACATGGTCATGGTCATGCTCAGAACCTTCACTAACTAGAGCATTTTCTAGTCTTACCTCAGATTTCTCCAGTTTATTTTGTGCATCAATTTGTGTGACAATCTCATTCATGTTGGTCTCTAATACCATTCCCCCCATCACCATTTCTGCAAGAATATTGTGAACCTAGAAGAAAAAAATAATATAAACACAGAAAATTCACTACAAAAAGTTTCACTATTTCAATATGAGGTCTCATACTCATGTTCATCAGAACTATGAAACTGTAATCATATAGCCAATCTAAGTCTTAAGTTTAGTAAGTCAAAACAAATACTAGTTTTCTGCAAGATTATTGAAAGAACTGAATAAGACTATCTATAAAAGTAACCAAAATAAGTGATAAATATTAATTACAGAATTTTCTCTCACCTGCATTATCACTTTCTGGAGGTTTTGTTCCCTACATTTTTTTTTTCAGGGTGTGAATCAACCTGTTCTTAAAAATAGCAACAGGGGCTAGAGAGAGAGATGGCTCAGAGTTTCAGAGCACGGGCCACTCTTTTGGAGAACCCAGGTTTAACCCCCCAGCATCCCACATATCAGCTCACAACTGTCCAGTAACTCCAGTTCCCGGAGATCCAATCGGACACTCTCTTCTTTCTTCTGCAGGTATCACACATGCATGTAGGACACATACAAACATGCAGACAAAACATCCACACACATAAAATAACAAATAAATGAATTTAAAAACTGAAAAACTGGACAGAACTAGAAAAGATCCTGTAACACAGACCCAGAGAGAGTATACACACATGGTATATACTCACTTATAAGATGATGTTAGTTATACAGTACAGGAGACATATTACAATTCACAGACCCCAAGAAGGTTAAGTCTGATGGGCATCTTAGGTTTCACGTCAGCCCATTAGTTAGGGGAGTGGGGGATATCTCTGCCTGCTTTCTGATCACTTCTCCCTGATGGGACTGCACTACCAGGTCACAGGGGAGAAAGACAAACTCAGTCCTCATGTAAATAGATGAGCTGGGATGTCTGGGTAGGGGGGTCCCCTATTCTGGGATGTGGGACTGGGAGGAGAAGAGGGAGGGACCTATGACCAAGATGTAAATTGAATTAATTAAAAAAAATCTGAAAAACTAACAACAACAAAACACCCCAAACAAACAAACAAACAAACAGAACAACAACAAAAACTCCAATCAGGTTAGAATCACAATTTCCTTCTCACCTCAGCTTTTAATAGCCATCAACTCTGACCAATTCTTTCTTTAATCTCCCTTGGTGAAAATCTCCTTCTGACTATTCCAACAAGCTCTTAATTCACTTGCTTTAAATCTCAATTCTTACAAACCTAATTTCTATGCTTCAGGAAAAAGTCTTTCCCCAAACACATACAAACAAAATGACAACACTGCCAAGAGAAACTTATTTAAAGTACGACACTGCTTCAGAATAAAGTCCAAAATCCAAGGTAGTAACAGCCAATCCTCAAAATCAGTCCAATACTAATTCCTCTTTACAGAACAATCCATATTTTATTTCTGCCAATATAGTTCCCTCCTTTTCTAGCTTCCGCTTCTGTTCATAGAACATTTATTCATTTTTTTATAATCCAGGTTAAACACAATTTCCCCCAATCACAGACCCCAAGAGGTAACTATGTTTTCACCAATACTATGCCCATACCATTGCCTCTTCTAGATATGAACCCTTCTAGGCATAGTCTCACTATTTCCCTGGTCTGGTTCATGATAAAAATAATTTAACAGAATAAACATCATTTTACTCTGACAAATGCAAATTAATGTTTTTCCTAAATTTTTTTTGACAATTTAAAAACCATTACCTTGTCTACATGGAATATTAAATCCAGTTCACAGACATTTTCAAAACATTTGTCTAATGTTTCCACAAATACCTATGGAAAAAGAAAAAAAATATTTTCTTGAGACGTATATAAGTGCATTCAAACTTATTATCGATAAGGCACTCTTTATTAAATAAAATCTTTTCTATTATCAGAACTTCCTTTTGAACATTCATTCTCAAAGAAAAAACAACCCACAAATACTACTTTCAGGTAAACTACATTTTAGTATCTAAAATAAACTTCTGAAATTACTAAAATTAAATATTTGTAATTAAATTTTATTTGTAATTAGAAAACACTTAAATATTCAAATAAGGCTTCTTTAGGAAAGGGTTTGGATAAAAGGTTATCAGATAGTTTTAATGGATAGTGTCTAAGTTTCTTTCACAATGTGGTTGGTTATTTTCAACTAGGAAATTATCAAAACAGACCACTAAACATTATTTATTATCAGATTTAACTGAGTTTGAACAACTTGAATAACTTTACAAGAGTTACCTCCATAGGCACAGGTTCATACCCTGCACACACATACCCCAAATGACCTATTTTTAGGACTTATCTTTGGTCCACTCCTGAGACCTGAGCTCTGACTTTCTAGAAAGTCAGATAGTAAGTCTGATAGTAAGTGTTTTAAACACATATGGTAAGTGGGCCTCACCTTATCAATCTGAATACATTATCAGTCTGTGTTAATGATATGATTTATGGCCAACACTTGCTTTTTTTCCCTGCATGTCTTTAACTTAAATAATCAAGGTCAGTCACACAGGCACTACATATGTAACTAACCCCTAATAAAAGTCCTCAGTACCCAAGCCAGGAAGAACTTTCCTGAATTAAAATATGTCATGACATATGCCCGGGGAATGTGACTTCCAAGGGAAGAGAACTGAGAGCTTAAAATTTGTTCTTACATATTAATTTTCTCACACATGTCTTTGCTTTTACTTTATACCATTTTACTCTATACCATTTCACTACATAAATCATAACTATGAGTATCTGATAATTCTGAGTCCTGTTAAGATGAGTAAGTCCTCTTAAATGCCATCGTGCAGTTTCACACATACTGTATTATCATTTATACCCTTCTCAGAAGGAGCCTTCACATAAAAATGACCATACCATTTATCCTGCATATTAAAGCAATGTTAAGAATAAAAGGGGACAGCTATAAATACTTCTACTAAAATAGTATGCAATATTATTATAACAGAATAGCACCCTTGAACTGTAAACATAAGCAAGAAAATTGAAGTGGTTGCCCTAGTCACAGGTGATGGTGTGGGGCAAAGAGCTCTCAACAGCAGCGCCCTTGTTATAACTGTGCCAGACATAGGGCCATTCACAGAGATCCAGAGTGTGGCACATTCTACAGAGCAGCCTGGATGTTATTTCTACCAGTACGACTACCCCTCCTTTTCTATTCGCTTCTACTCACAGAACATCTGCTCATTCTTTAAAATCCAATTTAAACACAATTTCCTCTAGTCACATGAGCATGTTTGTATTTGTGGTGTGTGTATGTGCGCATGTATGTGTGATGACTTGCTAGTCACCCTCCTAACAGTGCCTATAAACGTTTTAGAGTCTGATTTTTTTGCTTTTATCTTTCACAGTTTGTTATCATTGGCAGGTCTCAATGTTAGAAATCATCACCTACAAAAAAGTCAGGAAAACTATTCTTCCAGAAGAAAACAAAATCTTTTTTCTTCTCCATTTTTTAAATCGCATCTATCTGGGACTGGTTTTCATGTGTCTCCCCTAATACTAAATCATTAGTAGACGCATGACTAACAACATCTTCAGTGGTTGGCATGTTTATTTCTACTTTAGCTAGTTCTGTGGCTTTAACTTACATGCTGTAGTCATCCTGGTCTTGGTACCAAAAAGAGAAACTATTCTGGAGAGAATGCTATGCAAATAGCTTCCCTTCACTTGCATATTCTTAGAAAAGACTATAAGAACTTAAAGACTGGACGTTTCTAAAATTAAAAGAGTAACAGAAAAGTCTAATTCTGCTGGTAAATATAATATTGGTACAAGAGAAGACAATTACATGCTCCAGTTGGCAAGACTTCATGATTTTCTTGTTAGCTTAAGCACAAGCTAACCAAGCTGGCAGAAATGAGTATGTTTCAAAGAGAAACTTTGCATTTCTCAATCTATCAGGTTACTGAAACAATGGACCCAAAGACATGGGAATTTCCCCCAGCAATCTCATGTTCAGAGAAGAAAAAGGCATCAGTCAGAATGGGAACTTACCTCCCAGAAAGAGATTTCACCCAATTCTAACAGCTTATAAAACTACCTTCCAGTCTGAGACTGAAGCTTCGGTAAGAATGGGTTAGCAGTGGCAGGACCTCACCTCTGCCAGTAGGCTTAAAGGTGTACATCCTTTGCCCTCTCCTTAAACCCTGATTTCACTTCAGGACTCTGACTGGCAGGGTTCACATCTTTTTGTCCTTCTTTGCCAATGAATAAATCCTTTTCTACTTTGTCCCTTTAACTGGCTTACTGAGGACCAGTTAGCCAGACTTGATTTGGGGCACAGATTGTGACTCTCATTTTCCATAAAAGCATCAGCTCTGAAAATCTTGGACAACAGATAAATAACCAAAAGAGTCATTATAACCTTATGGTTTTAGTTTATGAAATGAATTCTTAAGAGTCAAACATTAATTGTGGTTGAAAGATTCAGACCCCCATTTAAAAAAAAAAACTTATTCACCAAGTTTCTTTTCATTAAACAAAAATGACTTTAAATAATTACAAAATGTAACAAAATTAAAAACCCCCAGAGCCGACAAGTTATAGACTTAACATAAAACTATCTGCAAAAGTATATGGAGATTTTGTTTTAATTTATTTAAAGGACTTTGAAAGTTCTAACCTGGACCACAAATAATGATAAAAGTACCCTCCTATTATAATTTCTCAAAGAGAATGATTTTTAAAAAGTCAAGACCTAGAAAGTGATATGGTAAATAGCACCCCCTTGTGTTTCACTTTTTAAAAAAGATACAAAGTTCAGAGTCAGTTTCAATATAATAGGTCCATACCTACCTAGTAAGTAACTAATTACATAGCAAGAATTTAAAACCAAAGACTTAACTTCTGCCCTTAAGAAATTTAAAGGTTACTAGAAAAGAGATTGCTTTTAGTTTACTGAAGGAATCATATTTTAACTTTTTTCACTTCAAAAAAAATACCAGATTAGTACTCAACTTAATGATAATAGACATAGTGACCTATCCACATATAAACAGGATCCCATTTCCCTTATTACAAGAAGATCCTAGTGTTTCATCTTTAAAAAAATGTGGGAGTCCATTATACAAAAGAATCTATTTTAACAAGAATTATAACAAAAATCTATTACGAGACAGCTTAATCCTCAGAGGCTTAGAATCTCCTACCACCGACCTTCCAATAAGGAAGGGGTATGTCCTAAGAAATGTTGTAAGATGACTTTTATTATACAACCATCACATAATGTACTTACACAGAAGTGGCATAGCCCACCACTCTTAGGCTGCATTATACAGTGTTTTTCCTAGTGCTCTGATAAATGAACAATTTAAGATTAGGGGCTGAGAACATAGCTCAATTGGTAGCGCTTGCTTAGCATGCATAGCACCCTGGGTTGACTTCCAGCACTGGATATCCTGGGTGTGGTGGTATAGCCCCTTAGTCTTAATCCTAATCTTAATCCCTTAATCTATTTCCTATCCAGGAGACAGAAGCAGAAAATTAGAAGTCCAGAGTCGTTCTTAGCTATACAGTGAGTACAAGGACAGCCTGGGAGACGTGAACCCCAATTAAAACGGGGGGGGGGGTAAAAATAAAACCCCCTAGGATCAAATTAAGCAGAAGAGAAAATGATGCAATTAAGGGGCACAGTAAGCACTAAATATGAGGCTGGTGCTGATAGAATACAGCATTTTGTTTTAGTGTAACCTCAAGAAAGAAACAGATAAGGGTGCACTGTGACAATAAAGCGTATGGTATGATATGATCAGTCTAGTAAATAGATAGTCACACAGTTGTTAATATCCTAGTTAGCTTTAACTGTCAATGTGACAGAGCCTAGAGCCATCTGACAAAGGTCTCAACTGAGGGAGATCAGACTGGCCTGGGGACATGTCTGTGGAGATTGTCCTGGTTGTTGATTGATAAAGGACTGCCCAGTCATTGTGGGCAGGGCCATTCCCTGGGGAGGTAGAAAAGGTAACTAAGCATGAGCTTGTGAGCAAGACAGCACATGGAAGTCCTCCATGGCTTCTGATTCAAGTTCTTGCTTGAATTCCCCCTATAAAAAGATAACGAAGTAAAAAAAAAGTTAAAGTGAGAACAGCTAGATGTTAGCACATGCCTGCAACCTCAGCACTCAGGAAGCTTAGAGAGGAGAATTGTTGGGAGTTCAAGGCCAGTATGAAAGACATAGTGAATTCCAGGCTAGCCTAGGCTACTGTGTGAGAAGAGGAGGGGAGGGGAGGGGGGAGGAGGGAAGGAGAGGGAGGGAAAGAGAAAAGAAAGTCACATGCACTCTTGTATACATCCTCACTGCTCTTCTGACTCCCTCTGAAGAACAGTCTAATGGAGCCCTCTCTTTGCTGGGTACCATGCTCTCTCCCAGGAATGGACTGGGTTTGTCTGCTGGCAAAGGGGCTTCAAAGAGAGCTCTTTTCCTTCCCTCCCATCCTCCCTTCCTTTCTCTCTCTTTCTTCCTCCCTCCCTCCTTCAGTCTCCTCAGTGGAAGAACAGAAGACAAAAGTCTAGGAATCCTTATAATATTCCAAGAAACATGAAAAATATTCTTTAGTCACCAGGCAGATGTTCTTAAGAAATACAATTTGGTTTAGCCCAAGCTAAGAATTACCACTAAAAATACTGAATACATCTGCACACTCTCCAACAGCTATCTACCATTCAATATACTATTCGAGTCTTCCAGGCATGCGGTTTAAGGAGTACAGGGAGCTCAGTATATGGTGGATTCTGCCCTGGAAAGCCAATGAAGCTGACCCAGACATCCACATGCTAATGATGATAATGTCAGAAACACTGGAGATATTGCATGTGCATTTAACACGACTCAAGATGAAAAATAAAGGAAAACTTGACTATACTCATGAAAATGTTATTTGAGTACTTATGATAAATAACTGTCTTAATAATTTATTAGCTTTTAAAATTGCATTAAGGACACCTAAGGAAGCTAATCAGGAAGGACGACTCTGGCTAAGATGCTCAATCCCCATTCAGAAAGGAAAAGAAGGATGGACATCGAAGGAGGGAGAAAACAGGGAAAAGGACAGGAGCCTACCACAGAGGGCCTCTGAAAGGCTCTACCCTGCAGGATATCAAGGCAGATGTTGAGATTCATAGCCAAATTTTGGGCAGAGTGCATGGAATCTCATGAAAGAAGTAGGAGATAGTAAGACCTGGAGAGGACAGGAGCTCCACAAGGACAGCAACAGATCCTAAAAGTCTGGGCACAGGGGTCTTTTCTGAAACTGATACTCCAGCCAAGGACCACTCATGGAGATGGCCTAGAACCCCTGAGCCTATGGCAGTTCAGTATCCAAGTGGCCTCCATAGTAATGTGGACAGGGACTGTCTCTGACATGAACTGATTGACCTGCTCTTTGATCACCTCTCCCTGAGGGGGGAGCAGCCTTACCAGGCCACAGAAGATGACAATGCAGCCACTCCTGATGAGGCCTGATAGACTACGGTCAGAGGGAAGGAGAGAGGGACCTCCCTTTTCAGTGGACTGGGAGAGAGACCAGGGTGGGGAAGAGGGACGGGTGGGATTGGGAGGGTAGGAGGGAGGAAGGCACAGGGGGAATACAAAGTGGATAAACTGTAATTAATAAAAATAAAAATAATTATAAAATAGTCTAAATTTTAAGTCCTTAAATATATTTTAAAAATTCAGTTTAGGACACAGTCACACCTTTCTCTCCATGGTACTGTGTTAATGGCTTTCAGTTACTACTCACCTCTGCAACGTGCTGCCCCAGCTCCCATTAACCCGAGTTTCTGTACTACTGTGTCCAGACACAATGGTTACTTGAACTACAGGAGCTCAATTACATGACAGCCTCTGCACTTATACGACTTATAAATGATTTATACACGGACCTCAGAAGTTTAAGAAACAACTAATTTTAATTTGTAAGAAAGAAATCAAATATTAACCAAATATTAACTTAAAAATTAATGAGACCTCTGAATTTAATATAAAAGCTACCTACTCATGAGAACATTTTTTTCAGAGACATAATATCTCATAAATGCTTGCTTAGTATGCATGTTCAATTCTCAGAGCTAGCTACATAAGATTTGGAGGTTAAGCAGGGCTGCACGAGACTGTCTCTAAAAAAAACACAACAACAACAAAAACCATTAGAAAACATTTTTCAAAATTTGTGTTGCCCAGCACCATAAAAACAAAAACAAACGCCAAAAACTTATATTGACACAAACTGATAAACTATTTTTTAAGTTCTAAGTGGTTAATTTTTAAAATGACATTTGGCCTTGAAAGATAAGTCTTCCACCTGCAACTAAATATGATACAACTGATGTCTTGAGTAGTGAATTAAAAAAAAAAACAAAATGAGCAACAAGTATTTACAATATTTTCCCTACAGTGGGATTTGAGCTAAGAAGTATAGAAGGCATGGCGGAAAAAAAAATCACTGCTTGGTAAACACCACAAGTAAATATTTTACATAAAAATTGTCAATAAATGCTAAGACTAATGAACAAATACATGCCAAGAAAAAGCTCATATAATTATATAAACTTAAACAGAATGTATGGTAGGCAAAGCTGGTAGGCCTATCTTAACCAAGTGACTGGAGTAAATGTCCTAAGTAAAGTGAATAAATTGGCACACCTTTGGTCCTGATAGGAAGCACTGAGAAGGGTGGAAAGTCCAGCAGATCACAGTGGGTACTACAAACTAACTGGTGAGCAGTCCTCAAAGGACCAAGGTAAGAAAAACAGGAAACGAAGGCAAGGAACCTGCAGAGTGAGACTAAGGAGACATGAAGACTAGCGGCACAGCCTGTGCCCACCTCTGAGAAAAAACTATATTAATAATACAACTGGCACATTTTAAACAAGGTATGCAGATTTCACAATAGTATATCTCCATTTATTTCCTTATTTTGTGGCAGTTTCTTTTTACTTCTTGAGACTTTGTTTGCTATACAGTCAGGCTGTTGTCTTAGAGCTCAGATATTTCTGCTTGGGCTCCAAAGAATCAGTATTACAGGAACAGGCTAATGCTCCCAGCTTCCTAATCTTAATAACTATACTCTATGTATTAATTTTTTTGGGGGGGGTTCTGAGTATACATACATGGTATATAAGAAGTCTTTATGTAGGCATTCTTTTGCAATCACAAAATAATTTCAACTTTTTTTTTAACCCTTTAAAAGGTCAGTAAGATGGCTCTGGTACAGAGGCTTAACATAAACCAAGTCTGACAGCCTGAGCTCAACCCTGGGACCCACATGGTAGGAGAAAACCCCTGCAAATTGTCCTCTGACCTCCACATTCATCCGCTAGTGTGGACAGGTACATACAATCAATAAACAAACAAAAAAATTTATTTTTAAACGTTTTCTTTTACAAACTAAGCACAAAGGGCACGCTCCACTATAGCCAATTCTTACCTGAAAAACCAACTATTCTATACCAGGAAATGAAAAGTCTACCTTTATCCCTAAATCAACAATAACAGTAACAAATGCTCACGTGTTTCTGAAATTTTCACTGGAAATAGTAATGATGGATGTTTTATAATCTACCTAAATGCAGGCTACTTATATTCAGTAGCTCTAGTATATAATGCAGCCAGAAAGGTTTGAGCTTAGAGTTACAGAAATCTGAAAAATAAAAAAAAGTGAAGTTAAGTAATTTACCCAAAGTTACACAATTGTTACATTAGCCAAGACCTAAGACCACACTACTGTGACTCTAAACATCAACCTAATGGTAATATACCTTTAGAGGGACTGTAGTGGCAACATAGTATGTAAATTAGGGAAGCAGACATCAACAAATTTGAATGTAAGTGGAATGCAAATTCTAAGTGATCTTTACATTTCTAATTACTGAAAAGTAAATATTCCTACCATGAAACAAGATAGGAAAGAAATTTTAGGAATCTGAGCAACTCTAACTTAAAGTGTTTATAAAAATATTTTTCTGGTTTATACAGATTTACACATTCACTCATATTCATACGATACATACACATACATACAAACATACATACATGAGAAACGAGTCACACAGAAAACAGAAACCTTACAATATTGTGACCAACAGTGTGGGAGGCAAAATTTTCCTGAAGTAATTCCTGAAACATCCCTTCTAGAGTGCTCACCATAAGCCAGTGTTTCCTTCCTCCAAAAGGAATTGTGTGGGAATTTACCTTCCCATGTGACCAGGGGTTAATTTCCTCTCAACAAGGGTCTGCAAAGTATCCATAGTCCTTTGACACTGGGTGGTTGGTTTCTCCACACAATCTTTTACAAAAAAGTGGATTCTAAACCTAGATAGACCCAGCTTGAAACAGTTATCTTTCACCCACTAACAAAAATGCTTTCAAGTTACCCTCACTCTAAAAGAGGAAAGTGACAGAAGCAGGAGTGGCTCCATTAGCACATGGTACCAGGCAATATGGTAGGTCAGTACACCCACTTAAGCATAATTTACTATAGGATAAAGCATAGATTAGGGCATCTTTTTCACTCCGTATTCTTTGCTTATCTAAAATTGCTCCAATTAAACTTACTTTTTTTTTTTTTAAGATTTCTGTATGTGAATGGGAGAGGGGAAGAGAGAGAGAATGCATGTGAGTACAGTGCTTGGAGAGGCTAGAAGATTGTGTCCAATCCCCTGGAGTCACAGGCATTTTTAAGCCACCTGATGTGGGCATGGGAACTGAGCTCAGGTCCTCTATAAGACTAGTAGGTGTTTTTAAACACTGAGCCATCTCTTCAGCTAAGCCCTTCTTGTTATATAAATGTGCCACCTTGTAAAACTCATCCCAAGACATTGTACAGCATACAGGGGAAAAGATGTATAAATATTTCTAAAAATAAGACAGAAAAAATGAATTGTCAATTTAGTTTGTGTACTAATTAAGTCAGCCTTTATATTCCCTTCTTATAAATACATGATTTAATGAAATGTTACCTAAAAACATCATATTATACAGAATGTTTTTTTCAATGTTCACACCTATTTGGTAATATTATTTGCCCCATTAAAAGAAAACTAGAGTCAAAGATTATACACCTAAGCACACAAGAAAACCTGAACACTTCTGGATACAAGATATCACACTGCTTGAATTCACTGGCCTCTCTAACCACCCCATTCATTAGTTCTCTAAGTAGCATCTTCAAAAACAAGTGCATTCTACAGACAAAAATGCAGGTCTATAGAGCTTAAGAAACTCCGTGACTACTACGCTAATTTAGCACAGCATCCACAAGTGAAACAATCACACAAAAGCTAGTCTAGCAGTGCTGTAATAACAGCCAATGCTATACATGGAGCTTTAAATTAAACACATATTTTAACACCATGGCTGTTCCTAACTAAATTCAATTTTTTCATTACAAATGTAGCAGGTCAAGGCTGTGGTAACTGCTAAATGTAGTTCATAAAACGACAGCAGCAATTTGGAATTATCCACTATCGTGCTTCCATTATCTGTGTGGCACAATAGACAAATTGAGGATAGTATGACTGCTTATAAATAACTCAAATGACCCAACATCAATATTTAATGAACTTCTGTTCCAACCGTGTAAATATTTGAACATTTCCAATGCACATATGCAACAACTGAAAATGATCTTAAGGCCAGCCATTATATATATTCAGTCATTGCATCAAAACAGTCCATATCAAGATTAGAAAAGAGGCCCGTGGTGGTTCACACTTTAATCTCAGCACTGAGGAGGCAGGGAAAGGAAGATCTCTGTGAGTTTGAGGTCAGTCTGGTCTACACAGTGAGTTCCAGGACAGTCATGACTACATAAAGAGACTGTGACTCAAAAACAAAGAAACAAAAAATAAAAACAAAAAGGATATTTCTTTTTATGAACTTGTGAGCAATTAAAACAAACGGAAGCTACTGTTCAAGTGAGTGACATTAGAACTCAAGAGAATTCTAAATAAGCTCTGAATAGCTGTTTGATGAAACAAGCAAAAATGATGAGCTCCTCAATTCAACTTTGTTCACTCACCATGTTGATATGGTAACTGGCTCACACATGTTTAGTGTTCCCTTTTAAGCAACAAACCAACTGGAAATCAAGAGTAAAGACATGAACATGTTCATTGTTCATGGTAACGACAGAGTCACTACCTGTTAGGTAAATTACAGAACTTTACTTTTCTTTTTTCTTTTCTTTTTTTTTTTTTGGTAACACAGTAAATTGACATGTAATAAAACCAAAGGGTCGTATAAAAATTGCTCTACCCATTTTTTAGAATTTTATTTGATTTTTAGTGTCTTCATGGTTATCTGTGTGAGCATAGATCTAATGTGTGCCGGAGGAAGCAAGAAGAGGGCGCTGGACCCTCTGAAGTAGAGTTACAGGCAAGTGTATACCAATGAAATGGTGGTGCTGGTAGCATCTCTTAACCCCCAGCCACCTCTCTAGCTCCTCTAAGACTACTTTTATACTAGGCAGAAATGATTTAGCGCTCCTGAAATAATCTTTCCTGTATTTTATCTAATATCAAAACAAATTATCAGAACGAAACATGGGTCAGTGGTAAGAATCATGCTCATATAAGGTTCTGGGTTTAATTACTGACATAAACACAAAAATGCAAAATTCAAAGCCTGTCACCACCAAAGTTCCTAATGTTGGAGCAATAAAGCCAAAAACATTAGCAAAACATAACAGCCATTTTCCTTTTCCTTAGTTACATGAGAAAATTACATCAGTTATGCTGCATAAGTCTTGTGCTTTGACTCTAACTCCTGTGAGGTATCACAGTTGTTCTGCTAAAACACTCAGATGGGCCATAGTATCAGAACTCTGCAGGAATACAGAGTACTTCTGCTTTTCCTCCAAGAAATTTTGCATCCATTTTAATCTGTCTCAATAAAGCAGACCAAATTTTAAATGAGTTCTTTCTCTTACTTTAGCTCTAGAGACTCTTAATGAATGGCTAGCTTAGATAACTGAAAAACAGTAGTTTAAATGTAGCATGTGTCTACCATTCTCTTCAACCAAGGATAGCCAAGAGAGAAACAGAAAACACAGAAAATTATTTTCTACAGAAATAGGAAGTTTTAGAATAAAACTATAATTATGTAGTAACTATAATAATGAACTCAGGTAGAAGGCAATGCAAGATCATTCCCTCTCTGTTACCAAGGCATATAAAACCAAAAACTGTCTTGAAAGTATACAGGGAAACAAAACACTGATTCTGAAGTGGTCCTCAGAGGTACAAGGACAAGCAGATAAAGCTATGGAGTCATAACTATAAGTTCAACATTTCAACATTATTTTAAAATTATATTCAATTTTATTCTATATGTTTATCTTTAAATTATCTTTTTTTTTCACTACTACCACCAACTTACAAAGAAAGGAACGAAGGGGGAAAAGGGAGAAACACACAAAAAAATGTTTACCATGGTTAATTTTTGGTTTCATGTAACTAATATCTGCCAAGAACTTAAAAACAGGGCATGAGAAATTACAGGTTTGGGAGCTGGAGCGATAGAACAGTGGTTAAGAACACTTCAGGCTTTTTCAGAAGTCCTAAATTCAGTTCTTTTCCACACTGGGCATTCAAAACTGCCTGTAACTACAGTTCTACATGATCCAACAGTCTTTTGGCTTCCTTAGGTACTCAAATGCACATGCACAGACATAACATAAAAATAAAATACATTTTAAAACAAACAAAAAAGATTTTGGACTTGCCAATTGTGATAGGATAGTGCACACCTTTAATCCCAGCACTCACAGGTGAGTTCAAGGCCAGCCTGACCTACCTAACATATATGAGGCCAGCCAGGGCTACATAATGAGACCCTGTCTTACAGCAACAGCAAAAAACAAAACCAAAAAACCACAAAGAACAAACAAACAAAAGAACAGAATTTCAAGTTAAGAGTAAAGTGGTATACTAACAGCTCCACTTTCACTAACACTTGCTGTTTTTACTAACAACTTCAGTACCAAAAGCTTACTCGTGCCACTGATATTTCTAAGCTTGGCCACTCAGAATTTATTTCTAAGTTTTCTGCTTAATAATTTCTCACTTACAATCAAGGGACACTTCTTTCCTGCAGATTTAAAAACCGTTACTCATTTGACAAAGAAATTATTTTTACACACAGTTTTTCCCAGCTTACAACTTTCAGATACCATATCTCTATTTGTGTACTATTCAGAAAGAAAAAAAAATGAATTCTGAGTATTCCCTAATGATAATCTTGACCCAATACAATTATTTATAACAATTACATTAAATTAAAAAAAACCTATTTATTGGTGTGTGTGTACACACGTAAATGTGTGGAGGATAGAGGACAATTTTATGGAGTTGGTTCTTTCTACCATGTTGATTCGTTCTCCAGCTGAACTCAAGTCAGCAGGCTTGCAAGGCAAGTGTTTTTATCTGCTCTCTGGCCAACAACTGTATTTGCAAATGTGGTTTGCTTTTTTTCTTTCTCTTTTTATTTTTAGCTTTTAGAGGTGGCATAGCATATAAACTGAAAATATAGAAGTCCTCAGTATATGTGTATATATACATATTTAGATATACATATAGATATATGGCTTATATATATATATGATTCTCACAATGGGCAAATCAACTAAAACTCAGATAAGAAAATGTCAATAGCATGGAGTGATAGCTACATTTTATTTTCTGTTTAACTATTCTAAGTAACTTTTAGGATTTACTGTCAGTTATTTTATGCTAAATATTGTATATGGGCATTAAATTCACTCATTTATTCACTTTGCAAACAATTATCTGTCAAAGACCTACTATTCCTTGTATTGGGTAAATCAACAGTAATAATGCAATGCAATATAGATAAGTCCTCATAGATAAGTCAATAAGTAAACAATCTCTAGGTCCTCATGGAGCTTTTATTCTATTAGAAGTAAATGATAATAAAGTATGTCAACCATATGGCATATAAAATGATAACAGGTGCTAAGGGAAAAAAACAAAACAAAACAGATGACTGGTTAGAAAAGTAGAGGTGATATTTAGAGAGCATAGCCAGAGAATTCTACACTAAAAAGGTGGTTATCTGGGTCAAAATCTGGAAGAACGATATGGAGCCTTCCAAGTGAGCACCAAATGAAAGAACAGTACAGGTACAAAAGGCAGCAAATACAAAGTCTGAAGTAGGATGCCTGTTGCATCAGCAAGAGGCTAACCACATGAGAAGGAGACAGAAGGAAGATAAACAATAGGAAGAAGGTCAGACACATAGGTTCCTCGACAAGACAAATGTGGCTTTTAGTCCAATAAAAGCTGAGGTTAGAGGAGTCTAGAACAAAAGCTGTGAGATGTGGCATATTGCAGTGTCGTTCAACTGATGCACCAAGTGAAGACTTAAAACATCAGATGCAGGAGACCACTCAGGAAACTGACAGAATACAGACAAGTGCAGTGGCTTGGACTACAGTGAAGAAGGTAGTAAGGGGCTGGGCAAAGGATTTGCTTAAGATGGAACAGGGTGCAGAGAATGAAACTGAGGACAAGTAAATACTCAGGTTCCGGCTAGTCAACCTGAAGAGTACAGATGTTATTAATGATAAGACAAAAACTGCAGGAATACAGATTTCAGATCAACCCCAGGGAGAGATCTTTATATAATACCCAAGCGAAGACATCCAGCAGAAAGCTGGGCTTTAAAGCCAGCCAGCCATTCAAAGGAAAGGTCTAGGCTAAAGATTAAAATTGCTACCATCAATACATAATATTTGGATGAAATCACCTTACCAAAGGAATAAAGCCACAAAAAGAGAAGATCAAGACATTATCAACAACCCAGAGGTAATAAAATAACTAAAGATGAAGGACAAAAAGCAGGGAAGACTATCCTTAAGATCAAGTGGAGGCAATGCGTGTCGAGAGTGACAGCAAATCTGAATCAAACAGAGGAAGCCTGCTAAGAACCTGTAATTCAGAAACAATAGTGCAAGAAAGCAAAAGGGTTTCAGGTATTTCTTTTGCATTAAAAAGGGAGTGAAAGTGGGAGGGCACAGTGCTGGCTGAGGGAATGCTTTAGAAGAGAGAGTAAAATGATACAAAGGGGGGCGGTTTCTGGAGCAAGAGGAAGTGAAAACGACTAAAAAAAGGCCTGGTTCTTCAGCTAGCAACATAGTGAGTGCGACCCCTATCCAAACACAACAGACAGGTAGGCAGACAGCAAGAGCCTACCAATGTCCTCATCCGACTGCTTCAGTTTCGCTTGTGCTCCAGGAAGGGAGGTCTAGATAGAGTTTGGAAGGAGTGGTGTAAGAGCGAGAAAAACAGACCACAGAGATAAACTACAATCAGTGGACAGCACACTAAGGACTCCCAGTGATCATAGATCTAAAGTGGGCAGCAAATATGATTGTGTTTTTCTTCTACATATTTCCAGGCATATGAGAACAGGCCACAAGTTTAGTGAATAGAAGGCTCTGCATACTATATGACTGATAAGCAAGACCTCAGGAGGATCAGGTGCTAAAACCTGAGTGACCTAAAGTAAGAGAAATAGTAAAATAGAAAGACAAGAAGGCAGCTGAGAGAAGAAACTGAAACAGATTATGGACTGATTTGTAGTTTGTATAAAAATGAGACATGAAGAGAAAGCTGGAGCAGAAGGTAAAGCTCTGAAGAAGTGCGATTCCAGCTTTGAAGACATGAGGCTACCAAAGATTAAACATGTGAACACTGAAGTCCCCAAGAACCTTCACACATACCATCCTCTACTGAATGACAATGAGTAAAAAGTAACTCTGAAAAGCCTACACATTTTAGGTTTCCTCAATCCCAGAAACAGAGGCAACTGCTATCTGTGTCTTGGACTATCTTTTCAAATCTGTCACACTGACAGCCAAATAGTGTCATCCCCCAGAGAAAGGACAAGCTTACCTTTTCTCTTTAAGAGAACCTCATCCTCACTAGAGCAGACATGATTCCCCCATTAGAAAAGATTTCAGCTCCCTAAGCCCAGGTCCCTCCCCTATGAGATCTGCTCTACTGTGTTGCAGGTATCACGTGGCTCCTTCACAGCACCCTTCTGGAGCTGAGAACTAATGCAGGTAAACGTTGGCATGGTTTGGCATGTTTTGTTTTGTGGATAATGCTTTTGTTGTTAGTTATTCATGGTATCTTCTGTCTCATGCCACCATCTTTTAAACTGTAAGTAACTTATCAGCTCTCAAATGGAGTAAAATCTCTAACCTTTAACAGTTCTTGACAAAATCCCCCAGGCATGGGAGGTCAAAAGAGATGAAATACAACTAAATGTGTAGGAGGAAGACTAGTCTGATAACATGAGATGTTTAAAAATACATTCCCTGGAAGAAACAAATAGAACATCTGTAAGCTCAATGATATGAAAAAGCAAACATATATACACACACATTCTGTTACTTGTGAAGGTCGAAGGCAAATGAGGAAGCAAAATTTAACTAAAAGACTTAACAGATGAGGTTGAAAACATGAGTTTTCTAATCTTGAGTTCTACAGATATTACAAAAGCCTTTCAGGAGACCAGAAGAGTAAAGCTTTAGGTCAGATTTGGAGATATTCAGAGAGACTCACAATCTTGGGCTCCTTGCAGCTCACATGAGCAAAAGAAAATGCATAATGAGATTAGTTTTAATTAGTCCTAATCAGTTCAGTTTCTATACCCCTTGATATGGTTTGAACTGGATCATGAGGGCACTGTCTTTCTGGGTAGATTAGTCCACTTATAAGTTCATAGTTAAACAGGCTACTAGGATGTGGAACCTACATGGAGGAAGAGGTCACTGGGAGTGTGTCTTTGACATGTTTATCTTTCCCCTGACCCCTTTCTCTCCTTGCTCCCCAGCTGCCATGAACACAGAAGCACTACCCTGCCTTGCTCTTCTACTATGCTACTGCTCTGCCATGGACTTAGATGCAATGGAATCAACTGGCAGACTGACACTTCCAGAACTGTGAGCTAAAATAAATCTTTCCTCTAACTTGACTTATGTCAGGCCCTATGTCACAGCATACCCACCTACTATCTACTATGGAACACTTCTTATCAAACAAAACATTGTTTTATACAATTTTAATCTTATGTTCAAGAAAATATAGTCAAAAAACTAATTAAGGGTAGTAACATGAAGCTGCTGACTTACTTGAATTAGATCTAAAATGCCAAGTTCACTTTCTGAGGAATCCACACAGAAGACAAAATATAGTGTTGCATAATGTCTATAAATCAGTTTGTTGTCAGATCCTCCAATTAATCTAAATGACAAAACAAAATAATTAAAATGGTGTAGGGAACAAAATCAAAATACTTCATTAGCTCAAGCAAAATCCCATTTGTTAAAAACTTTTATAAAACAAAATGTAACAACAGCATAGCAATTCAAGTAAACTTCAGAAACTAAATTATGAGAGCAATTTTCTTCAGAAATGTCAAGTTAAAGAAGCCAGTGATTAATTTTAGTTAGTTTATTCATTATTCAGTGAGTAAGTATTATGTGTCAGGCATTGACAGCAGGTAGAGACAAGAAAGTTAACAGGTAAAGACAGTGTCACACAGAGAACCAAGACAAGTCCCACCATATCCATGGACTTCCCACTTCAGAATAGATACTGAGAGTCAGGAATATCATTAGGGGTGGGGCATGGAAAAATGAAGAGAGGAGCACCATGGGGTAAGGAAGCAATGACTTGAAAGGGCTGTTTCACTGAGACAATTCCACACTTTCAAGGAGATAGAAGTCCAGCAGATAAGAAGAGATTAGTAAACAATGAGGCTGAAGGTTCAAACAGGCAGAAACCAGATCACAGGGCATGTGCAAGTGCTTACAAGATATAACTTCATAGGCCACAGTAAAATACACAGCTTAAGACTGATTATCAGCTAGAAAAAAAAAAGGAGTATTTCTTAAGCTTTAGACACACTTAGCATCAAGACATTCTCCAAAAACATTGTTCTTAAGTCTAAATCCAAGAATACCATGCTAATGAATACTCAATTCTTTCATCAAATTCTATTATTCATATATTCATATTCAGAATTCAGCATTTTTAAAACAAAAATTTAGAAATCATTTGAAGTATCTTACATTTTTCCAAATACATTTTAGCTGTATAATAGTCAAGTTTATAATGGCAAATTCACCTCAAGACCATTTAAACATTAAGAGAGTTTTCTCAACAATATAGGGTGTGGCCATTTTCCTGTTCCGTAAATATAACACTTAACTTACAAGCTTTACAGAAACCACTTCTCTAAATACGTATTACTTTCTTGTCCTGTAAAAGCAAAACCAGAATGATCTTGGGGGAAAAATGAATAATTCCTACTATGCTAGGTTACTTGTCTAGAAAGCGTAAAATTTAATTTAAAAGTCTTCATGTACACTTCAAATATTCTGATGTAATCAGGACAACATTTACAATTGTTCTCTGAAAGGGCGAAATGAGCACATCAGCAATTTCATTGTAGGTTTTCCTTTAAAAGAAGAGCATGCTTCTGAAAAATGTTTAACAAAGTAGCCCTTAATGCTCAGAGAAACTAATGACCTCTGTAAGGGAAGGACACAGTTGGCCTTGAAAGTACACCTTCACTTTAAACTACTCTAATACTGGTACAAATTCATTGAAGAAGTTGTCTTAGGGTTTCTATTGCTGTAATGAAACACAATGACCAAAAAGCAAGTTGGAAAGGAAAGGGTTAACTTGTCTACCAGGTCCATATAGTAATCCCTGAAGGAAGGCAGGAACTGATGCAGAGGCCATGGAGGGATGCTGTTTACTGCCTTGCTCCCTATGGCTTGCTCAGCCTACTTTCTAGTAGAACCCAGGACGACCAGCCCAGGAATGGCAGTACCCACAATGGGCTGCACCCTCACCCATCAATCACTAATTAAGAAAATGCCTTACTGCTGGATCTTATGGAGACATTTTCTCAACTGAGTCTCCCTCCTCTCTGATGACTCTAGTTTGTATCAAACTGACATAAAACTAGACAGTACAGAGGCAAAATACAATATGTAAAATTCTACAAACAAATTTTTTGATATCTTCTAGATATCTTTGGAGGAGAAAATGTAGTTCTAAGAATTTGAACACTATGACTGAGGGAACTGCTAGCCAGGTTCAAAACCAGAACAAGGATAGAAAGGTACAGTATTTGCTTCCTGTTTTCTATACAGTTAAGAAAGACTCTGACTTTCAAAGCATAATGTCCATCTAAACGGGACCCTCTTTTGTATCAATCTGGCTCTCACAGTCTACCACATGCAATGAACTACACGAGGTAAGAAGCCTGTGAGATAGATAAAAAGATGAGAAAGAAGCAGTATGTATGGCAAAGACAACTAGATTCCTACAGGAATTTAATAGAAACAAGTGGCTGCCTTGGTCGTTAAGTTAGAGTCTGGAAAGGGTTAACAGCAAAATCTAGAAATCATAAATATGGATTACATGTTTAAGTACAGCATGATATAACATTTTTTAAATGCAAGTAGATGAAGTAGCTGCTGAAATGCAAATAAACTTTCACATGATAAAAAACAATGTATAGTCAGATGAAAATGGGTTCTGTTTGCTCTGTTTTTTTTTTCAATATGCATTATATCATTCATGAGGCTTAGCTGATACTTAGTTTTAATTCTCAATGAGAAAATATTAAGTGTATTAATTATATAATTGGGGAGGAAGTATTTAGAAGTAAACGCTTTCAAAAGAATCCATTAATTTTAAAGTATTTAGAGTTACAGATACACCAAATAGAAAAGCACATGCCTAGCATTCACAAAGCATTGGGTTTAATTCCCAGTGCTGCAAACAATGAAAAAGAAAGAAATATTTACAATATTTGTTTAGTTTACCAAGCTATTTATTTTTCACTTTAAAAATAAAAACATCTACTAGATGACTCTATACTAGGGGTTTGTAGGTATACAGATATATTTGAAAAACAGACTTTGACTTTCATAATAAAACAAAGTCTATGATCTGAATTTTTATGTGCATTCTTCCTAGAAATACTACACCCATTAGAAAATATGTTGTTCCAGTATTTTTTAAAAGTGTTATTACATTTCTCTCTCTTTTTCTCTCTGTGTATGTGTGTGTGTTATGTCAACTTGGGGGAATAAGTTCTCTCCCTTCTTCTATGTGGGTCCTAGGGACAAACTTAGGTTATCAGAATTGGCAGCCAGCACCTCTACTGGATAAGGCCCATCTCTCCAGATGTATTTACAAGCAAAACTTTACAAAACATTATGCAAAAAAGAAACATGCAATGAACATGTCAGTAAATATAAAATGCGCTTTCTAGAAGGATACATAAGAAACTGGGAAAAAGGACTAAGGTTAGGAGAGAAGAATAATTTAAAATTTTCTATTTCCCCAAAATAAATGAATTCTACTATATGAATATATTAACTTTATATAAAATAACACTATAAAATATTTTGAAAGATGGCATATCCTAAAAAGTCTATGAATTAGAGCTATGCCTAACAGTGGTAGCAATTAATTTTCCTAATCTAAAAAGTTAGAATGACACTGGGAATTAGAAAAAAAAAAACATGAAATGCTATACTTACAATCCTCCTTCTAGGAAATTACAAACATTCTCATCTCGCTTAGATACCAAATGGAAAGTCTCCCTGATGATTTGCTGTTGCGTATCTTCACTCTGAGGAACGATAATTCATATGCATTAGGATTAAGTTTATAGGTTTAACAGCATTAAGACGTTTTGGAAACAAAAGATAATAATTTTAATCTGGAAAAAAATGGGGGAAAGGTCCTTGAAAAACAGATTCAAATTACAGAAGCAAAACCCAACATTTTTTGATGAAAAGGGGGGGGAAGCCATTATAGTTTACCACTACAATGAAAGTAACTTATTTCTATCTTCAAAACCAAATGAGAAACGGAACACTCTGATACATTCGTGAAAAGAGTACGTACACATCAGACAGTCAGAGACTGATGCTTTACATATGGCTAAACTGAAGCAGGGAAATAATGTCCGATTAACTCACGAAACTTTATTAACCATATATGAGTACAGAGACAATAGAGAAGCTTTAAGTTTACAAGTAAACTGAACCTCGATAAAATACAAATTGAGGCTATGAGTCCGCCTTACTCATCTTTACATAAACAAGACCCCAACCTAAGAATTGTTTCAGTAGATATTTTCTAAACTCAACCAAGCAACTCATATCCCACTAAAAAAGAACTAGCTTCCCAACTCATTAAACAGGTGGGCAAAATCATGAACAGAAACTTCAGAGGAAAGAAAATATGATGGTCCATAAACATTTGTAAAGATGCTAAGCCTCAAAGTGACTCAGTAACACTCAGTTAAAGTAACAATGGCAATGCTCCTAGGAGCCACACTAGCATAGGAATAAAATCTGACAAAAATTCTATGCAGAGAAACTCTCTGCCCACCAGTGCAAAGGTAAGTGACAAAAACATTTCACAAATTTCATAAGCAACATTTTTACCCCTTATACTCTTCTAAAGCCTATAAAACCACTTTCTTTTTTAAAAAAGATTTATTTGTTTATTTTTATGCAGTGTTCTGCCTGCATGTAGGCCTGTGCACAGAAGAGGGCAGCAGGTTTCACTATAGATGGTTATGCGCCACCACATGGGTGCTGGGAATGGATCAGGACCTGCGCAAGAACAGCCAGTGTTCTTAACCTCTGAGCCATCTCTCCACGCCTGAAAGCACTTTCTTGAGGTCAAAAACAACTATTACCAATGGCATGCATATATATATATATATATATATATATATATATATATATATATATATAAAACTCTTAATATGTCTAATTGAAAAACACAAAATGGCCCTTTAAAGAAGTTGAAATAATCCAAATATCCTCCATCCACAGAATGGATAAACTGTGATATATTCTTCCTTAAACACTTTAATTTTCAAATCACAATTGAGAAAAAAAAGGTGTTTTGATTCAAGTTGTCATGACAGCACGAGGCAGACAGGTAGCCTAAATAGCATGTTTATTTTGTGGCAGTCCTGGAGGCTGAAGTCCAAGATCAGGGTGTCAGCAGTCATGTGTGGCAGAAGGTTCTAGCCTGTAGATGAGCTCCTTCTCAGTGGTCCTCACAGAGTAAAAGCAAAGTCTCCAGCATCTCTTATGGAGACATTAATCCCTCCAGATGGATCCACTGTCATGCCTTCAGCTAAACTCAGTTCTTTCCCAATCTCCAGATACCGTTCCATTGGGGTTGGAGCTCTAACATGGGAATTTGGGAAACATACACTTCAGTCTATAGCTGGACTAGAAAGGGCAAGAGGCACAAGGATACATAATCATTCCATTAGCATAAAATTCAAAATTAAGGAAAACCAAACATTGCTTAATAACACATTTATTACAAGTAAAAAACAAACAAACAACAAAAAACAAACAAACAAAAAAACCTATTGCCAGCAATGGTGGTACATGCCTGCAATACAAGTATGGAGGACGCTGAAGCAAGAGGGTTCAAATTTCAAGGGAACCCTGAACTAAACGGAAAGTCAGATGATAGCTTGACTGCACAGTGAGACTTTGTGTAAAAGAAAAAAAATCAATTAAACTATAAGAGAACCAAAAGAATGAGTAACAAATACTAAAAAATGGTTTTGCAAAAATTCTATTTTCTAATTACGTTACAACTAGGTAGAAAAAAAAAACAGCAATTAAATGAAAGTTGTTTCAGTTTTCAATCAAACTCAAAGCAAGAGTTCCTCACTTCTGTGTGTAAAGACTACAAGCTTACGAATCAGTCATAGGTTAAATGATTCTTATGTGACACTGGAAGGCTACACAGCTGCAGCTCTAACTTAAATGTATCCCAACTGGAGAAGTCAGTGTGCCCATATCCCTCCCCAACTCTGGGAAGAGCCATGACCCTTGTCCCAACTCCAGTGAAATGAAATAGACATGCCTCTGGAGGGACTTGCATATGGAACCCAACCTGGGCCCTCGTAGAAAGATAGGTGGAGTGTAGGAAGGCTCCTCTCAGCACCTGGGCCCCTGGGGCCCCTGCAAGTGGAGGTAGGGAGGAATTCTAGGATCTCCCTTTTGACCCAAGAGAAGATCAATAAATTACAGCAATAAACAGCAAGGTGAAGTGAAGGAATTTCTGGTAGAAAGTTTAAGTGGAAGTGGGGTGACACCCCCACTTCCTAGAGGGCATCCTCAGTTTCCAGAGCCCCCAACCATCTCCAGTTTATGTCGGACTGAGATTTTGGTCAGATATTTCTGCATCCCTCATTCTCGGCATCCGCTTCACAGATTCAGTAACACTAACCCCATCATGGCTGGGTATAAGGAAGGCCTTGGTCGCTGGGGCACAGAAGGGCCTGAGAGTCTATCTGTTTTAAAAATAGGTTCTAAAAAAATAAATAAATAAAAATTGAAAAAATGAAATTATTCCAAACTGGATCTAAAAATTTATCTTTCTAGAGAGAGAGAAAAGTAACTATATTTAGCAAAGTGGAAAGGTTCAAAATTAAAATACAACAATCCCTTCGATACCATAAGCATCTTCCAAATTTACTTTAGACATAACTGTGAAGTTTTCTCACCTGCTGCTTCTCCCCTACCCAAGCAAATCAGCCACAGTGAATTTTCAGAGTTCTCTTCCATTTCCTTCCTCTGTCTTGAAACACCCTACTCATCCCATCTGCTATCAGTACCTCTTTAAATCTCAGTAAACAGTATCACTCTGACATTTCTGCCTCCATGCTTCCTTCTTTGGTACCATTTCTATTCCTACTACACACTTTAAACAGCATGTCTGAACTTTCTGTGTAGACTCCAAATCCTAACAGGGGAATTTGAGCACTGTATCTGAAACATTCAGGAAAGAAATATACTATGAAACTCAAGTAAAATTCATAAATTAAGAAGGATATAAAAATTGTAAACACAAGATAATCTCAAAATTAAGATATACACTAGGAAAAAAAAACTTCAGAAAAATGCCCACAGAAGAGATTAGAGGCATAAAAGAAAAGAGAACATTTTAAGAATTTACAATAGTCCAGAGGAATAAATAATTAAATACTTAAAAAGAACAGAGAAAGTGGGGATATAGACAAGTCAGGGATAGACCTTGAGCATACTCAAGTGCCCTGCGTGCAAGCCCTGCATCAAAACAGAACACAAAGAAACCAAGAAATGATTCCAGTAGACAACTGGAATGAAAGACCTTATGTACCCCACACTGTGGATGTGAACAGTCTCAAAGCAAGCAGCTCTAAAACTTTAGAAACAGGAGTCTATACATTTCCTGGTAAATCAGTAAGATTATCATATATACGAAAGGAGTAGCCTGAATTGCTACAGACTTTTTGAAAATCAACACTGGCAACAGCAATGTGGGACAACATGTGATCATGGATGAAATATTTCTGATCTGGAATTCTAAATTTCAATGTACTTATTAAAAGACTTTCAGAACTGTAAGGCCTCGTGAAATCTACTTCTTGTTACATTTTACTCAGGAAGTTACTGGCTCCACTGTGATAAGACAACAAAGAATCAAGCACTGAAGATCTAACAGGCAAGAGGAACCCACAATAAGAAGTCCAAATATGACTGCCAGGCAACTGCTGCAGACTGGTCCTAGCCAAAAGATTTCAAGAGAGATTTCTTCATGAACAGGAAACTGACAGACACGTGCTGGCATAGACATAAACTGGAGGTAAGTAAATAAAAAGAATCTAGCTCAAAGAAAAACCAATTATCCTCCAGGAAAATAAAATATCAGAAGGAAAATAAAAACTAAACAAAGTTTACAACATGGCTCAGGCTTAAGGTGGTTTATATAAAACACCAATGTGGGTACTGAGGAGTGATCAGTGAAAAATATGTGAAAAATATGAAATAGCTTTGAGGGATTATAACTCACATGCTGTGAGAGGGCTAAATAATTATTCCCAATATCAGAACCAAATAGATCATGTCTACAAATGAAAACTTAGCCAAAACCACATTATATACACAATGCTATGATAACCAGATAAAATTAGTCACCGTGGAAAAGGAGACACGAGGAAAGACTCCTTTTATATTTTTATTTTTGAGATTATAAATTGATTACAAGATTTCTCCCTTCCCTTTCTAACCTCCAAATCTTCCCATTTAGCCCTCCCGCTCTCCTTCAAATTCAGTTTCTTTAAAACTAATTGCTATTGTATGTATATACGTATATGTACGTACATATGTATTCCTAAATATAGACTGCTCAGCTGGTATAATGCTGCTATTTCAAAGCTGACCATTTGTCACCGCTCTGGCCTGGGGAAGGCCACCTTTCCGGTTCTCAGTTCTCCTCTGTTGCTTACAGTTCCTACTGTAGGACTGCATCCTCATGGGCTTTTCTCTGTACAGTTTGGCAATTCATTCGTGTCATCCTTCAAGTTTACATCTGCGCAATCATGTTGGTGAGACTTTGTGGGTTGCAGTTTCTGATATTAGGAAATACAACCTCACTGAAAATTCCCTGACTCCCTGGCTCCTACAAATCTTTCTGAAATGTTCCCTGAACCTTAAGAGTGGGAGCATTTTGAAGATGCATCCTTTTGGAACTGGACTCCACGTACCTGCATTTTGATTGGTTGTGGTTTACTCTAACAGTCTCTGTCTATTGCAAAGAAAAGTTTCCTGGATTAAAAACTACATTCATCTGTGGTTATAAAGACAAACATTTAGACTGTTGTTAGGGGTTATACTGGTTTAATAAACCAATGGTTGTAGATTCTCTTCCAATAACTAGGTTTCCAGTATGAGGCATGGTCTCCCTCTTGTTGAGTAGTCCTTAAGTTTAATTAGAGTGCTGCTAGTTACCACCAAAGTATGAATGCCAATATTATAATACCCTTAGGACTAGCATGTTTTGCTACCCATTGTGTTCTTTTTCATGATTGACCTTAGAGAACTGTTAGGGTTTTATTTTAGAATGATGTGTGGTATGTATATGTATGTGTGCATGTGCCCCAGGTTGAGGTCAGAGTCTTCTTGGGTTGCTCCTCACTGTATGTATTGAGGCAGGGTCTCCTTCTGCACTCTGTCCTCTCGTTCTCTCAAATGTCAGGCACTCATCAGGCTTTCCCTGATGAACCTATATAATCTAGTACCCTTCCTTCATCCTCCATCAGTCTTTATCCCCTTCCATTGTCATGTTCTTCACAGACTAATCATAATCACACATACTTTATTATTTCCTACCACTAGAATGTAAATTCACTGAGTGGTGAGACATCATCAGACTATGTTATCAGTACTTAGAACAAGGTCCTCCAAACAACAAATAAATACCTCTTTGGATATGGGCAAGGAAGGGGAAAAGAGTACAACAGAAAGAAGTCCTGTAGGTTCTAGACAGCTTGTTCTTCCTCTTAAGGTTCAACTCTAGAGGTGCCTCCTGTTAAAAGCCTCAGAAAATACCTGATAAGCAGAAATGCCCTTTTATTCCTCCTATACCACAAACCCTTCTAGGAGTTGGTTGATACTTCAGTGAAGGAAGTCTTTACTTGTACTTCAAGTGAAAACACCGGGGAAGGGGAAGCCTGATGAGGTAGCATGGTTGAGGGAAGAACAGTTACAATTTACCCTAACGGGGAAGTTTTAGATAAACTGGTGCCTGTCATTGGGATTATCAGCAGAGGAAAGAAATGCACATTCCACAAGTACAAAGACTCCAAATACTAACTAAAACTTGTAACTGACAAAAATCATAAGCAATTGCTCTGTGCAGTCAAAAAAGGAAAGCACCTTAGCATACTCTGGTTTCACGTATGAGTTCAATTTTGTGAAAAAGATGCAGAACGTTGGTTATGCATGTCATAAACCCAGCACCAAGGAGGCAGAGGCAGCAGAATCATGTGGTCAAGACCAGTTTCAGTGACAGAGTGAGAGCCTGTCTGAGAAAAACAAAGCCTGGAGATGTGGCTCACTGGTAGAGCACCTGTACCACATATAGTAGGAAGCCCTGGGTTCAATCCTCAGCCCTGGAAGGAAACAGAAAGACACAAAGAAAAGCACACAAACTGTTAATGTGCCATTAACATATATCAATGCATTGTGTTCATGAATGTGTATGTGTGTGTGCGTGTGCGTGTGTGTGTATGTGCATGCACACATACAGGCCTGCTCCTGCATCTGGAGGTCAGAGGTCAGCATCAGGGTTTTTAATTGTGCTCTACCTCAATTTTGTTAAAAATCATTTTTAGACTTTTTCGCGATGCATGTTTTATCTGTCTGTATGTATATGCACCATGTATGTGTGAGGTGCCCAGGGAGGTCAAAAGAGGGTGTTGAATCCATGGAACTACAATCATGAATAGCTGAGCTCCCATGTGATACTGGGAACTGGGCCTATGTCCTCTGCCAAGTATTCTTAATTCCTGAGCCACCTCTCTCCTCCTCCATCTTAATTCTTGACACAGGGTTTCTCAATGAACGTGGAAGTCCCTATAGCAACTCAATTTGCTAGCTAGCAAGTCCCAGAGATCTTCTTATCTCTACTTCCTTGGTGCTGGGATTAGGGGCACAGAGCACTGTACTTGACTTAACATATGTACTTAGGATCTGATTCTAGGTCTACATGCATGGCAATCACTTTATCTACTGAGCTATCTCCTCAGCCATAATGTGTTCTTAAATTATAACAGTGTAATCTAACACATTAGCAAGTGAGTATTTTTTAAATGTTTTAAAACTGTATGTGTATTAGTGTTTTGCCTATATGTATGTATATGCACCACACTCAAGCAGTGCCTAGTAAGGTTAGAGAAAATCCCCAGAAAATGGAGTTACTAAAGGTTGTGAGTCACCAAATAATGCTGGAAACAAGCTCTTAGCTGCTGAACCATCTCTTTAGTCCCAACCATAAAATTCTTTTTAAACAGACAATGGTCGACCCTTACTTTACTGATCAACAGCCACTCTTGTTTTCCAGCTTTCTGAAAATAGCACTTTATCTCTGTCTCCATGTTCATTATTATCCCCAACCTTGGATCCTGATGAAAGAAAGCTATTATTGGTCTTGGTTGGGTATGTCTAGCCAGGTTATTGGTTGGTTGGTTTTTGTTTTGTTTCGTTTGAGGGGTAGCATAGAGATTACAGGAACTTTTGGATTGAACTGTAAGGGGGGAAACAGCTATTTTTTTTGCCAAGTAAAGCAAATCAAGAAGCACTCTGTAAGGAAGTCACTGACTCACTGAATCGATGCCGGAATCCGTCTACTCCTCTATACAATTTATCCTGTAGGAACTGTTCAGGAGCATTTCCATCTGTCACCTAAGACCCAGTTTACGTATCCCAAAGAATTTTAACCAATACTAAAGAAAAACAAATTTATGGAGGGGCTGGAGAGATGGCTCAGTGGTTAAAAGCACCTGTTGCTCTTGCAGAGCTCTAGGTTCAATTCCCAGAATCCACATGGTGGTTCATAACCATCTGTAACATCAGGATACCATCTTCTGGCCTCCACAGACACCAAGCGTGCACACACACAGATGTAGACAATACACTCCTACACATAAAATGAATCTTTAAAAAATGTTTTTAAAACAAAATCATACGCATTTTTTTCTCTAAAAAGCTGAAATGTGTAAGGATATGTATTAATACCTCAATACTCAGAACTTTTTAAATTTTGTTTTGTTTTGAATTTTGAAATAGCATCTCACTATGTTGTCGAGACTGGTCTCTAATTCATGAGCTCAGAGTGATCTACCTGCCTCAGCTTCCCTAGTAGTTAGTTGTAGGCACTGGGAACACAACTGGGTGCCACAACTGACTAACAACGAAGGGGGTGGGGCATGTAGCTAGGCAGTACAGCACACCCAAACATACATCAAGCCCTAGGTTCCATCCCCAGCACTGGGAAATAGACGAAAAGGAAATGCATTTAACTATTCTACCTGCTACATTGTTTTAAGTCACTAAAATGGAAACCAATAAGCTTAGACAGAACTTCTTAAAGATGTTTTTTAAAAAAACTAAACATACAAAACTCCCGATTTTATATTTTAAGGATTTAAAGAACAGAACCCTTTTCTAGGGCCTGAAGTTTTTAAACAGACTAATACACAATTTACAATGATATTGCGGGGGTAACTCATGATTTTATAGTTTAGAAATGTCCTTGCTTGTACTTTAAATGTGTGATAATCTTTAGCATCTGTGGAAACAAGGAAAACTCACATATTTCCACTTTATTAGCATGACTCACTAAAGAACTATGGCTTTCCAATAAGAGAAATCATACAACTCAAAGAGATTTTGTTGCTGCTTTCTTGCTTAATAGCTATGCAAAATACATCTGGTTTAAATGTCAGTAATGTACTGACATAATTTCTATGCAACTATTGAGACTAAAAGTTACCACTGCCAGATTGCTGTGGTAAGCATCACTTCAAAAATAAAACGCACAAACACAAATTCTGTACTTCTGCAGCGACAATCTCAAGGATACATTAGGCAAAACAAAAGCACCAAGTCCAACCATTCTTAGTATCTTACTCCAGCAAAATGAACCAAAACAGTAGTTCAGCAAAGACTAGCAAAACACACGTCACTTCATGTGTCATAAATGACATCAGCTGGGAGGCATGACCCAGGTTGTTACAACACAAAATTGTGTAGCACGATCACACAAATGTTATGTCCTGAGGAAGCCTAACTGAAGCGTGAAAACCCACTGTATTTGGGAAAGATATTGTAAAGTTAAGCAGTTTCAAGCTGTTAGTATTAAGCATAAATGTTGAACTCACACCTCAGCACCCTTCCAGGGTGTAGACCCACTGGCCTGAAATATCCCCTAAGTATTGCTTAGCTTCTTTACCTTGAAACTGCTGGGCTTGCTGAGTACTCACTTCTTTTTAAATTAAAAAAAAAAAAAATTATTAATTTATCTGTGTGAGAAAGACAGTAAAGGGTCAGAGGACAACAGGCAAGAGAGGCTCTTTCCTTCTACCACGTGGATTCTGGGGAGGGAGCTCAGGCCACCAGGCGGGGCGTAAATTCCTCAGCAGCTTGCCAGCCTGCCAGCCTGGATGGATGAGTACTTCTTAGAGCCTTCTTCACCCTAACCCAGGAATGGAGGAAGTTACTTTTGTCACATCTTTTGTGCTAAACACATAGATTCTGAAAGTCTCTGCCTAATGAAGCACATTTTAACAGTTGGAAGGAAATTTAACAAATCAATTTTAATACAAATTTTATCCCAAAGCTGGATTCCAAAGCAGTGCATTCGACAGCAATTCATCAGGAGTTTAGTACAGGCGCCAGAGAAAATACCTGGGTTAAGAGTGCTTACTTCTCTTGCAGGTGGCAAGTCTGGTTCCCAGCACCTATGTCAGGCAGCTCACAACCAACTGAAACTCCAGTTCCAGGGGAAGCCAATCCTTTTGGCCTATGTAGGCACCTGCATACATACATATACATAAAAGCTAATTCTTAAAAAAGTTTAAAGATTCAATGTTGACTGCTGGAGGTGACACAAATATGCTTAAATTATAAATTCCATCAAAAATTCTATAGGATGCCCCGAAGTAATTATGGGCTGTGAAACAGAATGCGTGAAAAATAAAATAAAGAATAAAATTCTAAGACAAAAATGGCAACAGGTAAATTCCTTCAGAGAATACAAACATGATATCTGGGCTAGGCAAAGCACAAGGATTCGATTTTGGACATGTCACAAATAAATAGAATTTCAGACAATGCCAAAGGCACTCGAATGACCTACACAAACAAATGCCATTTCCAAAAACACTTCCCCGACAGTCTCCACTTGCAATGATTGTTTTCCTGATGTTCATTCTCCAGACATTCAACTTTTCCACCAGGGTCTGTGCACTCATTTTCCTCTGCATGGAATGCCTTTCCCCAGGTATCTCTCTGAAAAGCTGCCTTACTTACCACGTTCAATACTTTGCTGAAGAGTTACTTCTTGGTGAGAAAGTACCTGGCTGCAGTATTTTAAATTATCATCCTCACACTCCCTACTTTGCCTTTCTTTAGTTTTTCCACATCATTAATTACTATTAATACCTATAATATCAAATAGGCTATTTATTAGCCACGTCTGCACCCCCTACAAAGCAAAAGGTAGACGTGTTTGTTTGCAGTGCTTACATGTGGCAGACAAGAAGTAAACAGTCAATGACAAAGTGAAGGCGGAATAAATGAATGAAAGATAATGTCTGCCCAAGGGTTGCGGCCTAGTGCAAGAAGCAAATAAACAAATTACTTTCAATTATTTCTGAAAGAAAGTCTGGGGAAATCCAATTTGTAAAGACAAAGAACAGCTTTTGGTGCTGGTGCACCTCCTCTGCCCAACCAGGATGCTTTTACATCCTTTCCAGCACCCTCCCTCCAGCAGCACTGTCACTCAGGCAAGGTCCACAAAAATGCCACCACGGCTCCTTCAACTGCCCTTCCAACATTAGCCTTCACTACTACCTAAGAATTAAAGGTAAAAGGCAGCTCTACTTCCACTGTTGAAAATCAGGAAACTATATTTAGAGATTTCCAAGTTAAATTCATATTGCATATGCTTTAAGTCTACCTATAGTACTGATTACCAGGATATAATGAGCAAAGCCAAGGGACCTATTATTCTGAATAATGTTTAATAATGTATTTATTCACTTTACATCCCCCTGAATAATGTTTAATAATTAATTTTATAATACTAGGCACTGAGGCTACAACCCTGAGGATTCTAGACACACTATCACTAGCCCACCTTTTACTTTTTATGTTGAGACAGTGTCTCACCAAATTGTACAGGCTGGCCTTAAACTCAAGTTATCCAGGCATTCAACTTCCAGTACTCCTGAGTAGCTGGAATTACAGGCCTTCACTATCAAGCCAAACCAGCTACTACATTTAAATATGAAAAAAACCTTTTCATTTTGATTCTGTATTGGGATATACTTTTTCTGCACAGCACATGGACTCAACAAGGGCTAGTTCACATTTTAGGCAATCACTTAATGATGGCAAGTTGACAGCATTGCTTTCCTCAGAGGGAACAACTAGAATTTTATTTCGGATTCAAGAGTGATCTAGAATTTTTAGCCAGACCATTAGCACTTAAGTTACACTACATTAAAAACCATGCAAAAGTAGAGCAAAGCAACTTAAGAAAATGAAACAGCCCCGTTTCTCACTTCAACCAACATCTCCACAGACTGCATTATCACTTTAGGCAAACTGACATTTTCACGGTTCATTTTTAATGGCAGGAATAATTTCCATCTGGGGCCATCCGCATCAAGTGCTGGTCTTGGCACATTTTCAACACTAAATGTCTATAAGCAAAACTGCCCAAGACAGCACCGCAGCTAGTAGCTCACGTTCACTCCCCAAATGACAGCTCAGTGTATGACCTAGCACTGGCTATTGCCCTCAGGTAAGGCATAGAAACAGATTACCTCTCCTAAATCGTTTATAAATTACCTTCGAGGCTGTAAAGTCATCTGCTCCTAGCAATATTAAACAATGTTCACAGTTCTAGAAGAGAACTTTCACAGATGGCATTTCGTTTAAACTAAAACTCGGGGGAAAATGTCCTTATGCCTTGCTTTGAAAAGAATAGCCATACCAAAATGCAACGGTTATAAAGCCGAGATACAGAATCCCTTTCCAATGGGTCAGCCACTTAGGCCACCAGTTATTTCAAGAGCAAATCCGGACAGCAGGTTAAAAAGCCCACTAGAAAAGTCAGGCCCCCTCTTAATTCTTTTTTCAGTTGCCACCTGGAAGTCACAGCCAGCTTCGGGCGCTTCCGTCTGGAAACGGGGCCACAGCGGCCAGGGCGTGCGGCGAGCCAAAGTTGCTGAGCCCGGCGAGGATTAGGGCGGACACGGTGGCCCGTCGGTCCGCGGCGGGGAGCGGGGCTGGGAGCGGCCCGGTGTGAGGCAGAGGGGCCGGGCAGGTGGGCAGCGCCCCTCGCGGCGAACGAGCGGCGGGCGGGGAGTGGCGGCTGCTCCCACCGCCCCAGCGGCCGCTCGGTCAGCGGCGCGCGGAGGCTGGCGCGGGAAGGGCGGCGTCGCGAGGGTCGTTCGGGGGAAGCCGCTGGGCGCTGCCGCGCGCCGGCGGTCGCCCTCGCCCCGGGGTCGGCGGCGGGGGGCATACTCACGTAGGGCTGGTAGAACTTGGAGAGCCGCGGCTTCCCGTGGTTGTTGAAGATGAGGATGGCCTTGATCATGGCTGGGCCGGGCCGACCGGGTGGGCGCTGCGGCCAGGGCGGGGGCGGGCGCGCGAGCCTCGCCTCCGGGAGCTTGCCTGCCGCTGCTTCCCCACCCGCCCCCTGCCGCACGCGCGCGCGCGCTCCCGCGTCGCGGGGCGGGGCCCGGAGGCGGGGCCTGGGCGGGGCAGGCCGGAAGGAAACGGAAGCGCGTCCGGGCCGAGCCAACCCGCCGGAGGGGGTGCGTGCTCACCAGGCCGTCCTGCGGGTGCTCGTCGCGGAAGCGCTCCCGAACTCGCCGCGGCCAGATGGACAGTGGCTACTGCATTAGCTACGGAGTCTCCAGCGGGCGATCTGTATGCACTGCTCTCCAGACACCCCGGAGTTCTCTGTTGACCCCGGTCGCACTCCTGCCCGCCGCCGGCTGAGGCGCTTCGTGGAGCAAGGCCCAACCCCTGCACGCCGCTACCTCACTTCCGCCATTGATCTCAGCCAGCGAAGATGGCGGAAGATCCAGAGGCTGTGCTGCAGCTTCCTTCTTCAGCGGCTGGGGCCGGCGGCGAGAGCCTTTCGGAGCTTTCCCCAGAGACAGCCACCCCCGAACCCCCATCTTCGGCCGCAGTCTCGCCGGGCACGGAGGAACCTCCCGGTGACACCAAGAAAAAAAGTAATGTCAACATCCGCGTTTGGGCGGAGGCAGGAGACTTAGCGTTTCTAGGAGTAGTGGCCCAAAAAGAAGCAAAAGCTAAAGAAGGGCGTGTCCCAGAAGTACCCTTTCTCCTCTTAGAATGAAGCAAAAGTGTTAGACCTGAGGAAAAAAAAATTGCACGACTGTCTGATGAGAACAAGCTATATATTTAGAGGTGCGCAAGGGACAGGCCAGACGACTGCCTCCCCCTAAGTCGGGGTTTCAGAGAGCAGCCTCTCACTGGCTTTTGAGGTCCCTTTTATGGGCGAAGGTTGATGGAAAACAGCTGTCAAAGATAATTGGATGTTAGCACCCGGACAGAAAAGTAGGGCTGAAGGCTGCCTGTTGGGTAGGTAAGTGCAAGGATCCATCACGCGGAAGGTGTAGTCATCACAGGTATACATAGGAGTTTAGCAAGGCGAAGAGATGGGTGTACATCATGAGGTTACAAGTTCAGCCTGGGTTCAAAAACCCGGTTTGCAGGATATGTTAGGTTTAGGAAGCAAAAACTGATTCTTGTAAGGTATGGAGACATAATGACATATAATGTAGCTTCTGTTACCGCTCTTGACGCCTTTTGAGAGCCTAGGGGACCCCGTTACTACCCGGATCCACCATCCTTTGCACCTTTTACAGCGTCTGATCTCTGAGGTAGTCAGTCTTCGAGCCCAGTGGGTTCACAGTAGCTCCAGGAACTTAACACAATACTAGTTACTGGAGTAAAAATGTAAGGCGACAGAAGTAACCGGTGGGTTACAATCCACGAATTCGCTAGGGGCCTCATTCTTTGGGTCAAAAACCTGGAGCTGTAGACACTAAAGAATGCTAAGGGAAAACTAAAGGTATACATGTTGCCTTTTAACTTTTTATTTATTTGGGGTGGGTTGTGCCTTTGTGTGTCAGAGAATTACCTTAACCAGCTATCATCCTCAGCCTCTGTTTTAGGGATGTGCCTTCCACTGGCAAGAAAGGAGAGTCAGGTTAATTTGCCTGACCACTATAAAGTTAAAGTTGATTATAAGAAAAAATCAACAGCTAAACATGTTTCAATAAAAAAAAGTAGATCTTCTCCTTAATTGTTCTCCTTTCAGAGACATGAAATGTAGATGTGGGTGTGTTTATTATTCCTTAGTTTCACCAGCTTGTTGATGCTGCACAGGAGGAGAACTGTCTGCCAGCTCTGCTCCTGGGGGATGCAGCTGTATATAGCTCAGTAGTAGAACACTACAGACTGGTTTCAGGGGTTCAGTCCCTAGCTCATCAAGGAAGAAAAAATAGGCTGACCTTGCATTTGGAGGAGATCTGTCACGTGTATGTGATGTACTATGACTATTTGGACAGATAACCACTGTTAACTTTTTGAAAATCCTAATTTTTTTTCTTTCAGTTAACTATCGATCTGACTTTCAAAGGTTTCCTTTAAGATGGAAACACCAGACAAAAGTGGTGAAATAATACTCTTAATCCCAGCACTCGGGAGCCTGAGGTAGGCAGATCTCTGGGTTCAAGGCCAGCCTTTGCCCAAATGAATAAAAATCTAAATGTCTAAGTCCAAGTTATAGTCCTTCACACTGATGATTGCTGCACAAAACCCCAAAACAACCTAGAAAATGACCCATGATCCAAGATATCTCCTGACAGGACTCTTTGAGTCCATGTTTTTTCTTTTTTTTTTTTTTTTCCACAAATTGAATTCCTATTTTTAGTCTTTTTGAGACAATTTGATGAAAAGGGCTTAAATATTTCACATTTCCACTGTAACTTACAGAAGGAGGGTTGTTGAAACAGACGGAGGTTGCTGGCCCTGGTGGCACAGTATCACAGGTGTGCGTGGCCACACTTTTGAATATCAGTGTTAAGGTCCTACTTTATAAAAGTTTTAAAACTCAAGTGCTATGTATGTTAACTGTCTCCAGTTGATTCTAACGTGTGGCCATGCTTCTGAGCTACAAGCAAACCATTTTTGGAATTAAGACTATAGCTGTAATTATTGTAAGTACTTCTCTAGCTTCTTGCCCTCTGGCTCTTGTTTCTTCAGTAGTGCAACTCAGTGCCTAATTGCTGCTGAGTTATTGATTCCTCCAGGGGGTTGAGGGAACTGGGAGGAAGGAATGAAAGGTAGCCTAAAAAAAAGTCACTTTTTTTTTTTTGCTTTTCATCCTTATTCCCAAAATAACTGAAAGGATACTTACATAGCTGTTTTTGAGGAAGATGAGCTGCATCGTATGCTCTAGGAGCCCGTGTTTTATTTCAGGAGGAAACTTGATCTCGCCGAACAACCTGTGTATGCCAGGCTAGCCTCACAGTCCCAGAGATGCACCTACCTCCTGCCTCCTAAATGCTGGGATTAAAAACCTCTGTCATCACATCTGGCTTCAGGACGAAACTTGGATAAACTGATCCCAACTTTGAATACCAAACAAATGGGGAAAAGTCTGATAGCTGTAGTACAGTTCTTTCAGGGCTGCTTTTGGTTGCTTTTATTGTAGCTATCACTTAAAGAAAAAGAACCATCATTAAGGAGATCAGTCTTGGTTCACATCTCTCTATTTCAAGTCTTTGAAACTTTTTTGGGCCCCGATTATATTTTTTGAAAATAGTAGTAGGATTTCTTTTAATTATAAAGTTAAGTATAAAACATTTGGTATTAAAAAAAAAAACTGTTATTTACAAAAAGCCATACATCACCACTATGAAAACATTTTGGTGTGTACTCTTTGCTAAAATGAGTATGTGTTTGTGATGCTTTCTTATTGAAGTTGAGGTATATACACAACATTTTCTATTTTACACATTTTCTCAACTTCTTAAACCATTAACTGCTTTTATAATACATTTTTAAACAGCTGTTTAATCTTAAGGTTCAATTAGTAGAAGTTATGGTCTGCAGTGTTGTGTACATACATTAACTCACTTAATCCTCGCATCACCGCTCTTAGGTCGGTGCTGTTACATAGATTTGAGGATGAAAGGGTACAGTGCTTGTAGCTCTACAAGTGTCAGAGCCACAGTCTGGACCCAATTTGGAATGTGTTTTTCCTCTATAAATTCTGCCATATAAAGCATCTCATATTTTAATCTCATGTGTGTGTTGAACATGTAAATTTACTGCTTTTTTTCTTGTAAAAATAAATGCTTTGATGAAGGTGACATCCTTCTCAGTGAATCTTTGTAAATCTCAAGCTTTTCAATTCTAAGTAGTATATTATTGAGTCAGGCTGTATCAAAGTATTAGATATATATTACCATACTGCTCTCCAGAAAATTATGCCACACCACAGTGGCAACAGCACTATCACCTGCATAATCACCTTCCTTTTACCACCACTTTGGTAGATGAACGGTACATAAGGCTCTTTTCTTGGCTGCTTGGGTATTGCTTCATATCATGGGCTAGAATTATGCTGTGTCAGAGTGTCTCATAAAGATTAATCCTGTAGGGAAAACTTTGTAGGATCAAGGGGGGAAATAATGGAAAAAGAGTCTAATCCTTCTATATCTCTAGTGTAGCTCCTCTTTGTCAGAGCTGTAATATGTAATAATTACATAAACTATGTAATAAAAGGTTTAAGCTTTCTGCACTGTTTGACATCTCATGAGATGTTTCGATACAGTTGTCTTTTTTTTTTTAAGTTGATATCCTGCTGAAGGCTGTGGGAGATACCCCTATAATGAAAACAAAGAAATGGGCTGTAGAGCGAACTCGAACCATCCAAGGACTCATCGACTTCATCAAAAAGTTCCTTAAACTTGTGGCCTCGGAACAGTTGGTATGAAAACAGAAATGATTGTTTGCCTATGAAAATTCACAATAGTTCCTAGGCAACTGCTAGTAACACATGTACAGAAATAGATACAAAGCTACACATTGCTTTTGTTCTTTCCTCTTATGCTTTTGTTGGTGAGGTAATGTGCTTTATCAGAAGATTCTTTAAGAAGCTCTGAAATGAGATACATTTGGATTCACTTTGTTATCTATTGCAGTTGTTTTCTTATTTTATGTTTACCTCTGGTGGTCTTGGCATGTGCATGCGGAGGTCAAACAATACTTGGAAGTGGGTCCTTCCACCATGGTTCTGGGAGTATTGCAGGTCATCACTTTGGCAAAAAGTGCCCTTACTCCGTCAGTCATCCCGCTGGCCTTTCTCGTTATCTTTATTATTACTATCACTGCCTTCCAGGAAATTTTTTTTAAGCCTGGCATTTTAGTTATTTAAAATATCACTGAATATCTATACAGAAATATTTGTCATAGAACATTATGTTCTCTGTACTTCAGTAAAGTTTGGGGCTTAATATACTTTGATTCAGTATTACATTTGTTCCACTGTTCTTGAAGTAAGCAATGTATCTTTCACATAGTATAAAACAACTAAGGGGTGTATACTTATTTCATAGTGTAGTATATATATAGTAAGCACTTCATTGGGGTAGTAGTTGTAGTAAGGGTTTTGTTTCTTTGAAGAACTTTGGTTGTCATGTTTCATTTGCCATCTGTGTTGTTTTCTTGAGACAGTTTAATTGGCCTAAAGTTCATTATTGGCTAGGCAGTAAGTCCCAGGGGTCCCCCCATATCTTATCTCCCCAGTGCTGAGATTACAAGCATGTTCTACTATGCCTAGCCTTTTGTGGCTTATATGAGGATAGAACTGAGGTCTATATTCTTGCCTAACAAGCACTTTACAACTGAGCTGTCTCCACATCAGTTAACAGTGGGGGCGTTTTGAGAAAGGCAATATTATACAGTTTTGTTTTTGTGTGACTTATCTTAAGAGTATGGTTATGCGAACTAAAACAGCACATCACATGAAGACAGGACCATGATCTTACAAGACCATAATCTTGTATGCAGTCTCTGGTTAATTAAATCATCACTAAAGCACATAGCTATGTTTGGCATTATCTGTTACTTGGCAGTGTTTTATCTTTCAAATAGCCCCATGAGATATTCTTTTTAGTATCATTCATAAACATAGGATAGGCCATGAAATGTTATTTGTGTTTAGGGCCAGGACTTTTAACTGCCTCATTCAGTACTGACATAAAAATAACCAATATTTGTTGTATAAATGATAGCTGTTGACCAGCTGGTCTCATACTGTTTCTTTCAAAAAGAGAGAGAGAGACAAGATTGTTAAGCCAAACATAATTTATTCTTAAATCTTGAGGTGAATGTTGGATGTTACCTGCCAGTTTTCTTCTATTTTCTAAAAAGAAGTTGATCAAAATCCTCCCTGGCACTGTGACCTTTGCTCTAATATTTTTAGGAAATTTTTAAGTACTAGAAATATTTTAATTTAAAACAATTAAACTGAAGTCTGAAACAATGAATTATTTTTGTCTGCAAGTAATTTAATACTAGAAGTGTACAGCTTGAAAGTTCAATACCCCTGAAATTTTTCAAAAGTTATAAAGGCCAAAAAGAAAAAGATATGTAAGGAAAATGCCCAATATCAAATGTATCGGTTTTTACTTGCATATGTGAAATAATTAGAAGAAATATTTTTTATTATGACTCAGTGGGGACTTTTTTCTTTTTATGGTAGCCTCACTGTGTAGTCAGGAAAGCCTTGAACGCAAGGGCAACCCTACACACGTGCACGTGTGTGTGTGTGCGCGCACACACACACCATTTAAAACTGTCTTAGTTACAAAAGGCTGGGAGCAGGGCCTTCTATTTTAGGATACCAATTTGAGTCTATTTTCTTTTTACTTCCGTATAGTTTATTTATGTGAATCAATCCTTTGCCCCTTCCCCAGACCAAGAAGTTGGAACTCTATATGAGGTAAGTAACCTTTTGCCATGGGTACCATGTCTATTGTATAGTGAGGATTATTAATTCACATTTATAAGAGATAGTGTGCCATCTTAATTATTGATGGGGGGCAAGAACTTGTTCTGTTATATCCGGAACACCTTGAGCAGAGTAGAGTCTTAATAAGCTTAAACAGTCAGGGGATAAGTTCTATTTAAAAGTCATCTTTTGCTTTTCTTAGAAATCTTGTCTAATCTGTATCACTTCTGCATTGTTTGTTACCATCTGTAGTTGAAATCGCCAAAAAATTGATAAAACTACACTAGAATGACCTCATTCCACAATGCTCCTTCATGGCAGTAATCATTTTTAGATAACTAGCACTGCTGGGAACGAGCTAAAAATTACTTTATCTTCAGAGACGTGAAGGCGGTGAAAGCATTTAAGCACATACCCAAGGTACATTGGTTTTGTTGAATATTTATTATTACTTGTATGTGTGATATAAAGAGGCATCTTTTGGAAAAGGTAGTATGTTTATAGAACTCTTTCTTTTCTGTAATGTATTTATGGATTTTTTTAATAAGTGCTCTGTCTGCATGTACTACTGCATGCCAGAAGAGGTCATCAGGTCCCTCTATCATGAGCCACCATGTGGTTGCTGGAGATTGAACTCAGGACCTCTGGAAGAGCAGCCATGGCTTTTAACTGCTGAGCCATCTCACTAGCCAAATAGAATTCTTTCTTAATATAACAGAATTAGTGGTTAATATGTTGTCTTTTTCTTTTTTGTAGTGTTTTGGCAGTGATGGTAAACTGGTCCTACATTACTGCAAATCACAGGCATGGGGATGAGCCACAAAAGAACAACTTGATATTTTCACAGAAGAAAAAACTCAGAGAAATTTTGATGCTGTGGGGAGAGACTTAATGGCTATCAAATATTCAGCATGAATCTGCTCTGACTTACGTTTATGTGTAAGAAAACATCATAGAGTAAACAGACTAAAAATAAGATTTGTGTTACCATAAAATCATCTTAAAAATTGACATTAGAGTATGCCCATCACCCCCACACATTCCTGTTTGAGATCTGCCTCCAAGATTGGAAAGGAGACTGGAATTCTGTATTTATTGCAGGTTCTCAGGATGACAAGTTATTTACTGTAGAATTGGTACTGTGTTGTTTCCATGGTAAAATCCAGTTTACTAGAATTGGTACTGTGTTGTTTCCATGGTAAAATCTAGTTTACTGAAGGGTTTGAATTTTGAGGTAGTTTTGCTTTTTAACTTACTGGGGAAGCCTGTTTCTTTGGAATATGGAATGTTTACATTTATCTGTGTTGCTTTGTAAAACCAAGTGCACTGATTTGTCTCGCTACCTTAGGTTGTCCAGTAGAGGGCAGCCCAGTTGGCAAAAAGGTTTCACAGTTCTGACATCTTTGCCAGAGTGGAAGAAGGACTGTTGAACCTAATTTCTAGTTAATGTGTAATCAGGAGAGCAACTGTGTTGACAGACTAGAAGGATGTGCATAGTTTAAAATTAATCAAGCTGGGAAACAGTTCCATTTATTGTACCCAAATGAGTCCTCAACTCTTAAGTCCTGTCATTTATGATTCTTGAGCCTCAGCCCAGGCATTGTAATACACACTTGTAATCTCAGCGCTCAGTAACCCTAGGCCGGAGACTCAGGAGTCTAAAACCAGACTGGACTGCAAAAGAACTTTTCCCAAAAAGATTCTTGAGCCCTACCCTGTGTATTCCACTGTCACTTACCTGCGTCAAAGAAGCTGACTTGGTACAGCAGGCAACCTCATCAGGTTTACCGATTGACCCCGCCCTCATTTCTAACGTCTGTGAATTTTAGTTTGTGTTTCTGCAATGCTGGGCATCATTCCAGTGTCTTGTACACTCGAGGCCAGGGCCCTGCTGAGCTCCATCTCTAGCACTCATTGAGTGCTTCCTAATGTGTGCTCCAAGTTGAAAGCATTCAAAGCTAATGATTGAAAAATAGCCTCCAATTTTGTGTGTATTCCATGCCATCACAAAAAAAAAAAGAGTATAACTATCACTGTGCTGATAGACTGGTCACTGCTTGAAGTAAGATTTAAATTTTTCCTTACATGTGTTATATGTCTTTTTGTTTTATTTTTTGAGACTGGGTCTTACTATGTAGATCTGCCTAGTTGGAAACTCACAGAGATCTGTGTGCCTCTTGAGTGCTGAGATTGAAGGTATGGACAACCTTGCCTCGTTCCATATGTGTCTTAAAGATTTCCAGCTAGAACTAGACATGGCAGTGCATACTTAACTTAGCATTCAGGAAGCAGAAGAAAAAAAGACGGAAAGTTTAAGACCAGTGTGGACAACAGAGTGAGATGGGATTACAGGATTTGAAGTATGTAAGAATTCCAAGTGTTTGCTTGCAAAGGTGATGATAGAAATGTATTTCTCATCAAAAATATTTGAGGACCTGTACTACCCTTGTTTTTGTTTTTGCGGTAGGCTGTGTCACTCAGGTTGACCTGAAACTTGTGACTAACCTGCCTCAGGCTCCTGGGTGCCAGGCTTACAGTTGTGCACCACTGCACCTGGCTCATTTTTAACTCTTAAACCCTAGAGTGTGCTTTAGGGCAGTACTCAGCCATGTGAACCATGAAAGATGCTGTGTAACCACACAGTACAGTGCTGTCTATTTCTTGTCTTCTGCCCAAGAATGTGAGTTCTGAGCATCCCCTTTATCAGCACCCTTGGAGTGAGTTAATGCAGGTAATAGTTTACAGAGGAGTGATATGGACAGAGTTACACAGAATACAGGCTTAGAAAACACCTTTCATCTTGAAAGCTGGGAAGTACTGATTTTTGAGCACTGTCAATTAGATAGGGGAAAGATTTGTTCCAGCTTTGCCCAGTAAGAGGTTACTGAAAGAACATAACGGTAGATATCTAACAGGAAAAAACATGTTAAACTTATTGTTTGCTGATGCTTGTTTGAGATGACAGAATGCTTATTACCTCTATGAAATCAAAAATAAACTTGAGTTTAAGTCTGTAACATTTTTACAGGAATAACTTACTGCACATCAAATCAAAAGTTAACTAAATATTTATACCTTATTTGTTTTCTTCCACCAGTAGCCTTGAGGACTGTATAGGGCTGTCTAGGAGTCTAACACTAAGAAAGTTTTATCAAACTGTTTTACATTGTCTACTGGTCTTTGCCCAAATAATTTTCAGCACTGATGTTATAACACTTGTAAGCTGGGAGCCTGTGAGTGATGAAATGACTGAACAGCTTAAAGTATTTCAAGTGCAATTGAAATTTAGGAGGGAAGAGGACTGACCCCTTAGTTTGTATTTTCACTTTTCCATGTGTATGACAAGTGTAATGTCACACTGTCTCACTGGGCAGAACCATGGCAGTACACAAAGTACACATGACCTATGTAGACTATCCCACTCCTCTTAAAATTATGTATGCTAGGGATTGCATAATGAGATTTTTTACTATTTAGGACATAAAGCAAATTAAAGATTGAATTATCACTAATCAAAATAAGATTGGATACTTCCTGGAGTCTGATTTCCTTAGACATTTTAACCTGAAAGGGTTTCTAATGGTCATGTTCTCTAACCAGATGAGAAAATTGAAAATTGTAAACTCTGCCTGCAGTTACAGAACATTAGTCCATCAGTTGCTTGTGTGACTTACAGTAGGGCCGTATTATGTACAGCAGGAAGGCAGAAATGAGAATGACTTGTTATGAAGCTTCCGCTTCATAGTCCGCGTATATGCTGGATAAGCTTTGGTCACGAAGAAAGCCAATTGCAGGCCACCTAATGACAGGAGAACTCAGGTTTTGTCCTGCTAAAACTCCCCTCCAGGGATTCATGAACACCTTCATTCCTCCCAGCCCTGACTCCTTCATTACCTTTCAGTAATTAAAAGCAAACTTTGACATGTTGTGAGAAGTTAGTCTTGCTCTTCTTGGTGGGTGGACTGTGGGTCCGTGCTTTCAGTTTTTGGGGATCGTGATGCTAATATCCAAAACACCCTGAAATGAAGTGTTAACTTTGATCCATAACACTTGCTGTTGAGTAAGCAGCTTTTCTTATTTGAATTTAAATCTTAAGAGTTTGGGGGATATTGGGTTTTTTGGGTTTTTTTTGTTTGTTTGCTTTGTTTGTTTTCTTGTTTTGGAAGTAATGGAAAGTGGAAAAAATATTGAATGATACTGGTTTTACTTGTTTTCTTAGTTTTAGTGCATGAAAGATCAAACATGAAAGGCCATGAGGAGAATCTCAGACGATTTTAACTCCCATAGTTCCTTTGACATCACAGGAAATGAACACAAATCCTGCCATTGCTTACTTCTCGTCTTCAGCAAGTGCTCTCCAGTTTGGGATAGGTCTTTTTGTTACAGAACTACCCTGATACATGCCAGTCTGGCTCTCCCATGTATTTACAGGTGCGGCATCTGCATTCAGAAAGCATGCCGTTCCTCCTTTCTCCAAGTCCAACTTGTGAGTCTCTTAGCATCTTCACTCATCTTCCAAACCAGTTCTTCTGTCTGCAAATCCTGATAGCTTTATATTCAGAACCTGTTAGAGTTCACCTAGTTCTCATCTCTTCTATCTCCTCTACCCCTGCCAAGCCCATTGGATTTGCAGCCCTCCTCCCTTCTCTACAGTCTGCCAATCATGTCCAGTCTATGCTCTCCTTCACACATTAACATTGTGTCAGTCCCAGCCAGGAGCAGTGGCACACGCCTGTAATCCCAGCACTTGGGTAGGCAGAGGCAGGTGGATCTTTTCAAATTTGAGGACAGCCAAGGCTACACAGAGAAACCCTGTCTTGAAAAACAAAAACAAAACAAAAAAAAAAGATTATATCAATCCCAAGGATTTTTGCACTTAGTGTCTTATCCACTTAGAAGTGTCTCCAAGACAGGTGCACCTGACATCTCTGGTCCTGCTCAAACAGCACTTTTAAGAAAGTTTCCCCTGAACACCATCTAAATTGGCAAGGCCTCACTGCCTGGCTTCCCATGCTTTATATTTCTCTGATGGGAAAATATACTTCCAGTGCCTGTCCATGTCTCCATGTGCACTGCTGTGTCTCAGCCCTCCCTTTAGACTATAAACCATCTCATAACAGTGGCCTAAAACATGAAATTTAGGACTGGAGAGATGGCTCAGTGGTTAAGAGCACTGACTGTTCTTCCAGAGGACCTGGGTTCAATTCCCACAGCCCACATGGCAGCTCACAACTGCCTATAACTTCAGGGTCCAACACCTTCACACAGAATACATGCACTTAATCAATGCACATAAAAATAATTGAAAAAAAAACATGGAATTTGAGTTGTGTGGACAGTGCTTGGCTCAGAGTATCTGCCTTGTGAAATGTATTACATTTTGTGGGTAAACAATGTTTTCAGAATTCTAGTACTTGTCTTTGAGTGCTGTCCACATGCCAGTGTCTTAAAAAGCTACAGTCTTGCCCTTAGCAAGTCAACATAGTAGAACTACATGGATCTTGACATTTTGCATATATGTCTATAATGCTATTAAACTATCAGAATATAAGTTATACTGTTCAGCTCTTATGAAGAATTCTGGTTCCCTTTACTAAATTTTAACTCAAGTCCAGGATTGCTGGGGGAGGGGGCCTGAATTGTTCTAACCACTTACTCGGGCTTCTTATCAGCATTTCTGCATGCTCCCCAGCATTCACAAAGCACTGTGTACTCTACTGAAGATAAAGGGCCATAATACCATGCAGCCTGAATGTCCTAAGTGTGCCAAGTGGCGGAGTTGGGGGTACCGAAGTTTATACCTTTAATAATCCGAATCATAGTGGAATGAAAGAATATGTTTTTGAATTGTGCTGTTAGGGCTTCCTTTTCAACCATGCATAATCCATGTTCTCAGAGCTTTCTAGGTCCTGGGAGGTGGAACTGCCTGCTCTGTGCATGTGCCTAGACTTGAAGGATTCAAGTCAGGATCTTCTAAATGACTGCACAGTGACAAACACCCCCACCACCGAAGCCAAGTCCCACCGAAAGGCCTATTCTTACTATTAGCTCTCTCAGCTCTTTGAACTGGATATATTTTACCAGGCACTGGAAAATCAAAGCACTCTTACTAGAAACTCAAGTACTCTTTGTCAAATCTTCCTCAATATACTACTGCACGTTTACATTTAAAAAAGAAAAAAGAAAACTCCCAGCACTTGAAAAGCAGAGGCAGGAGGGTCTTTGAGTTCAAGATCAGCCTGATCTGCTACCAACCAGGCAGAGCAACAAAGGCTTCTCAAAACAAAGAATTTTCACCAAGCCTGGAACATATATGAGGACCTTATACATTTACAGAATAGTCTCCCTGGCCTGGGAACGGATCGCATTGTGTTTCCCAGGCATCTTAGCTGCATTTGTAAAAAGGTTGGCTCCTTTTCCTCCTCATCCCACCCACCCCTCCGCCCCCCAAGGGATCTAAAACACAGTCAAACATTGAAAACTAAGCCCGGGAGGTGGGGTCGGGAAAGGGATAGGATAGCCGGCCAAAATCCTCCGCTAAGTGGGGGTTGGGGGAGGAGGAATTGTCCGAAGCTCACCGCAAAGTACCGGGCAAAGGCAACAGTGTGGCTTCTGAGAGGGCTGCTGCGCACAGACAATTGGGTCCTGTGCCAGGGCCTGCCTTGTGGCGCTCTCCACCTCCAGCCCTTTTCTCGGGTCTCTCCCCGCCTCACTCCACCCCCTGAAGGCGGTTGGTACGTTCTAGATGACTCCAAGAGCTTAAAAAGGGCCCGGGAGGGCGGATTCCGCAGATTTGGTCTCGACCGGTCTGTGCACTAAGCGGCTCTCCGGTAACTCCCAGACCTGAGTCTTGATACCGTTGGGAGAGATTTTAGTCCGGTGGGTCCCGGGTGCGTGCGACCATCTAGCCTGCAGCCGGGGTTCTCCGCGCTCGCGTCCTCCGCAGCCAGCCTGGAGAGGCGCGCCCCAGCCCTGCGGGGATGGAACGGACGGAGCTGCTGAAGCCGCGGACCCTGGCCGACCTCATCCGTATCCTGCACGAGCTCTTCGCGGGCGACGAGGTCAATGTGGAGGAGGTGCAGGCTGTGCTGGAAGCCTACGAGAGCAACCCCGCCGAGTGGGCTTTGTACGCCAAATTCGACCAGTACAGGTGAGCAGGCTCGCGCTTCTGCAAAGCTAGGTCCCCGCAGTTAGGAGGGAGCACCCCCCCAACACACACACACACACACACACACACACACTGGCTCTCAGGTTTTCAGCTGTCGCCCACAAGACCCCGCCACCCCCAGCCTCTGACAAAGCGACACCCCACCTCCTTAGCCGCCGCTGGCACTGCGCTACGGGGACCCCTTCGCCACCTGGTACTCCCGGGCTCTGGTGGGGCAGACGCCTGGACCTGACCACAGACCGTTCAGAGATCACCCTGCCAACCATCTAGAAAAGGATGGTGGTTGGAGAAACAACCCCAAGGCAGTCACCAACCCTGGAAAGCTTAATTTAATAGAAAACAGTGCCCGGGTTTTGCCAGCTGTTACTACTTCCAGTTCTCCCAAGCCACTTTCACCGCCCCATCGGAGAGTTAGTGCACCGACTGTCGGGTTTTGCTAACTGGGCACACTGTGGCTTTTGCAGCCCTCAAGCCTTTGACCTTCTCTTGCTGTTGTTTCCCAGAATCTGGAAGGGAAAACTAAATAAAGACCGCTACTTTCCGGACTTGCTTGAGTAAGGTGTCTGACAGGTTGGGACCTTTGATGTTGTAATTTAGGGATTAAGTCAGAACAATCAATCCTCAGGCCTCTGGGTCTAGAATAAAATGAGTCACTACGAGGATGAGAGGTTCCTGTGTGGGAGAGCAAATATCCGTGCCTGTGCTTGATACACTGGGGCTAGCATAAGGAAGCTGGCTAGAGAAAAGGATGGCTGGGAATGAGATGTTTTTCCTTGGAAGCCATTTCTTCACACCTAAAATGCACAATAAGCTTTTGTCAGCACAGACCATGTCATCTGTACTTTGAGACTTGTGAGTAGTTAAAAACTAAGGACAGGACCTGTGGCATTTTGTGTTTGGGGAATGGCCTTAAGGAATTTCCTTTCATTCCAGTCACTCCCGACATGTCTACGAGTTCTTAAATGCTGTCAGGTAACTGCCAGTTTGTGGGGCAAACGCTCCACCAGTCACTTCACACCGTGTGAGACAAAGCTGTTCTTATCTCAGTTTTACCAACAAAGACCAGCAGGAAAGAAGCCGGGCACCCTATACAAGGTCTCTTTCCCCATTAGTATTCAGGGGCTACACTGAACCAGGGCCGCCTGGAGCCCCTTTGTCCTGAAAAACTTCTACATAACTCCATGTCCATGAAGGTGTATAAGATAAAATCAAACATTTACCAAAAATCAACCATAACAAAAAACAATTTTTGGCATACATATAAATGTGTCATTTATTAAGGACTAAAGCAAATATGCATACTGAAGAGATGGCTTGCTTGTTTATATAAAGAAATCTTGGTTGAATATTTTGATTTTAACATTTTAACAAAAGATTATTTATCATGAAAAACAGTTGAGGCTGGGCATGATACTTGTGCTTGGGAGGTGGAGGTAGGCAAGAGCAAACCCTGACTCCAGCCTGAGCTACATGAAAACTCCGAGAAGACGACCTCTGACCTTCCCAGCAGGGCCATGGCACACACATGACTAAACACTCATGAGATACACAATAACAATATTTTTAAAAAGAACCAAGATTGCTGTGGAGTCATGTGATGACGATGGCAAGTATTGCCAGGTACTGATTTATTTTAACACATTACATTTTATTTGGAATTAATTTTTGGCTGTACATTCAGAAATCTTATACTGTTCCAATTTTCTATGGCTCCACATTCCTCTATGCTAGGCACAATTTAAGAAGCATGGCTTCTAAAACACGAAGCAACTGCCTCTAGACCAGTGGTTCTCAACCTGTGGGCCACAACCCCTTTGGGGGGGTCAAATGATCCTTTTCTAGGTGTTACCTAAGACCATCAAAAAACACAGATATTAACATTACAGTTCATAACAATAGTAAAATTACAGTTATGAAGTAGCAATAAAAATAATTTTATAGCTGGGGTAACCACACATGAGGAGTTATTTTAAAGGGGCATACCATTAGAAAGGTTGAGAGCCACTGTTCTACATGACAAATTCTTTTATTACAGTAGCATATCTGGCTAGATAGTGCATTGTCCAAGTGAAATTAACCAGGTGTTCTACACACAGTCCCTGCTCTCTAGAACAGTGGCATTGCCAGGGACTTCTTGTTTGATCCAAGGCACAGCACATTAAGAAAAAATAAAAGTTCTGGGTGGGCTATAGAGGGAAGAAGAGAGGGAGATGGGTGACCAGAAGCGAATTCTATAGTGTTGTGATCCTTAGTGCTTAGAAGGGTTCAGGTCTGTGATCTGGGGGTTTGAAACAAGGCTGAGTGTGTTCCCGTATATCCAGACAGTGGGTTCTCTGGAGAAGTGGGGTGTTGCATAGGAACCCTGTTTACTATGACAAAGGCTGTGCATACAGCCCCGTCCTAGGTCATAAGGAGCTCAAATATAAGGGAGACCAATAGCTAAAAAGAAAATAATAAGTCTTAGCAACTCTCTGGGGAGTCATGTCCTGCAAGCACCTGGCCCTGAGCTTGGGGGATGGTAGGAAGGGCTGGAGGAGTGCAGCCTGGAGAGCATGAGTTAACAGATGACTAAGTGAACAAACACTACCAAAATAAAAGTATACAACCCTCTCCGTGCCCTTAGAAACAGCAGTCTAAAGTAAATGTCACTACTGGCCAGGTTTGCAGGTCAGATGCTAACAACGGAACCATTTGGACCAAATTACAACTTGAGAGCTCAAGTGTGTCCTTGTTGTGGTTGTTTTGGTTTGGATTTTTTTCTCCTGCAAATTATACTACTAAAAGATTTAGTCTTCTGACCTAATGTAGCCTTTGTTCTGGTGCTCACTTCAACCCTCAGCTCATTTGTGCAGAACTTTTCCTTATGAGTGCTTTTGAATGCATTTGTGTCAGCACTTTCATAGTAAAACTGGACAGAATTCTAGAACAGTCCTTTAATAAAACCTTGGTCCTCAAACCCTACTTTATCTACTAGAAGGGGGAAAATGCCCAAAACAATAGCAACATTCTTTCCTGGAGTAGTTATGAACTTTCCAAATACCTTCCGTGAGAATGCTACTTTTTATTAGTTTGAGGCTGATAAATAAGCATGGAGAAACAAGAAATTTGCAGTATTTTTCCCCGTTATCTTTTCATACCAGTAGAAATCACTGAGCAGCTACTTCAATAAAGTCAGAGATTCAAATACAGAAAGGTCTGTCTTTGAGAGAGAGAGAGAAAAAAAAAGGTACAAAATGCCAGAAAGTAAAAACTCAACTGTTGAAAACCGTTTTCATTTGTTCTGGTTTTCATTTGACTTCGAAAACCATGTTCAGGTTTTACTGAGGTAGAATAGTGGGGCTGGGGTCCATGTTCCTATGCACAGTAGGCTGTGTTCCAATTTGGAAGCAGGAGAGCAGGTAGACTTTTGAATGGCGTCTGCCATTTCTAGAAAATACATCTGGAGGCTAAGTACTGCTTTCTTTAAATAATGCCTCCCTTGTTCCAGGAAAAAAAAAAAAATTATACTGAAGCGGCTCACAATTTGTTGGGTTAAAGAAGGCAAGCTGGTGATCATTATTTTTAGATGGCTGTGTTAGCAAAACTGAGCTATAGACTTAATTCAGGAATGTACGTTATCATTCAATGGATGTGAACTATTGGCAGTGGGAGAAAGTGAGTTTGCCTGTAGGAGTTTTTTGTAGCTCTGTGGTCTATCTTTTCCTTGACAGCTTTTGAAAAGGTGAAAGATTGGTTTGCTTGGTTTGGGTTTGGTTTTTTTGGTTGTTGTTGTTTCTGTTTTTGTTTTGCTTTGACTTGCACTTCCCTGGCAGGAGAGGAAGGAAGGGAACCTGTGGTCCGGCTGTACTATATGAGAGAAAATTGCTCACTTACTTACTTACTTAATTTTTAAATTAAATTAAATATTTAATAAATATTTTTAAAAGACCAAACCCTAAGGCCGACTGAACTTTTGTTTTTTTAGGTATACTCGAAATCTCGTGGATCAAGGAAATGGGAAGTTTAACCTGATGATTCTGTGCTGGGGTGAAGGGCATGGCAGGTAACGGAACGCTTCCCTCATTCTAGGCATTCCTTTGGTGTGTTCCTCCTACCTTCAGGAGCTCTTTCTGACTTTTTGATGATCAATCTGTGTTTTGGCTGGGCATGGTGACACACACCTTTTATCCCAATGTAAGAGGCAGAGGCAAGTAGATCTCTGTGAGTTTGAGGCAGTTACAAAAGCCTGTGTCACTGCTGTGAAATAATATACATGTTGGTGTGCACTCTGTGCTAACGTGAATACATGTTTGTGACACTTCCTTCATGAAGTTGAGGTTATGCACACACTTCGGTTTTGCATATTTTGTTGACCTCTTAAACTGTTAACTGCTTTTATAATGTGTTTTTAAACAGCTATTTAATAATCTCAAGGTTCAATTGGTCTAAGTTACGGTGTATACAGTGAGTTCTACTATAGCCAGGTCTATATAGTGAGGCTCTGTCTTAAAAATAAATAAAGGAATGTCTTCAAAATAAATCCATGTTTTGCAATGCTAGGAAACAAATGCATGTCTCATGTGTACCCTCCAATGCTAACCTGCACTGTTAGTGTTACTGGAACCCACAGAGAAGGGAAAAGGAGAGAACCAACTCTTACAAGATAACCAACTCTTATATGTGTGTGTACATGCAAACAAACACACACACACACAAATGTAAAACATGAAAATAAACAAGCCTCCTTCCCAAATCAGTAATTCAAAGGAGGAAAATACTCACCTTAATTTAACCTCTCTGTCCATCACGGAGTTAAACTGTTTTTGGAACTATGCTTAACCCTGACCTTTGTGGTATGTGAGGTGTGTCAACAACTGTGGGACCAAAGACCACGCTGGCAAGATTTGGAGCTAGAAAAACATGTCACAAATTCAGAAAAATTCTTTCTACTTCCAGTTAATTGTGTAACGTTTTTTTAACCAGGAAGGCAATTTAAACTAATACTAACAGTTTAACATGTGTCTCCTTGCCTTTAGTTTGTACACTTGTGAGCCTTGTTACCAACTAAACATTATTATATTTTAAAAGAGATCTATCAGATTTTTGTCAAACAATTACCCAGATTCATTTTTTGTGAGATAAAAGAAATGCAAAATTACAAGGCTTTAGGATATTAGACCTATAGTGAACTCAGGTTGAAATGCACAATTGATGAAATGGTAGGTGGCAGTCAGTCATTCTCTCAGTATTTCTCGAAAACAGGTTAGCAAGGATAAGGCTAGAGCCTGTTAGGAACAGTTCCTTTATGCTACATTTAAACATTAACAGAACTCAACATGATTTAAGTCCTAAAAATTATATACATTTATATATTTTAATCAACTTTGCAGCTATTATGACTTCATATACCTAAATACTGTTTGCTCTAAAATCAGATGAATAAATTCCTTTTTATTTAATATGCAGTTTGCTTTCCCTCACCAATATCAGAAGATCATCACAGGTGAGGCTACTGTAAGATGTTAGTACCGTGTATACCTTATATCATCATTTCAAGATGATAAGGATGCATATGCACACATATACATTCTCATACACACACAAAGAAGAAAGGAGAAAAGTCCTATGGGGAAAAACATAAAAGAAAATATTAAATGATTCTAATGTGATCGATTATTATAGATGATATATTTTGTTCTTTTAAAAATTTCTCTAATGAACCCCTCCCCAAGTGTGTGTGTATAAGTCCATGTGTGTGTGTGAGTGTGAGTCTGTGTATGTATGTATGTGTGTGAATGTGTGTGTGATAGAATGTATGTGTGTGTGTATATGTATGTGTGTGTATAAGTCTGTGTGCATGAGTGTAAGTCTGTGTGTATGTGTATGTGTGACTCTCTATATATATGATGCCAAAGATAAAATCCAGGACCTCACATGCCCTTAGTATTCTTTCATTATTAAATCCTAGCTCAGCTTAAATGAGTTATTAAAAGCTGCATTTTTTCTGGGCATGGTGTCACTCCCATAATCCCAGCAAACCTGCAATCCTTCCTTCTGAGGCAGGAAGACCATGAATTCTAGGCCAGTCCTAGCTTTATAAAGAAGCTGTGTCTCAAAGAAAACCATAAACTAAACAAAAATAATAATTTTTAAAAACCCAAACCAAGCCAAATAAACAAACAAACTGTATTGGGGGAAAAAATAGAAGGAAAGGTTTCTTGTGTTTTGTTACCATATTATCATGGCAATATTTTTAAAACATGATGAGTTCACATCAGAACTGTAAGTTACATGCCCTGATATGGATGTGTTGTTATTGTGTCTGGAGTAAAAATGCCGAATTTTACACTGATAGATTTAAAACACAGCAGCTGAAATGAATTAGGCCCTGGGAGTTTCTTGGCAGTGTATCAGTTTCAGCTCAATCAAGGGGTACTGGACCAACTACTGAGTTCATTTGTCATTTTGTGCATATATAGCAGTATTCACGATCACACGGACTCCCACTGCTTCTTGAAGATGCTGCAAGGAAATCTAAAGGAGACATTGTTTGACTGGCCTGACAAAAAATCCAATGAGATGATCAAGAAGTCTGAAAGGACCTTGAGGGAAAACCAGTGTGCCTACATTAATGGTAACATACTTTCTCTATGAGCATGTAGGAAAAAACAAGCTCTTATTTATGCATGTTGATGGAAAATGGCCCAAACACAATGGGTTTCTAAGCAGGGTTGGAATCATTCATTCAAAACATATGAATGAAAATTATCATTCATTGGAAAGTCACTTACCTGCCCAAGTTTAGAACAAAGATTGTAGGATAAGAATTTATGCAAAAGAGTTGTGTCTACTTGGGAAACATATAGTGTGTCTGCATTAGAAAATGCAACATGTTCTGGAAGTGATTAAGGAACATTCGCTGGTGCCTGTTTTTCTAAACTGTGTGCAGCATACCCAAAAGACTATTCTCAAGGGAAATTTTGCAATGTGACTTATAGATATCTTACCAAGAATTTGTTCTTTCCCCTAAATGTCTTTTGGAATAGCCAGATGCTTCCCAGGAGAGACTGTGGATTTACTTATATTTCTAAAAAGGGTCATAACTTTCCAAAAATTCACTAAAGCATATGAGTCATAATTTTTATTTCCATGTATATATGAGATTGCCAGTACATATGAAAATTAAATAACTTGTCTATAGTCACTCAGGTTTTAAATAGTTAGCCAGTATGTTCCAAGCAGTTTGAGTCCAAACATATGCTTTTAATCAGGATGCTGTCCTGCTTATTTAAAATAAATTATTACAGTCTTTCTCTGGCAAGCACAGTATTTCCTTCATATATCTTAAAGTTTAGTATTGGCTTTGCTACTTGGCATTAAATTGTTAGGTTATTAGTTTAGGAATGCAGATCACTTACAAAGATCAGATTGTATGAAAAATGCTTTCTCTTCTGTTCATATCACACAAGGCTATAGGTTTTCTCTGTAGACATTTTCACTTGCTTTCTCAAATGTTTGAAGGTTCCTATATAGAAGGCACACCACCTTAGCAAGAACAGACTTGTCTCCTCTGCCATAGCACAAGAAAGCTAAAACCTTCTTAGGATAATTACTTGCAGCTGGAATCAGAGTCTTTGAGAACAGACATTGTATATGGAAAAGAGCTTTGTCAGGGGTCTCTGGTGCAGAAGCCTGTAGCAGCCAAGCATCTAAGTTGAAAGAGGGAGCTGCAGACTTGGGATTAAAAAGCTTTGGGAATGACTTGATGAACACGAAAGGGACAGCAGTGGTCACTAACCCCAGTGAGACTGTTCTGATTCTTTTTTCCATAAAAGCATTAAGTTCTGGTTTTTAAAGTTAATTTTTGCCAATCAGTAAAATGTGGGATGAGCTATACTGAATATTTTTGTAGACTAATTAACTCAAATACATTAAAAGCTACAAGTTTTCAGCCTCTGGTTTTCATAGATTAGGGATGACCATAGATTTGTTCAGGAGGAGGTTCCCAGTCCAGGAAAGGGTTACAGTCCTTGTAGAGAATGGGAGCAAATGGAAAGGAAGAAGGAAGGTGGGGTTGGCAAGAGGTGTTAGGAGACTATAAACAAGATCAAGACAGGGGCCCCAAAGAGCAATGGAGAGATTAGTTTTCTGCAGAATGTCTTGGTAGCAACAAACAGCATAGGGTGTTGGTGACAGGAGAGTTGGAAGAGAGACCCAGGAGCCTGTTTCAATTTGGAGAAGGTCAACAGGACCTTGACTAACTGACCTTAATAAAAAGTACCAAGAAAGGTCCAATAAAACTGTAACAGAGGGTATACTGGACACTGAAAGGAAAAAGAGGCAAAGATTAAAATGCTAGAACTATGAACAGTGAGGTTCATGCTTGAGCCCTGGGCTCTTCTAAAGGATGAGTGACCTGATCTTAGGGTCTTTGACTGCAGAACTGTCCATTGTGAGCTGGCTGGTTTATTTGTATACAGAGCATTCAGTTGTTAGCCCTGAATGCTCATTCCGAATTGCACAAAAGCTACTGCTAGATCACCTTGGTTTTATTAATGCAAAGTGTTGGTGTGCCGTGTAATTCCAGCACTCAAGAGGCTGAGACAGGAGGATTTTTTTTTTTTTTTGCAAGTTTGAAGCAAGCCTGAGCTACATAGTGAGTTCAGTGTCAGCTTGGGAGATACTGAGAAATCCTGTCTAAGAGAGAAAGAGAGAATACTGGTCTGGGCATAGCGGCTTACTCCTTTAACCTCAGCACTTAGGGAGGCAGTTGGGTCTCTGTTACTTGGAGGCCAGCCTGATCTACAGGATGGCCAGAGCTACCTAGTAAGATCCTGTCATTAAAAAAAAAAAAAAAAAAAAAAAAATTAAGAGGGGGAAGGGAAAAGGAGAGAGGGAGGGGGGAGAGAAGAAAGGAAGGGCAGGGGATGGGGAGAGAGAGAGAGAACACATTGTTTTTTAATCTTCTTGGAAATAGTTTTTCCTGTCTAGATTAGTTATCTCTAGGCTCACTTGACAGAGCTCACTGACAAGCTACAGGTTCCCCTTAATGTCATCCAAGCCTTCTTTTTGTTTTTTTTCCCTGTGTTAAAACTTATTTCCTGAACTCATACTTTGTTCTTTGTTCGCACACTTATTTGGGTAGGCAGATCTTCCGGTGTCCCTTCATGAAAGGAGTCATGGATGGTACATTTTTGAGACTTCCTAATATCTGCGGACAACAACAACAAAAACCCACCCTGGCTTCAAATCTTATAGCTTGGTAGATGAATCAGCTGGATGTGGATAGTGACCTGTCAGTCACTGCCCCTCGGAAGTCTGTGTCATTGTCTTCTAGTGTATCCGATTCCTGTTGAAAGTCCATTGCCATTCTGACTCTTATCTCTCTGAAAGATCTTCTGGAAATGTTTGGACTCCCCACATGTGGTGCATGCATTCTGCCCATGTTGTTTTGCAGTCATAGGTCACCTAAGGACTTCCTGTTCTGCCAGGCTCTTGTGTTCAGTTTGGACAGCTGAGTGTGCCCATCAACCCAAGAAATATCCTCATGTTGTTCCTTCGAGTTCTGCTTCTGAGAAGCCTCTTGTTTGGATATTAAGCTTCCTGACCTTGTCCTTTGATCTTTTTTTTCCTTCCTATTATTTTAATCTTTGCCCTCTGGTTCTTTGGGTCTACCTCAACTTTTTCTGCCAGCCCTTCTGTTCAGGTTTTGTTTTATTTGGCAGTCCTCCTGCCTCTGCCTCTTCAGCAGCATTTTCTATAGGTGTGTGCCACCACATCTGGATGTCTATTTCTTTTGAGAAGCCTGTTGGAGGCTGGGGTGTAGCCTTGCTGGTAGAGTGCTTGCCTACCATGCATGCACAGGGTCCTGGCTTCAATCCCAACTCCCACATAAACCAGCCCAGCACTTAGGAGGTGTGGAAAGGAGAATCAGAAGTCCAAGATGACCGTTGCCTACATGAGACTCTCTCCAGGAATAAATAAATGAAAACAAAAATCCTTTTGATTTCTTTCTCCCCTCTGGGCATATTTGTCTCAGGGAGAATGCTAATAATAGATTTTCCCGGGTCCTCTCAATCGCAACTTGCTTTTCTAGGCTGCTCAAGGCCACTCTCTGTCCTGAGCTAGAGGTTAATTCAGTTGTGTGCTCATGTATAAAATACAGGGACAAAAAAGTTCACTTCGTGGCTCTGAACACAGGATGGGGCTGTTGACAGAATATCTCTCTATGTCTCTCTCTCTCTGTGTATCTCTCTCTCAGGGTCAGGCACAGCCCTTTAGCAGAGGAGAGGTTTCAGTGGCAGGATGCTTGGGGCTTTTCTGTGAGCTGGTGAGACTCCTTAAGGAGTTGCTTGCATCTCCACCTGGAGAAGGAAATCCTGGCTGGTGGCTGCTGGTGAGGAAAGCAGGACTCTTGCCATTCATGTGTGGCTCGTTGCTTCACTCGCTTGCTTTTACCATGGTATCTACCCGTCCTGAGTTCCGCCATTTTACTCCTTCTAGGTCTAGATAGCAAATCTCTGTCTTTTGGGGTTGGAAGTATGGAGGGGAAGGAGATGGTGAAATGGAATTTGAGACTCCACCTCCTAGGTAGCCTTTCAGTTAGTGAGTCCTCGCTCATCTCCAGAAGTACTTGGTACTACCAATTCCTTAGCTACTTGAGAGTTTCAAAATAGGGGGTTGGGGTCTTTTGCTGTGGTTTTTGGGTTTGGGTTTGGTTTTGGTTTGGTTTTTTTTTTAAGTCCTTATGAATATTTCCTTTTTTCCTGTTTTATGTCTCGAATGGCACTTAATATACATATCAAGGAGTTTGATCCTAATGTATATTCATTCCAGAGTCATCAATGTCAGTTATGGGTGATTAAGAAAGTTTTTGCCTTCAGCTGCCATCTTGACTCCTTCGTTGCTTTCTGTCCTCTTTTGTCTGTTCAGACTCCATTGGATTACATCGAGTAGAGAACATCAGCCACACAGAGCCTGCCGTGAGCCTTCACCTGTACAGCCCACCTTTTGATACATGCCATGCTTTTGATCAAAGAACAGGGCATAAAAACAAAGTCACCATGACATTCCACAGCAAATTTGGAATCAGGACTCCATTTGTAAGTATAGTTTCCTGCCTTCAAATGACTCAGAAGGAGCTAGAGAGATGGCTCAGCAGTTAAGAGTGCTCGTTACTCTTGCAGGGAACCCAGACTCAGTTCCCAGGACCCACATGGGGTCCACACCATCCTAACTCCGTCTCCAGGGGATCAGATGCCAATGTCCACTTAGTGTGCGCATTGTGCACAGACGTGCATGCCATATACACACCCTCATACACATAAAATAACTAAAAAAATACATGACTTACGGGTTAGCAGTAGTGATTGCCCGGAGGTTTTTGTTGTTCTAAGTGTTATTTAATGTGCTGGAGGGATGGCTTAGGAGGTAAGAGCTTCCAGTGCTCTTGCAGAAGACCTGCATTTGGTTCCCAGGACTCAAATCAAGCTGCTCACAACTGCCTTTAACCCCAGCTGCAGGGAGATTTAATGCCTCTGGACCCCTTGGGCCCTTTCATTCACCTGCACATACTCACACACAAGCACACACGTACTTATTTAAAAAATTAAAATATAAGCATTATTTAAATATTATAAATCTAAGATATTCTTGAATGGGATCTCAGGATCTGAAAAAAAAAAGTCTAATCCATCCTACTTATTTCTTTGAAGATAATTTATTTTTAAAACTTAAATTAGATGATAAGACTTGTTTCTTGAGAAACTTCAATATTTATGTTCATCCCTAAAGAAAATGTTTTCTCCACTTGGGAAATAAGAATGAAGTCTTTATTTGGTCTTTTTCCAACTGCCATGGCAATGTTTCAAGGTCTAGTTTACTGGGACATCAATAAATTGGATTTGCTGAGACTTTCAGAAGCCCATGTTCATTGAAATGTAATGTTCTTAGACCACAAATACTTTGGGATATGCTAAGACAACCTTTTTGTAGGACAAGCATTCCCCCGTAAGGCAACCAACATTACTGTGGTAGGATTCTCTTCTGCCGTTGAGGAAATAAAGTGGAATGTCTTCATTTAATACAAGTGAAGTAAATGGAAACAGGATGCTGTAATTCTTGGGTAACTTACTGCCCTGTTTTGCCTTTGTCTTCCACGTTCAGAACCCACCACAAGAAGAAAGCCGTCAGGCTCCTTTGCCGTGGCCAGACTTTCAGCTCTGCTTGAGATACGAGGCCACTTAGAGCAGTGTTACTCACCCTTCCTAACACTGTGACCCCTTAGTACAGTTCCTCGTGTTGTGGTGACCCCAAACATAAAATTATTTTCATTGCTACTTTGTAACTATAATTTTTTTACTGTTATCAATTATAATGTAAATATCTGTGTTTTCCCATGGTCTTTCTGGGGGTAGGGGAAGAGTGTGACCCACAGGCTGACAACCACTGACTTAGAACAAGCTTACATGCCCTGTGCAAAAATCCTTACACAGGTTTCTCTTCTCCTTTCTTACAGCCAATGTCAGGTTCACTGGAGAACAACTAAGGCATACTGAGTCCTTCGAAGTTTTGCTTCTGGATCCTCTGAATGTTTGCTTGGACAGAGAGCCCTCCCCCCACCATTTTCTGTCCAGTTACACAGTAAAATAAATGCATGCTAAGTTCTACTACAAAGTGGGTGTGCTAAGGAAGCCAACAGTGCCCTGAGCTGTGCAGGAGAAAATCCTCACTGAAGAAAAAGCCAATTGGTTTTTAGTGGCCAAATCACATTGCTCTGTGTTCTTCTGTCCTTTCATGGAAACTCTACTGGTGAGTTTCAGTGGGGATTTTTTTTCGGCTATAGGAAAAACCTTGGTCTCTGATAATCAGTAAGTGAAAGTGAGAAAGCACAAACTATCAAATGTTTTCATACCTGGAAGACTAAATGTAGCAACCTTTCATATACTTTGTATGTTCTTAATATTTGACAAGAAATTTTTAAATCTGGATTTTATTTTTCTTCAACCCTAGTTGACAAATTCCTGTGCTGTGGAGAACAGGGACACGGATAGCAGTTTGTCACTTGGTAGTGAAGGGCAGAGGGGTTAGAAATGTGCATGTACCCAGACCTCCTGCAAACAAAAATGGAAACCCATGTGTAGTGTGTCCACCCACCTTGAACTGCCTTCAGAATTGCCAAACAACTTTAATAAAACCGGATTTGAGAAGTAAACATTGCCTTTTTGACACATATGGTTAAAAAAATCATAAGTGATAGTTTCTTAGATTTTGATAATTGACCAAAGCAATGTAAAAATGATACTTTTTTTGGGACCGTGTGTGTGTGTGTGTGTGTGTGTGTGTGTGTGTGTGTGTGTGTTGCCGGGGATCAAACTCAGGGCTTCTTGCATAATAGGTGAGTACTTCATCACTGAGCTATACCCCATCCTTAATGATGCTTCTGTGATAACAGGATTGTGAAGGTCAAATAACCAAAAAATGTAGTAGCCTAAAGCAATGCACATTTACAGTTTGCTGTGAGCTCTGTCATGGAAGTCTAACAGTTTCACAGTGCTAATCAGGACTTTGTCCCTTTCTGCAGTTTCTGAGTAGGAGCTGTGTTGAAGTTCCCCAGCATCTTGCCTCTGGCGCTTTCTGTCTCCAAAGCCAGCAATGGCAGTTTCATCTGCACACATCATCACTTCTATCACCTTCCATTTCTGTTTTCTACATTGAGGGGCTCATGATAGGATGATGTCTCCATCTCAAGGTTGCACCCTTAATCCTATCTCTTGCCACAGGCAGTAACATTAATAGGCCATTAGAATGTTGGTGGTTCTGGCAAGGAGTCCTCCTGTGTATCCCAATCTATTCTCTGGCCCTCAGTGAGCACAGTCTACCTTCCATGGCAGACATACATAGTCACTATTCCTAGGTCTCCTTATCCCAGTAAAACTGCAAAGTCTAAAAGTCTGACCCAAATCTCACTGAAGCTAAGTATGAGGAAGACTTATGTGGCACTACTCCTGGGGAAACATGAACAGACATCTCTCACCCCAGATGGGGAGCTAACAGTAGACCAAAGGAAGGACAAAGTCCAGCATCCATAGCCAAGGAGTTTTATTAGGATTTTGCAGGAATGTGGGTGAGGGGTTCCTGACTGACAGAAATTACTCCAAGGCAGTTGCATCACCAAAAGCCCACCCCAGCGTGAGTGACAGCTCATAAGAGCGGGAGACATGGAGCACACTGCTTAGCCTGCAGGCAGCTCAGTGGGTTAGAGGGTACCCTTTTCAGGCAGGTCGATGGGTCTAAGCCTCTTCCAGGCAGCTTGGCTGGTCTCTGCTTCTTCCAGACAGCCCTGTCCCAATCTTCCTCTTCCAGGCTGATATGTGAGTCTTCTCCACCGATAACTCCACTCGTCTTGGCCCCTTTAAAGTGGCTCAGCTGGTCTGAGAGTTTTTCTCAGCAGTCATTTACTGCTTAAATATGCTTGTGGCAGAGGAATGCTAGTGTATCTGGTCACTTTCTGAGGCTTTTGAGATGTTTACTTCTGAAGGCTAAAGAGGATCCCTTTAAAATGAAATGTTTTCCCTCCCTTTAGGACATGTGTATCTTAACAAGGTTTCCTCCAAGATGAAAGCTTTCATGTTGCAGGAGATCACTAGGCAGCACTGTTCTTATCCACCCTCTAACACCATTCCTCTGTACACGTGGACACACTGAGTTCAGAAATATGCCAGAGGTCCCCAACCAAAATATTAGAAGTCTAGGGCTTACATCCAGGACCGGATCTCAATAAACTCACTCTCCTATTATTTAGATCGTTCACAGGAAAAGCATCCAGAGCCACTTCTATTTTTATACCATTATATTAAGACAAAAAAATAAGTGTGGTTGTTTATTTTATACTCATATATGTAACTATTTTAATGTGTACTATTCTTGTGGTTTCATATATTATGATTTGTATTACGCTTAGTTAGTTGACTTTGTTAGTGTGTGAGTGTATGTGTGTGTGCGTCCATGAACCACAGTGTGCATATGGAGATTAGAAAACAACATATAAGAGTCAGTTCTCTCCTTTCACTATGTAGATTCCGGGAACTAAACTTGAGTTTTCTGACTTGGCAACAAGTGCCTTTACCTGCTGAGCCATCTCACCATCCTGTTATACTTAAATCTTTAATAGACAGCACCTATAACACACACATGCGGTCATGTGCTATGTGTGACAGGCATGCCAACATGTGAATTCAAGGATCCTTGTGAATCCAAGGCCCAACCCAGATGTCTCTGGTGGCAGAACTGCCCTCCCTGTCCCAGTCTCTTTTCCTAGCCTTGATCTCCCTCCACTCATTATATGGTTCCTACAGGAGCTGCTTCTTGCAGGACTCAACATTGACTTTGGCCAATGAATGTCTATGCGTGTGGCAAAGCATCAGATGGAGTGAGAAACCATTTGGGGCTGCTGTAATGCTTCATTGCTAAAAAGAGATATTAAGATGCAAAGACTTGTACGCCAGTAAGAAGATGGCTCAGAAGATAGCAGTGCTTGCTATGTCTGGTGGTTTGAACCTATAGGTGTGTGTGGCCCCTATAGGTTCATATATTTGAATGTTTGATTCAAATGTTTGTTGGAACTGTTTGGGACGGATTAGCAGGTGTGGCCTTGTTGAAGGAAGTATCTCACTGGGAGCTGGCTTTGTGGTTTCAAAGCCCATACCATTCCCAATTAGTTCTCTCTCTGTCTCATGCTTGTGGATCTGATGTAAGCTCTCAGCTGCTATTCCTGCACCATGCCTGTCTGCCTGTTGCCATGTTCCCCACCATGACAATTTGGAACCATGAGCCCCCAAATTAAATGTGTCCCTTTATAAGTTGCCTTGCATTTATCATGGCAATATTAAAGTAACTAAGACACTGTTTGAACCTAATCACCTGATTTTAATTTCTGGGACCCACCCTGGAGGGAGAGAACTGGTTCCTAAAAGTTGTCCTCTGACCTACACACACACACACACACAAATAAACAGAGATAAAAATAAGGGGAGAAAAAGATTCAAAAGCCAGGACACCGGAGCATGCCCACAGGACTCATTGCCTCTTCACTCACCTCCATGCCACCTTATGTCAGCAAGGACCCCTCCTACTCTTCACACTCTTCAAATTCCAGCTTTCATGCGGAGTGCTGTGTGTGCCTGTCATCTGTGAACTGGGGAGGCTGAGGATGCAGAGCTCCATCTCAGCCTGAGAGTCATAGTAAGACCCAATCTCAAAACCAAACAAAAATGCAGAGCAAACAGATAGGCAAAAGTCCCACAGATTTAGGCCTCTGTTTCCTATCCCAGAGGGGAATTCTCCACCCGCACTATCTAACAGTGCAGTCTCCAGGCACTCACTCTCTGTCCCATTCCCCAGAGCAACTTTTCTGAGGATGCAATGCCTGTTCTTTACTCATTTATCACAGAGACCTTGCAGATAAGACACAAGCTTGCAAGGGGAGACATGATTTCCTTTCTGCTGTGTGCTGAGTATGAAGACATACAGTAGCTGCCCAGTATTTATGAAATAAATATGAAAAAAGAAACCTCAATCTCTTCACACAGTAATCTGATGTTCATGTATGCTGATGGTACAGGCCTCTCTGCAACCCACAGAATTAAATGAACAAAGTTGTTTTCATGAAGTATGTCAATTCTGGGGCTTTTTTTTTTTTTCATCCACTAATTTTTTAAGTAAGACCTATGTCAGTGAATTGTCTTTTGCCATGCTTTCATTAGTTATACATTTAAACAAATTAAGCTGATGAACCTTAAAGGGATTTTGAATATGTTTCATGGGAGACAGAAGCATTAATTATCCTATTTAGTTTCTTTTGATGGCTTTGAAAATCTTGGATACAAAAATTTAAAAAAGAAAACCAGAAATAAACCAACCACAATTTGCACACAACTTCAGAAAGGATTCCTGAACCCTCTCAAGGCCCCTGGGGCCCCTAGGTAAATATTTTATTGCAGATGGGCGTGGTAGCATATGACTATATAATCCTAATCACTTGGGGGCTGGCAGAGACAGGAAGATCAGTTCAACATCTCCCTCAGTTACATAGTGAGTTGGAGGCCAGCCTGGGCTACATGAGACCCTCAAAAACACAACACATAAAGCTGGAGGTGGTAGTGCATACCTTTAAAGGTAGCACTCAGGAAGCAAGAGGTAAGGTGGCTCTCTGTGAGTGAGTTCAAAGCCAGTCTGCATAAGTGGACATGATTATCTAGATAAATCAAAGCCTAAAGGCATTTTCTTTTAATTTCTGGGATAATGAACTTTCTCAACATTATACTTATATGATTCTTCAATTGTGGCATAACCTGAAGGAAGGAAGGAAGGAAGGAACTTCCTCAAATAAAGTTGAACATAGAGTTTCCCACCAGCCTGGCAGATATTGAACTACAGTTAAAATTAGTTTCACTCACAGAAAGTGAAATTTTACAGCTCCCAGTGGTGGTGAACACCCCGGCTGCTGTGGTCTGCATTCAGATTCATAAACTAGCGCTGCATCTGACTCCAAGACAGGAAATTTACAGGGAGCACTTGAGTTTCTAACTCAGAAAAAGTCCAAACCATGAGCAGATGCACACAGACACATGGCATAAAAACGCAGGTTTCTTGGAATTTTACTGTTGTGAAGAGACATCATGACCACAGCAACTCTTATAAAGGAAAATATTTAATTGGAGTTGGCTTACAGCTCAGAGGTTTAGTCCATTATCATCATGGCTGGAAGCATGGCAGCATGCAGACAGACATGGTGCTGGAGAGGTAGCTGAGAGTTCTACAGCTGGATCCACAGGCAGCAGAAGGAAAGTGACATTGGGCCTGGCTTGGGCTTTTGAAACCCCAAGATCTCTCCTTAGTGACACACTTCCTCCAACAAGTCCTAATAGTGCCACTCCCTATGAGCCTATGGGGAGGCATTTCCATTCAAACCACATTCTATTCCCTGGCCCCTGTCGGTCTGTGGCCATATGAGAATGCATAACAGGCAAAGTTGTTTGGGGTCAGGTGAGCCCTTATAGGTTATAAAGCTGGACCATGCAATCGGTTCTGCCTTCTTCTGGACACAAGCATGCCAGTGTTATAGCAAGATATACAAAATGGGCATTCTGTGCTTAGCAGGCAATAGGCATTCACAGAGGTACAAAATGTACATCATCAGAACACCGTAATTAAAGGCTTTCGATAAACAGGTTCTAAACATAGAAGTCTTCAAGTCAAGAGATGAAGAAGTGTTGTGGGATTTCCTGGTACTTTAGTAACTTTGATTACAATTATTTTTTTAATTGGAAGAAATATCTAAATAAAAGTTGTTAGTGCCTTTACTTTTAGAAAAACTCATCTTGAGAAGCATTTTCATATTTACAGAAAGATTTATTTACCTTTTTTTTATGTGTATGGGTGTTTTGTCTGCATGTATGTATGTGTACCATGTGTGTGCAGTACCCACAGAGTCCAGAAGAGGGTCTCAGATCTCCTGGAGCTGGAGTTACCAGGGGTTGTTACTAGTGCTGGGAACTGAATCCAGGTCCTTTTCAAGAGTGGCAAGTGTCCTTCACTACTGAGCCTTCTCTCCAGCTCTGTCAGATGTTTGTTTAATAACATAACTACAAATCAAGAGAGCAGGAAGTCTCTTACAGATGTCGACCTAAGCCAGCCAAATGTTCTGGATGACCATCTGGACTGGATTTATGTCCCTGCAGATTTCCTAGTATAGAATGGAGTATAGTATAATATATATAGTAGAGTATAAATTACTTTTCTCTTTATGGACTGTGCACGTGCTCAAACTGAGGCCAAGAAGACTAGTTGTGGAGTCTTGCAGGACAGACAAGACCTCCATAGTCACCTCATTCTGTGGAAGAGACCACAGAGAGAAATGAGGCTGGCTGGGAAAAAAATTCCTCTCTTTGTGTTTTCAAGAATAGGTAAGGCAAACTTTGGGAAGGCATTGATACTGGATTGTTTTCTTTATGAATACCCTGTTGGGATCAAAGGACCAGACCACATGAGGGTGGGTGGGAGGAGAAATGGATCAGCAGATTTCTCATAAACACTCATTTCCCATCAGTCTTTCTGGAAGGAGGTAGCTTTTGGAGGGAGATGAAGCAGCCATAGATGGAAAAGAGAAGAAAATTCTTTGCTTTTTACAAGCAGTGTAAAATGTTGTATTGGTATGCCTCTCTGTTGCCACAAAGAACGCTAACCAAAACCAAATTGGGAAGGAAAGCGTTTACTTCTGCTTACATTTTACAGTCCATCACTGAGGGAAGCTGTGAAGCAGACACCATAGAGAAAACACTGTTTACTGGCTTTCCCTCTCCACAACTTGGTCACCTTGCTTTGTTATACAACCAAGAATCACCTCCCCAGAGGTGGCACCACTGGGCCCTCTCAAATAAGTCATAAATCAAGAAAATGACTCATACAGGCCAATGTGCCTACAGCCAATCTGATGGAGGCATTGTCCCAACTGAGGTTTCCTCTTTGAAGACGTATCTAGAATTGTGTCAAGTTGACAGAAACTAACCAACACAAATGTGGAATTCAAACTACAGCATAAAGGGTCAGAGCTGTTTCTGTCACACAGAGAGGCGTGGCCCTTTCATGGACCCTAGAACTGTCCTGAGCCTAAGGTTTCAGAGATGTCACATCTAAATCTACAGTGAGTTTATTCTATTTATAGTTCATCTCATTGTGATATATAGTTCATTTCAACTTAGTACTTGATGGGCTGTGGAGACTCAATGGAAAATTGGGTTGGAACCCTAGAGGGCTTGTAGTGTTATTTCAGTGAGGCCAGACTTAGGGACACAGGGATGAACCAATGACCAGCCATATCATGAAGCCTTGGCAGCCATGTTATGCTAGACAACAAAATGGAACAAAGGAGGCTGGTTGCACATATATGAGACACCCTCAAAACCACCTGGGAGTTTCTCTATGAGCCTGTGGAGCTCAGGCCATACCCTTGCTCTAAGTTCACACGTATGTGCAAGCCACAGTCAGGCTGTATCTAGCCGAGGAAATTCCTTTTACCAGTGGCATCTGACTCCAGTTTAAGTCCATCTATAGAGGCAGGATGACTCCACATCCCATTGTGCACATAGACACCTCCACCTGTCTGTCTAGCACCACACATGAAACTCAGACTGATAAACAACATATTCCTAAAGATGAAAAGGTACCAGTTATAAACTGACCAAAACAGTCTAGGCATATGATGTCATATGGGCACAAGTCTGTTAAAACTAAAGATTTGAGAGCTTACTGAGCACAACTATCTGGTGAAGGGTATAAACACCCTCATTTGTTCTCCATAAAGAAGAGGAGAACACCTAACACTACAGGGTCCCAATTCCACCAGCTTGTCATCTGTAAGCATCAAGGGATCAATAGGAAGGGAATGGCCAACCAGCCCCAAAGTGTCTGCTCAGCTCAGTCACCACAACTTGACTCTTAATGCCATGTGTTTAGGGCCATAGTAAGTGGCCTTAAAACAACCAAATCCACGCTCACTGGTTTTACGGAATTCACCTTTCCACATTTCCGAGAGTTTTGAGTTAGAAACAAACAGGGAGACAGTGTTAGAAGCCAGACAGAATTAACAGTATCACACCCTGGGTGTGATGGCATACTCCTGCAATCCCAGAGTAACTACTGCTGTGATGAAACACCATTGCTAAAAGCAACTCGTGATGGAAATGTTTTGTTTGGCTTAGATAGCTCGAGTCAGTCTAATGAGGGAAGCTAAAGCAGGGATACAACCGGAAAACCTGGAGACAGGAGCTGATGCGAAGGCCATGGAGGAGTGCTGCTTACAGATTTGCCCCTCGGAGCCTGCTTTGTTTCAGAACTCTGAACTACTGGCCAATGAGTGGCGCCACCCACGAGGGCCTGGGCCTTTCCCCATCAGTCACTAATGAAGAAAATGCCCTACAGGCTTGCCTACAGTCCAGTCTTAGGGAGGCACTTTTTCAGTTGAGGTTCCCCTCTCACAGATGGCTCTAGTTTGTGTCAAGTCGACATAAAACTAGCCAGCACACCCAGTTATGAGGATGACAGAAGTGCAGGGATTGCATATGAATTTGGGAGAGATAAGCCTGGGTGAGATAGGGAGATGCCCATCTAAAAATGAAACAACAAATAACCGTTGTTTTTTAATGATAGCCTTTGTTAGCATTGGCAAATGTGGCTTCAGAATTTCAGCCAAGTGTCTTGCTAATCTGTTACTTTTCAGTTAGACACAGTCACCTAGACACTGGCTTAATAGGATAACTATGGGCTTCTTGCCTCACCCTCTCCCCGTCACACAACTGTCCCTGGCCACAAAGCCCTTGCAGAAAGAGAGAGAACATCTCCACTCTAACATAGGGAAAGTTTCTTTCTTCAAACTCACTAATCAAACCACACCTTTCTATTAGAAGCATGGAAAGAATTAGAAGCATGGAAAGACACTAACCACATGGGTGCAACTGATAAATTATAAAGACATAAATGTCTCACCTCCTTCCATTCTGTTATTAAATATCGTCTTTATTGGTTGTGGTTTGCCTTGGCCTAGGCAAATCTTATGAAATCCTATTATTTAATTATGCATTTTCTTATATGTGTGAGAAATTATTCATTAAGGGACTGCTTATAAATAACTTCACACATACAAGAAGATAGGAATCACACTTGGAGGTGTGACGCTGTGAGAATCTGATAACACAAGTCAAGCAGGCGACTGTGCTGTGGTAAGGCAGAGGCTTCGCACTGTTGCCTACAGTTGCTTCTGAGTTCTCAGGGCCTCCTTTCTACTCAAGTGAAGTTGTGATTCTTGATTGCACTGCAGAAGGGAATGTCAGGATGAGTCAGTATGACCCAGAATTAGGGTTTATTAAGAAAAATATTAAAGATTTAAGCATGGACATTGAGGGAGGCCCTCAGAGCAAGGATTGTGTGTACCCCAAGGTCTCAGGAAAGACTCATAGGTAAAAGTGTCTTTATACAGAGTTTTCAAGAAAGTTAAAATGTTTTTACTCCAGATGTGATGTGGTGGCTCATTCCTTTAATCCCAGCACTGATTAGGCAGAGGTAGGAGGATCTCTGTGAGTTCCAAGACAACCAGAGTTACATAGTAAGTCCCAGGATAGCCAGAGTTACATAGTGAGACCCTGGCTCAAAAAAAAAAAAAAAAAAAAAAGTTATGCCTTCTTATTGTTGTTTTATTTTATTTCTTTGTTTTTACAGTAAACAAGGTTTATATTTTTGTTTGTAAGATTCTCAGAAATTTGCAAGTTTACAGTTGGAAAAGAATTGTGAGTATAAATGCTTAGATCTTAAATATGACTATCTTGAGATAAAAGAAGCTTTGCCTCTCTATCTGCCACCTTCACAGCAAATGTTAATTATGCCTGAATTCTTTTTTAAATTTTTTATATTAATTACAGTTTATTTACTTTGTGTCCCAGATATAGCCCCCTCCCTCATTCCCTCCTAATCTCACCCTCTGTCCCTCATCTCCTCCTTGCCCCTCTCTAAGTCCACTTATAGGGGAGGTCCTCCTCCCCTTTCATCTGACCCTAGCCTATCGGGGTCTCACCAGGGCTGGCTGCAATGTCCTCCTCTGTGGCCTACCTAGGCTGTTACTCACACGGGAGGCTGGGGAGGTCAAGAGCTAGCCATAGAGTTCCTGCCAGAGACAGTCCCTGTTCCCCTTACTAAGGAAGCCACGTGAGTACTGAGCTGCCATGGGCTATGTCCGAGCAGGGGTTCTAGGTTATATCCATTATGCCTGAATTCTTGACTTTCAGCCCATGAGAGACTTCAACCAAACTCTGGGATGAAGAGTTCCTTTCCCTTCCTGTACCCCTTAATTCTCCCTTTTTCTATCTTCTCTTTTAAAAGCCACCATGAAAAAAAAATGATACAAATGGGAAAAAATAAGATTAAATGTCCCTATCTCTTTGTAATAATATAACCTTGGACATAAATTATTACTCAGTGTTAGAGCACTTGGTTGGCATACACAGGCCTTCAGCTCAATCCCTAGCACTGCAAAAATAAACAAATAAGAATAATATAATTCTCAGGTAGACTGGTTATGGAGGGTTCATGAACCAGGAACTAACATTGTTATAATGGAGTTTTCTGTTTCTTCCAAAAGTTGCAGTTATTTTTGACTTGCAGTGATGGAATGCTCAACACAAACAATCTAAATGAGAAATGATTTGTTTGGGGTCATGGTTTCAGGGCATTGAGTCCCATGATCCCTTAGTCTCAGGCATTTGATAGAACGTCCTGGCCACAGGAGCAAAAGAGAAAGCATGCGGACGAGGCTGAACATTGCTTCTTGGTGGGCAGGGAACTGAGAGAAAGTGTTCTCCAGGAAAGTGCAGGAGTGGACAATGCCCTGAGGACACACGCACGGTGACCTACGTCCTCAGCTAAACGCCAGTTCCACCTTTCATCACTCCCAATAAATATCATATTATAAACACATTAAGCATGAGCCCACTCATTAGGTCGGCTCTCTCACAATCGAACGGTCTGGAAACACCCTTCCACCCAGAGGTAAGCTATACTAATCTCATAAGCATTTCTTAATCTCATCACATTAGCAATCAAGAGAGAGCCTGACAGTTTGGGGATGTGAAGCTGAGGATTTTCCTGTTATTCTACGGGCCTCAGAGGCAATTTTTTGTTGCCTTTGTTCACTCTCCTCAGCGCCGGTAACAACAGTGACTGCTGGGTTCTTTTTTCTCTCTTCTTTGTTACCTTGATACCTTCATCGTCCCTTTTAAGATCTCACTGTGGAGAAGTCAAAGCAGAGAGCCAGCTACAGTGTAATCTCAGACACACAGCAAGGTGAGAGTTCCATGTTCGCTTCGCTCATGCCGCTTTTCGTAGCATAGCTGGCTCAGTCAATAGAGTATGCTACTCTTCTCTCTCTCTCTCTCTCTTTTTATTTTTTATTTATTTTTTTTTTTGAGACAGGATTTCTCTGTGTAGCCCTGGCTATCCTAGAATTCACTCTGTAGACCAGGCTGGCCTCAGAGCTCTATCGACCTGCCTCTGCCACCGGAGTGCTAGACTTAAAGGTGTGGGCTACCACACCCAGCAAGACCCATACTTTTTGAGACAGGGTCTCAGGGTATCCAAAGCTGGCCTCAGACTCAGTTAGGAGCAGAGGAGGACGTGACATGGCACCTTTGATCTTGCCTCCTGGGAGCTGAGGTAAGAAGAATGAACCACTAAGCCAAGGACTGGGGCTTAGTGCATCACTGGGGATCATAGCCAGGGGACTGGATGACTTTGCAATAACTTTGTGTGGGCTACGCAAGCACTCCACTGAGTTGTATTTCCAGCCAGAGTATCAAACTCTCTTTAAAAATGCTTTGTATTAGCATATATTAACTTCAGATAATGATGGGTTTTATTGTAATATTTTCATACATGTATATAATGTATTTTGATCATATTCATCCCTCTATCACTGACTCTTGTCCCCTGCCCTTTCTATGGATCCTCATTCTCTTTCCAACTAGTCCTCCTTCTACATACATGTCTTTTTGTATATTCATGTATAGTATGTGTGTGCATGTATAGCATGTGTGTGTAAGAGCATGCATGTGTATGTATACATACATGTGAAGACCAGAGGTCAATACTAGGGGTTTCCTCCATCTTCTCTACCCCATGTTATTTTGGGAGAAAGACAGTACTAGGAATTGAACTCTTGGTCCTCAAGCATGCTGGGGAGGTGCTCTGCCACTGACCTGCACCTTACCTTTTCACAGACAGGGTCTCTGATAGAACATGGCACTCACTGATTGGCTAGGCTGGCTGGCCAGTGAGCTCCTCCACTCAGCTGTCTTCCTGCCTCCTGTCCTGGAGGTCCAGACTCAGGTGCACATGCTCACACGGCAGTCAGCACTTGACCTGGCCCTCTCCCCATCCGTGTCTCTTTTTGTTTGTTTGCTGTTGGTGACTCAGTGAGTGTCATTAGAGGTTGTTTACAAGAGCACGGGTAAGGAGTTATTTACAAAACCATAAACCCCTTGCAGGGGCTATACCACTGAAGAAAAGTCCCTACCCTGCCCCCCATCAACTACTAACTGCATATAAAACCTCAGAGAGGGGTAGGGCCTTCCCTGAACATGAGACTGTGTGGGGTTCTTGCCTTCTGTACTTTAACCATAAATTAGAGAAAAGAAAACATCCAGTTTCTTCCTAAAATCTGACACTGGAGTATTGCTCACCTTTGTACTCCTTCTGTGCCTCTTTGACTGCTTGCAACTGCTTCTCCAGAAGAAAGGGAAGGTGGGCTCTGGCAGCTATCACTATCAGCCCACGATGTACCACTGGCCTTTCTCCACCATAAGCTGTCTCAAATGTTCTGGCAGAAGTAAGGACAGAGCTTTGCTACTGCGACAGCTAGAGCCACACAAAAACTTTGTAATCTAGACTACTGTCACATCTTCGTTGTCACTTAAAATGCATGTGTGTGTGTGATTGTATGTGAGTGTATGTATGTGTGTATGAGTGTATGTGTGTGTATAAGTGTGTGTATGTGTGTGAGTGTATGTGAGTATGTGTGTGTGTGAGTGTGTGAGTATGTGTGAGTGTGTGTGTATGTGTGTGTGTGTTGCAGGGGTGTCTCACAAGTATCCCAGGGTGACTTTGAACTCACTATCCTCCTGTCCTGAGCTTTTAGACGTTCAAAGTCAGTGCCAGCAAGGCAATTTCACTGTGTGAAAACACTTGGGGCACAGTCCAACACCACAAGCATGACCCTCCCCTCCCCCAACACCACACACACACACACACACACACACACACACACACACAGTAGTAATAAAATAAAATTAAAATAATAAATCAAAAGCCAAGCGGCAGCAGTTGCAAAGATGGTGTGTGGCGGACACATTCTGATGTGTCAAGAAGGCTGCTGTGGGAGGGTGTCGTCCCCCATTGTCAAGTCTAAGAATGAAACAGGAAGCTCCTGTATACAGTTTCCTAGACTCATGCCCCGGGGGGCCTGGTGCTGTGGAGGCTGCAGTAAACAAAACACTCCCCAGAGACCTGGAACATTCTGGTGCTGCAGGTCTGTACACCAGACTGAAGAATCGCACATCCCCGCGCTGGGGAGCCGCTTTTGCTAGGGCGTGTATTGGTCCCTAACACGAGGATGTAGAAATGGCTCAGTAGGTACAAGCACTCGTGAAAGCAAGGGAATCTGAGTTCAAACCCCCAGCACCCACATAAAAAACTAGGCACAGCCTATGAACACCTCTAACCACAGTGTTGGGAAGAGGAGGAGGCAGGCGGCTCCTAAGAACTTGCTGGTCTGCTAGTCTAACTCAAATGTGGGCTTCAGATTCAATGAGCCTTGTGAAAGATCCTGACGTGCCTCCCCCGAGGGTCTCTGAAAGCTTATGCGTAATCACCTGTGCATGTACCTATAAGAGTGAACACACACACACACACACACACACACACACACACACACACGTTTTTGCACACACCTCTCCATAAAGTCTAAGATCTTTCAAGAGTTCCTTTGATTCTCATTCAGGAAATCCTAGGTAGACTACCTCATACCATCCTTCTTTGTGGGACTCTCCAGCACCACCCCAATCTGTGGTGACCAGAATATTAGCTTGAGAGTCAACATTCATGTCTAGGAAGCATCCCTGAAGATCCAGGGATGTGACTATGTCCCCTAGACATTACAACAATTGGTGCACGGATCGATAACTATCTAGATCCCTGTCTATTGTTTTTAGGGACGTCCTTCACCTCTAAAAGAGAATAATGGTTAAAATCATGAAAGACATATAAACCAAGGGCTATGGGAGGTGAGGGTGGAGAGTTCTGCCAGTGGATAGATGCACAGACATGTCAGGCATGTGCCTGTGATCTCAGCTGTTGGAAACCAGAGCCAAGAAGTGGAGGACTTCAAGATTACCATCAGCCACACAGCATGTTTGAGGTTATCCTGTACTGTATGAAACCTTGTCTCAAAAACCAAGAGAATAAAGATGGCTGGGAGTCCTATAGAGACCAGGAGATAGGATATTATAGAGAGAAGCAGATGTTTCCAATAGCCAGGGCTCACATCTCTCCATCACTCCCTGGAAGCAAAGGACAGAGATATAGGCAGTTATTAATCAGAGTGACAGGTAGGACATTCCAGAACCTTACTAGAACTTTGCTAGGACATCTGGACCAGGAGTTGGCAGTGGATATGGACAAGACGGAAAGGATAGCAGAGCCATTACTAAGGAGACCACCCTGGAACATATGAGTCTTTGTCTCACAAAGACAGGGGACCTGGAAAGGATTCAATGGGTAAAGCACTTCCCATGCAAACAGGAGAATTTCATAAACCATGTAGTGCAGATCCCAAGAACTCATATAAAGTCAGACATAGTAGCACATATCTGTAATCCCAGCAATTTTATGGCAAGATGGGAAGTGGGAAGAGGAGAACCCCAGACACTTAAGGACAAGCTAGCCTGGTGCAGTACACCGGGGAATACCAAGAGATCCCATCTCAAAGAAGTTAAGACTGATACCTATAGCTGCCTTTTGATCTCTACTCAAACGCTATGGCGCGTGTAGCTGCACATGTGCACACACACATAGACATGAGAAAGAGGGTGAGAGGAGAAAGAGAGAGAGAGAGCGAGAGAGAGAGAGAGAGAGAGAGAGAGAGAGAGAAAGTTCTTTTTAAAGTGGCAACCTACTCTGTGAGAATTATCCAGAAAACAAAAATCAAATTCATTTCACTTACTTGATCTAACGTTACGGTGAAAATACTGCAACGTCTCTTTAGGTACACAATGGAAAAAACTGTCATATATTCAGAAAGAACGTTCCCTGTTAATGTGATTAAAAGTAGCTTCCATGTTCTGTGAAAAATCTCTTTCACTTCCTGAGGCTTCATCTTTTTCTAAGATCTAAGCATTCTTGCATGTATTAATTCAGCCCCTCTTCAAAAGAACAGCAAGCTTTTCTCTGACCTACCATATTTTAAGATCCCTGTGATAAACCTGAGCCGAAAACTATTTCTGAGTCTTTAACCAGTCCAGAAACTGAAGGTGCACCAAGTGGGGAAAAAGTATTTTCAATGCTTTACGTCTAAGAAAGCCGAATGCGACCTCAATTTCTGTCATTCCAAAATAAAAAATCCGTAGAATTGTGAACCTCATTTAAAAATATACTTTCAGAATAGCCATCAAATGGTTTGTTTTTATACTCTTCACTCTATCTTCTTTCTCTCTGTAAAGTGTAAAGAAATCAATGAACCAGCCCATTTAATGGCATTTTGAAGATTTGGGTGAGCAGAGACCCAAATACCCAGTCTAGATACGATACAGGATCCCAGGAGGGTGCTCAGTATCATCGTGGATGTCTGCAACCATCCAGGAAGGGACAGAAGTGGAAGCCAGATGATGACCCACATGCTCCTGACTACCCGGCTGAAACCTGGGCTTGAGAGGGGCTCAAGTGAGAAAAAGGTTCTTACTGAGCAGTGGTGGCACACACCTTTAATCCCAGTATTTGGGAAAGCAGAGGCAGATGAATCATGAATCTCTGAGTTCAAGGCCAGCCTGGTCTACAGAGTGAGTTCCAGGATAGTCAGGTCTACACAGAGAAAGAGAGAGAGAGAGAGAGAGAGAGAGAGAGATTAGTCAAATCACCATGACAAAACCTTAAACAATTTGAAGGTGAAAAGAAATATTTTGGTTCATTCTAAGGGTTTTGGTCTATGATAGAGAAGTGATGATCAGATCACGGAGACAGAGGCAGGTTGTGGAAGCTGTTGACATCATAGTATCGAGGAAACAGAGACCATAAGATCAGAACCAGAACTGAGTATTCAAAGGCAGTGACCTACTTCTGCCAGCCAGGCTCCACCTTCTAAAGGTCCCACAGCCTTCAGAGTGGCTCCTGAAGCTGGGGACCACGCATCCAAAACAGTCACATGCCACATACTTCAGGTCCAGAGCACAACAACAAAAAATGAGAGGGCTTGGCTCCTTAGAGTGGGCACAACACTGATACTCATTTATTATTTCAGTGGTTTTATTTTTTAATCCCCATTTTACAAATAAAGAAATCAATGGTCCAGAGTGAAATGCAAAATGACATGTTTCTGACTGGTACCAACTTGACTGTAAGATTTGTAGCTGAATATTGAAAACCAGGGAAGTGAGGTTTTGGCCAAAGAGATGCCAAGTCTCTGCCCAAGCCTCCCTGGATAATGGTCCTTATTTTTAAAGAATTGTTTATTTAACTGAAAGGTGTTTTCTGATTTTGCATACTCCTAGTATATATGTGTTCACTGTTGCACAAAAACAGAGTACTTGGGGGTTCAGCTGCCTTCTGTTCACTGCAATGATGTTTCTCTGCTGTCATAGTTCCACCAAATGAGGGCTTATATGTGACTATTTCCTTTATCTCCCAATTAATTTTTATCACTACATTTATTTATTTACTTGTGTTTCTCTCTGTGTGTTTTCTATTGTTGCTTTAAGAGGTAAGGGCTTGCTGTGTTGCCCAGGCTAGCTCCAACTGATAGACTTAAGCATGTCTCCTGTCTTACCCTCTGGAGTAACTGGGACTTCAAGGGGATGCGCCATGCACACTATTTTTTCATATGTCACTTAGTAACACTTAGTAATGCTGGCATGAGTATGCTTCATATATGCTATTTGTAAATTCTCCAGGAAGGTGGTTGGTATTTCAAGCACCTGTATTATAAATAATTTTAAAATATGTGTGTGTGTGTGTGTGTGTGTGTGTGTGTGTGTACTTGTGGGTGCATGAGTGTGGTGCCTAAGGAGGCCAGAGAGGGAGTCAGATCCCCCAAGACTGGAGTTACAGGTGTTATAGGTGCTGGGAATTGAACTTGATTCCTCTGGAAGAGCAACAATTGCTCTTAACCACTGAGCCCATACATAATGTTAATACTCTTAAGGTTTCTGTTATAAAAAAAAAAATAACTAGTTCCAGAAACCTGCAATCAATAGCTGAAATGAAGTAGAGGCTACAGCTATTATGACAGAGCAGCTGGGCAGAAGCTCTTTTGACTCTGGGAATGAACTGTGTTCCATAGAGCTGCTGGATTACGAAGAAAAGAGGATGGATATTATGCAGAAGATTGCTGTTGGAACACCTCCCTCTGGCCCCAGCACCTAGACTACTCCACAACTCCTGGAGGGAAACTATCACTAGCAGCTGCCAAACCCACAGACATGTACACACAATGCCAAGATACAAAGATAAGCACACAACCAACAACCGTTAGCTACCTGAGGAATGCTGGAAGAGGCATGGAGCTTGACAGATGATAAACAAGAAACAAAGCCAACACTTGAAGAACCAGTCAATGCAAGCAAAAAAGATTCCAGATAATTTTTTTCACTGTGATAGGACTATATCAATATATTCATCTATAGCAAAATAGAATTATTTTAGTTACTTTTTTCTTTTTTGTAAGAACTTTAAAAGCCTTACACAAGAACCTAATATAGGAATGCACAAATTACAAGAGTAAATTTTAACTTTAAAACCTAGATAAAATTGTTTCTAAAATTCTGGCATAATCCAGAAGCTCTGCTATTTATCTCAGGGAGTAAGGGAGGGAAGGTGAAATGGACACAAAGAGAGAAAAGTGAAAAGGGAGATAAAAAGGGGGAAAGAGGAGGGAAAAGGTGGCAATACTTAGAAACACACAGCAGAAAGACAGAGAGAGACAGAGAGAGAGAGAGAGAGGCAGACACACACACACACACACACACACACACACTACCCTCAGGATAATGAAAGAAAGAAAACGAATGAAAGGGGAAAGGAATGAGAGTAAATAAAAGGGGAGGAGAAGGAAATAGCAAGCAGGCAAATCACAGGAAGGACAGATTCGATATCCCTGGAGGAGGATGCAAACCAGGTGGTATGTGCCTGTAATTGCAGCAGCTGGAGGTGGAAGCAGGAACATCAGACAGTCAAGATCATCCTCAGCCACCTAGACAGCTTAATGCCAGCCAGATAGCTAAGACCCATCTCAATCAAATGTATACATATATTATACATATACATATATTATACATGTAACAAATTATCTTTTACATTGTTTGTGTTGGGTATTTTGGCATAACAGTGCAAAAATAACATACTGTGGCCTTGTATTTCCAGAACTGTGAGCTAAATAAGCCATTTTTTTCCTTTATAAAATTACTCAGTCATAGACATGTCATTATAGTAATGAGGAAATGTACTTTTTTGTGAGCCTATATTGCTGATCAGTACTGCATATCGTTTTGTCTTCAGAGGCAAACCATCCCTGAACTGAAGTGCACTCTAAGAAAGCCAGGGCAGAGAGATGGAAAAGGCCTAGGATTCTGGTGGTACTGTGGGGCTGATAAACCAACAGGAAACCTGCCATGCCGTTCGGATTCCCAATATGATCCCAAGCTTTTTTTCTGCTTTATAGCACCTTGGAGTTTCGATCACTTTCAGCCCAATGTCAACTGCAGCTCTGTTAGCCATAAAGAAAAGTACCAACCAACACGAACACTATCAGCAGGGAAGTGTGTAAGTCAACCATACCATATCTGTGGTACAGAATCGAGGAGGGAGTTGAGCACAGGGCTCTATTTTTTACATATGCTCTCCCCACCTCCTCCACGTGCAATAATGTCCTTGGCGGACTTGCGTCTTTATCTGCACACACTGGGAGCACACATCCCTCCTCAAACCACGCACCTAGACACATTGGAACCTCCTCAACACGCTATCCACATCGGGCCCCACAACACTCCTGACTCTGAACAGTGGTCTAGACTTCTCTGCCCTTGGTAACAATCAAGTATAGATAGCTTTTATTCTACTGTCGTCCCAATGTGTTCGGAAGGGCTCAGTACACCCGGGCCTGTCTGACCTGAACCTGTTTGGGGTGCACGGTGGCAAGCCAGACAGTGTCCTTCAAGTGAACTTTTAGGGAAAAATGTTCCAATATCCCTCTCTGCCTGTTCATAGTTGGGTGTGCACACAACTAAAATCAGATGCATTATGGGAAGAGACATGCAGAGTAGAAAAACAGTAAAAATATGATGCAATCTATCGATCAAAACAGAGAACCACCCAAACTATGCCTTTTAGTAAGCAGCGTCTCCTTCCATTAGACCCCATAAAAAAAGACCCAGGCTATATGTAGCCTGAGAGCCTTCCTTCCTTTTACTCATGTGACCCGCTGTCACTCTTGATAATCTGTACTATTCCTTTACTCGGAATAACATACTCTTATGAAAATTTGTGCGAGCCCTTATTTTCAGTTCCTTGGATAAGATACCAAGAACCTGGAACCAGGATACCAAATGCCCAAAATATGTTCATACTGTAGAATATTATGCAGCCAGTAGAATAAACAAAGTGAATCTCTATACATGGATTTTCAAGAAAATAATAAGTGCGGACAACATTAAGTGCATATGTTGGGTTTCAGCCATAGTTCCTGACTTTTAACTTCTTTCCTCAAGGCAGACCATAGAAACTCTCATATTCCCTCCCTACCTGTAGCTGACCACAGAGAAGCTCTCTGACCTATCTTGACTGATAAGGATCACAATGCCTTCTTCATTCTAAAGGGGTTCTGCCCCCATACCTTAGAGGAAAGAATACTACACAGAGAAGCCAAGAAAAAATGCTAGGCAGGCCTTTCTTGGCTTCCCCCACCCAGTCAAGTAACTATCATGCCCGGGCAATGATGTCTCCAAAAAAACCCAGACGAGCAGCAGACTTCCAGAGAGCTGAACACGTGGAACTTCCTGGATGCCCCTCCCTCCACACTGCTCTCTCTTCATCTGTACCCTCTGGGTGTCCTGTACACCTGACCAGTGAATATGTGTACATATTCCCTGAGCTCTGTGACCCATTTGAGCAAGCACTGCAGTAACCCCAGTTTAGGAAGGTTTGACTAGAAGTGTGGGGAGGGGTGTGGACAACCTAGCATTGGCATATAGCCAGCATTGGCAAGCACTCTCCCAATAGGGCATCTCAGCCTTTAAATTGTTTTTTTAATTTTGTTTAAAAACATGTTTTATCAATTCTATTTAAATAAAAAAAACATTATGAAAAAGCCAGCCAATCAACACACAGAAAGGAGCTTACCAGACTTTGAGACTTTGAGTCTAAGAACATATTAGTGTTCATTTACCTTGTCTACAGCAATTGTGTAGAATTCAAGGAGTCATGGAACCTCTGCTGGCTGAGAACCTGCTATGTATGAAACTGGCCTTGAATCCTTCCATCTTCATCTCCAAGTGTTGGCATTTCAGAATTTCAGGTGCCACTTTGATTCTGTTTGTTGAGGCAAGGCCTCAAGCTCATAATCTTCCTGTCTCAGATTCTCCAGTGCTCAACCCAGCACATTGCTTTAACCTTGGTGTGTAATACCACAAATCCACACGGATGTGGTTCCTGCACCTATGAGGTCTTTTATCAGTTGAATGTGAATAAAACCAGGAAGCATCATCAACTGAGGTTATACTGGGAAATGTCAGAACAAGCTGAAAGTCTCTAGCTGCCTCCAGGAAGAAGTATAGATCCCCTTGATACTGGTGGGACTCTTGGCTAAACCTTACAGTGATTTAAATAAGAACCAGCATTGCAATTTCAACATATGTGTCTTCTTTTAATCCATGTGGAATGCCTAAGGCACCGAGTACTTTCCTAAAGACACCACAGGGCATGAGGGCACAAGCCTAAAATCCTAGTAAGTTGGGAGGTAGAAAAAAGATGATCAGGACTTGAGGTCACACTCAGATAACAGTGAGTTTGGAACCAGCCAGGGATGCATCAGATGCTGACTTAAAAACAAAGAAACAAAGACATCACACTAGTCTTGCTATGGCGTAAAAATCTGTTCACATGCCCATCGATCCTGCTTCTCCCCCACCAAAAAACAAACAAAAACCGAAAACAAAACAAAACAAAAAAAAAACAGCAGCAACAACAACAACAACAAAAAACAACCCCAAAAACTCTCACTTGTTTTTCTATCCTTCTAGCCACTTTCTTCCAATGAAGGTTTATCTCTTGTTGGGAGGGCTCATTTTATGTATCAACCTGTTTAGACTATGTTATCATAGTAATTCTATGTTATCATAGTAATATCATAATATCAACAACAACAAAACCATCTCTGACTACAGTATGTCAGTGTTTGAGCATTTACCCAGCATGCCACAGCCTGCCTGAGTTCAATGTTTAATACTGGAAGCAGCAACAAAATCTGTTCTAATCTTCTGGTTGACATGATGATACTCTGTACATGTAACTAACATTTACCAACAGATAACCTTAAATCTAGTGGATCATCCTTTCTAATCTGCATGAGTCTCACCCGAGGACTGAAAGGCTTTCTAAGCTACACTGATTCACCCGAGAAAGAAGCAATGATGCCGCAGGCGCCAGCTGCAGGTCTCGCTGGGAGTGCTCAGTCTGCTGCCAGCCCAAGCCAACTCCCATGACAGGGTGATCAACCAGCTCAGTGGTTCTCACCATCGGGGGTCAAACAGCCTTTCACAAGGGCCACCTAAGGCTATGGAAAAACACAGATCTTTACATTATGATTCATAACGGCAGCCAATTGGCAGTTATGAAGTAGCAACAAAAATCATTTTATGGCTGGGAGTAACCATAACACGAGTAACTGTATTAAAGAGTCACAGTGTCAGGAAGGGTGAGAATCACTGAACTAGATGGACTCTGGGGCTAGTAAAACATTGAGCACCCTATGGTGTCAGTAATCGATCTTTCTAGGGCTTAGCACATAAGACTTTATGACTTTTCATAAGCAAGTGAATGGAACATTGAATTTCCAGGTGCTATAGTTCCTTCTGCCAAATTATAATATCATTTACTTCTCTGAGGAAAAAAAAAATCACTCTTAAGGTTGACAAACACCGCTGTGCCTTAGAAAAATTAATACATTGAAATTTTTGTGTTTATTTACTTATCTGTCAGCGTGTTTGTATGTAATTATATCTCAAAGTGTGTGTGTGAGGGTGTACATTTGCCACTCCACCTGGGTGGAGATCAGAAGACAGCTTGCAGGAGTTGGCTCTCTCCTTCCATCACGGGTTCTGAATATCAAGCTCAGGTCATCAGGCTGGGCAGCAAGCACCTTTACCCAATGAGCACACCTCCCAGTCCTGTACATTTTTCTAATAGAAACTCAAAACACAATTTCATTTTCCTATTTGTTTTTAAATATCCATCTGTCATTCTCAGAGCATGCAAAACTTGTAGCTGGGCATGGATTGTGCATGCCTTTAACCCCAGCACTCAGAAGCAGAAATGCAGAGATGTCTGTGGGTCTGAGGCCAGTTTGATAGTGAGCTTCATGATAACCAGGGTCACATAGACAGACTCTGCCTCAAGAACAAAAACATGCACCATACTGGGTGTGACTGGGCACACTTGGAATGCCAGAACTCAGGAGATTTAGGCAGGAGGCTCAAAAGTCTTAGTCCAGACTGAGCTACATAGTAAAAAGATAATAATAACAATCACAATAGTAATAAAAAATAATAATACTTAAAAAGCCAAACTTGCAATTTGTGCTGGCTATTCTTTTTTTTTATTAAATTTTTATTTTTTACATCAATTACATTTTATTCATTTTGCATCCCAGCTGTAGCCCCCTCCCTCATTCCCTCCCAATCCCACCCTCCTTTCCTCATCTTCTCTCATGCCCCTCTCCAAGTCTGCCGATAAAGGAGGTCCTCCTCCCCTTCTATCTGACCCTAGCTTATATCAGGTCTCATCAGGACTGGCTGCATTGTTCTTCTCTGTGTCCTGGCAAGACTGCTCCTCCCTCAGGGGGTGGTCAAAGAGCCAGCCACTAAGTTCATGTCAGAGACAGTCCGTCTTCCCCTTACTAGGGAACCCACTTGGATACTGCGCTGCCATAAGCTACATCTGAGCAGGGGTTCTAGGTTATATCCATGAATGTACCTTGGTTGGAGTATCAGTCTCAGATAGCACCCCTGAGCTCAGATATTTTGGTTCTGTTGTTCTCCTTGTGGAGCTCCTTTCCTATCCAGGTCTTACTAACTCCCCCTTCTTTCACATGATTCCCTGCACTCTGCCCAAAGTTTGGTTGAGTCTCAGCATCTGCTTTGATACACTGCTAAGTAGAGTCTTTCAGAGGCCCTCTGTGGTAGGCTCCTGTACTGTTTCTTGTTTTCTCCTTCTTCAAAGGTCCTTCCCATTTTTCTTTCTAAGTGAGGACTGATCCTCTTACCCTGGGTCCTTCTTGTTTAGCTTCTTTAGGTGTGCAGATTTTAGTATGTTTATACTATCTCATAGGTCTAGTATCCACTCATAAGTGAGTGGATACTTATCCACTTATAAGTTATATACCATGTGTGTCTTTCTGCTTCTGGGATAACTCACTCAGGATGATCTTTACTAGTTCCCACCATTTGCCTGCAAATTTCATGATTTCCTTGTTTTTAATTGCTGAGGAGTATTCCATTGTGTAAATGTACCACAATTTCTGTATCCATTCTTCCGTTGAGAGACATCTGGATTGTTTCCAGGTTCTGGCTATTACAAATAAAACTGCTACAAACATGGTTGAACAAATGTCTTTGTTGTATACTTGAGCATATTTTGGTATATGCCTAGGAGTGGTATAGCTGGATCTTGAGGAAGTGCTATTTCTAATTGTCTGATAAAGTGCCAGATTGATTTCCAAAGTGTTTATACAAGTTTACATTCCTATCAGCAATGGAGGAGGGTTCCCCTTTCTCCACATCCTCTCCAATATGCATTATCACTTGAGTTTTTGATCTTAGCCATTCTGATGGGTGTAAGGTGAAATGACTAGCCTCAACTTTAATTTTTTAATTGAATTGGGACCAACAACAGAAATAGCAAAAAGCCTACACATACATGGAAACCGAACAACTTGCTACTCAGTGACAGCTGGGTTAGGGAAGAAATAAAGAAAGAAATTAAAGACTTCCTATAATTCAATGAAAATGAAGGCACAACATACCCAAATTTATGGGACACAATGAAAGCAGTGCTAAGGGGAAAGTTCATAGTGCTAAGCGCCTTCAAGAAGAAATTTGAAACATCACAAGCAAGGAACTTAATAGCTCACCTGAAAGCTCTAAAAACAAAAGAAGAAGACACACCCAAGAGGAGTAGATGGCTAGAAATACTCAAGCTCAGGGCAGAAATCAATAAATTAGAAACAAACAAAACTATTCAAAGAATCAATGAAACCAAGAGCTGGTTCTTTGAGAAAATCAACAAGATAGACAAACCCTTAGCCAAGCTAACTAAAAGGCAGAGAGAAACTGTCCAAATCAGCAAAATCAGAAATGAAAAGGGGGACATGACAGACACAGAGGAAATCTAAACAATCATTAGGTCTTACTGCAAAAGCCTATGTGCCCCAAAATTTGAAAATCTAAATGAATGGACAATTTTCTTGATAGATTCCATTTACCAAAATTAAATCAAGAACAGGTAAATCAATTAAATGGTCCTATATCCCCCAAATAAATAGAAGCAGTCATCAATAGTGTCCCTGCCAAAAAAAGACCAGGGCCAGATGGTTTCAGTGCAGAATTCTACCAGACCTTCAGAGACAAGCTTACTCCAATTCTCTTCAAACTATTCCACAAAATAGAAACAGAAGGAACATTACCAAACTCATTCTATGAAGCCACAGTCACCCTGATACCTAAACCACACAAAGACCCAACCAAAACAGAGAACTTCAGACCTATCTCTCTTACGAACATTAATGGAAAAATACTCAATAAAATACTTGCAAACTGAATTCAAGAACACATAAAAGATATCATCCATTTTATGACCAAGTAGGCTTCATCCCAGGGTGGTTCAATATACAGAAATCCATCAATGTAATCCACCATATAAACAAACTGAAGGAGAAAAACCACATGATATCTCCTTAGATGCCAAAAAAGCATTTGACAAAATCCAATGCCCATTCATGTTTAAAGTCTTGGAGCGATCAAGGATACAAGGCACATACCTAAACATAGTAAAGACAGTATACAGCAAGCCTATAGCCAACATCAAACTAAACGGAGAGAAACTTAAACCAATCCCACTGAAATCAGGGACAAGGCAAGGCTGCCCACTCTCTCCATATCTCTTCAACATGGTACTTGAAGTCTTAGCTAGAGCAGTAAAACAACTAAAGGAGATCAAGGGGATACAAATCGGAAAGGCAGACATCAAAGTATCACTATTCGCAGATGATATGATAGTATATATGAGCGACCCAAAAACAACACCCTTCACAATAGCCACTAATAACATAAAGTACCTTGGGGTGCTGGCTATTCTTATGCCAACTTGATACACAAACTGGAGGTACCTGAAAGGAAAGCACATTAATTGAGAGAATGCCTCCATAAGTTCTGGATGTAGGACATTTTCTTAATTAGTGATTGATGGGAGAGGGTCCATTCCATTGTGGTAGCTCCGACCCAGGGCTGGTGGTATGGGATTCTATAAGAAAGCAGGCTGAGCAAGCAAGCCAGTCAACAGCAGCCCTCCGTGGCTTCTGCATCAGCTCCTGGAAGTTTTTCTTATCGTAGTGATTTGTATTCCCATTCAAGAACTTTAAAACAATATTAAATCTTCCCATTTCATCTGTATCTTTCTACTCAAGGGGCAGCGTATGGTCACTCTACAGAGAGTAGGGGAGTTCCTCAAGTAGAGCAACTGAAATAATCCCAAATATGGTTACATCTTATAGTTCTTGATTAAAAAAACAAAAACAAAATGTAGCACACCAGTGTTTCTCAAGTTTAAGAAGTGTACTTTTCAACGGAAATGTTTTCATAATGGCCCAAGACTTTCTTCAGCGAGAAACATACTATTTCATGAAACAAAAATTTTAATCTACAAACAGAAATTTTCCAGCGTCAATTGTCACCACAAATATTATTTTAATGACAAGGAAGATTATATCCATGGTGTCTTTAGAATGAAAACTCAACACTGAAAATTCCACAGCAAACTCCCAAGCCCCAAAGAATGCAACCAGGCCTGCCCCACCTACTTTGAAAAAATCCTATACCAGTCAGAAGTTCATCTCTATGTGAAAGCATCCTACATTGCATAAGGGGGCTCTGGCAGCCCTCACAGCCCAGGGCACCGCCCCTCTTTCCTTCCTTGTTGATTTGAATTGGAGGAATTGCAGCACAATGTTCTCAGTTTGGTCATGTAAGAGGCAGTTAATCTGCATTCCAGTTGTCTGCCTGGCGGAATGGGCTGATGTCACAAGTCTAGGCAAGGACTTGAGCCTCCTTTTGCACACAGTTTAAACCCTGCTTGAATTCCCTGTACTGGGCACCTTCTGGAGTGGGCTCATTTTCATTCTTCCCACCCGGAGGACTCTTTATTCCATCCAGTTACCCACAGTTGAAAGGCTTCCAAGGCCTTGGAGCAGTTTTCATCCTCTGAGGAGGCTGGCTGGCCAGAAATTAAAATCAGGCTTTTGTGATACGTAGTGCTCACCATCTGGTGTCTCAACGGGATGGGGATCATTTTCAGCAAGAATTTAGAGGGATTGTGTTACAAGGTCAAATGGCTAAGACTTGGCACCGAGTCAAGAGACATCCTGCTTATAGTATAGCCTTTTTAAGTAGCATGAGGAAACTGAGTCAGGAAGACCTGGGTTAACCCTTTAAGTGCCAGGAGTGGATTACAGGAATGCTAACAAATGCTCTGGAGGTAACTTAGTAGAGCTGCTCTAGAATGCTGAACAGAAAGTTCAGACAAATAATTAGTAACATTTCTATTTGGGTCCAACAAAGACTACTGATCATTAAAAATTTTGCTATGATTTCTGAGAAGAAACAATGGGGTTTTTCGTTTTGTTTTGTTTTGTTGTTGTTGTTTGTTTCAGCAGAGGCTCACCATGTAGCCCAGGCTGCCCTGGAACTTGTGGTCTTCCTGATTCAGCCTGTGCAGTCGATGGGATTTCGAGTATGCACTGCTCGAAGTGAAGCCATGGCCAGCTTCATTGGCAAACGTGAGTCCTTCAGTGGTAGGATGACATGTGATCACACACACACACACACACACACACACACACACACACGGCCCCAGCCACCAACACCATTCTCCTATTTCTGTACTTTCCCAGGAAGCCACAATGAGGTAAGAGGGGATATATTTAGACTCAGACTTGGTGGCTCCACGACATAATCCATTCTCCGGAGACTTTGGCAAATTATTAATCTTAGTCTACTTCCACTTCTTTCTGTAAAACGAGGGAAATAATAGCAATCTTGCCTCCCAAGGACTCTAAATTTCCTGTGCCCCACCAGGCCATAGTTACCAAAAAAAGAAGTTTGTGAGCTTCCTGGCTCTGGCCCTCACGTACTATCGTGGAATTTCTAGTCCTTTCTAAATCCTGTTGCTCAGTGCATTCAGCTACCGACTAATGTAAATGTTACAGATCTACCCTCCAAGCCTCTTGCACAGGTATGCAGACAGATATATGCAGAGGAGCCTGGGAGAGAGGAAGGAAATGGACCAGGTAGCAGTAAAAGCCATGGCTCTAAAGAAGTGGCCCCTGCTACCCAGACACTGCCATCTCGGCACCTGCTTGGGAAGGCAGGGTCCTTCCCAAGAGGCCAACAGAATTGCTACAGTTTCAGAGCTAGGAATCTTAGGCCAGGCCAACTTGATTTTATGCTAAGACCCCCTATTACATTCTGGATGAGCCAAGTTTCAAATACTTACATGTTCATTCATCAGAAAACTAAACAAATTAAAGCCAGTTTGGGGAGGATAGAAACACTATCATCTAAATATGAGTCAAACTTTCCTTAAGGACCCTAGGCCAGCAGTGTGAACATAACTGCTGGTGCTCTTTGTTTTTTGCTATTAACCTGTGTAGCACTGCAAGCTCCCTTAACTGCCGTGCTTGATCCTCTACTCATAGTTAACTGCTTGGGTTTGGGGCTGTTGCTGAATCAATGAATTGTAAGGGAAATAATAAAATTCCCACTTTATTTTGTTTTGTTTTCTATGATCATCCTGGTATCCCAAAGAATATATTACCAGTGTCCTTTTTCACTGTTAACCTAAAAGTTTCACCTAAAGGTATTCTGTACTGGGTAGTAGATTCATTAGTGGTCACCTTATAGGAGGGTGATAACATTTGCATGGTTGAACACTGTACTGAAAACCATCCAGCACTACCATTCATCTTCAAGTGACCGTTGTATTGTGATTACCTTGTTTGACACCTGTTATGTCCTGCTCCCATAACTCCACCTATTCCCTTCCCCCGTTTGGAAACTTCCTACCCTTGAGCCCTATAAAAGCCTCATCTTCCTCACATCCAATACTGACCTCTTGAAGCCCACCTATGGGAGTAGACAGCCTATGTACACGTATAAAAAAGCTTGCATTACCCTCAATGGAGGGAGGACTAGATATAGAAATTGTGGTACATTTACACAATGGAATACTCCTCAGCAATTAAAAACAAGGAAATCATAAAATTTGTAGGCAAATGGTGGGATCTAGAAAAGATCATCCTGAGTGAACTATCCCAGAAGCAGAAAGATACATGTGGTACATACTCACTTACAAGTGGATATTAGACATATAATATAGGATAAACCTACAAAAATCTCTATACCTAAAGAGGCTAAGCAGAAAGGAGGACCCTGGGTTAAGAGGATCAATCCTCACTCAGAAAGGCAAATGGAACAGACATCGGAAGAGGGGGAAAACAGGTAACAGGACAGGAGCCTACCACAGAGGGCCTCTGAAAGACTCTACCCAGTAGGGTATCAAAGCAGATGCTGAGACTCAGCCAAACTTTGAGCAGAGTGCAGGAAATCTTATGAAAGAAGGGGAGACAGAAAGACCTGGAGAGGACAGGAATTCCACAAGGAGAACAACAGAACCAAAATATCTGGGCAAAGGGATCTTTTCTGAGACTGATACTCCAGTCAAGGACCATTCATGGAGATAACCTAGAACCCCTGCACAGATGGAGCTCATGGCAGCTCAGTCTCCAAGTGGGTTCCCTAGTAGGGGGAAGAAGGACTGTCTCTGACATGAACTCAGTGGCTGGCTCTTTGATCACCTCCCCCTGGGGGGCGGGGGCAGGCCTACCAGGCCACAGAGGAAGATAATGAAGTCAGTCCTGATGAGACCTGATAGGTTAGGGTCAGATGGAAGGGGAGGAGGACCTTCCCTATCAGTGGACTTGGAGAGGGACATAGGAGGAGATGAGGGAGAGAGGGAATGAGGGAGGGGCTATAGCTGGGATACAAAGTGAATAAAGTATAATTAAAATAAAAAATTTAAAAATAAGCTTGCTTTAATTAGTTTGACCATGATGATTTGGGTCAGTGGTCTTCCTCCTATGTTTGGGATTAACAAAATAACAATCTCCTCTGTAAACAGAAGTCAGATCTCAAATATCAGCTCATGAGTGTAGAGATGAATGACAGGAGCAAAGAGAGGTGGCTTTGTACCAAAAAGGTACTTATTTCAGATTATTCCATTCTCCTTCTAACCACAGAGAACACAGACATCATACAGGCAGCTGGGAACTTCTTCCTGGTAATGTTATAAGATGTCCTCACCCCTGCTTATGAGACACAGGAGAGTAGAGGAGAACATTCAACGTAATTCTGAAATACCTGGAAAGGCTTGGCTTAGAAAAAGTATGAATGCCATATCCTAGCTTTAGTGAAATAGAAAGTTTACCTGAGTGACTGCCACCTGAGTTTCTTAGGTCTATGGGCTTGGGAACACTTTCAGCCATGTAATGAATCCAAAGAATGGACAATCATGGTAGGAAATGTTACTTTGGCCGTTCTGGGCAGGTCTGAGAAAGAAGACAAGCTTTCACTGAAGCAAATGAAGGTTTAGAACAAAAAATAATAAGACTGTGGGTTGTCTGGGACTCCATCCCATCCATCCATAGTCACTCAAAGGCACTAATGTGTTTAACTCATTTTAGTATCTGTTTCTCCTTCGTCTTTGCTTTGCTTTGTTGGGACAGAGTCTCACTTAGCCCAAGTTGGTTAGTCTCAAACTCAGTTCACAGCCAAAGATAACCATGATCCCCTGATCCTGCCAAATTCACCTCCCAAGTGCTGGGGTGACAGGCCTGAGCCTCAACACCTGTGTTTTCTTTTTCCTGTATGTTGCATGAACTTTTTGTTTTAGTTTAGTTTTAATTTTTCTGCCATTCTTTTTTTTAGCAGTTTTCTCTTTCTTTTCTTTCTTCCTTAAAAAAACAAAACAAAACAACCTTTATTTTGGAAGTAGAACAAATGTAGCTTTATTAAGAAAATGTAAGCAAGAAGTCCTGATAGTGGGGGGACCTTTAAGGGAGGAATATCATATCTGACATCCTTTAGAGGATTTCTACATAGATTTGATGTGTGTGTATATGTGTCTGTCTGTCTGACTGTCTGTCTTAGTTACATTTCTATTGCCATGACAAAGCACCATGACTAAAGCAACTTAAAAAAAGAAAGAATTTAATTTTAGACTCACATTTCCAGAGGGTGAAAGTCCATGGCCATCATGGAGGGGAGCATGGCTGCAGGGCAGGCATGGCACTGGAGCAGTAGCTGAGAGCATTGGCAAGCATGCAGCATTGAGAAAATTAACTGGGAATTTTGTGGGCTTTTTTGGAACCTGCACGTCCACCCCCAGTGACTTATTACTTACTAATTTTTTTCCCAATTACTTCCTAATTTTTTCCCAATCGGTTCCGCCAACAGGGGACCAAACACTCAAATGTATGAGCCTATGGGCACCATTCTCATTCGGATGGCCATAGTGTGTACGCGTGTGTGTGCTCATCCATGTGTGGGCAGACAGAGGCCAGAGACTGACATCAGGTGTCTTTCTCTCTGACTTTCCACTGTGTGTGTGTGTGTGTGTGTGTGTGTGTTGGATTTTGTTGTTGTTGTTGTTTTTGAGACAGGGTCTCTCACTAAACCTGGAGCTTACTGTTTCCACTAGACTGGTTGACCAGCAAGCCCCCAGGATCTTCTTGTCTGTGCCTGCCAGATCTTAAGAAATCTCCTTAACAATCTCCCCAGGTCCTCCAAAGAGGTCTTCTGACAACTGATCTAACTAGTATACCTGTGTAAGCTGTCACTGGTTACTGGGAGCACATTGCCAGTTCAAGATGTACAGCCATGTTAGTCCCTTGCCCATCTCCTGTTTCGTTGTTAAATATTCCATCTGTATGCACTAAGAGCCATGTCAGACAATGTCGACATTTTTTGCTTCAACCATCAAATGTAATTTATTGGACGCAGGAAGGAGTAAAAGCCTGTGATGTCTACCTATAATTTTGTTTTCTTCCTTTTTCAGGTTCTAAGAATTTGTTCTTTTATTGTTTTCTTCAAGTGTCAAATCCACGTAAAGCTGTTTTTCACTGCCCCATAGTACTGGGAATTGAACCAGGGACTTCATAAACACCAGGCAAAGCCATTTATCTAAGGGGAGATATATTGGCGATAAACTCAGCTACGTTTTCCCTGTCTGGAGGATATTTTTGCTGAGTAAAGGATTCTCAGTTGACAGTTTCAGCAGTTGAAACCTCTCTTTTCTGGTTTCCATAGTTTCAGATGGGAAATCGGATGCCAGTTAGAAAGCTGGTGAAAATTAGAGGTTTTTCTTGCTCTCTGGCTGTTCCAAGTTCTCTCTCCTTCTTCCTCCTTTCTCTTTTTGTGGTTATTAGTTGTCCCTTCTGATTTTCACAATTTTGACTGTACTGTCATGGTGAGAATCTGTTTATACCAATTGGAGTTTATGTAGCTCCTTGAATCTGTTTATATTTCTTTCTAAATTTGGGATATGTTCTCATGATTATTGCTTTGAAGGCTTTAAAAAAATATTGCTAGTATTTCTCCTCAACCTCTTTGGGGACTTAGTGGGCTGAAAGCTATATCTTTTGTCATGGTCCGTTGGTGACTCAGCTCTTCTGGATTGATCAAGAGTGGGTTCCTCATTTAAAAAAAAAAAAAAAAAAAGAGTTGGCTTCCTATAGCACATGAATTTTGTTTCTTCCCTGCCCCTTTTCCTCTCCCCAGAGTTTGTCTTTCTGTCATGAGATGAAGCAATACCAAGGCTCTCACCAGACCCAGACCCCTGGATCTTAATGTCCCCTGTCCAGCCACCAGAACCTAAAACCAATGACTTTCCATTTCCTGTAGATTATCCAGCTGTCACAGCAGAACTGCACGTGCGGGGACAACAGCAGTTGTTTCTCCTTCAAGTTGAGATAGTTGAGATTTCTCCTGGGTTGAACACCTCCACCCCCCCACCCCCCCACCTCACTACCCAGCTTTGGGTCTGGGCATCTTTAAATCTAATTTTCAGAAGACCTCCCATGAAGCTTCTCCCTCAGGGGAGAGCACTGCTCTTTGGCTGCCAGCTGGGATAAAAGCATAGGCTCCAAGCCAGCTTCTGCTGAACCCTGAACTCCCGGGGAGAGCCAAAGGTAGATGATCTTCTTTATGGAGTGTAGCTACAGCTAGGTTGTTAATGTTAATATATTTATGTTCCTATCTTAGATTTGGAGAGATGCTCAGCAGCTAAGAGTGCTGGCTGTTCTTTCAGAGGACTAGATTTCAATTCCCAGCACCCACATGGCAACACCCATCTTCTCTAACTCCCATCTCCTGAGCACCAGACACTGACTGCAGTGGTGTTAACCTTCTGCCAACCTCATGGAAAGCAGCAAGCAAAGGGAGAGAATGTATTAAAAATAAAGATGCTACCAAGAGAGAAAGCAGGTAGAACAGAGAAAAGGTTTGGGGTTTGGCGACTCCACAACAAAGGAGGTGTAGGAGATTAAGGCGTTTATATCTATTCCACAGGCTTTGTGGGTGGTGAGCATAGAGCAGAATTTCTGTTAGAAGCCAGCCTTGTTTTGAGGTGGTAGGGGGTAGGGCGGGTTTCCAGACTTCCTCTGCCAACTTTTTATTTCTTAATATGCTAACTTTGCAGCCCTTACGTAAGGGCTCCTGGCCCTGGTCCTCCAGTTTACCTCCTGCTTCAAGTCAAATTGATATTCGTGACTTGTGCTATTAATTTAGAAACAAGTTTGTGTCCATTGGTGTATATTACTTGGAACATGGTGAAGCTGCATTGTGCCAGATGACCCTGGGCCAAATTAATTTCTTTTCCAAGTCAAATTCAGGTTAAATGCCCAGCACCTAACTTCCCGAGCAAACACAGTGTATTTTCCTAGCTGGTGAGATTGTTTCAGAAAAGTTAGCTTTGGGTTTAGAGGTGAAACTACTTCCTTTACTCTGAAAGCTCATTTCTTTCCTGCTTACAGATTTACCTGTGGGGTGTGGCTGCTAAGCAAATCTCAGGGACACCTGTTCCTTGTAAGGGATTGTACATATTGTTCTCAGTGGTGTGGCTTCAGGCACGGCACCTGCGATGTGTCCCTGTAGGGGACCTCCAGGGTGATGAGAGTCACCTCATTTAACAGGGCTAGTAGCTGCCAAGGATGGGGAGATAAGGGTATGTCATGACAGGGGAAGGGAGTTAATGGTGCAGTTCAGTGTCCCAAAGGCTAGATCAGGGCAGAAGGCCACCAGAGTGGCCTGAAAGTTAATTAGCAGGATTGCACTTTCTTGTCAGGGTTGAGACACAGATGGTATGCTCTCCATCATAAGAGTTAAGTAAACAACAGGAAACAGGAAATGCAAACTCAGATGTCTCCGGGGCCTGAGGTGATGACTCGATTGCATGAATACTTTTGTCTTTCTTTTTAGCGCTAGTGTAAGACATTACTTGAGCATTATTTTAATCTCAAAACACTCACAGGCTTCTCACCTAGTAAATGGCAGATTCTGTTCAGCATCGGAAGGTCCCTAAGTCATCTTCATCATCAACTCTCTGTTCTTGTCTTATTCCATTCCGGACTAGCTGAGCCAAGATTCCCTTGGTCGGAACCTTCCTGTGCTCTGGCCTCTGGCTTGCATGCCTTTCCCTGTGATTTAGGGGGTAGCTCATGCCAATGCTTATCATGCATCTCAAAAGTCACTTCTCTGTGAGAGCTTTCTTCGCTCCAGAGGAGTTTATCCTGGCACCCCATCTCATTACATACAGAGAATATACATTTTTAGAATGCATATTCTAAATGGCTTCTTTACCCCTTGTCACTCTCCAACCTTATTAAAATGAAAACTTGATGTGATTTTTGTGTTAGGCAATGACACGTTGTAGTCTGACTCTCAATAACGAGTGCTAAATGAATGACAATGTATGAGTGTTGGATGAGCAGTAGGAAGTGTGGCAACTTTAACATACATCTTCCTGCCTCAACCTCCCAAGGGCTGTGATAGCAGGCATCTGCCACCACGACAAGCTAGTGTGCTCCTTCTAAAGGGTGTGACCATTACTACTAAGAGGTCTTGATTGGGTTTCTTTTCCTCCACCAAGTAAAGAATTAAAAGGCAGAAAAAATATCTCAGAAACAGCAGGCAGCAGCAGGTAACAAGCTTTATTATGGAGAAAAAGCAATGCCTGTGTGCTCTCTCTCTCTCTCTCTCTCTCTCTCTCTCTCTCTCTCTCTCTCTCACCTCCCTGTAGAGCAGAGAAGGAACTTATAAATTATAATCCCCCCCCCAAAGACTAAGGGTTTTAAGTGTTTTGGTGGCCTGGGATGGGTCCCCTTCCCCTAATTTGGGGTTGGTCATCTTAAACAAAGAATAGGAGCGCTTAGGCCCACAGCCTCAGACAAAAGAATCTGAGCAGCTTGGATCTGTCTGTCAGTCAGAAGAGAAGCCTTACTGCTAGGAGACAAAGCCGGCCAGGTCCTGTCTCAGATCGGAGGGGTAAGAAAGAAGATAGAAGTCTTTTTTAAATGATTTTTTTATTTATTACAATTTATTCACTTTGTATCCCAGCAGTAGCCCCCCTCCCTCATCTCCATCCTATCCCACCCTCCCTCCCTCTTTTCCTCCCATGTCCCTTCCCAAGTCCACTGATAGGGGAGGTCCCTCTCCCCTTCCACCTGACCTTAGCCTATCAGGTCTCAATAGGACTGGCTGCATAGAAGTCTTTAATCTTTATTATTATCTGTCTGTCTGTCGGGGATTGGCCTAGCTCATAGACGCTCTGTACCTCTTCTCTCTTAAGCTTAGCATATAAGAATGTAGACCAAATGATACATTTTTTTTTTTTTTATTTCAGGAAAATCTGGGGGGGTCATTTTGTTTTCTTTCTTTTTCTTCCCCCTTTTTTTTTTTTTTTTTCCTCCTTTGACATAGTTTCATACATTTCAGGCTGGGCTTAAGCTTACAATCAAGTTAACTTTGAACTTCTGATCCTCCTGCCTATATTTCTTAGGTGCTGGGGTCATAGGCATGAACCACCATGCCTAATTGATGTGTTTCTGGGAACAGAACTCCAGGTTCAGGCAAGCACTCTACCAACTGAGCTATACCCCAGCCTGAGGTGCGTTTACATTTAAGTGTCTAATTTGATTTCTGGGGCCACTCTCACAATTAAGATAGTGTTTCTGTTCCCAAAAACTCTGTTGTTGGTGATAATGAACAATCTCTGTGGTTGGTTTTAGTGAACAATAGTGTTTTTCTGCCGAGAGAAGCTTGGGAGGCCTCACTGACAGGGGTTAACTCTTTCCTTAGCAGAGTTGGATGCTAAGAGACGGTATTTCCCTATCACCTCTGAAGACTTGCCATAGGTTTCTCGGCATATTTCTGCTTCACCCCCTACTAAGCCACCAATCATGTTGATACCATTTATTTGTGGGCAGAGTCCAGCTGCTCTCTCAGCAGCCCCTGACAGGGCCTGGTGGTGAGATTTTCAAGAAGGCAATTATACAAGGTTTTTTTTGTTTCTGACCTGAGAAGGAGGGCTGGTTAGGGAAATTAATCCCTGTTTATCTTTTCTTTCTATCAAAGGCAGAGAAAGGGGAAAGGAGGTCACTACTGGCTCTGGAAGATAGCAATGTCCTTCCTCCAAGGAAGTCAGCAGTACAGAGGACACTTGATACAGGAGGGCAGTATGGTCAAGATAGAGGCTATTAGCCCAGGAAACCTCCAGTCCCTTGTCTGAGACCCTGGAGGGCACCTACCAGCAGTAGTGCAGGCCATTCCTTGGGCATATGAAGAAAGTATTCCTTGGTGGACCTGTAGGGACACCGCACCAAGGCAGGACGCAAAAGTCTACAAGACAGGCAGAGAACTAGTGTCAGGGTGCACATGACACTCCTTGAAGATTCTTCAGACAATTTAGGGTTGGTTCCAATGGTTCTGTTTACAGACAGAGAGATGCTGTTTGTTTTATCAGTACTGTGTCACTCTCAATTTTTTAAAATTGGAATAGCTTAATTATTCCTCTCACACCTGCCAGGCGTGCAAAATATTACAGAATTATAAAGTCACTTGATCCTTCACCATGGACAAGTAGCTACTGTGAACTTTTTGTTATTTCATTGCTTGGTTTTGTGATATAGTCTTGCCATGTAGCTCAGGCTGGCCTCAGACTCAAGACCCTTCTCCCACAGCCTCCTGAGTGTTGAGGTTACAGTGTACACTGCCATACCCAACGACTGCCAGCTGCTGAACAATAACTTCCTTCCCAATCTCCAGGTAAATATATACACAAACATACATACAAGTGTGCCTATACACGCTAGAGTACACACACAAACACATACATGCACACACGCACACACACACACGTAGAGACAAGGCCTTTAGCATATGGGCAATTGTGAACATTTAAGATCAAAATTATAATTCTCTGCATATAATTTTTAAAAAATATTGTACAAAGCATCAAATAGTGTACTTTAAAAAAGTTAATGTAACCACAACGTTTTTTTTTTTTCCTGAGAGAGGGGGACACTTGCTATTGTATCAGTTACTTTTCTACTGCCATTATGAAACGCCATGACCAAGGCAGCTTGTAGAAGAAAGGGTTTATTTGGGCTTACTGCTCCACAGGGATCAATCCATGATGGTGTAGTGAAGACGTCAAGATAGGAGCAGGAGACTGAGGGTTCACATCTTAAACTACAAGCACGTAACAGAGAAAGGGAACTTAACAGAGAAAGATGAGAAACTCCTCTCTTTCCCATCCATATGTCTCCTGTGATTCTCTTGAGCCCAAGGCCTGGGAACCTTAGCCATACCTACACCATTCTGCCCTGCCCAGGCATAGGCTATTTAATCAACCAATCACATATATCTTAGGCAGGCTTACAAAACAAGGATAGGTGTAACCAGATCTTGAGGGTCAGTAACATGCATCAAACCAGCCTCTAACAATATGATTTGATGTCCAAGTGTTAGCACATTTTCCACCCTTCTTGTTGATTTTTACTTTAATTGTGTTGTGATTTGAGAGTTAAGCTTTTTAAATTTGTTTAGGCTCAATTTATGATCTACCTGGTTTCCTGCTAATCAGAAGAATGTGAATTCTGATACTGTTCTGGTTAGTTCTTGTCAACTTGACACAAATCTAGGCAAACCTTGGAAGAAGAAATCTCAACTGAGAATTTCCTCCATAAGATTTGGCCAGTGGGCATGCCTGTAGGACATTTTCTTGATTACCAGTTGATGTAGAATGGCTCAGCCCACTGTGAGCAGTGCTATACCTGGGCAGGTAGGCATGGGTTGTATAAAAAATGGCAGCCAAATATGAGCCAGTAAGCAAACCAGTAAGAAGCATACCTCCACCATCTTTGCTTCAGTTCCTGCCTCCAGTGTCTTGACTTCTCTTGATAATGGACCATAAACTATAGGCCAAATAAACTCTTTCCCCCCTCAAGCTGCTTTTGTTTACAGTGTGTTTTTCACAGCAATGGAGATGCAGACTAGAGCAAAACTATCAAATGAAACATCCCTTAAATGTCTGTTAGGATCCTTTGCTCTGTATTAACTCAGATTTTGTGTGTATATATGTGTACTGAAGAAATGGTATTAAAGTTTCCAACTATTATTACATGTACCTATCTATCCCTTTAGATTCAATATTTGCTTTATACGAATGGATGATCCAGTGTAGGGTACACATATATTTATGATTGTTGCTATTTTCTTACTGTCAATTCTTACATCAGTATATATTTTTCATTTTATAGTTTTTTTACTTAAAATCTGATTTACATTTATGCCTTTGATTTCCATTTACATATTTTTTGTCACTTTTCTTTAAGTCAAGTATATTTTTGCCAGCAAAGTGAGTTTCTTGTAGGCAACATATAGTTCTAACTTATTTTGTTAAATATATTTACATCTATGTCTTTTGATTGATGAATTTTATCATTCATTCACTTTAAGGATATCAGAAGGTCTGATCTTCTGTTATTCTGGTAATTCTTTTCAGCTTTTTTTGTGTATTTCCTGTTCCTGAATTTAATCATTTATTCACTTTAAGGTTATCAGAAGGTATGAACTTACTTCTGTTATTCTAGTAATTCTTTTCAGCCTTTTTTGTGTATTTCCTGTTCTTTTCCTTTTCTCATTGTGTGTGTGTGTCTGCGTGTGTGTGTGTGTGTGAGAGAGAGAGAGAGAGAGACTTGGTTGCTTTCTAACATGCTAAGGATTGTCTCCGCTTTCCCTTTCATGTTCTGATAAGATCTCTTTCTTATTCTGGAGTTAAATTCAGGGACTTTTGAGGTGTGTGCTAGACAGATGTTCTACCATTGATCCTTTCATTTCAAATGAAGGAATTCCTTCAATATTTCTTGAGGTCTGTGCAAGTGGGTGATGAATCCTTTTAGTCTCTGGTTATGAGAAATACTTTATTTTTCCATTGCTTTAAATTTTTATTTATTATTACTTTGCTATGGGTGGTTGTGTATAGACATGTGTGCCTCAGTACTCATGGGGAGTCAGAGAAAACATGGTGGAGTCAGTTCTCTCCTTCCATATTTCGTGGGTTCCAAGGATCAAACTCAGGTTGCCAGGTTTGAATGACAGGCATCTTAACTGCTGAGCCATCTCACCTGTCCCTATTTTATCATCAATTTTAGAGATTATTTTATAAGGTATAGTATTTTTTAGTTGATGGGTTATTTTTCTCTTTCAGCTCCTTGAATAGATCATAACCTGTGGTCATCGTGTTTTATTTAATTGATTGAGATGCCATTTCTTTGATTTCTTATTGGTTCTTAGTGTGTGTGTGTATATATTTTAATTTCGTATCCTTTTGGTGATATCAATTTCTCATTCATATCATGTATTTTTTTCTCAATTCTATGTATTGTTTCTATATATTATTTCTTGTGTTTCCTTAAGAATAGCTTTTACTAATCATTTTTTTCAAGCATTTTAAGTTTTTCTTCAAAGTAGGGCTTCTTTATGAAGAGTTATCTTTTGTGTTTGAAGGCATCATTTTATCTTCATAGATCTTCTGTTCTGCCCTTGATGTCTAAACATCTAACGAAACAGTTACCTCTTCCAGTTTAATGAAGTAACTTTCTATAGGAGATGCTCATTGTTGTTAGTGGTTCCGATGTTAGATGGATAGATGGATGCTTCGGGCATGATGTCAGCTTAAAATGTAGCTTCTATGTGACTTTTGGCTTTGAGTGTTGCCAACAATACATGTGGCAATGTGAATGTCCCTGTAGTGTGAACTGCAGTTCCCGAAGTGGTATTACAACTCTGCATTGGTCACAGACATTCAAAGGTACATATCCTAAGGCTCCAGAGTGTTGTGCCCTGATGGCACCTTAGGCCTGTGGTGGAAGCTGAAAGAGTCTTGGTAATTCAGAATGTGTAGGGATTAATTCCAGATATTTTGGGAGCAAGCACAGGTGACAGGAAGGGCTGTGGCACCAACAACTAAGTTTCTCAAGTCACAGTGATGGCACCTTCACAAGCATGAAATGGAAACGAATATGACATAGGGGGCTCTAGTTCCAGAGCCACACCAATGAATAGGACCCACCCCAGCTTTCAAGTGCTGTGTGGAGCATCAATAACTGTTGGTTTGAATTTGTACAATAGACTATTTTTCTCTATACTGACAGTAAACACAGATGGCATCTGTAGCCAATATGAGGTCCTTTTCCCTATAAAGCAATTTTCTAGTTTTGTACAGACATCACCTGGATGTCCTACATTCTCAACCAAATGCTGTCTTTCCAGTGATAGCACCAGCCTGCACAGGTTAAGAGCCAAGACTTCCCCCCTTTAGACAACAGGCACAGGACTAGCCATTTCTAACCAATAGTATGCAACTCAGTGACTCCCACAACCCTCTCCTTGATCTGATCATTTGCTAGAACGACTCACAGGAGTCAGGAAAAGAGTTTGCTTCCTAGATCACCAGTTTATTAAAAATGATACATATCAGGGGCAGTCAGGTAAACAAGATGCATGGAGGAAAGTGTGGCAGGTTCTATCTGCCATCTATTGGTCTTGAGAGAAGGCGCTCAAGAGATATACTTGGTGTTGTAAAATGAAAGACGAAACCAAGGCTGAGCACTAACAGTGTGAATTTGTTCACCAGACAATGAGGAGAGAAGTGGGGCTCTAGGCTCCCAAATCAACTTCTCTACCTGTCTGGTATGGGAAGTCACAGATATAGGGTAAACAAAATGGAGGGAAGACTAGGCTAGGTCAATAAACTGGAGGAACATTCTTGTTTTTGTTTTGTTTTGTTTTGTTTTCTGAAATAAGCTGAGGTTTCCCCTGAAGCTTGGGTATCATATCTTTTTATTCCTTGTCTGTGTCTGGAAATTACTGTCATGGTGGCTAGAAAATATGTCCCTTAACAAGAAATTATTTTAATTTTTTAGAGGGTAGCGTCAAGGTTGTGTGAATACATGAGAGAACACATGCACAGGTTAGAGGACAACTTGCAAGAGTTGGTTCTCTCCTCCGATCGCCCGGGGCCAGGGATTGAACTCAGGTCATCAGGCTTGGCTGCAAGCACCTTTACCCATTGAGTCATCTCATCAACCATTAATTTAAAAAAAAAAAAATCTGTCACATGTGACTTTCTTATAATGAAAGTTGATACTAAAATTAAGTTTTTCTGTAAATACACATTCAGTCTCAAGCTTAGTGTGCAGGCTCAAGGTTATCTGCAAATTAATTTCATGGTTGCCTTTTGTTGTGTTGTGGGGTGTTCAGGGTTTAAACCAATAGAAGGTCTTTATTAGCGGGCCCTAAACTTTACTGGGTGTTCAGGATTCCAGTGTAACACTGCACTTTTCTCAGGGTGAGGTTTTAAGTACAAAAAAAACAAAACAAAACCCCCGTGTCTTGGGTTGACATACTTCAGTTAACAAGAACAGTTAGCCGGATATGGAACTATGAAAGATAAAAATCAAGGACAGTGCAGAGACTTTCCCAGAACTAAAAGGACTTTGATAGATTAGGTCTTCATTTTCATTTTGGCTGGTGGTGTTTTCTATGTGCTGAGTTTTACAGCCTGAATGGCACTTCCATCATGGAGTCAGCTGGGCTAACATCTGGGGCCCTGTGACAGTTGTTGCTGTTTGCTTGCCTGATTGACTGATTGGTATCCTTCTCTTGACACTCTGATTGTCCTGCCACCACCTCCTAAATCCTGGGATTATAAGTGTGTACCACTGTGCGCAGTTATGTGGTGCTGGCTACCAAACACAGGGATTCCTACAGGACTGGCAAGTGCTCTACCAGCTGGGCTTGTTTTTCTGGAAAATAAAAATAAGATTTATTCTCTTTTACCCTTTGCGGAATCTAGATCTACTACATAATTGAAGAATGATTGTATGTAGGCTCTCTCACACACACACAATTTCACAGAGCTTGTACTGACACAGTGGATATAAAGTACTAAAGTTCCTGAATAAACTGCATTGAGAAGAACAAAAAAAAAACAACAACAACAACAAAAAAATCAGAAAGAAGGAGAGGAGGACCTCCACTATCGGTGGACTTGGGGAGAGGCATGCATGCAGAAACGGGGGGAGGGTGGGACCGGGAGGGGAGGAGGGAGGGGCTTAGGGGGGGATACAAAAGGAATAAAGTGTAATTAATAAAAGTTAAATAAAAATTTTTTTAAAAAAAGTACTAAAGTTAAAAGAGCTGAGAACTGCGCCTGCCAGATCCTGGTGGTGAGTGCCTCATTTCCAAACCAAAATCACATGAACTGTTCCTTAGAAAAGTGGCTGGCACACCTTAAAAACTCTGCCTCAGAGGAGAAGTATGTGCTAAGAACCTCGTGAGAGTTGCTCTTCTCTTTGCCCTTCTCTTTCAGTCTTAAAGTCAGAAGCAATGTTTGAACTCTCCTCCTCCTCTTCCTTTGGTTTTTGTTTTGTTTTGTTTTGTTTTGTTTTGTTTTGTTTTGTTTTTAGACAGGGCTTCTTTGTGTAGCTTTGGGTGTCCTGGAACTAGCTCTGTAGACTAGGCTCACCTTGGCTCAAGCTCACAGAGATCCACCTGCCTCTGCCTCTGAGGTGCTAGGATTAAAGGCATAGCTTGAACCAAAATTTAAAAAAAAAAAAGTTTTCTCATGTCTCTGCATTGGTTTCTACTTAGGTGCATGTGAAAAAGAATGCAGTCATTGGGAACTCTGTATTGTGTGGTAGAGAGTAGAATGAGATACACAAAGGAGGAAAGGACAGAAGAGAGGGGGCTTGGAGACAAAAGGACACTTCTATTTCACAATTTTTAGGATCCCCTCAGTAAGGTTTTTATCCACTTACATGAATTTAGCAGCCGACTAATATGAATCGTTCAGCAGTTACTAATTTCTTTTTAAAACACTTTTAGCTTTCCTCCTGTGGGTTTCAGTTTTACTGGTGTGAAAGTTCAGTTTTCCAGTACCCACTTGGAGTTGGTTGAGAATTCCTTCCCCTCCCTTTTGTTTTTCTTTAACCGATTGTGAAATACAATGGAGACTCCCTGTACTCTGTAGACTGTAGAGTTTTCTAATCTGCTGCAAATGCAATGGAATGAACCCTACCCAGAGCCATATAGTTTGTCCCACAGCCATGTATGCCATGTCTGCTTTAAAGTCACCATGCTTTCAGCAATTTTTATTTTATAACAAACTACTTAGATGCCATTGCAGTGGGGTTGAGAAATTGTAACTCCTCATCTACTGGGCTTCAGTTTAAAATATTCTTAAGGCTTAAACAAATAGTTACAGAAACAAAAATAAAACTCTATATGATGTAGAAAGCATGAGGTTGTTGCTATGACAACACATATTTGATATTCCTGGTGTTGGGAATGGCGACTGACGTTGACAGGGGCTGACAGGGGCTCTTTGCTGGTACTCTCTACAACACACTGTCATCCTCAGGAGAGTTTCTGTGAGGGCTGTGGCTTCTCACTCAAGTGGAAAATTCCTGTCCTTCTTGTGTGCCAGCAGGTAGGTGGAGTCCAAGTGCATGCAATAACTTGTTCTATTGAGACTCTGCTGAGGCTGAAATATGCCTTGTTTAGCCCAGAATCTATTTATTAATGAACATACTTTTGTTGGCATATTTGAAAGTTATAATATGTGTAGACTAGCACGGCAGAACACTGTTCTGATAACATTAATCAGACTAGCTCACTGGCATTTGTCACCCCAGGCTTGCAGCAGCTAAGCAAATGCCATTTGTCTGGAGTGCAGGATCCAGGCTTGGGGCCTACCAGGGCAGTGATTCCCCTGCAGTAGAGTTCGGTGGTGCTGCATTGAAAGGATCTCAAGCCTAGGCAGTGTGAAAGGAGTGTGGCAGGATTTGAGATTTGTCTGTCCTTTTTTTTAGTCAAGGTTGCAAACTCTCAGGTCTGCAAAGGTGCAGACAGGTGATGTAATTGAGTGAGACAGGTGATATGAAGACTTGGGAAACTGGAGCCTCTTTGCCAACGATTAAGCTGCTGACCTGATATAAAGTAATCGATCCACTTCTGCTCCATCTGGTTGCTGTCCCATAGAATATGGCTTCATTTTTCCAGATCACGGATTTGTTGAGTGAAGTCCAGAATTCATGTGAAGTCTCTTTATCATAAACAAGTGACAAATAAACAATCATCAGTGCCTCATGAAGTTGTCAGAACCATTCTACTTCCTTCGCTTCAGAATTCTATTTCACTTCGCAACTCTCTCTCTACTCTGGCACTTCCTTATCCCCCTCTACTTTCTCTTTCTCTACAGTACTTGATGGAAACCAAATACAGAGGCCGATAGCTTCTATCTGACTGCTCCTTGTCTGGATGTCTAGCACCAAGAACAATGTTCGGCCCACAGAAAGTGTTCAAGAAAACCAATGATTGTATGAATGAATGATGGAATGCAGGCCCAACGCACCAAAACAGGTCTAGGGTGAAATGAGTGAGGCAGGCACCTAGGGTGAAACGCTTGTGTGGGGCTGAGTGTGCTGGCACATACTTTTACTTCCAACCCTTGGGAGGCAGAGGCAAGCAGAACTCTGTGAGTTGGAAGCCAGCCTGGTCTACACAGTGAGTTCCAGGACAGCCAGAGCTACCTGGTGAAACCTTGTCTCAAAAGCAGATACTACAGCATTTTCCAGAAGACGCGTGAGCATCTGTGGACTTTGATGTCCATGGGAGGTCTGGGAACCAATCCTGAGATGATTGTGGCTTCATTTGCTGCAAGGAAGTACCATTCTGTACTCCCATCCACTAAAGGGATAGTGTGTGTAATTGACAGGATGAATACAAGGGCAAATGCTTTAGGCTATTACATGGAGACTCTGCCTGAGTCTCAGATACCAAAGGAGGCTATGAGGCACATTGAAATGCAACGTGCAAAGGTCTTGTTGGAGAACTGGTTTCTCCAGCAGAGTTGCAGTGGGAGCAACATCAAGGCAACTTCTAAAGAACTCAGTTGCAGTCCCATGGGAGAATCAGCTTTCAACATCTGCCATGCTGGGGAGTGCAAAGCCCTTCAGGATGACAACAGCAAAAAAAAAAAAAAAAAAAAAAAAAAAAAAAGAAAAAAAAAAAAAAGAAAAAAAGAACTTTCTGTACTCATCCACCCCAGCTTCCTCTAACCAGGAGCCTGCGAGTCTAGCTGAGTGGGTTGAGAGGGGTGCTGGCCACCCCTGCTCCTTTTGAAGCTTTTCTTTGGTAGGGGAGGGAAAATGACTTAACTCAAAGGAAGTCGTGAATAGTGCATGAGGCTGGACATTGCTGGGGGAAGTGATCTGGAATCCTCCTGTCTCCATTTCCCAAATGCTGGGGTTACAGGAATGTACCATCACGCTGGTGTAGGCAGTACTTTGTGCGTGCTGGGCAAACATTTGCCCAACCAAGCTATATCGCCAACCCACACAATTGTTTTTATCAGCACATAATAATTATAGAAAGCAGAGAATTTCATTATGGCATTTCCACTCATGAACATAATGTACTTGGATCACCTTCATCTCTAGTACTATCAGTTCTCTTTTCCCCTTTTCCCTTTCCCAGACTCCTAACGGTCTCCCTTTTAGAATAGAAAGCAAGTTTTAAAGTGATAGCACACAATCTTCAAGGTTTTTTTTTTCTTCCTTCATTTATCTTTTTTGTTTGTTTGTTTGTTTTGTTTGTTTTTTGAGACAACTTTTTTCACTTTGTTTGTTTGTTTTAAATGTAGGCTATCCTGGAACTCACTATGTAGATCAGGCTAGCCTTGAACTCAGAAACACATTGCCTCTGCCTTTTGCGTATTGGGATTAAATATGTGTGCTACCTTGCCCAAATTCAGGTTTGTTTTATTTTTTAATTATTTCCCACAAATGTGCTTGTTATGTGTGTTGATTAGTCAGTGCTACAGTGGCCCTGCAGTTATACTATAGCCAACCCCTGTGATTATTATTACATTTTCTAAAAACTTGCTCTGATGAAGAATAGCCATGTGTTTACTGAGATTTAAAAGGAAAGATGACCACAGGTGTATTTGGAAAGCGAGAATCCATTTCTTTCAACCCAGGTGCTGTGAAATGAGATACTGAAGCACAATTAAATCACAGTAAGTACAATAACGAGAAATACATCATGAAATAAGTAAGGATGTAGGAAGAAGTCAGATCAGTGTGCACCTCAGTTTTGTCATCTTAAAGAATGTAGCCATGGGACCAACAATAATACTCAGGAAGTAGAAGTGTTTGCTGTGTAAATCTGATGATCTGAATTTGATCTTCAAGGAGAGAATATTGAAAGCTGTTCTCTGACCAGCACCTGGACACTGTAAGATGTGCATACAAGCACACACACATTAATGCCTATATGTTTTATACATAACTAAATATGCAAGATATTTATTTATATATAACTTTTAGGATTGTTGAGATGATTAAATGAGACCATAATATAACTTAGACCAAAGACAACATTCAACAAATTAAAGATATAATTATTAAAACAGATGAACATAGAAAGGAGAAGTCTCACTCAATTGGGAAAATCACTTCTACCATTATATCCTTTGTGTCTGTTATCATTATTATGTAATGACGGACTTTTGAACACTCCTATGTAAATTGTATATTCTAACCAATGCCTTTTAATGGAAACAAATGGAAAGAATGTCCATAATTTTCAGAAGTTTCAATAAGTTGTGTCTTAGTCAGTGTTCTGTTTCTGTGGAAAGACACCATAACCACGGGAACTCTTATAAAGGAAAGCAGCTAAGTGGGGATTACTTAGTGTCAGAGGTTTAGTCCATTATCATCGTGGTGGCACACAGTCCGACACGCAGCTGAGAGTTCTACATTCAGATCCACAGGCAACAGGAAGAGAGAGCCACTGAGACTGTCTTGGGCTTTTAAAACCTCAAAGCCCACCCCTTGGGGCACACTTCCTCCAACAAGGCCACACCTCCTAATTCTTCTCAAGTAGTGCCACTTTCTGACTAAGCATTCGAATATATGAGCCTGTGGAGGGCCACTCTTATTCAAACCACTGCAAGTTGTAAAATGTCATTAGAACATGTGTACCGTGGATAGCACTGTCCTCAGCCATCAGCCAGTAAGAATGGATCATCAAGTCCCACCCCCTTTCAACTAGTAAAATGATACAATTTGATGGTGGTACTTCCTTTAAGGTGCTTGAAGGCGGATTGTCTTGATCTCGTTTGTACAGTGTTGGTACCTATATCCCAAATTTGCAACATCCCATCCCTTTGTGGAGATGAATTATCTTAGAAACCATTCTCTCTCAGTAGAACCTGGGATCTGGACCCCTCAGAGCGGTTCTGGTGAACCCATGGCTGTGAGCAGGATCCTGTAATTGCAGGATAGTAGGATGTAAGAAAGCACATTCTCCAAAATTTGCTTTCTGCTACCAACCTCCTTCTACCTACCTTCTCTCCCTCTTTCTGTGTCATTATAGAGCCTAAGCTAGCTTAGAATTCCCAGCCCTCTTGTTTCTGCCTTTCAGTGCTAGGTGAGATTAGAAGAGTATGCCACCAGGCTTGGCTCAGAGGTGTGTGTGTGTGTGTGTGTGTGTGTGTGTGTGTGTGTGTGGTTAGCTGTGTTGATGCTACATTTGTGAAAGCTCACTAGGCCCCACACTTCAAGTCATTTGTGCATTAGTGTGTAGATTTACCTTAACAACAAAAGAAGTGTGTGGTTCCCATTTGCTTATGAGGTTAACTTTTCACTATTAAACTGGTAAGATATTTAAATCTCTATGTGTGTAGTGTCAAACTGTTCAACGGCATTTGTAACCCATTTTGTGACATGGTCCTTTTGATGATCCCATTAAATCAATGGATTCAGAATTTTTTAAAAAAGATCTACTTAACTATTATTTTTATGTGTATATGTGTAGTAGCAGGAATTTGTGTGAACAACAGTTAAGCAGGAACCTACGAAAACCAGAAGAGGGCATTGAATCCCCTGGAACTGGAATTACAATTGCTAGTGAGCTACCTGATAAGGGTCTTGGGAACTGAACCTGGGTCCTGGGAACTGAACATGGGCCCTCCAAAAGAGCAGCAAGTGCTCTGACCAGTGAGCCATATTTCTAGCCCCAGAGCCTATGGTTTTTAGATGGCAAGGTCACAGATGTTACTGCTTCTGCTGTGAATTTTCCTCCATATCTAAATGAAAGGGGCTACTCAGTTCCAGTCAGAGATGAGCGAAAACAAGTGTGCTGTTTTGTACGTCTGACGTCAGCTCTTCCCTACCTCCTCTAGGGTATGTCCCCGCCAACCCCAGCTTAGGCTAAAGTAAGCTTCAAGATGTTCTCTGCTTTAATTTACTGTCCCTCATCCTCAAACCCATGGAGACAGCACATAATCTGAATGTGTGGAGAGCAGGTAAGTCAGACAGCGGAGAACGGAGGATAATACAAAGCCTGTGTCCTCCCTCAGAGCATTCGAATATAACATTTGCTTCTCAAAAACTTGCAGTAATGTTCTAACCAAATAAAGATTAGCCCAGGGCTGGCCAAAGTATAGCCGGTGTTTAATCAGCTGGAACAAACTGTCAGTTCTCCCCTGACTCCTACCCTGCATCTCCATAGAATCTCCTGTGTGGAGAAAGTCCTTGCTAATCTCTGAATCAAAACACGGACAGTTCTGAGGTTGGCATTTCCTGCTTCCTCCAGCTAGAGGCCATTTGGCTTCTGTCTACACTCCTTGAAATCTTGGTTCAAGTCAGTCTGTTTAGGTTTTTAGCTCAGGCCACATTTGACATGAGAACTGCCGAGGTATGGTCTTGCCTTTCCTTAATCATCAAGCTCTCCGGGACAGGACATTCAGTATGTTTCTCTTTGAGTCCTCCACACTTGGTGGTCCCCAGAGCTGGGGGTTTGGCACGGTGTCTGTGTTGAGCTGGCTTCTGCCTCCCTCCACTCTATTCTTTCTTTACTGATACGCTTTAATGTATCTGTCACTACAATAATGCTCTAGTATAATTTTTCATTCACTGGGGGCCTCATACTATAACCACAAAGCTCCAGGCCAGAAAGGTAACCATGTAAAGCTGCTATGTAAAGTTTTCAGAGAACGGACATTCATTCATTCACTCACTCATTCATATAGTCTTTCATCCTGTCAAATATTAGGTCAGAGTTTACTGTACAAAACACATCAGATTAGAAGTGGGCATACACAAACTACGACACGTGTTTGTGAGATGGTTTGTTGGTTGCTTAGGAATAAGAGGAACGATGGCTCTATGAAAATGTGGGTCCATCTCATTCTGTGAAGGGGTACAGGCAGCAGCACCCACAGACTCCTTGTCTGCCAGGAAGTCATATTGAATAGCACAGAATAAGATCTCACTTTGTACCCTGCATTTCAACCTTATACTAGATTCCCAAAGTTCTCTGGCTCTGCCTTGCGGTCTGTAAAACAGGTGTGCTGGTACCGCCTGCCTCCCAGGTGTTTGATAACTAAGCGAGTCACTACAAACCGTAGCTTGAAAACGCTCCCTATGTAAAGGTGTGCTCGTGGATGACAGTGTTGGGAAATGCTTGGAGTCAGAAGCAGTGGGACACACTGGAAGACACTTAGGTCGTTAGAGCCTCTCTATGGGTTTACTGGCTTGAAATGTGACTGTGTGCTTCAACACGCATTCTTACCTTTACCAGAGCCCCAAAACCGATGGCGCCATCAGATCCTGCACTTGAACTTCCAGAAGCATGAGCCAAAATAAGCTTCTCTTTGTCTTAAAAATAGCCTGTCTGGTGTCTCCCTGTAGTGAAGCTGGTTAATACAAAGCTTAAACACTTAGCACAGTCTTGTGTGTGGTAAGTGCTCCATGAATATTAAAGCTCAGCTAAAACAAAGCCACTTCTTCGTAAATACTTGCTTCATGGTAGACACTAGATTAGGCCTTGAGTACACACAGATGAATAAAACATAAAACATAGTCTTTGCTTCAAAGTGCTTGTAATATAATGTTGTTTTTCAATCTGTGGAACAGGGGTTCCTGGGGAGACCTTTTCCAAAGATATTTGTTAGACTGAAAAAAATTGTGTGCCTCAGGCAGGCATGCTTTATTTTTAAAGTACATAGAGTTACTTTGAGATTTATCGATGTTAAAATCAGCTAAAAGAACTCTATTTTAACTCTATTTCATATTTTTTTCATTGCCTGTCATCTCAAACAATACTAAAGGACCATGTATGCTCTTGTAGTGGTACCCAATATTGTCTACAGGATGTTAAAACAGCTTATCATGGTCAAATTGGTAGATATAGCAGTTGAGGGATCAGTAGCTTCTGAAAGAAACTCAATCATTTCTGCTTAGGTGTGAGGAAAACTTTGCTCCTGCAGATATGAAGATACTGCTGGGTAGGGAGTGACACTTAGGGGATTTTGATCTAGGAGCTTATAGGTACTTTCCACAAGGTTAAACTTTTCTCCTTGTAATGATGAAATAAGTGACAGAATCAACTTCTGTCAGGAAGGGTTGATTTTGGCTCATGGTTTGAGGGTAGAGATTGCTCTGGTAAGGAAGGCAACATGACAGGAGTGGCTCTAGCTATGGGTGGCAGGGACATGGAGCAGCTGGTTACAATGAACCTGTCACCAGAAAGCAGAGTAAAATGCTAGCGATCAGCTAGTTTCAGTCTTCTCTCCTTTTTATTTGGTCTAAGACCCCCCCCCCAATTCACAGATACTGCCCACATACAGCTAAACCCCACTGGAAATACCCTAACAGACACACCTAGAGGTATGTCTCCAAATCCAGTCAAGTTGACAATAAAGATTAACTATCACAAGTTCACCCCTTCTCAACTCTACACTTAAAAAAAAAAAAAAAAGGCTTGTTATTTTTATTTGTGTGTGTGTGAGTGTGTACATGCTGTGTATGTGTGTGGGGGTTGGGAATTACTGTAGAAGCCAGAAGAATAGGACAAGTGCCTTGTAGATGGAGTTACAAGTGGTTGTGAGACAACCAACATGGGTGCTAGGGACCAAACTCAGATCCTCTAGAAGAGCAGCAAGTGTTCCTAACTGTTGAGCCATCTCTCCAGCCACCAAACATAGCACTTTTAAACCGTAACATTTACCCCTAGTACTCAAAGGCCATCTCATCACGCACAATGAATTTAATCTATCCCTGAAAGTCCCTAAAGTCCTACTGTGCCAATATTGTTCAAAAGCATAAGTGCAGAACAATGCCAGTGTTGAGAGCTGAGAGATATAAAGGCAGTCCCCAGAGTAACTGCTAGGATCCTGGGAATTCCAGGATCATGACAACATTTCTATTGTGCTCACTACTCAAGTCCATCTTTTTAGTTTCATCAGTGAAAACAAAAGCAAATTTATAAAGTGCTAAATGCAGAGTCTTGACATTCTAGAAGTTTCTAAATCATGAGTTCCCATAAGTTAAAAAAAAAAAGGTTATATACTTTTAACATATAATTGCAGAAATGTTCATTCCCCCTTCCCAAAAGGAGGAATAAAGGCATAGCAGAGAAAGATCAAGTCAAACTGAAACTTAAATTCAACAGGGGAAGCATCAAATTCCGCAGCTCCATTACTGGTGTCTGGAGCTCTTGAGAGCAGCAGCTGGATTTAAACAGCCTCGAGCATCCCTGCTCCTTCAGTTCTGCCATCTACAGCACATGTGATCTTTTTCTTAGACAAGTTCCACCTGTGCCAGCTTATTTCATTGGCTACCGCATAGTCCCAGCCTCTCCGGCATCCTGGGGTGACCACTGTAACCTATGCTTTGACCTCCATGGCTTCATGTAGTAGCTTTTGAGGACTTGCACACAGAGTCTGACCCTTCAACACATTGCCTGACCATGGTAGTTTTCTGGACATTGTTGCAAGCCCTCATGGCCCCCTCATGGCAAACCACCACGATGCAGGCAATGCTGTTAAGTTCTTCTTGCTCTATGTACAATCTGGCCATTCCTACTATAGCTGTAGCAGCCTCTGTGCACCTTAGTGGCTGAACCCAGGGAAGCACCCCCGCCCCTAGGTTGTTATTTTGAAAAAAAGAAACCCGCGGTACATACTCATTCATATAGACATATAATATAGGATAAACCTACTAAAATCTGCACATCTAAAGAAACTAATCAAGAGAGCTGGACCCTGACTAAAATGCTCAATCCCCATCCCAAAAGGCAAAGAGGATGGACATCAGAAGAAAAAGAAAACAGTAAACAAGTTAGGAACCTGCCACAGAGGGCCTCTGAAAGGCTCTGCCCTGCAGACTATCAAAGCAGATGCTGAGACTTATGGCCAACCTTTGGGCAGAGTGCATGGAATCTTATGTAAGAAGAGGGAAATAGTAAGACCTGGAAAGGACAGGAATTCCACAAGGAGAGCAACAGAACCAAAATATCTGGGCAAAGGGGTCTTTCCTGAGACTGATACTCCAACCAAGGACCATTCATGGAGATAACCTAGAACCCCTGCACAGATGTAGCCCATGGCAGTTCAGTGTCCAAGTGGGTTCCATAGTAATGGGAAGAAGGACTGCCTCTGACATAATCTGATTGGCCTGCTCTTTGATCACCTCTCCCTGAGGGAGGAGCAGCCTTACCAGGCCACAGTAGATGACAATGCAGCCACTCCTGATGAGATCTGATAGACTAAGATCAGAAGAAAGGAGAGGGGGATGTCCCCTATCAGTGGACTTGGGGAGGGACATGCATGAAGAAGGGGGAGGGAAGGTGAGATTAGGAGCGGAGGGCAGAGGGGTTTATGGGAAGATACAAAGTGAATAAAGTGTAATTAATAAAAGTTAATAAAAAATATGGAAACAAACAAACTGACACCCTTCAGTATTCTCCAGAAGGCTCGCTCTTTCATATTATTTACATTTTCACAAGCTGTAGCCTTTGATGGGTGGGGTAGGGAATCTTTCCTACTGTCTTGCTGAGGACCATTTGTTTTCTCTTCAGTAGATCTTTTCAACAACTATAGCTGTTTTCTATGCACTCACTGTGTTGGAGTCTTTAAGTTTGCTCCCATTCATTTCCGGAGCAATCTGTACATTTTCCATGTCTTTGCACTTTGAATTATCTTTATAAATCTTAATAAATACAATGAGCAGCAACCATAGCCTGAATGTTATGCTGTCATGAAATTTCTTCTGCCAAACAACTTAGTTCATTACTTTTGAATTAAATGTCACTCAATTATGAGGACATGGGAAGAAAGCAAGCTTATTTGGGGGCCCCAGAATATAACAGACCAATTCCCAGTAGAGTCTCCTCTGAAACCTGATTTAGTGTCTTTGTTTCTGTCAACATTCTGGCCTTCTGAACTCCTAGCACTTGCTATGGCCCACATCTCCAAACTATTCCACATTCCTCCCTCACAGCAGTTCAGGAGGCCCAATAACCACATGGGCAGGTTTCTCACAACACCCCATCTCTTGGTACCAGTCTTCTGTATTAGCATCTTGTTGTCATGGCAACAAGAGCTATCGAAAGAAGGAGGGGTTTATTTTGGCTATGGTTTGAGGCTAAGCCCACCATGGCAAGAAAGACACAGTGGCAAGAGACGTTCTCCCTGTGATGGGGAGGCAGCTGGTCATCATTTATCCCTGGTCAAGAAGCAGAGAGATCGATGCTGGTCCTCTTGTGGCTGCTAAATTTTTTTCTTTTTATTCACCTCAGGATCCTAGCCTTCAAGATGATACCCTCCACACTCAAGGTAGGTCTTCCCTCCTTAGTTAAATTTCTCTGGAAGCACCCTCATGAACATACCAGCATTGTGTCTTGTAGGTGATTCCAAATCTAGTCAAGTTAACGTTGAAGATTAATCATCGCAGTGTCTTTTTTGTGTTGTTAAATACCAAGTTATTTATGAAGAAATTTCATTTTTTTCCATGGTTCTGGGGACTTAAAGAGTCAATACCTAGGTATGAATATCTGATGAGAGCTTGTAAAAGTAACTTTTGTTCTGATGTAATCGTCATCTCAGAGGCTTACTGCCTTCTTGTGCTAAGCTAGGCCTCAGTCCTGGAAGCTTCTAGCCTCCATACAATCTAATCTAGGCCTAGAATGTTTTCATCCTCTGGGACTTCTGCTGAATAAGCTCACTCTTTATAGTTATTTCTGAACTCTGGCTGGCTGTTTTAACTCAGCTATTCTGGCTCAATCTCCTCTCTAGGCTGACTGACTCGATCTGGATTCCCTCAGCTTTAGACTGAATTGCTCTTCTTGGCCATGAACTAACTCTAGCAATCTGTTCTAATCTTCTGGCTCCTTCTCATTCTCTTGTTCGTTCTGTTTTTACCTGTACGTCTAGCTTGTATTCTCTGCAACCTTTTTCTCTACAACTGTCCTAGTCAAAACTGCCCCTCTCTCTGTCAGTATGTCTGTCTGTCTGCTGCTGCTGCTCCCTCTAAGTCTCCTCTCATTCCTGTCCTTTCTTGTGAGAGTTTGGCATATCCTATTCTGTCAAATCGTCTTCTGATTCACCACTTTGTCTGCCTCTCAGTTAGGCACTCCTTTCAAACATGAGAGTTTCTTTCTACAAACTAACTTAACCTACATTGTTTGGGATTAAAGGTGTGTACTGAGGGGGAGGGGTATGTCTGTATTCCAGCCAGAGTAGCCATGTTGCTTGACTAAAATCCCTCTGCAAGGGTTTTTGTGTTAGGTTATTCCATGGCAACAAGCAGAAGGGCAGAGAGCTTTAATACAAAAGAGAGACAGAAGACCAGGCCAGAAGATCACTCCCTCTCTTGATAACACATTCATCGTGAAGCCCCCCACTCAGCATTGTTGCATAAGGGGTTGGAGTTTCAATCAATGAATTAAATTTGAATTAGAAATGAATTTAAACTGAAAAGCTTCTGTAAAGCAAAGGACACCGTCATCAGAACAAAACGACTGCCTACAGATTGGGAAAGGATCTTCACCAACCCTATATCTGACAGAGGGCTAATATCCAGAATATATAAAGAACTCAAGAAGTTAAACAGCAACAAATCAAGTAATCCAATTTAAAAAAAAAAGGGTGCAGAACTAAGAATTCTCAATAGAGGAATATCAAATGGCAGAGAAACACTTAAATGTTCAGTGTCCTTAGTCATCAAGGAAATGCAAATCAAAATGACCCTGAGATTTCACCTTACACCCATTAGAATGGCTAAGATCAAAAACACAAGTGACAACACATGCTGGAGAGGTTGTGAAGAAAGGGGAACCCTTCTCCACTGCTGGTGGGAATGTAAACTTGTACAACCACTCTGGAAATCAATCTGGCGCTTCCTCAGACAATTAAGAATAGCGCTTCCCCAATATCCAGCCACACCACTCCTAGGCATATATTCAAAAGAAGCTCAAGTACACAATAAGGACGTTAGCTCAACCATGTTTGTAGCAGCTTTATTTGTAATAGCCAGAACCTGGAAACAATCCAGATGTCCCTCAATGGAGGAATGGAGACAGAAATTGTGGAACATCCACACAATGGAATACTACTCAGCAATAAAAAACAAGGAAATCATGAAATTTGCAGGTAAATGGTGGGAACTGGAAAAGATCATTCTGAGTGAGCTATCCCAGAAGAAGAAAGACACACACAGTATATACTCATATAGACATATAATATAGGAAAAACCTACTAAAATCTGTACACCTAAAGAAACTAATCAAGAGGGAGGACTGTTGCTGTCTCCACAAGGAGAGCAACAGAACAAGAAAATTTGAACACAGGGAACTTCCCAAATTTGAACTCATACTCCAACCAAGGACTATTCATTGAGATAACCTAGAACCCCTGCACAGATGTAGCCCATGGCAGTTCAGTGTCCAAGTGGGTTCCATAGTAATAGGAACAGGGACTGTCTCTGACATGAACTGATTGGCCTGCTCTTTAATTACCTCCCCCTGAGGGGGGAGCAGCCTTACCAGGCCACAGAAGATGACAATGCAGCCACTCCTGATGAGACCTAATAGACTAGGATCAGAAGGAAGGAAAATAAGACCTCCCCTATCAGTGAACTTGGGGAGGGGCATATGTGCAGAGCGGGGAGGAAGGGAGGGATTGGGATGGGAGGAGGGAGGGAACCACAGGGGGGAAACAAAGTGAATAAAGTGTAATTAATAAAGAATTTTTAAAAATGAATTTAAAAGTTACACTAGAATCACACCAGGGACCCTTCACAAATGAGGACAGAGACGGGTACTCTCAGGGGGAAACAGCACAGCTTCAGGTAAAACCAAACACACCCACATACACACACCACTTTCCTGAATTCAGCGGAAGTAGAAGATCTCCCCAAATTCCAAGATTGGAAGTGTTATGGAATAGAGAAACTTGTGCTTACTAGCAGAATCTAGAGACAACAAAGAAAGAGGCTGTGAGAAGCATTTGATGCCTGCTGTTGTCCTAATGTGGGAGAGACCATGGAAATTCTTCAGACTCACATGGTCCAGGACATTCTTGAGTGGTGACTTATACTGGAGGTAGTATGTCTGTGAGAAGCAAGGCGAAGTTAGATTTTGGACCCGACGTGGGGAATCCACTAGAAAGGACTGCTTAGACATAGGTTCGAAGCAGTAGGAAGTCTTTATTAGCTTGTTAATGACTGCACTCGGGGTTCAGGATCCCAGTACACCCTCCCCGAGCCTTTCTCAGGGTAGTCATATTCTGGTGCACACACCTCAGTTAATAAGAACAGTTAGCCAGAAGTGGAACCACAGAAGCCAAAAGGCAAGGTTAATACATTTAGAGACTTTCTTAGAACTATGGACTTTGATGGATTAGGTCTTTATTTTCCTTTTTTTGCAGGTGGTGATGTCTATGTGCTGTTTTGTTTGTTGGATTTTCAAGACAGGGTTTCTGTTTAAGGGTTGTCTGTCCTGAAACTCACTTGTAGACCAGACTAACCTTAAATCCAGAGGTCTACCTGCCTCTGCCTCCTGAATACTAAGACTAAAGGCATGCACCACCACTGTCAGGCCCGAGTTTTATAGCCTAAATAGTACTTCCATCATGGAGTCAGTTGTGTTAAGATGTTACAGAATTGGTAACAGTTTTAGTTTTTGTCTTGACAGCCATCCTGGACCGTATTTAAAAGACTGCAGTGACATTTCTGGAAACTCATACTAGCAGTAATTGGCTGTAAAAAAACAAGCAAAACAACAACAACAAAAACCCACTCCTACATTATTCTTAAATGTCTCAAACCTTGTCGGCTGGCAAGATGGTTCAGCACTTGCAACCAAGCCTGACAACCTGAGTTCAATTCCTGGGACCAAATAAGAAAACCAGTTTTCACAAGTTGTTCTCTGATCCCTCCACACACATGCAAACACACACACACACACACACACACACACACACAGAGAGAGAGAGAGAGAGAGAGAGAGAGAATACATAAATATAATTTTAAAAAATTTAAGTCTTCTATCTTAAAATTATTGTAGCATAAGGTTCCTCCATAAGCTAAATCAGTAATATTGCCATCAGGCCAGTGCATTTTGCTGTAGACAAGTCTCAGTGATCTCAAAGAATTTGTCAGTCTCTGGAGGGAGGGGCATCTGCCTGTCTTGTTTAATTTTTCATTTTCTTAACTGGGAATGATTGTCCTTTGTTACTTGCAGGAAAATTAGTAACTCAGTACTTGTCCAGGTTTACTGGTTGGAGGGTACTCAGTGAAGTCTGACTTATTAAAACAATTATTTCCATAGTGCCCTATCCATATAGACTTTTGTTCCAACGAACTAGGTGGAAGTGAGACTGTGGGCATAGAACCCTGTCCACATTCTGAGCTTTCCTTATACATGCAGACAAGCTCTTGCGTCCTGTGGGTTAGCTTTGATGGTTTGCAACGTGGCGGCAAAAGTCATTTCTTTGGTAGATGCTAGTCTCAGCATAGGGTTTTTTTCCTTTTCTCATTAAGTAGAAAATTCACATTTTGCCCACAGAAAGCATGTTGTGCCTTCTCTTTGCCACATCCTGTCAGCATCGCTACTCTCATGCTTCAGAGCCACTAAGTAAACCAAAGGTTGTGTAACCGTAAGTGCTATGAAGGGCAGCCCCGGTGGTCTGAGAACCACATTGGCTGCCCAGTGAAGAAAGGGTGAGTTCTGCATATCACATGGATACAGTGGAGCCAATTGAGATCCTGGGCAGAGAGGAGAGGGCAATGCAAGACTTTATCTCACCACTCAGAGCAATATACAACTTAAATTGTTCCTTCTGGAACTTCTGGTTTAATATTTCAGGCAACTATAGAATATGAGTATATAGTTTTACCATAGAAAGTAAAACCAGAATAAAGAATAGACTACTGTATTCATAGACCAGTAACTCTCAGCTGGTACTATCCTTTCTTCAGGTATTTTCTTTCTTTCTTTTCTTTCTTTCTTTCTTTCTTTCTTTCTTTCTCTCTCTCTCTTCTTTCTTTATCTTCTTTTTTTTTCTTTTTATCTGTAATCAGATATTTTATCCCCATTGTGTCATTGGCTCATTGGCCTTTTTTTTATTTTTTAAAATTTAGCTTTATTTTAAATTTTTATTTATATGAGTATTCTGCCTACGTGTATGCTGTTCCTTGCATGTGCGTTGCTCACAGCAACCAGAAGGGGGCATCAGATTCCCCTGGAACTGGAATGTCGGTGGCTGTGAGGTACCATGTAGGTGCTGGGAAGAGAACCCAGGGGCTCTGAAAGTGAAGCAAGCGCTTGAACCCACTAATCTGTCTCTCCAGCCCCTCTGTGTGCTGTGGCCTGGTGACCAGATGATACTGTCTCATAGTTAAAGATACTGTGTTGTCAAGCATACTGGCAGGTGAATCTTGGCTTTGAAAATAATAATCTTTGACAAACCCACATTCTGAGAGTCTCCTGTGCTTAAGTCAAATAACACACAAAGATTAAAATGCCTTCATTACAATACATCCCTGTAAGTTTGCTTGACGAATTAAATGAAATAAGATCAAGTTTCCTCAAATTTGAGTTGCTTGAAGCTTGCCAGTGCAATATTTGTCACATTCCAGTGCAACCTAGCTTCCAGAACTGTAAGAAAAGAAAATCTTTCTGTTCTTAAGTCAGGCAGTCTGTGGTCCTCTGTTAGAGCACTCCTGGCAAGTTAACAGAGTCAGCACCCCCAGATGAATGAAAAGGAAAGGTAGGGAGAACGTTTATTCTCCATCTCTAATGCTACTCAAAGTCACTTACCATTTAGTGTGTCTGAGAAGGCCAGGATAGTACCTACTCTCATATAAGGTCATAGAATCTTCAAGTTCTTGCCTCTTTACTACCCTCCAACCTTCTTTGTTATGGTCTGGTAGCAGCTAAAAAAGCTCTCACCTAAAGTCTACCCTTCTTAAAAAACAAAAACAAACAAACAAACCAGAGGGCTTCAGAACCCTCTCCCACCACTCTGTACATTTCTGAGCAGCCATCACAGGTCTGGTCTTCCCCTCACATTCATAGACATGTGTCTACTAAGTTCATGATGTATCCTTTCTTCTGGTGATACAACCCAAGAAGTCAGCGCAGCTGGAAACTCAGCTGCTTTCCTATCTGAGGAAGAGGGGAGACTTTGTATCTTCTCAACAGTTTCAGGAATTCTGATTGTCAGTGACTTAGTTCATAATATATGGATTTGTATGTGTGTGTGTTTGTATATATGTATATATTCAAATATCTATTTTAAACTATTCATAATTCACATATATTGACCAGATAAGGCAGTGTTTGAGATTCTCAGTGTCTTTTAGCTTCTCACTTAGGACCAAATGATGATTTGAACAATTCAGGGAAGTAGAACAAGGATTTAAGGGAACTTCTATCTAACTACTTTGCCAAGAAGTAATAGATAAGAGTTGGAAACAGTAGCATGACCCATGGCCAGCTAGGAGACAAACACAGGAGTAAAAGGAGCAAGACACCACCAGTCAGAGCTTCCAGTGAGCTATGAGTGAGCACAGTGATGCAAGTGGCATATGCTCGAAGCCTCTAGAAATGCCTAGTGCAAACAGCAGCTTCACTGTGGACAGAAAGACCACAGAAATCACTGACTGAGATTTGGAGTTTGGGTGTTTGTGGCCACTGTTTATTTTTACAGTAAATCATTCATCTTAGGAAATGTCCTGGCTAGAACCCCTTAGTTTCATGTTATGTTTTGATGCATAAATTCTGGTGAAACCACAGCCTATAAATGGCTCCTTTTTCTTGCTTTGAAATTTCTGTGGAATAGTAGTTTGGAAAGTCTACTGAAAAGAAGACCTCTGGTTTCTATTTTCCTCGTGCATCTTGCAGTACTGTGATAGGAAAGCCCAGACTCAGTTTCCCAGACTCACTTATAAAGTGTCTCTTATAATAATGCAATTGATAGGCATGAAGCCAGGCAAGCATTCTTGCGCTTCACACAATCTTGCACAAAGGTGTACCAGCAACTAGTATTTTAAATGCTCAACTTGCCTGTCATGTAGCTGTTGTACTCAGGCTCTGTCCTGTTCCTATTTGATTTAAATCAATGACAAACCCACATTCTGAGAGTCTCCTGTGCTTAAGTCTTTACATGGCTCTGTCCATAGCCTCAGGTCCACGATCTATGGGAGGAACAGTCAGGTTTTGGGTGCTCCATGCAATACCTAGCTGTAGTGTTTGCTTGGCTCTTTATTTTTATTTTTATTTTATTTTATTTTGTTTTGTTTTGTTTTATGTGTATAGGTGTTTAGCGTCTGTGTGTTTCTGTATCACTTTTGTGCCTGGTGCCTGTAGAGGCCAGATGAGCCTGTCAGTTGCCCTTGGGACTGGAGTTACACACAGTTGTGAGCCAGATGCTGGGAACTGAACCTGAGTCCTCTGGAAGAAAGCAAGTGCTCTTGGAAGCTGAGTCATCCTTTATTTCTTTTGCTTGGCTCTTAGAAGGGACTTCAATATTGATATTTTTCTTTTCTCCTTGCAATCTGTCTCTTCATTCAATTTCTGTGCCCAGAGGTACCTCCTAGAGACTGAGATGTTAAGAAGATTCTATCTAAGGGAGGTGTGAAAATTAGAAAGCACTGTAAGAAAGCAAGTCACATGCACTCTTGTACACATCCTCACTGATCTTCTAATGACTCCCTCTGAAGAACAGTCTAATGGAGCCTGCTCTTTGCTGGGTACTATGCTCTCTCCCAGGAATGGACTGGGTTTGTCTGCTGGCAAAGGAGCTTCAGAGAGAGCCCTTTTTCTTCCCTCCCTCCCTCCCTCCCTCCCTTCCTTCCTTCCTTCCTTCCTTCCTTCCTCTCTCTTCCTTCCTTTCTCTTTCTCTTTCTTTTTTCCTTCCTTCCTTTCTCTTTCTTTCTTCCTTTCTTTCTCTCTCTCTTTTTTCTTTCTCTCTTTCTTTTTTCTTCTTCCATCCTTCCTTTCTCTTTCTTTCTTCCTTTCTTTTTTCTTTCTTTCTCTTCCTTCCTTTCTGTCTTCCTTCCTTTCTCTCTCTCTCTCTCTCTTTCTTTCTTTCTTTCTTTCTTTCTTTCCCTTCCCTTCCCTCCTTCCTTCCTTCCTTCCTTCCTTCCTTCCTTCCTTCCTCTCTCTTTCTCACTCTCTCTCTTTCTTTCCTTTCTGTCTAACATGCTGGAGCTCCCTTTGAAGGGATCCTGAGAGCCTGGTTAACAATCTCTAATATATCCTCTGGCAATGCCATCTTCTGGCATTCATTTCCCCTACCTGAGGATAGGCAGGAGTGGTGACTTAGTCCTAGCAGTGAGATTTAGTCAAGGTGATGGCTGCCACCTCTGTGATCATATTGCTGTATATGGTTTCATCTTGCTGTCTGAGCTCCTGCAGACCTATAGCTGACAATGAAATAGCAAGTAGCCGCATGGCCAGCATCTGAGGGCAGGAGCTCTCGGTCCTACATCTAAGAGACTGTAGTCCAACAACATCCTCTGTGAGCCTGGAGGCAGATGCTATCCCAGTCCAACCTCTAGGTAGGAATGAAGTTTGGCTGGTATATGAAGCAGAGTCTTATATAAAGAACTTTCAATTCTTGAAACACTAAAATTGTGAGCGAGGAAATGGCTACTGCTGTGAGCTGCTGATTTTGTGGCTGTTCTGTGACCAGAGAATGAGTGCAGAGACTCCCTGGACAAGAACTGTAGCTAAACAGTATCCTGCAGGCTCCCATACCTGGTTAGGACCAGCTCCCACCACCCAGACCCAATATACCCATTAGGATATTTCCATCCGGAGCACTAAGTTCTGCACACAACTCCCCTCACCTGGGCAAGTACATCTAGCCTCTGTGGTTCCTGGCACTCTTTAAGATCAGAACAAAAACTTGTCAGGAATAAGGCTTTTCAGACAAGAAGCAGTCCCTGAAGTATTGTGCAAGCCCATTCATCATGAAAGGGCTGCAAAGACTTGTCTTCTTCCATTCCAGTCCTGACCCTCTTAGACTGTATACAGATCACAAGTTCTATTGTGGGCTTTACTCTTCTGAGGTACAGGCTCCCAGGAGTCCACACAAATCATACTGTAGTTTCACATTCTCTCATCCATTAACCCACAGCTTCCCCTATCTATGAAACAAATATAATCACACAGTACCTATCTTATAGCTTTCATGAAATGAGTTCTTGCCGATTATCTAACTAGCACCTGCATATCAGTGTATGCAATTATCGTTGCTGTAATCTGTGGTGTTATTTACTATTGTGGCATAGACAATGAGCTGGCCTTTGGAAACACAGAGATGTCTACGATAAAGATCTTGCAGCTGGGCTCTCTTCTAGTTACCTGAAAGTGAAATTCTGCATGGAGAAAACAGGCAGAAAGTTTGATGAACGTCTAGAAAGCAGACATTCCAAAGCCACATGGAGATCAAAAGAGCATATTCTAGATAGGTGAAGGCTAGAGCTGGGGGCAACAAAAAGAATGGATCCAATAGCAGTGTCTGTCTGCTTGGTGTCTCAGGAGTCAGTTGGTCTGAAGGAGAAGAGATAACCCACTCTACTGGTCACATGACGTTTATAGGATTATGCCAGCTACTGAAATTGAAGTAAACTTTATAGACAGTCACCATAGCCAGAAGCAGCAAATTCATACGTGGTAACAGAGTACATAATAATATTTACGTATGGCTTCAGTAAGATGGCAACTCATTGAGAAGTTAGATTTGACTGTTCTCTCAAAAGGCCGGTGGGAGTTCTAAGGGACAAATGGTCCTTGTTGGCCAGAAGCAGAGCGCTGTGAGTACAGTCTGGTCCCTGTTCTCCTGGAACACTGTTCCTTTTTATGAATGGAAGAGGAGAAAGCAAAGATTTCTGGGAGGAAAAAAAAGTTGGTTATTTTCTGCCCTGTATGGAGCAGTTGTTTAAAATTCTTGGAGATCAGCCTAGGCCTCCAAACAAAGATGCCATTCAGAAGTAAAGCCTGAGAGCTTCTTCATTAAGATCTTGCTCAGGATAAGTGTAATATGAGGTTGGAACTTGGCATATGTCGTGGTATGATGGGTGCTGGTGAGTTTCCATATGTGGTTGAACTTACAATTCCTTCTTTTTATCTCTGCACTTAGAATGACACCAGCAAATAACAAAATACTCAACATGCGTCTGCTAATAATAAATCCCTGAACGCTGGTTAATAAAACTAGGTAAGGTGTGGCTGACAGGTCGAAGGGACAGCAAACCTTGTAACACAGCGGCTCACATGGGTAGTCACATGGAAGAGACACGTGCACCACTTCTGAAAAATGTGGTACTGACAGAATTTCAACTAAGAAATGCTCAATCACTGCACCTAGAGCAATGACTGCCCTCTCCCCCAAACCCTCTTTCTACCTATTGAATACATCCTATTTTTTTTTCTGGCTTGAAAGAACACAAAATAATTCTCTCCTGTGCTTCTGCTGAGCTCCTCTGCTGGGCTTTATCAGTGAATGTTTCCTGAGTGATCAAAGATGTGTTAAGTTCTTGTCCAGGCCTACCTCAGTGTACCTTGGTTTCCATAATTGGTGTTGTCCTTTAAAGCCTGAGACCTTTATCTGTTAGTGATGCGTAAGGCTGAGTCAAGTTTGCTGTTCATTTCTTGGAATGGAGGGATCTGAGGCATCACCATGAGGTAGGCAGGCCCTTGAACCCTAAGCCTTGGTATTTACTACCCTGAATAGGTTGTTGGAATGCCCCTGAGTTTAAATACCTTAAAAGAATAAAGTCTCACCTTTAAAATAATACAAACACTTAATTGAGGTAATACAATTGCTTCGTGTTGATTTGTGTGAAGATATTCAGTGTGTAGTAAAGCAATCCATAGCTATCAACTGTTCGTATCACATTGTGATTGGAAAGCAGGCAAAAAGAGAGTGGAAGAGAACTTGTCGTTTAGAAGTGTGTGGACGAGGAAGGGTCAGTTTTACAAGAGGTGATAGCAGAGGAATACAGACCAATTTCTTTGAACGCATCATCTTTCAAAGAGTTACCATTGACTGTTGATAAGCTATGCTAATGACCTTTTCAAAAAGATTATATCTGTTTCCCGTTCAATTTCTAGTATTCAGTGTTTCTAGGACACTATAAAAGGCAGAACAGTGGGTCTGCATAACGTGCGAATATCTACCTTACATGGAAAAAGGAACTTCACAGATGTAAGAAAAATTCTGAACCTTAATATGACGCACTTTCCCTGAATTATTTGTCAAATCCCTATTTACCCACATAAGCCTTTAACAGTGGAAGAAGAGAAAGAGTCGGGCAAGAGGCACAGCAAGATAAAAGATAGATTCAGTTCCCTAGAGAAATTCATGCTGGCCATGAAGGCAGAGGGAAAGTGGCCATGAGCCAAAGAACTCTGGCAGCCTCTGTAGCCTATGGAAGGAGCTCAGCCTAGAGCTGACAGGGAAATGGGAACCCCAACTGCATGGAGCTGGACCCTGCCAACAACCTGTGTGAGCAAGGAGATACATTGTACCTCAAAGCAATGTAATCCATAGAAACAAGACAAAGACTTAATTGTAGTCATTTACCTTTCAAATGCTCATGAAGCAACTGTAATGAGGAAGGTCCTGAGCCCTGGGCATGAGAAACACCCAGTTTGAGCTCTCAAAATATTTATAGAAAGATAATGGCAGAACGGGGAAAAGGGTTCTGATCTCAAAACAACATGTTCTGCCTTAATTCTTTGAACTACTCAAATTCTCCTTTTGCCTAGTATTTCAAAACAGTTAGTCACAGTGGAGGTGTGTAATGTTTTGCCAGCTCACTGGCATGGATCTAGTGAGCAAACCAGAGAAAGACACTGTTCTCCCATCCTTGGTTCATGTGCAGAAAGAGGTCACGGCTCTGACTCCCTTCCTGTGGGGCTTTAGCCATTTTATAAACACTCTTATCAGGCTGCTGCTCCCCAGTGACACAGTGACATCATTTTCACTCAGAGGTGTGCCTCAGAATCATATAGAAGGCTTATTAAATACTCTTGGACCAATCTCAGAAGGTCTGATTTAGTAGGTGTGCCTTGGGGTCTGAGACAGCATTTCTTACAAGATCCCAGGTAATGCCTCCAGCCGACCGCATGCCAGATTGTTCCTGGGTAATCAATAAACAAGGCTGCTGGAGCCTTGGTGGTTAGATGGAGACAGATCTCAGAAAACATGTCACATACCTAATTACTGGTGCTGTACTTCTGGATGTCTGAGCCCTGACATCCTCTACTCGATCCCTTCTACATTTAAAAAAAAATATTTTATTTGTTCACTTTTCTAAATGTATGTGTTTGTTTGTGCTTTCTTGAGGTTTGTGCACCAAGCTCTTGTAGGAGTCCTTGGAGGTCTGAAGGGGTCATAGGATCCCCTGGAATTAGAGTTACAAGTAGTTACAAACTGTCACATGGGTGTTGAGAACCCTTACCCAATGAACCATCACCACCTGTGCCTACCCGCACATCTTGGTTTCTTTCCTGTGACAACCTTTAATGTTCTGCAACTCAAACCACAGAGAAAGATAAGATATGTGGGGATGGAAGAGATGGGTCCGTGACTAAGAACATCGGCTGCTTTTCCAGAGGACCTGAGTTGGATTCCTAGCACCCACATGGTGGCTCACAACCATATTCTAGGAGAATCAACACTCTCTTTTGGTCTCCTGAGCACTAGGCGTGCAGGCAAGATACTCATACACATTAAAATAACTTTAATAAAAAAGAAGGAAAGAAAGAGACAGACAGATAGGGCATGGGGGCATATGTTTTGCCTTCTTGGCCCCCAAGTCCACACAGGGTGCCCTGATATCTTTGCCACAGCGTCCTCATGGCCAAGGCACATTTTCAAAGCACTGAAATCTGTCCTTATACAACTTGGCAGGAGCACAGGCCATGTATCTGGCTGAGGGACAAGCAAGGAGATTACACAATGTGCCTTAGGGACACCGGGAACCTCACATGATATTTTAGACTCTCCTCACCCCAGCCTCTATCAGTCTCCCAACACCAAATTCTGTTGTCCTTTATTTCCCAACTGCCATCATGCTGTGATGATTTAAGGTCAGAAAGCATTCTGGTATTTATTAACAGACAACTATTAAGGACTCGGTGCCCACTCTCCAGGCACTGTCCTCCCGGGGATTTCTGATTTGATATATAATAGCCATGATTACAGACAAATAACCTTGAACTCCCACACTGAGTCCGTATGCATGTTTCATATATTGGATTAAGTCATTGTTTTTAAGATTCAGACAGGTGAAATGGAATCTGTGTCTGCTGTTTGGAAAAATCCAGTTGAAATTTCAACATGTGTTCTCAGTTATTAGGAAGAGCTAAGGGCCCAAAGTGAAGACTATGGCAATGCAAGCACATCGTGCTGGGTTAAGAGAAAATCCATCCACTGGATGTGAAGGTCCATGTTTGCTTTGGTGCTTTCCCTAGACAAAGGAGAAACCTTGTCTCAAGCAAGGTGGATAGCAAGACTGACACCTGAGACTGCCTCTGACTTCTGCACATGTGCTATGGCATACATGCACCTGTGCTCACACACAGGAACATGCATGTACACACCAAAATCAGATGAAAAAGCAAGGCCAGGTGCGGTGACATCTGCTTCTAATGCCAGCACTGGGGAGGGAAAGATGGATTCCTGGGCCTCACTGGCCAGCTAGACTACCCTAATTGTGAAACCCCAGGCCAAATCAGAGGGCCTGTATCAAAGAACAAGATGTACAATGCCTGGTGAATGAAACCGAGGTTGATCTCTGGCCTCCACACACATGCACACATACATGCACTCACAGAAACATGAGCATACACACATGAAATGAAAATGAATAAATCATAGCAAAAATGGAAATGAAAGCAGAACAAACAACCTGCCTGGCACGGTGGGGAGGCAAACAGACAGGTAGGGTGATAAACATGAGCTCTTGTCTTTAAATACTGTTGTTAATTGTCTGGATTTAGATCCAACACTTTGGGTCCTTATGGTATAATATAGGTCAAATGAATGGATTTGGTACTTAAATGCTGTCTTGGTTAGGGTTTCTATTACTGCGATGAAACACCATAACCAAAATTGAATTTTGGGAGGAAAGGGTTTATCTGGCTTACATTGAAGGAAGCAAGGACAGAAATGCAAACAGGGCGGGAACCCAGAAGCAGGAGCTGATGTAGAGGCCATGGAAAGGCATTGCTTACTGGCTTGTTTACCATGACTGGCTCAGCCTGCTTTCTTATAGAACCCAGAACCACCGGCCCACAGATGGCACCACCCACAATGGGCAGGGCCCTGCCGCATCAATCTCTAAGAAAACGCCTTACAGATGGATATTATGGAAGCATTTTCTCAAATGGGGTTCCCCCTTTCAGATAACTCTAGCTTGTGTCAAGTTGACATAAAACTAGCAGCACAAATATTATCTTAGTTATTGTTCTGCTGTTGTGATGAAACACCATGACCAAGGCAACTTATAAAACACTTAATTGGGGGCTTGTTTGCAGTTTCGGCAGGCTAGTCCCATGATCATCATGGTAAGAAGCAGGGTGGCAGACAGGTCAGCATGGCACTGGAACAGTAGCTGAGGTCTTACATCCTGATTCACAGGTGGAAGGAAGACCAGGCCTGGGTGCGGACTTTGGAGATCTCAAGGCCCACGTGCAGGGACACACCTTCTCCAACAAGACCACACCTCCTAAATTTTTCCTAAACAGTTTGACTGAGGATCAAGCCTTCAAACGGATGAGCCTATGGGTGTCATTCTCATTCAAACCACCACAAATGGGTTGACTTAATGGCTATGAGTCAAACATATATAGAGATTCTATAAGTGGGGAGCTAGGTTGGAATCAAGAAATAAACGCTGTAGCAAATTTTTTGTTGTTGTTGTTGTTATTGTTTTGCTCTTAGTATCTGCCCTATTAAACAGGCCTATCCACACCATCAAGGGTAGTCTCTGTCCACTGTCAGATGACTGTAAATGTTAACTTCTGTGATAGTTAACTTGTTAACTTGACACAAGGTAGAATCTTCTGGGAAAAGAGTCTCAATGAGAGACTGCCTGGATTAGGTTGACCTGTGAAGGATTTTCTTACTTGGGTTAACTGAGGTAAATCAAGGGGATCTACCTTGAATTTGGGCAGCACCATGTCCCATGCTTGCCCAGGATGGAATGAAAAGGAAAGAGATGGCTGGACACTGCATGCACGGATTGATTCATTGTCCTGCCCTGGCTGTGCGTTGGCTTAGACCAGTTCTCCCAAGTTCCTGATGCTGTGACTTGCCCACAATAGTGGACTATAACATGGAACTGCAAGCTAAAATAAACTCTTTCCCTCCTAAATTGCTTTTCCCAGGGTATTTTGTTTTGTTTGTTTATTTAGACTAGGCTGCTTCAGAATATTTGACCCCATTGTCAACCCCCCTCCCATAGTGAACTGTAAAAACCTGTTTCTTGTTTGGTGTGTCTCAGCTCTAACATACACTTTTAATCTAAGAACTTTCTGTTTATTGTAAATAGGTGGTTATGATGTGGTTCAGCTCTAACACACACCTTTAATCCAAGAGCTTTCTGTAAACAAGATTAAATAAAGTTCATTCTAGGTCAAGAGGCAGAGAAAGAAACTAGCTGACAGGGAGTAAACAGAAAGAAGGGGCATTGCGTTGGAAAGTGTAAAACAGTGTAGAGAAAAAGAAAGGGTTTTTGGCTTTTTACTTCTGGTGCATGAGCTGAGTAGAAAGATCAGCTGGGTGCTTTCTCTGCCTCTCTGAGCTAGTAGGTTTTCATCTCAATATCTGATCTGATTTTATTAGTAAAATCAAACTATTGGAATTTTGTTTATAAAACAACAATAAATGTCACCATGTATATCTGGCTGACGTGGAACTCAGTGTGTAGATCAGACTGGCCTTAAAGTCACAGTGATCCTTCTGCCCGTGCCTATCTACTACCATTCCTGGCTTATCAGGGTATTGTATTATAGTAACAGGAAACAAAACAAAGACACCGCATCTACAAAATATTTTCACAGCAACACTTAGATTGCTGCTCAGTTAAAAACTTGTGTTGTAGCCAAGCAAAGATGACACATGAAATTACCGGTTTATCTTTGCTAAATGTAACATGCTAAAACTAGACAGGGTATACAGAGAAATGATGAAAGAGTCACTTCTTTAGGAAAACGCATATACCCTCTTGTTAGTTTTCCCCACTACAATGAAACACTTGAGTCTAGCAGCTTTGGAGGAAGGAGGTTTATTTTAACTCGTTGTCTCAGAAAGCTTCAGTCCACAGTCATTAGTTTGTTGTGTCTGTGGAGGTAGAATCTCATGATGAGGAACGTGTGGTGCAGCCAATCTGCTCACTATGTGGCAGTGGTAATCAGAGGGAAACACAAAGGGGCCAGAGCACCAACATCCAAAGACCTAACTTCCACTCAGTCTCCACCCACCTCTTAAAGGTTCCACGCCTTCCTAAGAGCACCTCTGTCTGACCACCACTCCTTTAACACATAGTTTCTAGGAAACATTCGGGGGCTAAATCACAACCACATCTAATGAGAGTGGTTGATATTTTTTTTTAAAGCAACTTAGGAATGAAGCTGTTCAGTTGCTAATAGCAGCAGCAGCAGCAGCATCAGCAGCACATTCATCAGTGCAGTAGAGTGAAGACTATCAGAGGCGCAAAGCACACTCTGGCAACATAATTACATACCAGTTATCAAGTGCCGCACACAGAGAGGCACTAAGCAAATGTCACTGTTGATATAATGTTCTTATGGCATCTATACAGTTTATCCTTGTTCATGCAAATGCTGATTTCTCTCCTCCACTATCTGGTTTCAATCGGACATTGCACTGTGATATTTATTCTAAGCATCACCTGTCTCAAGTTTGTGTAAACTTGCCACCATTTGTTCTCTGTATTGTCAATAAAACAACCAGCCACAATTCTGAGCAAGGAAGAGAATAGGGTGGGACATCCTGGTCCAGAGGGGAGGAGAAGGAAGCGAGAAAGAAGTTGGAGAGCAGAGATGGGGAGGACAGGATTTCAAACCACAAGGAGAGATGAAACAGACCTAAGATATGACGAAAAGCAAGTAGAATGGGTGAAATCTGAATGGTAGGAAACTATGTGGGCTTGGAGGTTTAGAATTATGCTCTAGGTTAGTTAAATAAAGCCTAGTCTCTTTGTGGTAGCTTGGGTATACACCTGGTTTAGGAATAACTGCTGCTTAACTAAAAGATAAATCAATAATAAATATTAATAACCCACAACATGTCACCCATTGAGTTGCTATTAACTTTGGACGGGGTCTCAGTCATTAGCTTAGAGGGATACTGGGGATATTAATAGATGTTATTAAGAAGAAAAGAAGCCAATGTTCATATGCCCATTATATATGAAACAACCATAATCAATTCAGTTCTTTGTCTCCTGTTCCTGTTAAGGAGTTCCTTAACTCCTGCTCTGTCCATCTTTTGTTAATTTACTTTGTTTATCAAGAATTTGGTGAATTCACAGAATATATTTTAATAAGATTTACTCATTTCTTCTCCTCCAGTTCCTCCCTTATGCCCCACAATACTTTTCTCTCCCACCTTCATGCCCATGCTGCTCTTTCGCTCAGCTTCCTGAATGCATTCTCTCCTCTCTCTTTCTCTCTCCTTTCCAAGTACACTTACTACTGCCCATATGATCATGGGTATTGGGCCATCTACAAGAGCATAGGTAGCCTTTCAGGGGCCAAGATCCGCAAAGAAAATCCACTCTCCTTCCCGAGTCCATGCTGGAATTTTGTTAGGCCTGACGGCAGTCAGGTCTTATGCACATAGTCACAGCCACTGTGAATTCCTGTTGTGTGCAGCAAGTACTGTTCACTGCAGGTGTTCACTATTTCCGGTTCTCAGTCTTGCCACCCAGAGTTCTGTAATGATCCCTGAACCTTTGGGGGAGAAGTGTGATAAAGGCACTCTGTTAACCTACACATAAAAGACTGTCAGGCTGGCCACCTGAACTCAGACCTGGAGAAGCTCTGAGACTGTGAAAACTGATAGGCTTCTGGCATTGGAAATAACACTGGAACTCCATTTCGGTGAATCTAGATGTGTGAGCCTGTTATCCTGTGGGCTCAAATAAGCATCAGGTCTTTGCTGAAGAACACAAGAACATTTCCTCCAAATTTCTGATCTGTGGTTTGTAGCAGGAATCTTGTCAAGTGTGAGGGCAAAATAGAAGCCATCTACCCAGATAAAACTTAATGGTCCTACCCTGCAAGTCAGCCAGAATCATGAGGATGAAGAAAAGGGGATTCCTTCTTTTATGTGTCTTAGTTTGGGTTTTATTGCTATGAAGAGACACAGGACCTTGCAACATTATAAAGGAAACATTTAATTGGGGCTCACTTACAGTTTCAGAGATATAGGCCATTAACCATCATGGCAGGAAACATGGTGTTATGCATGCAGACATGGTGCTGGAGAGTTCGAAGGCTTGATCTGCAGGCAGCAAGGAGAGACTGTGTACCACACTGGGCATAGCTTGAGCATATAAGCCCACTTCCACAGTGACAACTTCCTCCAACAAAGCCACATTGCCTACTAGTGCCACTCTCTATGGCCAATCATTCAAGCACATGAATCTATGGGGTCCATTCCTATTCAAATGACCACACTATGACTAACAAATATCTGAAAATAAGAAAGAAATATGTTAATAGCATCTAATTTAAATATGATTAACTGAAAAGCAAATGTATGACTTTCTAGTTGAGATGGTTCCTCTCCCCCACGTGGCAAAGCTGATGATAAAATAATTCAGCTCTTAGTTGGGTGACTAATTAAAAAATATATATGAATATATATACTCTGTTTTGACATATAATTTAGGAATCATTTATTTTAAAAAGTCTGTAACAAATCTTTAGCATGAAGCTTCATATAAACCCTCCTTAAAAGCAACATCATAATGATTACATTATGTAATATCTGAAGCCTAGAGTTAAGAAGTGTCAAAAACAATTGGCAAAGCTGTTTAATAACATTGACATTTAAATATAAAACATTTACGTCTAGAAACACAAACGCAACTCAAGCCTTAACTATAAATAAATAATGAGCACTATTTGTTGTTGTTGTTGTTGTTGTTGTTTGAGACAGGGTTTCTCTGTGTAGCCTTGGCTGGCCTGGACTCACTTTTGTAGACCAGGCTGACCTCAAAATCACAGAGATATGCCTGCCTCTGCCTCCCTGAGTGCTGAGATTACAGGCCTATGCCACCATGCCTGGCTGAGAACTATTATTTAATTTTAGTACTAATAATTTACCAAGTTTGACTCTTTCTGGAATGAAATATTTTGCTCAAGAAAGAATGAAGACATCAGGACAAAGCCACTGCAGGGGGTCTTCGCCGTTGCAGTGATGAGTCCTAGGAGGCAAGAAGGCAGTTTGCACAACACAACTCGAGTAGGCAAAGCTGGTTCAAACTTTGCGGATCTGACTCCAAGTGGTTTACTTTAGGCATCTTTAAGCACATCACAATTTGGTGAAAACGGTTCCGGTGACAATTAACTCGGGCTCCTGTGCACAACAAAGCATACATAAATCTCCTAGAGGAACAAAGTAAGCTAAATACAGATCAAACGTGACTACATCAAAACTCTGTAAAGTCCATAAAGATGGGTTCTATAGATTGACTGAGAAAAAGAAATTTACCTGAAAGATCTGAGGCCACACAGCACAGGTCACCAGGCTAGGAATCAGTGTGCTCCAGCCTTCTGGTGAATAACAGGTATTGCATTTCTCTCCTTGAAGGAACAACCCCATGTATTTAAATGCCAGGTTTCTTTAGTGCTTATCTATGGACACAATGACCTCAGTGCTTCCGACAAACCACAAAGACTTGGGAGCCTCTCAGGAAACTATCTCTTGGAGGCAGGTATGGTAGGTTACATAAATTACATGACTGCAATCCTAGCAGTTGAGAGGCTGAAGAAGGAGGATTAGAGCAAGCTTGAAGCTAGCCTGGGTTTTTTTAACGAATACCAGGCGAGCAAGTGTTACCCAGAATGACCTTGCTTCGGGAACAAAAAAAAGGAAAAAAAAAAAAAAAAAAAAGAAAGAAAAGAAATGTGTTCTCAGAGACATCAGAGACATATTATTCTTTTAAAAGGAGATAGATAATTCAAATGTTATTCCATTTTACTCCTTAGAGCTTACACTAATCCTAAATCAATTTATATTTAAACTTCAGTTAAATGAAGCCTTTTTTTCTTTTTCTTTTCTCTTTTTTTTTTTGAGACAGTCTCATAAAGCAGGCAACTCTTGAATTCCATGAGGATGATCTTGATTGTCTCCACCTCCCACAAGCTAGGATTACAGATGTACATCTGTAGATACAGCACCTTGTCCAACTGGTGCTGAGGCTCAGACTCAGGGCCTTGTGCCTTGTGCATGTGAGGCAAGCACAGTGTCAGCTCAGCTACATTCTAGCCAATGGAGTTGACCTTGACATCAATTTGATGGCATTTGGAATCAACAAGGAAATGCTGCACTTTTATTTTTAAGTACGTGTGGAGTCATTGCCCCAAAGGATTAGCTGAGGGGTGGGGCACCCTCCCTCAGAGTAGATAGCTTCTTCCAGGGGTGGGCGGAGATGGGGGGGTTGGTGTAAAGAGAAGTCCAAGAAAAAGGCAATGCTGCCTGAGTGCCTTAGGCTCTTCCTGGTGAGTATTGCTGTGATGTGATTCCCTCAGACCCCAGCCTCTTGATCAATGACTCTGGGCGTCTTCCGAGCCTTCAGCTCTAATTGTCGCTTCGGAAGCATCCCTCTCCATTGGCTGAGCAGTTCCCATGTGCCTCGGCGGCTAGGGGCAATTCTTCTGCCAATAAACTGGGGACTGGGCCCAGAACATTCATTCAACAGTAAGTGCTTAGACAGAGTTGGAAAGAGTGTTTCTAGACCATGAAATTCAAATGACTGTCTTGGTTACTGTTCTATTGCTATGAAAAGACAAAGGAAGCTTATAGAAAAAAAGGATTTAATTGGATGTTGTTTACAGTTTTAGAGGGCTAGTCTGTGACCATCATAGTGGGGAGCATGGCAGCAAGCAGGCAGATTCAGCGGTAGCTAAGAATTTACATGATAATCTTTAGACAAGAGGCAAAGAGAGAGAAACTGGGCCTGATATGGGTTTTTGAAACCTCAAAGCATGTTAGAATGTTAGACTGAGTGTTGCCATGTGGCCCACATCATCTTGGACATCAGCTTTTGAGTTGAATTCTTAAATAAAAAGGATATTTTTGTTGTCTGGTATTAAAAACACAGTTAAGAGATTTAAAATGTTTTAGATAAATTCAATGATTACTATCATTCAAACTTGTTTTCTAAATCTCTAAGAGTTGGAGTAATTTGGAGCTAAAATATGATATTTGAGCAGGGTGGTGGTAGCCCACGCCTTTAATCCCTGCAGAGACAGCCGTACATCTATAAGGTAGTTGTTTTCTAAATTCTAGAGTTACAGTGAACAGGGTGTCGACAGTTCACACATTTAATCCCAGCACTTGAGGGGCACACCCCCTTGATCCCTACACTTGAGAGGTTGAGGCAGGCACATAAGAATTACAAAGATAAAATTTAAAAGCCAGTTGCAAAAGGCAGGCTGAAATTCAAAGTGAATGTCATTTGTGACCTAAAAATAAATACACTCAAAGGTATTTTTAGTTTGAAAATTTCAAAAGAACTTTTTTAAATTTTCAATTGAGAGATAATACTTTTCTATTGCCAAAAAAAGCATTTTGCCGCAGAAAAGATATATCCCACCAAAAAAAAAAAAAAAAAAAAAAAAAAAAAAAAAAAGGAACTCCCCAGAGTTAGGGTTTGGGGCAGAGTTTTATTTTTCTCTTTCCAGGAGAATAAAAACATCTAACTAAGAATCTGGAGACCACTGGACAAATGAAACATCTGAAGAAAAAGGACTGATCATCAAGAGAAAATGTCACAAGAAAAGGAGTAAATTGGTCAATTGGTATCACCCATCTCTATCTTGTCTCTTCTGTCCTCTCTAGACATGGTGGCAAATGGTCTTTATGTGGTCCCAATTCAATTAAAATATTAAAGCTGAGGCTGGTAATTTTACCTTACACACATGAAAATGGCTAAGATCAAAACCTCAAGTGACAACAAAGGCTGGAGAGGATGTGGAAAAAGAGGAACCCTCCTCCATTGCTCCTGGGAATGTAAACTTATACAATCACTTAGGAAATCAATTTGACGCTTTCTCAAACAATTAGGAATAGAGCTTCCTCAAGATCCACCTATACCACTCCTAGGCATATATCCAAAATATGCTCAAGTATACAAGAAGGACATTTGCTCAACCATGTTTATAACAGCTTTATTCGTAATAGCCAGAACCTGTAAACAACCCAGATGTCCCTCAATAGAGGAATAGATACAGAAATTGTGATACATTTACACAATGGAATACTCCTCAGCATAAAAACAAGGAAATCATGAAATTTGCAGGCAAATGGTGGGATCTAGAAAAGATCATCCTGAGTGAACTATCCCAGAAGCAGAAAGACATACATGTATACACTCGCTTATAAGTGGATATTAGACATATAATATAGGATAATCATACTAAAATCTGTGTACCTAAAGAAGCTAAGCAAGAAGGAGGATCCTGAATAAGATACCCAATCCTCTCTCAGAAAGACAAACAGAATGGACAGTGGAAGAAGGAGAAAACAGAAAACAGGACAGGAGCTTACCACAGAGAGACTCTGAAAGACTCTACCTAGCAGGGTATCAAAGCAGATGCTGAGACTCATAACCAAACTTTGGGCAGAGTGTAGGGAATCATATGAAAGAAGGTGTAGTTCCTAAGACCTGGAGAGAGGGCAGGAGCTCCAAAAGGAGAGCAACAGAACCAAAAAATCTGGGCAAAGGGGTCTTTTCTGAGACTGATACTCCAACCAAGGACCATTCATGGAGATAACCTAGAACACCTGCACAGATGTAGCTCATGGCAGCTCAGTGTCCAAGTGGGTTTTCCCTAGTAAGGGGAACAGGGGCTATCTCTAACATTAACTCAGTGGCTGGTTCTTTGATCACTTCTCCCTGAGGGGGGAACAGTCTTGCCAGGCCACAGAGGAGGACAATGCAGACAGTCCTGATGGGACCAGATAAGCTAGGGTCAGATGGAAGGGGAGGAGGACCTCCCCTATCATTGGATTTAGAGAGGGGTGAGGGGCATGGAAGGAGATGAGGGAGGGAGGGTAGGATTGGGAGGGAATGAAGGAGGGGGCTACAGCTGGGATACAAAATGAATAAAATGTAATGATGAGCATTAAAAAAAATTCCTTTAGGAGACGGTATCATATGTGTCAAACTAGCTACTGAGCAAGAAAATGCCCTTACTTCAACTTTAGATAGAATACTGAACAAACTGGAAGCAGGAAAGTCAATTGCCAAGCTTTGCAAGGACAAGGTAGGCAAATCCTTCATAATACCTGCTTCAGAGAAAAGTCTGTCAGATATTCTGAGCTAGAAGGCTGAGGATGGTGCTTCAACATTATAGAGAAATCTTGGGTGAGTGTCCAAGTGGCCAGCAGTCTCTATCATTTCTATAGTTTTGAAAGCTGCTTTCTTTGCAATTTCTCTTTATTTAAATAATATTTATCCTTCTCAGGTCTTTGATGGGACTGAAGACTAAATAGTTATAGTTTTAACATTAAGCTAAAGCTGTTTAGGACTTAAGATGTTTTAAGTCTAAAAAGATGTTTTTGATTGGTAATTCGAATTGTGATACAAAGTGACTTATCAAGATAGACTAGATAGTAGAATACTTTCTTCAAGGTTGCCAAATACTAATAGACTAGAAATTCTGAATGTTTTTTTGTTTTTGTTTTTGTTTTTTACCATATAGGATATAGTCTATTGATGTTAGAAAGTCTTTTATGTAGATAAAAAGGGGGAAATGTTGCAAGATATTTGATCCCATAGTGAACCCCGAGATTGTGAACTGTAAAAACCTGTTTCTTTTTTGGTGTGGTTCAGCCCTAACACACACCTTAAATCCAAATACTTTCTGTTTATTGAAAACAGATGATTATTGTGTGGTTCAGCGCTAGCATGAACCTTTAATCCAAGAGCTTTCTGTACATAGGATTTAATAAAGGCACCCCTAGGTTAAGAGCTGGAGCAAGAAAACAGCTGACAGGGAGTAAGTAGAAAAGAGCGACTTTGAGAAAAGTGTGTTTAAGACCGTGGAGAAGGCACTTTGGCTTTCTCTTCCTAGGCTGTCAGGTGAGCTAGCAGGCCTTTTCCTCCTGGGCTATCAGCTGAGCAAGCAAGCTTTTGGCTTTTTGGCTTTTTCCTTCAGGATATTGATCTGAGTGCTTTTTCTCCTTTTTTGAGCTAACAAGTTTTCACTCCTGCAACTGGCTCCTGAGTCCTGAGTCTTCATTGGTAAAATCGAGTGGTTGAGATTTTCTTTTTCTTTCTTTTCTTTTTCTTTTTTTTTTTTATAACAACACCCAGTAACAACCTTCTCCAACAAGAAGGTTGTTGCCACATTCCCTAATCCTTCCTAAGCAGTTCTACCAGCTAGGAATGGAACAATCAAATACATGAGCTTTATGGGATCCGTTCTCATTCAAACCACCAACACTGGTGTTTACTATTCTAAATACTACATTTATAACTTTCAACTGTGTAAGTCTGCAGTTTCGTAGTTAACTATTGGGCTAAAGTTTTGATGTTTGAATGTAGTGTTTTCTCAGCCTTCATCTCCATCTTTGTTATTCTTCTTCTTGGTCAAAACTATTAGTGATACTTTCCACTGTGTTTTTAACTGGTTGATTAATGTGGTTATTTCCAGCATTAATTTAGTTTTGTTTTTAATCTCAATTTCCTTGCTGAATTCACTTTCATTTGTTGGCTTTTTCATCAATATTACTGGTTTTTTTCATTCATTTTGTTGACTTTTCTCTGTGTTGCTACATTCTTTGTCTAGGTCATAGATTGATTTCTTTATTTCATTCATTTATTTGCATTTATTTAAAGTCATTGATCATTTTTGCTAGTAAATTTCCCAGATGTTCAGTAGATGTTTTACCCATTTCAATATCTTTGAATTCTGTAATTGAGGATTTGAGATCATTGGAATGCCCCTTGCAGTTTTGGGGGAAGGATCTTCTACATTTGGTGGGCTTACATGGCAACAGTTCAACATTGCAAGCCCACATGATGGTGGTGAGAATGACATCCATGTGGCTGGAATCATTCTGCCTGACTTTCTTCTGTTTTTGAGCTTTGCCCCTTTGTTTCTCTGAACTTCTCAGATGTTCTAGCATTTCTTTTGTGGATGCCCAGGGTTTCTCTTGTCTTTCTCTCTATACGATAGACATTGTTTTTCTTATATTTAGCACTTCTTCACCAAGTCATATAGAGGCAGCTTCTGACCCATCATCGTACCCAAAGCTCCCTATTGGTAAATTCTAAGGAATTTTTAATAACAAAATAATTTCTAAACATTTGCTTTCAGATGATTTGTTTTCCTTGGTTATGGAGCTTTTCTTCCTTTGCTGTTATATTAGTCAGTGTTCACTAGAAAAACAGTTGGTAGAAAACACACACACACACACACACACACACACACACACGCACATGTACACAGAGGGTTTATTAGGTAGCTTACAGGCTGTGAGCCGACTATTCCACCAATGGCTGTCTCTCAACAGAAGAAAGAATCCAGTAGTTGTTCAGTCCAAAGCTGGATGTCTCAGCTGGTCTTCAGTATATTTGAGAATCCTAAAGAAATAGGCTCTAATACTGGTGAAGGAACAAACTTGCCACTGTGAGAGCAAGGATAAGCAGGCAAAGAGCAAGAGCTTTGTTCTTCCATGACCATTATATAGGCTTCTACCAGAAGGTGTGCCCAGATTTAAGGCAGGTCTTCCCACCTCAGATGATCCAAAAAAAAAAAAAAAAATCCCTCACAGTTATACCAGCAGCTTGGGTTTTAGGTAACTTCAGATATAGTCAAGTTGACAACCAAGAATAGCCATCACGGTGGTTAAACCATTATCTACCACGGAGCAGCAGACTGTTTGTCTTTTTGGAAATATTTGCACTGCCAGCTAATGTGTTCTAACCAGTGAGTTCAGGACATTCATGACCTTTGCTGTTTGGTCCTGTGTTTATTTGTCATAACTTTTCCCAACCAACTTGCTTTGCAATAATATGAAATTGAGCAGCAAGCTTCTGAGGTCATGCCTTGTCCTTCCCACATAGCCCACGTAATCAGGTTCTGCTCTAGGTAGCAACACAATGGGACACAGTGAACACAGGAAAGCGCTGGTGCCAAGCTGTCCTGTCTTCTTCCTGTGTAGGCAAGGTTCTCCAGAGAAGCAAAACCAATAGGATTGTGTGTGAGAGAGCAGGGTGGGTGTTAAATAATTGGCTCATGAGACTGTGGGTTCTGCAAGTCTAAATTCTGCAGGGCAGGGTAAGAAATATCTTCAAGGGAGAGTTCAGATTACTGTGTTCCATTTAAAGGCAATCTAGAGATAGAATCCTTGCATCACTGGATGGAAACCCATTTCTGTTTTCTCTCTCTTCAAGCTTTGAGTTTATTAGATGAGGCATGCCTATCTTATGGAAGTAACTGGCCATCAAACTCTCCAACTCCAGTGAGCAGTTTTGAGTGTTGTCTCAGTTGTCCGTGTGCTGCCTGTGAGGCAAACCCAGGAGTGCCTCTGTTGGTAGTTTGATGGCACATACCCATGAATGGGAACATAATTCTTTTCTGAGCACTGGCTCTTTGCCCAGAACCATAACAATGAAATAGGCAGATAAGACCTCTCAAAGCTTATGTTCTAGTAGGTGAGAGTTTAAAAGTCTATGGAACAAAATCAGCTACCTGCCGCAGAAGAGGAAGAAACCAATAAGGAAAGAGAGGAGCCGTTAAGCCAGGCCTTTAAGATGAACGCATGCTATTAGCAAATTCTGAGACTTGTTTAATTTGGAGACTTAATAGATTTGAGCTACTTTCTATGAAATAATAACCAAAAGAATCTTTTTGCGATCAATTAATAGGATAATTGTCGTGGTTTTCCCTTTTATTCTAAGATAGTCCTGTGTTGTCTTGATTTCCTTATATTTTACAAGCATTTTATTTCTCTTTTTAGCTTAGTGAGAGAGGGAGAGAGAGAGAGTGCAATATGTGTTTTTAAGCCAGAAGAGGGCATTAGATCCCCTGACACTGGAGTTACAGACAGTGGCGAGGTGGCATGTATGTGCTTAGGAGCAAATCTGGGTCCTCTGAAAGACTAGCAAGCCCTCTTAATTGCTGTGCTAGCTCTCCAACCCCAAGTATTTAATTTTTTCTTGAAAGATATCAACAAGAATTCTTGTGTAAAATGCACAGTTATAGGCCCCCAATTGAAAAAAAAAAGACTTATTTATTTATTATGTATCCAGTGTTCTGCCTGCATGCCAGAAGAAGGCACCAGATCTCATTATAGATGGCTTATGAACCATGTGGTTGCTGGCAATTGAACTCAGGACCTCTGGAAGTGCAGCCATTGCTCTTAACTGCTGAGCCATCTCTCCAGCCCCCTAGGCCCTGATTTTTAAAGTATCTAACAAAAGAATATAAAATTGAAAAACCCCAGAAAATGAAAATAAACCATTATATTTTCTGATCTTGAGTTGAAAGAACAAAATTATTTCATGCATTAAAAATAACAATGATGCTGATTTTATATGCTGAATCTCCAAATTAACTCAAAACAATCAAAACCATTGGTACTTTTTTTTTTAACACTCTGTAGTTTGTTTTATTGAATTCATTAGAATACCCATTCATAAGAATTACAGATTGTGCCAAACTGGGACACTGCACCCTCAGAATAACAGGTGTTTTAATGATCTCCTTTCCCTCTCTTCCACTTTCTTATTTCTACCCCAGCTGCTCTGAACAAATAAATTCTTGAATCAGTGGCTTCCCATGGAAGAATCCTCTTGTTGCCTTGAGAACACTTTCTCTCTATTAGCTCCTAATAAACTTGACTTTATAAGGTTTCAAGCAGGAATTATCCAAGACAAAGCTGGTTTGAATCAGCCAAGCCTGTAGCCAGAAGCAAGGTGAGAACACAAGCAAATACTGAGGGTCTCAGCCGTGCAGGCCCTTGCATGCTAAGTGTTGGTTACAAGGGCAGTCTGTGTGTAGCTCGGCATCTGGTTTGCGTTCTGCAGCACTCTGCCTTTAGTTAGAAATAGATGCAACACTGCCAAAGCTCTCCCAGAGAGAATAATGTAGCAAGATTCACTCAGATGGAGCAAACAGCAAGCTATCTTGACACAACACCTTTTTTATTTTATTAGCACGTTTAAACATGGAGTCTAGTACTTTGGAACCTGTTTGTAGTCAAACAATATGAAATACAAGTTGTTTTTTTTTTTTTCTTTCATTTTTTTCTAGGACAGTAACAACTCTTGCATCATCCTGTCTTTTGAATTATTTATGAAAACGACAGATTGTGTTAGTCTGAGTGTGTTTCTGAAGCAAATATTGGTCAAGGTCATATGAACCTACAGAAGAAGTTCAAATTTCCAAATGGCTGAGTGTTTGAAAAGGCTGAGCTGGGATGAGATGAGTTTATCTCCTTTTCTACAAGTTCTGCACCTAAAAACTTGGTGATTCTAGGATGGCAGGAACTAGAGTTCTGGATCTTATCACCAGAACCCTTTCCTGAAGATGGTTATCTTAGCTAATTTCCTATTGATATGATGAAATGCCACGACTAAGACAACTTACAGGAGAAACTTTTTATAGGGGCTCTGCTGAGAGTATCACAGGATGAGCCCATGACTATCATGGTAGGGAGCATTGCAACAAGCAAGCAAGCATGGCACTGGAGCAGTAGCTGAGAGTTTACATATTTTCTTTTCTTTTCTTTCTTTCTTTTTTTTGAGTATTGACTTATCAAACCTCAAAGCCCACCCCCAGGGACATGCCTCCTCCAATAAGGCCACACCTCCTATTTCTTTCCAAACAGTTCCACCAGTTGGGGACCAAGCATTCAAACATATGAGCCTATGGGAACCGTTCTCATTCAAATCACCACAATGATCTTCTTTTATATTATACATTTCCCTTATTTCATCATGTCCTTCTTCCCTGGTGGAAATTGCCAGGAGGCCTTCAACTACCTAAGCAACAATATTGCACTGTGTTTAGGGTCAAGAGACTGATTTATTCTGGTGCTGCTGTGACAAACAGTGTAGCTTTTTATCTTTCAGAACTGTTATTTCCAACCTAGGCTGGCTCACCCCTCCTTAGGCATCCTGGTGATCCCCACTCCTGCAAGGACATCATATTGATGCTGAATTTACTACGGACATTGGATTGGCATAGCGCACTAAAGCCCAGAACTTCAAGACTCATGAAATCCTCCTTTCTCAGCCTCCCTGGTGGCTGTGACTACATGCATGCCCCACTGTGCCCAGCTCAGAACTCTCATTTCATTTTCACTACCATCTTTAACATGCTGTCACTTGGGTCCCCAAAGAGGCGAGGATTAGAGTCTAAGCACAGAATATAGATGTCGTCAGGGTTAATTTTATGTGTCAGCATGAACAAGGATGCCCTCAGAGATGGTGAAATAGCCAAGGTATGCCTGAGAGTGCTCCTGCAAAACCTTAACATTTGAATCAGTAAACAGAATAAAGGAGTTCCCTCCTCACTGCAGATGATCACCATTCAGCCTGTCAAGGCCTGGAATTGCCTCTCTGCTTATGATATGACGGTCATCTTCTCCTGCCATAGGCACTGACATTCTTGATTCTCAGGCCTTTACTCTGAGGAAGGAAACATCAGTTCCTCTGGTTCTCAGGCGTTTGACTCACTCAGTCATCCTGCTCTAAGAACCTGCCTGGAGTAACAGCTAGCAGCCTCCATAATCAGGTGAGCCAATATCTGGATCAAGCCCCCCCTCCACCTCTGTGCTTGTTTGTGTGTGTCTATATGCATATGTGAGCATGTGTCTCTGTGTGTGTGTGTGTCTGTGTGCATGAGTGTGTATACGTGTTCTCGTGTGTGTTTGTGTGTGTGTGTGTGTGTGCATGTGTACATGGGAAGACTGGGACACGTGTATCTTAATAGTCTTGTTTTTCCAGCTAATTTAGATTCTTAAGCAGATGAAGGTAGAAGCCATCAGCCACATCTCTTCTTTCCCCCACTTACAAACAGCACAAACTAAGTCCAAGAATGAAAAAAAAATCAGCAAGATGGTAGCAAGCCACAGCATATCATAAGTTATATACATCGAACAGGTGAGATTTGTGAATGTAAATACACACAAGCAGCTAAACAGACTCAGCAGGAATGTGTGTGTGTGTGTGTGTTTATGAATTTCCCTTATTTCACCACGTCCTTCTTTCTTGGTGATAGTTCCAAGGGGGCCTTCAACTACCCAAGCAACAATACTACATTATGTGTAAAGGGTCAAGAGACTGATTTTTTCTGGAGCTGCTGTGACAAATGGTGTTTGGTTGGTTTTATCACACATGCACACACACACACACACACACACTCAGAGTGTGCTCACGAACAGTTCAGTTGTCAACTTAGGAGAAAAATCCATGTGAATATAGTTAAGTGACTTTTGACAACAGTACCAAGATAGTTTAATATTGAAAAATTGTCCTTACAGCAAATGGGGCAGAGAAAATTGGATGTCCCAAAGCAAAACAGTATAATTAGGCCCTTACAAAACACAACTTGCAAAAGTAGTTAACTTAAAATGGATCAAAGAAAGCTCTAATTTGAAAACACCGGACATGGTGGCATATACCTTTAATCCCAGCACTCAGGAAGTTGAGAGAAGCTGATCTCTGTGAGTTCTAGGCTAGCCTGGTCTACAAACTGAGTCCAGGACAGCCAGGGCTCTGTTAAACAGAGAAACCCTGTCTTGAAAAAACAAAACAAAAAGCAAAACAAAACAAGAGAGAAAGAAAGAAAGCTTTTGAAAGAGAACACTGTATTGAATTTGACAATGGTTTCTTAGTTGTGATAGAAAGGACACAGGGAATAAAAGAAAAATGAGGAAATTATTCATTATACAAATTTTAATACTGACCAGGTTTTTAAAAAAAGGCACAAAATAGCAGATCCTTGCAAATCATATATTTGATAGGAATTGTTATTCAAAATATGTTGAGAATGCTTAAAACTCAAAAACAGGAAAACAAAGAATCCAGTGAAATTGGGCAATGAACTTGAATAGAGAGCTACCAAAAGATGTACAAATGGACAAACCAATGACTGGCCCAACTTGAGACCCACCCCATAAGATAGAGCCAACCTCGACACTATTATTGATACTCTGCTATACTTACAGACAGGAGCCTAGCATAACTAACTGTCTTCTGAGAGGCTCCATCCAGGAGCTGATGGAAATAGATTCAGAGACCCCACAACCAAACAATAGCCTGAGCTCAGACAGTTTTGTGAAAGGGTGGGAGGAAGGACAGAGGGAACAAGAGGGGTTAAGGAAGATCTACAGAGTAAACTAACCTAGGCCCATGGGGGCTCACAGAGAATGAACCACCAACCAAAGAGCATGCATGGGCTGGACCTAGGGTCCCCTACACATATGTACAGATGTGGAGCTTGGACATCATGTGGGTCCCCTAACAATGGGAGTAGGGGCTGTCTTTGACTCTTTTGCCTATCTTTGAATCCCTTTCCCCTAGCTGGGCTGCTTCATCTGGCCTCAGTGGGAAAAGATGAACTTAGTCCTGCTGTTAATTGATATGCCAAGGTAGGTTGGTACCCATTGGGAGCCTCCCCTCCTATGAGAAGAGTGGGAACGGAGAAAGGTGGGACTGGGAGGAGAGGAGGGGGGGTGCTGGGATAAGGTTATAAAGTGATTAAACAAATGGAGAAAAAAAAATCTCTCACCATTTCCAGGTGGCTTTTTCTGCTTTGTGCCTGTGGCTCAAGATGTGAGCTCACAGCTTCCAGCCACCATGGCTGTTGCCATGCCTCCTTACCATCATGGACTCCAGTCCTCTGGAACCACAAGCCAAAATAAACTTCCTTCTACAAGTTGCCTTGGTCACAGTGTTATATCACAGCAACAGAAAACTAATCAATCCACCCTTTCAATAGAATCACCCTCACAAACAAGCCTTTAACACGTGGCCCTGGGGAGGGCAGTCATAGAAACCACAGTACCATGTGATCTGAGGAGTCTACTTCTGGACATAATTGAAAGACTAGAAGAGGCTCACAAAGAGATATCTTACACTCACGAGCATAGCATTATCATCCACAATAGACAATGAATTGACTATCCTAGTTACCAATCTACAAATGAGGAAGCAAAGCATGAAGCATGCCTGCAACGCAGTATCATTTAGTATGAAAAAGGGAAAAAAAATTCTGGTATGTTATACATGTCTGAATATTGGGACATTACACTGAGTAATACCAGCCAATCACAAATAGACAAATTCTGTATGATTCCATTTATAGACAAGTACTGAGACAGTTCACGTTAATTCAACAAAGGACTAGTAGTATCTTGGATAAATAATGTAAAGAGTAAAACAACAACCCAATTAGGAGGAAAGACATGAGTAGACATTTCACTGATGAGGAAGGATTTCCAAATAAAAGCTAGCACACGAAAAGACATAATAAAAATAATGTAATGACAGTGACATGTCTATCGGAACGCCTACAATAAATAGTGAACACACTGAAAGGATGTGGAAATTGGACCAACTGCTACCAGGAATATAAAACAGTCCAGCCACACTGAAAAATATTTTGATAATTGTCTATAAAATTAAACTTTATGACCCAGTGGTTATACTCTTGGACATTTATTCTGAAAGAAAATGGCAACTTATACTTATATACACACAGAAAAAGAATATGCAAAACATACTTTTTTTTTTTTAAGAGCCAGAAAACTGGATGTGTTGATAGTTAAATGAACCATGATGTATTTATACCAGGGAGTTCTATGCAGACACAAAACCACTTGGATGACTCCATGAAAAAGGAGTGAAAAAGGACCAACCCCAAACAAAACATTATTCATCATGTACTTACATAACATTTTAAAAATTACTAGGTTTTAGGAATGGAAGATGGATTAGTCATTACCAAAGCCTGAGGATAGGGAGGGACTCAGGAGGGGAAAAGTATTGGGGAGGGGGGCCGTTAAAAAACTTTCTTGTGCCTAGCTCTAGCTTTGCTCACTACTCTGGCTTCTGAAGACTCTGGAATCTCTAGAAAGTGCTGAATAACCTCAGGGAGGTGAATGCTGTCTGGTGAATAATTTCGGCACCTCCAGAGCAGAAAAGAGTGTTGGACTGTTGTTTTCCACAGCACCTATCTTTAAAGGTTCCTCAAATTTCCGAGTATTTCCAGAGAAGATGCAAAAGAGGCTTCGCTTAACAGCTCCTGTACTCAATTAGCATCTGATAATGGCTAGAACTGGAAGGCAAGCAGAGCTACTAAATTATCTCTACCTGATTATATCGTATACACTGAAAGGATTTCTCCAACAACCCAAGCAAATTCCTCGGATACCACTAAAAGCCAAGCAGGGGAATGAAGAATAACAGCTTTCTGGCCACCCACCCTTCAGTGTTATTTATGAAGTCCAGATATGATCTCCATGAGTCTACAGACTTGCAATGTTGGTTTTGCCCTAGACACAACTGTGTTCCATTATCCACAGCTGTCACTACTTTGAGACTATCTGGAGGCCACTTCTAAGGATCTGGCAAATGGTCTTTCTGAAAGGCCACAGGCTACTTGACCTGGACTCCTGTGTTTACAGAACCCCAAGTGCAGCTACCAAAGCACATTGCTGCTTATACACTGAAATTGTTTCATGTTTGCCTACATATATTTAACCTTTGTTCCCTTTGCAGGGAAGAAAGAGAATATTTTCTCTCCCCGTTCTTTTTGAAATTTCAATTGCTCCCACAGAGCGATCTCTTCAAGAAGTCACAGAAATAAAGGCATAACTCATACCCAGTTGCTCCCACTGTCTGGGCTGCGTGTACATGAATTCTCTTTCCTCTCTAATCTGGGTCTGACTTAAACTGGTGAGTGGTTGCCAGGTAACAGGAAACCTATGTGAAATCAGAGGAGGCAGCAGTTTCTTGTGCCTCTCCCACCCCTTGGATCAGAGATACTCAGGGTTTAAAACGTAAAATTCTGACTATGTAACTCTGGCTGGCCTGTTTTTATGCAATCATTAAACAAGGCTCATGGCTTTCTTTGAAAACAAGTATTACTGGCCTATGCCCTAGAAAAATGCATGTGTTTTCAGATACATAACATTTTGCTTTATAGTTTGAGAGTCTCAGACCAGCTGAACTGCCACAGCCAACCTGGGGAGCTGTGAGTTAGAATTAAAGTATCAAGTAATCAAGAGAATAAATAGTCAACTAAATTTGTAAAACAAAGACATTTCTGTATTGTGCTCCAAATTTCTAGACATAACAAAAGATTTTTTTAAAATTGTACCCCAATATAGAAATAATAAAAGAGTAATTTCTGCCCCCCTGGCAATGGATAAAGAGACACCTTGTTGGTGGTGGTCGTATATCAGTCAGGGTCAAAGCAGATGGCAGTCCTAGCTCGATGCTGGGCTTGGTGGCCAAAGCTGTCTTATGTCTAGGACTCATAAAAATCAAATCAAATCAAATCCAGGCAGCATAGCACAGGAGAAAGAAGACAGAGACCTGCGGACTGCCGTGCAAGCCACAGACCTGCCCTGCAGCCCTTGGCACGAAGAGGGCCATAGACGCACGCTTGTTGCCACACCACACAGGGGCCCACCAGCTTCATGGCCAGCCTGCAGAGGTAGCCACCACAATGTGCAAATGTTACACCCAGTTCGAGAGCCCCCAAAAGATCTACAGGAATCGACTCCGTTGCAAAACACATGAGGGTCTTTTTATTGTAAATTACAAGCTGCAGCTTGGGCCCACAACACATAGCACCGAAGCGGTGGATGCTGAGCGCGCTGTGCCCAGGTTAGTTGGGTGATTTAAAGATTCTGGTCCCTCCCAGCATGCCCAAGGCAGGGGCGATTCCTGCCTGACAAGCATCTATTGGTCAAAATGCTACATTTTGAATTGATTGGCTATAGGAAGGTCCCCAGACCATAACGACCTGGTGTCCCTCCCTAGGGGATGGGTCAGTTTCCTAGCAACTGTTATCTCTAGTGGGTGGGGAAAGAATGCAGTAAGGCGGTCCTTCCCCTCAGGGCATTACTAGACTTCTCCACCCACATAGTTCAGGTCTTAATAATAACTGCTAATTTTTAATCTTTTTGGTCTCTCACAAATATGTGGTGGTCAGATGGGAGAGAAAGAGAAGTGGGATAGCTTGAGCATTATGAAGAGAGATGGAACTGGAGACTCCGGGGTGGAGAGGAGTAGCCTGTTAGGAGTGGCCAGCCCTGCCAGTTGGGGCCATAGTGAGATCCCAGCCCAAGCTGCCACTAAGGGCCATGTCTGTGTCTGTGTCTACGCAGTGTCAGAGGTTCGTGTCAATGTCCTTTACTCATATTACCACTAGAAAACATGGGGATATCCCTGGTTGGGCAACCACTGGGGACAACATGGATGTTCAAGGGCTGTACAAAACTGGACCTGACTGGTCCCTCCCCTCACTTGGGAGAGCAGACCATGGGCCTTGCCCAGGCACCACAGTGGAGCTGGTTCTGGAGGCAGGAGTATGGGCAAGCTAGCCCCCAGGGCATTGAATGTGGGAGAGCTGACCTTGCCACTTGTCTGCTGTGGAGTGGCCCAGGGACAAAGGTGATGCCCCCTGCCCCTCACCACCTCCAGCACTTGGGAAAGCTGCTTGCAGGGCTTGGGAGAGCTAGTCTTGCCCCTCACCAGCTACAGCACTCAGGAGAGAAGGCCCTACACCTCTCCTGGACAGCATAGCAAAGCTGACCCTGGTGGTACAGGTGCAGGTGAGTCAGCCCCAAGGGCGAGGGCTTAGGAGAGTGTGGAGAGCCGCTCGTTAAGCTGCATTGTTGTGTTTTGATCTTGGCCTTTACCTTGACAAAGAAAGGAGGAAGTTTTGCCAAATTCCTTAAAAGCGTGTTCCAAATTCCTTAAACACCGGTCTGTGAGACCTTAGACCATAACTGCTTTAGGAACTTTATCCGCTACAGGGAGATAGTTTTTGAGAAAGGTAAGTTGGGCGTTCCCATGAACCTTTTCCTTTTGAATTGATGTGACTTGTCTTTGTTTTACGTATAAAACAACCCTGGAATAAACCGATGCTGCTGCTTCAGTCATACTGACAGCCCTCTGAAGCCGTCCTGTGTATAGTGTGTTTGTTTTAATTATTTTAAATCCTCACTCTCCACTCAGGTACTGTTCGACTCTGCTGGCAGGCTCCAGCAGGAGAGCTGGCCCGCCACTCATCTGCAGTGAGGTGGGATGGGTGCAGAGGTGATGCCTTACCGGCCTTGGAGTCACAGCAGTTGGGAGAGCTGGCCTGCCACTCATCTGCAGTGAGGTGGCATGGGTGCAGAGGTGATGCCTTACCCGCCTTGGAGTCACAGCAGTTGGGAGAGCTGGCCCTGGGTTTATGAGAGCCAGAGTGCTATCCCTGCCTCTGTGGAATGCAGCACTTGTGAGAGTAGGCCCTGCACCTAGTCTGGAGAGCACGATAGAGCTGGCCTGTTGGAGTGCGTCCAGGTGAGCCAGCCCAAGGGTGAGAGAGTGGGAGAGGGGGCCTCACCACTCATCTGCCATTAGGTGTGGGTGCAGGGGTGATGTCCTCTCCCTTATGCCCTGCTACCTGCAGTGGCCAGGAGAGCTGACTTTGGGGTCATGAGAACAGGAGAGCTATCCCTGTCCCTCACTGGCTAGAGCACTCAGGAGAAAGTTTCCTGTACCCCACCTGGATAATATAGAGGGGCTGGCCCTGATAGCAAAAGCAGGAGCCACCCCCAAGGGTATGAGAGTGGGAGAGCTGGCCTAGCCCCTCACAGACTACAACACTTGGGAGACTGGGCTCTGAACCTTGACTGGGCAGCACATTGGAGCTATTCTGGAGGCATGGGTGCAGGTGAGATGGTACCGAGGGCATGAGAGCAGGAGAGCTGACCCTACCTCCTTGCTGAGGGAGGCATTGGGTGGCCTAGCTGGAACAGTGCTGGAGAGCTCACCCTGGTAGTGAGAGCCAGCTGGCTGACCAGTCAGCTACCACTTAGGCCCAGATCTGGAGCCCTACATGACCTACCCACAAATCTGTATTATCTGAAAACTGTTGGAATGTGTGGAAGGGCCAGTCCTGCTGTTCCAAATCTGCAAGATTGGCACAGGGCAACGATAACCAGAGGGAATCCAGATGAGGATCCAATATTAATGGTATCATTGAAGCCAGAAATAAGCCAGACTGATGATTCATTGTAATGAACATTTGTAAGTGAAGATGTGTGGACAGAGGGATCTATACTGTGGGACACTGAAGTGGAAGTTTCCGGTTTCTTTGAAGACTCTGTTTGTTATGTCATGATATTTTCTGGTTGTATTTTCTGGTTATGAAGTTTCTGGTTTCTTTGAAGATGATGTTATGTTGTGTTATTTTGCTAGAAGCTGTCTTGTGAGAGGGCATATGATGTTTTGCTGTGAGCTGTCTTGTTCGAGGGGCGTGATTTTGGCCAGCTGAAAACAGCTGTAGGTGGACTCTGAGGAGAGGAGGTATATAGAAGCCCACAGGCAGTGAGATAATGCTTTTTGGATTGATACAGCTTCGTAGATCTTTGTTCTTTGACACTTCACCTAGCAGAGAGAAAAGTTCCAGAGAACGTCTCAGGGCAATCCAACTGAGTCTTGTGGCTTTCATTGACTTGTTCTGATTCAGTGGAGTCTTGCTGCTTCTGTTGAATCTGCTGATCCGTGCTGCTGTCCGGTGTTGGCATTTGGACGGGACTGCTGGTATTGAGACACGAAGAGTGGACTCGCTCCAAGGAACTCCATATAAAAAGGTCCACAACCTCCTTTTCCTAATGACCTTCCTTCTCCCCTGTCTTTGGTCAGTGGGTAAGGGAAGGGAGGTAGAAGCCTTGAAGAACCCTAAAAAGTAAGTTTGCTGTAAAATCTAAGCCTACAGGACACACTGTGACTTACTCCAGCTTCCGTGGTGAGATGTTTTCTAGGCTTTGTTGTTGTTGTTGTTGTTTGTTTGCTTGTGTGTTTTACTTTAGCAGGGACAAAGGGTGAAGGGTTGATATGAAGAGACAGTGAGATGAGCAGGGCTGGAGTACATAATGTGAAACTCAAAAAGAATTAATTAAAAGTGTTTTGTTTTGTTTTGTTTTTTAAGAGTAAATTCAGTGAATTTTTTTTTAGGAAGATGAAAGTCAGAAGGAGCTATATTCCAAATGCATGCCGTGGGATTGCTAAGGAAACGCACACAGGCCCCAGACAACACTGTGCACCTGTATGTACGCAATGGGATTGCGGCAGAAAGGCCGAGGGACCAGACATGCTGTACACCTGTAACTACTGCAGGAGTTCCTGGAGGCAACCAGCAAAATGATTTTCCAGGGATGGGAGCAACAGGGCCAAACTAGTCATTGACTTCAATTTTTCCCCAGTGCAATGAATCTGAGGAAAACAACAGTAGAAGGCGGTGAAGAGTCTTGGAATGTACAGTCTGTATAGGACTGGGGCGCTGGTGGTTCCCTAAAAATGGAGGAACATCCCATTTGGAGTACTGCACCTCACTTCACAGACAGTAAAGTAAGGTTGAACAGGCGCTCTAAAAGATACGTAACCAAGGGTTATCAAACATCAAAAACAACAAAACAAAAGATTTTGTAATAACATTCAACAAGTCCTCAGAGAAAGTACAAAACAGAAGGAATAAGAATAAAGAAGATAAGTAATTGGGAAAATATTTATATTTTCATAGTCTAGTATAAAAGAACATTCTGAAAATATCCATAAGTGGTAGCCAAAGCAAAGGAAAAAACTAAGCAAAAAGAGCAGGCAAAACACAACATAAAAGTATAATTCATAAAAGGGAAATTAATCTAATTTAATCAGTTCTTGTGCCTCTCTTTGCCACCTCATTACTAAGGAGCTAATGGGAAGTCATCTTGTTCCTGGACAAACTAGAGAGAACACTTAGAGGCCACATTCAGCCTCAGGGACTCTGGGCTGCCAGAGCTGGTCTACCACAGGGCACTGTGAGAACAGACATTTCTCCAACCAAAAAGCCACAAGCCAAAACGAGGTACAAACTGATCTTAACCTCAAATTCTGTTTCCCTCTGAATAGTTATTTCTGTTGGGTCTTGGTTTTTGTTTTTAATGTAGAAGGGTAAAATGGTAACAATAAAAAGCCATGGGTAAAAATCCTCACCATTTATTGGAGAGAGAGAGAAAGAGAGAGGACCAGCTTTTTCTAAAGATTCAGGTGTCTCTCGAATTGTTAAAGATAAGTGGGAACTTAAAAAAAAAAACCACTATATGTCAAGCACATTCAGGGAACTTGGGTGTCCCATCAGGGACTGATAGGGAAACAGGTGCAGAGGAGTGAAACCTCACACATGATGGTACCGGACTGGCAGATGGCATAGCTGTTCTGAAGATCCAGATCTCCTGGACCCCAGGGTGGCATTTTTAACCACTCTAAATTACCGTTTCAAGTTTATTGGATGCTGTGGCTCTGGGCCTGCAGCCGAAAACACTACAGACATGATTTTACCTTTCTGAGGAACAGGGAATTCTATGGGGAAAGCACAGGGAAATGTTTAAATGCATAGTTGTGGCTCCTAGTTCACTGACAGGTAGTTTAGCTCAATAGATTAAAAAGAAATCTATAGGGCCTGGAGACATAGCTCAGCAGTTAAGAGCACTGACTGCTCTTCCAGAAGACCTGCACCAGCAAGATCCATGTGAAGGCTTACAACCGGCTGACATTCAAGTCCCAGGGTATCCAATGCCTTCTTCTGGCCTCCATAGACACTAACACACACATACGGTACACAGACATACAGGCACACAAAACACATACACATAAAACTAATAAGTAGATTTAAATATTTTTAAATGAAAAGAAACCACAACCTACAATGTATAGGCTAAACAATTGCAACAAGAGCAACCTGTTGTGTCTAGAACGTACAGTGTCTCCACCATGAGATGGGTTGCTTATGTGGTAAAGAATTATCCATCCCCGAAGGAAGGTCTGACCTTTGCCCCTAGCTCTAAGAAATGGTCTCTAAGCTTTTGGAATGCCACATGGCAGAAGGTCTTTATTTCCCTCTACCTTTGGTAGCAGTGGACAGCCATGTGGTTTCAGCTCAACTTCTGTAGGGACTGAAAACTAAAAGTAAGCTAAGTGGGCCATCAACTGTATCTCTGTGACCAATTCACAGGCCCAGCTCTGGACTTGCAGGATAGCAGGCTCCCTTGGTTGGCAGTGGTCAGTGCATGCTGCCACAATGCAGGGTGGGGCAGCACTATCCACAGCATCCCTTGTAGCTCCCCAGGGCTACTCCCATGGCCCATACAGTGCTTGGCTGGTCCTAATCTGCAGTTCTTCACAGTGATGAACCATAACCATGAGAATATCTGTCTGGATTTCATGAGTCCACTGAATCTTTGAGTTTGGGAGTGGTTTTAAATTCTCTTCTGATACTGGCTGTGTGGTGATGTGGGTTTCTCTGAATTGGTGGTTCTCATGACTAGTTCCGGAAAACACAACTTCTAGTCTTCAATAAATCATATGAAATAAATGGGAACATGATCTAACCCTCTCACAAAGAACAATACACAAGATAATACAACTGAGACAATGTATTTGTCAGCACTCTGTGATCCATAAATCAATAGACTTGTTATTGTTGGTTGTATGCTGTTTCAAGGAGTTTCAGGGAGGTTAACTTTTAGCTTATTTGGAGAAGGTAACAGTTCCATCATGGACACTGCAGACATTGATTTCCATATCTACTAATTACTAAGGTTTGGGGCAGGCAGGTTATTTAATCTCTAAGGTTTTTTAATCTTCATGAGCCTTGTCTACAAAGTAATTTAGATTGCAAAGTTGATATAAAAAACTAAGACTTTATCTAACTCATTTTACTGTTATTGATTAGTTTTTATTGTCATTGATTTTTACTATCAATCAACTGTGTAGGTATAAAGAGTGTTGGGTGCACAATGGCATATTTTTTGCATAAAATCAACATCTCATTAAACTTTTGTTTTCATTGCTGCTGTGTCAGAATATTAATAAGATAGCTATATTAACAAAGTATAACTTTAAAACCTTAGATTTCCACCTGGTTACCCTTAATAAGGATGGCACTTATCTTGTTTTGTTTCTATTTAGACACATAGAAGCTAGTTGGTTGGTGTTTGGCTGATTAAGTTACTCATATCCATTCGAGATAATAATCAAAAGTGGGTTCTAATGAGAATTCATAAAATTATATAATAAAAATAGAATCACAGAGGGTTGGCGAATAGTGTAGACAGTTGGACCCCCTCATGGCTGCCAGTCCTGTTGTGTAGGAGATTGGAGCAGTCACTTCCATGACTGCCGTGGGACATCCCATGCCACATAGATCCTATCCTTCATTGCCCTCCACCTACTCAATGAAACTGTGGGCTTCTTATCTCAGAGGAAGGTCTGCATGGCTGACTTCAGGGTACAGGCTCTTGATAATTGAGCCCAGTTTAGACCTGGGTTGTTGTAAATCCATTCACTTTCGGCTGGATGAGAGTTACTAAGAACCAGTGGGTTTCATGTGTATATTCTCCCTGCTCTCACTAGCATGAGATGAATGTTACCTCATTCTGCTGGTTAGAGCTAGGGCTCTGATCATAATGGTGGTGACTGTTCTCATCTGCTGACCTATGAGTGCACGAAGTTCAAAGCACTGTAGATCAATGGGGCTCTTGGTGTGTGTCTTTACAAAATAGTTCACCTTAGATTATCATCAGCTTTAATCGTTGAGTGCCCAGCATTCCCTGGAAGAAGACCCCTGTGAGTCATTGGGGGGTGGTAAGTGGAGCCTTCTTTCTTCTAACCTGCTATGGTTTGGAAATAGTTTAAGGATGCCCTTCTAGTATTTCTCTTTTGGAAACTTAGTCCCCAAGGTGATAATGTAAGAGGCAGTGAGATGGAGCCTAACAGGAGGTCTTGAAGTCATGAGGAATGTATCTTAGATGGAATTAATATAGTCTTCAAGGGACAGCAGTTATGCTCTGGCTTCTTTTCTATTAACTGTTTTTCCCTCTTATCTCTCAGTTCCCACCATGATGCCACCTGTCATGAGTTTGGACTGTGTCATGCCATTTGGACTTTTAGCTTCCCCAACTGCTACCTAAATAAGTAGCTTTTCTTTATAAGTTTTCCCAGTTTCTGGTATTTTCTTATAGTAATGGAAAATGGATGAACAGACACTCCTTAGGTGTCAGAAATGTATGCTTCTCATAGGGGAACAGACAGCGCTATATAAAGGGCTCTGGTTTAGTCTCTATACTGTGTCTCTTTAAGGATGGCAGGATTTCTAGGGTAGTGTGACCATAATGGCACGTCAGTTATATCTTCATATGATCATAATTGTTCTGTGTAAATTCAGCAACTTTGAAATGGTATATGATATATGAGTTGGTATGAATGGATTGCCTAATCATCAAAACTATTTTTCTGTGAAATGGGTACTCAGGCTGAATACTGTGTTCTGTGGGAACTTACCCAAGTCAGACATTCTGTAAGTCCCCAGAGGTGTTGCTGGCTGGGGCTCTGAGAGGTAAAAAAGCAATTCTATACTCTAAATTGGTCTTTTTCCTACAAAGCTTAACTGCTGAGCATTCTAGAAGAGAAGGGGTCCTGCCTACTCTTCTTCCCATCAAGCTGTTGGCCTCAAGGTAGAATGTCATTGAGCCTGGCCTCTGATGATGGCAGGTTAGACGCTCATAGATGGCAATGGCTAAATCAGCTTTGGTGATGAGATATCCTATTGAGCCTACGTGTAGCCTTTGTCTTGGCTAGAGTTCTCTTCTCTCTTCTAGTGTACAGATCCCACATAGGTTGTGATAGGTGTGAGGGACACTACTGCAAATATGGCAGAGCCATGGACACCAGAGCCTTGGCATCTTACTCATGGTGTCTGACCTGACCTGACATGTTGCAGGCTTCCGTTACTGTTGCTGGTCTTTTCTGTTTAATGCTTGAGTGGTTCTGACAACCTCCCATTCAAAATGGACAATCCTAGATGCACAGTTACTAGGTGTTCTGATCGCGCTTTCTACCTCTCACAAAACCATTAACATGGTGGAAGGGATGTTCTCATAAGGAATCTGGATCCTCTGCTGCAAATGGGACGCCTTGTTCCAGACATCTGAGTGCTTATAACTCTCCCAGTTGGGCTTGCCACATTGCAGCTTTTCCTATCACAGACAGCTTCAACACCGTGGGGCTTCCTGAGTCACATGGGCTTAGCATTAGAGCTATTTGCTCCGAAGCTTAAATTAACACTCAGAGCTGCAGTGTTCTGTGTCATTCTGTAGGGACTGGAAAGGTTTACCAGATGGGAAATGGGTCACGTCAGGATCCAAATGGCACCAAGTACACGCGTCTACCTTTGTAGAAAGGAAGCAAGAATCACAAACTTGTCTTTCCCTTTGGAGAGAATGCTCCAGCTGTCTCCTGAGCACTGCACTTCTGTAGCTTTACTCGAGGGCTGATCTCTGGGGTTTTCTCACATGCTGGGAACGTAACTGCCTTTCCGAGGCTGAAACGATTACCTTCCTCGTAACTCATAGTGTCCACTCAGTATGTTGTCTTCAGTATAATGGATCAGTCAACTTCTGGGTAGATGTTCAAATACAAGGGTATGATCGAGGATAAAGGAACAGAGTTGAGCAAAAACTTCAAATGAAGATTCTTGTCGGTAAGAAGGGCATTTCCCACCAGGCAAAAATCGTGTGGTTCTCACTATACAGAGCCTGGAAATGCTGAAAGCTGTGGCCTCTGGAACATATTTCTGTAAGCCTCTTGGGGTGACTGCAGCAGGCTGTCAGATGGCAACACTGCCTGCAGCAAAGAAAGGGAACCCTCCCATGGCTGAACCAGTAAGTTTCATAGGGGGTGATATGTGTTTCATTCTATGTGTTTTTCTGTATTCCCCAGATTTTCTAAAGTAAACATATATTGTCTCTGATAAAAAACAAAACAAACAAACAAACAAACAAACAAACAAAAAACTAAAAATTTTATAGCTGTATTCCAAAAATGGTTTTGGGAACCGCACTATTTCATAGTGACATCTTGTTTGCTGTTTCGTTTTCCTGTTTGGAACTGAAGATTGAACACGAGATCTTGCACACGATACGTAAGTGCTATACCACTGAGCTACACCTTTAGTCCTGAAGCATCTGTAATAGATCTTTGACCAAGTCTGACTTTTAAGTCAGGTCTTGGAGGTTTTTTGTTTTTTGTTTTGTTTTTAAATTTTTTTATCTAGTTTGTATGTGCATGGGGGTGCATGGGGGCCTTGCGTGCCAGCTTGCCTGTGCATACATGTATGTGCAGAATTCACGGAGGCCAGAAGAGGGTGCTGGATCCCCAGGACCTGTAGTTAACAACTGTCTATAGAGCAGATATGTGGTTGCTAGGAATTGAACCTGGGTCCTCTGGAAGAGCATCTGGTGCTCCTAACTACTGAGCCATCTCTCTAGGCCCAACTTTTACATCTTAAAAAGTGATTTAGCACCATTTTAATCTTGTTTACAATTTTTAGTGCTGTGGTTTGGGAGAGGTCTTTAGTGTTCTGTCCTTTTTTTTTTTTTCCCTGACTATTTTAGAAAATATAAAGGTTGGTGAGATGGTTCAGTGGGTAAAGGTGATTGCTCAAGAATGACAAGATGAGTTGGCTAAATGGCACCCACGTGATGGAAGGAGAGAACAGGCAACACGAATAAATTAAAAAAAGAAAATATGGAATATTGCATATTTTATAAAGAAACTATCAAAATGACACCCCTAACCCTAACACCACTGATCAAATGTTACTAATATTTTATGGTATTTTTTGTCATGCTTCCTCCCCACTTTTTTTTTTCCCTCAAAAAGTTAAGATGAAGGGAGTCCATTCTCCCACTTGGCTTTTTCACTGAACAGGGTGCTTTTATTTGAAAGAAGTGTTTCTGCCCTAGAAAAAGGAAATAGGTGTGGGCCTAGAAGTTTCCATCAGACATGGAGGTCGAAGAGTAGATCAGCCAGCCACTGCAAATGTTGAGATGGGAATCCTGTGTTCAAGCAGAATAACTGATGACAGGTGACTCACAGGGGAGAAAACAGTCACAGCCCACAGTCACACCAAAGGTCACGCTCACTACCGTGGGTGGAACGCAAGGACCTGTATATATGTACATATCACACATATATGTGTATGTATCTGGAAAAACATTTCAGACATTCATTTCGTTCATTTCCGAGAACCAGGATCACCTTGTGGCTGGTGGAGCTGTGTGCTAGCAACAGACCATGGGCTGATCAGACAGTCTAGAGTATCCAAAACAGGGCTGCTGAGTGAGCACCGCACACCCCCAGGCTTTTCACAGAAGGCTAGCCTACTGAGAACAAAGACTATTCTCACCATGCCAGGACTGGAAAAATTAAGGGCTCTGCCTTAGGAAGTTTTTTTTTTTAATAACCATCAATCAGAGGAGGGAGTTCTGTAAGTGAGAATCAAAGCAAAGTATCTTTACTGTGCCTTCAAGGGGTTCTCAAGTATGGGAGTTACACATTGAATAAATTTGGCCATGTGTCAGTAATTGTTGGATTGAGTGATAAAAACATTGTGGGGTTTTCCCATGCTTTGTATGCTTTTCAATTACATAATCAAAAATGTTCCATCTGTTTGTAGCAATAACTCAGAAGCTCTGGGGCTTTTTATCAGCCCTAATGAGCAGCTTATGTCCAGTGTCCAGAATAGTCCTTCCACATTCCATGTTTTTTTAAAATGCCAGCTTGGTATACATTAATGCTTTTAAACAGAGATTCCAGCTTTTAGCCTCCTCCTGTCCAATATGCGCATGAACTTCAGCGTTGAGGCATGGTCTTGACCTAGTGTGGATTGTAAGGTGAAGGCCTTCTGTTGTGGTGAGTTTTCCATTCTTCATGAGAAACCTTAGTGTAGCAGAGCTCATTGACATAGTGGTGACAAAGAGGACAGGATCAGGGACATGAGATAGGAGCAGAGCACAGAGAGAGCTTGGCTCATCTTCTTTTATGCTCATCCCTGGCCTCCTCTTTACAGAATGCCACCAACATATTTTGTGCATGGATTGCCACCTGTATTCTTCACAAAGTATCTCAAGACTTTAAAAGTATGATATTTCCTAGCCTGGGCTCTCTGGAGCATTTGTGGTTCTCATGGACCAGGGCACAAGTAGAGCTTTAATTTCTTCTGGAATTATCATCTCAAGGGAAAAATGTGACTTTAATGTCCTTCATGTAAGCACAGATGATATCCATTGTTCTCATTTGCTGGCTGTTTACTACTGTGAGAAGCATTAATATAAAACATCTCACCACAATCTTATACGCCCATTTAAAAATGAGAACCTTGGTCTGGGGATGTGCTCAGTTGGTAGGATGTTTACCTAGCAAAGACTTTCTACAAGTTAAGAGTGGAAGTGTGATTCACAGAACACTGATTCATAAGCCCCTGGGTGATGATGAATGGAAATACTGAGCTACTTTGTCATAGAAAACAGGACAGTGGTGTGTTAGCTATTACATGCTATGCACCTCTCCCACCCTATTCCTACATTAAAGCAAGCCCCTTTCCCAAAACATGGGTATTTATGCAGTAGGTCATGAGGCTGGACCCCTCATGAATGGAAATCAGTACCATGTGGATTCTTTTGATATCTGAAGACACAGCTAAACAGCCTATTTGCAAACAAAAGGCTTGCACAGCCAACACAACCGAAATCTTGAAATTCCCAACACTGAGGACTGTGAGAAATGAATTTCTGATGTTTAAGCTACCTGGTTTATCATATTCTTAACAACAGCTCAAACTGATTGAGATAAGGTATTAACTAAAGGGAAAAGAAAGCCAGTGAGTGGTTTTCCTCATTGATGCACGTAATTATTCCCAGACAATTCTACATGGGCCTCTTTCCTCTCTATCTGTCTTGCAGAACCAGTGACCCTCTGTTCTGAACTCTCTTCAAGAACATTTTTGATAGCCTTGGATGACAAAGATCGTATTTTTCCTTAAATCAAAAGACATTTATTTACTTTCCAGTAAACAAGCTATTGTCTTCATCTGAAACAAAGGCAGTTTGTTCCTTTTCAAAGATGTGGGTTCCCTAAACTTGGGGTTCTTCTACAGCACTCTACCGCCACCTCTGCAGGCATTGGCTGGCTCTCTCTATGTTGTCTTGCAGGATTTGAGGCTCAGAGAAGGAAGATAAATATTCTGAAGCACATGTGTGCTGACTGTTCAATAGCTTAGTTGATCAACAGCTGAACAGCACTGGAAACAGGCTGGACTGACCACACAGTACACAGAACACTGCACCCAATAAGGCAACATACATTCTTAGGCACCCATGAAGATTCATGAAGATTCTACTAGCACCCATGTTTGACATCACAAAACAAACTTCAATACAACCAAAAGGATGGAAACTAATCTTTTAAAGATTTATTTACTTATTTATTTAATGTATATGAATGCTCTATTTGCCAGAAGAGGGCATCAGATCCCAGTATAGATGGTTGTGAGCTACCATGTGGTTGCTGGAAATTGAACTCAGGACCTCTGGAAGAGCAGAACAGTGCTCTTAGCTGTTGAGCCATCTCTCCAGCCCGAAATAAAATTTCTTATTGAAATTTTAATGAATATAATGAATGTAGAAATTAACAGCAAAAGATCCAGGCTTGATAACAGCACTTGGGAAGCAGAGTTTAAGGCCAATGGGTTAAAAAAGAAAATCATAAGGGAACTCTTCCATATGATTAAAAATGAAGATATAACACATCCACACAGTAGTCCTTCAGGGAGAATTTATAGGTGCAAATGCCTGTATAAGAATAAAATTTCAACATCGCAAGAGGAAGAAAACAGGGAACAGGACAGGAACCTACCACAGAGGGCCTATGAAAAACTCTACCCAGCAGTGTATCAAAGCAGATGCTGAGACTCATGGACAAACTTTGGGCAGAGTGCAGGGAATCTTATAAAAGAAGGGTGAGACAGAAAGACCTGGAGAGGACAGGAGCTCCACAAGAACAACAGAACCAAAAAATCTGGGCACAGGGGTCTTTTCTTCGACAGATAATCCAACCAAGGACCATGCATGGAGATAACCTAGAACCCCTGCACAGATATAGCTCATGGCAGCTCAGTCTCCAAGTGGGTTCCCTAGTAATGGGAATATGGACTGTCTCTGACATGAACTCAGTGGCTGGCTCTTTGATCACCTCCTCCTGAGGGGGGAGCAGCCTTACCATGCCACAGAGGAAGACAATGAAGCCAGTCCTGATGAGACCTGATAGGCAAGGGTCAGAGGGGAGTACCTCCCCTATCAGTGGACTGGGGGAGGGGTATGGGAGGATAAGAGGGAGGGAGGGTGGAATTGGAAGGGGGTTGAGGGAGGGGGCTACAGCTGGGATACAAAGTGAATTAACTGTAATTAATAAAAAATAATTTTTAAAAAATTTAAAAAAATGCAATTTCAGCCAGGCAGGGTGGCCCATGCCTGTAATCCCAGCACTCTGGGAGGCAGAGCTCTGTGAGTTGAAGGCTAACCTGGTTTACAAAGTGAGTCCAGGACAGCCAAGGCTACACAGAAAAACCCTGTCTTGAAAAAAAAAATAATAAAAAGAAAATAAATCTCATCTACACAAACAAAAAAACACCCAAACCACCTCACAGCAATAGACTTCTCTACTTCAAGAGATGTAAGGGAAAACTAAACCTCTAATAGAAAAAAAGAAAACAGTAAAGGTAAATCAACAAATCTAGTTCTTTGGAAAGATATACAAGAATTGCCAAATCTAAATTGACAGACTGCTAAAGAGAGAAGGTGAGAGGGAGAGAGAAATGTAACTTTTAATCGGCTGAGTCAATTGATGTCTTGGAGGCTTACTGCTTCTGTCTGCTAACGTAGGCCTAGTACTGGAAGCTTCTAGCCTCCATACACTCTAACCAAGGCCTAGAATGTTTTCAGACCCTAAGACTGCTGAATAAGCTGACCCTTTCTAGCTTTTTCTGAACGCTGCATGGCTGTTTCACCTCAGCTGTTCTGGTTCAAGCTTCTCTTCAAAGCTGACTGATTTAATTTGGCTTCTTTCAGCTTCACACTAAATTGCTCTGCTTGGCCTCAAACTAACTCTAGCACTCTGTTCTAATTTTCCAGCTCCTTCTGTCTTCACCAGTGTCTAGCTTGTTGTCTCTGAAACCTATCTCTGTAAAACTGTCCTGGTAAAATGGCCTCCTCTCCCTCAACTGAACTGCCTGAACAGCACTGAGCAGAATTAGGAGATCTGCAAGTCTCTATCTCTTGAGTGCTGGGATTAAAGGTGTATACCACCACAGGAGGAAAGAAATTGGTGCTAACATATAAAGTCAGAATAAACAGTAACAATGTGGCAATTCTACACAACATAGGCACAAACATCTATAAAACTGCCATTATACTGATCCTTTAAAAAACAACAGCAATTAAAACCATGACCCACTCAGGCAGTGGTGATATTGCAGACAACAGTTCTTCCTGTATGAGAATTAGGAAAATTCAGGTCTTTCTGCACATGGGACTTAGGGGAATTTAGTCATTCAGTATCAGCTAGATGCCCTGTGTAAGCCTCTCCAGTAAACTCTGGTAAGTGGCTAATTTCAGATTATGAGCACTCAATTTAGGGACCCTGGAGTATTTACTTAGGAAAATAGGCCTACATGACTGTACATTAGGAACCTATAAGGATATGCTTTCCACCTGCTTGAAAAGCATGCTCAGATGCCATTAGTGCATGGCGTGTGTTAAGAACTGCCTTCGGTCCATTTGAGTATATAGCACTGTCAAGGGGCCCTGCTTGCTGTTCTTTTTATGAGGAATGGTAAAATCAACCTAAGCCCCTGTGCTAATTTTATGTCAACTCAACAAAAGCTAGTTATCTGAGAGACCTTCAGTTGAGAAAATGCCTCCGTAAGAGCCAACTGTAGGACATTTTACTTAGTGACTGATGGGGGAGGGCCCAGCCTCACTGCAGGTGGTGCCAACTCTGCAGTGGTTTGGGGTTTTATGAGAAAGCAGGCTGAGCAAGCCACGAAGAGCATGCCAACAAGCGGCATCCCTCCATGGGCTCTGCATCAGCTGCTGCCTCCAGGTTCCAGCCTTGTTTCCTTTTCTGTCCTGACTTCTTTCAGTGATGGACTACCACCTGGAGGTGTAAGCCGAACCAACACTTTCCCCCCTACTTGCTTTTGGATGTGGTACTTTATCACCGCAATTGAAACCCTAACGAGGACAGCTCCACTAGATGACTTCTGGAAATCCAAACTCTTATTTCTGTCAGCCACAGGGGCTGTATTCAGGGGGTCACATTTAGTTTCCAGGCTGCTTTCTTCCTGGGACGAGATCTTCAGACAACACAGATGTGAAAATTCCAAAAGAAAATCAAGCAAAGACTTGTAGGTAGCAAGAGACAAACACCACCAAAGAAGCTTCCTGTTTGTAAAATATCCTTCAACCTTCTTCCCTCCTCCCCAGCGCTGGGAGTTTCTGCTTTCTACCTTAGTTTCAACCATGTTCATCAATCTTGCTGATAACACTCAGACCTCTGGGGTCCGGCCTTCAACTTATCCCACGCGATGCAGGATTTCTGCCTTGAAAAACACCTGTGACCAGCATACAGGATTTAGTAAAAGATGTCATCTTTCTAGGGACAGCTATTCCCTGAAGGTGGGGAGGATGTGGCTATATATGTTAATATAGAATATTAATTAAATATTCACTAAGGATGAACCAATAAAAAGAAAGTTATGGGAAAGAGGCTAATAAAGATCTCTCCCAAGGGTAGGGTAGTGGGGGAAAAACCCTCAAAGCGAGGAGAAATAGTCCTTGTTAGGAGGAAGGTCTTCTCCTGGGACAGTATGAAAAGTGACAAAGGTACAGCTGAGATGCATTTATAGGTGCCTGGGAGTGGTGGTGGTGAGGAGTTTACTCAAGCAATGACTGCCATTTGCTCAGTAAAGTCAGAATCAAAGTCCTTTGCCGAACAGGGCAAATTAGCGGAGGCCTGTGTATTGTGGCCTTCATCACCTGTGTTTCCAAAGTATGTGATTTTTTTCCACATCACTCACGTTTGTGTAATATCAGAGGAGAAACATGGTGACTGGGTAAGAGTGGGAGATACCGGCACTTGAGTGTTCCACAGTATTAGCACATTTGTATTTCATGCTAAAGGAATTTGCACATTCGTGCTGTTTACAATTTAGCATGTGCACACTGTAATGGGCTGTTTCCAGGTCTAAATGGTATTGGAGTGTAGGTTGATATAGCAGATACCAAACTTAGCATTTCATGAGGTGTCTCATCCTGGATGTCCACAGAATGGAAAGAACAGATGAGGAGGCAACAGATCTAAAGGACCTAGCTGATCACCTGAGTAGAGGGGCAGGTAAGCTCTAAAATGACGGATGCCTGTTATGTCCAGCCTTCCCCGGAACATTTACAGCTGTGGAGAAGAGATGCAGTTCTCTTAAGGTCTTAATCCACTTTTCCAGACTGCCAGCTCTCTGAGCAAACACATCTTCCAAGAGTCAATTTTGTCTCTTCCAAGAAACTTTGTAGTCACAGCACAAAGCCTCGTATTTGTTAAACAGAGCAAGATGCTATCTAAGGGAAGGTGGGACTGAAAGAAAACTGGGTACTTCCAAGTGGATATGCATAAAATGTGAGGCATTAGGATTAAAATATACAATAAGAAGTTGCTGACTAGGGGCACACTATTCTTGGGGCTATCATTCAGAAATAAGCTTTAAATCACAGCATGTGAGCAGGGCAGGGTGACAGGAGAGTTGTAATTCAAGGCTAGCCTCAGATGAGTAAATGACATAAATTACAATGTTCTACGGTATGATTAACATGAACTGTTTTTGTGCACTGATAAAAAAGTACTGGCACTGGAGTGAGGAACCCCGACGCTACAGGATCTAACTGATGATCTACAGTGACAGTTTGATGTTTCCATTGTGGCCAGCTAGGGAAACTGAGGAAGGGTATGCTAAAGTGCAATAGGCTTCCAAGAGGATGGAATGTGGTGTGACTAAGTTGTGAGGAAGAAAAAGAAACATTTAAATATCTCACTACAAGTAATTTTAATTCTAACACTGACATCAACATATACTTTTAATAAATATCACAAATTGCTCATGTTATAAAAGAACCATTTTTTTAAACCTAGAATGTGAGGGAAAATGTAGATACTGGCAAGCAGGAGACAAAAAAAATACCACCTCAGTGTTTGCCTCTGATGGTTTAAAATCAACACATGATACTAAAGCCTCAAGTGTAATTTTGTGTGCGTGCTGCAGACAACTGTGGAGGTTGGAGGGCACCTTCAGGCACTTGTCCTCATTCCTACCTTGAGATAGGGTCTCTTGTTTGCTGTTGAATACATCAGGCTAACTGGCCCATGATCGTGATCAAGTTTTCTTCCTATACTAAAAATTTATAGCGGTAATGGAATAAATCTTCATTAATGGCATACTTCGATACTATGCTGTGCAGAGGAAAGAAAAGCTCCAGTAACACTTTCCCTTTTTAGAAGACACATTGTCCTTCTGGTTACATGGGATCTGCCTCTAATCTGGCATCATGTCATAGTACAAAATTAGCAGTTACAAAGAACTATATAGCCTTCTAAAAGAGATCCACCAATCAATTATCAGGAAAAATGTGTTTGCTTTCCTTTCTTTCTGACCGGAGAGTTTTCTTAAGCTACATTATTATGTGCTAGTTGGAAAAAAAAATGGAGGTAAATATTCTTACTTTCATGTTCAGTCACTGTTTGTAGGTGTCTGGAACAAAACCCGAGAAAAGAACTATTCTTTAAAAACAAGACATTCAGAGGACTGAGCTACAAGGTTCATATTTAACTTCTAAGCAGCAAGGATTAAACTGCAGAACACTGATAACAATAACGGAAAATAGTTTATCTTTTTTTTTTTCAATGCAGTTTATTCAGGAACCTTGAACAATCATCTGACCCTGGGGAAAACCAGCCCACAGCTTAAATAGCCTCTGGGTAGCCAACCCCAGCATGCCACGTGGGCAATGCAGATAGGTCCACATACATGGAAGCAAGCCAGATCCTCAGCCTTAGCCAAATGTGGAGTTGTTCGTGACAGAGAGCACTCACCATAGGAAGGTGGAAGGTGGAAACCAGCTCCATCTTTAAGGCGCGGCATTACGCAGCTCTCTACAGTTCCCCCTTTTTGTTTTAGACAAATAGTTTATCTTAAATGTCAGTCTAAATAAAAAAAAGCCTCTCATGATGAACTAGAAATTATCCAGTTGTTTATTTTTATTATATAGCAGAGATAATGAACATATTAAAAAGAAAAACTAATTTTATACCAACACCATTCAGAAAGTAGAAATCACCTTCTCATAAAGCTGTGGCTCCTTTCCCTTTAACCTAAGTTTAGTTCAAGGAAGACATTTATACAATTATGCAATTAACGTTAGCCTATACATAGTAATTAAATCATTCAAAGCCTCAATATAGTAGCTAATTTTTTGAAAATGACTTTTTAACACAACCTACTTTGCAAAGTAAAAAATATTTTATTTTATGTGCTATTACCAACTATCTTCTTTGAAAATTCCTCTATGTGAGTATCAGAACATATTTATTTCTCTTTATTTTCATTTTCTATTTTTGTGTATACCTTAGAAAAGTAAAAATCACATAAACATTGTCAACTATTATGTTTCTAAACTCAAGTAACAGATTACAACCTAAGTATTTAATTTCTACAATGACTAACCTTTAAAACTCAAAAAATTGCTTCCCATGTAATTTTAAAACTGCACTATAAAATGCCTATTTATGCGTGGCAACATGTAAAGGATAAAATGTATAGAACCTGAACGTAAAAGGTGGCCTGGCTCTATACATAGAAAAATAGGTGCAGTCTGACTCCAAATGTAGCCTGGCATTATCTAAAGTCTGATGAGAAGGCTCAAAGCACAGCCAGATGACCAGACTATAAAGACCCGAAGCAATGGGCTGGCCAAGGGCTTACCAGGCCCACGATGATTACCAGGCAGAACTGCTGGTACAAAACACGTGCCAGAAATGAAGAGTCACAAATGGGAAGGCAGTCTCCTAACAGTACACACTGCTGTACTCTTAATTCAATTACATCCATAAGCACAAAGTGTTAATGTGTCACTTAACTCAACATCTTTGGTTTTCAAAGAAATATACTTTAAAGAATAAAAATACATCAATCTGCACTAAGTCATACTCATGCTAAATAAAGTTTACTTAACAGCTGAAGGTCAACATTCCAAGTGTGTAGAACTATCTTCAAAGAACACGGAATGTAACAATGCTTAGTTCAGCTTAGATATCATCAATGTCTTCATCATCATCTCCAATATCATCAAACTGGATTTCATCATCATCCCCAGTACCAAACGTGTCCGTTTCGTTGATTTTAGCATGTTCTGGAAGTTCTCCATATGCCTTCAGACTTCTTGCTTCATCTGCATTATACTTTAAGATTACATCAGCTTTGTTATCTTGATAGTCTCGTAGACCAATCAATATAATGTCTGAGGTATTTATCCAAACCTTTTTTCTCAACTTTCCTCTGATGTGGCATAGCCTCTTCACACCATCAAAACACATTGCTTCCAACCGTCCATTTCCCAGCATTTTGATCACCTGCGCATATTCTTGCCCATCCTCTTTAAACACCAACTCTCTTTTTTCAGATTCATTTTCATTTTTACCTCGGCGCCTGTTTTTGCCTCCTTTGCCTTTATTCTTTGGCATGATGGTAAGGGCAACCACAGGAAATAGCTGATATGACTCTTTTCCAAGAGCTACCACTAGGATGGGCGACAGTAAGTATCTAACAGCAGTAGATATGAAGCAACTGTGTAGCTGCTACTGGAGCTTTCTGGTAAATCATAAGAATAGAAGATCCACAGGCAGCAAACAGTATTCCAGAGACCTGGCTTCTGCTGGCTGAAAAAACAAAAATACTTTTAGTAAAAATTCCTTGTAAACATTAAGTCACTGTGGAGAGGAAGCTGGGCCAGCTCTGGGTTGCACTGTGTTGTTTGGAATACTGGCTTCCACTCTCTGCCTAGCCAGACTGCTCTATCTAATGATGCAACAGCTTGACCTGAGCTGCTCCATTTTCAGCATAACTGCCAAGGAGGAATGGCTCCAACACCTTGTTTACAAAAGTAAACACCAGTATCTGACAGCATATCAGGGGACACAAACTGGTATTTTGTGCCAACAGTGAGACCTGAAAATATACCAAATCTTACCAGAATACAAAATACAAGCTTACCAAGCACACAGATGGAACCCCTTACTTGGGACTGTTAACAGAAGCTGCACCCAGAGGCCAAATGTGGCAGTACACTAATCCAGAAATACCAGCACAGCACACAGCAAAGGACTCCTGCTTCTGTGCCAGGTCTCCAGCTCCAGTAGTTCCTCCTCACTGATGCTCTGCCACTTCAAACTGTCTCTCAAATGGCCTGCCACCCAGACTGTATTTGATGACTTTGCATCTGAACAGCTAGTTGTGGTCTGGTGTCCTACAGGCCCGCACCTGCTCCTGCAGTAGCGCTTGGCCTTTAGAAGAGCCATTCTTCACTCTTGAACACAGCAGCTTTTTAAACTCTTTCTTAACAAAGATTCTGCAACCCAATCATACCAGTGGGGCGCAGCGTGTGATTTAGAAGTTAGTATTAGTAATTAAGGTTGCAGTAAAAAAAATTGCAATTGCCAGTGGTCAGTTATTAACAAATCTAGATTTCAATAAAATAAAAATCAAAATTAATATGGGTTTATGATTTATTATATTCAGTAAGTTCTGACATTGTATAAAGACAAACACGTCCAGCTACACACAATACTCGATAATTTGTTATTAAAACATTAAAATATGAGCTACATGCCTTAATGTCAGCATTCAGGAGGGGCAGGTTGGCAGGGGCAGGCCAACCTCTGTGAGTTCAAGGCAATCTACAGAGCTAATTCCAGGGCAGCCAAGGTTACACAGAGAAGCCCTGTCTCGAAAAGACTATATATATATATATATATATATATATATATATATATCTGATAAATTACTTTTGTATGTTTGTGTGTAGGCAACACACGCACACATGACAAGAGAGAGGTCAACACTGTTATCTTCTTCAATCACTCTCCATCTTGTTTATTGAGACAGGATCTTTCTCTTATTGAACCAGAAGCCCATGGATTCAGCTAGCCCTAGGGATCCTCTTCTTGCCTGCCTCCTCAGTGCCAGGCATACTGGGTGGAATAAGCCCAGAAGCTGGTAATTAAACTCAAGTACTCGGGCTCACACAGCAATTCTGTTAATGTCTTCTTCATAGAGTCACCATGAACTACAAATAGTAATGTAAATAATGTCAGACACAGCCTCATATTTGTAGGGCTTGGAGAGCCTACAAATTGTTTATATATAAATATGAAAAGTTTAAATCATGAGCTATAGATCAAAACCATTTTCTGCCAATATTTCAGTTACCTTTGTAGAAACTGATTAATGGGCTATTAATGGTAGGCAAAATTCTGTGAACATGCAAAGGCCTCAAATAGCCAAAAGACAGAGTGATGGCACACATATAAGACTAGTGAAATCTGGGTGTGATGCCACTGGCCCTTCCTTTGCTATAAAGTATGCCTCCATTCTGTGATTCGGGGCAGGATCCCACTCATTTCCATTAACATAATATAAGCAACCACATAGATGTGAGGGTTAACCAGTGCTCAGCCACATCATTCTGCTCTACAAGCAAAAAAATACATTTCTAGCCATGGCTGTTCACATGGAATCTGGCTTTTTCATCTCTCTTTTTCTCTACTTATGTTCTCTAGGGAGCTATCAGAATAACCCACAAGAGACAATATTTTAAAAAGCATTATCACTGTAGCAATGAAGTTCCACAGCTACTTGATTTCTTAATACCTTGTCATTCCAGGTCATCAACAGTGATAGTTGAGCAACAGTGCCCATTTCCCCCTGTATTCTTCAAATATTACACAACACAATCTAGGGTCTGATGCTATTTCAAAGATTCTGCTTTGATTTCTGGTGCAAGTCACAGTATCAAATCACTGTGCCAATCAGGGGTTCACTGGGGAAAAGATGGTGCAGTCAAGTTGGGTAATACATAGAGAGGGATCATTTATAAACATGTAATAGCAAAGCACACCATAAAGAACAGTGCAATTCTTCTAGGGTTATCAGCAGTAGAGTTCATATTTAGTGAAAGAAGAAACAGTAACTAGTACAAGATGCTTAGGCGAGAAATTCTGACACCCTTGCTCACACTTCTATTGTCTTGGCACAACTACCTGTAGTTATGAGGCTTCATTCCAGCCTCCCAGCTCTGGGCTCTTTGTGGATTTATGTCTATCCTAATGCCAGAACCACATGTTGTCTATTTTTTTTTTTTTTTTTTGCATAAGTTTAAAAATTAAAAGGTGTGACTTACTAAACCTTATTCTTTGGGGTGTCCCCCACCACTCTGCCTTTTTGCATACCATTATGGCCCATTCATCAATTTCTACAAAGGTAACAGACATTTTGGTAGACAATGCATTTGATCTATAGCCCATGATTTCAACTTTTTCATATTTATATAAACAATCTGTAGGATCTCCAAGCCCTACAAATGAGGCTATGTCTAACATTTGTATTACTACTACTATTTGTATGGTGACTCTATGAAGAAGCCATTAACAAAATTACATTGTTGGAAAGTCAGAGGGGCTCTTCTTATTCCTGGTAAGCTGGTCACGGGCACAGAGGTCCTGATGTGGCTCTAAAGATGACAGCTTCGGTCTGCTGGGGACAGAGAACGGGGTGGCCCAGGGACAGAGAAGAGGCCCACTATGGGGAGTCACCCCTAAACAAATCACCTTCATGCTGGACCACCTCCTCCTTTGTCAGGTTACGCATGGACCCATGAAGACTTCCCCCAGTGCCTTTCAGCTCCATGCTGAATAAAGATGGATGAAGGACCAAGGCTAAGGCACTGGCTGTCCATCCATTGACTTTAAAATTATTAGCCAAAATGGTGAGGCAGCAGCAGAAGAAAGGCCTCGGCTTTGGTATGTTCTTTCACCACTCCCTCCCCATGGGTCATGCTATCATTAATAAAAAACCATGCTTTAGCTGAGTGTGGTTGTGCACGCCTTTAATTCCAGCACTCACTGGGGCAGAGGCAGGTGGATCTTTGAGTTCAAGTCTAGCTTGGTCTACAGAGTGAGTCTAAGACAGTCAAGGTTACATAGAGAAATGTGGTCTTCAAAACAAAACAAACAAAAAAACAAACGTTTTGATAGTATTTTCTTATATTCTCTTCACTTAAAAAAAGCTGTGTAAATTAGGAATGTAAACTTACTGTCTCTAATTTGCTGTCAAAGCACCCTGTATATTTTTCCCACCACCACATGCCAGGATGTCTGTCTTTATGTCATGAAAACGTTTCTTGTCAAACTCTGTGTCTTGGGGCAGACACAGAGTTTCTTGTTTCTTATGTCTCCATTTGGCAGTGGAAAGGACTCTGTGATAGCTGAATAGAGAGCTGTTTGAACTTTGACTCTTAGCATTCAGAGCATTTGCTTGTCCAACTATTTGGTTTTTACCTCTTAGGTTACTCCACGAGTCCTTTTCAATTTGTAAAACTGATAGTCCTAGTTATAATATTGTAGGGCCCAATAAGAGCCAAGCAAATAAAGCAAGCACAACATACTGTTCAGCAATAGAAAACAATGCCAATCTAACTATTGGTCAAAGAGACACCAAGGGTATTAAGAGATGTCTTTAGGGGTGGAGAGATGGCTCAGGGGTAAGAACACTGGCTGCTCTTCCTGAGTTCAATTCCCAGCAACTACATGGTGGCTCATAGACATCTATGAGATCTGGTGCCCTCTTCTGGCCTGCAGGCACACATGCAGGAAGAGCAATGCATACATACTAAAGAAATAAATCTTTGGGAGAAAAAAAGAAGGTGAGAGATATATCTTTCAGATTACACAATTAGATCCAGTGTGAGTTGGGGAGACTAGCATTCTTGATCAGTCCTGCTGGAAATGAACTTGGTGGGTATGAAAAAGCAAAATGTGAACATGCTTAGATACTAGAATTCTGCACGTTGTTCAAGTAATGAGAACGGTTTCCATGGGCCTCTTGCCTTCCTCTTACAGATATAACAAGTGCGCAAGACCCTGACTGTTCTTTCTTCAGGCTTTGTCTCAGATTTTTGAGAACTACGGGGTCATCTTTCTTTCTTTTGCTTTCAAGACAGGGTTTCTCTGTATAATTGCCCTTGCTGTCCTGGACTCACTTTATAGACCAGGCTGGCTTTGAACTGGAGATCCGCCTACCTCAGCCTCCCAAGTGCCACGTCTGGCTCTAAGGTGTCATCTTGCACACTTCAAGCTTCAGTAAAAGCAGTGGGTTGTCCAAATCAGCAGGCAGCCTACCTTTGCTGCAGCATAAACCCACTTTGTGCACAGCAGTCATGTAAGCCTCTCTGTGAGACTTGATGGTAAGAGAACTCCACAAAACATGTGAGGCATAATATGGAATGAGCAACAAAGGCTTTGAAAAAAACTAACACCCCAATTTCCTACAAACAATTAAGCTGCGTCTATAGGAATTAAATAGTTAAGTGGCACATGCCTAGAATGCTAGCACTTGGAAGACTGTTAGGAGGATGAGTTTGAGAATGGCTTGATAGACACAGAGTTCCAAGCTAGCCTGGTTTATATGGAGAGGCCCAGGAGCACTTGGCATATTTATAAAGAACAAAGGTTTATGTTTTGGGAGCTCAAATTTGAAGGTTCCAGTCTATGCATGATAGGTTGGCCCCACTGACTTGGTCTACTGCAAGGACGCAAAACTGTTACCTTCATGGCCAAGGAAGAACAAGGGAGGGGAAAACTAGTATCCCATAATTGCCTTAGAAGGCCTGATCTAAATGACCTAAAGACGACCCCCCACCTCCATTGTACCCTGCCCTTTCAACAGTCTATTCCCCACCTCCTAATATCTTTACCCAACCTTTCCTTCACTGCCCCTTAGAAGACAGACACTCATTTATCCACAAAAGATTGGCAGGGAGTGCACTGGATCTATTTAAATAAATTGTCCATAAATACTGGACTACTTAAATATGCTTTATGATATGTCTTTAATGAGGTGGGAAATGCTGACTAAACTCCCTGCCTACATGGGATTGACAGAGGCCCTCCACACGTTACAGTTGTGTAGCTAGGTCTTCATGTGGGACTAACAGTGGGAGCAGGGGCTGTCTATGATTCTGTTGCCTGCCTATTGGACCCTTTCCTCCTGCTCAGCTGCCTCTAGCCTCAGTAAGAAAGGATGTGCCTAATCTTACTGCAACTTGATATGCCAACATTGGTTGATAGTGATGGGAGCCCTCCCCTTTTCTGAACAGAAACAGAGGATTGGGTGGAAGGGAAATTATGGTTGAGATGTAAAATAAATTTGTTAAAAAAAAACCAAAACAAAAAAAAACAAAACAACAACAAAACACTCCCTGGAGGTAGGATGTAGTTCAATATTAAAGAGATGTCTAACATGCACAAAGCCCTAAGTTTCATGGGGAAAGGGATGAAAATATGAATGAGCATGAACTAGCTCCCAGAGCCCAGTAGGGTTGGAACATTCCAAAACAGTGATTTAGCAAATATGACTGCAACAACAATGAAAGACAGGAGTGAGCTAATCAGACGTAAAGGGGATATTTGAATGTGTTATTTATATGTATGTACACACACACACGCGCGCGCGCACACACACACACACACACACACACACACACACTGGCCTTTCAAAGGCCACTCTTAACAGGACTCTTCTGAATGGTAATGCATTACCTGCTCCATTTACCCAGACCTTGGCTATTCCTACCCAAGGGCCTATATGAAGCTAGAAGACACTGCTTATTTTTCATTCTTTCCACACCAAATGTGATTGGATGTATAGAACATTTCATGCAAACCCCAAGTTAAGCTCAAGAACTAAGATATGCTATAAAAGCCTAATATAATGATTAAAATAGTATTACCACATACACCAAAAAAATAAAAAATGAAAGAATAAGATTTTGGTACACTATACTTATATAATTATTATTCATCTTCTAACATCTCTTCAACATTAGTTGGGCATTAATTATGTGCCAAATATAGGAGCAAGAAGTTCTCTATATGAAGTATTAGAAAATGGAGGAAGATACCACAGAAGTAACAGCACAGTGTCTAGAAAATAGAGGGGATCATTTATAGAATGACACCTTATATTTCTCCAAGAAAGGATGCCTTAGTCTCCTTTAGTTAATAGTATTTTTCTGCTTCAGCTACTGGCCCACATTGTTCTCACTAGCAGCCCTACCTATAGCCAGTCAAAGCTGGCTAGTCTTAGTGCCTCTGTGCTAACTAGCAACCTCTCACATGCTACCAGTAAACTTGTATCAACAGACACACTGCCATCAGCTACCTAATCAGCCACTACCAATATAGTATTTTTGCAGATGACCTTTTTTTAACAGATTAATCTTATTTCCATATTTGTATACCTCTATTTAATCTTCTTATTGCAGGCAGAATGTTTTTAACAACAGAACTCTAATTAGGTCCTTTCATGGTTAAATTTCTTTGATGGTTCTCTACTGCCCTAGGGAAAAACTTAAATTCTTCATCACTATTCTCTAGAAGCAGCTGATAGTGTTCTTTCTCTATTACCTGATAACATTTCATGCTCCCTTTTGCTACTCTGATGTCTAGCAAGTTCTGCTCAAATGATTCAGCTAGGTTATTTATACCTGTGAATCTCCTAAAGCAGAACAATGCAGTGGCTGTGCCTGGGCAGAAACCTGGCAAGTGAACACCACCACCTGGTGGCCACAAGGCTGTTAGGGAGATGAGATTTTTCCAGAAAACCTTTCATTTCCAGTTTATTACTCAAAACCTTCCAAATATGGATTTAAAATATTGGCCCAAAATATCAGGTTCATAACCCAAATCTTAACGCTGCCATCCTGAGGAACTTCTATCGAGATGCGCAAAATGGTCTGACTTTCTGACCGTCTAGTAAGTGACTGAATTCCTGCCTCTACAGATTTCTTCAGTATTTTCCATCTCAGACATTAGTTGGCAGCTTCTGAAAGTAGTGGCCCTCTGCTCTTTCCTTGAAGTACATGTCATCTGTGCAACTAAACAACAACTAGGTTTCCTTGTAACTCTATTCAGTATCAAGTAGGTTTGTCACACACATCAAAATTTGAACCTCAAATTTATTGTAGGAAAAAGGAAAAATCACAACTCAAGATATTTAGGAATTCAGATTTCTAGTGTCTGTCTGTCTAGCTCTTGAACCAGAAATTATGAAAAAGGGCCAGGCTGATGGCTCAGCTGGTGAAGCGCATGTGGCACAAGCACAAGCACAAGGACCTGAGTCCCCAGACCCAACAAAAAGCAAAGGTGAGTGGTCTGTACCTGTAATCCCAGAGCTAGGGAGGCAGACATGTTTCAAAAAACCAAAGTAGAGAGCAATAGAAGGCATCTGATCTCAACTACTGTCCTCCACATTACTGCACAAGTGATCAACATTGGATTTATTTGACATTCTCTTACATATGAGCTAATATATAACAAGTTTCTACCAGAAAACAATCCATGAAACTCTTGTGTGTTACATCCTATAACAAATAACCACAAACTCAGTGGCTTAGAAATAATGAAAACATATTCCCTGATGGCTGAAATGAAGGAATTAACTAATTCTGGATGCTCGGCAGAGCTTCTTTCTTAGCTTCTCATGACTATGGACAAGCTTTGATGTTCCTTGGCTTGTTCACATACCACTCCAAAAAGTGTGTGCTTTTTACGTTCTTCAATCTTCTATCTTCTGCCTATTCACTGCATTTAGGGCTCACTCTAAATTTAGGATAATCTCTTCTGGAGACCCTTAATTTAACTACAATGGCAAAAAAAATCTACTTCCAAATAAAGTGTTATTCACAGGTATGAAAATAAGGCTTTAGAACTGTGTCTGAATGGATACAATTTAACCCATTATACACAAGCAACACATTTTAAAATAAAGTGTAACTACATCTTCCAAATGAAAACTCATTGACAGGAAAGTATAGAGGAATTTTAATTCAGAACATGGCTGCTCTGGCCAGAGATCACATCGGTCTGTGTGATCTAGCTTGAATAAAGACACCCTGGGCAGTGGTGACACTTGCCTTTAATCCCAAGAGACAGAAGATAAACAGATCTTGAATTAAAGGTCAGCCTGGCATAGAGCAGTTTCAGGTAAAGAAAAGCTTAAGTCCAGGAGTTGGGGTACATTGTTTAATCCAAAACAATGAAAATAAAGTTAGCTTGTAGAAGGAAGCAGCCATGTTTGAAAGTGATGTCTGACTGAGTGGCAGAAAAAGTGACGAGTCAAGAGAAAGGCTTGACAGAATAAGAGGCGTCCAACTCTCAGGAGAAGAGAGGAGCGGGAAACTACTTAAGCACAGAGAGGGACAGGAGAGGGAGTTTTACAGAGGTTGAAGACAGAACAAGCTAGACACAGATGAAGATAAAGCGAGCCAGAACACACTGCCAAAGTTAATATGAGGCCAAGCATAGCAATTCAGAAGTCAAGAGAAGCCAGTTTGAATCAGTCAGCTTCAAGAGAGGTTTTGAACCAGCCAGCCAGAATTCAGAAAGAGCTGGAAAGAGTAAACATATTCACCAGTTTGTCTCAGAAACTGAAAGCATTCTAGGCCTAGATTAGACTGTAGGGAGGCTAGACACTTCCAAGACTAGGCCTTGGTTAGTAGACCGAGGCAATAAGCCCCCAAAGACAATTAAATCAGGCAAATAAGTTACTTTTACAGGAAAGATATTGCTTTATATTTTTATAAATCTAGATTCATAGAAAACCCTGAGTGCCCCCCTTCAATCTGCTATTCTGTGTTGGTTAAAACATGAAAAATCCAGCCTTGATCCAGGAATGGTGGCACATGCCTTTAATCCCAGAAATTGAGGCAAAGCCAGGTAGATTGCTCTGTGGTTCAAGGCCAGCCTGATATACAAAATCCAGGAGGGCTACACAGAGAACCCTGTCTCAACACACACACACACACACACACACACCACAGCCTTCAACTATAAACTTTCTGAAAGATTTTCAGAAGCCTCCAGGGGTCTTTAGAAGATACTCTGAAAATTACTGCTCCAAAGTATGTACAAAATATGTATGTATGTACAGCATGTACATGTGTATGTAGACTATGGTATAAAATTATGAAGTGAACCTTCCAGCCCATATCTGTTAAAAGTTCCTACCTGCAAGAGTATGGCCACCATACCCTTCCTTCTACCTAGGGGTGGGGGTTCTCTACCACAGGCCCTTCACTATATAATCCAGACAACTTTGTTACAACGCCCTTTCCTCCTTTTCCCCCTTCCTGTGCTCTCTGTTCCTCCCTACCCAGGGGTCCCCTCCCCCACTGCTCCCAACAAACCCGCATTTATATAATATAGCTTTGTCTCGCTATTAGCTCATTCCAGTTTTAAGCAATGTGTATTACATAACATACATATATCTTCCACTTTATTGCATGTTAGGCTTACCCCAAAGCGGCTGCCCCCTTTTACATTTCCACTACCAGTGCACTAGCATTGATATAATCTAAAATTTTCATATCAAGTGAAGAGTGCCCTGTAATTTCTCAATTACTTTTATTCGTTGAGATTATAGTTATATCTCCCTCCCTTTCCTTCCTCTATAGTGCACTGAGATTTTAATCTTATTCCTTCTTTTCTGTTTATTTTTACTGTTACCTTATGAATAAAGGTGGTGTCCCCCCAACCCCCAATCCCCTCTAGGCTCAACCCTGGGTCTTGGACAAATTCTACTGGTGAGCTAACATTATCAGCTCAGAGGTGATTTAAAAGAGCACTATTTCAGGGTAGCACACGCCTACTCAGGAAGTGGATTTCTGTGAGTTTGGGCCACCCAGGTCTACAGAGCAAGTTCCAGGACAGCCAGAACTACAGAGAAACCCTGTCTGGGAATAAAAAAACAAAACAACCTTCCCCCCACCAAAGGAACTATTGCTGCCTAACATCACAATTAGAAAACATAAAAAATATTTTTCACAGTCAAATTCAGATTTATTTTCACTCACCAACAAAATAATTCCGTTTCTGGCCTGGTTCTCAGGAAGGTGTAGTCTCCCGAGTCTGGAAGAAACGAAAAGACTGTAACCTCAGACCTCCTTCCCTTTTAACACAGAAGCTTAGGAGCCCCAGGCTACAGAGCAGACGTTCAGCTCCTCTTTTACTTTACGTGTCCCACCCAACCCTCAGGGCCTTGCCTCACTCCCACGTGCCTGCTGTTTCCGTCTCATAAAACCCCCTATTAATCCTCATCAGCCTGGAGCCCACCTCTGCCTTTTTCTTAAACATCAAACCCCAAACAAAACTAACCAAACAACCAAACAACCAACAACAAGAAAAACCCACCTGATTCCCGTAACACGCCCGTGAAAACTATAAATGCCCCGTAAGCAACGCCATGTTGATCAGAGGCAAATTTGTAACTTTGCTGTTGTTGGATCCTTAACGCTCATCAGTAAAAACAGACACAACAGCATTTATTGTTGAAAGTGGGGGTGGGGAAAGGATAAAGGGGCACTCAAGAGATGTTTGTTTTTATTTAACGGAACTTAGCTAGTGCTTACCACGTGCCAGCCACATTTCTAAATGCCTTTTCCAGATAATGAACTCATATAATAACCTGCACTTATTTTTAGGCAGTAGTGTTAGCACTATATAGACTACGGCGGGGAGTTTTAGCATCCCAGGTCGGGGAAGCGGGCCGGAGGGTAAAGAGCAGGGATTAGAAACTCGGGGTTTCTGCCTATGTTGCCTCATCCAAATACGATTATAATTTGTCAGAAAAGCTCCTGCAAGCTAGCATGTTCTCTACCACAGGTGATTAGTCCCCCCGAACCTCCAAACTAAGCCCTCCGGAGTCCCCTCGGAGCGTCCCCAAACGCAGTACTCACAGCGACAAAATGCAGCGGAACCCCCTCTCCGTCACAGCTCGGCGAGCAGCAAGACCACGCGCCCTTCCTAGGCAACGGCCAGCCACGCCCCTTCCGCGGAGTTCCGGTGCAGGTCCCGCCCCTCGCAACGCCGAGGCCTCACGCGCTTCCACGTACTCACTCCAACGCCCCGTCCCGGGGTATCACATCCGGGTCGCTGGAGACGGCCCGCTCCGGCCCCTTCCGTTCAGGCTCCTGCTATACTTCCGGTCAGCGAGGCCTGTTCTTCTGCTCCTCTGCCGGCTCTACGCTGGGCGTCTCAGGTCTTTCCGGAGCGGTGCCGGCACCTCAGCGCGACTCTCCGGAAGTCTTCCCTCGCCCCGCGTCGCACGCTTCGCCGAGGCCCGCGGGGCGGTGGGGGCCGGGCCTGCCGCGCGAGGTGAAGCCCCACAGCTCAGTTGAGGCTGTCGGGATGCCGCTGCCGGGGTCGGCGCCGCGCTGGACGGCCGCCGCGGGCCGTTGGGGCTGCAGGCTGCTTGCGCTGCTGTTCCTGCTGCTGCCGGGCCCGAGCGGCGCCTCCGAGATCACCTTCGAGCTCCCGGACAACGCCAAGCAGTGCTTTTATGAGGACATCATTCAGGGCACCAAGTGCACCCTGGAGTTCCAGGTAACACGGGCCTCAGCCTCTGGTTGGCTAACGTAAGAGTCACCTCGGGAGCGGATGCAGGACATTCGGCTTTTCTTTTCGGAGCTTCTAGAGAGAGAACTCGTTTGTGTGGCATTAACATTCTCCGGTGCCATTCATTGAATCTAAGCGTTATTTAAATAACTTTCTTTAAGAAATGATTCCTTTTTAAAAGGCTTTCCCTGCGCACGAATGGTCAGGATAAGTTCTCCTATAATCCATAACTCCAGTTTAATCTTTTGGGGGTTTGGGTTGGATTTAGGTTATTTTTGTGTGGCACCGAGAGTATTCGTTACTTCAAGAAGTGATTGAAAGTGCTTTGTTAGAGGATTTTTTTTTAGACACTTTTAAAGACACCCCTCCCCCGTCTGTCAAGGGTGTTGTAAAAAAAAATTGTGATAAACAAGGGGCCCTTTCTCAGTTTTGCGACAGTGCAAAACAAAAACTTATTCATCCCTGTGATTTCGTAAGTAGTTAAAGCAGTCTACCGTTTTTGTTCGTAAGCTCATTTAACATGCCAGCAACCTGAGTGCTAATTGGCTCACAGTCACCTGTAACTGGAGCTACAGGGAGATCTAACACCTCTACCCTCCGCTGGCACCTGCACGCAACATGTACGGTAATAGCGTAGACTAGGTTGGTATGGGTGGGAAGGAGAAAGCCGAAAGGTAAAATCAGCAGGCCTTCGTAATAATTTGGGCATGGTGAGGGAGGGAGAGGAGCCTAAGACTCAAAAACAAAAACGTAAGTGTGTATCAATTTCCAAAATATAATCACAAAGGAATTATAAGCTGCAAGACAGAATATTCTTTATTTAAATTTTATATACATTCTTGAATTTTCCTATCTGTACGTACAGTGCTTGGTGCTATTAACAGGTTAAAAAAATCTGTCATGAATACAGCATGCCAAATGCTTCAGATATGTTAGTTAATTCTCTAGAAAACTGGTGAAATAGAGAAGCGTTTTCATTCCTTTTGATTGGTGTAACAGAATCCAAGCTGAGCTTATAGCTATATCTAAAAGTAATAGAAATGATGGTCTCAAGATGAACTCTTGTTGTACTACCTCTTAACACACTCTGTATGTAAGTGCATGAGAAAGGTTCACACAGGCAGAATGCTGGCAGTGAGCAAAGGGATTAACGGGGAAAAAACAGTGGAGCAGCTGATGTTTGAGCTACACATAGAACGATAAGTAAGGTTTGTTCTGGAGTATGGCAGAAGAGAAAAGGGTATACAAGACAGTTAAGTTTATGAGAGTTTAACATTAGTTTGAGCTCTTATGCTAAAGTTTGAGCAGGTGACACTGGAGTATTAAGAGTAGTTTTACTTTTTGGCTGTGGAGGCTGAAAGTTTTAGGACCAGTTTGTCTTTTTGTCTGTCTGTTTCCTGTAACAGCAAGATTTGTACTTGGTGTCTTTGATCCCCCTCAGCCTAGTTCCTGCCCCAGAGCTCTGCTCATAAGTTTGGTTACTTTTGCCTATATGACCAGAAGACAGTACAGACAAAATTCAGCTCTGGGGTTCCTAGTTTCAAGATGTTCTTTGCACACTAGAATGGTCTAGATCTGAGAGAAAGTACATTGGGCCCAGACTTCAAAAAGGGAGAGCAAAGAAGGCCCATACCTGATCTCTCCAGATTCCTGACTATGAGATAGTCCTTAGCAATGATGTTTTATATTACATTTTCTTGTAATAAACTAGATTTATAAACATTGTAGTTTAGGTCTTTGGCAAACAAAATCTATTGAACCCCATTGTCAGTACAAGTGTAAGGCCAAGAGCTTTTAAAGTCTGAAACGATGATATGGAGTGATAACAGTAATGAGCAGGAAGCGCCTGAGGCTTTGAGGTGATCTAAGGTAGTGTTGTGCTGGTAATGAGAGATCTAGACTTTTGATGGGTTATAGTGAGTTTTCAAAAGACGTTAAGTGAGTTGTTTTAAATTAAAGGATGAAAAAAAGAGAAGGTGCTCCCTACCCCACAAGGAGAAATTGCAGGTTGTGGAGTCCTGCAACTGCCTTCTAACACACTGAGATTGCAGGGAGGATAACACAGCCCCTGCTACCAGGTTACCCTCCCCCCCAAGTTAGAGGGGGTTAGGTTTGGGAACTTTTAGGCATTTGGGAGTATAGTATATAATGGATTATTAATGGAAGACTTAGTATGATCAAAAAGTGCTGTGAGCTTGTGGACAGGTGGGAAAAGCTGAGTGTGAGAGGATACCCAGTTAGAGTTGTAGGTGACCAGACAAATTTAGAAGAGGTACTGTTAACTAAAAAATAGATTGCTTGTTTTAAAATGTGATGGAACAAATGTGGCTAGTAATTGATTCTGGTCTTTTTCAATTTGTTATATTCAAAGTGTTGTGTATGGTATGAACATCTAGATATATTGGAGTGAAGGCATTTTTCTCTTAGGAAAAGGTTATTTACTTTTAGATAGCAGGGTAAGTGCTCAGTTTATAAAAAGCTTTTTTAACTGTAGCCTCAAACCATTGTATCTGGCTATGTGTGCTGGCACACATGAAGTCCTAGCTCCTTTGTAGCTAAAGGGGTAGATTACAAGTTTGTAGTTGGCTAGGTGGTGGTGGTTCACACCTTTAGTCCCAGCACTCAGGACGCAGAGGCAGGCAGATCTTGTTGGGTTCAAGGCCAGCATGGTCTACAGAGTGATTTTTCAGGACTGCCAAGTCTACTCAGAGAAACATCAATCAATCAATCAATCAATAAATAAATGTGCAAGAAAATAAATAAAATAAACTGGGCTGCCTGGAAACAGTTTACCAGCTAAAAAGGCTCACAACCAAAACAAGTTTGTGGTCATTCTGGTCAGTTTAGCAAGATCGTGTTCAAAAAATAAAAAAAAACAAAAACATACTAGAGATGTAGCTTTAGAGATACAATGTTTATTTAGCATGTGCAAGACCCTAGTCTTAATCCAAAGTAGTCATTCAATCATTCATATTTGTACTTATACGTGTACTTATATATGTACAATATACAGTTCTCTAAGTACAAAATTACATGTCAGTTAATTATTGAAATGATCTTGTAACAATTTCATTAGTCATCTCAAGTGACAAAAGGTCATATAAATAATATGACCTTTGAAAAAATAAAATGTTTTGCTGATATACAGTGTCAATACTCTGTTAACCAAGAGAATTAAAGCCTGAAAATAACAAGACTGTACCATCCACTTTCGTGAAGATTGCTAAAACTGTTCTCTCTTCTCATCTTCTTTTTAATGTAACTGCTAGGTTAAAGCCAAGAGCTATTTCAACTAGCACAGTTGTCTGAATGGTTGGTAGAATTAAGTTTCCTCTCTCCTGTTAGGAGGGAACCTTTTCACTTTCTGTAAAACTTTAGTTGAATTGAAATCTTAACTCTGTGTTTCATTCAGTGGTGAAAATCAAGAGTGCATGAAATTGTGATAAGAAGACCTCTTCATATAGCCTTATTGTCCTTTTAGCAGGAAACTTGGTTAATTTTTTTAATGTGTTAGTTGCAGTGATCTCTCTGTAAATCTCTTACAGGTGATTACTGGTGGTCACTATGATGTAGATTGTCGATTGGAAGATCCTGATGGTAAAGTGTTATACAAGGAGATGAAGAAACAGTATGATAGTTTCACCTTCACAGCCTCCAGAAATGGGACATACAAGTTTTGTTTCAGCAATGAGTTTTCTACTTTCACACACAAAACTGTGTATTTCGATTTTCAAGTTGGAGAAGACCCACCTTTGTTTCCCAGTGAGAACCGAGTCAGTGCCCTTACCCAGGTAAATTAAAAAAAAAAAATAGAGCAGAAGAGAATTGATTAAAAGAGGGAGGGGTACATAATTTAATGTTATGTATTCACTTCCAGCTGAACATTGAATTTTGTTGCTGTTTAAAAATCTAAATTGTTGGCAGAGAACTTGAGACTTTTTTGATGAAATCCTGTGTTAAAAAATTTTATGAACCACCTAAGTGTAAAGAAAGAAAGAAGCATTGTCATAGGTTGGAATTCACAGCTAGCTTTTCATGGCTGTGATAGAGCTGAAGATGATTGATTTAGCAGGAGGAAAGGGTTATTTTGGTAATGGTTTTACACTCTGGTCAGCTAGCCTGTAGAGAAGTCATGGCCAGGAGTACTCACCTTCACACCAGCAAAGAGAGAGGAAGGTATCCTGGTTAAACCCTTCAGGGTCATGCCCCCAATGACGTAACTTCCTTCCAGTAGGCTTGGTCACCCAAAGATTCTGTCTCCTCCATAGGCTAGTGGCCAGTGCTTTAGCATATGGTCTTTTGGGACACTGAGGTGTTAGCCACTAAGATAAGAAACATGAGTTGTAAAAACAAGTAGAAAAGCCAAGCAGTTGCAGTGTTCTTAAACATTTTCTTTCAGCTGTGAAGGAATGTTCTTTCTGCAGTATCATAGAAAGGCTTTCAATAGGGATGGAGAAGTGGCTCAGAAGTTAAGAGCACTTGCTAATGTGTAGAGGACCCAAGTTTGGTTCACAGCACCCAGAGAGTGGCTCACAACCATCAGTAACTCTAGTTACCCTGGACCTGATTCCCTCTACTGGCCTTGGGGCAAAAAGCATTGTGGTGGGTGTGTATACATGCAGAAAAAACTTATACATGTAAGAAAAAAAAATCTTAAAAAAAGAATTGCTCTAGTTTTCATTAAGAAACTAGAAATAAAGACGAAACAAAATTAGCCATGAGTTAATAATTTGATATGGGACTCACTGTTTTGTTCTTTGAAGGTATATGAAAGTTTTTACTTTAAGGGTTTAAAAATAAATCTTCATCTTAAAAATGATAGAAATAGATTTAACCTAATTTGAGTGATTTTTTTTTTTCCAGTACAGCAGTTATTAACTCCTGCTTGTTGACATAATCCAAGGGATTCTTACACACTGATTGCCATCTTGCCCATTGGAAGGTTGTGTTCTGTAGTCCAAGCTACTCTGCAACTCACCACAGAGTCCAGGCTGGTCTACTTAACCCTGGATCCTCTTGCCAAAACTTACCCAGTACTCATAGTTAGGCATGCATACCTGGCAGTAATATTTCATTAATCGGGTTATTTCCTAATATATGTATGCCTTAAATTTAAATTAAGAAAAAGTAGATTTTCTTTTTAAATTTTTCATACATGATTTGTTAAATAAGAATTGTGTATTTAGTCGCCAGGGTTTGGTTTTCAACAGTAAAATATTAAACCTTGCCATAGATATGTGATAACCATTTTAAATCAGGTGATACATATGAAAAGGTAAAATGTCATCCATGTTGTAGGCTCAGAAGCCAACTTTACAATGATACTGGAACTTTAATGTCCTGGGAACGTTTATGTTGGCTTAATTACTAGCATGACAAGAGATGTTAAGTGGAGATCCCCTTTTTAGAAAAGGTCACTCTGATGCTAGGGAGATGGTTTAGCAGTTAAGACCACTTACTGCTTTTCAGAGGCCCTAGGTTTGGCTCCCCAGCACCCATGTGGTGGCTCACAACTCTGTGTAACTTCAGAGGATGCAGGAGATCCAGTGCCATCTTCTAGGTTCCTGTGGCACTAGGCATGTACATGGTGCACATGCATACATGGAAAACACTCATACACATAAAAGAAATTGAAGGATAAAGAACATCTCTTTATCACTTTCAGATCCAAAAGTTAGCTAAAGGTTCTGATATTTTGCCTATTTATATAAGTTTCAGATAGCTTTGGTTCTTTTGCTATATTCAGTTTATTTTTGTAGTATGTTGGCTTTACCTGTGCTCCCATTATTAGTGAACTTACTAACCCACTATTGTATTTTCCTAGTTCCTAAGAACTTTTTTAAAATTTAGTAGCTTGTAACTCTTAACTAATAAAAATGCTCACTTTTGTTATTTTGTATCCTGTCTACCACTTTGGTAGTGCCATAACTGTGGTGTCCTGGTTTGGGGAAAACATAGATCTGTATTAGTAGTTGACCCAGGGGAATGAGTAGAAGAGCTTCATTGCCAGGGCAGCTGGTATGAGTGAAAAAGAGAGAGTACCAGTTCACTACAACAGAATGAAGCTAGTGACAAATTGACAAGTTCCTCTGTGTATTGAATAGAAAGAAGACATTGCAGAAGAATGTGCTAGGTAGAGAGCTATGGGAGGTGTCAAGGTAACTGAAAATATCTCTCTTTTAGATGGAATCTGCCTGTGTTTCCATTCATGAAGCTCTGAAGTCCGTCATCGACTATCAGACTCATTTCCGGCTGCGGGAGGCCCAAGGCCGAAGCCGAGCAGAGGATCTAAACACAAGAGTGGCCTATTGGTCGGTGGGCGAAGCCCTCATCCTTTTGGTGGTCAGCATAGGGCAGGTGTTTCTTCTGAAGAGCTTTTTCTCAGATAAAAGAACCACCACAACTCGTGTTGGATCATAACTACGCTTTCAGACGCACCATCGCCGCTGTAATATTACTGTCCTCTAATTTTAGGTACTGAAGAACAACATTGGCGACATTCTAAAACCCCACTCATACTTGTTGGGAGAGATGTACAGTTCACATCCCCATGGGGAGAGGACACCTTTTTTATTTGTAAGGGTGGAAAAACTTTGGACCTTAATGCAGCTATTCATATGAAATATCTAACGCCAATGATCTACTTTTTCTTGGTTTATATCTACTCTTCATACACTCAACTTTGGTATTCTGATTCCTTTTAACCATTTAAAAGTACTTTTCTTAATAGGTAGTTGATACTTTAAAAAATCTTAGATTTAATGTGTATTGCAGAGGAAGAAAACTGCCTTTTATTGTTTATAGTGAATAAAGTTGTGTTTTTAAGAAAACCAAATGTGATTAACTGTAGCCAAGCCCTATTCTGCACTGCTTAATTTTATGGGGGAAAATAATCTACTGTAGAACTTTTAGTTAATATTGATACAATTTTCATTGATACATCATGATATAATTTATTTCTTGCTAGTTTGGAAAGTGTACAGGTTTTTTGGTTTATTTGTTTCCTTATTCTATCATTTATAACTGGATATGTTATTTGTTTAGAAATGTTACCACGACATAGAAAATAGCATAATAGACTTACAATCAGACTGTTGTAACTGCTAGGATAAACCATACGAGACACTAAAATACGGTCAATGAATAGAAACCTTTTTAGTGAGTTGTCTGTCATTGCATTTCTAGAACTTTTATAAAGAAAAGAGGGTCTGAGTTGTTTGAGCATTCTGGTGAACTAGTTCTTGTTCAAGTCATTCCCAGCTTAGGTCGCCAGTTGTGATCTAGTATCACATAAGTGCCATATGCTTTAACCTCACAATGTGATGCACTGAGAAGTTAGTAAACTCTTTTCATTTTTGTCTTGTTTCTGCAGTCTCTAATTAGCAGCTCTACAATTTAAAATGTAGAATGGAGTGAATGTTTCCTATTTAAAGATCCTTAGAATTGGTTTGTACTGTTTGTGTCTTGTACCTTGTGTGGATTAAGCTGTTTGAAATGAGATTTTGATCCAAGTATTCAGAATAGAATACAAAATGATGGAAATTGTATAGGTAAGCAGGCTTTTATGCTGTTTATAAAAGAAAAAAAAACCAAAAATATAGCACTCGTTTTTCAGCCTTGCCTTTCTTCACCACAAGTGATGAGAACTAAATGAGTTTAATGATACCATGGGATAGTGACTAGCAATTCTAGTAACATGACCGTCACTGACTAGAAGTTAACTCATAATTCTAAGCAATCTTAAAATGCACACACACATATATACATGTGCAAAAACTTCTGCATGCAAGAGAAAAATAAATTCAAGTTGTCTTGCTTACAAATTTCAGATGTCACAGTGTAGGGGTAAACATGTCTTCAACCTTTTAGGATTCTTGAAGACTAGATCACTACTCCTTAACAAACAGATTAAGAGGAGAAGTTTAAGATTTTGCAGATGTCGCCTTTTGAGTTCTTGTATTAAAGTCCTATGGCTTTTTAAATGTCCCATCTACTTAGCTATGAATGTTTTAAGCACCAATGTCAATGTGATTGCTACGCATGGCACATGTATAAAACGTCATGTCTGGTTGCCAGTGGACTCTTTGAATACTTAACCTGTAATTAAATGGAGTCAGATTTGGATTTGCCAGGTTTGGCATAAATAATGCCCTCATTTAATCTGTGCCTCTCAAAATGTCATGATAGTAAACTATTACTATAAATCACTTTTAATGAAAATGTGTCAAACTTGAAATCACCAGTTACCTATTTTCAGAAATAGTATGAATTTAGTCTCATTTCTCAGCTAGCTAAATCTTGACAGCTATCTGTTCCCTGGTATGAATATATAAGAAAACACATACCCATGCATAAATACTATGAGATATTTTTTCTTCCTCCTATGACATAATTCATAGTTTGTCTTTTTCTGTAATTCTTTATAAGCTGTTGCAAGAGTTTAAATTTCCCAAATATTTTTGTTTGGTCATATGACTCAATGCATATTTGAATATCATAATTGTATATATTTTTAAAGTAGAGTAAATAATGGAAAGCAACTTGATACATGAGTTTATACTAAAATTTCAGCTGGGTAAAGATATGTTTTAAGATATTGCTTTACTATAATCTAAACATTCTTTTATTCTATTAAGAAATGTAGTTGGCTTACAACTTTTCCTCTGGGGTCAATAATCACCTTTGAAAATACAGTGGACTGAAAAGCAATTTGTTGAAAGGTTTCATTTATGTCTCTGTACCATCCATTTTTTTGTTTCAGTTTCTAAATGTACCATTTATGGTTAAATAGAATAAAGCTGACAATGACTTTTGTTTTCAAAAATTAGACAAGTTAATTTATAAATAATTCAAAGAATTTTTGTTTACTTTAGAAAAAGAATTTTCTCTAAAGATGATTCCACAGGATTGCACTAATCAGTTCCATGTAAAATTAAAGCAGGGAAAAAATAAATCAGCCAACTGACTTCACTTGTTTCTATCAGGATTTAATTCTTTCTAAAACTCCTTAGAAATACACAGTTCCTACTATTGTTTTTATTGTTTTGTTAATAATGTGCATCCTTTAATACTAGCACTGGGAAGCAGAGACAGGCAGATAGATCTCTGTGAGGTCAGTCTGGTCTACAGAGTGAGTTCCAGGATAGCCGGAGCTACACAGAGAAACCCTGTCTCAAAAAAACAAAACCAAACCACACAGCTCCTAGTACTATTTTGTAACAATAGTGTTTATTTTTCATTTCATGAAGGTAGAACTGAGGTAGAACTGACCAAAACAAATTATAAAGAAGGGTCAAACCACAGCCTCATTTGTCATCTTTACAGTCATTTAAATATTTTTTTATTATTGTTTTGGGTGTTTTGTTTTGTTTTTGAGACAGAGTTTCTCTGTTTTAGCCCTGGCTGTCCTGGAACTCACTCTGGACCTGGAATTCTCTCTGAATTCGCTAGCCTCGAATTCACAGAGATCCATCTGTCTTTGCGTCAAAGTGCTCGGGTTCATCTTTACAGTCTTTAATGGGAGTGTTCCTGGGTTCCTGAGTTGCTCTAAAAGGTCCCTAATTTTTAAGTCAGTTAACCTAGATTGTCTACAGCGTAGTGTTGACTCACCTCCACACCTTCCCTCCCCGCCCCTTGCTCAAAGAGCAGTCAGAGCTCTACAGAAAGGAAGTAACAGTGCGCACAGGCTGGCATTTATTAATATTTACCTTGAACTCTGTGAGTGGGCTGTGCTATACTGAGAGTATTATGTGTCCTCTGCAATTGCCCTATGAACTAGTTTTATTTCTATTTTTAGGTAAGGCATAGTGTGGTGATTTCAATAAAAATTACCCTCACTGGGAGAGGTACTATTAGCAAGTGTGGCCTTGTTGGAGAAGTGTGTTATTTTGAGGTCTCAGATATGTAAGCCACGCCCATTGTGGCATTCTCTTCTGCTGTGTTCTGATCTGGTTATAGAACTCTGCTCCTCCAGCACCTTGTCTGCCTGTGCACTACCATGTTTCCCACCATGATGATAATGGACTAAACCTCTGAAACTGTAAGCCAGGCCTAATTAAATTTTTTCCTTTAATTGACTTGCCGTGGTCATGGTCATGGTGTTAATTTTTTTTTTTTTTTAAGTATAGCTTAATCATGGTTCAGTAGTTTGTCTTTGGAGTCCTTGAGTTAAATCAAGATTGTTAACTTGCATAAATGATTTCATTGAATACTGATTTTATCAGTATGTCTCATTTCCTACTAAAGTAATATTTAATGAAGCTACTTATAGCCAGGTGTGGTAGCATACCTGTTTAATCCTAGGCAGAGGAAAGCGATCTCTGAGTTTGAGGCCAGCTTGGTCTTTGTTGTGAGGTCTAGGATATCCAGGGCTACCTAGAAAGATCCTGTCAGTTAGTTGTTTGTTAGTTAGTTAGTTAGTCAGATAGATAGATAGATAGATAGATAGATAGATAGATAGATAGATATAGATATAGATATAGATAGATAGTGCTTCATGAATATAAGTGCTGTGTATCTTTTTATCCACCCCAGTTCTGGTCTTTTGGCCTTTCTATTGTTAATATGTTTATTGTGTCATCAGTAGAATCTGGCTCACATAGTATGTGACAGATAAGAAAGCATGTGCATGTCATCAACATAATATCTAAAAGTTTGAAAAGTTAAAATAGTCTGACTGACCTCCAGGAACAAAACTGTTGAAGCAGTGACCTCATAAAGGTGCTACAGAATGAAGAGTGTACATAGGAAAAGGTTCACTCATTAAGGAGTTGAACTTTGGTTCCCCACAGTTGATGCCCGTGGTCTATGACTATGCCAGTAACTGAGTGGTTTCATTTCTTATTCAGAGATATATGGTGTGTCCCAGCCCTTGTTGCTACAAAACTCAAAAAAATACCTTTTTTTTTAAGCTTTGCTGAAAATTAAGGCAATATTTGAGTGATTTTCACCTTGGAGTTTCTAAATTTGGGAAGAAAATACAGATAGCATTTTCTTTGAGTAAGTATGCAGATGAGATCTCATGGTTTAATTTTTATTTTTCTGATGATTAATGATACCAAGCTCCTCCTCTTTTGCTGTTAGCCATTTCTTGCTTGTCTGATCGGAGGGAAGATGGGAGGAAAGAAGACTCCCCATTTTTCTAATTGAATTATTAGGGGCTGTTATTTTCAGGTGAATGCTTTGCAGATGATTTTCTTACTATCCATTGCTTGCCTTTGCATTCTTTTGAGTGTGTCCTGTGCTGTGAAGAAACATCTTAGTCTGATTTCCTTCACTTAGTTTTGCTTTGACTGCCTGTACCTATAACACTAAATGCCTGTAAGGAAAAAAGAAAGGGTTCAGCAAGCTCAGCTTCCAGCTAAATAAACCGAGGGAGGTAAGGTTAAACATAAAGCAGAAGTGAATTAACTAGAAAACACAAAACTATAAAATCCATCAATAAAATTAAAAGATGGTTTAGTGAAAAAATCAAAGTTGACACAATTTTCAGGCAGTTAAATCAGGAAGAAATATAAAGTGGATGGATATAAATTACCAGTACCAGAAAGGCAAATCTAAAGCCATCAGAGAATTAGTTAAGAATTTAAACATCCTTGTGACGGTTCAACAATGTAAAAAATATAATTTAATTTTCTAATTATTGGGACTTTTTTAGAGATATCTCATGAGTCCTAATTTAATTCGACGGTAATAAAATGATTGAGTTATTTAGCTTTCTTAAGAATTATGTGATGGCCTGAAAAGAATCCGTTTTGGTAAATTTTTTACCTGTGGTTGTTGGTGGGCAGAATGTTTTATAACTATCAAATCAAATAGCTGAGAGTGATCAAATCCATTCCTGCTGAGTTTTTACTTATTTTATTGATTATTGAAAGAAAACTATTCAGTTTGCCTTCTGTAGTAATCATGGACTTGTATATTCCTCTTTGCAGCCTATCAGGTTTTCCTTCATTTATTTTGAATCTCTGCTATTTGATGAACACATGTTTAGGGCTGTTGACTAGCTGACTCCTTTATCATGACATGCCCTTTACCTTTGTGATACTTACTAGCAAAGTCAACCCAGTGTTTGGCTAGTTGTAGCATGGAATATATATATGAAAAAACTTTTATTGAATTAACTATTCGAAGTATGTTTTATGTCTATTTAACTTCATTTTAACTAATAATAAAATTATGTATATTTATGGTATACATATCTTGTTTCCAAAGTAAATTTTATTTGGAAACTATTAAGAGTCCCTTTTTTTCAGCTCTAGTTAAGATTTCAGTATTGTTCATTCCGTTGTAAAGGTCTAGACTTCTGCCTGCTGTCATTTTTTGTTCTAAATTGCTCCCTTGAATATAATACCAGGCCCCTCATATACAGCATGTTTGTCTCATTTACTCTCCTGGCTTTATTCTTTGAATTTGATCCTGGATATGGTTGTTGATATTTACACTGTTATTTAATTCATCTGCCCCTCCCACCGTTTGTGTGTGTGTGTGTGTTATAAATGTTACTGGCTTCCCAGGACTTACTATGCCAGCATAGCTTTGTGGTCAGCCAGTCAAAGGCTGTGTTCAAGCACTTCAGACTTCTATACTACTCTGATGTATATGTCTATGGACTAAGAAATGCATCCAAAACTCAGGCTGTTTCAACCCTGGCTTGCTTTCATCTTTCCATATGCTGCAGTGGCTTTCCATTCAGCCAGTGAGGTACAGCGGGCTTCTGCATAAACAAACTTAGGACTGGCCAGGAATGCAGTGAGACCTTGAGTTCTCTTATGTCTGGTGTGTGTGCAGGCTTCCTTCCTGTCATATGGAAACATGGCAGTTTATTAAGATCCTCAATCTTCCTGGAACATTTGGAAGATTTCCAAAGTCATCCTCTTAAGTTCTCAGCCAGTGCACTGATCTGATATTCACCTTGTATCAAATGAGTCTAGACTCACATAGCCTTGGGCTGGCCCCATGTATTCCTCTGAGGTTTGTAATTTTTTAACTGGTAGTTCTTAATGTGTATTGCTGTCCAAATCAGGTTAGCTTTGCTTCCAACAGAATACTCCCTGATGTTTATTGTCAGCCCATGTTAGTGATGGTATAGTGATGAACAATTTTGATCAGTTTTTTTGTGTGATGGTACCATCACTAAAAGTCTCATTTACTTGTAGCATTTGTTTTTAACCTTACCCTAATAAATTAGCCTAATTTACAGATGCTGCCAATAGACACAGAAGTCTTGGATCTGAGACAAAGGGCTTTATCTTACAGGAAAACAAACAGCATTACTCATTACCAGCATTATTTTCACTGATTCCTCTTGCCCACTAAGTCCATATAAGTGATAGAAGAGCCAGAAAATGCTATACCTGCAATGAGCCAAAAGAATCTTCCACCCTTATAGCAAGCACTAAGCTAGTTTTTGTTTGTCCTGGAGGGAAACATTAACATCCTGTGTCAGGTTACTTACATAAACATTACCTCAAGAAAATAGTGGTCAGAGTCTGGCATGTTAACAGCCCCAGTGAGACATTTAGGAATGTGAAAGCCCCATAGAGGCTTCTTGAACAACTTACTGGACCAGAATTAATATCCTCCACATTTTGCAGATGTCTTGTGATCTGCATTGATATCTCTCTCCTTTTTATATCCAGTATAATTTATGTTTTCTCATTGTCTTTTATTTAAATTTTTTTAAATTTATTTTATTTAACGTATATGATTGTTCTATCTGCATGTACACCTGTGTGCTAGAAGATGGCAACAGATTCTAGTATAGATGATTGTGAGCCAAACGTGGTTGTTGAGAATTGAACTCAGGACCTCTGGAAAAATAGACAGTACTCTTAGCTGCTGAGTCATCTCTCCAGTCCCCTCTCTTCTCTTAAGCATGTCTCCTGGTACTTTATTAATTTTAATAGTCTTTTTCAAGTAACTATATTTTGCTCTTACTGAGCCCATTTTATTTATTTTTTTATGTCCTTTAAGTTTTGGTTTTATTTACATTTTTGTTCTTTAATTGAATCCATGCCCCATTTATTTTCATGGTGTGAGTGTTTAGGCAATTAATTCTCAGACTTCCTTTTCTTTTTACCTCCTTTTTAAAAACTTGTTTAGTCCAAGCGTGGAGGCACACACCTTTAATCCCACCACTTAGAGGCCGAGGCAGGTGGATCTCTTGAGTTCAAGGCCAGCCTATTCTCTAGTGACTCTAGAACAGCCAAGGCTATACAGAAAAAATTGTCTCCGAAAAAAAACCAAAAAACTTTTAAGTTTATATGTATGTGTGTATAACCTACTTAACATATTCTTTGAGCAACACATGCATGTATTGTCATGACCAGTGCAACATTTGAAGCAATTTAAAAAAGAGAGTGGGAAAGTGAGCCAGTCTACCCTGGATGTTAATGACTTCCAGCTCATTGGAAAACTTGATGGACGTGTGGAATGGGGAAGTAGATGCCTGTTGAATCTGTCCTTAGTAGTTTTCTCTGATTTGAATATTTTGGAGGAGTGGCAGGTGAAGCAGTATTTACTATACAGAGGAAATTTTGTTGATGGACTGTAAACCTTGCAACTGCCTGCATTCAGCACCTTCATTTCATAGAAGGAACACATGGAAGAAGATGCAGTTTTTGACAATAGGTGGCATTGCTGTTCTTTTTTGTCATGACTGACAAGCTATCTCTTTCTACTTGATTAATAAATGGCCTGGTTCAATAAATGGTCAGTCTCACAAACACAGCTTCGCTGCTAGTTTACGATGACAACAAAGACTGAGTAAAAACCAAGCATTGCTTTTGCCTGCATTAAGGGAAATCTGGGGACATACTGCTACAGTAAGGCTAACAAAAAAGCAAAGGTTTGCAATGCCTTTGTACAAGTCACAGTAAGTTTCAGGTCACACCTCAGGGTCTTAGAGATGACATCCTTACTTCACCACAAGCAGGAGGTTCTTTGAATTTCTGAACCAGCCAGGAGAACCAGAATACAGACCCAAACTAATTTCAGTGCATAGAGTTAGACTGATGGTATGCCAATCTCTGTATACAAGTAGTACACATAATAGTTTATATTTCCCTATGGCAGACAGAAGAGGAGGAGGAAAGAAGGAATGCACTGATTTGAAGAACTGACAGAAAGAGGAGCAGCCCAAGGAAACTTAATAGAGAAGAGACAAGAAGAACACAAAGGCCAAGTGATGCAACACCCAGGCAGCCTGGGGCCTCAATATGAGACCAGTCACTAGACAGCAGCAGTTTGAGTAGTGACTGTCTCTTAGCACCACCGTCAGTGGTGCATTCAGGTAGCTGCCTGGGAGATGAGGAACTTGGAGCTCTGTGCAATAAGCCTCTGAGAACAGGCACAGACTTTTGAGCCCAGTTTGTTAGCCGTGGGTGTTAGCCGTGGGCTCTCTGGATTTGGTCAAGTTCCTTTCCTTGGCAGCAAGTGAAAATTGACAGAATTAGCTGGGCATGGTGGTACACACCTAGAGCTAAGGAGGTCTCTGTAAATTGGAAGCCAGCTTGGTCTAAGTCTCAAACCCTGGGACATATGGCTGAAGTGCCTATATTTAACATATGAAAGGAGACGAAGCTGCTAGGCTCTCCTTTTACAGGGCATGGCTGGCATACCCTGCCCTCTACCTGGAATTTTCAGGCCAGAGGCTGGGCTGCCCTTCTCCCAGAGGCTTTTCCCTTTATAATCTGGCCATTTTTTGTTACTTGCCCTTTTACCTTTTGCTGTCTCTGCTGCTGCCTCTGGTTCCCCAGTTCTCCTCCATCCCTCCCCTCTTAACCTCTCCCACCCCCATCCCCGGCTCAGGGGCATATCCATTCTGGACTCTCTCAGATGTCTCTGCTTCTGGCTATGCTCTCCCTTTTATCTACAATAAATTGTCTCCTCCATCATACCTAGGAATAGTCATGTCTTTTTCTTTTTTTCATTCATCCTACAAAGTGAGTTCAAGAACAAACAGAACTACATAGTGAGACCCTGTCTCAAAATCACCATAATGTCAGAATTAAAAGGGAAAGAAGAGGGGAGGGGCATACATACAGAAAGGGAGGGGGAGAGGATGGGAGCGGGAGGGGAAGAGAGAGGGGCTTATGGGGGGATACAAAATGAATAAAGTGTAATTAATAAAAGTTAAATAAAAAATTTAAAAAAAAGGGAAAGAGAAGATGTAACTAAACTTTTCAGGTATGACCAGCATTGGAGTCTAAGGTAAAAATCAAGGTCAGGGGCTCTGGAAAGTTTGTACTTTTACTTGATTTTCGTTGTTTTTGGGTAGTTTGGTTGGTTGTTTTCTGTTGGCCTTCGGCTTTATTTGGTCTGTAAGGAACAGACAGAAGTGGAATTCCATTTCTTGTTTCTCTTAGCCTGGAATTCGAAGCTTCATTTAAAAGGAGAAAAACAAACTTAAAAGGGAGAGAACAGAAACCAGTGAACCCAGCCAGTATTTGCCTGAGTGACAGTTCCCCAAGGTGGTTCCCCTCCTCCGCCCTTAGCCATCTGCTTCCTCTTGGTGACAGTGCATCACCACCCTCCACTGGTAGCGGGTGGCGCAGTCTGCCCAGGCCGGGACCCCGCAGAGACACAGAGCACGACCACCAAACTAAGGGCTTCATGGCCAGCCCTGGACTTGGTACTCTGCGGTCTCAGTGGGTGTGGTGTGCAGAGCCGAGCATTGGCTTTGGAACCAGATTTACGACAGTCACATCCTAACTTTCGGACTTCTGTGACAAGTGACCTATCAGCAGGGGCTTGCTCAGTGTGAGAGGAAGACTGAAGAGCCTCGTGGTCGCGCAGCACTGCTTCCCAGGCAAGTTACGGGCAGGCTGGGGAGTAGCATGTGGCCCATGTCTGCACAGGGTTCCCTTCAGAACAGGCAGCCCTCCAATGGAGTGGCACATGGCCTGCCCCTCTGACACTGTTCTGAAGGGAAACCCCGCGTACCTGTTTGTTAGTCATGTGTGTCATTTTGACTAGAAAACTTTTTTACAGAACAGACATGTAGTCGAGGCTAGCCTCCATCTCTTTATAGTTCAGTCTAGCCTCAAACTCCAGTCCTCCTGCCTTAGCCTGTGGAGTGCTGAGAATGTAATTTTGAAAGGTGCCAGTGAGGCGTTTAAAGCTCTCTGCCAGCTTCAGCCAGCCACACAGAGCCAGGGCATGAAGTTTTGTGGGTTTTTCTTTGTTCTTTCTGCTTTTCTAGGGCTAATTTTTGCTGGCTGCTGGTGGTTTTGCTGGTGGTTTCATATTGCGTTACTTACGACCACTCAAAGTTTCTAGAGCAGTAAACCGTTTTAAAGTATTTAAAAGTATAATTTTTACTCACTCAACACTTTGTCAGGTGGTGGTAGCGCAGACCTTAAATCTCAGCACTCAAGAGGCAGAGGGGGGTGGATCTGAATTCCAGGCCAGCCTGGTCTACAGATAGAGTTCCAGGATGGCCAAAGCTACAAGAGAATCCCTGTCTTGCAGAAAACAAAGAGCAACAAAACCCCTCAACCTAACTGAAGTTAGCTGCATTTTATATCGTATCAGAAAATAGACGAGCACAAATAGACTAATAAGTTATATTTGAGGCAAAGTCAGTGCCGCTGAGGCTTGATATACTAACCGTGCTTATATTGTTCAACCACATCTCATTTTTTTATTCATTATTTTAACAAATGCATACTGTTAAATACCATCTTTAAGTAATTCCCCCAGGACAAACATCCCCACTTCTTGGCTCCTTTTTTTGTAAAATAACCTCTTTGAAAGCCTTGCCCCTGGGCCTCTGTTCCTACTTCTCCTATTTTTTCCCCCTGTATTTCCCCCTGCTAGCCCTGGGTGTCATTCGGGGCCGACTTGTGAAATCTGGTATCTGTCCACAGTTCTCAGTACTCCTCTTTCCTGAGCAGTCATTTGCCCTTGTCTTTGATGTGCTCCTCCTCCATGGTCTTCCTTCTTCATTTGACTTCATTGAAACTTACTGAGTTCTCCTGTGCTCTCAGCTTGCTGGTCACTTAAGCTTCTCAATCACTGAATGTTTAGGTGCCACGGGGCTCAGGGCTTGGCCATCATCTTTTTCTAGAGATACTTTCGCCTGAGATGACTTCTACCCAGAACCATTAGTCCCTGACTATAGGTAACACCTATAAGATAATGGCTTCCTAATTGTAATCTCTAGCTTTACTTCTTTTTAGATTTGCCAGCATACATCCAGGTCTTTTGACGTGTCCAACTAGCAATCTGATAGATGTTTTAATTTAGTATATGCAAACAAAACTATTGAGATTATACACAACACACCCAGTCCTTGCTCTCTTGTGCTTTCGTTTTGTAACCTTCCATGTCTCAGTGAAAACTGCTGCCATTCATGTAAGTTCACACTCCAAGAATTGTTATTTTCTGCTAGCACTGGGCATTGAGCCCTGTGTCTGACCAACAAGTGCCCTACCTCAGGGCTATGTCCTCAGCCCCAGGAATCACTCTTGTCTTTATTCTTTTGGTTGGGTTTTTGCTGTTGCTGCTGTTGTTGTTCGAGACAGGGTCTTTCTGTGTAGGCTGGGGCTGTCCTGGAATTCACTGCGTAGACCAGGCTGGCCTCAAAATCACAGAGATTCATCTACCTCCTGTGTGCTGGGATTAAAGGCAAGTACTACCATGTCAGGCTTAACTTCTTTTTAGCTCAGACCCCACACTTAACCAACAAACAGAATCTGAGGAGTGGCTGATTGCCTTCTTCCTCTCAAGCTAAACCGTAGGGGATTATAGTTTTTCCTCCCACCCTGGCTTCTCTGCAGTTAGTATGTCAGAACTTTTACTTTCTTCAAAGCTATCTGGTAGTTTCTCATCAGAATGATAAAAAAAAAAAAGGAAAAGGAAAAAAAAAAAGCTTTTATAGTGGCTATGAAGGCCTGAGGTCTAGTTCCTGATCTCTTCTCCTGTCTTCCCTCTGCCACAGTGACAGTTAACTACCACAGACTTTATTCCTTCACTCCGTGTTCCTTCTCACGTGCATCTGAAAAGAATACTGCCCTGTTATAACAAGAACCATTTTGCCACTAGCCTGTGACTGAGCTGCAGGTACTGAAGCTCTTCTAGTACAGCAGCCCTCCTTCTGCCAGATCGTTCCTGAAATTGTGGAACCTCTTAAAGCATATGAAAATAAGGGTTTCTTTGTACGCATACCCACAACGAGGCTTAATTTATCAATTAAGCATGGTAAGAAATTAATAACTGATAAAATAGAACCATGGTAACAGCATATTGTAATAAAATTACCAAAATAAGGATTACCTGAATACATACCCTGCCCTTTTCTGACAATTATGTGATAGTCTACATAGTGACTGGCAGGCAAGTAGAGTATACAGTGTAAATATGCCAGACAGAAGGATGACTCAGGTCCAGGTGGGACATTGCTCAGAACAGCAAGAAATCGAAAACAAGAATTACACATTTCTGGATTTTTCCATTTAGAAATTTTAGATTGTGGTTGACCTCATGTAACTGAAACTGAAGGAAAACAACCAGGAATAAGCATGGACTACTGCGTTCTGTGAAAGGTTGATATCTTTTTTGTTTGGTTTTGTGTTTTGAGACAGGGTTTCTCTGTGTATCCTTGGCTGTCCTGGAACTTGCTTTGTAGACAAAGTGGGCCTCAAACTCAGAGATCCATCTGCTCCTGCCTCCCAAGTGCTGGGATGACAGGCATGTGGCACCACTTCCCAGCTGAAGTCGTATTATCTTTAAATCATCTGTTTTGCTTCTGCTAATGTTAAAACTATTTGACCATCTTTTTCTTGAGTGCCATTCTGCCACTACCTTGCCTTAAAATTCTATTTAAAAAAATAAAGCATCTTTCTTGTTTGGAGATATTTTTAGTACAAGTTCTCATTTTGTCCTTTAAATATATAAAGTGAAAGAAAAGAGCTAGAAATGGTACAATATGCCCATAACCCCAGAACTTTGAATTTGGCACCATCACATTTACCAAAGAGAATAGGCAATGATTTGGCAGAGAGTGGAAAGGAAGGCTAAAAGACAGTTAGATGGCCAGATGAAAATCAACTTTCTGTTTGTGTTTTTGTCCTCTGACAGAGGCAGTTTTTAAAGTAATTAAGCATTAGCTTTCTCTGGGGCCTCTTTTTGGTGCTGTGACAATGCTTATGTTCAGGTGACTAAGCAGTGTTTTTGTAGTTGGGGGGGCTAGAAAAAGTCTGGGAGCTGGATTTACTGTGGTATTAACAAACCCATGCCATTGTAAAATTTGCTTATATGTAAAAAAGTTAAATACAGTTAAATATGAAGATGGCTTAACCCATGCTATATGGGCATTGAATTAATGTGTCTTGCATTTTAAAAGACAAAACCAAGGACCATGCGTGGATATAACCTACAACCCCTGCTCAGACATAGCCCGTGGTAGCTCAGCATCCAAGTGGGTTCCCTAGTAAGGGGGACAGGAATTGTTTCTGACATGAACTCATGAGCCTCCCCTCCCCTCTGAGGGAGGAGCAGCCTTGCTAGGCCACAGATAAGGACATTGCAACCATCCTGAAGATACCTGATACGCTAGGGCCAGACGGAAGGAGAAGAGGACACCCCTTCTCAGTGGACTTGGAAGGGGGCAGGGAGGAGATGAGGGAGGGAGGGGATTATTGGGAGGGAAAGAGGGAGTGGGCTACAGCTGGGATACAAGTAAATGTATAAAAATTATTTAAAAATAAAATAATAATAAATAAATAAAAAAGACAAAACCTAGAAAATATTTCTTATATATTAATCTCCTTTTTCTTCATATAGCATAATTCTTTTTTTTAATTTTTTAACTTTTATTAATTACACTTTATTCATTATATGGCATAATTCTTATAAAATACATAAACTTATGTATATTTATGTATGTGAGAAATATTTATGTGTGTCCTTCATATATATATGTATATATGAACAAAGAATACATGTTCTTACATGCATAGCGTCTACAGATAAACAATGTTAACCTTTTGGTATAGTTCTTTTCTGCCTACTTTATCTGTATTTTGTATTACAAAGCTGGGATCATCCTATATATACTATCTTATATCAACTAAGTATTACAGAAGGATTTTGTCCTGTAACTAAATTTGTTCATAAACATTATTGATGTTTATGAGAGGATTCTGCCATAGGAATATAAACTAGCATTTTGCATTTACATTTGCCAGAGTTGGGGTCTTTTTTGTTCTTCAGTATTAGGGACTGGGCCCCAAGCTTTGCATATGCTAGACAAGTCACTTAGTTGTTCCCCTAGCCCTTTGTAAATTTCTGAGACAGGCTCTTCATTAGTTGCCTACATTGATCATGAAGTCACTCTGCAGCCCAGGCAGGCTCGAACTTGTGATCCTCCTCCTATGTAACTGGGGTTATAGCAGTGGCCTATATTATTTTACCAAACACCTGACAAAAAGCAACTCAAGGGAAGAAGTATTTATTTTGGCTCACAGTTCAGAGGACCTCATATCATCACAGCAGGGTAAGCAGTTGGTCACATTTTGCTACAGTCAGGAAGCAAAAAGGCTGTTCTCTACTCATGTTCTTTGTTTGGGTTTTTTTGGTTGTTGTTGTTTTTTTTTTTTTTTCATTCAGAGTCCCAAGCCCATGGACTGCTGCCCATTCAGATGGTTCTTCCCTCCTCGGTTATTCTAGAAACACCCTAGATATGCCCAGAGGTGTGTTTCCTAAGTCAATCCAAACCCTGTTAAGTTGACAATAAAGATTAATCATCATGATCTCTAATAGAATATTGGATAGCCAATGTACAAGAGCTCTTATAATAAGGAAATAAACTCATATTACTCATGACAAACATACAATAAAAATGTCTTCATAGGTCCTGCTATAAGAGAAACTAAGCCAGTCAGATAACTAAAAGGGGCCCATGAAGACCTCTAGGCTGATGCACTGAAGGAATAATAGAAAGGTATGAGATGATAGAGTAGAGCAGGAGGAGCCATATAGGACATTATTTGTCATGGTTTGGATTCTAAGTACAGTGGGTCATATCAGCGTTGCAGATGGGATTAACCTGATCAGGTATGTGTGTTTAGTTCAGTCTGACTGCTGATTGGAGAATGGACTAGATATTAGGAAAGAATGAAATCTATATATTAAGGGAGAGATATTGATCTAAAATGAAAATAAGGTAGAGACAGTGTAATGGTTTGGGAGGTATGGTGGAGAAGAAGGCATTGGATCGTTTGGAGCTGAAGTTACAGGCAGTTGTGAACATCAAACATGGATGCTGGGATCTGAACGCAACTCCTCAGCAAGCCCAGTATGAGTGCTTAATTACAGAGTCATTTCTCCACGTCGCTAACATAATACTCTTAAGTCTCCTCTACTCTAAATTCCCCCAGCCCCTCTCTTAACACTGTTCTCTCCTGATTCCTGAGCGCTTCTGAGGATTATGCGGGTCCTTGCTGTTGCACCCTGCTTCTTGCTGCAGGTTGCCCTCCTGTGTGCCCAGTAAGTCTAGATGTAAAATAACTTTCCAACAAAGCCTTAGTCAGACAAGAAACCGTTGATTTTACGTATTCCTACCACAAGATGGTGCAGTTCAGATATGAAAGAAAAAAGGCTCTCCAGTTCAAGTATCACAGATATACTAGCATTTTAAATGCACTGCATTTCAAAAGTACTCGTTTAAATATTTAATCTCTTCCTGTGATAAACAGACTGAAAGTTTATGTGTATATGCATTTTATCAGATTATTATTAATTATTATTTTACTCCTACCATTTGAGAGCCTCTCTTTCCAGGTGGTCTAATGGTTCTAAAAGAGGAACATTAACTTTTAACTTAACGACAGGAAACTCTTAAGTGAGCATTCTGTCAGGTAAGTTACCTCTCCAGCCTTCCGAAGGATATTATATTAGGGTTCCTTCTGGAACAACGGGACCAATGTGACATACATGGAGGCTGGGGAGAAGGGTACATTTTAAAGAAATGGTTTGTAGGACTGAGAGGGCTGAGCAGGACAAACCAGGCTGAGAATTCAGAGAGAGCATTCCTGGGGTTGGGGAAGTTATCTCAGGAGTAAAGTGGCCCTTAGCATTAGGAGCTAGGTTCAATCTCCAGTCCAGAATAACAACAACCAATAATAACAAGAATGAGTTGCTACATTCTTGAGTTTAAAGACTGTGTTGCCTTCTGCTGGCAGAGTCCTTCCTTTAGGTTGTCCAGCTGATGGGATGTGGCTAATTATGAAGGCTAATCCCATTCACTCAGAGTTTACTGATGTAAACGTCAATAACCTCTGTAGACTGGTATTTGGCCAAACACTGGGCTACCAAGGCGGAGTGAGGCAACACATGAAATTAACCATCACAAAGAGCTGAATGGAGAGACTAAGCTTAGCAAGAAAGGGATGTTCATACTGATGTTTCATCACTAGTCATGGGCAGGACTAGATAGCTTGGACCTGGGACACCCCAGAGGGACCTTCTGGGAAACTGCTGCCGAAAGGGGGGCTCTGCTGCTCTAGCCTGCTATCCTTCCTAACACAGATATCCTCTGGGCTGAAGAGGGAGCTTGAGGCTCATCAGCTTTGGGGTTGGGGAGGAATAATACAATGGAGACATGGTATTTCTCTCCATTACATTTTAAAATGAGATCTGAGGCAGTTTGCAGAAAGGTCTCTATCCTGTCTTACTGGGAGTAGTTGAAGAAGAGACTATCTATACATGTCCACCACTACTAGCCCTGACACACACACACATGCACGCACGCACACATTTGTATCCATGCCATTAATCCTGCCTGTTTACCTGGCAAAGGCTGACTACTCCCTCTTGCCTACCCAGCACATCACTGTCTGCCCCTTACTTCATGCATGAATCAATTTATTCCTCAATACCTGCTCTTTGCCAACTGATAGGCATTTTTATGAATGACCTTCTCTAGGTATCCCTCCCCCTCCACCAGCCTTACTTCATTTTTCTACCTTTGTTCTTTGTGATAAAACTTTTCAAAATGGTTTTTTAGGGCTCAGGAGATAACTCAGAAAAGTGCTTTCAAGAGGACCTGGTTTTGATCTTCAGAACCAATGTTTAAGAAACAAAACAAAACTGGGGGTGGAGGTGTGTTTTTGTGGTCCCAGCAAACTTGGATCACTGGAGCTTGCCATACGCTAATTGTTGAGCTACAGGTTCCTGTCTCAAAAAAGGCGTGTAGGCCCTGAGGACTGACACTGTAGGTTGTTCTTCATCTTACACACACACACACACACACACACACACACACTATATTGCTTTTTTTCTGTCTTATTTTTGAACTCTACTAAAATGGTAGCTTGCTGTTGCACCTCCACTGTGCCAAGTCTGCTCATCTTAATGGTATCTCTTATTGTTCTCTGTATTTCTCAGTGCTCGACACCCTGGGCCAATCTGAAGACAAACCCCTCTTGAACTGTTTCTTCCCTTGGCTTCTAGGGTGGCACAGTCCCCACCACTCCAACTCCAACTTCTTTGCTGGTTCTTTCATGACTTCTATGAGGTTGAAGTACCAGAGTGGCTCAGCTGCTGGGCACTTCCCTTTCCGGTCTATGCTCTTTCCTTTAATAATCTCACATGGTCTTTAGGTTTTAAATACAGCATTATGAAGATAAATGCCAACTGTGCATCTCCCGGGTTGACTTTCTCCTAACTCCACAGTTTCTGGTGCCTACTCAGCATCACCTCCTTTCAGTTCTGTTTTCAAAGAGTCCCAAATCCAGCCACTGGCTTTGCTGCCACTTTGTCTCAAGCCACCACTACCTTCTGCTGGGTTTCTGTGATGGACTGTAACTGGTGTTCCTGCATCTACACTAATCTCCACTCTGTCCTAGTGCAAGTACTGAGTGATCAAGCTTCCTCTCTGCCTTCTCTCACTATTTCCTCCTGCTCAGTTCATGCTCCTCCCATCCCCCCACCTTCTATTGCTCCTCAAATGCCAGGCATTCAACAGCCTCAGGACCTGTATGTTTGTTTGCTGTTCTCTACCCAGAAGGCTCTCCCTCCAGGTATCTGCACAGATACTTCTTGTCCTCATTAGTCTTTCTTTATTCTATCTTTTATTCCTCAGTTATTTAAAACCAAAACTTCCACCAGCACTTCTCATTCACCTTTGCTGCCCCATTTTTTCACCGTTCTTAATACTAAACACATACAGACACACATGATGAACAGTGACCTCAGGAGACCCTCACCAGCAACAAAAGGCAGCAGTGGGTCCTGGCCACCAAAGAAGGGACAAATCAGATAGGTTTTATTATTTGCAATGTGTGTGGGCTACATTTTAGAATGGTACTTTAGAATACCTCTTGATCAACTAGCACCTTGGAGCCTGGTCTCAATGACAAGCAGTGGCCATCAATTCCTTCATTAACCAGGGACAGCAGCATTTATCCTGCATATGCATTAGAATGAGATTTTGTATGTGTTTTTCCTAACACTTCTCAATCTGAATTATGTATGTCTCCGTAACTGTATTATTTAGGTCATTGTGTATGTGACTATATAAACATATACAGTGGTATAAACAGAGAAAGTTCATTAAGAAAGAGAAAGGCAGCCCAAGAACATGTGTGAGCTGGGAAAAGGCATTGGCTCAAAAGCCTAGTTTATTTTTTCATCTGGTCTTTGAACACAGAGAATAAATAATATAGCCTGTATCATATTAAAAAATATGAAAGCAATATTTATCTATCCTAAGTTTTCTTTTTTTGATAAAAGAATTTCCCTTGAATTTAACATTTCCAACATCTTCTGAAGTTATTTAAATTCTGTTCATGTGGATTACTTTTCTTTTGCAGCTGGTCTAATTCTTCTAATTCCAGAATTTCAGCTCACAAAAGAATGAATGCAAATGACATCATTCTCAGTTGGCTTCACTGGGAGAAAAAAAAACAAAAACAAAAAACAAAAAACTGCAGATCTTAGTTTCTAGATTCTGATCCAAACCGAGATGTTAACGTTACTTGGGTGGATATATGTTCTCTAACATTCCTAGGACCACCTGGAGAAAAATTTTCTTGTATATGTTAATTTCTTTTCAATCACTTCCAGCACCTTGGTAATACAGTGAATCCTGAATACTGACATTTCAGACCTTTCAATGCTGACGCAGTAGAGCAACTATCATTCATCTTTAGGATATTTACATCCTATTTGTGTTTGCTACCAAAAGCTTTCTCTTGTCTCTGGCAGCCCTTGTGAGGCTCAAAAAAATCTGATAGTTTTGTTTCTTGGTTGGCTGCCATTTGTTTCTTAGGCCCTTATGTTATGGTCCTTTTGATGTTTTTCTTCCAGTTTGAAAGTTTTTGTTTTAAATACTTTGATTAAACATGTAATATTCTGCTTTGTTATTTCCTCTTTTAGACTGAAAAGAAACGTTGATACTCAAATAAAGCTCTTTTGTCTGCCCCTGCCAGTCTGTCATGGGTGTTGGGAAGTCTAAACTAGATAACTGCCCTCTCTCTTGGCATAAAAGACATAGTGTGGATGCAGATCAAGACTGCCGTGAGTCAGAGGCCAAGAACTCTGAGGCTGTGTCCTTGCCTGGTCTTGTGGGGCATAGCAACAGAGCAGGGCAGCCAACAGGAGAGCAAGAGGGCACTGAGGCAAAAGGGGAAATGCCTGAGGAGGAAGCTGAAGAAGAGTTCCTCAAATTTGTGATACTGCATGCAGAAGATGACACAGATGAGGCCCTCAGAGTCCAGAATGTACTGCAAAATGACTTTGGTATCAGGCCGGGAATGATTTTTGCTGAGATGCCGTGTGGAAGGCTGCATTTGCAAAATCTAGATGATGCGGTGAATGGGTCTGCATGGACAATCTTGTTACTGACTGAGAACTTTTTAAGAGACACCTGGTGTAACTTCCAGTTCTACACATCCCTGATGAATTCTGTGAACAGACAACACAAGTACAACTCTGTCATACCCATGCGGCCCCTGAACAGCCCTCTTTCTAGGGAAAGGACTCCCTTGGCCCTACAAACCATCAATGCCTTAGAGGAAGAGAGCCAAGGCTTTTCTACACAAGTGGGAAAAATTTTCCAGGAATCTGTGTATGAGAGGCAACAAACTGTATGGAAAGAGACACGAAATGGGATGCGAAGACAGTTTATTGCCTGAGATGAAGCACACACCCGGCTGGCTCCTGTTTTCTAAACAAAATGATTCATCTTCACTTAAGAAAGCAGTTCTGACTCTACCCAGCAGGGTATCAAAGCAGATGCTGGGACTCATAGCCAAACTCTGGGCAAAGTGCAGGGAATCTTATTAAAGAAGTGGGAGATAGAAATACCTGGAGGGAACAGGAGTTCCACAAGAAGAGCAACAGAACCAAAAAAATCTGGCCACTGGGGTCTTTTCTGAGACTGATATTCCAAACAAGGACCATGCATGGAGAGAACCTAGCACCACTGCACAGATGTAGCCCATGGCAGCTCAGTATCCAAGTGGGTACCCTAGTAAGGGGAACAGGGACTGTCTCTGACATGAACTCAGTGGCTATCTCTTTGGTCACCTCCCCCTGAGGAGGGAGCAGCCTTACCAAGTCACAGAAGAAGACAATGCAGCCAGTCCTGATGAGACCTGATAGACTAGGGTCAGAGGGAAGGGGAAGAGGACCTCCCCTATCAGTGGACTTGGGGGAGGGGCATGGAAGGAGAAGGAGGGAGGGCAGGATTGGGAGGGGATGAGGAAGGGGGCTACAGCTGGGATACAAAGTGAATAAACTATAATTAATAAAAAAATAAAAATTTTAAAAAGCAATTTTTAAGAAATGCTTAGATGTTAGTGAGTCTGCTTTCAAGAAATCTGTGGAGCACAAGATAGGTACATTCCTGCAGGCCTAGGACTATGGAACTTTCTGATGATAAACTGAATATTCATAGTTCATGAATATTTTTATCTCGTGTTGAGCCATAAACAGGCATGCATGACAGACATTTTCAAAATATGATACTGAAAATCGAAAGACATGAAGAAAATAGCTCTGGCCATGAGAGGTCTGACCACCTTTTTTTCCTGCTTCCCTTATGATTATCAATTACCACAAAGCATTCTTGCGCTGTCACCCAGAAATATGGGTGGCCAGGATGGGACATGTGCAGGGTTGATGCATATTAGGAGGAGATCAGAGGTAGATGTCAGGGCCAGGCAATGGTGGTGCATGCCTTTAATCCCAGTGCTCAGGAGGCAGAGGCAGGCACAGCTCTCTAAGTTTGAGGCTAGCGTGGTCTACAGCATAGGTTCCAGGGCAGCTAGGACTACACAGAGAAACCCTATCTCAAAAACAAAAACAAAGTGGATGTCAGTATGGTCAGGGTTTTGGAAACAATCTAGCCACATGTAGTTTTTGTGTCTGCTGGAATTTGGAACCAGTTCCTACCAGGAATTAGCAATTCTTTTGAGAGTGTGGTAGCTAGGGAATCTGTAGAGATGGGCCTTGACCTTGTTAGTAGTCTTCTGTGACCCAGGCTTTATTCACAGAGCCTGTGAAAAGTACGTGAATCACAAGCTGTTTGCCTTTAAAATCAGTAACCTCTCATGTTAGCCTCTAGAAAGGCCCCTTTTACACAGTATTTGACTCAGGGAATATATATTATCAAGGATGGTGTGACTGAGTATGCACATGTGTGTATGCATTGTGTGCTCACATATGTACGTGTGTGTGTTGTTATGGGTTGATTTTGAAGACTCGGGTAGAAGCAGAGAATGTATTTCTACCACCTCTGCTTTTAGGGCCTCGTGTATATAACAATCCAGGGAGGGCCACGCAGACCTGTAACCTTTCCCTCCCAGAGCTTTAGCCCATTTGAGACTGAAGCAGTGAGAACAAGCGCAGGCTGGGCATGTGGCTAAGGATGACTCATGTCAAATAATGGGAAAGTGCCCATCAGGGGCCAGGAGACCTATTTGCAGTCCAATCACTGCCACTAAGGATGAATGTGCCAGTGGGCAGCTATTCTCCTTTGTCTGTGAAATCAAAGGGTCAGATTGATGGATCTCTAAAGGCGTTTGTCCTCTCCCAGGATGGGAAAAAGTGAAGCCAGAAAGCAATAAAGCAAAGTCTTAAATTTTTATGAGGTGATGCATAGTGTAATCATCGCAGAAGACATAATGCATGCTTACAATGAACAGATATTTTTGGATATCTGCATCATCATTGATATTTAATGCAGTCACAGAAAAAGATTACTACACATGCTTATTCAGGTTTGGGGGTCTGGTTTTATACAGGGTCTCATTATGTATCTCTGGCTGGCTTGAAACTTGCTCTGTAGACCAGGATAGCATCAAACTCACAGATCCACCTGCCTCTGCCCCGACAGTGCTGGGATTAAAGATGTGTGCCAGCACTCTCAGGTTTTTAAAAGATATATATTTTTATAGAAACCCAGGAACAAAGACATTCTTCCTAGTTTGTGTGTCTCCTGGTCTTTACTTCTCTGACTCCCAGATGGCTACTGTTCACTTCCTCATAGTCACAAGCCACTGTGCCCCACAAGGGTCCTGCCAGTCGACCTCGTGTTCAGTTCCCAGAGAAGGTGGTAGCTTTCATGGCATGTTCTCAACTTTCTGCATCATGGTAACTTACTTTTCAGCTTTAGTAAGTATTCCTCCTTTATGATCATTACCACAATGCTTTCTAAATCTCAAGTGTCATGTAATAATAAAACATTCACCACCCACCCTTCACATGCCTGCCAAACTGGAATTGATGCTGGATGGCATTTCTTAAATAAATGTTTTTATTCTTTGTGGTTGACTAACCATCATTCTCATTCCAATGAAGACTGTGGAAAAGTATTCTGAGAAATATCAGTCTGTGCTCCTCAGCATGGCACAGTGTCCCAGGCAACGTGGAAGTCAGCATTTTTTTTTATGATGAATAAATAAATGTTAAGTGCTGAGTAACTGTAGATAATGAAATTAACAGGAAGTGATCATCAAAATAACTAACGATTAAAAAAGGTCTTGTCTCGGGTCAATGTTTATGTGCACATACATAGCTTTGGATAGAAACACCAACCGTTCTGAGAAATTCTGCCACATGCCAGTGAGATGTCGCCCTGAGAACTCTGTGCCGCCCACGTGGAGCTGCTGTAAAGGGACCAGAGGCATGCCTGAATAAACGATTCCCCAGGAGCTAAAGAAGCAGTATAGGTTGGCTAACTCAACAAAGCTTCCCAGAAGGTATGGTGACTTCACGGCCTCACTGAAGACCCACCTTCTTTCACACAGAAGAATAGTTTACAGACTTTAAAAATAAAAAAAAAAAATTTTGACATATGCTAAAATATGGACATTATGTTTAAAAAGATAAATATTGTATGATTCCACATAAATGAGGAATGTTCATAGAGACAGAGTAGCCAGGCAGTGTTGTCACATCCCTTTAATCCCAGCACTCAGGAGGCAGAGGCAGGTGATTCTCTCTGAGTTTAAAGCCAGCCTGGTCTGCAGCACAAGTTCCAGAGTTCCAGGACAATGCTAAGGTTACACAGAGGAACCCTGGATCAAGAAACAAAAATAATTTAAAATTAATTGAGAGAGAGAGAAAGACCGAGAGAGAAAAAGAGAGCAATATAGGTTGACAGGGGCTGCAGAAGGAGAAATAGAATGTAAATTTTTTCAGTAACTAAAGAGTTTTGTTTGGATAATGAAGAAATTCTGGGAAAGCTCTGGCAGTGTACATTTTGAATATATCTAAATGCCATGAAATTATACACTTAAAATTATTAAAACAGTACATTTCCTTATGTGCATTTTGCTGCAATAACTTTAAAAAGTGAAAACAAAGCCAGATGCTGTAATCCCAGCACACTGGGATGCAGAGGCAGGCGGTTCTCTGTGAGTTCAAGGCCAGCCTGGTCTACAAAGTGATTCCAGGACAGCCAAGGCAACACAGAGAAACCCTGTCTCGGAAAATCAAAAAGTAAAAGCAAAATGGAACAAAACAAACAAAAAACAACCACCACCTCCCAAAAGCCAACCAAAAAAACAAACTATAAGCCCAAGGCCTTCTTATCTTTTTATTTTCTTACAGGTTTTCAGTTGCATTTCCTGAATGTGCTGTAGCTGCTGCAGATTGGATCCACACATAGACATGACAGTATCCAGTTTACTAAGCCCATGAAAGTGACCCACCCCAAAAGGAAAAATGTTTCATTACTGTGTTATTAAAAACTGAAAATATGAGGCGACAGTGAAGATCCATTCTGACTTCTGGTTGATCTTATTGGCACTTTTACATTCTTTCAACTTGTCATTGGATCAACTCTTTCTGCTGTGTATCTGCCCCAGTACACCCTGGAATATTGCCATGAAGTAAAACTACCCGGATTTTAATCCCAGCTTGGTCCTCTATTAATTATATTTTTCACCAGAAATAGCTTTATTTTAAAACAACTCGTCCCTTCAGTATTTTTGTTTGTTTGTTTGTTTTGAGACAGGGTTTCTTTGTGTAGCTTTGTAGACCAGGCTGACCTCAAACTCACAGGGATCCTCATGCCTCTGCCTCTCAAGTGCTGGGACTAAAGGTGTGTGCCACGACGTCAGCTTCCCCCAGTATTTTGTTAATTAAATAAAACTTGGACCTGAAGGATAAATGTTTTAAGTGTTAACTCAATCATTAAAATGCTGCAGTTAGTAGAGCTTTGCTAAAACTAACATTAAAACACTAGTGAAGAGGACTGCCTCTGACATAATCTGATAGGCCTGTTCTTTGATCACCTCCCCCTGAGGGGAGAGCAGCCCTACCAGGCCACAGATATGACAATGCAGCCTTTCCTGATGGGATATGATAGACTAAGATCAGAAGGAAGGAGAGGAGGACCTCCCCTATCAGTGGACTTGGGAGGGGCAAGCGAGAAGAAAGGGAAGGGAGGGTGGGGCTGGGAGGGGAGGAGGGAGGGGCTTATGGGGGGGATACAAAGTGAATAAACTGTAATTAAAAAAAAAAACACTAGTGAGGGCTAAGAAAGCTACACAGAAGACAACTGCAGTGTCCTGGGGTCACTATAGCAGAACTGCTAAGACTGGACAGTCAGTACAGAAGTGAGTTCTCACAGTTCTGAAACCTGAGAAGTCCAAGGTCATAGCACTAACAGATCTGCTGTCTGGTAAGGACCCATTGGTCAGTGATGGCACCTTCTCCCTGCATCCTCACATGGAAGAAGAGGAAACAGGTTTCTAAAAGCATCTTTAGTCAGAGCATGATTCCTATTCTTGAGGGCAAGCTCTCTTCCCCAATACTCTCTCAAAGGTCCTGACCTCATAATGCTATCACACAATTTTTGGGTATACACACATATAATCAGCCATCTGATTCATCAGCAAGGTGAGATTCATCTCCTTGCTGAATCTCAGTGTTCTTCCGTAAATGTAAAGAGTTACTCTGAGGATTGTGAATGCTCACACATTGTCCTAGCTGGCTTTCTGTTGCTGTGATAAAATACTCCATGGATTTCCCTGCAGGCATTTCTCAGTTGAGAGTCACTTTTACAAATATGTCATGATTTGTGTCAAGCTGACAAAAAACAGACCCCAAACTAACCAACACACGCACACACACACATAATCTATGCTACTAGTGCTATCATTATTTAGCACATTTAATCTTCAACATGGGATGGCGAAGAGGGAGAGAATGTGTTTATGCCTACCCAGAACCTCACTCTTAGAACCACTGCTGCTTGCAGGGAACAGATTTAAAACAAAAAGGAAGATACTGGGCCTTGTTTGCAAGGGAAGTATATATAGCCACACTGGAAAGACAGGAGCCCTCATCCCCTGATTTGCCAGTGGTGTATAAGCTATTAATTAGGGGTGGCACTGTGCATGGAGGAAGTTGGTGGCAAGGACAGGACCTCAGTAGGTCCCCCTACCTCTAACAAGTCAGGAAGAACTGGGCCATAAACTAGAAAAGTTGAAAAAAATATGGTATAGAAGTGCCACCCTCTAAACCCCTGGGGGTCGGATTGGCTCAGGTGGGATACCTTCAGATCAGCTTTGTGGGTTAATTCTGCACATGGTTGTATTTGGGGAGAGAGACTATGATCTATTTGATTTAGCCTTTTATGGTGCTCAACCCAGAGAATGCTGTCTCATTTAGGAATGGGCTAAAGTTGGACTATCTCCAGTTCAACAACTTCCTGCTGAGGTTTTCTCAGGGCAAGACAGTGCTGCTTATCTTAGCCTGAGACTTTGTCTTTGCAAATCCCAAGGCCTTGGGGTAAAGCTGGACCCACCTGAATGCATAAGGCTTGATACTACTGTTTCCAGAAACAGCTTCCTTGGGCCCTTGCACCTCCTCACTGCAGTTCCGGCCTAGACTCTGAGCCTGACTGTTGTTGGTAGTGGCCATTGCTCTAAAACCTAAAAGAACATCGTCTCCTAGTAGTAAGTTTGTGGTGGTCTCCATTAGTCTTGGCCACTTGAACACTTGGTCGCTCGTTGATAGCATTGTCTGGGGAGGTTTGGAAGACGTGGCCTTATTGGGGACTGTGTTTCACTGGAAGTGGGCTTTGAGAATTTAAAGACTCATACTATTTTCAGTTTGATCTCTCTTTGCTTTATGTTTGTGGCTTGAAGACATGAGCTCTCAGTTTCTGGCTCTGCCCTAATGAACCCTAAACCCCTGGAAGCATAAGCCAAAATAAACTTTCTCCCATAAGTTGATTTTGTCATACTGTTTTATCACAGCAACCCAAGAGTAACTAAGATACAATACAAGGTTTACCCGTAGACAAGATCTTGCCAAGCTGTCTCTCTGCCTAACAGAGGGCTCTGCAGAAAGAGATAAAATTCATTTGAAGGAACTCATTGTGGAGGAGACTGAACCGAGACCCAGAGCTGGAGGTAGAAACAATAGCAAAAATCCTCATGTGGTTAAAGGAATTATGTGCCACAACACTGATCTAGGCTAACCTATGTCCAGCTTTGGGCGAAACCAGGGGATCTCTGACTGAATGGGGCTTGCCCTAGGGCGTGGAGGAAACTGTTGCCCTGACGTACTGGGAGAGTGGGATCCAGTGTGTTGACCTTGGCAGCCGATGCAGCCTCTGTGCCTTTCCATCTCTTCACAGTTGCGGGTCACCTATTGCACTGTTACAGAACATGGCTACACCTTCTTCGTGGTAGTTCAAAGACCAAAGAGGAAATTTCAGAGTTGTTGCCAAGTACCTGATGTCCTTAAGCCGATGACCAAGCTAATAGATAATGTTGCCCATGAGCCTGGTGTTTCTTATGAGGGCAAATTGAAAAGTTTATTAGATTTTGACCATTAATTCCTGGATAAGAACACTGTCACACACACACACACACACACACACACACACACGTTGGATTTGGCAACCCCCACTGCCAACTACCACACTGAGTTTGAATTGAGGCAAATATCATTTAAAGAAGCCATTAATTAATAACATGAGTCATGAACAGCACTTGACTAAACTCCAGCAGGTTAACTTGTGAAAGCACAAAAACAGATTGTTGCTCTTTCCTTTCCTTTGCAGTACACAGACTCCACAACTGTTTGCTCCCACAGCTACACTCCTTCACACCTCTATCCTTTCTACCATTAGTGAGAATTGATTTGGGGAGCCTTTTCCTTTAACTACTATAGCACTTCTGTTCTCTTCAGGGAGTTCTGAGTTACTTTACTTCAGAGTGCACGGACAAAACTGCTTATTAGCAAGTAACAGGGATCTGCAGGCTCCTTGATGTTTAGCTTGGGCAACTCAGTTGCGCGTGTGCTTGTCTAGATGTACAAAGCCCCGGGTTTGATCCCCAATATACCACATGGACAAAGGAGTTGCATGCCTGTAATCACAGCACTTGGGAAATGGAAGCTGATGGATAAGACTTTGAAGGTCATCCTTGGTTATACAGCAAGTTCAGGTACAGCCTGGGATACAAGAGACCCTGTGAAAAAGAAAGCAAGAAAAATGTCTGAGCAGTTTCATATTATAAATTTTGTCATATGTACCACATGTACTATGTATGTGATGTGTGTGTGCATGTGTGCCATGACACACATGTGGGAGTCAGTTGATGCCTTTCAGAAATTGGTTCTTCCATTGGAGGTTCCAGGAATCCATCTTGGGTCATCAGGTTTGCGTGCCAAGTGCCATCTTGCCAGCCCAGTAGTTTCATAGTCTATTTGGGACTGTTCCTCCCAGCCATGTATTCAAACTACAGGTTTAAAATTCAAGGACATTTCAATTAACTGTCTTCCTAGAGGATTTTTATGGAAATATTGCAAGATACAAATCCAGCCTTTCATTTACCTCTCTCTCTCTCTCTCTCTCTGCTTCTCTCTGTCTGTGTGTGTGTGTGAGATATTCATTATATGCTTGTGTGTGTGGGCATGTGTGTGGAGGCCAGAGGCTGATGTTGGGTCTCTTCTAATTCTCTCTACTTTAACTTCTGAGACACAGTTCTCAAAGAACCTGACGCTCACTGATTAGGCAAGACAACCTAGCCAGAAAATTCCAGGGGATCTTCCTCTTTCTGCCTTCCCAGTGCTAGGATTACAGACAAACACCATCGTGCCTGCCTTCTCACGTGGGTGTTGGGGATCCAAATGCAGGTCCACAAGCTCTCACAGCAAGCATCTTACTGACTGAGCCAATGCCCCAGCCTTCAGCGTTTAATTTGTATGAGTGTGCATGTGAATAGCACTATGACATGAAAATATTCTAAAATTAGGTTGAAGCGAAACTGCATAACTCTGCAAATACACAAACAATTGAGCTGTTTGCATACGCAGTGAGTTTTATGCTTCATATCTTATTTCTCAGCACAAGAGGATATAGCTCAGTGGTAGAGCTTTTGCTTAGCATGCATAAAACTATGATTTTGACCATTACTGCTATAAAAATAAGATAGATTAATAACTGAGATGATGAAAGCCCCAAAGAGGACACGCATACAGAATTCACATAGGTAGTCCATAGATATTACATTGTAACATTCCTGCAAGCATATTATCAACAATTTCCCTGTATTTTTCCAAATAGGTGTCCCCAAACTTTTTAATCTTTGTTAACTTTAATAGCCAAAAAAGCAGTAAGTAAAAAACAAAAAAAAAAAAAACAAACAGAAACAAAACAAAACAGAAACCTACACAGTGTTGGATGTTGTTGTTCCTTTTTTCTGAGACAAGCTCTGTAGCCTAAGCTTTCCTGGAATGCACTATGCAGTCCAGGCTGGTTTCAAACTCAAGCAGAGGTGAAATTGCCTCTGCCTCCCGAGTGCTACGATCACAGGTATCTCCCACCATGCCCAGCTTACCTTAAACCTTTAGTCAGGATGTTGTAAAGCAAGACTGAAATTTCCATTTGTATTAGGGCCTTTGACATTATCTTCTCTGTGAAAAAGCTGTCTTTATCCTTTGCTTATATTCTGTTGGTTTCTGGTTGGTCTGTTTATATTGACTAGAAGCAGGGGATATCTTTCTTTAAATGTTGACTACATTAGCCTTAGTCTTTGTACGATATGAGCTGTAAATACCTTTCTCAGAGATAGATTATGGCACTTCTTATGGTATATTTTTATGTAGGCGTTTTTCATTTGCAAATAGTAGACTTTATCAGTCTATGTTTCTCTTCCCCTTCTCTCTCTCTCTCTCTCTCTTTATACATATAATTTATATTTTTTCCACTTAATATCCTGATTGTATTCCCCTCCCTCATCTCCTCTGGTCCCACACACACACCCCTTTCTCCAGAGAGGTCTTCCTCTACTACCATCTGACCCCAGCCTATCAAATCTCATCAAGACTGTCTGCATCCTCTTCCTCTGTGTCCTGGCTAGGCCTGCCCACCAGGGGGAAGTGATCAAAGAACAGGCAACAGAATCCATGTCAGAGACTGCCCCTGCTCCCCTTACTAGGGAACTCACATGGAGACTGAGCTGCCTATTGGCTACATCTGAGCAGGGGGGTCTAAGTCCTCTCCACGCATGGTCCTTGGTTGGTGTATCAGTCTCTGAAGGATGCCCTGGGCCCAGAAAAGTTTGCCTGTGAGTTTCAGCATCTGCTTCAATTCACTGCTGGGTGGAATCTTTCAAAGGACATCTATGGTAGATATATAGATCCCATGCTATACCCTCTCTTCAACCTTTCTTTTCCTTCCTTCCTTCCTCCTTTCCTTCTTTCCTTCCTTCTTCCTTTCTAAGGATTCTCCCCCCTAGCTTCTTTTTATTTTTAGGAAAGATTCATCCCATGAGAGGATTATCCAGAAAGTGCTCTTAGGTTTTTTTTCTAATAACTTTGTGGCTTTATTGTTTTCACAAACTCACATGAGATTTATTGGCTGAATTACAAGAGATAATGATGTAAAACTTTTTGTTACTGAATATTCTAAAATCCTTTCATGATAAGATCTCTTCCTACTAATTTAAGAGTCCCCACTATTATGAGCTAAGTGTTCACAAATCTATTTTGAGTCTGCTTCTGAACTCCATATCTTTCCTATTAATATGCCAATGTATTCTGGTATCACTATCCCACACTGTGGTAATCACTATCTTTGAGGTAATCTTTAGTATCTGAGAAAGCTAATCTTTCCTTATTACTATTCATTTTCATAATCCTACCCTATTATACTTGGCTTTTTACTATGATATGTAAATGCTATTAATCTAAATACAGTAATATTAAACTATGATGATATTATTACAAAAATCCTGATATTCAGGAGCTAGAGAGATTGCTTAAGTGGCTAAGAGCTCTTGTTGCTCTTAGAGAGGACCTGAGTTCAACTCCCACTACCTATATAGGAACTAACAACTGTCTGTCACTCCAGTTCCAGGGGATCCAACACCTTCTTATGGCCTCTGCAGATACTGTACATCCATGATGCACAGACATACACATAGGCAAACCACCCATACAATAAAATAATAAATAAAATCGAAAAAAGTGAATTAGAAAGATGTTAGCTGGAACCAAGTTTAATGGTGCTTTCCTTTAATCCCAACACTTTGGAAGCAGAGGCAGGAGGATCTCTGTGAATTCAAGGCCAACATGGTCTACAGAGTGAGTTCCATACAACTGGACTTGGTACTGTACTTTAGATATACTTTGTCTATTTAATCAGTACCATGGTTCAATAAAATAAGAAGTCCAATATTCCTTTTACAAATAAGGAAATATGGTCAAGGATGAAGAGACACAGCTGGGAAAACTGGAATTGGTACCTGAGCGCTCAGCCTCTGGATTCAACAGTGCTGGATTTCTATACTAGCCCCACACAGTCTAATTGTTAGCAAAGTGTTGACCCTCTGAAAATGGCGGCTTTCTTTCTAAAGGGATGCTATTTTCTTCCTCCCCAATAGCTGTCCTTCCTTACCCAAAGAGCCCATGAATGGTTACAGGAGCAAAGACCTGATGCTTTCAGTTGACCTTGCAGGAACACAAGACTTAGTCCTGGCCACTGGGACCCAGAGAGAAGAGCATTAGTAAGATGGGTTGCTGGGAATCTGCTTTCCTTACGTAAGCTGTTCTGACACCTTATGGTATTGATATGAAAGGAATATGTCCTGGACATCGAGGGTGGCTTCAGAAAGACAGGACTGACTGAGCCACGTTCATCACAGAATTATGAATTTTTTTATAATTATGAAAATTAAGTAAATTTTTTCTTACTTTTAAAACCACTTTTAATGTGACATTACTTCTCCAGAGGCAACAAATATTTACTGAGTATGAAATTAAACTTATGGAGAATTTAGTAAGGTACTAGCAAACAGGAAATGCCTAGTAATTCATTATCGTCATCTTCGTTGATGTTGTCTGTGCATAATTTTTTAATTTGTAGCTTTTGGTCATTAGTAAGGTATGGAGTTTTCTTTATTTTTAAAATAATCACCTCTTGGGCTGGAGAGATGGTCCAGCACTTCAAAGTGCTTGCTGTTCTTATATAGGGCCAAAATTTGGATCCCAGGACTCACATCAGGAGACTCATAGATGCTTATAACTTTAGCTCTGAAGTCCTCTTTGGCCTCTCTGGACACCAGTACATGGGTGGCAAACATACACATAAGTAAAAATAAATTACAAATAAAGTAAAATAATCACTTCCAAATTTACCAAATCAAAACATGTAATTACAGTCCTGGCCCATACACTGTTAAGGGAATTGTTAGGGTCAAAACCCAGGCCCTGAGAACCCTAGTGACCCAACCTCTTATTCTCAATAGGCCAACTACAGAGACAAGTGATACTAAAATGTAAAGAGATAGCGATTTAATGTCACCACACAGGGAAGAGGAGTAAATAAAGAGGTCCAGTGACCCTGATGCTAGGTCCACTTTTAGGGTCTTAGCATGAGGTTTAGGTATCAATACATAGCAAGAGGTCTGCATAACAAGAGTCCTGGTCAAAGTGTACTCCTGACCCACCATTGTTTCCGCTCCAATCTCTCCGTGTTGACTGTGGGAAATCTCTTTTCAGGAGACTCTAGTTGTCATAGGCTTCAGCTTTTTCTATCTCCCAGCATGAGAATTCTGGGAAAATACCAATTCCATAGGAGCCACTGTTTCAATAGTCTGATAACTAAAGGGAAGAATACAGTCTCTCTTTACTCCATTCCTATCAGAGAAGTTAAAGTATATGTGATGGTGACCCCAGAAAGTTATAACAGAGGGCCAGTGAGATGGTACAGCAGGTAAAGGCGCTTGCAAAGCAAATCTGACAACCTGTGTTCAAGCTTTGGGACCCTTGTGAAGGGCAGAAGGAGCAATTTCACACAATTACCATGTTACATTTGTCCACACCACACACACACACACACACACACACACACACACATTCTCTCTCTCTTTACCTCTCTCTTTCTCAACTAGTTAATTAATTAATGCAAGAGATTTGTGGGGAACTGAAAACTTGTGATTGTCTAGTGGTATGGGGTTTGTAGACAAAGTGTCTTCCCAAAGCTTATGTGCTAAAGGGTTGGTATCCTGGGTTGCATTTTCAGAGATGGGATTCTGGGGAGGTTATTGGATTATGAGGTCTGTGATTTCATCAGTACCTCTGTCCACTAATGGATTCATAGCTGAATTGGCCATAGGATAGTGACAGAAATTTTAAGAAGGAAGGGGCCTGATTGGAGGCAGTATGTCATAGTGGGTATGAGGTTAGTCTTTGCACTTGATGGATTTACAATTACCATGAAACAAACTTCTGGCCATGTCTGTAAGGGAATTTCCAGATTAGGTTAGTTGAGGTAAGAAGACACATCTTAAGTAAATGGAGCACTAGTCTGTGGAGTGGTACCCTGGACTGAGTAAAAAGAAGAAAGCTGAACAGCAGCTCTATCGCTTTCCACTTCCTGCATGCTGGCTCAAGATAAGCAGCTGCTTGAAATTCCTACAATCATGACTTCTCCAACACAATGGGTTGTCTCCAACACAAAGAGTGTATTTTATCTTTGGCTCCTGCCTATACCTCCTGGACACTATAAGCATTTCTCTCTCACATGCTTCTGCCATGATCTACTACCTGGCCTTTAAAAACAAACAAACAAAAAAACCCTACCTGATCAAATGACTATGTACTAAATCTCTGAAACCAACAGTCAAAAGAAACCTTTGTTGTTGTTTTATAACAAGGTCTCATTATGTAGCTGTGGCTGTCCTGGAACTTACTATGTAGATCAGGCTGGCCTTAGACCCATGGAGATCCATCTACCTCTGCCTCCCAAATGCTGGGATTAAAGGTATGAGCCATTTATGCCCGGCTCCACAGATTTTTAACTTCCTTTAAGTTGTTTTTCTCTGGCATCTTGTCTTAGTGATAGAAAGCTAACACAACAAGTGACACTGTGGTCATCATTTTGCAGCAACTTATGCTTAATGATAACACTGGTAAAACCACATTTACTCTTAGGCCAGCAGCACATACAATTATGGATGGCCTATGTTGCTTGACAGTAGGAAGTACCATGCTACGGTTTTGTATGCACTGTACTTCACTTTCTGTGATGTTTGCTCAGTGACTACTGTTTGTTTCTCAGAATGTATCAAACAAACAAAAAGAATATGCTTGTAATGAATCAAAATTAGCTTATAACTGATTGCCAAGAAGGAACAGACAGCATCTCAGAGAAAGAGCATTAGAAAGATCCTACTACAGATTTAGATGGCTCTGTGGAGGTTTATTCTAGCTCATCCTAGGACTTATTCTAGAGCATCTGGTTTGATCCAGATTGGAAGCTGTAAGAGAGCATGGACTGTTCTGTGCTTGGGTGACTCAGTAAATATTATCTATCGGGAGAAGAGACTAGGAAGAGAATACATTTGCAATTAGCTAACAGGTGCCAACAATTATTTTAGCAAGAAAAGAGTCTGATACTTTTGCAAAGTACACTGACTGATGTTACTAGCGTACTTAGACAAAGTTATGCGAAAGCCTTATTTTCGCTCTCTCTTTTTTTTCATGGTCTTGTAATCTTGTGTAAGGTTGATATTCCCTGAGATCGTTTATGTCTAATGAGAGAACATCACCGTTAGTGTAAGATGAGTGGACTGCCACAGGCTGTCATCTTTACTTTCTTATCAAGGCAAAGTGCACCAATGCAGACTAAACCCCAGTAGTCCCCACTTACAGCTTCTAACCACTTTCTTAGTCCAAAGTCTTCCACATTCCTTCAACAAACAGCATGGTCAGGCCTGTCCCAGAAATACCCCGGTCTCCGGTACCAGATTTTATCTTAGTCACTGTTTCTTGCTGTGAAGAGACATCATGACTGAGGAAACTCTTATAAAAGAAAGTATTAAATTGGGACTTGCTTACAGATTCAGAGATTTAGTCCATTACTGTCATAGTGGGGGACATGGCAGAAGGCAGTGCTGAGAGCTATTGGTCCCCAAGCAGGGAGAGAGAGAGATGGAGACAGAGAGAGAGAAAGAGATTGGACCTGGCATTTGCTTTTTAAACCTTAAAGACTACCCCAGTGACACATTTCTTCCTAATTCTTCAAATCCTATCATATAGTGTCATTTCCTGGTAACTAAGTATTCAGATATTCAAATATATGAGCCTAGGCAAGTCATTCTTATTTAAACCACCACAAAGACCTTGGGTTGAAAGCTTTCATCACTACAACCTTGAAGTTAAAGTCTTCAATACAAACCCTTCAGTTTAAGTTAAAGTCCTTACAGTGACCTTTTTCACATCATTTACAGATGCACTGTTTAAAAGATAATATAGAAACACAAACAAACAAACAAAACCTCAATAGGGTAATGGTAAGTATAGAGGGATCAAAAGCTTCTATTGATAGTTGATTTGATTTGGTTGCAAAACCAATTTTCTTCATTCAGAAAATCGACACAAACACTCACATTTCTAAAACCATTTTGTCTTTCCTGTGAGAGGCATGAGTGACCTCAGTTAGAATCTCAAATTAGAATTGCCTACTGCTTGTTTTTTTTCTTTTCTTTTCTTTTGTGACTGGATTTAGCAAATTACTTATAATTAATTTTCACCTCTTCTGGATCATATTTCACTGGGAATTGTTCCCTCAGTAATAATTTATAATCTATTTTAACTGGAAATATTAAATTCTTATTAGTATATGCAACTCAGAAGTAGTCTGGAAGGACACACCTGGAATGAGAGCCAAGATATGCAGAGCTTCAAAACTCAAAGCTTTTGGTCCAGTGGCATGTCCTGTCAGGAAGGCTCCCATGTGGCAATAAAGGAAGCTGGATAACCTCATGACTCTATGGATCTCATAGTGTTTATTACCAATAGTCAAATGTGGAACACTATTACAGTGGTTCTTAAATATTATTACATAGAAAAATGACTAATAGGACATGTTAGAAGAGAGGTTACTAAGCCATGCTTTCATCATAGAATTAATTTTTTGATGCCAGTAGAACCTCCTTCAAGGTCAAGTCATCTCAAGCTTCTACTGATTTCTGCGGTCTCTGACAGAGAAAACTACTTTCAAAGGCTCATTTAATTAGACAAGGTAGAGCTACATGATGTTTGGCCCTCTAGGGCCCAGGAATTTGCCTTTCTAAGTTCCCAGGAGCTGCTGAGACAGGTAAAATAGTAACCATATTTTAGGAACCAGTATTTAACGGATAAGGGATTGTTTCAGTTTCTATCTGTTGAACCCACCCAACGTGTGTTATATGATCCTCATCTCAAGGCTGACATCTAAAAACTCTGACATTAGTTTGTGGTGGCTAGCTTCAAGGCCTCTCTTGCTTTGTAGAGAGAGCTTGCTTCCTGCATCTCTGATTCTGGAACCCAGTATTCCCAGGCTGGCTTCACAGTCATTTGCTGGCCTCTCCGTCTTTGTGGGCATCATCCAGAAATTTCTCTTGGCCTTCTTCCTTCATCCATGAATCTGAACCATACTTTCTCCTCCTGCATCTACCACCCAGTTCTGTTGTCACCTAATGTCATCATACAATGAACCATCTATAACAATCCAATTTAGTTAAGTTTCAGTTATGTAATGGATAAAAGTAAATAAGACTTTTCTTTAGACACTAAAGGGAAATAGGCATGGCTTATTTGATTAAGTTTTAAGGCAGGGCTATGTAAATTGTTAATGGCTGAATCCTAACAACTAATAACACAACAAGCCATTGGCAATTTGATTAATAATTAGCTTCACTTACACAAAGGCATATTATTTTTTAACATAGTCCATCAACATTTAGGATTATATTTATTTTCTCTTGCTATGTGGATGTCACACAGCAAAGCTGCCACAGAGCCCTCCTTAACAGCAACGATGGACCATCAGCTCCAAACTTAGTGGCCTATAACAATGCCCATTTATCTTTCATGTCCTATTGGTTCAAGTTTGGCATATCAGGGCTGGGTCCTTTGCTTGAGGTTTCAGAAGGCTGAGGTCAAAGTGTCAGCTGGTTGCACTCTCCTCTAAAGGCACCACTAGGGGGAATCTGTTTGTAGCCTCACCTTTGTTGTTCATAGAAATTTAGTTCCTTGTGTCTGTAGGCAGCCCTACTTCCTTGCCGTCAGTTGGCCACCAATCTCTACTCCTCCAGGCTGTTCCTTCTTATAGTCCTTCTTCCAACATAGTAGTAATAGGATCTTTTGATGCCAGTAGGAGAACCTCCTTCAAGGTCAAGTCCTCTCATGCTTCTACTGTTTTTTGCTGTCTCTGACAAAGAAAACTATTTTCAAAGTCTCATTTATTATACAAGGTAGAGCTACATGACTAATCTTATTTTTGACTTAGAACAATGGAGGGACTGATAGCAAGTTCACAGATTACACTTGGACTTGAAAGGGGGATAACTATATAAGACCCAAAGTTACTGAGGTACAATTTTTTTTTCATCTCAGAAGCATAATTTGTTACCAGGTTGAAACCCCTTGAACTAGAATGCTAAGCGATTTGCCGTGATTATTATATGACCCTTTCCTCACTTTTGCTGACCTAGTTTTCTGTCTAAAAAGGAGAAAAAAACCCTAAATTATAAAATAAAAATGAGCCATGTCTATTTTTCTTTTTTTTTTTACACATGCTTCATTATTTTAATCTTGTTCCCTTTTCTCTTTGTCTGTGTCACAATTTTTTTTTATTTATTAATTACACTTTATTCATTTTGTATCCCCCCATAAGCCCCTCCCTCCTCCCCTCCCGATCCCACCCTCCCTCTGAGGTACAATTTTGACTGCTGCAGTTTATGCCTAGGCCCCAGTGATCCACATATGTCCACATGTAAAATATGAATTTACTCTAAAAGATTCACAGAAGTATTTTCCTGTCATGATATCATTTCAAAGTCCAAAATCTTGTTTAAATATCATCAGCCCAGAAATACAAAACACTACCTGTATCAGGACCAGATAAGGTCCCTGGGAGTAATTAAGTCCAGGAAGATTTCTTCTCTATTCATAGACCTGTAAACCTGAAAAGATAAGCTCCCTGTCCCATTCTTTTGACATACCATATTGAGAGGCATTGGATATGTGACAGACATTTCAGTTTAAAAAACCAATATACATACTTATATATGTATATATATAATATATATATATATTGGTTTTATATATATGTATATTTGCTATACATATGTATACATATACATACATATATACATACATATGTATATATATTATGGAGTTGAATATATATTATATATTTTATATATACATATATATATATATTGATATTGATATAATGGGGTTGTAGAGATGACTCTATGGTTAAGAACACTGGATGTTCTTCCAGAGGACTCAGGTTCAATTCCTAGCTCCCACATGGAAGTTCACAACTATCTGTAACTCCAGTTCCAGGAGATCTGACACCCTCACACAGACATAGATGCAGGCAAAACATTAGTGCACATAAAATAATAAACAAACAAATAAGTAAATAAATAAATAAAACAAGGTTACATGGGGCTGGAGATTGTCTATTAACTTCAACTCCAGGGGATCTAATGCCTTCTTCTGGCCTTTGAGAACACCAGATACATAAATGGTACACAGACAAACATGTAGGCAGAATACACATAAAATAAGTAAATTTAACACACACACACCAAAAAACAAAACAAAGCAACAACAAAAACACGTTTACAGATAAGCCTAACACAGGATGTACATCCTGTGAGGCCAGACCCATTAGTTTTCAAAGACTGAAACATTAGGCTCATGGCTTTTCCTGTAGAGGTTTATGATCTGACCTTGGGAAATGTTCATTGTGCAACCCACATTTGATATCTCTTGAGTATCCATAGCATGCACACACACACACACACACACACACACACCCATGATACAGTGGCAAAGCATAATATAAATCAACATTTATAAAGTCAAAGAAACAGCACTGCATTTTTTAAGCATGATATTGTTAGCGACCATATGCCACATTATGAATAAGTTCCTTGGTCATTTCCGCAGCAGTGATTTCATACACAAACGAGATGACTCCCTGAGGTTTGGAACATTTAATAGTGCTCTAATAGATAATTATATCAATAAACAACTATGAGGAAAATCGGAGAACTGAAAAAAAATACCTAAAATAAATGTTTTAAACAGAGCCCATTGACATTTCTTTAAATCAAGGTTTCTCTAGAATAGTTAATTTCATTAGCAAGAAAAAGTCTATAAAAATCTCAATTACATTAGGAATAAGACCTAATCAAGGTACATTGTCCAGACTGTAAGAGCCTTCTGGGAGATTTTAAACCATTCAGCCTTGGAGAGCATATCTATGCAAGGCTCTCTCGACTGGGACTTGTGAGAAAGACCATGAGAAAACTAGAGAAGACTGATGTGGATGAAATGGAGAGAATATCTTTAAGAAAGATGGGCATCCAGAGCCTAGGACAAGCTTGCATGTCTGATTCTGATTAAGAGACAGCCTTTCAGATTTCTGCGTAGAGGGAACAGAGGGTTAATATTGTTGAAACAGCAAGCCAGATATAACCTTGGCAACAGAACAGTAAATTGACGAGACCAGGATAATAGCAAGAAGAGGACAAGGGGAGAAATTACAGGATAATGTGGACATTTCGTTCCTCACACACTAAAACAATGGTTCTGGCCTGCTGTCAGCACAGAGTGTTCTCTGGGGCATTTGTAAATGGCAGTCATGGGTTCGTGTGACGTGGTCACCAGTTCTTGTTCAGACTTGCTGGTGAGCAAAGGCAAAGATTACAGTGGGCTATTGTTACAGTTACTGCCCTGGATAGGGTTGCATACAAATCCGGTATGTGGCAGAAGACACACACACACATTTAGCGGGCATACGCACAATAAAACTGTTGGAGCCTGGCCTTATTAGCTAATTAGATAGGTAAGACATATTGAGTGCCCACTGTGTGTTAGACACTATGCTTTATGAATGTTATTTCATCTAGTTCTCAAGGCAGTCAAAGCAATTGTTAAGGGTGAAGAAGTGGGGCCTCTGAGAGATGCTGTCTTGCTGAGAACAGTTAGGAGGAAAGCTGTGGTCATTTCTATAGCACTCTGTACCTTTCCATGACTTAGATAGTAAAGTGAGTTTGCTGGCTGTGGATGCAGCTCAGTTGATAGACTATTGTTTGCCCTGCAAGCTGGAGACACTCACCTGTTAATTCCAGCACTCAGGAGAAGGAGAAAGAGGATGAGAAGACCAAGGTCACCCTCTGATACACAGCAAGTCGGAGGCCATGAGATGTGTTTCAACAAAATTAATTAATATAATAAAGTTGTTTGCCTGTTGATGTCTGTTGTCCACTATGGCCTTGGGGACCATGCAGAGAGAAACTGACTGAACCTTTTGTCGGCAACAGACCTGGGTTGAACTGAGGTTTTTTGTTTTTTGTTTTTTTTTTTTTTTTTTGTGTATATTCTGTGCTGCTTATCATCTGGCCTGTTGTGCTAATTATGTAAAGTAATTAGCCACAATGATATAAAAATGTAGCTGGAGCAGAATTAGGCCTTCAGAAGATTTTATTCTCAATATTCTATGATCCTGTAAACTTTTCTTAAGGAAGAGACACTAGACCCCATGAAGAGAACCTAGAAGCCATTGTAAACGTTCTTTTCATAATTTTTTCTCTGTCCTGTCTAAAGAACACATAGAAAAATTATAGAAATTCAGCAAAAGTTATTACATGCATCCTGTGTCCCTGAGACTATTGGTTGGCATTGGGGTGCAACAAAGAAACAGAGAAGCTCACAGACGCTCAGACAGTAAACAAATTGTGGTGGTTGAATGACAGACATCCCCTGAAATATCAGGCATTTGAATGCTTGATTTCCAGTTGGTGGTGCTTTTTAGGGAGGCTTAGGAAGTGTAGTTTTGCAGGCGTAAGTACATCACGAGGGGTGGGCTTTAAACTTTCAAAGCCTCATACCACATTCCAGTTTGCTCTTCTCTGCTTCCTGCTTGCTATTTAAGCTGTGAGCTCTCAGCTTGCCGCTCCAGTCTCTGTGCCTGCTGACTTGCCGTGCTTTCCTTTAGTCTATGGCGATGATAGATGCATCCCTCTCTGGCACAACAAACTCAAATAAATCCTTCCTTGTATTAACTGCCCTGGTCTTGGTGTTTTATCACTAACAATGGAAATCCCAAATAAGACATAAGTCATGGCAATAGTGAAGACGACAGGGCTGTGAGACTAGGCCAGGAACCCTACCAGATCTTTAGGGTTGGGGCAAACATTCCTGTAGAGCCCTGAGACAGCATGGTTAGCTAGGAGTGAGCCAGGAAGAATCATGTGGGAAAGCCTGACAATGGAGCAGAATGTATCACCAGTATGGATAAGGAGACATGGAAGAGGAGAAAAACCAAAGGTGTGGAACAAGTTCAATGCAGAGCACCACACACAAAACTTTAAAAAGAAAAAACAAACATTTTTCTCAGTGTACTTATTATTGTAAAATAACAGTATTTAGAAAAGAATCCGTTCTCAACAATGATAGTGATACAGTGTGAGGACTGGCGTGCAGGACTCCAGCATCCACGCTAAAGTCTGAGCACATGGCAGCCATCTTGAAATCCCAGCACTCTTCCAGCGCAGCACTGGCAAACTGGCTAGCTAGACTGGGCGGATGGTGAGCCCTGGATTCAGCAAGAGACTCTGCCTCTGAAATAAAGTAGAACATAATATCAGAAGACACTTGACATCAACTTGAGGCTTCCATGTGAGTACTTACAACACAAACACACACACACAAACACACACACACAGAGTGGTTTTACCATTGCATCATGTTGGTGATGGGAACAGTTGAAGCTGAAGATTGTTTATGGGAGTTGTAAACAGCAAAAGCAGCACTTCACCATTTTGCTTTCTAAGGACACCAATGGAGGGGAGCATCACTGTAGATGGTAGAAGATCCACTGGAGGCTCTGGCTCTCCGCTGAAGCCTTCTCATGTAAAGGTAAGACTCACAAACTCTTACCAAAGAAGTCCCTGATTTCTCTAATGCTATCAAGTCCTGTAAATGACTCCAAGAGCAATAATAAGCGTGCTCAGAAAAATCAAAGCCAACTTAGGAATCGTATTTTACACAAAGTTACATTTCCATCCATCTATTTACCCTCCAGAAGATATTTCTAAAAATTAGGCCTGCCTGCCTTTCTTCCTTTCCTAGCCATAGCAGCAGGACACTGCCCAAATTATTGTCCTTACCCAGTGTGCCTATCATTTCGCTCAGGATTGTAGCAGCTTCATGCTTTCCCAGGAAGAGTAGGTGGGGGTTTCACACTGTGATAATAAAGGGACCCAAGATGGAGATTTTTCTAAAACAAACACACCCTGAGAATTGCTGTTTATTCTAGTGTCAAGAGGAAGAACAGGCAGGGCCTTTCTAGTCAGGACAAATAGGCTTCCCCTGCCACAACCTGCTATATACACACACTGGATTAGTTGGGTGTGTACATTATTGTTTTTGTCTCATTTTTAACTTTTGAGAGGGAGATATAATAATGGCGAGTTATATTTCTTAAACTCTCTGATCAAAGGCAATCTTTGAGGTCTAGAAAAGCCTTGTGGAGCCCATGGTTTAGCCAGGCAGCATTATGTCTGTGAGCACTGTGTCTGCTCACTCTGGGTGAAATCAGAAGTTGAGTTTTTGCCTGGTGCCTTCAAGGATAGCAGAAGCCAGGTATGCCCTGCCCTGTCATTCAGGCTCAGTTGAATTCCTAAGATGTTTCATGGCCAGCCTATTTCAAAACCCTCTGCCTGCAATTTCCACTACTTCCTTGATACATAGTATAATTCAGCTAAAAGTGACATCTTTCAGCTCTGGGGGTTTCATTTTTATTGTGGTTATTTGTGTGTGTGTTTATTTGAAGCAGGGTCTTGTGTATGTTATGTGGTGTATGTAAATGCTCATGAGTGTGTATGTTTATATTATGTGTTATGTGGTGTATGTAAATGCTCATGAGTGTGTATGTTTATATTATGTGTTATGTGGTGTATGTAAATGCTCATGAGTGTGTATGTTTATATTATGTGTTATGTGGTGTTTGTACATGTTCGTGTGGATATGTATGCATATGTATTATATGGTGTATGTACATGTTCTTGAGAGCATGTTCAAACATGTGTTATGTGGTGCATATGTATGTTAATATGTATGTTTGTGTATGCATATGTGTAGCCCAGAATTTACTAGGTAGCCAAGAAGAGCCTTGAAGTGGAAGTTTCTGGTTTCTTTGAAAAACAGTTGTGTCATGTGAATATGTTTTTGTTTTGGTCCCAAGAATAGGGTGTGGAAATGTTTTTACCGGGAGAAAACAGCCCCCGTGGAAAACAGCCCTCATGAGAGAGAGAGACTGATCTTGGTCAGCTGAAAGCTACCTTGTGCAGTAGGTGTAATTTTTGTGAGCTGCAAAACATCCTTGTGTGGCTTCTGAGAAGGATTATATAGAAACCCACTGACAGTGAGACAATACTTTCTGTATCTCTGATTTTTCACTGCCAAAGTTCACATCCTTTTCTGGTCTTTGCAGAGAAAAACACTCCAGAGAACTGCTCCGGCTGCTTTGGCGGAGTTTTGCCTCTTTGGCAGACTTGTGACAATTGGGGAGTCTAGCCACTTCCACTGAATCATGCTGCTGCTGCTGCTCTACTGTTTGATTAGACAGTTGGTACCCTGATGACTAGTTTGATAATCCCCCAAAGACCCATAAACCCTTACCAGCAGGAAGTACATAAAGGAGGTCTACAGCCCCTTTCCCTATTAATTGCCTATCTAAGGGGATGGGGATTGGTTAGAAGGGAGGAAAAGGCAGTTAAGAGCCTTTAATAAAGTAGGTGTTTGAAAAATCTAAGCCTACACAGCCTTGAGACCTTGATCCTCCTGACTCCACCTCTCAGTGCTGGGGTTGCAGATGTGTGCTAATACATATGCTGAGGCTTCTTTAAATTCTTAACAGCCAGTCCCTTTGAGCAAATCTCCTACTTCTTCACATCTCTTCCTTTTTGGACATTCACTTACTCTTCAGTTTCTGCTTAGTCAGCACTGCCTCTAGAAGCCTTTCTTCCCTACTCATTGCCCAACCCACATGCAATGATTCAAATGTCCCAGTAGAACATGTTACAACGTGATCTTGCTCATGTACACTCTATTCCCAGTTCCTCACTGGGCAATACACGGAGTTAGTCAGACTTTCAACAGATAGTGACAGAATGAAGTTGGGTTTAAGTTTAGTCTGGGCAACTTAAATCCTGTCTTAAAATAAATGTGAAAGGAGGACTGGGATAGCCGGCTTTGTATAAGGCATTAGGTTAAACACAGACACACATACACACACGCACACACAAATGACTAGCTAATTGGATGGGTGAGTAAACAGCTAGATGGATGAATGGATGCATGCATGGATGAGAAATGCCTGACTTCCACAATGATCTAACAGAGGGCTATTTTTAATAGGGACTTAAAAAGCAAGAGGTATTTCTGATTCTTAGATAGCTGTCTAAAGGAAATGGAAAAGTGCTTACTATTTAGAATAGCAATAATGATAAACTGATTTAGCCAAAATAAATCATGATAATCTGATTGGACTAAGTCCAAGTAAGATGTATGCGCAGCAACTCTCAGTTTCAAAGAGACCTCATATAGCCTGCTCGCGAGGATGTGATCCAGGCTTCAGAAAGTGAGACCCTTAGGGCTATATATTAGGTCTCTATAATGCTGTCTTTAGATGTCTCCTCAAGGGGATGTACAAAGAACTACACTCACAAGATTGCCTCTCCAAATACGAATTGTGGCTGGAGGCTGGACTGGACGTATGAGAGGCTACTCTGGGCAGGAAGCAAGGCCAAGACTTGGCATGAAGCCCATTACTAACCATGTTGCAGAGAACAATGCCTGTGGGAGAACTCAACAGGAACCAGACCCAGTTTTATGGAGAGATACAGTGGCCTCAGTCTGAAAACAATGGGCAAGGGATTTTCCAATCAGAAATGTTGGGCATTCAAAGATGTATTCATGCTTGGCTTCATCAAGAAGGCCAAGAGGAAGTTCCCTACTGAGTGCTGAGGTCAGGCCTGGGTAAGAATATGATATTGTTGCAACAACAGGAGAAAGAGGCCAGAGGCAGGTAGAACTGGGAGGAGTAAAAGTGGTTAGCAGCAAAGCATGCTGGGTTGTTCTTAGAAAGAACCTAAGATAGAGTGGGAGGCACAGAATCAGTGAATATAGTCTCTAGATCAGTGGTTCTCCACCAGGGGGCCAAGACTCCTTTGGAGGGATTGAATAATACTTTCACAGGGAAAAACACAGATTTTCATAACACAAGTCACAACATTGGCAGAATTACAGTTATGAAGTAGCAACGAAAATAATTTTATGTTTGAGGGAGTCACTACAACAAGAGGAGCTGTATTAAAGGGTCACAACATTAGGAAGGTTGAAAACTACTGGTGTAGATGCTTAGGAAGTCAGAGGGATTGGGATGAGGTAGAGCTGATCCTATCTTAGAATGACCTCACGGAATTCCATACCAGGGATGCAGCAGATTCCATTGAGAGAATGATGGCAGGATAAGCCTAGAGCTGGGAGCACCTAGAGCACTGAAGAAGTTCTGGAATTTGGGTAGTCATCCATCAATAATGATTCATCCTAACCACTTGGTGGGAAGAAGGCTTTCAAGCTGAGTATATGAGGAGGTGCCTAGGAGCTCCTGTGTGGGTATCACATTAGTAGTATGTGGGAAGACAGCTCTGTTTCTCTCTCTCTCTCCTCTCTCTCTCTCTCTCTCTCTCTCTCTCTCTCTCTCTCTCTCTTTCTCTCTTTCTCTCTTCTTTGCTTCTTTTCATGCTAGAGATGGTGCCCAGGGCTTTGACCATGTTAGGTCAGCATTCCCCCACTGAGTACATCTTCAGTTTGGGTAAGCAACTTTGAAACAGAGTATAGTATAAGCTAGGTTTTGCAAGGCAAGTTGATCTAGAAAGAAGCACCAGAGGACCATTCAAATATTTAGGGGCTGGCAACAGGGCTTCTGCAGCAGGCATTCTTCCCAAAGTCTGGACAAGGCCTAGAGGTGCCTAAGATTCAGGTGGGGTGGGTTGGGGGTGGGCAGTAAGTATCCACTGTTCCACGTAGGACCTGATAGACTACTGGGTTATAAAAGATCTGACTCTTGTCTAATGGTCTGTTTGCAACTGATAGTGACCTGGCCCCATCTGACATCGTCTAGGTGGTGATAGAATACGCACGACCAGAGAACTGCTTTCACAGTTTCTCATCAGGCCATAAGCTAATAAACTCACTGTCTTAATCAGTGTTCTATTGTTGTGAAGAGACACCATGACCAAGGCAGCTCTTAGAAGAGAAAGCGTTTACTTGGGAGCTTATTTACAGTTTCAGAGGTTTAGTCCATTATCATCATGGTGGGGAGTGTGGTGGCAGGCATGGCAGGCATGGTGCAGGGGAAGTAGTTGAGAGTTACATCTTGATCTATAGGTAAAGAGTGAGACTGGGTCTGGCATGGGCTTTTGAAACCTCAAAGTCCACCCTCAGTGACACACCTCCTCCAACCAGGCCACACCACCTAATCCTCTGAATCCTATCCTGTAGTTCCACTCCCTAGTGACTAAGCATTCAAATGTATGAACCATTATGCTCACTCACAGGCAATCTCACAACATTGGTGGGGAAGTCTGTGAGCCATAAAACCTTGTATCTCTGAGGACAGAATAATGAACTCTATAGCAGTCCTATATTTCCTTCCCATCAGGTAATAACTTAATAAGAAAGAATCATGACTGACCCCCATAGCAGCCAGCCAAAAAAATGGGATTTACAGACATGGTATCTCTTTAGGGAAATGGGGATAGTGATTCTATATAGGCCATGGGCCTCAAACTTTGCAGGCATAAGAATGACTTCTAGAATTTATTGAAAATGCACACATTAAATTGTTTTCTTTTATTTGAACAAGACTATTAAAAATGCACATTCAGGGGCTGGAGAGATGGCTCAGAGGTTAAGAGCACTGGTTGCTCTTCCAGAGGTCCTGAGTTCAATTCCCAGCAACCACATGGTGGCTCATAACCATCTATAATGAGATCTGGTGCCTTCTTCTGGCCTGCAGGTGTACATGCAGACAGAACATTATATACACAATAAATAAATATTTTAAAAATGCACATTCAGAACTAGTGATTCTGAATGTACAGAAACCAGTAAGGCAAAGGCCAGTTCTGCTGCAGGAAGCGGAGGCAGAATTTTCACTTTATAAGGATGCGGCAAAACCTCAGAAATATGATTATGAGGAATTTGCAAGAGCTGTGGTCAATCAGACTGCTTTCCAAATTCGATATGAGTAATAGATACTGAGACTAGGCAATTCCTGGTTCTATCTTGCCAGCTAGAATGGAGCTGAGGCTATGGAATTACTGGTTGGGGCTAGCCCTGGTTGATGGGCTATACTTTCACATATTCACAGAGGGCCGATCAGGGTCATGGCAAGAGCTTAGGGTAGGAGGAAGGACTAGAGGCTCAAACTGCAGCCAAGGTTATCCACACCCAGAAATCTTTTCCAGCAGTACTCCATGTGCTGGCAGGAGTCTGATACTGATAGCAGCCTTGTATCTGGGAGTGGCTCTGGCTGGCTCTCTCCCTAGACCTCTACCCCCCTTCACTGGGCAACTCTTTCAATCTATAAAGAACCACAGGAACAGATCCCTACTCACCAACTCACCAAGTGTATCTTCAGCCCTCCGAGGGAACTTGAGATCCCACAGCAGAGAGGCTGGACAATCTTGGGGCAGGCTGGGCTCGAGTCAAAGCCTTTTTAGACCCTTTCTCATTGTTTATTTCTAGGGAGCTAGAGTTGGGACTAGGATAGGCTCTGTCAGTGAGACAACAAAGGAAAGGAGCATATTTCTATAATGATACATGATTTCTACCCCATGATAATGAGAAAATGATAGCACCTAAGCAAAGATAGTGTCAGTGCCAAGAAAAATGGTCAGAATTTGGTGACAAACCTGTTACCTGTTTGTCTTATGTTATTCAGAGAATTAGAGACAAAACCAAAATATAAAATTCTCACTTTTAAAGAAATTCTGCCCTGCATATTTTCCTAATTTTAAGGTAACTTAGGGTTCATAAGTTCTTTAATCAGACTGCGCTCTTAAAAACTGCAAGAGAGCAGCAGCATGGAGTGAGCTTGAGTCCTGGTTAAGCTTCAGAGAAAAGAAATAGGTCATTACGCTGTACTTGAAGGAGAAAAGTCAGGACATTGGTGCATTTAGAAGGTAGCTTGGGGTACCACTGTATGGAGAGGAAGAAGAAATAGAGAAGGAGCCATCTCATGGGTTCGTTTGCACTTTGCTTTCAGAATTGTGTTTCTTTTTTTCTCCTTCTGCCTTTTAGCTAGGCCTGTTCCTGCTGGTTGTTTAAGGTTCAGCTTAACCCTCATCTCCTTCTGAGATTTGCCTCAGTACGGTTGGAAGCTTTGTCCTTTGGACTCTCACTGTTGTTTCTGTGCACATTTTGCATTGAATATTTGTATCTATCTATCTATCTATCTATCTATCTATCTATCTATCTATCTTCCTCTCCCGAAACAGGGTCTCACTATGTAGCTCTGGCTCTCCTGGAACTCACTATGTAGACCAGGCTGGCTTTGAACTCGCAGAGATTCTATTATCTCTGCCTCCCAGTGCTGGGATTAAAGGCATATGTTATTTTAAACAAAATCTCAAATGTTCAGTTTTACCTATTAAGACTTGGGAGCCAGATGCTGGAGTGAAAGCCTGTTAGCTCAGAGAGGCAGAGAAAGCACCCAGCTGACCTTCCTACTCAGTCAACATCTCCCAAAAGAAAAGGGAGCTCTCCTTCTCCATGCCAAAACCCCTCAAACTGAACGTCCCTCCTTTCTACTTCCTGTGTATCTCTCTATCCATCCTCCTGATTTCCTCTTATTCTCTCTATATATTTTTCCTATGCTTACTTCCTGTCACCTGTTCTTGATCTAGGGTTAACTTTATTTAATCCTTTTTACAATACTTAAGCTGAAAGCTCTTGGATTAAAGGTGTGTTCTAGGGCTGAGTCACACAAATAGAAACAGGTTTCTATTTTTTTTTCCAGTAAACAACACAATCTTGGGGTTCACAGTATGATCAAATACCCTGTAACAGATGTGTGCCACCATGCCCAGCTGGCATTGATTTGTCTATAGCTAGAAATAGCCCACAGTCAGTGTCCACCGACCCCCATCTTTCTGCTCCTCTCTTCCCCAGTACTGCAGCTCAAAGCCAGGGCCTCATGCAGGCTCTAGCCTTAAACTCACTCCCAGACTTCAAACCATCAATTTCTTGAAACAAGGAAAGCAGGCTTTTATGCTTTTCTAAATTTACCTGTCGCCCAGCTAGTTACTAAGAACTAGAGATATTTTTTATTCATTCTGTCTTTTTTCCAAAGTATACCTCCTTAACAAAGTTTACCAAACTGTTCAGGTTGTTTCATTAAAGCTTGTGGTTCAAACAAAAGCTGCTGGGGGATCAAAATAATTCTTGGAATAATGTAGAAGGAATATGTTATCAATTACCAATCATATAGACAAAAAAAATTTCAAAAGGATGACGAGGTAAATTTGAAAAACTTCGTTGAATCATTTTGTATATACCATGCTAGTAAGAATTAAAACAAAACATAAACATTAAATGGAGTTTTGCTTAAGGCAGCATTCCCTTGCTGTGGTATGGACACTGACCTCTCTAAGAAGTAGTTTGAATACCTATTTCCTGCTATTTATAGCATATCTTGTTGAAAGCAACTATTTGGATATCATTTGAAAAGATAATCTATTACCCAGTGAGAGGCATTTTCTCAGTTCAGCTCAATAATTTCTTCTTCTTCTTTTTTTTTTTTTTTCAAGATAGGGTTTCTCTGTGTAGACTTGGTTGTCCTGGACTTGCTTTGTGAACAAGGCTGGCCTTGAATTTACAGAGACCCGCCTGCCTCTGCCTCCCAAGTGCTGGAATCACAGGTGTGCGTCATCATGTCCAGCTTCAATATTTTTAATTGATAAAAAATTGACAAAGTTTCTTAGGTTCTGGAATTCCAGAGTAATGTGTCTTTATGATTCTCATTGAGTAAAAGGTATGATTGTGTTTTGTTTTGTTTCATTTTGTTTTATCAACTGGGAAAGATGAAGCTATTGGAAAAGATTTGGGACACGAACTAGCATGATGTTTTGAATGCATTCTTCCACTAGCATATAGATTTTAGGAAAAAGTATGGACATAAATTGAAGGTTCAGAAACATGAATTAGCCTTAAAACTAAGAGTCTGCCCCTCTCATTAAAATCCTAGAGAGGCCTGTCGGTGACATGAATTAGCCTTAAAACTAAGAGTCTGCCCCTCTCATTAAAATCCTAGAGAGGCCTGTCGGTGGTGGTACAAGACTTTAATCCCAGCACTTGGAGGCAGAGGCAGGAGAGTCTTTGTGAGTTTGAAGCAATCCGGGTCTGCAGAGTGAGTTCCAGAACAGGCAAAGATAAACCCTGTTTTCAAAATCAAACAAACAAAATATCCAATGGAAGATATAAACTCAGCAACTATGTAAACTTTCACATCATCTTATTGAATTACATGAGAGAGGCCATTTCAAGTTAAGTTCATTGGGTGGTTGTATTCAAGAATAGAGAACTGTGACCTCTCTTCTTAATTTTTACAGGTGAATCATCTGACTTGGCTTGTTTTTTTGGTAGTATTAACCACACTTGTTTTTGAGATGGGGGTCTCATTTTGTAGCTCTGGCTGGCCTACAACTTGTTATGGAGACCAGGCTGGCCTTGAACTCATAGAGATTCACCTGTGTCTGTTTCCCCAGTGCTGGGATTACATACCAGCACCACCATGCTCAGTTAACTTCACACTTGAGGATCCGGTAGTAGGTATATATACTGATTCCCTGGGACAACCTGTCCCTTTTCTAGCACCCATGGCTCCTACCAGGGCTTTTCACCTGACTCCTATGCTAAACCTCTCCAGCCCTAGGTGGGCTTGCCTTCTCTCAGCTTCTGTATAACCCATCCATTTGGCCAGTTGCTATCTTGGTTCTCTCTTGGCCTGTTGGTCCTCAGCTCCTCTCTTCGTCTACTTTCCCTCTCTCCTCTTCTCTTCCTTTCCTCTCTTCCCCCCTTCCCGACTCCCCACTCCACGGCCTGGTTAAGTCTGGACTCTTCCAGATGCCTCTGGCTGGGCTCTCCCTCATATCGACAATAAAATCACTCTCCCCAGCTATACTTAGGTGTGGTCATGTCCTCATTTCATTCATGTACAAGTATTAAAAATGTCAAAAGACATACAGATGAGTGGAAAAGCATGAGAAATGTTTAGAATATGACAAAGGAAAAAAAGCAAAGTGCACATTTATATGCAAATCATGATTGGTCATGTGAAGGTACATACATTTCTGGATAACATAAGTGACTAACTTAAAAACTAAGTTGACTATCTTTTAAAGATGTTTTTAGCTTTGCATAGTTTCTTGTGATGAAGTTTGCATTGATGCTGAAGCTCAGTCTACTCTGGTATTTCCCAGTGGTGCTAAGAAAATGTGTGGGTTTAAGGTCTGGCCAACAGTGGTCAAGAGGTTGAAAGTCTGTTTTCAAACCTATTTTCTCATGAGTCATTGCTTCTCAAAATAAAGTTGAAACACTTCCCAACCTGGTTTAATACCACAGATTCCAGGTTTTAACGTCATGAATCCTATAAGCTTACTTCCTTCTGGGTGTAGCTGTTAATCTGCTTCATTCACCCAGGCTTTTTAGCTTTCTTTCATTTTTTTGGTTTTTATCATTTAGAATTCGAGAACTTGAATTCATTGGGTTTTGCAGTATTTACGTTTTTCAGTGGCCCTTAAAAAAAAATCAAGCTTGGCAAACTCCAAAAGGAGTTTTATTTTCTGAAATGTTTGTCTGGAGTGTCTGTTTGGACAAGCTCGGTCTATTCCCAGCTCATCAACAGAAGGACCGAAGGCACTACTCTGAGCTTGTTCTTGTGAGTGGGATAGTAAGACTGGGCGCTCCCGCGCTGTACGCCAAGATCTCCCGAGAGCGCAGAAGGGAAACGAGAAAAGACTGAGCACGCGAGATTCCCACAGCTTCTCAGTCAGGGAAGCTACCTAGAAGACAGACGGCGTCAAAACCTCCCGGACGCCCCGCCCCTCCGGCAATACGCAGGCGCATTCCTCTCAGCGCTGTCTCTGGACTCCCCAGCCCCCCAATAGCACGCAGGCGCGACTTCTGAGTAGCACTCCAAGGCCCCGCCCCCCCCGAGAAGCCCCGCCCCTTCCATAGCACGCAGGCGCATCCTCTCGGAGCTCGCGCAGGCTCCGCCCTCTCCGGCCGCCCCGCCCCTGCCGCCCTGCCCTGTCCCGCCCCTAGGCGGTTGCTGGCGGCTGCCGCCGCCCTCCCTCGACCCAATGGCGAGACTGCGGCGTCAGTAATGTGAAGCAGTGCACTGGTTTGTCCGGCCCCGGGCCCTGCAGCCCATTACACCATCCGCCGCGGCAGCCGCTGCATCGCGAACGGCCTGGGAGGGCGGGTGCAGACAGCTCCGCGGGGCGGGGCGGAGCGAGCAGCGCGGCCGGATTCATTCCTGTGGGGCGCGGGGCATGGAGGAGCTGTGCGGCCGCTGGCGGAGCGGTACACGGGCTACGGGGACAACGGTTTCCATTTGAAGGGGCGGCCCGAACCGGGGCAGCGGCCGGTGGGAGGACCGGCCCCGGGGCAGGTAGGAAGGCCGCGGCCTGGGGCCCGGCGGGGAGGCCCGGGCGGGAGGAGGGCGTCGGGGCGGCCGGCGGGGTCGTGTGGGCCGCGGGGCCCCGGGCGGGCAGGTGGCGGGGAGGGCCGGGGGCGAAGGGGACGGAGGGCGGTTGTGGCCCCGGAGTACCGGGCGGCGGGCGAAGTTGGAGGCTGGAGGGCGGCCGGATTTCCTGGGCGCCTCGCGTCGTTGGAAGGGAAGAAAGCCTTTCCGGCGAGGTGTTAGCGAGAGCGGGCCCGAGGGTTGGTGCGTCTGACCTTTTTGTTCCTTATCGAAACCCGTCCCGGCCACAGTGAGGCCTTCCAGCCTCGCGCCCTTGGCGGGTTCTCTGCAGACGCAGGAAAGAAACATTTCTGAGCCCGCCGCCTCTCTTACGGCGGGCGGTTACTCGCTGGGCGTGTGCAGAGCCAAACCAGAACAAAGCTGGGCTGGCTGGAGCCGGACACGAGGAAACCAGTTGCCTGTAGTGTTTCGTTTTCCGCACGTTGAGGGAAACCGCCTCTCACCGAAGCCTTCTGGTCTCCGCGTGGACCCTTTTGTAATTTACTTTCGCACCTCTTTTGGGGGAAGGGGCAGAGTCGTTCCTAGTACGGCCCTTTTCCCGTTTCTTTCCACAAAATTAGGAAACAGGGAAGCCCAAGTCGTGTTTTTGCCTTGACTTGTGTGGAAAATCCTAAAACTGCTATTTTTTTCCCCCTAGTGTGCTTTTCTGCTTCTCCGATGTTGGATAATGCGGTAGGAGAGAACACACTCGGTGGTTTTATATCCGTTCTTGGGCGCAGTGACTAACTTTGGACTTTGGCTCTTGTAACTTGCCCTGGTGGAGAGTTAAGCTGGAGCTCTGCTTTGAAGGATAAATAAAGCTTAGCCCCGACTGGACATAAATGGATCTAAAGACGGCCGTCTTCAACGCAGCGCGCGATGGCAAACTCCGTCTCCTCACCAAGTTGCTGGCAAGCAAATCTAAAGAGGAGGTTTCCTCCTTGATCTCAGAAAAAACAAATGGGGCCACACCACTCTTGATGGCTGCTAGGTATGGACACCTCGACATGGTGGAATTCCTTCTCGAGCACTGCAGTGCTTCCATAGAGGTCGGGGGCTCTGTCAATTTCGACGGGGAAACCATCGAGGGGGCCCCCCCTTTATGGGCCGCTTCTGCCGCAGGACATCTGAAGGTTGTCCAGTCTTTGTTAAATCATGGAGCGTCTGTCAACAACACGACTTTGACCAACTCAACTCCTCTTCGAGCTGCGTGCTTCGATGGCCATTTGGAAATAGTGAAGTACCTTGTGGAACACAAAGCTGATTTGGAAGTGTCTAACCGACATGGGCATACGTGCTTGATGATTTCATGCTACAAAGGACACAAAGAGATTGCTCAGTATTTGCTTGAAAAGGGGGCAGATGTTAATAGAAAAAGTGTTAAAGGTGAGTTCAGCTTTGGTTGTTTGTTTGTTTGTTTTTAAGTGACTGCCTTTTATTTTCAGGAAGTTTGGTAACAATATTTAGCATTGTTGTTGAGTAGGCCTACATTGACAGACAGTTTATTAGGTAACCCCTCCAGTACTACCTTGACTCTGTTACTTGATAGTACATTAAAAAAATGTGATAAGCAATCCCAGTCACTATGTGAAGCAGCATTTTCACTCTCTTCCCTAAAATTGCAGAGCATATTAGTGGCAGATGAGCTGAACCTTTCTGGCTTACAATCTGGTTCGTTTGGGAGTATAGTGAAACGCAATATATTGTTTTGAACTTTTTAAAGAGACATTTTGGAGTGGTGAGTCACTGTCTTATTTATTCTAGGTACGCATTTTATTTGTTACTCTGTCAAAGAAGTCTAGACCACACTGCCTTGAAAGAATTAAATCTGAAAGGGACATCTGTTCTCTGATTCCACTTACTTGTGGCCCATAGAAAAATCTTTTATGTAGAACTTGTATTAAATGTAGCAAGACAGAAAGTGGATTTTTAAAGACCTGCTGAGGGCATAAAAAGCTAAACAGTGTGGATTTGTAGGCAACAATTGAAGGATCTTTGTCAGGAAGAGCTTAGGTTTAGAGTTGAGTATAACTTTAATAATTTGTGAGAAACTAAAGACAGTGATAGATTAGGAATTCTTTCAGCCTTTGAAAGAGGCTTTCTCTGCACAATTTTGATAACCTGAAGACCTTACCTAAGTAAATGTGCACAACACTAAAATAATTTACTACCAAATTTAAAAAATAGCATAAATCAGGTTAAGAAGTTTTCAGACAACATATATTGGCTTGCATTGTTTACATTGAAAAATAAGCCTTACCCCCTGCATTCTATACTCTTTCTTTCTTGTAGAGATAGACTGTGTACCCTTCCCTCCTTGCTTTACCTTTGGTGTTGGTTGACTCACACCCCACCTCTGTGTGTGTATGTCTGTGTCTCTATCCTACATTATGCCATTCAGTTCTAGCAAACATGGCTATCTCATTCTTGTTTGATACAATTTTTCATTGAATGTATAATTAATTGATCTAGGACTATGCTAGTATAAACCATGCTGCTGTGAACATTCTTGAAGAAAATTGTGTATTAGCACACTTCTGTGAGAGTACTTATAGTATGGATGGCTGTATTTGGAAATATTGAAGCAACATGTGCTATGATAAAAGGTAAACCATGCTGTGGGGCACTGTATTGTTACTAAGTGTTTATAACAGTAGTATTTTTTTTTCCTAAAAAGGCCTTATGATACAAGACCATTGAGATTTTTGTTTTTTGTCTTTAAGTTTCGCAGAGCAAGGCAAAAGAAAAACAACAACAAAAAACCTGCTACTCAGTCCTTCCAAAGATACTTATAAATTTTGTGCAGATATGAGTGTGCAGTTTTATTTTGTCTTGTTCTATAACCTGCTTTTTAAATTAGTAAGTTATTTTTACATTCTTAACTATAGCTTCTTAATTTCAAGAACTGTGTACTTTTTTTGTTTTTGTACATTAATGAGATAGATGTGCTTGTTCATTTTTACAGAAATAATTAAATAGTTGGATAGCTGATTAAATAATTACATAGACTGGATAGTTGATACTAGAAGATATGCAGTATCTTTAGTATTTTTCCTTTTAAAATTTTTTTCCTTTTATTGAAAATAATTTTTTCTCATGTGTCCAGATTGTGGTTTTCCTTCCTCTGCTTCTCCCAGTTCTTCCCCTACCTCCTTTCCCATCCAAACCCACTCCCTTATTAGAAAACAAACAGGTTTTATAAGGGAATATAATATAATGTAATAAACTATGGTAAAACAAAAACTTAACACATTGGAATTGAATAAAAACAAACAGAAGGAAAAGAGCACAAAAAAAGGCACAGAAACCTAGACCCACTTGCTTGCATACTTGGGACTCCCATAAAAACACTAAACTAAAAGTTATATATGCAGAGGACCTGGTGCAGACCTATGCAGGTCCTGTGCATGCTGCCTCGGTCTCTTGAGTTCATGTGCCTGTCAGGCATGTTGATTTAAAGGACCTTGCTTTTTTGCTTGACTGCTATCCCTTCTGGCTCTCGTGCTCTTTCTGCCTTCTCTAACCTGGGGTTCCCTGATCCCTAAGGGGAAGGATTTGAAGGAGACATCCCATTTAGAATTGTGTGTTCCAAACTAGGTCTCTCACTGTCTATATAATGTCTGGCTGTGGATCTGTGTATTTGTTCCCATCTGCTGCAGGAAGAAGCTTTTTTGATGATGGCTGAGCAAGAAGCCACTCATCTATGACCATAGCAGAATGTCATTAGGAGCCTCTCTCTATCTCTGTCTCTCTGTCTCTCTCTTTAATATAGTAGTATTTACTTGGTTTTATCCTAGGTCCTCTAGCTATCTAGTCTCAGGTTCTTGGTCATCCAAGCAGTGTTGAATACGGGTTCCATTTGTGGAGAGGGCCTTCAGTCAAATCAGATACTGGTTGGCCAGTCCCACAGGCTTTGTGTTGTCATGCACTAGCATAACTTAAAGCAGGACGCCTTGTAGACCAAACCCTTAGTAGCTGGCTGCATTTCTCTTTTGGGTAGAGTGCAGAGAACCTTGCTGTACAAAAGATGCTAGAACAGTAGGGGTGAAGGCTCTCTGTAGGCACCAGCTTGACTTCTCCATGTCCAGTGGGTTGTGTAGGAGTTGTCTTCGGCAGTGGGGCCTTGTGGTCAGTTTGTGGAGAGCTGCTTATCGTGTGGCAACAGCATGGGTTGTTAGGGGATATCCATGGACACCCTTTGACCAACAGCTCAGATATGTCTCAGACCCATCTAGAAGCTTCATTTGGTGTCAAGTGATGGCTATTTGGGGCCCGCTCTCTCCCCATTATTTGGCTATTTCTTTTAGTTATCCTTTATGTATATATTTTAGGAAGTTACTGTTGTATATAGGTTTACATACTACACCCTTCAAATAGCCCTTAATTTTAGCTGTCTCTCCCCATATTCCTCATCTCCCACTTCTTTATCCCCACTCCCACCTGATCCTTCTTTTTCAGCCCCCCCCATCCATATACTCCTGTCTATTCTATTTTTCTTTCTTACAGACATTGATTGGTTTTCCCTACTCCCTTAACTTTATACCCAACCTCTGTGGTTCTATGGAAAGTAGCTTGGTTGTCAGTAATTTAACAATTAGTATCCAGATACAAGTGAAATGTATCACATTTGTCTTTCTGGGTCTAGTTCACCTCTCTTGGAATTTATTTTATCTCTAGTTCTATCCATATACCTCCACATTTCATGATTTCGTTTCTTTAAATGGCTGAGTAATACTCCATTGTGTAAATGTACCACATTTTCTTTATCTATTCTTCTGTTGAGGGACATCTAAGTTGTTTCCAATTTCTGGCTATTGTGAGTAGAGCAGCAAATAAACCTGGTTGAGCAAGTCTCTGTGGTAGGATGAAGCATTTTTTGGTATATGCCTGTGGATCTTTGGTAGGTCATTTCTCCTCTTCCTGAGGAACTGCCACAGATTTTCATAGTGACTGTACAAGTTGACACTTCCACCAGCAATAGGTGAGTGTTCTCTTTACATCATCACCAGTATGAGCTAGCACTTGTTTTCTTGATCTTAGCCATTCTGATGGGTGTAAGATGAAATCTCAAAGTACTTTTGATTTAAGAACTGTATATTCACTAGCTGGTGGTGGTGCACACCTTCAATCCCAGCACTTAGGAGGCAGAAGCAGGTGGATCTCTGAGTTCGAGTTCAGCCTGATCTCCAGAGCAAGTTCTAGGACAGCCAAGCCTACCCAAAGAAACTGTCTCAAATAACAAAAAAAAAAAAAAAAAAAGAAAAAAAAGAAAAAGAAAAGGGGCAGGGACTGCATATGTTTTTATTAGAGTTTTACATTGATTCTGGGTTTTCAGTGATAAACAATGATTTTTTGTAAGCATTGTTCAGTATTTTATTTGTTCCTGATTGTCTCTATAGGTAGGCTGATGAAATAGGTCTGTTTTTTTTTAAATCCTTCTGAAAAATGTTTATTTAAATTACTGTTTAATTATTTCAGTATTTGGAATGCTTCAAGATAACTAAAAGAAGTAGGGGATGGTTAAAATATATGATCCCATGTTGAAGCTTTTTAATGTTTTGTTTCTTTGCTTAGGGTTCCTTACTTGACAGTGTAATAATGTTCATATTATTGATATAGCCAGATATTGAAATCATGTTGGGTTAAGTTCTTAAGTCAGTCGAGAGATGAGTACTGATAGTATTTATCTTATATTTTCTAAGCTTGATTTAGATACGTTATATGCTGTACGAGAGAAATGTAATATAGATAGCCTATATTTTTGTCTGCTTTTATATTTTTGTCTTCTCCTAGTATGTGACTATTTTTGAGTGATTCAAAAGGAATGTTCTCTTCTTAACGACCGTTACCACAGCTTTGTATGTGAGGATGTGTGGGCTCACTCTTTTTGCAAGGTGATCTGCTAAGTCTAAGTCATATTTTCCTTGGTATCAACATCTGATACATCTTTTTAAGAAGACAAGTAGGGAAAGAGTTACACCAAATGTTGTTTCAGGTAACTTCAATTTTAAATACAAACACAGACAAAAGATTTTTATCATTTTGTGCATAACCTTTTTGTGATGCCACTTCATTTGGACCAGGATTCTTTATGGGTGTTAGGGACAGATTCTAATACATACACACCCTCACATATTCTAATACATACACACCCTCATTTGCCTGTACTCTGATCCTGAAGCTTTGTTTCTTCGATAATTGTTCTTTGATTGATCCCTAATTTCTTGGGTGAGGACATGGAGGTGGAGGGAGTCAGTGGTATCAAAAAGGAGGAACCACTTAAAACTGATGTGGGACTGTAAGTATTTTATCTGGCTCAGCAGTGAAGAAGGATTTTGTTCTAAAATTTAGCTGTACCTTAATAGTGATAAACACTGGTAAGACCAGAAGTAGAATCCAACATTTTTTTTTTTAGTTAGTGGTGGTGGGGAACCCAGGGTCTCATGAATGCTAGCTAAGTGTTCTACTTCTGAGCTACATCTTCAGCCTAGTTTCTTAGAACATATTTTGTGTCACACATTGGAAAGTGTTCTGAAAAAGATAGTACCAAGCCGTTATGCTTGGTGTTACTTTAAAATGCATTTGGGTCCCTTCATTCATTTACTTTTTAACAAGTAGTTGACAATTGATTATTACTTAAGTTTTTCCTATTACTTTTTAACAGGCTGTTGGATCTTTTGAATATGTTTAAAAAGAAGGTAAAATTCATTCATTAGTTGAGAGGACATGATCAGTAAGACAAGATACCTAGTTCTTGATTCCCTGCCTCTGAGTTTTGATCTTAGAGAAAGGTTCATAAGCAGACACTATTATTTGTATCAAAAAACATTATTATTAACAACAAACTGCCTAAGGGGGCAATGGGTTCTTTCTTTCCCATGGCATTCTATAATGGGAAAAAAATTCTTCAGATATTCAGAATGATCTCTCTAGTTTAAAATAACAATTTATTATTTTAATATTTAAAATTTTTATTTTAAGCTTATGTGTGTTTTGTCTGTATGTATGCTCCTGCACCATGTATATGCAGTGTCTGTGGGGACCACAAGGGGCTGGAGTTACAGTTTTGAGCTGTCATGCAGATACTGGGGATGGAACTCAGGTCCTTTGGGAGGGCAACCAGTGGTCTTAACCATGGAGCCATCTCTCCAGCCCTATAGTTGAGTTTTGAGACAAGTTGGTTCCTATGTGAAACCATTGACCTCCAAATCTGAAGAGATTATTAATCCTCAGAACTACCTCATTTGTCCCAGCACTTTGCATTTACAGTCATCTTTAGCCTTTTTGGGTTCTGTTTTGTTTGAGATTGGTTTTGTTTATGCTTGAATTTTTTATTTTGCTGCTCTCAAATTACGAAAGTCCTTCATGTCTGCTTTTACATCCAAACTGTTGGGAATTTAGCAGTCATTTTTGTATATTTTCAGACACATTTCTACAGTATGGTCTTTGTTCCTATTGGTCAAAACCATATTTTACCAGAAAAACAAGTATTTTGATTGTCATTGGATAATGACATTTGGACAATCTCAGACTTTATTGAGATCTAATTTATTCATATTCATTTACTCGTATCATTCACTTATTTAAATATAATACAGTGGAGTTTTTTTAGTGTGTTTAATAGGTTGGATAGCTGTCACTTCAGTTTTTCATCATCCTGCCTCAAACTTCATGTTCATTGTCTACTGCATTAACCTCAGATGATTCCTAAGTTTCTTTCTGTCCCTGTAAATCTATCCGTTCTAGACTTGAATGAGTACAGGTGGAACATATGGTCTCCATATGGTCTCATGAAACTTGCTTCTTTCACTTAGTGTGTTCAAGGTTTATTCAATGGTAGCATGTCAGTTTCATTTTATTACCAAGTAATAATGCCTTTGCAAAGATCAGCGGCTCTCAATCTGGATGAGTTCACAACCCCTTTGGAAGTCAAATGACACTTTCACAGGGGTTATCTAAAACCATTGGAAAACACATATTTACATTATGATTCATAAGAGTAGCAAAAGTACAGTTATGAAGTAGCAGTGAAAGTAATTTCACCACTGCATGAGGAACTGTGTTAAAGAGTAGTAGCATTAGGAAGGCTGAGAATCACTAGTATAGATACTACCACTTTTACCCATTCAGCAGTTGATGAGCATTTGATTATTTTTTATTATTTTTCAGCATTATAAGTAATGCCTTTATGGGCATTTATATAAAAATTCCATGGATATGTATTTTCATATCTCTCAGGCATGTGTGTTCCTAGGAATAAAAATAGGGTTACAATGGTCACTGTTTAACTTTTGAAGTACAGGCTATTTTTCAGAGCAGTTGCATGGTTTATATTCCTCAGATTATAGGAGGGGCCTAATTTTTCTGCATTCAACACCATTTTTTTTTTTTTAATATACCTATCCTAGGATTGTGATTTTGGCTCATATTTTTCCCTTGCCTAAATAATGTTTAGTATCTAGTTTTATGTTTAATTCATGTATTTGCTTGCCATTTCTGTATCTTAGTGTCTTCATATTTTTCTGTGTTTTATAATGGAGCTATTTATCCTTTCTATTACATAGTTTAGAGTTATTTATGTATTTGGTATACAAGTCTTTTACCAGATACATATTTACAGGTATTTTTTCCTACTTTATGAATCATTTTTGATAGTATTGTTGATAACAATTTGAATTATTTTGTAGATTTAAAAAATTGGCATTGTAGAACAGTTGTATATGTGACTTAAACAAGATAATTGCTTATTACATTTTTATTAATTTTGTATTATATAATTTTGTATTGTATTATATACACATACCACAGCACACATGTGGTGGTTAAAGATAAAGTTAGGGTTTACTGACACTTTATAGCTTAAGAATTTTTTCAAGGATGAAAGCTGTGACCTAATTCTAATATATACCATATTTTTATTTTAGATCATTCAGATTTAGACAAAATAGCAGGCTATAGTGGGATATACATGTCTGTATCTCTTTATTTTGATTTCAGATGTTTGGTAGCATTTATGTTTAAACATTGCATTCTATTCAAGTAGGGGAATTGTAGGTCTGTACCATCAAGCAGGACTGAATACAGAGAATCAGACTAATTCTTACCAGAGTACTGGTGTAATTTGGGTTACTGACTTTTAGAAACATACTGAATTCGTTGTTTGGCTTAAACTTTCACACATCAATATGAATTCTTGCTATCATTTAATTACAGGAGTCTTTAAAATTGATATCTGTGAAAATATTCTTTCTAAATACTTCTTAAGGATTGTTATCATGCTTTAATACATGAGCACATTGTAGGTTCGTGATCTTGATATCTTTCCCAGAAGCATTCCACTGAAGATGGCTATTATTCATTCTTGTAAATTTTCTTTGCTCTGCTTTTGAAGTTGCATAGCTAAAGATTAACATAGTCACATCATATTAACTTTCTACAGAAACTCTTTGAGTTGATGTTTAATAAGCCATTAGCTAGCTAGCTTGAATTTTAAAATGATGCCTACTTAATAGAAGTGTCTTTTGAGAAATTATAAAAAGTTTCCATTATGAATTTGGTGCAGGAAAGTTGTTTTTCTCAAATGAACTTGCTCAGGTATTGAAAAGTGTGTAATACAAAGTGCTTTTCTTTCTTTCTTTTTTTTTTTTGTCTTTTGTTGTCTTTAAAAGTAAATTCATGAATTCTCAAAGTCAAACACCTTTATTTTGATTTAGGATGCTTGGTAGCATTTATGTTTAAGCATTGCAATAGCTTTCATTGTTTCTTACTCTGAAAGTAGAAGATATAATAAGGTAATCCTGCTAAATATTTTGGAAGTACAGTCATTGTATTATAAGAGTGTTTTAAGAGCCATAAAACAGTAAATTCTTAAGTTGAAAAATAGTTACTGCCATATATTGTTTAAAATCAATGATGATATGTGATGAAAACATAATCTTTGGCATGTAATTTAACACAGATGACTAGAAAAAAACATAATGATTGATCTTGAAGTTTGGGTTGAGTAGTTTTTTACAAAATATTTAGCTGTATATTTAACACTTACATGACTGGTAATAAATGTAAAAAACAGCTGTCTATTATATTATGAAAAGTTTATACGTAGACCAATCTCTTTTATCTTTTTCTGAGACAGGGTTCTGTGTACCTTTGGCTGTCCCGGAGCTCACTATGTTTACCAGGCAACCTCACAGAGGTCTACCTGCCTTTGTTTCCAGGGTGCTAGGATTAAAGGCATGAGCCATTACCCTAGCTTCCATTAAAATAAAAAAATAAAATAAAATAGCTTATAAATAGAAAATGTTTCGTTAAGGAATAAAAATCATATAAATTAAAAGTAATTCTAGAATACTATAAAAGTGGAACTTACTATTTTTTTTCTTTTCCAAATTTTAATCTTTTTATATAGTGTATTTTGATCATATCTATCCTAATTCTTGGATAGCCCTTAACGTGTCCCTTTCATCCTTTCATGTCTTTTCTCTCTCCATAACCAACTGAGTGCGGTTTAGTTAGTGCCGCCTGCTTGTGTGTTTTGTTTAATTGGTCTTGTGCAAGTAATCAGAACTGCAGTGAGTTCATGAGTGTAATGGCCATGTCATGTCCAGAAATCAGCATTTTACAACACTCCTTCCCCATCCTCTGGCTCAGATGTTTCCCGAAACGTGTGAAGTTATAGATTTATCATTTAGGGCTGAACACTCAATTTGACCAGTAGCTAAGTTCCTGCCTTAAGTGCATATTGCTTTTCTGGCCAAGGGTGAGGGCGACACTAAACATAAATTTTTAGAAGGTAGTTTGACGACATTTAGTGAAGCAACAGTAGTAGATTCCCCCTTAGGCCGTATGACTTCATGAGCCATGGGCTTTTTACCAGCTTTGTAGTACCTGGCATAAATTCCCTCCTGTAGAGCAGGTTTCATATCTATTCAGCATTGGTTACACCAAAAACAGTTATGTCACTGTTGCCCCAGTGTGCACATTTGCCTGACAGTCAATGTTGTAACATGCAGGTTATACTGCTGGATAAGTCTGTTGACTTCTCCCCAGTAAGCTTCATGGTCCTTTCTGGCACTCAGAAAAAAAAGTTTTCAAACAGTTCAGCTTTATTTCTCCATGCCCTACAATAAAGTGTGTTGTGTCTTTAGCAATAGGGTCTTACCATCTAGTTATTGTAGGCAGCTAGAACAATGGCAATTGCCTGTATTATTTGGGGCCCCTCCGGAGCCTTCCTGTCTCAGGGAGGTATCCCCTTGCTGGAAGTTTCCATTTACTAGCCTATGTCTTCTAGGGGAAGCATTGTCAATATATGCAGGGTATCTATGTTTAAACATTTCTAAAAGTTAGTTCTTAATTAGCGTATGAAGTACTTAGTGAAGTACTAACTTTCCATAATTGTTTTCATATATCTTTAGTTTTGGTTAACCCACTCTGCCACTACCTCTCTTCTGTCCCCTCTAATTCATTCCTTGCTTAAACTTTTAACCCCCAGTATTCCACCTCTTTCTACTTTGATACCATGAGTTCTACTATCCCCTTAACACTTAAGAAGGTGCTAATTTTTGACACTTGTTTCTTGAGGTACAATTTACATAAAGTCGATCTTTTTTAGTATATATTTCTATAAATTTTGGCATGCATTGTTACTGCCATATAAATGTGAGAACAGAAATCTGGTTCATTCTTTTCTCTTTGTAGTTAGTTAATCCTTCTTTCAGACCCCATCCTATGGCCATCATTGGTATACTTACCTGTCATTACCTGTCATTCATTGCCTGTGTTATAGGCACTATTTTAGTAGAGAAAATTTTTTTTCTTTTTTTAGTAGTGAAAAATTTAAAGCCACACAAATGCCTACTGACAAGGAAATGGTTATGTAAATTATGGCATATCACTTTACTTTAGCTTTTATTGTAAAACCATTAAGAATAATTAGGCAATGTCAACATGAGTTATAGAGGCTATGCAGACTTGAAACTGACAGAATTCCAAGATACAGGTGGAAAGCACGAAGAGTTGTATATACCAATTTTAACTTTGTCAAAATATAGTATATAAAAAGACTTGTAGAAAAGTACAAAAATTGTAGTTGATTTCATTGCTGTGGTTTTTAATTCTTCAGTAGAGGAAAATCAAAACTTTTAATATATGAAAATGAAGTTCAAATCTATGAGTATTGTTGGTAGTCTTATCCACTAATTTAACGTATTATATATCATGGATTCTTTCATGCTGTGTGGCAGAGTTTAGAGGTTAAGGCAGTAACTTTATAATCTGTGAAGCCTAAAATATTCTGGCTTTTGCTAGCTTCTGGGTCAGACTCTTACCAGAGATACGGAGAAGAAAGGCCAGAGAAGATGGTGGAACATGTTACTCTCACATAAAGTCCACATCCCATGTGTACCTGTATCTTAGTTAACCAAATAAAATAAATCTTTGTAAAACTAAAGAGTTTATGTACACACTGGAGTGGTTTCAGAATGGTGAAAAATTTTCTGTTTCTGAAGAGGAAGCAGGAGTTAGGAAGATGTCATTGATTGAACTTTGATTAGAATGTTGACTTCTATTAGATACAACATTCACAAGAGTATAATATGACTGGCTTTTAAAATAGGGTCCCAAAAATGTCACTGAGATGGCATTTGGAAGATGTGTGTTTATGTTTTACCACTATTTTTTTGTTTTCATTTGGTGTGCAGAATTGAATTTAACCATCTGCCTTGTATTGTTATATGTAAAGATTAAAAGAGACAAGAGCTAATACACTTTAAGAAAATAAACATTATACTAGTAGGTTTTTTTTCTTTTGTCATTTCTGCTTTTTTTCAATTTGCTACTTTCTCTGGGCTTAATTTTCTGCTTTTCTTCCTTCAAAATATCTTGGAATGGTTACTTTTAATTTCTGCATATTCATGTATGCCTCTACTTTCTGAGTTTAGTGTGCTCTTCCCTTCATAATTTGAGATTGAATTTAGCTATTTTAAGCTTTTATGTTTGTTATGTGTGTGCCTTTAAAAGCGTGTATTACTCTGAACACATTTTTGGCTATAGCCCTAAGACTTGTTATTTAGTACTTTTGTTGCCCATGAGATAATTACCTTTTGGCTGTCTTCTTTGAACCAGAGATTATTTATTAAAATGAGTTTTAAATTTGAAATATATGGAATTTTCTAAGTTATTAATTTGTTTTGTTTTTTGAGACAGGGTTTCTCTGGGTATCACTGAGTGTCCTGGAACTCTCTCTGTAGACCAGGCTGGCCTCAAATTCAGTGATACATCTGCCTCTGCCTCCTGAGTTCTGGGATTAAAGGCATGTGCCATTACTGTCTGGCTTTAGGTCAGTATTTTTATACTCTTTATAACTTACTGTATGGCCTAGATTATGCTCAGTATTTGTATACTCCATGTATCTTTGGGGAAAAATATTTTCTACCATTATTTCTATCTTTATGTTTAGGGTGTATATTGTATGATAGAATTTGTCCTGGATTTTTGTTTGCATTTTAGTTAGTGCTTTTTTTCCTGGTAGGATCATTTAATTCATTTCCATTTAATAACATATTCTTTTTAAATTTTTTTAATTTTTATTACAATTTATTCACTTTGTATCCCAGCTGTAGCTCCCCCCCTCAGCCCCTCCCAATCCCGCCCACCTTCCCTCTTCTCCTCCCATGCCCCTCCCTCAGTCCACTGATAGGGGAGGTCCTCCTCTCCTTCCATCTAACCCTAGCCTATCAGTTCTCATCAGGACTGTCTGCATTGTCTTCCTCTGTAGCATATATTCTTGTAGCTTGATTTTCATCTGGTTCCCTTTAGGTTCTACCTGTTTGTGTTTGTTTCTTGCTTATTTGTTGTTTATTTTGTGGGTGTTTTTGTTTTTGCTCTTTGGGTTATCCTTTTTCTTTTCCTCTATTTTTTAGGAAAAAAAATTATAATTGTGTCTCTATCTGTGAACTATTTTTGTAGTGGTTACCCTTGTTTACTATGACTTTGGCATACATTTTTACTTCATTCCCAGCAGTGAGACCTTAGCGCAGTCTAGCTGCAGTTGTTCTCCTTTTTTTCTGTAGCACTGCTGCCAAGTATTTCACTTCCATATGTACTATTTCAAGCTCACAAGATATTGTTGAGAAAGTTAATATGTATTTAGATTTACCCACAGATTTTTCCCTTTTATGTATTTCTGCCCTTGCCTTCAGTTTCCATGTTTCTTCTGCTAAAAAGAAGTCGAAGATATTTAGACTTTCCCTCGTAATAAGTATTTTGGTGTTTTTTTTTTTTTGAGTTGATAGTGTTATTTTTATTTATCCATGATGTGGATCTGGAATTCCAACCCGGGAGTTCTTTTCTGTTAGTGATTTTCACAGAGATTCTGTGTCTCAGCTTCTGTTCATAGTGGCACTTTGCTGCTGTTGATCTTGTTGCTTTCTAGCAGAGAATGAATGAGAACCGTCTGGTCTAATTGATGCTTTTCTCTTTGACCTTAGTTTTCACACACACACACACACACACACACACACACTCCCACATACTCTCTTATTGAACCTTCCACTTATTTTTGGAGACAAGGTCTATCCTTAGCTTTGAAGAGGTCCAGTAGGCTGGGCTGGGCTAACTGGCTACTTGTCTCCTCCTCCCTAGTGCTTGGTTTGCAAGTAAGTACAAGTGAGTCTTCTTTATGTAAGGTTCTTCACATCAAACTCTTTTCCTTGCTTGCAAGGAAAGCACTTTATCAACTGAACATTCTTCCTAGCTCCCTCGGATCATTGTTTGTAGTCATCATATAATACACAGGAGAGAAAACACAACATCTAAACCAGAAGAGCCAATGAAAAAGCCCAGGAAGACATTCAGTGAATACAGTTATTAACATACATTTTCAAGTAAGGTTTAGCATATTCAGAGATTTTTTTTTTTAAATTGAATATTCAAGGGAAAGATGAAAGCTGAAAACAAACAAAAACGACCAAATTTAGTGGGTGGCTTTTAAAAATGGATTACTCACAGTAGACTAGAGAATTCATGAACTAAAAGATGGGTCAGGTGAAAATACAGAGAGAAAATCACAGATGGAAAAGGATTACAAAAGAAAAAGGGAATAATGCCAAAAGGTCAGCATATTTAAGGAGAGAGTTTGAGAAATTCCTCAAGCTAATGAAGATTTTACTATAAATACATTTTATGAAAACCAAGAAGAGAAAAGAAAAACACATCAGGGGGACTCATCAGATTGGCTTATACAGGACAGGCAGGGTAGTTCAACAGTGGTCTTAGTGTGAAGAGCAGTTGGTAGTTGCTCAGGCCATGAAGCTTGATTGCTGCTGGAGTTCTCTTCTAGAAATGAAAGGTCTGGAGGAATCTTGGGAGAGCCACTGGTCTTAGTCCATTATGGAAGGCTGAAGAAGCTAGGTTCTGGTATCAGGCTGGCAGTAGTAACAAGACAGATTGTACTCACGAGCAAGGAGGGGTGGAAGTAAGCAGCAAAAGGAGTCCGCTGTCTCCTCCCCCTTCTTATAGCTGGGATGCCAGAAGGTGCTGTCCACTCAGCAATGGTGTGAGGATCCTGACTTCATCACATAGACCTTCCTGAATACTTAAACAGACATACCCAGAGGAATGTTGATTCTAGGTCCAACCAAATGACAACCAAAATAAACTATCACAACACCTGAATGAAGGCCCCTGTGGCTTCCACACACAGGCACACATGCTTGTGCACACATAATGAACACACACATGATTTGATCTGTACTATAACAGTCTCATCCTCCAAGTAGTATCTGTATTTGATACAGATATCAGATATGTAGATCTATATCCTCAGTTGTTTTTTTTATTAAATTTGATTTTCTTTTGTTTGTTTTTTGAGATACCATATTGTTTTCTCTGCTTTCCTTGTTGTGATTAGAGGTGTGTAATCATGCCTGGCTCTCTTAGTCTTGAGTGACTGGACTGCTTTGTCACTGCCATTGCTAGATAAAAGCCTCTTTTTCCCTTTTTAAGGCAGATTTGTTTGTTTTGTTTTGTTTCATTTTGTTTTGTTTTTTTTTCAAGACAGAGTTTCTGTGTGTAGCCATGGCTGTCCTGGACTCACTTTGTAGACCAGGTTGGCCTTGAACTCAGTAGAGATCTGCCTGCCTCTGCCTCCCCGAGTACTAGGATTATAAGCCTGTGCTACTGTGCCTGGCTCTAAGGGAGATTTTTTTTTTTTTGCGCTGTACATGTATTATTCAGAACACACATTCTAATTTTTCAATAAATACAGAATTTCCGTTCATTTAAAACTGACTTGCTGCGGCCCTAGTCTTGATTTTATTTCCTCTTACCATCAAAGAATGGCACCTAAATCGTTTCTTTTGGTTCAGATTTTTGTTTTTTAACTTATCTCTTTATTTACCTTTAACTATTTTGGGGGAAATGAAAATAGTAGGAATTCTCACTTTCAGAATAATTTGAAATGATTTCTGAATGTACTGGGCATAGTAGTCATGGTTAATTGAAATTTGAAACTAGTAACAGTGATCAGAACCTGAATGCCCTGGGTAGTTGACCATACTTTGTAGATCACTGACATCTAGGACAGAATAAACAGATTCTAAGTAATTGTATAATACTTATATTGTAGGAAAGAAAACAGGATCAACTTATGAAATGTTTCAAAGTCCCTGTGTATAAAAGCTTTTAGAAAATCATTTAAAATGTCATTTATTTGTTTACTTATTAGTTGACGTGGTGGGGTATGTACCGTGACGTGTGGAGGTGAGAGGACAACTAGAAAGTCAGGTCTCGCTTTCAGCCATGTAGGACTCAGGCACAGAACTCATCAGGATTGACAGCAAGGACTGTTACTTGCAAAGCTGCCTTTTTGTTTGTTTGTTTTGTTTCTAGAGACAGAGTTTCTTTGTAACAGCCCTGGCTTTCCTAGAACTTGCTCTGTAGATTAGACTGGCCTTGAACTCACAAATATCCACTAGCCTTTGCCTCCCAAGTGCTGGAATTAAAGCTTGTACCACCACACCCAGTGCAAAGCCATATTGATGGCCCATTTTTTTTCTTTGTATGTACCTGTGTTTGTGTCTGTGTGTATAGACCATGGCTCATGTGTTTGCAGGGTCTCTGTAGTTTTGTGTGACTGTGACTTTGTTGGCCCACAAGAATTTTGGAATTCTGTTTCCACTTCCTATCTTGCTGTAGAAACACTGGGATCTCAGACTTACACTACTGTGCCAGATATACACGGTTTCTGAGGGTTCAAACTTAGACCTTCACACTAAGTGAAGTGGTAAGCACTTCACTTAATGACCCACCTCCATGATTTTCCTCCTCAACCCCCAACTTGAATTCTAAAGTAGATTTGTTATTTAAAGTATTCATCTGCAAACCACTTCCTGGTGTGCACACTATGTTGGAGGTCCCTCAAACGTCAGGAGGTCCCTGACGTTAGAAGGTGACTCATTGTACAGTAGTACTCACAGGTAAGATGGTATTATAGTGATATCATGAGACACAGCTAGATCATAAAGGGAAAGTCAAGGGGCATGTGCAGGCCTCTGTGCTTTCTCCCTTTCGTGAAGAGCACTCCTCGATAATGAAAAAACACATAATATTTTTGTATAGGGAAACCCACTACAGATTAAGCACTTAGCACTTAGGGTTGTTATTGAGGACTGGGTTCAAAAGGCCCTCTTTGCCTAACTATATCCCAAAATCAGACTAGACAGAAACTGTTTGACATATATAAACTTTATAAACTATGGTTTGGCCAGTTTGGCACAGTGAGCTACCCCTGTCATTTAGGGAAAGTTTTAGCTGGTTTAGAGAACAAGTTTCCAGATGCCAAGTTGAGGCTAACCTTGTGAGTAGTTCTTTTTAGGAATGGCATTTTTAGTCTGCTTTGTTAATTTTAAGTAGAGATACCCAGAGTGATGCATTGTAGACCCTTCATGCAAACAATGTATGCTCATACCAAAGATCTGCTTGATGGCTTTGCTTCTTATATCAATCAAATGGTTATTATTACCCCTAGATATAATATCTGATGTTTATGTCATACATTTCTATAGGCTGTTAGTAACGCCATTGCCTTTTGCCTTTTCATGTGTAGGATGATAGGACAGTGTTAGGACATTTACTACATTTAAAAATAATGCTTAAAAAATTAAATAAGAACAGGAAATATCCCATGGACTTATTTTTCCTCTGAGAGAAGTGTTTTCAAGAATGGGTCAGAAATTTTGGCTTTAACAGTAAAAACTCATTTGATAATCAGGAACTTTGAAAAAATTTTGCCCAGTACTGAAGTCAAGTGGAAGAATATTAGATCTTAAAGACCAGATTCTCCATTTATCAATGGAGAAACTGACCCAGAAAGCTACAAATGGCATGTGAATTTTATTTTACCTAGTTTTGTTCAGAGAATATACTTTAGAGTCATAGAATATTCACTTTCATTTGAATATGAATGAAAACTGCCAAGGGGCCATTGATTAAGGAGCTTTATTTGGTGACTTTGGATGTTGTTTTGTTTTCTTTTTCATACTTGTTAGTCAAGTTATTTGTTCAAGAAGTTTTAATAAGTATTTTCTTCAGCTCCTGCTGTGTATCAGACCCTAGTATTAGGCGCTGAAGATAATTGTTTTGTCCTTTGTAATTATAATATGTCCTACTTAGGGTTGGCTTGGCACTGCCTGCACTTTTTTTGGGGTGGTGGTGGTTACATTATACCCTGGCCCTGGTCCTTCAAAGTGTGTTCTTTCCCTCTCTTCAAGGCAACACGGCATTGCACGATTGCGCAGAGTCTGGAAGCTTGGACATCATGAAGATGCTGCTTATGTATTGTGCCAAGATGGAAAAAGATGGCTACGGAATGACTCCTCTTCTGTCAGCAAGTGTGACTGGTCACACCAATATTGTGGATTTTCTTACCCACCATGCTCAGACCAGCAAGACAGAACGTATTAATGCTTTAGAGCTTCTGGGAGCTACGTTTGTAGATAAAAAAAGAGACTTACTTGGAGCTCTGAAATACTGGAAAAAGGCAATGAACATGAGGTACAGTGATAGGACTAATATAATTAGTAAACCAGTTCCACAGACACTAATAATGGCTTATGATTATGCCAAGGAGGTAAACAGTGCAGAAGAGTTAGAAGGTCTTATTGCTGATCCTGATGAGATGAGAATGCAAGCTCTATTAATTAGAGAACGCATTCTTGGTCCTTCTCATCCCGATACCTCTTACTACATTAGATATAGGGGTGCTGTCTACGCCGACTCTGGAAATTTTAAGCGATGCATCAACCTATGGAAGTATGCTTTGGATATGCAGCAGAGCAATTTGGACCCTTTAAGCCCAATGACTGCCAGCAGCTTACTGTCATTTGCAGAACTGTTCTCCTTTATGCTACAAGACAGGGCTAAAGGCTTGCTGGGTACTACTGTTACATTTGATGATCTCATGGGCATACTGTGTAAAAGTGTCCTTGAAATTGAGCGAGCTATCAAACAGACTCAGTGTCCAGCCGACCCATTGCAGTTAAATAAGGCTCTTTCCATCATTTTGCACTTAATTTGCTTATTAGAAAAAGTTCCTTGTACTCTAGAACAAGACCATTTCAAAAAGCAGACCATCTACAGGTTTCTTAAGCTGCATCCAAGAGGAAAGAATAACTTCAGCCCTCTGCATCTGGCTGTGGACAAGAATACTACATGTGTAGGGCGGTACCCTGTTTGTAAATTTCCATCTCTGCAAGTTACTGCGATCCTGATAGAATGTGGTGCTGATGTGAACGTCAGAGACTCTGATGACAATGGTCCCCTACATATCGCTGCTCTGAACAACCATCCAGACATCATGAATCTCCTTATTAAATCAGGTGCACATTTTGATGCCACAAACTTACACAAACAAACTGCTAGTGACTTGCTGGACGAGAAGGAGATAGCTAAAAATTTGATCCAGCCCATAAATCATACCACACTGCAGTGTCTCGCTGCTCGTGTCATCGTGAATCATAGAATATATTATAAAGGGAATATCCCAGAAAAGCTAGAGACCTTTGTTTCACTTCATAGATGATAATGCGACTGTACTTCTGCACTGGTAAAGCACGACTTGGTAACAGTTGTTTCATAAATGAGCACTGTTGGGATGACACCAGCATTCATTTAGCTTGATATCATTGTGCTCTCATTGGCTAAAGCATTGTAAGCATCAAATCTTCAGGATTGGTTTCCCAGTATTTAATATAAATATACCGTATAATATATTGTTTGTGAATTATTGAGAAATGTAATGTCATATTCAAATTTCTAAAATTGTCTGCCAAAGGCCATTCTGATTTTATTTGCTGTTGGGTGTTTGGGACAGAGTTAACTGTTTTTCAGTGATGTCTTTATACTTTACTAGTTTGTGAATTTTATACAATTGAAAGTCGTCCTTCCCTGGCTCCTATTTCTTCCGTCTTCAAGTTTTGCCCGTATCCACTTTTTTTCTCCCTAACCATTTCTGCTACAGGGTTCCCTGAACCTTTGGATCCATGCTAGATCATAGACCTTATGGACTTGTTCACCATTTGCAGTTACCATAAGTGCTTTATCTTCTCTATGCACCGGCTTAAACTGGACTGTTGTGTGTTGGCATATTCTCTATGCAGCAGTGGTCAGCTTCAACTCAAACCACTGTTTTCTTATGTTATGAAGTTCATTTCACAGAAGTACTCTTAGAGCATGTCAGTTTCTAAAGTTGCCGGTAAGCTGTTTGAGCTCAAGCTTTTAAAAATTTTATGTTTTGTTTGGTTTTGCTTTGTATCTTCACATCTGAGATTTCTTTCTTCAGTCCACAGAAAGTTTTTTATGCTAAATTTGGGAAACAAATCTATTACAACTCATTAACCCAGTTGAAGAAATTTAGGTCTGTCATCTTAGTATATCATGCAATAAAGGAAGATCTTTCTAGAGTGACCTGCCTTTCATACTGCTCCAGCGTTGTCCTGCTTGTGCTGATGGTGTGACTAGGTATAGAGAATTTGCTTCAATTTAACCTCAGAATTTATCACACAGCTTAATGAGTCACATTGAGCTCTTCAGTCATTGAACTGCAGACCACTTTTAGTTACAAAAAGGCTAAAGCATGTCAGTGGCATGATGCTTGCCAAGCCAGATCTAGGCATCTAAGATAATTAAGGTATTTTAGTATGCAATTTACTGCCATAGTATCAAAGGTCAATAACAGTGTTCTTTCTTTCTTCAAGTTTATGTATATCTTTTAAAGATAACGTGCATGAATTACTTTGATCTCAATTATTTGTTACCCTATTAAACACAAAAGATTGCACAGTGATTTCTGTCCCCTTAATGAAAGCGCCTCCCTCTCTTCTTTCCCCTCTCTGCCACCATCCCTCCTCCCAGCAACCCTGCTCCTTTTATTTTTTTCCCCCTATCTTAGATTTGTTAATGCCGCAGAAAGGGCTCTTTTGACTTAAGAAAAGAGAAGTGAAAATTAAAAGGATTCAGATAATCACTCAGCACTTTGCCATTACTCAGTAGGATTTACAGTGAATGGTACATTGCCCTGCAGATGTCAGAGAAATTGTTCTGAATGACATGCTCCTTACTGATTCTAGAAAAAAAAGTCAGTTACCTGTGAACTTCCTCATCTGGGTCACTTGGATTTAGGGGATGACATTTTATTCTGAGGGTTAATGTAATGCTATTTAAAGAATTGTAATTGCAAACAGTCACATTCATCTTCAGTAAAAAATTGTAATGGGTAGTAAATAAAGAACATTAGACTTTTTCATTAAACAATTGAAGTTTAATTCTTTAAAAGGTATCCTTACTCATTTTACTACATTTCAAATTACATTTTACCATTGGAAAAATAGATTAGTTATCAATGGGCTCTATAAATCCTTTGATGAAGAGGTTTTGCTATGTTTTACTTACTCTGGACAAGTCTGATAAAATATTTGAGCTGCTATATGTAAGAATAATATGTCATTTAGACAGTCTAGAAATAGCAAGCAATACTTTGAAATCATCTGCGTCTTGGTGGCATGAGAATTGTATATGCATGAGCTTTTTTTTTAAAGAAAAGAAAACTTGCCATTTTAGTGAATCATTGGTTGATCTCACTTTTTGGGTAAAAGATGAAAATTTGATTTTAAGGGGTTTAATATCTGCCTCTCCACTTTTCCCAGAAGAATCTGGCTTACATGTTCTTAGAGCAAGGCACAACACTGTTTTACAGGTGGGCTAGAATTGCATAACCCTTTATGAAATAAGGATGTCTTTCCATAGTGGCTTCCTTCACTAAAAATAGAAAACTTAGAACTGGTTTTTAGTCTTGAAAAATGCAGTGCTATATTGCAGTCAGGATGCAGCTCTCCCTTTTCTGTTTACCGTCTCTAGAAATGCCATTGGCAGCTCTTGAAAATCAGTTACGTAGCTCAAAATTAGCCATGATTTTATTTTAGAGTAAGTTGGTTCAGGAGTGCAACCTCAGATAACTGTCAGGGCTTTTATCAGAAAATTGTAAGACTGAGTAAAATAAAATTATTAAGTTTGTAAGTTGGTTTTTATCTACAGTGAGGAAATGATCTAATTGTACTTATTTGAATCAAACTAAACTGGACCCTGTAGCGTGCTAGTATTGGCTGGAATTAATGTGCAGGTCTCAACAGTGTTTCTCCAGAAATGCCTCTGAATTTTAGATGTTCCATAATATTGATCATTTCTGTAAAACAAGTGCTTATTTTATTCAGATTCCAGTCTTCTTTCCAAAGGGAAATGAATTAATAGGTTTTAAAATGTCATTTTTTTCTTGTCCTTAAGTCTGACAAGCATAAGCCCAGAACAGCAAGATAGCCTGGTGCCCTTGATGACTTTGAATTTGAATGATTGCTCATTTGCAAAGAAGGAATTTGTAATATTTTTTTAAACCCCTTTACTATAAGTTGAGAAATTGCTTAGGTTGTATTTGGAAATTTAGCTTCTTGAAATCAAATTGCCCAGCAAAGCCCTCAGCTGAATGCATGGTGTGTTAACCCCTATAAGTAGTTCCCGGCAGGGCCTGGGTGGGGAACGTGGTCTTAACCATGGCCAGCAAGCACTGTGGCTCGGAACTTGAACCACTTTATAGTTAGATACTAAGGAAACTTGAATTGCTTGTCATCTTTTTTCATTTTTCCCCCTTATGTATCACTAAACTAGTTTCTCTTCCTTTTGTTCGTTCCCATTGTGTATCTTAAAAGAAGTACTGTATTCAGATGCCAGCCAATAAATTGTCTCAAATGGAAAAATACGCCACAGCATTGTAAGGTTTAATAAAATTAAGTTTGCACCAAATTTAAGTGTGCTCTTATTAACTCTTACTTCTTGATGGGTGTTACTTTGAAATATATTTCAATGGATTCCTTTTTGAAAGAGCCAATACTTGAAAACCCATAGCCAGTTAGAACTTAACCATGCTATTTGTTACTGATTCTACTGTATAAATAAGATGGCTAGTTTATTGTAATTTTTTCTAGGAAATACCATAGGAACTAAAGACTGGGGAGACTTGGTAAAAAGCATGGAAGGACTGCTTTTAACTTGTCCTTTAATGTTTGGTATTATTATTAGAAGCATGTGCAGTGATAGGCGTACAATGAAGGTAAGTATTCCACATTTATATTTCAAGCAATAAAATATAAGTTTTATTCCCTATGTCTTAAGTTATCTAATGCAGTATTTTAATTGACCTAGAAAATTGGTCCTTTTTCCAGTGTTGGGATTACAGAAATGAGCCCTGTTAAGTCTACTTTCAGTATACAACAATTTCTGTTTATCTTTCTGCTAGCTAATGTTAAAAGATCTGTGATTTATGTGACTGTAATTTTGTAAAAAATTGTAGATACTTAGTTAGAGAATACAAACTTGTGACTTGTCCATGATCTTAACAGCTGGAGTGTTTTTTAGTATTTAGTAGAGGGTACACCCTCCACTGTATATTTCCACTAGCTAAAGTATGGGCACTTCATATTTTACCAGGCTTCCACTAATGTCCTTGTATCTGGACCCATTCAATGATCACTTGCATATAGTCATTTTGTTTTCTTAACCACACAGTTGGTCTTTCCTTTTTTTTTTTTTTTTTTTTCTAAAACAGTGGGTTAAAATATTTTATAGAGCATTTCTTTATTCAGGTATATTTGGTATTGCACCAGGACTGGAGTTGTTTGGCAAGGTGTGTGTTTCCCTTGTTTTCTCAGCCTGGCGTCACTGATGATGTGAACATGGGTCACTTAGCATATCTACCAGGTCTCTCTCTATTTTAAAGTTACTATTTTTTCACTTTCAGTTCCCTGGAAGCAAGTCACTAAGTCCAAACAGTGCTCAAGGGAAAAAATTTAACGCTTACTTTCTAGAAAGGGCCATTTTACATTTATTACTTGGAATTTTAATGTGCAAATTTGATCCTCATTTATTCAACCATGTTTCCATATTAATATTACTTTTTGTTGTAACTCCAAAATGGTATTTTGTTGCATAAATTGTTCCAGCTTTTGCTAAAATGAGCCAGTATAAGATCCTCAAGGCTGGTGGTGTGCTTTATGGTAGAATGCATGTTTAACCCTGGGTTCAAGCCCTCCCTTCCCTTTTTAATACCAAACAGTGGGATTTCATGGTGGGGAGACATTAGAAATGAAACCAACCCATATGCTGTGACCCAGAGGGGCCAGCTTCTTCACTAGGGCTTCCCCTTTCTCACAGAAAGGGGCAAGTACATATCAAAGAGGTGATTGGGATACTTTTTTGTTCAAGCTTTCATTGGGGATAAGGGATAGGGATTAAGGTTTGATAAATTTTCATTATGCGTGGGCAGCTTGAAATGATGTTTTCCTTCCTCTATAAGTGTTCTGGCCTTGCAGTTTGTAGACCAAAATGTGGCTGACAACCTAGGAATGCTGAGTTAACCCTCAGCCATATCATCATCTTGCATAAACATCTTAGTCATGATTTGGTCTGGGTCTTGTGATAAGACTTGAGAGGCTTTAGGTACCTGAGCTACTGAGAGAACATTTAAGGTGGGGTATAAGAATGCTAACTCCAGTCATCCTTGTTAACGCTGAGTTTAGAATCAATGTAGAGGCAAGTAGATCTGACCGAGGTAAGACTGGAGAGGCTAGACACCATATGAAGACAGATGCTGGGCTTTTTGTCTCATTTTAGTCAAACATCAGCTTCAAGTTTGAGTAAATTCAGCATTTGTAGCACATGTGGCTTTTAAGGTTTTGCAAAGTAACCTAGGCAACTATTACTATAACTCAAATGTCAGGATCTACAGAAAAGCTATTAGGAAGCTAATGTCTTTAAGATTTATAACCTCCAACACTGGTAAATTTTAAGGGCAGTGATCTAGCAGACTTCACTTCTGTTAGTTATTGAGACCATTTTATGGGATGAAGTTTTTCCCCCATTACATTCTCTCTATTTGTCTTTGTTTACCCCATAATCTTGAGGGATTTACTGTCTTCCTGGAGTCATTTTCATGACCATTACAAATGCACTTGTTTTGCCAGGCCTAGTCAAGGAACTTAAACATTCTTTAAAAATGCTTACAGTCAAGTCTTTAAACATTCTGGCCTACTCTGGTCTTTCTTACAAAGAAAGAAAGTTGAGTTCAATGATGAGGACAGAAGGAAACGATGTTTTTAATGAATAACAGCTTAAGGGACCAGCGTTCATTTGCCTTTGGTGGTTAGTCGCTGTCTCAAACTGCTGCTGCTGCCACTGGCAAGGCCTTTAGGCTCATCTTGTGTTTTGTCTGTGCCAGCTCTGGAATCAGTCATTGCCCCGAAGCACAATCTGCCTCTCAGGGGAGATTCCCTCTTTTTAGATTTTCCAAAGAAAATCTAAACTCTTACAGTGTACTTGTGATTATTGGTTTAGTATGAGTGTCAGTGTTCATGTGGCATTTAGGATACCTTGGTAGGAGTCAGTTCTCTCATTCCGTCTGGTGGGTATCAAGGAATCAAGCTTGGCTGCGGGTGCCCTTACTCACTGAGCCATTTTTCTTGCTTCGTTAAAATTAGAGTAACGAAAGTGATGTAAGATTCTGACCACTAGCTATGCCTCACTATAAGAAACAAGGAAGCATATCCAAGATAGTTGAAGGAGAATCCTGTTGTTTCTTAAAAATTGTTCTCCCTTTCCCAGCTGGGTCTCATGTTTCCCAGACTGTCCTCCAACTTCTGTGAATAGTGCATGGTTATTTACTGAGTTCTCTTCCTTTTTCAGACATTATCATTATGCTTAAATTTGTGCTTTGTGTTTTATTTTGCAACTTGTCTAAGGTAAAATTGTAAGCTGGGTTTGATGGTATACACCTATAATCTAAGCAATTAAGAGGTGAGGCAGGAGGATCCAAGTTCAAGACCATCCTCCATTAAACAGCAAGTTTGAGGCCAGCCTGAACTAAATGAACCCTTGTCTCAAAAAAAAAAAGGCAAAATCGTAGAACTATCCTTTCTTTGTATGTGTGTATGTTTGCAAATGACTTTTTAAAAAAATCAGCTCATTAAAACTGGTCCATCCTGTGTATTCCAAAATTGTGTTCAATACGATGGTTGAAGACTCAGATCTGTTTGTTCTTTGCAGCCAGGAATTTCAAGGAAGTTATTATTAAGATGTAGAATTGGCTGAAGAATAAAGATGCGATCAAAAACAAATCTTACGGTTTTAAAGTTTTGTTAACCTTTTAAACCATCAAAAATAATTAAAACATTTTTTAAATCCTTGAAATTGTCTAGGAAGAAACAGCTGTTTAGCCACTGCTTGTAAAAGATTTTAGCTTCAAAAAGAATGTTTCCTTTTGAAAAACTCAGTTTTAAACTTGTATTCTGTAATCTCTGTATTTTCTTATCTTAATGTTCTCATACATTGTGTTACTTTTCTTGTTGCCATGGCACACATGGCAACCCAAGAAGCAATTTCAAGGAAGGATGTATTTTGGCTCTTAGTTTGAGGCTACAGTCTATTGTGCGCAAGGTATAAGGAGAGGCTGCCTCCTCACAGCAGGTAGACCAGGAAGCAGAAAGCAGGGAATGCTGGCACTCATCTAGATTTTCCTTTTCCTCTAAATAGGCAGTTGAGGTCTTTCAATTAATCTTCCAAGTAGACACATCCAGCAGTGTACACGTTAACCCGAGGCCATCCTATTTGAAGATGACTTGAGTGCCTTCGTCAGTGCATTACAGCCTCGTAAGCTGGGGTGTCAGGGAAGGCATTACAGAGATTGAGACCAATGCCTGTGACTTGAAAGTAGCCATGTACATTATTTTGCTTTTGTTTTTAATCTGCCACTTCTATCATTTTACCTGCCTTTACTTGGTTTCCATTTCTTCTTCCCTGCCTTTAAGGACATTGCAGTTGAATTGTGCCTGCACCCCAAAAATTTGTCCTCCCAGAACTTCAGAGCATGGATGTATTTGGAGCAAGATGCTTTGCAGATATAATTAGGGTAAAGACCCCAAGATAGGGTCCTTTGGGCTATGGTGATCCTAAATGTAGCAGCATGTTCTTAAAGAAGAGATGGAGAGAAGGACACATGAAGACAGTGATGGAGCTACCACCAAGGAACTCTGAGGATAGGGGCTAGCTACCAGAAGCTAGAATAGGGGAATGCTTCTGCAGAGCCTCTGGGAGAGACCAGCTGTGGCTACAACTCAATTTCCCATTTCTGAGCTCCGTGACCGAGCTTTTAAGTTTTCAGAGTTTTAAGCTCTGAGAATTTACAAGATCCTTAGGGAACATGGCATGAGTAGTGGGTTTATTGTTGTGTGTGATTCAATAAATTAATGTCTCTGGTCTCAGTTTTTTATTTTAAAAAATTAGAACTTAGGGTATTTGAGATTCTGAGGCAAACATGGGCTCCACTGGGGTAGAGAAACTCAGGTTTACTAGCATACATGCAAAAGAGTTTTGAAAGCTAACACCATGTTATAATCAAACTGAGAATACCCAGATAGGAGTCTTTATCATAAACAAGAATGTAACATAAATGTGATAGTAGGCAGATTCTGATACACAAGACTGTGTGGCAATGTTGAAAATAGAGAAAAGAAGCCCAACAAAAAAGAAATGGGTAGTGAATCTCTCTTTAACATATACACACCCCTTGGTTTGGGACTTCTGGCTTCATGACTGTGGGGAAGCATTTCTATTGTTTTAAACCATTGAGATGGGGCTTGTTGCGATAGTCCTTGGGACATGGCACCAAGCATCCTGGCTTTGGTAGTTGACAGCAAAACCCATGATTGAAGTCCTGTCCCCATGGTGACATTTTCTCTCTCGTATAAACTACTTAGTGTTCTTCTGGAGGAAGGGGAGGAAGAGTGAGTTGCACTGTGTTGCCCTCTTTGTGCTGCCTTTCCTCAGCCCTTTGAAATTGTGACTCCATTGTCTTTTAGCTTCGTTTCATTGGCGGTGATGCTTCTCATTTCATTTTAAGCTTTCCCTGTCTTGGGAATTTTGCAGTTGTTGTGATATGACCAGGCTTAGGTTTACTTCTGCTTGTCACCTCTGGGTATTTTTCTTTGGTTTTGGAGATCAGCACTTATCTCTGTGATTCTCTTTACTCTGTGTCTGAAACTTCTACTAGACACATTGCCAGACTTCCACATCTCCTACCTTTGTTTACCAGACTCTTGATTTTCTGTAATCTTTTGTACTTTTCTGTTATCTTCTGTCTAGACTACTGTCTGACATAATAAGTTTCTAAATTTTATTGCTCTTGTTTTTATTTTCAGAAATTCTCCCTCTCCAATTTACCTCCCCCCCCCCTTTTTTTTTTTTGCAGTTTCTGAGAGTCTCATTTTAAACACTCCACTATGCAAAAGGTATCAGTTATCTAGGATATAAGATAAGTTTACAGAAAATTTGGTCACAGAAAATAAAAGCCGGGAGATAACAATTGCAAACTTGATGATTTTCAAAAATTGCTGGGAGATATTAACTGGCTATGGCCCACATTTGGATTAACTACTCAAGAGCTAAGTAATTTGTTTCAAATCTTACAAGGTGATAAGGACTTATATAGTCCAAGAAAATTATCAGCTGAAGCTGAGAGAGAATTGGTTCTGGTAGAAAAGAAATTACAGGATGCACATGTGGATCTCTTGGATCCAAAGCTAGTCTGTATTCTGGTTATTTTGCCTTATCATTCTCCCATGGGAAAGCCTATGTGAAGAGAAGATAGCATCTTAGAATATTTTTAGCACATAAACAGAGAAAAAAAATCTATGTAGACAAAATTTATGAATTTATTCTGAAAGGAAAAAATGAGACTTTGTCAATTAGCAAGAATAGACCCAGCAGAAATTGCCTCATTATGGGCAGAAAATGAACAATGGCAAAGCTTGCAGTAATTTTTTGTGAGGTATTATCAACAAATATCCAAAAGCAAGAGACTTCAATGTATAAAAAGAACTAATTGGATTCTTTCTCATATAGTAAAACAGATAATTTCCAGAGCACTTACATTTTTACACTGATGCAAATAAATCAAGAAGGGCAATTTTACCGGCAGAGTTTTACAGAGAGAGGTTGAATGTGAGAACAAGCTAGACACAGGTGAAGACAGAACAAGCCAGAGAATGAGAAGGAGCCAGAAGATTAGAACAGATTGCTGGAATTAGTTTGAGGCCAAGCAGAATAATTTAGAGGCCAGGAGAAAGTCAGATTAAGTAAGTCAGCTGGGAGAGGAGTTTGAGACAGAACAGCTGAGTTTAACCAGCCAGCTATGAGCTCAGAATGAACAAGAAAGAGTGAGTTTATTAAGTAGTAAGTCCTAGAGATGGAAAACTTTCTAGGCCCAGGTTATCAGATGGCAGAAGCTTCCAGGACTAGGCCTAGGAGAGCAAGAAGGAGGCTCCCTCTGAGACAATTGAAGTAGGTGAATAAAAGTTTATTTTACACCACTGCATGCCCTCTCCCTATCCCCAGCCAAGCTTCTCAGGTGCTTATTAATCCTCATGTTAATTCCATACTCATTTTGATAGGAAACCCCAGGATTGTGGATCCTTTCTTGTATTATGTATTTTTCTCACTGTATTCAGTTAATATTTTCCCAGGTTTAAAAAAAAAAAAGTTCTGTGTTCACAAGGGTTTGGGAGTATACATACAGCTCCACCATGGCATAGTGGGTCCCAGAATCAAAGTTTTTATTTGTTTGGTTGGCTGGTTTTGTTTTGTTTTTAAGCTAGGTATCAACTTGTCAAGCCTGGCCTGAAACTTTATATACAGCCATGGATGCCCTTCAAGTCTTGCTCCTACCCCTTGAGTGCAGAGATTACAGGCCTGGTTTATGTGGGACGGGGCATTTAATGCAGGGCTTCCTGCATGCTAGGAAGCACTCTACCGACTGAGCTATAGCGCCAATCACCAGAATCAGATTTTCTAAATATTTTCTTCTTGGGCATCCTGTATCAAGCAAAAAAAAAAAAAAAAATAATAATAATAATAATAATAATAATAAAATTGTCGTGGGAGCATTTTGGGTTTTGACACAGCCCAGAGTAATGGGTAGGCAACTTCCGTTAATTGCTGTTTTACTAGAACGCTAAGGTTTTCTTGGCCTCCTTTACTGAATCTCTTTTCTGACATGGTCTTTGAAGTCTTTTTCAAATTCTATAACTTAAGGCTTTTTACTTTCAGGATCGGTTACATGATTAAACTTTTTGTGTATTTATCAAGTATTTTTATACCTGTTTATCTGTGATTCTCATTTCAAATGCTACTGGGTTTTTACTATTGAAGTTATTAGGCATTTACTGTCCCATAAATCAGCTGGCTCAGGCCATTCTTATACTTACACCGATATTCTCACTAGAACTCAGTTCTATTTTGTCAACAAAAAAGTGTAAATTTATAATTGTTCTGACAGAAAGCAAAGCTGCTTGAAGTGTCACACATTGAGGCCAGTACTTGTGACTGAAAACCTTTAGAGACACAGAGCCTGTCTACATTTTGTGGTCTCAGTTGTAGGCCCAGTTCAGCTAGACCTTCCTACAAGGTTCAGGCTAAGAGGGGGATAGAGGAGAGTTTGCATAATGCTTTTCATTTGCTAGGAAAATTCACTCATGCGTATTTTCAGGTACAAAGTGCACTTTGTATCTTTATTCTTAACTCGCTTGTGAAGGTAAAACTATTTAAGATAAAGTTCTGTCTCTACTAGTGAGTTAATGTTGCAAAGCAACTAAAAGAAGAGGCATGCCTTAAGTATGTCCTGTCATATGGTGTCTGTTTAATACATTGACCCCTTAATACACTCCATTTAATGCATAGGCAAATATATGTGCATATATATTTATCCTATATACAGATAAGCGGAGCATCTTTTGATGGCACTATTTCACATGAATCTAATGGTAAAGTGGATTGAGCCAGCAGCAGCACAAACAGTGTATTTGCTGGGGAACTTGTGTTGTTGAGGGTATTGATTCATAATGGCAGGACTGGTTTTAGTCATAAAAAGTGTAAACTTTTATGTGACAAGCTTTTTGAGTGACAAGTATCTAGAAAATTTAGATCCATCAGATGGGAACGTACTTTAAATAATTGTGACCACATTTGTTTTGCTTACTAGTTGCCTAGCAACCCTAAAGTCAGGGAATGACAGAGTTGCAGTCATGGCAAAGGTATGGTCAATTACTCTGATTATCAAATAGCTGAAAAATACTTTGGCCCTGGTTGGTAAGAAACTCATCTGTTCAAAAACAGCTCATAGGCTCATTTTTACATCATTGAATTCTTTCAATCTATCTTTGAAAATATACAGTAGAGCATTAAAGAATTAAGTGTTAGTTCTGGGTATGTTTTAAGTTTTCTTGGATGGCTACTAAAGGATGTCTTTTCTAAAAACTCAAACTCCTGTGTAACTTTTAACCATTTGTCTAATTAGAACCAAAAAATGAGGTTAAAGGCAGTGACAAGCTGAATGCACTACCAAAAAGGTAAGGTAACTAATGGATAAAGCATCAGAAAACAAATGATACCATTGCTTCCTTGTCTACTAGCTTTTTCTCCTTGAAGTTGATGAGAATAAGAGTTTTATGAGGTATAAATAACATGGCTAAGCAGTGTACCTGGCACACAATGTCTTTAGTAGCTGGGGGAAAAATAGATCACTAAAATATTTTAGATGCTAGAATTTTTTGGCTTTTAACCTTGAAATGGACCTTACATTTATAATGAGCTCATTTTATACTTGGAAAAAAAAAACATAAAATTCTTACTTTCTGTAGTTTAGAACATCAAACTAAAGGTGCAAACTGGTATTTGAAACAAGTAATTGAAATGCTTTCTTTGAAAGGTAAACTAGGGAGGTGATAGGAGGAAATAGTTTCGAATTGGAAAAGCTTCAATCTTAATTTTGAATCATGACAGTCAAGGCCATGAGACAAGATCAAGATTCTGCAGTGTCTGTCAAAAATGACTCTCGAAACAACATAACCTGGAATGAGAGATGAGTTAAACTTTTCAAAGGCTGTCATGTGAAGGGTCCTAATTGTGCTCTCTTTTATAGGTAGAGAACTGACTTCTAATTCTGCATCTAAGAGAAAATTGGCTACATCTTCAGTATTATGAGCAGATTTTAATGCCCAAAGGGAATTATGTTCTGTCTTCTATTGCCTGTGGGAAGGGTGTTGCTAAGAAACAGGATTCCTGATCTATTCTGAGGAAAGCAGCTTGTCATTTATCAGAGCACAGACAGTGAAATGCGACAAAGGCAATGTGTTTTTAAAAACTGAGGCTGTGAGTGACCAGGGAGGGCATCTCGTTTTGATTAGACATAGCTCATCTGATTGTGAGCCCGTGTGTTGGCTGTAGACGCACATGCAACATGCTAATCATTCTGTAGTATTCAGGAGCTGCAAGGAAAAGAGTCGCAGAGTTAGAAGGCTCGAAGGAAATGCACAGCTGTGAGTGTTTCCATACAAGCCCTGTAACAAACAGCCACAGCTTCAGGACTGTTTACCTTAGCTTGTGAGGTAAGTATGTATTTTCCCCTTTCAGATGGAGTGAACAAGTTCATCAGAAACTTAACCAAAGTTACCAGGCTAGAAGTGCAGCCTTCAAACCTGTATTTTCTGAGCCCGAATGCAGAGTCCTGAACACTTCACTTACCCGGCATCCACTTCTGCTGTCAGAGGCCAAACAACGGGCCAAGTCAGACCACCACTACCAAGTGATGAGGCAAATTCTATAACCTCCAGACACAGGCCTAGAGTAACCCTATTTCTGATTTCTTATTTTCTAAAGAATAGGAGTTTCTTTGTTTTTCTTTTGTTGTTTATAAACTTAAAGGTACTATATCCTCAATTAAATAAACAATATTGCCAAAGGTCTGTAAAGTACCAAAAGTAGGGCTGATGTTGCAGTCTGGCATCATGGTGGGGGCTGCCTGCAGAAACTGGGGGTCTCTAGAGTTCCCACCTTGCTGTTATATCATCGCCTTGCTTTCTGCCTTTCATGCTCACCTTTTTCAACATTTACATCAACTTTCTCCATTATGATGGCTGGCTTTATAAATAGCTTGTGAGAATCAATGTTGTATTCAGAAGTAGTAAGAGTCATTTTAACAGGAATTAGTTGAGAGGTTATTATGTGATAGCATTGTAGGAAATAAAGACTCGACAGCATTTAAGACAAATCCCTGTTTTGATGAAGCTTGCTTTGCCGTGGAAGAGAGACCCAGACACTTTTAGCTTGGTGCTCTGTAGTTGGTTTCACGTGCAGTAGAGACGGATGGAGAGTGAGTAGGAAAGGGTTTGTAGAAAGGGTTTGAGTCACCAAAGTCTCTCTAGGGACCTGACACTTAACCTGAGACCTAAAGGAGGTTGGAAGAAGAAGCTCTGAAGCTTTGGATAGGCTGGGAGTGGGCTGCAGAAGCAGGAGAAGGGCCCTGAGATAGGCTCCAGTCTTTTGGCCCAGGATTGGGAAGACCGTAGCTCAAGAGTGGGGAAGGCTGATGGGCATTATCAGGATTTGTTGGCCATGTGGAAGAGCGTGGTTTATGGGTGTGACAGGAAGCCATGAGACCTGACCTGAAAGTGGCATATTTTGTGTTATTGAAAGATAAGTCTAACTACAGGGTGGAGAATGCACTGTTGTGAATGAAAGCTGGGAAATCTCAGGAGAGGCTCTTACTGTGTTCCATTCAGAAGATGAAGGAGGCCGAGGCTAGGGATGCTGGCAAGAATCCGTAAAAAGGACATGCAAGGGCATAGGCTGGTGCTTAGCAAGGACTCCCGAAGGGTGCCTGGAAGATGGAGGAATCAGGGATGCTAAACAGATGTCACTTTCTTTTTCCTTTTTAAAGATTTATTTTTGTTTTATGTGTATAGGTGTTTAGCCAAATGTCTGACTGTGCATCATTTGCCAGAGGGGGACAGAAGATGGCAATGGAGCCTTTAGACTGGAGTTACAGTCCTAGACCATGTGGGTACTAGAAACTTTCTGCAAGAGCAGCAAGTGCTCTTAACCACTGATCCATCTCTAGCCTCCAGATATCGTTTTCTGATAGTGTAAAATGCTGTGTTCTCTGCAACACAGCAGCCGTACCCAGAAGTAAATAACCAAACTAAGGATGCTAAAAGTTGAAGACTTAAAATATTTCATTTAAATTATTTTAATTTTGCCTTTAAAAAAGCAAATATTGTAAATTGTAAGATGAAAGATTTTAAAAAGCTTAAGTAAATGATGTGTGTGTGATTGTTGGTTCCACGGAACACAGAGGTCAGCCTCATGATAAAAGGTGGGCCTGTTAGAGACTCCTGGGGGAAACATTCAGGCACCCATGGGTGGAATTTGTTTCTTGCTGACATGACAGCTGTGCCCTTGGGGAAGATGACAGCAATGCCTGACTGATAGCTATCCAAAGTTACAGAGGCTATGCATTACAGTAAAACAAAGTATGGGCTGATGATGAGAAAAACGGCGAGACTACAAGATAACTGTGTGGCATGTGCGCTGAGAAATTGCTGTAGAGGAAAAGGGGACAGAACTTACCAGGGTCAATGCCCTACAGTTGGCAGTCTGTCCCCTTTTCCTAAGTTGAGCAATTTTGTTAACATAATTAATTTTGTGTTAATTACATAATTATGTACTATCAGGGCTATGAAGTTACTATATAAGATGTATAGTGAAGATAGAAACCACCTTTCCCTACAAGCCACCTGATAATGAGGATGGCCATCCATCCCCAACCCCAACCATCATCCAGGATCATTTGCTTTCTTCCTATGATAACAGCTTCCTGATTCTGTCTGGGAGGTCTGGCTAGGGCCTTAGTTGGATTGTCTTGCCTGAATTGACTATGCTAAAACAATCAGATATATAAGCCTTGGGATTGGAATCTGAGTTTAACATGAATATTAGTAAAATGGTCGATGCATCCAAACTCTGGCAATGACAATTGAGACTACTGTTGGTTCCCCTGTTTCAGATGCCTGGTCCTTCGGCATCTTCATTCTTTAGGCTTGGCTTGGCTTTCCAGAAACAGTGGGAAGAACAGCAGGAGAAAGGCAGAGTGTACGGTCAGAGAGACCCAGGGTGCCCGTAGTAACTCTGAGACCCTGGAAGGAGGTCCTTCTGAGCTAGAAACCCAGTCTTTCTAGCTGAGCATAGGAGTGACATGGTTGAGCACTATTGTCTCTTCTTCATTCTTTCCACAAACAGGCACTCTTAAACAGCCTAAATGCTTTAAAGAGACCTCTCAACTTTTGCTTTGGTCTTAACACTCTGTTATATGCATGTGAACTGAACAAAGGTGGTGGCAGAGTGGCACCTTTGTAAGTGGAAAGCCTAGGACCCTATATGTATATTGTCCATATTCTGCTTAGATAGTTCCAGTTCTAGGGAACTTACTGTTTTGTATAATTGAAATATATTTATTACTCTAGCACTCAGGAAGTAGAGATAGAAGGATCAGGAGTTCAAGGCCACCCTCTTCTACATAGTGAATTCAAGACCAGTCTGAGATATATGAGACCCTGTCTCAAGCATAAAGTGAGTCCTGTTAGTGATTTAGCTCAGTGGTAGTAAAGCCTAGTATATTCAAGTCCCTCATACCACATATAAAGTAATAAATACGAGTAAAAGAAAAAGTTTAATTAACATGGATTCTGATTGGTCAAGGTGGGGCAGACCTTTAATCCCAGCATTTAGAGGGGGCAGAGGCAGGTGGGTCTCTGTGAGTTGGAGGCCAGCCTGGTCTACAAAGTAAATCCAGGACAGCCAAGGCTACACAGAGAAACCTTCTCTCTCAACAAAACCAAAACCAAAACAAAGGAAAAAAAAATATGGATTCTAGAGCACTCTGCAATTTGGGGCAGTTTTATTAGCCCTATGCCTAAAGGGTACAATTGGGTTAGGATGGATTTAAATATTCTTCAGAAATCACTTGAATAAGGAAGCCTTGTTACATGATTTATCAGGTTGTTTCCAAACGATGCTAGAAGCCCTGTGAGCCCATTACCTGGCTTCTGTCAGAGCTCTGAAGATTGCCAGCCTGTAGATGTCTGAACCTAACTTCTGATGCATTCCTGTCCTGCCCTCCATTTAGGTCAGTAGACACAAATAGATATGAGGAGAGAGGGCTGTGGCCCAATTCCAAATACCTATGCAAATATCAGCTTCATTCCGCCCTGGGACACTTAATTTGGAATGACCACACACATTGGTTCTAATTCCATCCCTTGGTAACATTTCCCTTAATACTCTATAACCACTAAACTCAGTTTTGTCCTTATGCTAACATTTTAATGAAATTGTGAGTGAGCTTAAACCAGACATTGATGAACAAGACTGCTTAAAGATGAGTTTCTGAGAAGACCTCTCCTATCAGTAGACTTGGGGAGGGGCATGCCTGCAGAGGGTGGAGGGAGGGGGGGATTGGGATGGGAGGAGGGAGGGAACCACAGGGGGGATAGAAAGTGAATAAAGTGTGATTAATAAAGAATTAAAAAATTTAAAAAAATGAGTTTCTGAATAAAACTTATATCATGGAAGTCACCACAGATAGTGTCTTTAATGTTGGCTGAGAAGGAGGTTTCAGAACTCTATAGAGGAGGCACTAAAGAATCGAATTGGTGCTAAGAGTAGTGATTTATTCCTAGTACTTGAGAGGCAGAGGCAGGTAGATCTTTGATTTTGAGGCTAGCCTGGTTTACATAATGAGTTCCAGGCCAGTCAGGGCTACAGGATACCCTGTCTTTAATATATATATATTAAATCTTTGATTGGAAATTGACTCCTACAGAAGAATAAACACATTAATCCAATAAAATACAATAAACTGTGAATCTAGGGCTTGCCCCAGCCTCTCTAGATCCTCGCCTTTTACTTTTATAAGTGAAACATTTAACAGAAGTAGTTGCAGAGAGGGCTGACTCTGCCCCTCAGAGCACCTCTGGTCACCCTGGGATCTTTTTTGTTTTATCCTGCTACCATAGATGGAACATTTGTGTACCCTATCCATTCCTAAAATTCATAGTTGAAAACATAGTCCTAGTGGGATGGTGAGGGGAGGTGGGGCTTTGTTTTCAGGGTAGCTCATTATGAATGGTACTAGTTCTCTTTTGAGACAGACCCCCAGAGAACTCCGTTCACCTGTGAGGGAACAGGTAGAGGACAGTAGTCTGTGAACTAAGTCATGGGCCCTCAGGACTTACTAACCCATCAGTGCCTAGACCTGCAGCCTAGAGAACCCATGAGAAATATATTTTGGTTATTCTTCTATCAGGTCTATGGTATTTTTGCTAGCATTGACAGTGGACTAAGACATTTGATGTTGCAAATGCTTGAACATTTTATTAGAAAATTCAGTAGCTATGACTTTTAAATGTATTTTTAGTCAAGGAGAGAACTGGTTACATACATACATACTTTTGGTCATTTGGATTTTTCTAGGAAATTGGGGGCATGGATGAACTCAGATTTTCAGCAAACAGTAGCCACTGTGCGCGCGTGTTCTCGTTCCTTGTAATACAGTGAACTCTTCAACTTTAGGCAGTTCCCTCTTCCCTCACAGAAAACCAAACCTTATAGATACACAATGGCCACATTGCCTTCTTCAGAGCATGGGCATTTTCTTTTCTTAAATATTTCCAAGAATCCTTCAGCTTTGGGGAGTATTTGAGCATCATGTGTTAGTAAATATTATCCACTCAGTGGTCAGCTTCATGAGAAAGGAATAAAATATCCAATAGACTCATATTTTAAAAACTGCCCTGTTCTATATAAACTATAAATATACAATGAAGGAGAAATGATAAATGAATTCTATCTATATATGGGCATATTTGGAAGTAAGTTGTTTCCTTTTTAGAAGGGGTTACCATAGATATAGTAGCCACTCACGTGTGAATGTGTGTGTGATGTGAAAAGAATGAGCACCATTTCAATCCTATTATATAGACATGGCCACTGCTGAAATTCCGTGGAAACTTCACAGCGACAACTCTCAGAGTAAGGCAGAATTCTGGTACAATTGTGGTACAGCTTTTGTCTCTTAGAAATGATGCTCAATAGGTAAGTGGATATCTTAAGAAAATCTTAGGAAACTGGAACAAGTGGTGACATTGACATTCTTCAAATTTTCAAGGTACCTATGTAGCCCGCATCCCTTAAGATAACCGTGACCATATTCTACTGAATTTGGAGGTTTAAGGATCTGTTTGAAAGTGGACAAAATAACGGCTTCTCAGTTATTTGAATGATGGGTTTTTTGTTGTTGTTTTTTGTTGTTTTGTTTTTTGCCTGCTTATTTCTTACCATGTGCATTTGGTCAGGAAGGTTTTCTGAACTGTATGTTTATCACAATTTCTTACTTCTCTGTTTTCACTAATAGGCTGCAAATGTCCTTCTTTTCAGACACTGCTTTTTCTCAAAAAAAAAAAAAAAGTAGTTAAGCTGCAAAGTCATGGCTAAAATTCCCTCTCCCTAGACCTGAAGCTCAAGGGGCCTCAGCTCTTCCTGGAAGATGCTGCCTGTGTGTTTCTGAGCATGAGCACCAAAAACCTAGGCTGACCGGTGAGCTAAGTACCCGCTTTCCCACTCCTTTGCAGGCAGGTTCTGTGCCAGGCCTCTGCTGTGCAGTCTGTGGAGGAGGAATGAACTGGAGTTCAGGGAAGCACTGGCTGCAATGGTGGGATGGGGAGGTATGGAGGACATGGAACCTGGTCAGGATTTTGCTCAGCAGGCAAGGCAGAGAGTCTTTTCATTCTTTCCCTAGATAGAAAAGGTACCCTTGACTGCACATGTAACTAACTGGCCTGCAGTACATGTATGGGCTAGAGGCATGCTGGTTCTCAGTTGTTTGAATTTTACAAAAGTTAACATTTTGCTTCTCAAAAAAGGATCATAAACACAAAATCAATTTAATATTACTTTAGTTTAGCCAAAGTGCTACCTCCAGCACTGTTCCAGGGACAGACCTGACTGGATGGGGTATGGAGGGAATGAAGCATAGACAGATACACAGACATACAGATATACCGAAAAGCTGGAATCAGGTTGTCTGGGCTCTCTGATAGAGATGCCTCGGCACCCCAGAAGCTCAGCATGTTTATTGTACACAGTTGAACATGGATGTGAGGTTATTTCATACAGATAAACAGGAGCCAAGTTTTATGATTATGGGTTTCCACTTCTATGTTAAAACACCATGACCAAAAGCAACTTGGACTGGGCATGGTGGTGCATGCCCTTAATTCCAGCACTTCGGAGGCAGAGGCAAATAGATCTCTGTGAATCCAAGGCCAGCCTGGTCTACAAAGCTGGTTCAAGGCCAGCCACGGCTGTTGCAGAGAGAAAACTTGTCTCAAAAACACAAAAGAAAAAAGAAAACAACTTAAAGAAGAAAGGGTTTATTTTGCTCACAGTTCCATATAACAGTTCATCATCAAAAGCAGTGAGGGCAGGAACTCACAGAGCAGGACCTGAATCAAAGGCCATGGGCGGTACTGCTGCTTATCAGCTCACTCTTTGTGGCTTGCTCAGCCTGCTTTCTTATAGAACCCAGTACCACCAGCCCAGGGGTGGTACAACCTGAAACGGGCAGGGCCCTACCCCATCAATCACTAATTACGAAAATGTTCTATAGGCACGCATGTAGTCCAATCTTATGGAGGCATTTTCTTAATTTAGAGTCCATGCTTTCAGATGACTAGTTGTGTCAGGTTGGTATAAAACTTAGCCAGTACCATGTCATATAGCTGAACCAAGAGGGCAGGTTCAGATTATCTCAATAAGAGCAATCTGCAAAGCAGCTGTCTTCATGCTGTAAACATCCTGGAGGAGAATGTTATGGTAGACATTTTCTGTGCACACTGTCAGCATCTGTACACAGACCAGAGGAAGGCTTTGCCATCCCACTGAACCTATTGGAGGGTGGGGAGGCTTTGCTATTTTCCTGTGGGTGTATGGCCCTTGATATGGCTAGCTCATATTACCAACACACACACACACACACACACACACACACACAGTTAAGCCTTAATGCACCCAGGGCTTCCACTCCCTACACTAAGGAAATACTCTCAAATGACGTGTGGTAGCACAGACCTGGAATCCCGGAAGAAGCAGGCAGATCTATGTGTGTTGGAGGCCAGCCTGGTCTATGTGGATATCTGCATCAGCCAGCCCTACATAGTGAGACTTTGTCTCAAAAACAACAATTAAAAAAAAAAAAAAAAAAGGCAATGCTGCAGGACAGAATGGGAGGGCCTGTGCAGCTTTCCAGATCCTGAGCTTAGCTCTGGTGGCTGCCCTGCCCACCATCCTCCTTAGAAGCTGTTGGGGAGATGGTGGCTGCAGGAGAGCTGTGAGTTACAGAATGTCTGAAGGGGCCAGCATTGGAGACTCTGTCCATTTGAAGCACTCAGCGGTGTACATATTTTTCACAGGGCTTGGACAGATTTATCAGTCCTGGCTGAACAAGTCTACTCCCTACACAGCTGTCCAGTAGGTTGTGACATTGGACCTGAGTTTTGTCTACATGATTACAGTTTACCTATTATAAGGCTGTGTTATTTTTATAGAACTGTGTTTTATAAAATTCAGTTTCTCCCTTAAACTGGCAAATAATTGAGACTCTGTTATATGATTTTAACAAGCTTCATAGCATAAGAACTGAACACTTTTAACTCTATTCTTTTTTAAATTATTTTTATTTTTATTAATTACAGTTTATTCACTTTGTATCCCCCTATAGCTCCCTTCTTCCTCCCCTCCCAATCCCACCTTCCCTCCATTTTCCCTACCCATGCCCCCTCTCCCAGTCCGCTGATAAGGGAGGTCCTTCTCCCTTTCCCTCTGATCCTAGTCTCTCAGGTCTCATCAGGAGTGGCTGTATTGTCTTCCTCTGTGGCCTGGTAAGGCTGCTTCCTCCTCAGTGGGAGGTGATCAAAGAGCAGACCAATCAATTCATGTCAGAGACAGTCCCTGTCCCCATTACTATGAACCCATTTGGAAACTGAACTGCCACAGGCTACCTCTGTGCAGGGGTTCCAGGCCATCTCCGTGAGTGGTCCTTGGCTGGAGTATCAGTCTCAGAAAAGACCCCTGTGCCCACTTTTTGGATCTGTGCCTTTTCTTTTGGAGCTCCTGTCCTCTCCAGGTCTTACTATCTCCCCCTTCTTTCAAAAGATTCCCTGCACTCTGCCCTAAGATTGGCTATGACTCTCAGCATCTGTCTTAACTCTATTCTTAATGTGCTAAGCTAATTTGGCTTCCCCTCCCCCAGTGTGCATCCTAGAGATACTTGTGCTTTGTAGCTTTCCTTGCTGTGTTCCTCTCTCTGGCTGTTTCCTGGACCTCTCCCTTGGCTGAATCCCCTCTTTCTCCTCTAGCTCCTCCTCCCCTAGCTGGCAGGAAGTCTAGTCCTATTTTCTCCCCTGCTCAGTGATTGGCCATAAGCTGCTTTATTGGCATATCAGGCGTCATTTGGGGAGCAGTGTTTACACAACACTGAGACAGGAGATTCTCAGAACAACCAGATATGGGGGTACAGAAGTCAGCATTTGAGTTACTCAATAACCTTGTGCCTACAAGTCTGGTACATTGTAACCTATACCTTGGGAATTTACCATCTAAACCTTTTCATAGCTTCCTGTTCTCCCAAGTGGATCCTTTACCAGCCAAACAGAATGAGGAGTTTCTTCCCTTCATTCAAAGGCTTCCAGAATTCAAAACTTGGCATGCAGCTAACAAAAGTCATACTTGTGGCTATGGTCTGTACCTTTTTTGAGGCTTTTAACATCCCAGTGTGTTGGCCGGTCCTGGTGAGGTACTTCATCATACTTTTCTGTATCACAATGAAGCAGCAAATAAAGCACATAATTAAATATCAGTACTTACCATTCACACATGGAAAGAGGGGATACAAAGGAAGGAGAATGTGGGCAAGACATTTGCTAGTTAGAAGCTGGGCTGAGTGTCTCACACGTATTCAAGAATGGTTTAGAGCCACTGTAACAATGCCTTTTTCTTCACAAAGTGGTTGATTGGAGGGGTAGGGGGAACCAAGGAGGACACACTCAGAAAAGGAGGGAAAAGGTGGTCTTTAAGTTAAAAAATACTAACTTTACAAAAAAAAAAAAAAAAAAAACCTTACTAAGTTATTTTATTTTCCTCTGATCTCCCTTGGTAAAACTTCTCCACAGAATCACCTGGAGAACCAATGATCTGGAAACAGGCAACAGACCACCTCACATGGCCATGGCTGTGTCTCATTCATGCACCTGTTGTCTGTCATGGCTTCCGTAGTGACTTCATGTGGCTCCCCAAGCCTAGGCTATTTACCATCTACTTCCTATTGGAGTCCTTCACTGAGCCTAAAACTTTTAGAGATCCCAGAAGTCATTAGTCATGCATTTAGTGAATCCCTGTTCTATAGCAGGCCCTCGTCTCGATGTTGGGGAATAAAGCAATGACTTAGATAATCCCTAAGCAATACACAAATAAGTGAACCTGTGTATCTGAAACAGCACGAAACCCACGTGGGTGCTGCAATGATGAGAAGCCTGGGTTAAGTGTGCCTGGCTGCACATTTAGGATGGATACTAAGGGGTCATTATCATTATCCATTGCTCCTCAGGCTGAATGGGCTTGATGGTGGCAGTACCTGTTTTAGAAATTATGCGTTGAGCACCTATGCCAAGACCCACTGACAATACTGTGTGGGCCAGTAAAATTAGACACAGAATTACCCACAGAGTGTGGTAACAGGTTACTCCAATTGAAAACATTCAACTTGAGAATAACAGAATGAAGAAAAGAAAGTTACAAGACTAAATTGTAGGATGTAGGATGTAGAGTTTTTTAAAACACCATCCCATAAAAATAAGCTGAAGTGAGCTATGTTGTGGCCACTAAGGTTACAGGAGACATGGGCTTGTCATTTTTGTTTATTTGTTTTTGGGTTTTGCTTTTTCAAGACAGGGTTTCTTTGTGTAGCTCTGGCTGTCCTGGAGCTAGCTCTGTAGATAAAGCTGGCCTTGAACTCATAGAGATCTCCCTGCTTCTGCCTCCCAAGTGCTGAGATTAAAGGCTGTGCCACCACTGCCTGGTAAGATACATTTTCTTTTTTTTTTTAAATAGTTGGGAGCAGCACAAACTTTTGTGCATTTTATTTGCTTTGTATAAAGTCACTGTGTTAGGGATGGAGAAATACTCTGATTAGGTTGGGAAACTGTTAAAGAAGCTTAAGGTAGAGAAGAATATGGGCACAGCACTAATCTCACAGGATAATAGGGCCTTACTGTGAACAATTTTTGTTTGTGTTGTTCCTCATTTAAACATAAGGCATGCTTTCCTCTAGCCTATTTTAGAAAAATCCATGACACAAAATAAACCATCATGTAGACTCATTGTCTCCTCCAGTCTACATTCTGACGGGGGAAAACAAACAAACAAACAAACAAAAAACTCCAAAAACTAACAAAAGCAAAAATACTCAACTCTGAACTTTAGCATCAGTATCATTTCCTGGCTTTTCAAGAAAAGGGAAATCATTACCAGAATCATTGCCTGAATCATTACGGATGCTAAAATGCAGCGTTTGGGACAAATGTTGAAAAGTGGACTCCAGATCCATTTTTAGACAGCAGAGGTGCCTGATGTTTTGCTTGTTTTTAGACAATAAGCTCCATGTTGTAAAAGATGGCAGAGTTCTCATAGTCCCTGGGGGAGCAGAGCTAATCTGTGGGAGCATGTTTGTATTGTAATGATCTTAATTTGCCCATAAATAAATTATTCTTCTCCAAGGCCCATATAAATATAATTTTAATTGCATGCCAACTGTTAGACCCAAAATTAAACAGCTCTGTCCCTTCTCTGCCAAGGGGAGGAGGTGTTCTGGAAGAGTTGAGGTTTTTGTGGTTTGAAGACACTTTGGGAGAGAAAAGAGAAAGCCTTGTTTTAGATGACTGAACACATTTTGGTTGTGGAAACCTCATTTCTGGGTCAGACAGAATCCATGTTTAGATGTTTCCTAACAAGCCCAACAGTGATGCCAGCCTTTTTTATCTTCTCTCTTCCTTTGAATCCTCATGGTCCATTTGCACAGATCAAACCGCAGAGTGAGTCAGAGACTGCCCTCCTGGCTTCTTCCTGCGTTCAGTCTTCCTTAATTAGCAGAAACAGGCCTTGCTGAGGAAAGATGTTTGTGCCCTGATGACGAGGTGTCTTCAAATAGTTGCCCTCTAAAGAAAAATGTAGGGCAATCTTACAAATTAACTTGAGCACCAGGATATATAGGCCACGTGTGAAATTAGGTTGACCCCAATAGAAGTGAGGTTAGAAGCCAGTCTGGGATTTGAAACCCTCCCCTTTGTCGGCACCCCTCCACCATCTCTTCCCAAAACAGAAACTGGGGGCTTGAGGCAGGAGCCTTCTGTTTTCATACTGGGAAGACAGATAATAAGGGCAAGTGGCTCACTGAGTTATTGTTCTTGCTGAATTGGATGCTATTTAGAAAATGGATAGTAAACACAGTTGCTGCCCCTTCTCAAGTTCCCAGCAAGTAAAGCCCACCCCTATCTTCATCTGTACATTTCCCCTGGCCTTATTTCCCTTCTGTGGAATGATGAAGGCTGATATGCCAGGGTGGGCTTCTCTAGAGAGTAAGGGCTAAACTAACACTGAATTCAAAATTCAGTACTTTTTCTTAACAAGGCAATGGCTAGAAACCACAGCAAATAACCAGGGCCCTGGGGATCAAGTGTGGTGATGGACATGTGGCATTCATAATTGTTAGTACCACGACTTTCTGGAAGCACTCTTTATGTCCTTGAGCAGAGCACCAAAGTACCTTTTTAATCCCCTCTTCATATTTTTAACAATTTTCAAAGCTAGTCTTTAAAAAGAATTATTCAAACAGGCTTCAAGGATTTTGTGTTTTCTTAAAACATGGCTATTATTCTTACTTCCTGCTTATTAGTTAAAATTTTATGTACTTGGAGCTAGCGGAGTCAATCAATGGTAGAGCATGTACTTACCATGTATAAGGCTTTAGGTTCAATTCCTGGTACCAAAACAAACAAACAAACAAACAAACAAAGCATTTATCTAGATAAATACAGAATGACAACAATTATCTGCAATTCTTAATTTTGCTGTTACAGAAATATTCAATTACTAGGATAATAATTTGAATTATTCTTTGGGAGCCCATAGATTTTTATTTCCCTTTCCTATAGTTCCTGTTCACATTTATCATGTCTTGAGTTTTCTTTTTCCCTAGCAGATCTGTTATTCCATGTTTCTGAGCACATGTAAGAACTTTTCACCAAGTTGACTGAAGCTCCTTCTTATTGCTGTACTAAAAAACACCATTTTGGTTCTTGGACACTTTGATCTTCTAATTGCATGGTAAGTTATATCTCAGAGGCAGAAAGTGGTGTTGGTTCTGACAGAAGGGGTGAACTAGAAGCCTGAGAACGAAGCTCATTCTTGAGCTGATCCAGACTTAATTAAATATTGATTTCCCAGTGATTTCTGGAAAGCAATCTTCTCTGCTCAAGTGTGCTTCTAGGAGTGGACTGCACACAGTTCTTAGTTCCACAGTACTGCATTAGCAGGTTTAGGCACGCAGTATTGCAGCAGTGAGTTCAGCCATGCAGTACTTCAGTGGTGGGTTTGCAGTATGGGTTTACCAATAAAATGCATTTTTCATTTTCTTTCTGGGTAGAAAACACATGTACGTGTAACTGTTTTGCAGTTTCATGGAGCACCTCCACGTCTGGTTTCCTCCTGTTCATACATGCTCTTTTGTTGGGTTCTGGGTGGAAGCGGAGAAATCTCACTTCAGAGACAGAAGCTTAAAATGCAAGCATTATTTTCTGCTTGCACAGGGAAGTGGCCAGTTCAGACCTGAACAAGTCCCCGAAGGGGTATTGTACATGTTTAAAGGATGGCACAGAGTGAGGGGGAGCAGGGTGGGCTGTTGCATTGTCCAGTCATATTTTGACACAAGGGGTTGAGCAAGGAAGTAAACGAGGGTGACCCGGCTTTTCCAGGGCACCTGGTTTCAGCTCTCTGTACTCACATCCTCTGTTGGACTTTGGCCTGGAATTTAGAATGATAAGGAAACAAAGGAGTGGACAAGCTTTAAATCAAGACAGCTAGCACATTTACAACCCGTGTTCATTAATTTAGATAACAGATAATGGCAACTTCCCCCTTTACATCCTTTATTTATTAACAGACAAACATGAAACACCTGAAGAAACAGGATAGGAGTTGGTTCCAGGGCCTGGGAATATGAGTTCAGTTTTGACCCTGCCAGCAAGGTGGAACTTGTTCCTGAGATGGCTGGACCCAGAAAACTGTCTCTTAACACGTTCAGGAGGACCTGCAGCAGAGAAAGTCGTCAAAAGTGTTCCTCCATTCTCAGTGCCCCAACTAGCAGGCCTTGCCACTACTTTGATCAGTTTCCCCACGTATTCCTTCCCTGACACTTAAATACATGCATGTATGGATGCATATGTAATTCTCTCTAGATGACATGTGGTTCATCACAATGTTCATCTACTTGCTGGTTGCATGTGTATGTAAATTTTCACTTGCTGTGTTTTCATAATCATATACTAATTATCCACAATAAGGGACATTATATACTTTGTGCAGATAAATAGTGTATATTGATCAGATTCACCCCTCACTTCCATCTATCTTCCTTCCCACTCACTCATTCTGATCTTTTCCCTAAACAATTTCCCTTCCATTTTCTTGTGAGTTTGTTTTGTTTTGTTTTGGTTTGGTTTTGGATCCAGTTTCATTAGGGTATCTTAGAGGATCATGGGTGAGACCTGTTCACAAGCTCTACCAGTACAATACCGAAGAAAGTTTCTCCCCCCTTGCCAACCGTTAACAGTGTATAAATCTTCAGAGAGGTATATATTACAGGATATTTGATCATTGTACATAGAAAACATAATTGTTAGCAAAATATGAGAACCTAGCATGACTACATACCCATTAAGGGTAAGACAGTCTTAATAGCTGTTGCTTTGAAACTAGGAAACTATCTAATGGCCTTGGATCCCAGCATGCTAATTTTCCTTTGCTGATTCCTTTGTTACTTCTGTTTCCTGGACCCAAGAAAGAAAGCAAAGGCCAGGATGGGTCCTTTCCTGTTGGGAACAGCCTCTGAGAAGGCACATGACTAGAGCATGGCCATTGAGTGGTGTCACCCAGACATGGTCACCAGAAGTGATGTTCCAGTATGTGGTAGGATTTTCAGCAGTGTATGCCGGAGAGAGCTGAAAGGGACCTTCGCTGGAAGTGGTTTCTATCCTAGATCCAGGCAAGAAGGGTCTTTGCTTTAACACATCTCACATTGATCTGTGACTTCACCTTTGCCCACCCAGAACACATGCCCACCCTTCTAGGTGCCTAGAATCCTGGGGTTCCCTGCCTATGTGGGCCTGGCCTTGTGAGAGTGATCAAAGCACTACTTTGCATCAGGAGCCCTCAGGTAGGCTGTGAGCACAGGTTTTGAAGAGAGCATGGTGAATAGAAAGAATCTGTGGAGGTTCTCTGCAGTACTCAGGAACTCCTTGTAGTTTGAAACAGAGCTAGGGCTGAGATGAGGAAGTGTCATTAGCTCAGTGTTCTGCTTTAGCAGAATATTTTTTTCTAATAAGTGGTACTCAATATTCTGTAATTACTTAGCATCTTTTGCCAGTTTAGTCTCAGCCCCCATGAGCTGTGTAAAAACTTGTAAAGAAAACACTTGCATGTTTATCACAGCTTTATGACAGAGATTTGAAGCACTCTTAAGAGATTATTAACAGTGGTGCCTAAAGGTTTCAGGGAAAAACATCGTAGAAATTAAGGTAAGGAGTGACAGAATGAACAAAGTTCTGGGCAGAAAGCCAAGGGAGAAACTCGGCAGTAAGAGACCAATCACAGGAGACGACACTAAGTTTAACAACTTGGCAATACTGGTTGAGTTTGGGCCTCCAGAACCTTGTGTGTGGAGCCTCTCATTCCTGGAGGGTATTGGGGGATAACCATGTTATTGAAAGGAAATGTGGCTCCCAAGGGATAGACCACAACTTGTCCTCCATGTTTTTTATGTTGTTGGTCCAGTGGTGAGTAAGAAGCAGAAGAGAGCTACTACATCTGTATGATGAAAACAAGAAGCTGTCAACAGTTGCTGACCTCGACTTACAATTTACCCACAGGCTCTGAATTAGCTTGTTTACTCTTCATAACTTAATGAGCTGTCACTCCATTTTGCAGGTGAAAAAATTCAAAGTGCAAGGTAACACCTGTGTGTGTCTCCACAGCAGTCCTCATGTCTTTCCTTGCTCTCATGTTGGGAAAGAAAGGCTCCATTGAGACAGCACCTGTGTTCATCATCACAGCATAGATGGGACTGTTGGCAGTGCCACTTCACTGGCTTCTGTGCTTGTTGCTAAGCCAGGGGTAACAGAGATAGTGCTTATTTACTGAGCATGTACTCTGTGGCTTCATTTTGTTTTCAAGCACACTTTAGATGGCTTTCTACTGTACAGAAATTAAGACTGAGAGGAAAATCATCCAGCTCACACAGTTAGGGGCAGAACCAGAAAATCAGTTTGATGCTTTGTGACTCTTTAAAAATTTATTGTCACATTAATTAATGTTAATTAATTCCCATTGCTGTGAAGAGACACCAAGACCAAGGCAACTCTTACAAAGGACATTTAAATGGGGCTGGCTTACAGTTTCAGAGGTTTAGTCCATTATTGTCATGGCAGAAAGCATGGTGTCATTCAAGTAGACATGGTGCTGGAGATGCTGAGAGTTCTACACCTTGATCTGAAGACAGCCAGGAAGAGACTAGATTTGTTTCACACTGGGTGTAACTTGGGCATTTAAGACCTCAAAGACCCCACCTCTACTGTGACAAACTTCTTCTAACAAGGCCACACCTTCTCCAACAAGGCCACACCTCCTAATAGTGCCACTCCCTGTAGGCCAAGCATTCAAACACATGAGAGACCAAACCTATTCAAACCACCACAACAACTGAGATTGACATTACAGCCTCTAAATGCCTTTTTTGCTCTCTCAACCTTTCCTTTCATAGTGTTTGTCTCCTCCCAGCTCTCTCTTCTCCATAAGCCCATAGTTCACACCATCATTTACCATGTAGCTCACGTTGGGTCAGCCCCAAAATATACATTATGTACCTCCTTTCTTGCTGACAGAACCTTGCCTTTGTCTCTTCTGAGGTAATCTAGGAAGTAATCTAGTTGCTAATCCAGTTACCATCAAGATGCCATCATATGATTAATACTTGTTGGCTGTTCACTCCTGCCTGATATTGATTGTTGAACTTGTTAGTGTATTATCTAACTCAGTCCTCACTATGCCCTATAAGCTAGGTGCTTTCTCTGTTATCATTTCTGTTTTAGAAATTGCAGCTGGGGGGGGGGTGTGTCCAAGATGGCGGCGACTAGCTTGCACAGTTTCTGAGTGGCAGAGGAGCTGAAGCGCCGGAGTTGGTGAGTGGAGGGTCGACTGAAGCCAGGGAAAAAAGAAGGTGAGGCTTTCTGAACGAGAGGGATCATTGCACGAGGTGAGACCTTTGGTCTCGGGTCACCAGCGGACTTCTTTGGGGAAGGAGAGAATGAGCATTTGATCTCCCTGCACTCCCCTTTTTCGGGCCTCCCTCCTCCTTGGCACAGCCAGCTCACCAGATTCTCAGCTCAGAGCTCACTGCCTGGGGACTGCGGTGGCAGAGGCAGGGCTCCTGGCCCTTCTATGGCTGCCAGTTGTACCTGCTTTCGGAGTCCCAGATCCACAGTGCCATCCTTCCCATGTCCTAGATCTGCAAGCGGCCATACTGACTCTGCACGCTCTCCCAGCCACTGACTGTACAGCCCGCCCAAACCCTCAGTGGCAGATAACAAGCTATATAGCCACCAAAGTCCAGCAGACACGCCAAACAAACTAGGCACACCAGGCACTGGGCCTCCCAGGTCTGGATACCACAGTGGTGGGCCCCGAGGACTTCCCAGAAAGCATCTGGACTGGCATCCCAGTCTCCAGATGCAGCTGGACTTCCTAACTTGGCAGCTGCAGCAGCACTGAGCTGGCGGAGCTCGTCAGTCCTCCTGCATATGACCAAGCAGGGCCAAACCAGAGAGAAGAGAGCCCGGATAACCTGATCCTTGCCAATGTGACCTGCTTGAGAGTGAGTGCACCCTTGAGTGTCTGCAGAGCCCCAGATCCAGTGTCCTTCTAAACTAGTGGCCAGGCATTGGACCTCTCCCACCCACATACCCATTGCAGGAAATAGAGGGTCACTTGGGACATTGAAGCCCCTGCTCTGTGGGTCCAACAGTGGAGTTCAGGTGGATAACGCTGGAGCTCAGACAGAGCCAAATACCAGTGGCCTGTAGGCCACTGAAGTATACAGAGAATTTGCATAAGGAAATTGCACCAGGATTATAACCAATGCCTGCTATATCTATAGCACATGCACAAGTAACCACTTAGATGCCTGCAAGGCAGAGCTCCTCCCACACACTCACGGGTTCAACATTCTCTATCACTCTGTCCCTCAAGGCACCTTCCATGCACATTTCAACGTACACGCTTGTGCACATTTGTCCTTCTGCGCCTGTGGACTTTCCTCCCACAAGTACAGCTGAAGCACCAATGCACATGCTATAACCACTGGACCTCTCTCAACTTCTTGAAGAATTCTCCAGTGCTGGAGAGAGATGATACCAGTCTGAACTGCAGAATCCAGGAACAAACAGGGAAGGTTATGGATAAGCCAATGGCCAGGGGTCGGCGGAAGAACACATCCAACATAAATCAGGACATCATAGCTTCACTTGCAACCCCCAAAATTGATGAATGCTCCAATTCATCGGGAGCACAGGAAAATGTCTTTAAAGCTATGCTCACCCAATTATTTGAGGCACATAAAGAGGAAACAAACAAATCTCTCAGAGCAATGGCCATACAAATATAGACAGTTAAAGAGGAAGAGAACTAATCTCTCAAAGATTTGGCCAACCAAGTGGAGGCAAAGAAAGAGGAAATGAACAAAATTCTCAAAGAAACACAGGCAAATATAGCCAAACAAATACAGGCACAAGTAGAGATACAATTAGTGGCATATAGAGGAAATGAACAAAAAAAACCAGAGACCATCATAGAGAGACAGGAATCCACATTTTAAACAGATGAAGGAAATGTTGCAAGGCATGAAAACAGAATTAGAATCAATAAAGAAAACACATACTGAGGAAACCCTGGAGCTGGAGAACTTAGAGAAAAGATCAGGAACCACAAAGGTAAGCATCACCAAAAGAATACAAGAGATGGAAGAGAGACGCTCTAGTGCTGAAGATACACTTGCAGAAATTGATACTTCTCTCAAAGAAAAAGTAAAACCAGAAAAATCCCAAACACAAAATATCCAAGGAAAACTCCAATCCAATGAAAACAACTATACCCAAGAAAACATAGCATACAGATAACTGCCCAACAAAAATTAAAAGAAAACAAGCAATGAATCACAATAAAAGGAATTATTGTTCATTGGTCACTGTTATCTATCAACATCAATGGACTCAACTCTCCAGTAAAGAGACACAGACTAAAACAGATTGGGTGTAGAAGCAGGATCCAACATTCTGCTACATCCAAGAAACACACCTCTGCAACAAAGATAAACACTACCTCAGAGTAAAGGGCTGGAAAAATGTCTTTCAAGCAAATGGACCCAGAAAACAAGCTGGGGTAGCTATCCTAATAAAATAGACTTTCATCCAAAATTAATAAAAAAAGATGAGGATAGGCACTATATTCTCATCAAAGAAAAAATCCACTAAGAGTACATCACAACATTCTGAACATCTATACCCCAAATATAAGAGAGCCTACATCCATAAGGGAAATATTATTAAAACTTAAATCACACATCAATCCCAACACCTTAATAGTGGGAGACTTCAACAGCCCACTTTCACCAAGGGACAGATCATCTAGACAGAAGCCAAATAGGGAAATAAAGGCATTTACAAAGGTCCTAAATCAAATGGACCTAATAGATGTCTACAGAACTTTCCACCCAAACTCAAAAGAGTATACCTTCTTTTCAGCACCTCATGGAATCTTCTTGAAAATAGACCATATAGTTGGTCACAAAACAAGCCTCAACAGATACAAGAACATGGAAATAATCCCTTGTATTCTATCTGACCACCATGGACTAAAGCTGGACCTCAACAACACTGGAATTAGAAAAAAAAAAAAAGCCTACACACACACATGGAAACTGAACAACTTGCTGCTCAATGACAGCTGGGTTAAGGAAGAAATAAAGAAATTAAAGACTTCCTAGAATTCAATGAAAATGAAGGTACAACATACCTTCATTTATGGGACACAATGAAAGCAGTGCTCAGAGGAAAATTCATAGCACTAAGTGCCTTCAAGAAGAAATTTGTGACATCTCATACAAGTAACTTAATGGCCCAACTAGGAAAAAAAAGCCCTAGGAAAAAAAAGGAAGCAAATACACCCAAGAGGAGCAGAAGGCTGGAAATAATCAAACTCAGGGCTGAAATCAATCAGTTAGAAACAAATAAAACTATTCAAAGAATCAATGAAACCAAGAGCTGGTTCTTTGAAAAAATCAACAAGATAGAAAACCTTTAGCCAAACTCACTAAAAGGCAGAGAGTAAGGGGGACATAACTACAGACACTGAGGAAATCCAAACAATCATCAGGTCGTACTACAAAAACCTATATGCCGTAAAATTTGAAAATCTAAAAGAAATGGGCAATTTTCGTGATAGAGTCCATCTACCAAAATTAAGATCAGGTAGAAAGATTGAATAGTCCTATATCTCCCAAGGAAATAGAAGCAGTCATCAACAGTCTCCATTCCAAAAAAAAGCCCTGGGCCAGATGGATTCAGTGCAGAATTCTACCAGACCTTCAAAGAAGTGCTAACTCCAATTCTCTCCAAACTATTCCACAAAACAGAAACAGAAGGAAGATTACCATACTCATTCTATGAAACCATAGTCACCTTGATACCTAAACCACACAAAGACCTAACAAAAAAAAAAAAGAGAACTTCAGACCTATCTCTCTTATGAACATTGATGCAAAAATACTCAATAAAATACTTGCAAACCGAATCCAAGAACACATCAAAGATATCATCCACCATGACCAAATAGGCTTCATCCCAGGCATGCACAGGTGATTCAAAATATGGAAATCCATCAATGTAATCCACCATATAAACAAACTGAAGGAAAAAAAAAAACACATGATCATCTCCTTAGATGCCGAAGAAGCATTTGATAAAGTCCAACACCCATTCATGTTTAAAGTCTTGGAGAGTTCAGGGATACAAGGCACATACCTAAACATAGTAAAGGCAATATACAGCAAGCCTATGATCAACATCAAACTCGATGGGGAGAAACTTAAATCACTTCCACTGAAATCAGAGACAAGGCAAGGCTGCCCACTCTCTCCATATCTCTTCCACATCGTACTTGAAGTCCTAGCTAAAGCAATAAGACAACTAAAGGAGATCAAGGGAATACAAATAGGAAAGGAAGAGGTCGAAGTTTCATTATTCACAGATGATATCATAGCATACATGAGCGAACCCAAAAATTTAACCAGAGAAGAAATCCTTCAGCTGATAAACACTGTCAGCAAAGTGGCTAGGTACAAAATCAACTAAAAAAAAAAAGAAAAAAATCATAAGCCCTCCTGTATACCAAAGACAAAAGGGCCGAGAAAGAAATCAGGGAAACAACATCCTTCACAATACACTAATAACATAAAGTACCTTGGGGTGACTCTAACCAAGCAAGTGAAAGACCTGTTTGAGAAAAAACTTAAGTCTTTGAAGAAAGAAATTGAAGAAGATATCAGAAGATGGAAAGATTTCCCGTGCTCATGGATGGGTAGGGTTAATATAGTGAAAATGGCCATCCTGCCAAAAGCAATCTACAGATTCAACGCAATTCCCATCAAAACACCAACACAATTCTTTACAGACCTTGAAAGAAAGATTCTCACTTCATATGGAGAAACAAAAAACCCAGGCTCTCTAAAATGATCCTATACAACAACAGATCGTCTGGAGGTATCTCCATCCCTGATCTCAAGCTGTACTACAGAGCAATAGTAATAAAAACTGCATGGTTTTGGCATAGAAACAGAAAGGAGGATTAATGGAACTGAATAGAAGACCCAGAAATAAACCCACATACCTATGAATACTTGATTTTTGACAATGAAGCCAAAACCATTCAATGGAAAACAGACAGCATCTTCAACAAATGGTGGTGGTCCAACATGCAGAAAAATGAAAATAGATCCATATTTATCATCCTGCACAAAACTAAAGTTCAAGTGGATCAAAGACCTCAACATAAAACTAGACACTCTAAATTGGTTAGAAGAAAAAGTGGGAAAGAAATTGGAACTCATTGGCACAGGAGACAACTTCCTGAACAGAACACCAACAGCACAGGCTCTAAGATCAACAATCAATAAATGGGACCTCATGAAACTGAAAAGTTTCTGTAAAGCAAAAGACACTGTCATCAAAACAAAACGACAGCCTACAGACTGAGAAAGGATCTTCACCAACCCTACATCTGACAGAGGGCTGATATCCAGAATATATAAAGAACTAAAGAAATTAAAAAGCAATAAATCAAGCAATCCAATTAAAAAAATGGGGTATGGAGCTAAACAGAGAATTTTCTGTAGAGGAATATAGAATGGCAGAGAAACACTTAAAGAGATGCTCAACCTCATTAGCCATCAGGGAAATGCAAATCAAAACGACCCTGAGATTTCACCTTACACCCATCAAAATGGCTAAAATAAAAAACTCAAATGACAATACATGCTGGAGAGGTTGTGGAGAAAGGGGAACCCTCCTCCACCATTGCTAGTGGGAATGTAAACTTGTACAAACACTTTGTAAATCAATTTGATGCTTTCTCAGACAATTAAGAATAGCATTTCCTCAAGATCCAGCTATACCACTCCTAGGCATATATCCAAAATATGCTCAAGTACACAACAAGGACATTTGCTCAACCATGTTCATAACAGCTTTATTTGTAATAGCCAGAACCTGGAAACAACCCAGATGTCCATCAACAGAGGAATGGATACAGTAATTGTGGTATTTTTACACAATGGAATACTACTCAGTAATTAAAAACAAGGAAATCATGAAATTTGCAGGCAAATGGTGGGATCTAGAAAAGATCATTCTGAGTGAGGCATCCCAGAAGGAGAAAGACACACATGGTATATACTCACTTATATAGACCTATAAGATAGGATAAACATACTGAAATCTATACAACTAAAGAAGATAAACAAGAAAAATGGCCCAGGGTAAGATTGATCAACCCTTAGAAAGACAAATGGGATGGACATTGGATATAGGAGAAAACAAGTGACAGGACAGGAGCCTACCACAGAGGGCCTCTGAAAGACTCAACCTAGCAGTGTATCAAAGCAGATACTGAGACTCATAACCAAACTTTTGGCAGAGTGCAGGGAATTACATAAAAGAAGGGGGAGTTAGTAAGACCTGGAGAGAATAGGAGCTCCACAGGGATCAAATATATCTGGGCACAGGGGTCTTTTATGATACTGTTTCTCCAACCAAGGACCATGTATGTATATAACCTAGAACCCCTGCTCGGATGTAGCCCATGGTAGCTCAGTATCCAAGTGGGTACCCTGGTAAGGGCAACAGAGACTATTTCTGACATGAACTCAATGGTGGGCTCTTTGACCTCCCCCCTCCCACCCAAGGGAGGAGCAGCCCTGCTAGGCCACAGAGGAGGACTTTGCAGCCAGTCCTGAAGATACCTGATAAACCCGGGTCAGATGAAAGGGGAAGAAGTCCTCCCCTATCAGTGACTTGGAAAGGGGCAGGGAGGAGATGGGGGAGGGAGGTTGGGATTGAGAGGAAATGAGGGAGTGGGATACAGCTGGGATACAAAGTTAATAAACTGTAACTAATATTAAAAAAATAAAAATTAAAAAAAATAAGAAATTGTGGCTCAATGGAGTTAATCTGCCAACGGACTCACAGTGGAAAGTCACTTGAACAGTTCTGAAGTCCCAGGAACTTAACTTTTTACTAATTCTTTCAACACAACAAAAGCTTTGTTATCTTTGTTCTGTTGGTGAGGAACTTGCAGTTTAAAGAGATTAAGTTCTTGTCCTGCAATTGAGCAATGGGCGGTGTGTTTGTGTGTGTGTGTGTGTGTGTGTGTGTGTGTGTGTGTGTGTGTGCAAAAACTGAGGTCTTCCTAGACCGAAGCACCTACTCCTTTCTCAGCCCTTTGAGTAGCTCTTTCTTCTCCACTGCTTATCTGCTCTGTTCCTCTTCCAGGCTGTATTCTCTTCTCCATGGTCACTGATACTTCTCTCTACTCACAAGTTACATTACTGCACCACTGTATTACCTAGAATTATGGAATTGTTCTGGGTAGTTTTTCATCAACTGGCCACAAGCTAGAATCATCAGAGAGGAAGAAGTCTCAACTGAGAAAATGCCCTGATAAGATTGGGCTGCAGCCAAAGCTATAGGGTGTTTTCTTAATCAGTGATTGATGGGGGAGGGACCAAGCTATTGTGGGGCTGGTGGACCTGAGTTATGGAAGAACCCCGGATGAGCAAGCTGTGAAGAGCAAGCCATTAAGCATCACTCCTCCTTGGCCTCTGAATCAGCTCCCACCTCCAGGATTATGCCCTGTTTGAGTTCCTGTCTTGACTTCCTTCACGGATCAGCTGTGGTATGGAAGCATAAGCTGAATAAACTTGTTGCTTCCCAAGTTGCTTTGGTCACGGTGTTTTATCACAGCAATAGTAAGCCTAACTAAGACAGGTGTCCTCTTTCAGCCCCTGCCTTTTGGCAGTCCTAAACCTCTGATGAAAAGATGCAGACTTGACATCCATGGCAACACAAAACACGGAAATCACACAGCCCTTTTCCAGCTTATTTCAGTCTACTTTGCCAGGGCGCTGATGGGAATGCTTTCCTGCACAGGGCTCATGGGTTGATGCAGCTCAAACTCTGCTCCTGTATATAAATCAGATTGGGTGTGCTGGCGGAGAGGAGGCAGAGAAGAGCAGGGGAAACCTCTGCCATATTTAGGTAGAATTCAATATTGACAATGTTTGTTTTGTTAGATTTTTACATTTTATGTGCTTGAGTGTTTTGCCTGCCTGCATGTGTGTGTACAACATGTGTGTCTGCTCATGTAATTCAGAAGAGACTGTTGAATTTCCTGTAATTGGAATCACCATATGTGTGCTGGGAATTGAATATAGGCTGTCTAGAAAAGGGTTCTTAACTGCTGAGCTCTCTCCAGACCCAGAATATTGAACATGTTAACACACTGTCTACAAATTAGGACCTAACGGGGAAAGAAGGACAAAGGCATACTGATGGTGGATGGTTGAAGACAGCAAATGTTTTTGTAGTAACCATACCACCTAAATGCTATTCTGTTGAAATGTCCTCCGTCAAGTCAGTCTTTTCCCTCTGCATTCAGCCTGAAGCCAGTACTCAAGACATGAGCAGAATGCAGCTGACTCTTGCTAGAATGTTACACAAATGGCCAGTTCCTCGAGATGACTCATCCCCTCTGAAATCTCACCATCTGAAATTTCACCATGAGTGAAAGCCCACCATCCACATTTCTCAGCATTGTGGTCTTCCAGAGTCCCACCAAGATGCTCCTTCAGCTCTGTTGATAAGCATTCTAGGCTGTCACTGCCAAACTCTGCCACATTTCTTCTTTCCCATGGAGACATCACCCCAAATCTTCCTTTGAGTAACCATTGCTTTTGCTTTGTGGTTTTGCTTCTCCATTTGAATACTTTACGACCTCACTCCCCACTCTCCCAATGCCGCCCCAGCCCCATGTTCCTCCCTCTCCCCAGAGCTGAGTCTCAGTGGTATAGCACTTGTCTAAACATAGGTAATGTCCTGGGGTTGATGCACAGCACCACAGCAAATGAACAAAAACATCTTGTAGTTGAACGGTGGTATCTCATCCCTCTGAACATTTACTATTGCTCATTGCCAACAGCTGCTCACCCTGGGTATCCCTTAGCTGTACGCAAGGGCCAGGCCTTACCTAGGAGATTGCAGCCTAATGGTACCAATGAGGGCCAGAGCTGCACGTGACTAACAACAAATTTGGGTGTGTAGTGTAAAGACCGTTCTTGTGTAGTGCTTCACTTGACCCACACGACACTGGCAACAGCATTTCTGTTATCAGCTTTATAGATGAAGAAATCAAGGCTGAAGGGGCTGGCTGAATGCCTATGCAAATAACACCCAGCCAAGTACAGGCTCTAAGAGCAACAATCAATAAATGGACCTCATGAAACTGAAAAGCTTCTGTAAAGCAAAGGACACCGTCATCAGAGCAAAACAACTACCCACAGATTGGGAAAGGATCTTCACCAACCCTGTATCTGACAGAGGGCTGATATCCAGAATATATAAAGAACTAAAGAAGTTAAAAAGCAACAATTCAAGGAATCCAATTAAAAAATGGGGAACAGAGCTAAACAGAGATTTCTCTGTAGAGGAATATCGAATGGCAGAGAAGCACTTAAAGAAATGCTCAACGTCATTAGTCATCAGGGAAATGCAAATCAAAACGACCCTGAGATTTCACCTTACACTCATCAGAATGGCTAAGATGAATAACTCAAGTGACAACATATGCTGGAGAGAATGTGGAGAAAGGGGAACCCTCCTCCACTGCTGGTGGGAATGTAAACTTGTACAACCACTCTGGAAATCAATCTGGTGCTTTCTTAGATGATTAGGAATAGATGATCTCTTCCTCAAGATCCAGCTATACCACTGCTAGGCATATATCCAAAAGAGGCTCAAGTACAAAATAAGGACATTTGCCACGTGGCAATTCTGTGTCCTGCTTCTTCCATTCTCCCCTAGGAGGGCGGAGGGGAGATTGAAAGGACTTCCGAACTTCTCTGTTAATTTATCTACTTTAGTGTCAATGCCACCTCCTGAGAGGAACCTCTTTTTGAGTGGAAAATGTATATAAAGCTCCACAAGTTTCTGTAAGTTTTTCTTTAGGTGGGATCCTAGTTTGACTTGAGTTGCCGTGATGAACAATCTAGGGAGGAAAAGATGTATTTCAGCTTACATTTCCAGGTCTGCTGTCCATTATTTAGGGAAGTCGGGGCAGGATCTCCAGTCAGGTGGCATTGGAAGGAATATTGCCTCAGCTCCGCCCCACCCCCTTGTTTAGCTAGATTTGTTATAAGCCAAGGCCCATCTGCCAAGAAGACCCACATCAGTCATCAGTGGTGACAGTCTCGCATAGACGTGATCATAGGCCAGTTACTTGAGGCTCTTCATGGGTTATAAAAAGTAACCAGAGTAGGGATCTAGAGTGGAGGTGCCCTTGCAATAATGGAGGGAAGGGTATTGCCACTGAATCAGATGCCTAAAAATCGCTGAGGCTCGTTCATTTTTAAGTTCCGCATGTATTTTTCCATTTTTAACAAAATTTTTCAGTTTTGAAGAGAAATTATCATCACTGTGTGTAGAGTGGGGGTGGGCTGGAAGGTAGGATTTAAGAAGCGCTTCACTTACCCCATGTTTAATACACACGGACACTCCTTTCCCCCAAGGCGTTTGGGCTCAGATCCGTAGATAGTTATTTCAAGGGATGGTTCTTTGGCTGTTTGAGCTCAATAAGCCGCGTTTATCTCCCAGGGATGATTTTATAAACCATATTTTATCACACATTCCCCACACGGCTGCGTGAAACCCAGAGCCCAGGGATGTCCAGGATGGGGACGCGCGTGGCCCCGGCGGTTGTGACGCGGAGACCGGGGGTCGCGAACCGCCACCCCCCTCCCGTCCCCATGGCGTCTGCCTCCCGCGCCCCCGCGAAGCCCCCGCAGGTCCTGGTCCTCGACCCGCCGGCCGTCCTCAAGTTCAAAGGCCCCTTCACCGCGGTGGTCACCACGCATCTCAAATTGCGCAACCCGTCGTCGAGGACAGTGTGCTTCAAGGTGAAGAGCACCAGACCCCGCCGCTACTGCGTGCGGCCCACCAGCGGCGTCATCGAGCCGGGCTGCACAGTGACGGTCGCCGCCATGCTGCAGCCCTTCTGCCGCGACCCCAGCGGGGAGGGCACGCACAAATTCATGGTGCAGACAGTGTTTGCCCCCGCGGACCCTTCGAATCTGGAGGCCGTGTGGAAGGAGGCAAGGCCCGGCGAACTCATGGATTCCAAACTGAGGTGTGTGTTTGAAATGCCGAGAGAAAGTGACCAGGAGGAAGAAGTCTTGAGGTTCAGAAAGGCGGCGCACCCCAGCAGGCCGGAGCCCACCTCCTCCACCTCCCTGAAGCCGAACCGCACCACGCCTTTCCCCGTTGTCCTTCTCGTGATCGGAGCAGTTTTCTTTGGATTCTTTCTAGGGAAATACCTCTTGTAGAGGGAGGCGAGCACGGCCGCGCTTCCTCTCACCCGACTTCCCGCTTAGACCAGAAGCAAGATTTCTTTACCCACTGCCTCCTTGGTAGGATGGCTCGCAGGGACGGCTTTGTGTGTGTACAGCGTCGCTTAGGCTTCGCCCCAAATGATCTTTCGTGGTTGAAGGACGCAATAAACAAACAAACAAGCCAAATAAGAAATGTTGGGCTACTGGACAGGTTGCATATTATCAGACCACCATTTAGTCAGTTGCTCATTCCGTGCGTGGTGAAATTCATCAAGAGGGGTTCTTTTGGTTTTAATAAGAGTTCAAGAATTGTTCAGTCTTGTAAATGTTTATTTTGTGAGTCTCTTTAGGTTTTTTTTTTTTCAATCTGCTGAGTTACCTCTTGAAATATGATTTATTAAAATTTGCTAACCCGCCCTTTCAGGAAATGCCAAGAGGAGTTCAGTTGGGGGTGGGGTGAGGGAATGGTATCTTTTTCCACATATGCTAATGTGGCAAAAATTTCCCTGTCCCTTCTGAAGCAATTTTTTGACTGAGTTTTTCACTCTTACAAATCTGCCCCGTGGTATTTGACTTAAAAAAAAAAAAAAAAGTTAACAGGTTCTTTTTGGGCAGCCCGCCGTGGTCTGTTGTGTCACTTGGGGCAGTTGGAAGAAAAGTAGGACTCTGAAATTTACACTGCGTGATTTTTGTTTGCATTGAAGCCCTTCCACATAGTTTAGTATTTGTAATTAAGACTCCCCACTTTATGAAGGAAAGGAATTGATAGAATTTCAAGCTATTTTGATAGTTTGAACAACCGGAATTGATTTGTTTTACAGAGATCTAAAATAATCAAATTCAACAAGAGTGCTGTAGTTGCCATGACTTTGTGTGTGCGCCATGCAGCTGCCTTGGGCTTAAGTGATTCCATTCCTGCCAGGTTTTTGTTGTTCTTTTGTTTTGTTTTCTTTTGTTTTATTGCTTTGTTTTTCATTGTCTTCTCCAGGAAGACTCACTGTCCTGGATTTTGAAGTACTTATTAGCTAACCTAATACTTCTTATTATTTTATGACATATTTCATCATAATCACAGTTGAAAATAGGGTGGCATTTTTTTTTCCTGCCTACCTTAACATCCAAAATGGGTTTCCATTAAGGAAAAGGACTTTTTCTTTGCATATCAAACTGTTAATCATGTAAAACACTGTTCAATATAAATGTTCCCTCTGGGTTCAGATATTTTCTTGCATTTGGCCTTATGTCTTATGTTATCTTATTCACACTAAGAAAATTTTGGCATCCGAGAAAATATGTCACGTTTTAAACTGAGGCTAGCCTAATACAAGTGCTTTTTATTCTTGTATTTAGATGTTGGTTTTGTAGAAGATGTTCTGTGCCAGAAGGGAGATTGCCTCTTTAGTTTTGATGTGGTACAATGAACAGGCCAGGTCTGTGAGCACATTTTATGTAAGAGTAAGATGTATCCAAGTATTTTGGTTGTCTTTTCATTTCAAATGTGTTTGAGTTGGTCAGATCGCATGTGTTGTTATTGTACTCTGCAGTGTCTTTTATAAAGCCTCTTGCCTGTGTGGGGGGGTCCCTGAACATTATATGCTACTGAAGGTTCTGTAACCATCACTTTTGCTTCCTGTTACTGTCAGCTTCCTCCCCCATAGCTGAAAACGCATGATTAAAAGAGTTGAAAGTTTCCATGCCACAAATACTGGTCCTACACTTATCACTTAAGGCTTTGTAAATAACCAACATCCCTAGTGATAAATATCAACTTTGGTATCTTGCGTCTTCTTAAAAAATATTTAAAATTTCAAAAACTTAGAACAATCCCTTAGAATTCATCTTATTTAGCTTCTTTATTTTATAGCTGGGGGATCTGAGTCCCTATAAGAGTAGAAGAGATGTTTTTATGTTTTACAGGTAGGGAGCGACAGAACTGAAAAATAGAAATCTGATCTCTTAGCCTTTTGTCTGCTCTAGTAATTTTGTAGGAAAAATATTAATCTGATAAATGGCTGAAATAATGAACAATGCTATTTACTAAGCATATATGAGAGATCGCCTTCCCCTGCTGGGCATGCTACTACTGGACTGTAATCCCAGCACTTGGAAGGATCAGGAGTTCAAGATCATCCTCATCTACATAGTGAGTTTGAGGTCAGTGTGGGTTACTTGTGACCATGGAGAGAGAGACACATGCACACACACACACACACACACACACACACAGGACAGAGCACCAGGTTGATGTGTATATGTTAATGGTTAGGCTAGTTTTATTTCTCATATATATTATTATTATGCTATCCAAAATGCATAGTGTTTTTAGGTAGACATTTTATAAAGTATACAATGAAGAAACGAATACGACACAGCTTCTGAGTGTCTTACATGCTGCAAACAGCATCAGTTTCTAGTTCCCTGAATAGCGACATATTTTGTTGTTGTTGTCAATCAAACTGGAAAAGCTCAACATAGGGGGGGTAACTTGAGAGTTTAGAAGGGGAGGTATTTTTGCTTTCAATAAGGAATGATGTTATTCCTGCCTCCCCCTCCCCTTAATGCCCTGGTTATCAGCAGCACTGAGCTAGTCTGGGAGAAAACTACAGTGACTGTAGCTGAGGTTTTATAATTCATTGTTCTCCTGGTCATACCTTGATTCCATCATCTTTATTATAACAAGGCTCCCAACATTCCAGCTTCCCCCAGAGAAGGAACCTGAGTTGCCAATTTCCTCTGAGAGATCAACAGTGTTTTTCTGGATATTCTTTGGGACATCTGCTAAGCTCTACTAGATTGTTACTAGATCTGCTACAACAAGCATACAAGTTTAGATTTGGGGACTGTATTTTAGGAAGGAGCAGGCAGCACAGGCCTGAAAGATGTTGAGATGCCTGGAAATGATTTATATTGAATACAAGGAAGAGGAAAGGTTTAACATGGACAGTGGCAGCCAGGTTGATGTCTTTAAATATTCAAATATCTGCCATGTGGCCAGGTAAGAGCTCTTGTTTGAATTATTTTAGCGCCTAAACAAAGGTCAATAGGAATAAGTTCTACAATGGCAAATTACAGACAACAAATCAAGTTCTGAGAAGTGAATTCCCTTAAAGCAGAGTCTTTGGTCTCTCTCTCTCTCTCCCCTGCCTAACGTAAAGGGACATGATTATGCTAAAACACAGTAGGAGAAATGTCACTGAATTAAGGAGAAAATTAGCCCACAGATTTACCCCTTGAAAACTGAGAAATATTAGTACTCTTAGAAATCATTATGAGAGCTTAGGCAACTGAGGTCCAGGATAGCAATTTGATTTATCTGGCTCACACTAATTCCTTGCAGAATGGGTGTTGGAGCCCACATTTCTAATCCACATTCAGTCAGGCAGTTTTCACCACAGGCTGCTCTCCCCTCTGATAGCTCACATGCAGTTCAGCTTCTTTGACACTGCACCTCCCCCAAGGCCATCAATTGAGTTAATGGGGAAAGGAAGGAATCGCTGCTGAGCTTTGAATGATTTACTCCCTGAAAACCATTTACAGGAAATGAATACTGGTTAGGTTCTTCTTTCCACCAATCAAATGAATCCTTTCCTTCGAAGAAAGAGACACATCTTTCAGGGACTGTGTAGTATCCAGCTGTTCTCTACATAAGCTCTGATTTCATTTGATAGCCATCTTGGCTTAATATTTATTGGTGCATAGATTAGAAATTTACTTGCGTATTGAATCACATGGAATGGAAAAAGGATTGATAAAAGTAGCAGAGCCATTCAGGAGAGAGAGAAGAAAATCCTTCAGACATATTCTGAGAGCAGTTGTCTAAAAAAAGTGGGAGTATTCTGTGTTTGCTTTGAGACCCCTGGGAGCCAGTTCTACATGTGGCCTGAAGCTGTCTCCACTGATGTAGCTTTCTTTGGTGCCAGCTAATGAGCTTGGTCATTGTAGGGCCATCTGTGAAATAGGAGTGACTGCATCACTGTCCTTTCTGATGCCTTTAGATGTGCTTTAGGGTAATGAACAAGAGCACCAGCTTAAAGTGTGAAGAATTGTTGGATCTAGGTTGGGGAGGTAGCTCAGTGGTAGAGAGAACACTTGCTTAAAGACCCAGGGTTTTGATCACTACGTGAAAATAAACTTCTTGTTGGACCTAATAAATTTTATTAAGACAGCTAGAGAGTAGAAATAGTCAAGTCCAACTATAGTGGAGGGAAATTTTTTTCACCATTTTTTAAATTAAGGATGAGTTTCTCTGCTGAAATTATTTTTTCTCTTTTTCAAAAAAATTATCTAATTTTTTGTTAGTATATAAAATACTGGGCTTCATTATGGCATTTTTATTTTTAATGAAGAGTATTTTTAAAAAGGTAGCCTTGCCAACCCAGTTCATCAGCACTAAGATTTCATTGATCATAAGATTATAATGATATCATCACGTGGTGGTGATATACATCTTTAATCCCAGCACTTGGGAGGCAGAGGCAAGTGGATCTCAATGAGGCCATCCTGGTCTATAAAGAGAGTTCAGGACAACAGAGCTATACAGAGAAACCCTGTCTTGAAAAACAAAAACAAAAAGTATTATAATGATATCTCTTACTGCTTTCTTTATTTTTCCTCTCCCTTCTTAGTCATATTTTCTCCTTTTGTACTAAATCTCCCTTCTCCTTCTTTATCTCACTACTTCCTTTTTATTTCTTTCTTTCTAACCCTATTCTGCTATAATATGGTGTCCTGCTATTTCAGGAAAGTGAAGATGCAAGTTAACAAAATGTGCACAGGATATGGTAAGAAATCCCAGCAGGGAGAGCCTTCTATGTTTGCCACTTTCTATTAAAAAATGCTTCGTAGAGACTCCAGGCTGTTTGGGCAAACCCATAATCCCAGCATTCAGGATGCCAAGGCAGACAGATTTCTGAGTTTGAGGCCAGCCTGATCTACAGAGTGAGATCCAGGACAGCCAAGGCTACACAAAAAAAACCAAAAAATGCTTTGTGGAAACCCTAGTTTGTTGGTGCAAACTCAATCCCAGCCCTCTGAAGGCTAAGCAGGATGTTGCTGTGAATTCAAGGCCAGCCTAGACTACATAGTAAGTGCCATAACAGCCATAGGTGCAAGACCCTATCATCACCTCCCCCCAATACTTTAGAGCATCTATAAAGGTCAAGGCACCAGGGGAGGAAAAAAGATGCACAAGTATGCCCTGTGTCCTCTTCGTGTTTCAAATACAATGGGGGAGATCGCTTTGTGCCTTGAACAAGGAAGCATTTAGGCACATCCAGAGAGGTCTGTGGAATCAAACCCCTGGCTAATTTATGGCAGCAGTTTATTTGTTCGCCATTTGTTCCACACATGTTGACTGTGTGTCTGTCTGTGTCAGGTGCAGTGCTTGGAAGTGGGAGTCTGACAATGAAAAAAGCAAAATAGTTCCATGAAACTCACAGACTTTCAAGGGGTAAACATATATTCATATGTAGACATTTTTCCTTTTCTTTAATTGAAAATAGATTTATTTTTTATACAGTATGTTCTGTTGAAGTTTCCCCTTTCCCAGCTCCTTCCAGATCTTCACCACCTCCTTTCTCATCCAAGTCCACATTCTTTCCTTCTCTCTCTCTCATTAGAAAACAAACAGGCACCTGGAAATAAATAAACTTATATAAAATAGTAAAATAAAAACAAACAAAACAGAATAGGACAAACCAAGGGAACAGGAAAAGCAAACAAAAAGAACCAAAGAATGTACACACAGAAATCCCATTAAAACACAAAACTAGAAACCATAATAGACAAGAAAAAGACCTCTAAGCCCCCCCCCCCAAAAAAAAGCCTTCAAAATGCCATTGACCTCACTTTGTTTTGATCATCTATTGCTGGGCCTGGCCCTGACCTTAAGTTGTTTGTTTGTTTGATGTATCTAGTAAGACTCCATTGGGGAAAGCTAAGTTTTCCTTTGTAAGCAGTTATTAATTGGAGATAGCTTCTGAGTTAAGGATGGGTGTTTGTGTCCTCTTCCCCTCTCAGCTCTGGGATCCCATCTGGTTTAGACCCGTGCAGGCCTTGCGCATGCTGCCTCAGTCTCTTGAGTTCATATGTGCATCTGTTCTGCTGCAGCTAGAACAACTCGTTTTCTTGGTATCTTCTACTCCCCCCTCACTGGCTCTTAATAATATATATTTTTTAAAAGATGCAGGGTTCCAGAAGCTAATTTAAATTGTAAGGGGGCATGACCGGGAACTCTAAGACCTTAGTGATAGCAGGAGATGACATGCGGGAGAACAAAGCACATTTTCCAGGCAGCAGGAACAGAGTGGAACACAAAGCCTCGAGGCATTTCATTGGTACTTCAAGAAACTAAAGGCAGGCCTTGTCCTGAGCTCGGTGGAAGGAGAGAGATGATGGATTAGTTTCTTTTGCTGGGCAATGATAGAAAGGGAAGGTTTACTCTGGCTAATGGTTGCAGAGAGATTTCGATGAACCATAGTGAAGAAGAGGGCAACAGGAGTGTGTGGAGGAAGCACGGTGAGTTCCATGCCACCCTGGGCTAGTGAAAGGGTCTAGTTATGTCTCAAACCAAAGCAATCCAAGAAACAATAAAAAAAAAAAAAAACCCAATATCAGCCTAAATCGTGGCTGCATAGACTTTCTTGTGATAATGGTATGGAGGCCAATTTTTATGTCTATGTTGGCATAAAAGAACAAAATGGCATTTTAATTAGAATGAATTTTGTCCAGCTAAACTAAATTTTTGAGTGTTGAAGACTTTGTAATTTGCTTTCTAGGAACTTTCATACCATTGTTCATGTTTACTAAGTCTTGACGTCAACCAACTCAAGTGTCACTTGGCCTGCTCCTTACTCCACAGCCGCAGTTTTTTCAGGAACCGTCGTGCAGAGCCTTGCTCACTCTGTCCTCTTAGGCACTTCCTTTTTTTTAATCTACTTCCTCTAGTGCTCCCAGTGAGGTAGTCTGAAAGGAGGAAGTCACCGGGTACTAGTCAGAGGGGATGGGAAATACTGTAGGGTGAGGCAGCTTGAGTAGGAGGTCAGGGGTCCAAACTTCTTTTAATTTTGCCACAGCCTTTTCTCATTTTAGTCATCTTTGATTAGGAAAGAAGAAGCTGTAGGGAAATGCCCTTTCACTTCCTCTCTTGCCCCATTAGTAGGAATGATGAGCACAAGGCCCATGTAAACAGAAGTAAGTACCTCCCAGCCTGGCTTTCAAAATGGAGACAGCAGAGGAAACTACCGAGCACTTCACTGATGATGCCTAAGACTCTTGGAGGGAAGTTGTACTATACCACAAGGATGACACACCCAGCATCTTTGAAGAGAGCTACCTGAGGCCTTTCTGGACCTCATATATCTATTGGGAATAGATATATGAGGAAAGATTTACACATTTCTGAAGCAAATTCTTTATAAATTTTTAAAATCGTGTAGGTGTGACAGTACAAGCTTGTAATCACAGCATTCAGGATGCTTGTAAGTCTAATGCAGGAGAATCACAAATATGAAGGCATCCTGGAAAGCTTAATAACAACAACAACCCACCATTAACAAAAACCCCTGAAGTTATAATATGCATTCAGTTACAGTTTTTGTTTGTTTACCCCATTTTGGGTTCTTGGCACAAAGTTCCTAAAACCTTTAAACTTTCCTGATGACAGAACTCCATCTTGCTAGTCACAGATTCATTCAGTCAAGTTTTTGTAGTTACGGTATGAGACAAAGGAGACACGCTCATTTTCTTAGCCTTATGAAGACTTCAGAGTCCTCAGACAAGGAGCAGTGACGGTGTTTGCTGCCTTCATTGTGCCAGGCACAGGGCCAGATACCCAAGTACACTTACAATTCATCTTTATGACCATCCTGTGAGGGATGTTGTGAGTGTATGTCCTGGGTTGGGAAAGTTGTTCAATAAATAAACATTTCTCAGAACAAATGGTGTCTCCAGTTCTCATCAGCTGTCATATGGGGCTTGAACTCGACAGCAATCAGTGTCCTACCTGGGCTTAACTGTGTAAGGTGGGATTCTTGAACATGGCACTTGGAAGAGGAGTTCTATGACCAGAAAATCCTGACATTTTCTAGGACCAGGGTTAAGCAGGGTCTTAACCAGGGTCACCCAGTAAGTCTTCAGCTGACCTGGAAATGCAGTGTGTGATTTGATATATACAATGAAGTCTTTGAGGGGCTGGCATTTATTTCTAGCTACACCAAAATGGGGATGGGGCATTGGGCATGTTGATATGTAGCAGTGATAATGCCTGCATAGTAACTAGAAGTGACAGAACCCAGGAAGAGCCTGTCAGCGTGCCCTTGAAAGTGCTCTCTACTGTGCGAATGTTTGAATCTTTCTATAATAAATATATTAGAAAAATGGCCCATTTATCAATCCTGGATTTTTGCCTAGGAGTTCTGTCTCTGTAAACCAGCCTCTGGGGTCTGCTTGCCTGTGGATCCAAGAAGACCCACTGCCTCAGGGGCCAAGGGCTCCTTCTCTATAGGACTGCTGCAGCGAAACAGGCAGTTCCACGGTGGTTCCCCTTCTAAATAGGAAAAGCTTACCTTGTCTCATAACAAGAGAAGCAAAGCTCCCCTCGTAACTTCCTCTAGGTTTAGCAAGAGCCCTAGCACTCTCTGGGCCTAGTTGGCAGTTCCGAACCAATGCTCGAGCTTCAGCTGTCACCGCCTCTCCTCTCAGCTTCCCCCTTGCTCTTGAAGGCTTCCCTCCACTTACAGACTGGGTTCAGGGTCCTGGGTTCTGGGGCCATCCAATCCTGGAAGCACCTGGGATTCCTCTGAGACAAAGTCAGTGGTTAAGTGCCCTTCTCTATGGTTTTCGCCTTTTTAATAAATAACCAGGCACCTACAATCTGCTCCATCAAGCTGACTTCAGCCCATTTTTTTTTGTAAGAATTAGTGATGTCATACATGTTTTTCTTGATTCCAAGTATGTCTCGTCTCTTTTTATTACTCACCCTACTACCCACCCCCATTTTTCAGACAAAAGCTCTCTATGAAGCCTGGGCTGACCTGGAATCTACAATCCTCCTGCTTCAGTGTCCCGAGCACACCATACCTCATTTCACATATATTTCCTCGGGCTGGGCTAGCAAGAAAGCTTCCTTTTACATATGTATTATCAGGTCGCTGTGACAGATGACCACATATTGAGTGCCTCCTGTGTACACTTACCAACCCACGTGCTTCTGGGGGATCCAGACCACCGCCAACCCACAGCTTCCTCTGAGGTGCCCGTGGGGTGAACAGCCTCTTTGCAAATGAGGGAACTGAAGCTCAGAGAGAACATTTACCTGGGGAGTACAGCGCCCCTCCAGAAATCAGAGCGGGTTTACCATTAAGTGGCTTCACAGGCCAGGCGTGGGTCGTAGCATGGAGATGAAGGTTCTGAGCTCCGGAAAGTTGAAAGAATTATGTTGAAGGGAGGCTAGAATTAGAACTTAGGTCTACATTTTCTGACTTGGCCTAATTTAGCAAATGAAAAGCTTCTTATAGCTCGAGCCACCAGGGGAAAGTAGGAGTGTCTCACGCCCTTAGGAAATCTGTATGCCACCCTGGCTTCCATGGCAGTTTGTAAATATGGGGCAACCTGGGTTGCCCACCTGTCTGGAAAACTTAGCTACTTACTTTGCTCATTGCCTGTGGAGCCCTTGGGCAGGCCGGATGTAACTGGTGGTCCTTTGTGCAATGCTCAGCTATGGTGCAGGGATGCTCCCGGATGGGTGCAGCATCAGCAGGGACAGTTTAAACGTGGAAATGAGGAGCGGATAGTGGTGTACAGGGAGCCCATGGTGAGACAAGCCAGGGCTGCTGCACACAGGAGCCTCGTTATGGTTCCTTGTCTACACCACCCTGATTTGGTTTGATGGCCTTTGAGGAGGAATGGGAATGCAAAGGCCAGTTCCCTCCCTGACCTGATTTGCATTGCTTCCATGTAAATAGCCTGAGCTTGCTTCTCAGGGAGCTTTTGAATATCACCAAACAACCATGAAAGATCCTTCTGAGCCTGGCGTGGAGGAGCAAAAGCAGCACTCTGAAGGTGGAGGCAGGAGGACCATGAGTTTAAGGTCATCTTTGGTGACATAGAAAATGTGAGGCCAACCTGAGTTCCTGCCTTGACTTGGAAGCATAAATCAAATAAACCCTTTTTCCTCCAAGTTGCTTGTAGGGATATTTTACCACAGCCACAAAAGTGAAACTAGAACAGTTCGCTAAAACTGATCCTTCTCTAAGATGTGGGGATGCTGCTGTTGAGGGTAAACAGCCCTGTAAATTGTCCTAAGGACAAGTAGATCATATGTCCAAACGGCATCCTGGGTAAAGCTGGACTTTAACACTACCTGGATTCCCAATCCATAAAGGACAGGAAGTGACTTTTTAGTCTTGACCCTATCCCAAAGCAATCTGGATTGAATTGCTAAAGTCCCACACATGATATCATGTGAGACTGAATGAGTCAGATGAGTAAATGTATCAATACTACTTTTAGACTGTTGCTGTCTGACTTTCGTTGGATCCTGGGGGGTGGGGGAAGGGGAAAGTTCCTGACACGGGGGATGAGAATTCTCTCGAGGAAAAGAAGGATATTCTTCTTGTTAATCTCTTGGTTCCTATACAAGGGAGTCATGAATTTTATTCAGTCTGGGCCTGTCTGGAGTGTGGAAGGGGAGAGACTTACATTTATTAAAACTACACTGGTACACAAAATGTACACCAAGACAGTGGCCTCTCTTGAAGCACCGAGAACTTGAGGAAAAGGAAAATACTGCCTCTTTGGAGACCGAGGCAAAAGACTGCTGGAGAATTTCTGTGCCACCATGGTGGGAAAGGATATGAGAGACTGAGACTGGGGCTGGCTTGGACATTTACTAAAAGCTAGTACTTCTGACCTACCATTGCTGACTCTTTCTCTACAGATGCTGAAAATATGGTAAGATTGGACAGTTGTTGAGGGTGGATAGTGAAGGTAAGGGGTGAACCGGACATTGAAGAGTCCAGGCCCCCTGTTTCCCAGAAGTCTGCAAAACAAAGGCATCGGGACAAGAGAACTGGTGAGGTGAAGCAGAGATCAAGAGCACAGAGCAGCCTGCCACTATCAGTGTATAGACTGCACTGGCTTTGTGCACTTCCCTGCCTCCCAAAGCCAGTTCTGCTCCTTCCTGTCCAAATGACATGGACAGGGGATTTACTTGCAGCTCACAGGAAATCATACATCTTACCTCTGGCTCATTTCCTTTGGGTTCTCACTTGGGGAAGACAGCAGATGTCTGTGGGAAGGGTTCAAGCTCTCTTGCTCTCTGCATCATACACATTCAGAATGGCTTCTCTTTTGAACTCTGAACTGTGGTTGCTGTTATCCCCTCTCCTTCTGCTAACAGGAACCTAAGGTTGTCACTCCCCAGGGTCCTTCTACACAATGCCTGGTAAGAAGCAGAGACCCAAAATGTTCTGCAAAGAGATGGCGAGAGTCACGTGAAGACGGTCAGCACTAGGGAGGTGGAGTCAGGAGGATTAGTAGTTTACAGCCAACCTGAGAGCCACATAGCCGCTTCAAGACAGGCCTGAGTTACACAAGACTTTGTGTCAAAATAAAAGAAAATAAAACAAACATTATAGGGAGGTGGGGGACAAGGAGATCATCCCCAGCTTCTTTTATAGTCCCTAAGGTCCCAAATACCCATGGGCTTTGCCAAGATGATACAAATACTTCATTCCCACTTTTATCAGTTGTTTTCTGTTTGATTTTTTTTCAGGTTTTTAAAAATTGTGTGTATGTGTACTCAGGGTCACGTGGTTCCAATGTGGATGCAAGTGCACATGCGTGGCTATGTACATGGCACATATAGGTCAGAGTTCAGCTTTGGGTGTTCTTCAGAAAAAGATAAAATTATACTGTTCTTCTGTTCTCTTTTCTTTTCTTTTCTTTTCTTTTTTTTTTTTTTTTTTGGCCCTACTTCAAAGTCAGTTCATTTATATAACATTTTGGCTCTTCTTAGAAAGCTTTTGCCAGGCCTGTAATCTCAATATTGAGGCAGGAGTAGCAGGTTTGAGGCCAGCTTGATCCTCACAGTGAATTCTAGGCCAGTCTGCTCTACATGGAAAGACCCTTTATCTCAACAAAAGAAAACAATAACTATAATTATTAATAAGTATTTAAAAATGAAAAGTTTTCACTTATTTTTTAAAACTTGGTTTGAAGATTATTCCTGTGTATGGTCAGGGCAAGGGACCGAACATGGATTTTTCTAAGCATGTAACCAAGTGTCTCAGCCAGTCATTTAGTAACTTTTCTTTTCTGTCATCTAATACGCTGCTGAATTCTCACATGGTGTGAATCTATTATAAGACTGATTCTTTTTCAATGATCTGTGTCTGTTATTTCTGTGTCAGTTAATTACTGAACTGCAGTCATATTTTGATACATATTTGTTTAAACCTGTATAAATTATGATTTTAATTTCCACTTGAATTGTTTTAATCTATTTGGAAAAAGTCCCCTTTGTTGCTTCTGTCTTCTGATTTGTTTTTATTCATTTAGCTATTGACAACATGATAAAATCTAATAACTGAATACAACAAGATGTCTCATATTTACAAGTAAAACATGACCCATTAATTTAGAAGGTAAGATGTCCTCATGCCCACAGGTAACACTAAAGAAACCAGAAATGTTAAGCATGCAGGCTTTTGTCTTCAACAGAAGGGAGAGGATTTATCCCTGTTTCTTCCTGGGAAGCCAGGAATAGATGTGTTTAATCACCTAGTGCTCTTTGCTATCTGAAGGCCCAGGATTGCCTGGAATCCCCCAAACTATTGTGTTTATCCCAGACTCCTGAGTGGAACCCATCTTTTTTGTTTTTCTGTTTGTTTGTTTTTGTTTTTTTAGACAGGGTTTCTCTGTGTAGTGTTGACTGTCCTGGACTCACTTTGTTGACAAGGCTATTTTAGGCACATGTATGTATGTATGTATGTATGTATGTAATTATGTATGTGTGCCTGCATTTGCTTATTTATTTGAGGAGGGTCTTGCTACGTATCTGTGGCTAACCTATAACTTGTTGTATTGAACAGACTGGTCCAGTCCTTCTACTTCTGCCTCCCAAGTGGCAAGATCAGAGCATTCATTACCATACCTGGCTGCATACATGATTTTAAATATCGCATAGTAGAAACATTTTTTTAAAACTCCAGCTGGTCAATCTTAGCCTTTTGTATTTTATTTTTTTAAGAGATATTGCATTTTCATTGTAGATATCAGAGAAAATCAAATGGGAAAAATAGGTAGAAAGTAATCACTAACAAAAAATTCATGTTGCTATGTATAATAGTCTGTCCATGCACATGTTTCATATGCGAGTACATATCTTACTAACAAAACAAAATGTTGCTACTTCTCCGTGACATTGCTCCTTTATTCAGCGTCAGAGTAAGTGCTTTTCCTCATCGGTGGGGGTAGATTTTTCCCACAGTATTCCAGTTACCTGTCTGTGCTGCATTTCCCTCACCACTCCTGTTTCGTTGGTTATTCAAGAATGAATCCCAGTGTTTCTCCTTTGAACAGAACTCTGTTGAATGGAACCAAATATTTGCACAGAGCACATTTCCCTAGCCTATCTACCCATGCCACAGGTCACTTACCAGGTAGGAGACTTGCCCAGTCCTAGACAGTGGTTCCTGGTCTTGGGTGCTTCCTAGAACCCTCCTGCTACCCCCACTGGTGCATGGAGATGAAACGTGGAATTTCTGAATCTGAAGCTTATACTCACTGAGCTGCAGCGAGTATAGTCTCCTAAAGCTTTTATGGCTCTCCCACAACTTCTGTTCACAGATTCGTAGCTTTTATTTTTTTTTAATTTATTTTTATTTTTATTTTTTCAATACATGGTCTCACTATATAGCTTGAGCTATCCTGGAATTCACAGAGATCTACCTGCCTTTGCCTCCCAAATGCTGGGATTAAAGGCTGATGTTTAGATATTTTTTTAAAAACTCATTCTGTGTATTAAAATTATTCAAGGTCATTGCTCTTGTTTATTCTTATTTTTCTCCTCTTCCTTCCTCCCCCCCTTTTTTTTGTCTCTCTTCTCCTCCCTTCCTTTTTAATTTTTCAAGACTACATTTCTCTGTGTAATCCTGTTTAGAACTTGCACTGTAGACCATGCTGGCCTTGAGCTCCCCAGTGCTGGAATTAAAGGCACAACCAGGCCCAGATATTTGTCACTGTTAGTCTTGATGCTGAAATCAGCTCAGACTTGCTGCTGAAGCCCCTTCCAGTCTCTTCTGGGACTTTGGATGGGACACAGGAGGCTTCAGATGACTACTTGCCCTCTGGCTCCAAAGTTGGATCATTTGTTTATCAGGGGTGCCTTCTTGTTTTTTAGGGCTGGGGGTGGAATGCACAAACCTGGGTCAGGTGACCATGGCTGCTTGGATTATTAGTGAGGTCTAGTATCTTAAGTGGAACACTTAGTTCCATTTTAATGTAATGATTGATCATGTGTGTTAAAATATGACTTTGTAAATTCCAAAATGTTTGTTTTCTATTGTTTCTTTCTATTTAATTATTGACTTTGTTGTCTGGAGCAATTTGTTTCTCCTCTACTAGTTTGGATGGTGAATATTTTGTTTCTATGTCTTGGTCATTATCCTGGAAATTATGGTATATATCCATGACTTATCAAATGTTTATACCTGTACCCTCCCCCTGGCGATACAGTTTAATACTAATAACAATTCCCCAAATTCCATATATTTCTTTTTTAAATTTTATTTATTATTAATTACAGTTTATTCATTGTATCCCAGCTGTAGCCCCCTCCCTTATTCCCTCCCACTCCCACCTTCCCTCCCTCTTATCCTCCCATGCCCCTCCCCCAAGTCCACTGATAGGGGAGGTCCTCCTCCCCTTCCTTCTGACCCTAGCCTATCAGGTCTCATTAGAATTAGCTGTATTGTTATTCTGTGGCCTGGTAAGGCTGTTCTCCACTCAGGAGGAGGCGATCAAAGAGCCAGCCACTGAGTTCATGTCAGAGACAATTCTTCTTCTCCTTACTAAGGAACCCACTTGGACACTGAGCTGCTGTGGGCTACATCTGTGCAGAGTTTCTAAGTTATCTCTTAGAAACCCTGTGCATGGTCCTTGTTTGGAGTATCAGTCTCAGAAAAGACCACTGTGCCCAGATTATTTTGGTTCTGTTGCTTTCCTTATGGAGCTCCTGTCCCCTATGATATCATTTCTTATTTTTCATTCTAAGTATGTAAGATGTCATAAAGTGTAATAGTTCTTACTCTAGATCATTTATAATTTTCCATTTATTTATTCTTTACCTGTATCCTTTTCTCTTTAACTTCATTTTCTACTTCTGGTCATTTTTCTGTGTCTGAGACATCTTGTAAGATATTCAGTGAAGATCCACAGACAACAGCTTGAACTCTTTACTTGTCCAATAATGATAACATTTTATGGTGCCCTCATTCTTGGTGGCATCCTTTTGCTGATTATAGAGTTTTAAGTAGACATTTTCTTTTTAAACTGTTAAATACCCTTCTTTGTGTTCTGGCTTCATTAAATCTTCTTTCACATTGATTAATTGATTGATTGATCGATTGTGTTGGGAGTGTGTGTCAGTGTGTGTGTAGAAATCAGGACAACTTGCAGAAGTCAGTTCTTTCTTACAGTGTCTTCTGGGTCATCATGATTGATAGAAAACATCTGTACCTTAGCAAGCATGCCTTATCAGCATCACTGGCTATTACTTTTTAAATTGAGATTCTGTCACATCTTCTAATTAATCTGTTTGTTTGGGTGGTTTGGTTTTTCAAGACAGGGTTTCTCTGTGTAACTTTGCTGTTCTGGACTTGCTTTGTAGACCAGGCTGGCCTTGAACTCATCTAAATTAACTTTTTAAATTAATCTTTTTCTTTAGCTTTAAAGTTTCTCCGTCTCTTTGACTTTTCTTGCAAACAAAAGTGTCAGGTTTTCTCTCTAGTTTATTCCACTAGAGTTTAACTGGATTCCTGAAATTGCAGGTAGCATACACCTACAATCTTAGGACTTGGCATCTGAGGAAGAGAGATACCAAATTCAAGGTAAGCATGGATTAGTTAGCAAGACACTGTTTAAAAACCATCTAGAGAAAACTAGGCCATTTTTCTTCATTTGTTGCTTAAAAGACCATATTCCTTTCTACTTTGCTCCTGTGACTAATTGGAGACATATGTCTGCAAGATGTAACATTATGTTAAGTGTTGACAAACTGGCTCGTGAAACAGACAACTGTTTTTGTAAATAAAGCTTTGAATATAGGTTGATGCCTATAGAGTTTTGTTTTCATTTCTTGAACTACATGGAAACATTTAATTGTTGCAATAGAAAGAATATGGGTAGATAGGCTTTGGGATTAAAAATATTAACTCTGGCCCTTCAGGAAAAGTTTATCAATCCATACTGTATGTTTCTTTTTCCTGCATCCTTCCTTCCTTCCTTTCTTTCTTTCTTTTTTTCTTCCTTCCTTCCTTCCTTCCTTCCTTCCTTCCTTCCTTCCTTCCTTTCTTCCTTCCTTCCTTTCTTCCTTCCTTCCTTTCTTCCTTTCTTCCTTCCTTTCTTTCTTTCTTCCTTCCTTTCTTCCTTTCTTTCTTTCTTTCTTCCTTCCTTTCTTTCTTTTCTTTCTCCTTCCTTCCTTCCTTCTTTCCTTCCTTCCTTCCTTCCTTCCTTCCTTCCTTCCTCCCTCCCTCCCTTCCTTTCTTCTTTTCTTCTTTCTTCCCTCCCTCTCCCTCTCTCCTTCTCTTTCTTTGCAGTTTTTCTGAATATTATCTCCTGATTTATACCACAGTTCTTTGTTATAACTTTTAGCTACATCTGATCTATTAATTCAAGAAACATCTTGTTTTTTGTTTGTTTGTTTGTTTGGTGTTGGGGCTTAAACCCAGTGCCTTGTGAATATGAGGCCAGCCCTCTGCGTTTAGCAGACTCCTTATTTATTAGTTTCTTAATTGTGACTATTACAGTCTAGAATTTCCATCCAGTTCCTTTTCAAATCAGTCTCTCTTTATAGATCTTACCTTCCTGATGAAATGTTCAGCATTTCACTTTATCTTTGTGTACAGAAAACACTAGCTCTGAATTCCGTACCCAAAATTTTCAGTATCTGAATTTTTTTCTTCACAGGGTCTCACCAGACAGCCCCGGCTTCCCTTGAACAGTTGACCCTCACTGTGTAACACATGCTGCCCTTGAACAATTTATTTGTACAGTGCTGGGATTACAGGCACAGGCCAACACCCCTGACACGATCTGAAATTGAATGGGCTTGTTTCTTTTGTCTTGCTTGGCCGTTACAAGGACCCTATTCTGCTAGAGTTTTATTTTCAGAAATCACCCGAGCCTTGTCTGAAAACATCTGCCTGTGTAGAACATTTGAGTTTGCTCTGTCACTGCTGGACCTCCTTAACTGAAGTTTCTGCTCAGGATTCTCTGAACGTGCACTGGAGGACACTTGTTTCCTATTCACTTTCTCTCACAGCCTCTTCTCACTGACCTCACCTAGGAAGCTCCACCATCTCCTGCTGCCCTGCCCTCAGTGACTGCAGTGTGGCTCTGGGAGTTTTAGAGTTCTCCAAGCATTCCAGCACACAGACAGGCTTCAAATGTTCTGCTCTAGAGTGAAACCCTTTGATACCTCAACTCTATATGTCGTATTGATCATACTCTCCCCTTGTAGGCCCCTGGATCTGTTTTGTCCAGTGAAGCCACCAAATGTCAAAGCTCCAGTTTGCAGCTGCTATTCCTTATCAGGATAAACTTAACTTCTTGCCTCTCATAAGACCTAAGGTTTTGGCATGAATAGGTTTTATTTCTCCCATTTCCCTGTGGACTTTCATTGTTCCTGCTAAGAAATTTTACTGCCACAATTGCTTTTAGACTTCCTCTTTCCACCCCAATCCCACACAATGCCATTTTGGTTGGATATGGCCTTAGATTTCTTCTCTTCCCTAATTTTCAGAGCAACTGTTGCTGTGCTAGTGTCTAGAGCCATGGTTCGCAACCTTCCTCATGCTGTGACCCTTTAATACAGCTCCTCCTGTGGTGGTGACCCTAACCATAAGATTATTTTTATTGTTACTTCACAACTGTAACTTTGCTAATGCTATGAAACGTAATGTAAATATCTGATATGTGACCCCTGTGAAAGAGCCATTCAACCCCCGAGGAGGTCAAGACCCATTGGTCTCTTTGGTCAAGAGACCCATTGGTCAAGAACCAGTGGTCTCTATCTTCCACCTTTACTGAGTTTCTTATTTTGATTAAATATTGATTTCCAGAAGAAAATACTATGTCTCACTGTTTAATTTACCTATTTATACAAGTTCTGAGCCTGGGCCTATGGGGCAGCACCATCACTTATTTCTCTACAGCTTGTAGGTTTGAAGGTCTTCTATCCTGTGTCATCTGTCTCCTCTGGATATCTTTCTCCTTCCTGGTATTCATCTTTTCTCTTCTGTGCCAGAGATTTTCCTCAGTGACTGGGGGAACCTTGACCCTCTGACTAAGAGTGAGTCTTTAAAAGATGGTTCTGAGACTGTGTGTGTGGTTAGAACTCGATGACCTGTGGATTCCATTTAAGTGGTGTATGAGCTGGATGAAGGCTGGAAAAAGAAAGAGGCTGGAAGCCTTCTCTTTAGAATCATTTAGTTTGTCAGAAAAAGAATTTTCTGCCAGGTGTGGTGGCACATGCATTTAATCCCAGCACTTGGAGGCAGAAGTAAGTGCTTCTCTGTGAGTTCAAGGCCAGCCTGGTCTATATAGTAAACTAGGGCTACATAGTCAAGACCAAGTCTCAGACAAGACAAAACAAACAAAGAAACTTCTAACATTCTTTATATGCAGGTAGCATAGAGAGGCTGGCTTAAGGAAACAGACTGCTGTGTCAGTTAGCTTCTTTTGTGACACAAGCCAGGGTTATCTGGCAAGAGGTAACCTAAGTTGAGAGACTGCCTCCATCAGATTGGCTTGTATGCAAGCTTGTCATCTCTTGAGAATGATTGATGTGGGTGGTGCCGCTTCTGGGCAAGTGGTTTTGAATCACACATATCTGCGCATGCATACATGCATGCGCGCATGTGTGTGCGTGCGCGGCCACACACACACACACATACACACACACACACACACATACACACACACACCTCAAGTTGAGTTGAGTAAGCCAATAAGCAAATTCCCCCATGGCTTCTGTTTCAGTTCCTGTCTCCAGGTTTCTGCCTGAGTTCTTTCTTTAACTTCCCTTCACTTGCTGTCAAATTGTGATGAGGATATGTGAGCCAAATAAACTCTTTCCTCCCCAAAGCGGTTTTGGTCATAGTGTTCTATTGCAATCAAAGAAAACAAGTTGGGACAACCATGTAGCGCAATGATTTCTTTTGCAAACTTTATCTACCGTCCCTGGGCTGCCACCATCTGAGTAACCCTGAGTCTAAGCTGTTTCCAAACAAATTGTGAGGAAAAGAACTCTTTAATTACTGGCCTAACCACACATCCTGCGTCCACATGCCTCCAGCAACAACTATTGTTAGCTGCTACCCTTGACCCAGCCTCACCTCAGACTCGCTGACTCCAAACCCAAGAAGCTCAGTGCCTCAGCTCTTCCTCCACAGTGATTTTTTTTTCTGTATGACTCACATCATTACCTCCTCTGCCCTGCCAATCACTCACCTGTCCTCCGTCTAGTCCTGTCTCCCAAGATTGTGGTGAATTCTCTGTCAGCCTGTTTTCTTTCTTCACTTTGTCTTTTGTGAGTCTCTAATTTCTTTTTGTTGTATTATAGTTCGTTTTCTTTGAAATGGGGCCTCTGGTAAGAGAAGAGACAAAACCCCCTGTCTTAAAATGTATCCTTATTCACTTTAGACTTGTCTGTTACAAACAATTCTCTTGGGTTGTGTTAAGATTGACTTAGATTTGCAGATTAATTTAAGAATTGTCAAATCAGCTGGGTGGTGGTGGCACATGCCTTTAATCCCAGCGCTCAGGGAGGCAGAGACAGGCATATCACAGTGAGTTTGAGACCATCCTGGTCTTAAACCAGAAACTCTGTTTTGAACCCCTCCACCACACCAAAAAAAAAAAAAAAAAAAAAAAAAAAAAAGTTGTCAAGTCAGTGGTTGCCCTGTGTTCTTGATTCAAGGGCATTGGGAAATCTTTTAATTTCTTCTGATGACTGTGACCTTCTTTGAGTATTTGCCATTTCTTCATGTTAGACTTGTAAGTAAAATATTCCTCTGCGGATAAGTCAAAGCGATGTAATTTGAACAGAAACTTGTGGGCTTGAAGAATGGCCTAAGCAGTTAGCGCAGATCACAGCTCAAAAGGACACAGAGAAAAGTATGACAGAGGATTAAGAATCCGGAAGATTTGGAAACTCTGCTGCCTTTATAGCAAGATGTGGAAGAACAGAAAAGAAAGAGTGGATGGGAGGGCCTATTTATTGTTATTGATGCTATCATTTTGTTTTATTTTTAGTTTCCTAACATCTCAGAGTAAGGGAAACCACTTTTATCCTTCTCACACACATACCTTAACCCAGCGGTGCCAAAATTCCAGAAAACTCTAAAAGATTCAAGGCAGAAAAGTAGATTAGCCATGCCTTGCTCCACCCTCACTGCATTGTAGGATTAGCAACAATATAAGCAGCAAGTGAGAGATGCAAAGGCGTATTGCTTAGAACAGGCTTCATGTGCCTCACCTGCCTTGAGTACCTGGAAAAGAACACCTGGGGTCATCACGTTCCGTGTGCGTGTGTGTGTGTGTGTGTGTGTGTGTGTGCTGTCACTGGCCACTATACAGGCACCTCAAATTAGCAGCAGGTGGCTCCTCTGCCTTCCCAGCTGTTTTGATGTCTTCAGACTTCCCTGCTCTCCATTTTAGAGAAGGTCATCTTCCCTAACTCTCCCCAAACCTCTGATTGTCCCTGTGGTGCAAAAAGTGGGACATGGAAAGCATGACCTTGAGGTCCCCGTCCCACTGGAGTAAAGGAGGAGGGAGAATCTAGAGGACCGGGCTGTTGGCTTTGAGGTTACTTGAGTTCCAATCTCAGATTCCTAACTTTTTCTTTAAAGGTGTGAGCAACAGAAAAGAAAAATGTTGCCATTTCAAGATATTCTGGCAATTTCTAAGTGCTCTCTCTACAAGAGTACACTCTAACTCCTGTTAGAGCATTAGGCAAATCAGGTAATGATGTAGCTGATAGGCATGTGTGTATTCCTATATTTGTGCCAGGAATGTTTCATTTGCTTCAGAGGAACACCTCAAAACCAAATGAGGAAAGGGAAAGCGTTAACAAGGACAGTGTGATGACAGGTCTGGTGGCCTACACCTGTAATCCAAGCATTAGGAAGGTGGCATTAGGAGGGTCTTGAATTCAAATGTCTGCCTCATCTACATACTGAGTTTGAGGGCAACTTCAGCACCATAAGACCAACCAAAAACTAAAAAAGAAAAACTTTCAAAAGATTAAAATTTTCTCTCTCTCTTCCTGTGTGCATATGTGTTTTCATGCATGTGTGCCCGTGTGTGTGTTTGTGGGCGTGCCTGGCAGGTGTGAAATGAAGATTGCCACTTGCTGTCAAGCATTTTAATGACAACTGATAATCCGTCCTTGCTTAAACTGCTGCCCCTCCCCTCCTTTGCCGTCTTTCTAGGGAACTGGGTTGTTGCCTATCCTCATAGGCCTCTGGTTCCTCACAAAGCATGAAGACCAGGGTCATTTTCCTGACACATTAGGAACCCATCCGTTCATTCAGTCTCCTTGGGAAGGGAACTGGAGTCTTCCTCTGTGTCCCGCTTCCTAGCGCCTCATCCTATAAGGGAATGGCACTATCCCTGCCTACGTGACAAGCATGTTGTGTGTGGATGTATTCAAATTTCCTTAACAGTATTTAAAAAAAATCCAGAGGTCCTGAATTAACTTGGAATTCAAACTCAAACTCAATGTGACTTCCCTTTCCTGCCATGCTGAGCAGTCTCTGCTACTTGGAGGTGGGTGGCCCTGTAGTCTCTTTCTCTGTCATCTCTCTTCCTTCTCCTTCCTGGTGCTGCAGAGTGAACCCCGGTCTTGCATATGCAAAGCAAGGGCTCTAGCACTGAGCTACAGTAGCTACAGTTAGCTGTAATTAGCCGGAGCCTAACCCTTCGTATACTAAGATCTTTGCACACGGTCATTGTTTAATCCTCATGGTAATCCTATGTTAGTTCCACATAACAGGAGAGAAAACTGGGGACTTCGATTGGTTAATAAATTACTAAACTTCACAGCAAATGAATAAGAGAGCTGGAATCTGACCCCAGAAAATCCATATCTCCCACAAGCCAAGGTTTTTGGCCATATTGGCCATAAATCAGTTTTGCTGACCCATTCTGGATTGAAAGTGTTTAGTATTGAGCTGGCATTCCTCACTTCTTTGATGATGTAAGTAGAAGGCCATTCTGAGGCTTGGCCTCTAAGATCATACTTCTTTGTACCCAGTAACCCAGACAAACGACACTGATATTAGTGCCTATGGAGTAAGGCTGACAGTGGAAAAGAACTGTGTGGAATTAGGAACCTCAGGTCACTTCTGACTTTTTCAAACGGTCAGTCTATTGTCTGATGAGCCCCTGGCATTTTCCTTATGTTGACTCCTTTAATGGTCCCAGAAATCCTTTAAAGTATATTTATCTCTGTTTTGTCTTCATGAGGAAGCAGGCTGATTCGCCAGCTGAAAATCAGACACTAGTTCAGGTGGTAGAGCCAGGCCCAGGTCCTTTTCTAACGCACAGCTCTGCAGGCTGATTCTGGGAGCTAAGTGGAGCCTGACATCCAAGAGGTGAGGAAGCAGGGTTACATCAAGCGGCAGGCTGAAATTACGTAAAATTTGACAGGAAACGCGAGTCAAAAGGGGAAGATGCTCAGGTCTGACGTAGAGTGATAATCAGCTTGGGAAAGCTGAGTCATGCCCTGCGGCTCTCATTCATTCTTGTCACAACCACCAGGGTCTGCCAGCTTGAGCTAGTTTACTGCAGCTTTCAAGAGAATTGCCAGTGATTTGCCTAATTGGAGAGTGCAGTTGTTGGGGAGCCCAGCCAGAAGCACCAGATGAAGGGTAGCTGGACAAGCTGGAGAGTACTGGATTGAATGGAAATGCTCTTCGGGCTCCTAGGGGTAGCATGATAGAAGCCTGCTGGTAGTCTATGGTGGAATCAAAGGAAAAAAAATAGTAATTGAGGCTTGTCAGTCTCTACTGCTCACTAGGGACTCAGGGCTCAGGAGCCCAGTGGAACCACCCAGAAGCCTTTTGGGATGACTACATCCTGGAAACAGTAGACATTGGTCTGGGAAGGCAGGAAGGAGTGTTAATGGGCACCGACACCCTGAGATGGGTTTCACCCTGAGATGTGTTTCACTGCTATGTTATTCAGAGATAGATGCAGAAATATTTGAAGTGGCTCAAAGGCATTCATTTTCATGTTCTGATTTTTCTCTGTGGGAAACTGCTTTCAATAGGCTCCTTTCAATTCGGATCAAATCACATTCTTTTCACCTGCTGCAAGTGTTTATTTGTCATTAGTCTTTTAAAGTGTTAGACAACTGTTGAACGCTTGCTGAGCTGCTGATTCTCCCAGTCTAGGCATTTGAGATTAATTTCTAGCTACTGGCCCAAAACTACTGAGGAAAACAAGAGTCAACGTTGTTGCTCAGATTAAAAACATTTTTTTTTTTAAAATAACTTTTTTCTGAGAAGCCTAGCTGTGAGCTTACAGGTGAAGGTGAGCTGGGAGGGAGTCTTTCCTTGAGGAAACTGGAATTGCAGAAGGCTGGTGTGGTCCATGACTCTGGAGAGGGTGGGGGTGAACTGACCATTAATGAATATTCAAAGGTACCAGGAAGGAAGAGGAAAGCATTGTAGGCAGAGGGGTGTGTGTGTGTGGACAAAGAGGTTTAGACACAATAGAGCTTACATCTGCTTGGAGGCTGAACAGAGGGATCTTGTTAGGAGGTTGTGTAAGCACCCTTTCTTTTCTCCATCCACATGACACCCTACGTGATCGTGTTTCACTTTATGTCTATATGATTCCTGGACGTAGAACTCTCTAAAAAGACCTTTAATTATGTGTCTTTCTTGGTTTTCCCTATTGGTAGGGTGGAACCTTGGTTCACCCAGGCAATTAAGCCATATTTTCACCTCTAACCTATCAAAAGAGATATCAACCTTCCACAGAGATAATCTCAGATCTGTCCAAGTTTCTTTTACTTCTATTACTGCCACAGAGATTCAAGGTTTCCAACTCTGCTTGTCCTTCCATCAGAGCCCTGAATCCAATCCTTCCGTATGCAGCTCCCTCTTCTAACCCTGTCCCTAGCCTGTAGTCAGAATGTTACCAACAAGGCATCGGCTCACTCCCATACTTAAAATCCTTGGATGGCTTCTCAGGTTCTGAACATAGAATCTCATTCAGTTCCTTACTAGAGTCTATGTAGACCTGCTTTGTGGGCACCTCTAATGCCTATCATCAATGTAATTTCTTATGTTAGCTACTTCTGCATGATTCTTTGGTGGGAATCATCTCCCCCATGCACACACATGCACACTGTGAGTGGACTGATACCACCACCCCTTCCCTTTTGGGGAATGTGGACTGTGTAACACCCTACCCTCGAAATTCTCAAAGTAGTCACACACAGTCTAGCGTCTGGAATTCCTCTCCACACAAATGAAGCATTCCCAGCACCTCAGCCTCAGCCTCACGCAAAAACCCCTACCCACTTCTCCAAGGTTTATATAGCCCCTATTCCCCCCCAGTAAAGAGAGCTGTATCACTGGAAGAGCTGTGTCACTAAAGGGGCTGTAACACTAGAAGAGCTGCGTCAGAGGAGGTTTGCTCCCTCTGGGCATTCACCAACAGGCTGGAATCCTGCAAACCCACCCTTGGAGGAGTGAACAAAATGTGAGTTACAAAGGAGGTAACCAGTTGCTGCTTAGGAATTAAGAGTCAATAAGAGATTCCATCTTTTTTGGGGGGAGGGAGTTGTTGCCAGCTAATGAGAAAAGGGCTTGAAGCCATGAACAAGAGAAGCCATTCACTATGGAGCTAGGTAGCAACTGCATATCCTAACTGGCCTCTAACATTCTGCACAATCTGGCACGATCCCCACTCTTTGTAGGAATTCAGAGGTTCCATAGAAGACAACTAAGAGTCACACAGACATCTCAAAAATTTTTTTTTAAAAAGTGATGATAGTTTCAAGTTTTGAAGTATAAGGCTTTACAGTTTTGCTGCAGCTCTTAATGTGTGTTTTAGTTCTTGCGTTATTTTATTTTCTGAGACAGGGTCTCATGTAACAGAGGATGGCCCATTCCTCCTGTTTCTACCTCCCAAGTGCTGGAATTAAGGTGTGTGCCATCACTCCTGGCTTGATGGGACTCAAGGGGTTTGGAGGGTTCATGGAGAAACTTCAGGGAGGGGGCATGCTTTGACAAGGGGCAAGGCTAGGACAGCTCAGCCCACTGCATGCTTGTGCTCTTAAGTAATGTCACTGAGGCAGTAGAGATGGCTCAGTGGTCTAGGGGGCAAGCATACTGCTTTTGCAGGAGAGCTGAGTTCGTTGCCAGCGCTCATACCACCTGCCTGTAACTCCTGCTCCAGGGGGTCTGACAACCTTTTGGGGCTTCAATGAGCACATTCACACACACACACACACACACACACACACACACACACACACACACACACATATTCTCACACACACACACATACACACACAACTAAAAATAAACAAATAAAAATAAATAGTCCCTAAGACGGTGTCATACCCAAGAGTATCCACCACTCCCACAGAATCCAGAACCAGGTCTGGGTTTCAAAAGGACCCAGCAGAGGCTGCGCTGAAGACAAATCAGCAAGTGGGATATGTAACTTGGTGCAGGAGGATTCTCCTTAAGATCTTTGTTCTGCCAAATTGATCCACCCATCTTCTGTTTGCTTTGTAAGGAGGTACACATGTAGCCCAGGCTGGTGGGTTCTCCTTTACTGACGCATCCTCTGGCAGGTCCTCCTCTGTGCTCTCATGTAACTCTGCTTTTCATCAGAGTGTCTCTTCTGTGCTTGAAATGCCCCGTCATGTCTCTCCTCACCACTCAGCTCTTACAGAAGTGATCATTTTCAAAGATAAGCCTTTCTTAGCCTTAGTTTCCTCCTCTGTAAAGTGGGGGTAATAACAGACCTTGAAAAGTTTGTTGTAAGAATTAATGAAGACAGGGTATAACCTGATAACTGGGATACAGTGCTCAATGAATACAAGCCATGCTTGTGCTTACTTGTGTCTCCTCCAACAACATCGAGTCAAAGTGCTCATAGCTCAGTATGTACTCAAAGGAAAATGTGTGTGGGCATGCAAGAGCAGAGAAAGAATATATCTCAAGGGAACATATACCAATAACATATTGTATGTATTATATATTATAATATATATTGCTAAAATATAATCTATCTATACATACATATTATAATCTATCTATATATGCATATATATATGTTTATATATAAACATATATATATATCTCCTAGCACTTGGGATGTGGGGCAAGAAGATCAGGAGACCAAGGCTACTCTTAATTGTATAGCAAATTTGAGGGCAGCCTGTGCTGCCTGAAATCCTGTCTGAAAAGAACAAAACAAAATTTTAAGATAAAAATAAATAACGACATCAAAACTCTGTTAAAACAGCCCGATAAATGCAGAGGGACATGGTAAGCTGGCAAGGTATGTAACAACTCCCTATCAGCAGTTGGTTCATTGGTTGTAGAAGGATGAGTTATCCTGGAAAATGAAGCAGAGAGGAGCAGGAGGCTCTGAAGTGGTCTCCCTGTATGCCAGTAGCCCAATAAAGGGAGGGAGGAGGGAGAGGGTTCAAGAGGATGCCTCCATGCTCAGACCTACCTTCTTAGGAAACGTGAACATGAAAGCTATTTCCTTCAGGAGTTGGAATTTTACTAGTTTGGGGATCTGTGGTCCAAAGAATCTGTTTTCTTTTTTTTCTCCCTTTCCTCTCTTTTCTTTTTGCAGGAGAATGGGAGGTGGCCCACACATCTGCAGACCTTTTCTTTGTAAACCGGTTCTCTATGACAACCGTGGCATGTTGTCATAGAGCTGGGGTAGGAGACAGCTGAGTAAGGAATTAATCAAACCCTTTTATGCCTATTTCATCATCTGAAAAAAGGTCTTTACACAAAGCACTCCTAAATGAGCAGTGAATAAATATTCATAGATAGATTTTTCCCCCCTGACAAGCCGGAAGGACAGCACTCCCACAGCTGTTACTGCTTGATGGTAGGGGTGGACTGTCTTCAGCCTTTGTGCTTTATTACAGAGGGAAATGAATCAGCTCTGACACTGAAGACAGAATTTCCTTGTGTCGGTGATAGACTTGTCAAAGTCCATGGGGACTTTGGAGAGAGAGAATGAAGATTTCTCATGGTCCTGCTTGTCTGCCGTGTGTGGAACAGGCTCACCCGTGTACCACCATGAGCCTCTGGATCGCCCTCTCTGGCCTACGTGACTCAGTTTCTCATAACTTACTTTTTGATCCATTATCTTGCTAGAAACACAGTTTCCAGCATTCTGCCACGCATGCCCTTCAATACCAATAACTCCAACTGAAGAAGAGTCTACTGTTTGTGAAAGGCCTCCACGTGCATTATCTGTTTCCTTGCAAGGAAGGCAGGGTGAAGATCACGAAGCCCACTGCGCTGTGGCAGGGTGTGTGGTTGTCAGAGGTAGAGAGGATGGATGAGAGAATGACGGAGGGTTAGACTTTTCAATAGGTGCTTTTTATATCACTTGCGGTTTGAACTGTGTTCATGAATGAAAGGCTTCAATTCAGTCTAATCAGGTTGTTACTGCCAGGGCAGCCAGCTCCACCATGGGAGCTTCCAAGAGATATGCGCATTAGACTGGAACTCATTGTCCGTCCAGAGGGAACAAGCCACCCTAAATGGAGAGGGAAAATTGAGGGACTGCCCTGAGGCAAGACAGGACAAAGTGACTGCTTAGCAGATGAAGAACTCCCCCCCATCTTCCCCCCCCCGCCCCACCAACGTTGTTTTCAATGACTTTTGGAGTTTGTGGAAATCAGGCCCTTGCCCTGCCCCCCATCCACGGAACTGAGCGATGCCTGTCTAAAATTAAGTGCACACTCTACTGCTGGACTTGACCTCAACCAGCAGGAGGCCTGGAGTGACTTGGCTTCTAGAAGTGAAATCTTGGCACCGAGCGCTTCACCTCACTATCAGGATATGGAGACCTTAAACCACCCAAGGGCAGTGAGCCATTCCCACTCAGCAGCTATCTGACAGGTCAGAGTCTATTCAAAAGAGGCTAAACTTCCTCCTGCACTCAGCCATCCTTTTCTCACAGCCTCACCCTTTCCCAGCTACATATCCCTTTGATGTTTGCATAGTCAGTTTCAGAAATATTGTGTGTGTATATATATATATATATTTCATGTGGCGTAATAGAAGGGATACCTGTCTCCACCAGCCAAGCTGACAGGAAGCCTTGGTTGTTACTGCTTCCCATGTTCTACTCCACTTCATCATTGCTAGAATGATGAATTTTACCATGTCGTTAGAGCTCATAGAATGGCAAATTTGGGATGGAGTTGCCTCTTCCCACTGCAATTAACTTAATCTGGAAGCTCCCTCAGAAATGTGTCTTGAAGCTATGGTGTTTATAAATGTAATCAAGTTGACAGTGAAGATTAACCGTTGTCAGACCTTGACTCAGCAGCCTGTGCCCTTGCACTGAACGTGTCTCTTGTTCCTGTGGGTACAGCCCCTCAACTTTCAACAACCCCCCTCTCTATCCCATAAAACCCAAGACCCCCATGCCACATGCACACAGTCTCTACTTCAGCAGAAAGAGTGCAGCTCTGAAGTTGTACTTTTAAACAATTCTGCTTCTGGAGAAGCCTGTCTGCCTTTATTTCCACATCGCCTCTATCAACCCCCATGTACCAGTATAAAGTTGACAAGGAAATTAACCAAAATACATGCCTGATACATTAACTGTGTTCCTCCAACATTTTAGAAAAGAAATAGTCCCATGTTAATATATGTTCAATTACATTCTCTAAAAATTTCTCAGCTACGACTGATTGAAGACGAATTGGCTCACACCAAAACCTGAAGAATTTGCTTGCACATCAATTGGATTTGTTTTTCTTGAAGAATGGCATCATTTCAGTTAATGTATTAGTTTAAAACTAGCTCAGCAATTTATACTTCATATTCCTAATTGATTATTTCTGCTTTGCTAAAGGGCCAAAGTGAGTTCATTTATAGTCTATGCTGTCTTGTGGAAAGTAAGTAGTTCCCTTGAAGATTCTTTGATGTCTCTAAGTATCTGCTTTATTAACTCCCCCAGAAGGGTGCAGGAACCTTGATGTTCTATCTAAGAAAGCTTTAGAACTAGGAGCACTACATTACCCTCCTTTTCAGGTAAGAACCTTTGTTGCTATTTGATTTGAGGACATCCTACCCCTACATCTTTTTGAGGCAAGCTGACAACACTTGCCTTTAGGAATTCAGCTCCAATTTTTTCTCTAAGGAGAGTGAGGAGGAAAGCTTATTTTGGTTTAGGGTCTTCATTTGCTTGCCCTTAAACAGAGGGAAAAATTAGGTTGTAGGCAAAATTGGTTGGGACTTCCTACTCCATCTGGGAGAAAGAGATCAGGTGGAATGGTCCTCAGCTTGTCACTGGCTAAACCCAGACAGGCAGAATGGGTACAAAGGGAAATGATGATCACCAAAGGCTTAGGTTGGAGGTTCTAGGCTCCAGTGACTGTGAGGACTAGTGAGGTCATTGAAATAGTGTGGAGTGGACTGGCAGCCAATTAGAGAAATTACCTAAAACCTTAAGATCTTTAGAGTGTCAGTTAGCTGTCTGTCACAGTGACAAACATTCAGTCAACGTAAGTGGAAGAAAGGTTTGTTCTGTCCTACAGATTGAGAGGCATCAGTCTACAGCTGCTTGGCCATACTGCTTTGAGCCTGCAGTTACTGCTCAGGACATTAAGGTTAGAGAATGGAGCAGAGCAGACTGTTGTGGCAGCCAGGAAGCAAAGAGAGACAAAGAGAGAATGGAGAGCCCCAGCCCCCTTCAAGAGCCTACCCAGCATGGGTCTTGTCTAATCATTCAGAGGCCAAAGGAGAAGGAAATTCCTTCAAGACAGCAATCTAAGAACTCAATGTTTGAGTTTCTATTCTGTGGACATAAGACTCAAAGGTCAGCTCTTACCTGACATGCTAGCCTGCCAGATTCTTTATACTCAAGGACCATCCTTCAGAGAGAGAAAAATATAGCTCATGAGTTTGAATCTTTCTAAAAAGAAAAATAGTTTTAATGGTTTTTACTTTGGTTCTTCGAGAGGCCTTCATTTTTATTTAATCACAGTATTCCCTTGTTTTAATATTTAAGGTGGAAGGGGAATGAAGAAGGTTCAACTTTTTGTTGACTTCATTTACATCACAGTTTTGAATCCTATCAGGTATATATTTAGAAGCTCGTATCTAATGGAGCTTTATGAAGACAAGGTAATTTCCTGAGCCCAGGCTATTTCTATCTTGCTAATTTCAAAGAGCTCACCAGCCAAGGCAAGAAGGAACAAATAACAAAGGTGAAAAGAAAGGCCTGTTACGTAGGAGGCAGTTTTGCACAGAACATGTGATTTAGGTGGCAGGAGGTATGGATGTGAATCATGAAATTGTACAGCAATTTTTCCCCTAGGAAAAAAAGGTTCAATGACATAGACCAACCTATCATTGAAAGTGACATAACTGCTGGTTAATTATTGAGCCACAGAGAGTGCAATTGATTTTGACTTTTTCTTTCAAAAGCAGCTTATTTCTGAGGATAGATTTCTCCCAGCTTTCCAGTGCATTCAACATTACAGAAAATGTGATGATTCATGTAATTGAGCAAAAATATGTGTTATTATATAAGAGTATGAAAATGATTTAACTATCACTTGGGTGCCTCCCATTTCTGAGTTCATTATGCAAGATGTAAAAGACAGTGAAGTTTTTATTCTCTTAATAGTAAAAACTATCCTTTGGCTGAAACAGTTTCAGTTAAATGATTTGTATGAAGAACTTAGTATCAAAATGATAATGCCCCATTTCTAGAGATTTTCTTTGGAGGATGCTGAGCACTAGGTGGTACCAAGAGCACCAATAAAGGGATCTAATAGAGCAAGTGTGTTACTGTGTCAGATGCACTGAGCTGCAGGGCCATAGTGAGTGCATCGGGGGCTCTGGAAGGTATCCTCTGCCATCTCATTCAGTTTTCTCTCCTAGGCAGTTGTGGAATGAAGTAGAATAGTGTTTGTAGCTGTACTTTTTGATACTTTATTGAGTTCCTTTTCCTACCTCCCTACGCTACCCCTATCTCTACCACCCCTACAACACTAGGTAGGAGGAAAAGAAGTTTAGAAGTTGGTATCATTAGACTATTTCCTGCTGATTAGGGGCATTAGAGTTCCTTGGGAGCAAATTTGATCTTTGTAGTCAGGCTATTTCCACAGGAACCAGCAACCAGCAATCCAGCAAACAGCAACATCAGCAGGAACAAACAGTAACACAGGGAACAAGAGCCACTGCCTGCTCCAGAGCTGCAGCTGCTCTGCCTCTTGTGGCCTTAGCATTTATATACCCTCAGAATAGTCTCCCAGAATTTCAAACATAAGCTATCCACAGCTGGCAAAATCACACCTCTCCTAGAGCACGAGGCAAAGCATAGTCATCTTCTGTGGACAATCTGAAGCAGTCACATAAAAAAACCCACACCTGGGATTTAAACAAAAACACATTCACATAACATCTGTGTTTTTAGAGAAACCAAAAATTCTCACTACGGTGGTTCTTACCCTGCCTGGATATTCCCAGGAACATTTAAAGCATGTATAGGTATTGGAAGCCAAACACCAAAATTCCTGTTTAATGTGTTGGGGCTATGGCTTAGAAATCAGGGTTGGTTCTAATACGCAGCCAAGGCGGGGGCAAGAAATCAAACTACTCTCTTGGAGAACTGAATAACTCATGGATTACAGAATGTCAGAGTATGATTCAGAGACAACAATCTATTCCAAACCACATATCATATCAACAACAGAATTGCAATTAGAACCCATCCTGATCTTGTTGAATGTTTGCCTAGTTTTTGTTATTATTGTTTTGTATTTAATGATGCCCCACCATACAAACTTTGGTTGATTGGCTAGGGAGAAATTAAAAGACTTAAAAGGGTTTTTGAGAGTTGTCAAAATATTGTAGACATAGCTTCCTACTTTCTTTATATGGGACCAGGCATAATGGCTTCACCCAAACTATTGTGGGGTTGTTGAGTAGGTTGTTGAGTACGTAGAGTTAGACTGAGCCAGTTCTCCTAGAACACCTGTTTTGAGCTTTATATCTGAAGTTACAACACTTCCCACTGTAGGCAGGAATCCACAGGATCATTAAAATTCTGTGTGAGAATCCTACCCTTTCAGAGTTTCTTTGTTCTCAGAGTTTCTTTGTACACATATCACATGGCCTTTGCTGTGAGGAAGCTGGAGAGCCAGAGTCAAACCCCAGTCCACAAGCGGGAAGTAGCATCTGCTATGGAGAAAGCGCATGAGGATGCAGGCATCTTGAGCTGCCTTCGATCAACATCTGACAAACGTGAAGGAGAAGATACCACAGGGGACTTCCTTAGCTTGCCTGGCATCTCTTCAAAAATCACCTTTTCTCATTCCTGGGTTGTATGCAGGTGAGCAGTTTTACATTACACTTAGGACTGGAAACGTAGTTGTTGGCTATATCCCTGAATTAAATGGTAGGACCCTATTGCTGAAGAAATTATATGCTTCAGCTGCCAGATTTGGAGAAATAAAGCTAGAACATGTCCCAAAGGGTCCCCTCTGTGTGAGCTAGCTCCTGTAAAGCCAGAAGTTTCTACAAAGGTTGTTGGGGAGAGTTGGACCCCAAATCTTACTTACCTGTAAGTAATCCTGCATGCTTTACAATGGCCGTTCCAAGCAAAATGTGCCAGTCAGTGCAATAGTGGCTCAAATAATTATAGATAGAATCAACCTTCTGCTTTGACTTCAGGTCAGCTCTGCAGGGGGAAAGTCATATCTGGTATGGGGAATTTAGACAAAGGCCGGTGAGCACATAAGTCACAAGCTCCAACAGAGAAGCAACTGCTTCTGAGGCTCCAGGTAATGTGCTCCCTCACAACAGTGTTTGCAGTCATAGTTTCCTACTGCAATCCATGCCCATTTGCATTTTTCCATTTTCTGTTTTTTTTTTTTTAATTCTGTTCCTCATTGTGTTTTGAGTAGGAGAAATGACTCCAAGACTTTTCCCAGTAGTTTCAGAGACAGAGTTATGATGAAAGGGCACAAGAGTTCAGAATAATCAGTTTTATCACCCACTTTAAGGCTCAAGAACCTTTGCAGAAGAAGGTGGTGGTGGAAAGAATGAGTCAGAGGAAGAGGTGGAAATGCACATCCTTTGAGCCAAACAACTGCCATCTTGAGGTATTCAGCTATGCTTGCTTGCAAACAGTCCTCACAGCTGAACTTGCTGATTGTTTGTACCCAATAAAAGAAGGGTGGGGAGTGTCATGGGATCCTCACTGAGCATCTAGCTACTCCCTACCATCTGTCATGTCCAACTTTGCCTTAATTGCACAGGCCATTGTGGAGAGGCTAGAGAATATAAACTGTGGAAGACTGGAGGATGAGTGTTCCATGTATGCAACTATGGGGAATCCCTCAAGCCCTTCTGAGTAAAGACTTTCCAGGTATGTTTTTTTTTCTCTGTAGGTAGTCCCTCACCTAGTCTCTGTAAGGATGTCCAAGACTCATCAGATCCCTAGAGGAGTGCTTCTCAACCTTCCTAATGCTGCAACCTTTTAATATGTACAGTTGTAGTGATCCCAATCAGTAAGTTATTTTTGTTGCTACTCCATAACTGTAACACTGTTATGAATCATAATGTAAATATTTTTTGAAGATAGAAGTTTTACAAGGGGGTCACGACCCATGGGTTGAGAACCCTTTGGTGGTTTCCTATTTCCATTTCTCATTAGGTCCTTCGGAAGATGGGTAGACATTGTTTATGTAGGAGGGAATTTTTATCAACAAGGCCCTAAGACTTCCTGGTACCAGGAAGAAGAAAGAGGTTTCATTCTGTGGAATGATCCAGAACTTTATTATCTAGAGGTTAGAGAGGGTATCAGGGGAGCCACTGCCTTGCCAGAAGTTCTCTGGGTGTCTCTGAAGACTCTGGCTTTCCCGGTTACATGACACATAACCTTCAGCCCCCAGTCTTTTCCTTTGGCTCGTTTGAGTTGGGTATTTTGCCCTCCAACAAGAGTCCCAGGACTTAGAGCCTTGGCTTAAACAATTTGGTGCTTGGGAAATGTGCCCTTCAAGAATATCAAGCCATATTGAGGTTCATTGCAAACAACTCCAACATCTGATAAATCAGATCCATGGGCTATATCACTAGACCTTTTGAGGGCAATGTGAATTCAGGTGCTAGGAGAAAATTACTGGCTGTTGCTAAGTCAATTTCCTTCTCATTGATAGCACCTTATTTTGATCACATTAGCCAATAACCTCACAAGACTTCTTTCTGTTCAATACAAGCAGTTCTTTACTGGTCTGGATGCTACAGAGAGAACCAAATTTGTTTCTAATCTTGTCAGGCATACATTTGGGAAGTAGCTTAATTTGTACTTGTGACTTCAGCCAGTTTCTTCCTGTCTATAAGTCTATATTGCAAACTGCTCTGTATTCATCATATTAGAACTCTGTTGTCTTTTTAGTATGGTATTCCCATGAAAGACTGGCTCCAGGCCTGTTGCAAACCAGGATACCAAAATATGAGCTGTTCAAGTCCCTTAGATAAAATGGCACAGAGTTTGTATATAACTGGTGATTTCTTCCTTAATACTTTAAATGATCTCTAGATCACTTTCAATATATGTGTCTTGTAAACAGTCATATTTAGTATGACTGCAGTATATTCTGCCTAGGGAATAGTGTCAAGAGAAAGTGTGTGTGTTCAGTTTTTATGTTTAGTTTTGTGGATTTTGAGATGGGGTCTTGCTGTGTAGGTAGCCTTGGCTGGCCTGGCCTGGAACTCAGTACGTAGACCAAGGATAGCCTGGGACTTGGAATGTCCCTTCTGCCACCGCCTTACATGCTGTCTGATGAAGGGTCAGTACTACGACATCTGGCTTAGCTGACAGACATCAACAACAGCAACAACTGTTCCATGGATGGTGGAATGCAGAGATAGGTCCAAGGAGAGCCCCTGAGGGCCCACTTGCTTGACTGGGATTTAGAATTGTGCTGATTTTATTATGATCCTGTGGGGGAGTGAGAAATCCATCATTGTGACGTAGCCTCCAAAGAGTCTCAATGTCTCTAAATGTCAGGGAGCAGAAAAGCCAAAACTGAAGAAGAAAAAGATACAGTGGAGTGGGAAACAAAACCCAAATAAAAAGGAACAAAGGCTCCTTAAGGATCAGGGTAGAAGGCCCATCCTGGCAGAGAGCATTCTGGAAGTGTGTGCTAAAGGTTTACATTGCCTTCTGCAAAAAGGGGGAGTCTTAATTCCCTTGTAAACTGTTTGAGCTTTCAAAGAGTTGCTGGCTCTTTAGATTATTGAAAACACCCAACTGCTTTACGAACTGGCCGCAAGTGCACCTCAGTAAATTATATATATGGCATGTCACTGTTGCTGCAGGTTCCTATCAAGCCCCAGCTGTATAAACAAAGACTATTAACCTAATGGCTGGATTTAGCAGGCTCTTCAGACTGTTTAAATCCACTGACATTTTGAAAGATTGTGTCTCTAGATTGTTCAAAGATCAGCTCTTGAATATGACAGGGGCTGTTTCTAAATAGCTCTGAAAACAATGTGTGTGTTCTGAGCGTAATCAGGGGAGACCTGGGGCCTGGGGTTTTAGATCCACTCAGAATCATGGAGAAAACATTCAGGGGAGCTAAGAAGAGGAGTCAGGATGGCCTAGGAGACCGGCAGGTCCAAATAGGCTTTCAGGTATGGATGCAAGCTCTTGTATTTTTTTCCAGGGAGAGCACAGTGAAATATGGTTTTTCCTCTTCTCCTGTAATCTGTCAAAGGTAAGCCTTTAGGTGGATGTTTTTGACAGGCCCATTACCTATCTGGGTTGTTATTGACTAGTGGATCCCAGAAAGCACCACCAAGGACCACAGACAATGAGACAAAGAAGGAGAGGCCAGTGGGTGGGGAAGGACCCGGATCAGTCTTTCAGAAACCTCTGAGTCACTGCGGTACTTATTCACCACTCTCTTCATTAGGGCAGAGGTGCTTCTGGGTCTTGGAAACCTAGAGAATCCACCACATGGGCAGGAGTTTCACCAAAGAAGCTGTCTGTTGGCAAGGAAGGACTCTCTGATCCATTCAAGAGAACAGGGTAAGCGGTGTCCAGGTGGGGTGTCAATAAAGTCAGTTTACTCAAATGGTTATTGTTATACAGCTGAAAAGTTAGCTTTGTCGCGATGCATCAGACCTTTTTTCTTCAGCAGGAAGAGTGTCTATTTGACAGATTTTTTTTTCCTTTCTTTCCTGAACAGGACTTAAGTAAATTGATTTGAGTCAGGTTTCCCAGCTGTACCTTCCAATAATATTACTATGATTTATGAACACCAAGGCAATAAAAAAATCAGTTAGATTTCCAGAAAACCTCTGTGACATGAAATATTATAAAGTCATTACAGTCATACTTTACGACTTTTTAATAACCTGAGAAAACACTAATAATATTATAAGTGAAAAAATCAGATTATAAACTGCAGTTACAGTTATATGAGAAGAGCTTTTGTTTGTTTTTGCATAGAAGGGAAGAATTACACCAAGAGGAAAATAAATAGTGCTTACCTGTAGAAAGGGTAGCTACATAAGGGATCACCCTTTCACTTGTTATATTTCTCATTTCTTAAATGTTCTGCATTAAGCATGTGTGACTTCTAAACATTGTTATTGAGTAAGTGCATTTATTTGGGTTTCTCTCTCTATGATCAGACAGAGTGGGAAGCTTGTAGAATGAGCTTCAGGTGTACAGATGTGTCTTCACCTATGTGTACGCCATGACAGAGCAGCTTCCCTATAAACAGACAGTCCTACACTTGCTGAATTGAACACAGGAGGCAGACCACCACTCAATGGCTGTCTTTGCTTCTGGTTCCCCTGGGCAACCTTGCAGTCTGTCTATGCTCAATTCAAAATTAGCTCATGGGCCTGCTTCCTGGAAAACTTGCCACATCACCAGGGACTATCACAGAACTGGATCTGCTCATGAAGGCTCCTGCAGAGGTCTGGGGGAGGCCCTGGCTCACTCCTTCGTTTGGAGGAGACCTCTGGGGAGGTAGCACCTGGGAGAGGTGGCCTATGTGTCTTTGGGTGCTAAGCTGAGGGCTGCATTCTGGTCACAGTTACTTCAGCTTCTGTCTTCAGCTAGCCATCCTACAGTCTTGGGTAGCCAGGGGGCAGGCCATTCTTATCCCATCTGAGAATCAGCACACGGCAGGGAACACGAGAAGAGCCCAAAGAAGAGGGTGTTTTGCACCTTGGTACTCTAAGTTGACAGAGCTCAGGAAGGACAGGGACAGCTTCACCTGAAGACTTGTTACGCCACTGCATCTAAGTCATCAAGATTTTGAACACAAGACACTACATACTTGCTTGTTCTGTCAGTATGGAATGAATTCATTTGAGGAGGGAAATGGTGTGCCAGAAGCAAACACCTCACTAAGCTAAACACTCCACAACTCTCTCTCTCTCTCTCTCTCTCTCACACACACACACACACACACACATACACACACTTCTTAAAGACCTGCTCTCTAATCTCTAACCCTTTAGGACTTGGGCAACTTTGCTTAAGGAATTGGAAAAGGTTGAGTTTGACTTGATTCATTGTGGACGTCAGGATGGGCTGTGTTGTGGTGGTTTTTATACAGTAGTGTGTCATTTGATACCAGGGTGAAAACTCCCTGACAAGAGACCGTATAATAAATGTGGGAGAGAAGAAAACAATAAGCAAGCAATAAAAATGAGGCCACAGGGACACAGTAATAGGATTTCCATGAGGTGATATTTGCAGCCCCTTCTGCCAATATTGACTCACTAAGTATGAGACTGAAGAATAAACCTGATTTGCATTTGAGCCAACCAGGCAAAGTGCTGGGAGTCTCCCTCAGGGAGGTTTTCATGAGCCCTGGGATCCAGCCTGGAAGCCAGTACTGTGTTCTGTAGTCTCTCACTGAGAGACTCCCACACCCGGTCTATATTCATCTCTGATGGCTTACAGCAGCTTTTCCTCCCAGTGGCTTGAGAAATAATGAGTCAAAATCAACTGCAAGTGATGACATATGGCCCTATAAAAACAATCATTCTATTTTAATGTGGGGCTGCAGTGTTTGCTCCCTCCCTCTGTGTTTGCCCTGGAAGGACATCACATAAAGTTCCCTCTCATCCTGAGAGCGTTGACTGACCAGCGCCTTCTGCTACATCAAAGGACAAACGAACATTGCATTGGCTCCTCGTTTTACTGTGGGCATAGTAGTACCCAAAAGCATCACAAACGTTCCGGAAAGAGGACAGAGTTTGGGGAGATGTTTGGGAGGGAGCCCTCTTCATTAAAGAGGAGCCCACAGATGTCTAGAGCAAGGACTATGCCCTCATTCAGCTTAGAAGCTGAAAATTCTCACAGGAAAGGACTGCATGATGATCCTGAGAACATGGGGTCTCTTGTTTGGAGTTCTCAGTTCCTGCAGTAACACTGTTTGGGAAGTTCATGGGACCTTTAGAGGGTGGAGTCTCACTGGAGGAAGTGAGCCACTAGGGTCAGGCCTTGAGGTTTTATACCTCAGACCCCACTTCCTGTCTGATTTTTGCTTCCTGACTGCACACATAATATGACCTGCTGCCTCATGCTCCTGCCTTCATGGTTTCCCCATCAAGGTGGATTTTCTGACTTCTTGACAGTAAGCTAAAATAAACCTTCCTCCCTTAGATAGCTTCTTGTTAATTATCTGATCACAGCAGTGAAGAAAGTGACAAATGCACCATACAAATCCAGGCTGGCTCAGAAGAATGCCTTACACACAAAATTGTTTCTTTGAAGAAACTGGTCTCCTTAATTAGGTTACTCAAACTCTTTTTCTTTCTTTCCTTCTTTCTTTCTTTCTTTCTTTCTTTCTTTCTTTCTTTCTTTTTTATAGAAAAAAAACTTTGCAGAAAAAACAGTTTCCAAATTCAGTAATCCTTCTATATATAAGTAATTTTAAGAATGCTAAGAAACTAGCAGTAGTCCATAAAGTTGGGAGCCAGGAGGAGGAAGGGGATCTCATATCATGTGCCTCTGGCACTGTTTATTTGGTCTTGAAAGGAGATTGGTCCATTTTCTTGAGAATGATTAGCGAGGACAGCTCAAGTCTCTCTATCTAAGGCACAACAGGAATTACAAGCTCTACTGACTCTCACAGCCCAGGGGCTTTGGTCCACCACATGGCTAACATTCTCTGAATCATCACAGCGGAAAGGAGGGAAGGAGGGATATACAATGCCTTTGTTGGGGAAGGCCATAAGAGTACAGTTTCTGTAAGATGGAACTTCAATCATTTCACTGAGATATGCAAAGGACTATGCTGCAGATTCTCTAGAAAATTCCAGAAGAATTGTGAATCATGGGAGCAAGGTGTTACCACCATCCAGGCATTTGATGTCATGTGACAAAGAAGCCAGGCATGTATTTCAAAAGAGATGTCATAGGGTCATAGGGTGTTTAAAAGTGTAGTGCTTTATGGGTCAAACACAGTTGACATAGTCTGACCCCTGCCTTGGGCAAAGTGAACAAAGAAACAACAGGAGCCTGCAGCAGAGGAAGGAGACACGTTTGTTTTCCATGTTTGGATTCACAATCTTGCCTTGCCCTTCTTTAAAAAACCAAGTAAAACAAACAAACAAAAAACCTGACAATCCCTAGTTTTTAGAAGAAGGTTAAAAGTCCAAGAAACAGTCCTGGGCTTTGTGCAGATTCAGGGGAATTGAAGTTGATACCCTTTGGCCACTGGCTAAGCAGTCTGGGGATGTTGTCCCAGTCTCTCTATCTCTCTGCTGAGATGTAGTCAAAGAGAAGGTGGGCAACTTATTTCTCAGCCCATCCCAGCCTGCTGCTTATTCACAGATTTTCCTCTGAGACTCCTTGAAGCCTTTCCACAACTCCCTAAGCTGCAAGTCCATTTAGGGTAAGCAGAGGGCCTCAGCTGTGATCTGGTCACCATCACTGTAGAGCTGGCTGAGCTGGGAACAGTATGTTCAGACTGAGGTCAGGAGAATTGCATCGCCTTGAAGTCACAGGCTTCGGTTGGTCTGGAGCTGCCCTCCAGCTTAGCTCCTGCCAGAGAAAACTGGCTTCTGGTCAGAACCCTGTTGTAATGAAAAGGCATGCTGGAGGGAGACTTAAACCCAAGGGCAGTCCTACAATGCCAGAACATTGCCAGACTCTGGTTGGTCACTCATCTCTCCACGACACTGTCCCGAAGTGAGTGTGAAGTGAAGGTAGTTGGGACAGCCCCACCTTTTTGAAATATTTGATTAGGACAAAATATATATGGAAGGAAATCTCTAAAGTGGCACTGAAACAGGACTGTGATCAGCTTTGAAAGTTGTTTTTACACCTGTCCAGGACCTGGGAGCTGGAGAATTTTAGCACAAGATAAAGGCAAAGAGAATCTGGGCCTTTGGGTGAGGTGAATAAATGAAGGGTGGGGGTGGGGACACACACAAGAGCAGAGAACACAGTGGAAGGGTTCCTGCCCACATCCACCTCAGGCTTGTTCATACTGCTGATCCTCAAGATGGCACCCACTTCCTACTTCCAAAGACACCTCGTTTGCCGATGGATGATTTTTCTACTGGAAATTTCGGTTGCAATACTGATTATCTTCCTTCCTCCTTCCCTCCCCCTTTCTGACTGTATGGGTGTGGGTGTGCATTTGTGTGTGTGTGTGAACCTGGAGTTCACCATGTTAGCTAAACTGGCTGGCCATCAGACTCGTAGAATCTGCTTGTCTTCTCCCACGTTCTGGAATTATAGGCACGTGCCTCCATGCCCAGCGTTTATGTGAGTTTTGGATATCTAAACTCAGATACTCATGCTTGCTCAGCAAACCCTCTACACAGTGAACCATCTCCCCAGCCCCTTTGTTGCAGTATTTTAAGCAGAAAATTCCTTGCTATGGGACCACAGGGGCCAATGGCTGATTTTCCACTCTGGGCCTCTTTGGTCTGGTGAGACACTGGTTGTAGCACCTTGCAGGGGAAGCAGAGGCCTTTAACTGTTCACGAATGGGCCCAGGAGGCTCACTGGCACCAATTCAGCTAACAGAATAATGCTAGTCACAGCTACTATTATGGAGCACTGTGTGCTGGCCAAAGGCTGAGCCGTTTCATGCATGTTTGCTGTGTAACCTTTCTATCTACCTATGAGCCTGTTAGGCTGTTATTTTACACTAATATCATGAAGAAGTTAGGAAGAGTGGTGGAACTTCACTTGCCCAGTCTGTCACCAAGGCAGAATAGACTCTGAACCCAGTTTGTTTGAGCGCTAGATCTCAATCATAATCTGTGTGCTGTTATCTCTTAGGTACAAAGATTTGGATCAAGTCAGCCCAAAGTTGTCTGGACTTTGGCAGAATTACAAAGTCCTTATGAAGCAAGTCAGTCCTGGACACAGAGGAGACAAGGATACAAGAAGAAACCACTCCCTAAAGCACCTGACTTGTTCTTTTTCAAAACTAGAATAAAGGGCAAATAAGATAGGAGCTGAAGAGATAATTTATCTAACAAAGCACTTGCATTAAAATCGCAATGACCTGATGAGTTTGAGTCTCAGATCCCACTTAAAACTCCAAGGCAGTGTAGCACATGTTTTCGATCCCAGATGGAAACAGTAAGACCAGGTGATCTAGCCTAATTGGTGAGCTCCAGGCCAATGACATGATTCAATAGTGTACCTGAAGCTGGCACCCAAGGCTGTCCCCTGGCTTCTCTGTAAGTGTGCACACACAACCATGCATGCACACATAGCACACACACACACACACACACACACACGTAACAATTTCTTCTGAGTTGGAACTTCCCACCCTGGGATGAGAGTTGTTAAAGCTCAGGACATTTTAATTTGAAACATTCCATTCTGGAAGCTCCATTAATGAGTCTTAAGACTCAAGAAGATCATAACTTACAAGTCTCAGGGAGACCCTAGAATTGACATGATTCACAGAACTGCTCCTTCCCTGAGGTTATAAAAACAGTAATGACTTCTGAAGAAAGGAGATTCTGCACAGCCTTGCTGCCTGGAGAAGAGACTCCCCAACCCGTCTGACGGCTTGCAAGTTGTGTAGAATTCAGGGTTGCAGCTTTCATGATTCCTACCGTAGGCTGGATGAACCGCTCTGTGATGCAGCCGCTTGTTCTGTTAGCAACTCTTCATACATGTCCCTGTGAGTAACCCCTCACCCATACTCCTGTATGTAACTACAGTGAATATTTTGCATCATCTAGTTGGATTTGGTGGAATTGTTAGTTTGGTTTGTCTTTCATTTCTTGTCTAAGATGAGTAGACGTTTGTTCACATCTTCTGAGGAAAAGTTCCACAATACCCCCCCTCCCCACACACAAATAAATAATACAATTCTTGTTGTTGTTTGTTTTTAAAAAGCAGTATTTCCTTTGGTAAGAATGAGCATTATTTTTCTTTTGGAGTTTTTCTGCACTGGTGTAGGACAAATATGATGTCGCAGAGGGGACAGTTTTGCTGATTGGCCCAGCTAGTCCTATGCTGATGTTGGGTTGGCCTGCCTCATACCTGTGCCCAATATGTACTAACTCTTCTAAATTCCACAATTTGTGAGTTTAAAGTAGTAAGTTTGCAAATGTATTTGTAACATGGAAAATAGGACAAATGCCTCAAATAAGAAACTATCCACAGGAGAAGTCTTGGAACCATATGGAGAGATGTACCAGACCTAAGATATGACTAAAAGCAAGTATAATGGGTGAAATCTGAAATTATGTGGGCTTGGAGGTTTAGAATGGAGTAACTATTGTCCAGCACTGTGCTCTGGGTTAATTAAATAAATCCCAGTCTCTGTGTGATGATTTGGGTATACAGCTGGTTTAAGACCAACCTCTGCTTAACTAAAAGATAAATCAATAATAAATATTAATACCCCCCAAAAGAAAATATCTCCCTGCAGCATTATGGGATATTTATCCACATATCAGTGATTCCAGCCCTGCTTGAGCTTTTGTTAATAAATCATAGGTCCCTCTAAGAGTTGTTTCTGAAGTGTGTTTGACAGGCAGGTTGGATATCTATCTATCCATGAACCAATGCAGAAAGCACAGCTTCGAGTAAGCATCAGGGAAACCAAGATTGTTAGGCGCACAGGCCTGCTTTCTTCAACAAAAGGGAGAATGACTCCCAGTCACCCGGAACACAGGAGTATAAGTGGTCAAACAACCTGGTGATCCTTTGCTAGTCTATTAGGAGCCAGCCTCCACCTGAATTTTCCCCAAAGCCTGAGAATTATTTAGGCCCTCTTTATGGACTTTGTGTCTCAGTAAATAGGACTCCTCCTTATGAAAGAGGCCTCATGTACTTTTCATCCTCTGACATAGAAGCCATTCTTATGCTTATAAGACCCCTGCACAGATGTAGCTCATGGCAGTTCAGGATCCAAGTGGGTTCCATTGTAATAAGAACAGGGACTGTCTCTGACATGAACTGATTGGCCTGCTCTTTGATCACCTCCCCAGGAGCAGCCTTACCAGGCTACAGAAGAAGACAATGCAGCCATTCCTGATGAGACCTGATAGACTAGAATCAGAAGGAAAAAGAAGACCTCTATCAGTGGACTTGGGGAGGGGCATGCATGCAAAGGGTGGAGGAAGGGAGGGATTGGGACGGGAGGAGGGAGGGAACCACAGGGGGGATACAAAGTGAATAAAGTGTAATTAATAAAGAATAAAAAAAAACATGACAAAAAAAAAAAAAAAAAAAAAGAAAGAAATCCTCCCTCTCGGTCAGTGGTTCTCAACCTTCCTGATACTGTGACCCTTAATACAGTTTCTCATCTTAAGGCAACCCCACCCTCCCCAACTATAAAATAATTTTGTTGCTACTTCATAACTGTAATTTTGCTACTGTTGTGAATTGTAATGTTAATATCTGATATGCAGGACATCTAATATTTGACCCTCAAAGGAGTGGTGACCCACAGGTTGAGAACCCACCTTAGCCCTGAGCACTATTTCCCAGTTGATAGAACTCATTCTTACGACAAGGCTCTCAGGCCCTTTGCCGAAGCAAGGTGTTTTGCCAGGGAAGGTTGGTGTAGCCATCCCGGAAGCTTTGTTATGAGAACTGTCACACGGAGACCTTTCCCCCCAAAGTTTTACTCTGATGTGTAAGAAAATTAAACCACAGGATCAGATTCTCTAGATTCTAGAGTCTGGAAGTTTTGATCTAGTGTGATTAATTCTGGCTCTACAGAGTTTTCATTCTCCCTTCTTTGTGGTTCTTTTCCCGGTGAGCTCTGATACCTGCAGGTAGGGGTCCTCCAACAAGCTGAGGAAGCATTTTCACATGCAGGGAGTACATACACTTAAAATTGCTTAGTAACTGAGTTTGCCCCAAGCAGCTGACACTGACCGTGTCTAGCTCCTTGTTGCCAGCTCCAGAAGGCATCATGATCCAGGCACTGCCACCTGTGCCTGTGCGAGGAAGGATGCTGGTTTCTTTTGGTAAGGTCTGGTGGCTTGAGCTGTAACGGGGAGAATGTGAGGCTGTAATGATGAGCATTTCCTTCTTGACATTTTACAAGGACATACCAAGGATGGTGTGGAGAAATAACACACAGAGCTATGTTCTTTGGAGGAAATATTTTATTAGATCACAGAATTTTTCAGTGACATCTGTACTTATCAGAAATGGCACTTTTGATCTTAACTGTCTTTCTTCTTATTTTTTCATGAAAATGAGAGTGAGAAGCAGAATGGAGAAACAGAACTACATCCTCCACAACATCCAGGGTTGTCAGTACATTGGGCTTCTATGGTAAGACTCTTCTCTTAACTGGGAAGAAGTGTGTTCTTATGTTATTCCAGTCCCTTCCTGTATTCATGTGAGACTTAGGGGTGGCCATGTCTATTAGACTTTTATGCCGACATCCTTTAACTAGCTGTGAGACAGTAGCACCTTGGTTCCTCAGAGGTCCTCTCCAACTCACAGATTCTGCACTTCAGTAACTGCCACCGAAGTGGCCCATGGTACAAGCTACATTTTAAAATGGCTTCTCCTTAGCCCGAGGGACAGCTGGGTTTCAGCTGCTGTTCCTCTATAGCAACCAGACTGTAATAAAAATAAGAGACGGAATAACTCGCTCTCAGCTGCCCTTGCTGAGCTCAGTGCTGGGGAGGACAGGAAGCTGAGACTCTTACAAGCCTTGTGCCTTTTGTTGCACACTGTGCTGCTCTTCATGTATACGGTCTTATATAAGACCTGGGCACGCGGCAGCTTGCCCTTCCTTGTCAGGACACTTTACAGTCCACAGGATGATCCATGCTCTATTTTTGGAAGGCAAAAAATTCAGGCGCAGGGTAGCCACTGGGAACATATTCACTTATTCTACCGAAGAAAACAGAGACAGATTCCTATGGAGAAGGCGGTGCAGAAAAGTTAGGAACTTTGGACCTAGGGCTGGGCATCAAAGAGAGTGAGCTAGACAGAAATGTATCTGGATTCCCACTGTCATGTCTGCCTTTGGCTGCCACAGAGATGAAAACTTGGAATTGCAAAAGTGTAATTTTTCGACCTAAGTGGAAAGAACCTCCGAAACTTATGTTCAGACTATATGTGAAGAAGCATATATAATTCTGACTGTTCACCACCTTGAGGAATTTCATGGCTCAAGCATCACGGAGCATGGTGACTGCACAATTTTTGATCGGATTTGCTTTCACAATCACTTGGTAGTTAGCTCCCTCAGTACAGGAAGAGGGAGTGGGTATGGTGATAACTGAATATAGGTATTTAAGGATGAGTGGTCTGAACTCCCGTGTCTTTGGTGGTGGTGATAGAGTATGTGTGTGATCAGCAGGGTGAGTAGGGTCTGTTGGGAATGACAGCTCTGAAACTTGGTATGTCCAAAGCTGGGAAGAAAGCATCAGGCTGTGACGTAGAGATCTAAGGTAAGAAAGAGCTGCCAAGGCAGGCAGGAAACAAACCCTCAGATCATGAACAGGAATCAAATCAGCAATGGGCTCTCCTATCGTGTGTGTGCAGTTGTAGAACATACACTAGAAACCTTGCTGAGAGATCCATCCTGAAGACATCCCGAAAGTCCAGATATTGGCAAAGAGAATGCGAATGCAGGAGTCCAAGGCTGATCTTGTTTGTACAATGGGCAGGGGTTACAGCCACCTAAATGCTCTGCCAGAACTTTTGACATCTGATATCTTTTTGGGTGTGAACACTGACTATCTCTGAAACTCACAACCAGAAGTTTTCTTCAGAAATAATGTTTGAACAGCACCAATTCCTTGTCAGCCACCCCTCAATCCTTAATCAGAAGGTGAAACCTACCCACTTTAGGCTTGTGCCAGGTGGAGGATGTATGGGTGACTGGGATGCCTGCTGGGGAGGCACTGTACTGGTCCAGAAAAAGATGTTGGTGGGGTGTACATGGGACAATGTATAGATGTGGAAAAGGGGGTAGTTTTGGGTACAGATTAAGCCACTTTGCAAATTCAAAGGCACATAGGTTTTTGTTGTGTGGTTTAAGTTTTCCATAATAATTGCTTTAGTTCTATGAAAACAACCGATGGAGTTTCAACCTATAAGCGAGCTTATGAGCCTTAAGCATAGCTTTCAGTTGTAAGGATATGTCCTGTATGTAAGGACTGACGCCAAGGCGTCCAAAGACCAAAAGGAGGCAGAGAAGTTTGGGACTGCACAAAGCCCAGGTCACTGAGAGACTAGCCATGGTAGCACTGCTGGTGTAGAGGTGGGACCCTGTGAAACCTGGGCTTTCTGACAAGTGGACCGTACACATGGGTGAAGGCAGAAGTCACTGCATTGTTGCTGGATGCGGTTAATTTAAAAAACACTAACATCAAAGAGTCAAGCATGCTTGTGAAGTGCTCCATACTGCTCTGATGAGAAACCAGGAGAGGCTGCCCTTGGTATTGTAGGGCGCCATATTGAATGGTGGCTTCCACTCATGTTTGCTGCAGGTGTGCCATCCACATGGGATTTTATTCAAATCCTTGATTCAAGCCAGCTTGGGAAGTTGAGACCATCTTTTCTCATGAAGAAATTATTACATGACAAGTGATAAAAGCATTGTGGTAGTTTTTAAGGAATCTATCTTTTCAGGATATGCAATTAAATTAAAAAAATTTTTTAAATTAAATATAGGGAACTGAAAAAGAATTTGTAAAAGAAGATTGGCTTTAAGTTTGATGTTTGTTATGCTGGTTGATGGGGTTAAAGGGCTGTTGGTACCAGGAGCTGGTCTGTGTGTGTGTGAGTATGTTTGTGTGTGTATGTTACCTGTTGGTGCCACATACCAAGGACATTCCAAGCCACACATCTGCTCATATAGATTAATTTTCATATTACATGAGAACAAAGGCTTACAGATGTGCATATAACAGAGCGGAAACACAGTCATGAGTGTTGGGGTTGTAGATTTTATGTTTGTATAAAATGTGTATATCCTGTCCTGTTCTTTCTGCTAAAAATCCAAAGGAAAGCACACTTGGGATTTTATCTGGAATTTACCTGATGATGTGGGAGAGGCTTTTACCTCCTTTCTTGTCTTTCTTAGTAGCGGAGACTTGTTTCACTGGTTTCCTTGCTTCTCAAAGAATAAATTTTCCAGACTCCCATATGATGTGTGGCCAATGTGATTTGGCTTTAGCCAGTGAGGTAAGGAATGTTATACAGGCCTCTGGAAGGTTCCTCAGAGCCAGCTGACTGTAGGGTGGCTTCCCCTGCTGTCTTCCTCTTTCCTGCTGCCTGGAATGCAGATGTGAGGCTTAGAGATTCCATAACCATGAGACGGCTTTAAAAGTGGAAGCCACATTTTTCACACACAGAAGGGCCCCACTGTTCCTTCTGATCATTGACACATCTTTCCTGCCTACCACTGGGCTCAGTTTACCAAACAAGAAGTGTCATTAAACCAAAATTGCCTTATGGTTCCGATTATATACAAAGAAATTTGTTATTATTGATCAGATAACTAATGATTCCTTCTTTTGAGGTTTGTTCGTAACAGTCTCGCTCTGCATCCCCAGCTGGATTCAGATTTAAAACTGGAAGCAGTGTAAATGTTACAGCTCTGAAAAGAAAGGTTTCCCCAATGCAAGTGTTACAGCTCCGAAGGGAAAGGCATCCTGGCGGTCAGAAGGCAAGGAATGCCACAAAGCCACACTGTATAACAACCCTCATACAAGAGGGTGGCTGCTTCTGCTCGGATGAGAAGCAGCAGGGGACTGAGCAGGATACAGACTTATATAGGGTTTCTTGGGGGCAGAATCTTCCAGGGTAGAGCTTTCCAGGATGGAGGCTGGTGGAATTTCAAGTTCTGAGCTTGGGGTGAATCCAGAGATAGGTGGTATTTTGACAGTGGTTTCTTGAGCTCAGGGATTGATGAGCTTTCTAACCTGAAAGTGAACTCTAGACCTTTTGCCCTGCAAGTAGGCTTCCTGCCCTAGCGTCTGGAATGCTGACATTACAGGTATCATCATCATGCCTAACTCTTATTGGTATTGTCAACAAGGCATGATGGATTTGGTATTATCTATCAAAAGTCCAAGTACACAGAGCCAATCCCAGAGTTAAGACTTCATTCTGCGGATACCCACCCAAGAGATCTTCACATTTATAATTTCTGATGCTATAAACAGCCCAAGTAGCTACCTGTGCTTGTGCAGACCAGCTGTTTGGGGGGACAAAAGGCAGTCATTCTGAGAATGAGCTCTGGATGTACTGCCATGGAAGAGCACCACATCCCATTGTTCAGTGAGCAAGCAGACCATAGAAGTTCACATGTGTATGTACATTGCAAGCGGTAGGGCCTGCGTTCAACCAAATGCAGAGCAAAGATAGTAGAAATAAAGTTGTGTCTGCACTCAACATGTACAGGCTGTCACCGTTCTCTAAGGGAGCTAACCTAACAATTATTTAGTGTCTATTACAGTAGACTTTGTTCATAGACTAGAGAGGATAATAGTGAGTGGGAGGTGTGCAGAGACTGCATGAGAATACCATGCCGTTAAAACAAGGAACATGACATCTGAGACTTTGGTATCTGGCATCAATCCCCTGTGAGGAATGAGAGGTGACTGCACATACTTATGTACACACACATTTATTTATTTTTTATGGCAAAGGAAAAATTCTGTTAAAGAGAGAGAAAACCAAGAATCTGATTTCATGGAGAAAGGCTTTTGTGACTATATTTTTAATGGATTAAATTAATTTCTCTATTACCTGTCTTTGTGATGGAAATATTTCTGGTAACCCAGCTTTCCGCATGGTTTAATTGCATGAATTAATAGCACAAAGAATCTGTCCTTGTTGCAGTTTCTTTGTCTTAAGGCAGGTCCGACTTCTATTCTAGGGATTTTAAATAGTCACAATAAAGGTCTTGTTGGCTCCCGTCCAGCCCTCTCTCCCTGCCCTCCTCTCCCCATCTTCCCCATCCTCCCAATCTTTCACCTCCGTTCTTTCATCCTGTCTCTGCCCACCTCCTCACTACAAAACCATAATGGTAGGTCTTTAAGAACCTCGTCTTCCCAGAGCCCCTGCAGAGGATCAGGAGAGCATCTTTTAGGAAGGGTAAAGCCAGTTAAGGAGTCTCTCTGCCAGCCCTGAGCTGGATGCTGTTTTTCTGCCAGAACACAGTGTTCTGGGAACACCCAGTAGCCCTCAGGTAGATGAAACCAGGTTGTTTGTGTCTTGCAGATGAATGAGGACACATGCTCTGACAGGAGTTGGCGTATGATCAGGGGTTTATTTACTTAGGCTTCAATGGAGGCAAAGGTTTATTTTGACTTGTCTTGTAGCACTGAGCTGTCTAAGGGAGCAGGATGTAGCCACAGTAGGAAGGGTGCAGCGTGCCAGCCTGATCAAGGTGCAGATGGCAGAAGGAGTCTTGTGAGCTCACAAGAGAAGCTCATTTGGCCTTTAATTTTAGAACAGTCATTTTCATGAGAGGTGACTTCAGTTGCTAGCTGCATGCTTTCATGCTTTAGTGCTAAAGCCTAGACACTGGCAATCCATGATTCAGAAAGGATTACTGTGTTGGTCAAGAGAATGTGTATCTACACAGTGGCATATTCTAGGTTATTCCAGGGACAGATTCTCACATAGATTAATGAGTACTAATCGGTTTCAGGGACGGATCCTCACAGAGATTCATGTAAGCTAATCAAGTCTAAGACAAGAAGGAAGATATAAGTGGGAAACATGGGATCCCAGAATTTCTCATGAGGCCAGGCATACTGCATATGAAATGCATGCCCACATCAAGCTGGCAGATTCATGGATTCAGTCCCCGGAAAATTCAGTAGGTAGTCACAGGCACAGCTTAGTCAGAGCTTTCATCCAGGTTACTCTGCCTCTCTTCCTCTTGAGCTTGCTGTTTATGACATCACTTCCATCCACAGGCAGGCATTTTATATAAGGAGTCAAAGATGGCCCCTGTAGTGGGGGTGCTGCTCTTGCAAAGGATCTGGGTTCAGTTCCCAGCACTTGTGAGTTATGAGTTGGTAGCTCACAACCACCTATAACTCCACTTCTAGGATATCTGAAATGCTCTCCTGGCCCCCATAGGGACATGTGGCGCATAGACATGAAGGCATTCATGTTAAAAAAAAAATCAATAAATATATAAAATAAAAGATGGCCATCAATTGTTCTATCTAGCCGTTAGTTCATCGTCCCCAATACCACTTTCAACAAACTCTGGGCTGCTTTTCATTGATTCAACCAAGGCTGTGTACCCATCACTGCCTCTGTGACTTTTCAGGTCCAGACCACATTCCTCAGCCTGTAGCTAAAGTCAGTTCAGAGGGGAGTTCAGATAGGAGTGGGGACACAAAGGAAAATTAAAATGCCCTCAGGGGCAGGGAGATGGTTAGCAGAGAACAAAATAGCCACTGTTCCAGGGAAGACATCACAGTTTGTTAAGTTTGTGTTGTTGTTGTTTTTTTTTTTTTTTTTTTTTTTTTTTTTTTTTTTTTTTTTCAGGAATAAATGAAAGCAAGAAGTGGGGGACTATCAATACAGTAAGCGGCCTTTGCCTTTGCCTGAAATGTTAGCGACTCAAGGCTTATTCTAGCCTTTGAGTGTCTTCGGATTATCTCATGTGCTTGGCTTGTAAAAGGATTTAAACTAGCATGCACATATGCATATTCTCCAGGCTTGAGTAAATTCCTGGCCTAGGTGTCAATTGAAAAGTTCTTTTTAAAGGGCTTTTGAATTTCCTCTCTGGAGAGGTTTAGGGTCCAGCCCCAAGTTATTTTTGTTCCGTTTTTTTGCCTCTGTCATACAGATCAATAAGCTGGGGTTTTCACAGCAGCCAGCAAGGCTTGGTCAATGTGCAGACTTCTAACCCCAGGCCACAGCCAAGCTCCTCTGACCTAGGTGTGGGTAGTAGGTACACAGAGCTACAAAGAACACTGGTAAGAACAAGATGTGTGTCATGAAATCTTAGCAAGGTTGAGAAACACTGTCATTGAGAGAAAGAAAAGAGACCATAGTGACTTTCAAAATGCATGTTAAAGGCTGCATCAGAATGTAAGTTACATGAGCAGATGGACTGGCCCAGAGAGTGGCAGCCTGCCCATGCCTGCCTCACTCCTGCCCACTGGTACCCTATGAGGCAGTTAGCTCACCTCAGAAGCTGTTGGCTGCTAGCTCTTTTTCTACTGATGAAGTATTCTAGAACTTTTATTATAGACCTGTTTTTAAAATAAACATTAGCAAGGAGGGGGTGGTATAGTGTGAAAGCAGAGATCGTCTCTTTGCTGAAATTACTTTCCAGGGGGAGCCATGGACAATGCCCACCCCTTTTTCTAAGGTTCCAATGACAAACTGAGGCATTCTAACAGACTCTCCCCAGGGGGAACCAATGGGTTTATTAGGCTTATTTACAGAACAGTGGGTGGGGGCTGTGGGCAGGAGAACAGTGACCTTAAAGCAGCCACCCTGGAAGATCTGTGTCCAGCAGGGATGATGGCTTCCCCGTGGCTGTGTTGATGGAACTCCCCCTCTTCTTCCTTCCCGGTTATAAACAGTGGCACCTTCCAGAGTCATTGGGGCCACATGCAATTACAACAGAATTGTATACAACTGATTGGGAGAAGTGGCTAGGTACTCAGATGAGGGTCTCCTAACATTCCCTGACCTCTCCTTCCCAGAAAGATCATCCACAATGGTGATCATCAGTAAGCGAGCACAGCTGGATTCCTGAAGATGGTCGCAGTTTGACCTGGAGGATTGCCCTATACAGCAGCATCCTAGAGTCAAGAAAACTTACGAGAGGCCCATTTTCACCTATGTTCTCAAAAACTGACCATGAGAAGCTTGTCAGGGATGATGCCAGTCATGGTTCCTGTCAGACCTGGATGACCACCTTGTGCAAGCCGGATGTTGTCCCATAGCATTGGACCATTGACTGTTCAGTTTTGCTTAGAAAGATTAAGGTGTGGGCAACATAACTTTCTCTCTTCTCAACTTAAGACATATACAGAGAGGGACCAAAACCTGTCTGCCTACTTGTAGAAAACCCTCAGGATATTGTTCACACCTTCTTATTTGACTACAATGTCCAGAAAGAAACCGTAATCCCACCCACCCAGCCATTGGACCAAGGTGGCATCTTCACAAGCAAGAAATCTACAGAATTATTCTCGTGGAATTCAGGACTCAGACAGGTGACAGAACTTGCCAATTGGTTGAGGATCATAAGGAAACAGAGGTGTGGAATATGTCCACACATAAGGCACAAGTTGCATCAAACCAGCCACAAACAAGACATATTGCTTGGCCTATGAGGATTAAATTTGAAATAGTTGCCCATGAGAGACCAAAAGATAAGCAGCGATCGTTAAGACTATGTAGAGTAGGTAAATTCCCTGAGGGGAGAGCTACCTCACTGCGTTTTTTCCCCACCCACTAGAGATACAGTTGCTAGGAAACTGGACCATCCCCTAGGGAGAGACACCTGGTCATTAATGGTCTGGGAACCTTCCTATAGCCAATCGATTCAAAATGTAGCATCTTGACCAATAGATGCTTGCCAGGCAGGAATTGCCCCTGCCTTGGGCATGCTGGGATGGACCAGAATCTATAAATCACCCAACTAACCTGGGGCGGAGCGTTCAGCTCCCACCGCTTTGGCAGTGGGGCTGTGTAGGCCCAAGCTGCAGCTTGTAATTTACAATAAAAAGACCCTCATGTGTTTTGCAACGGAGTCAATTCCTGGAGATCTTTTGGGGGCTCACGAACTGGGTATAACACCCACATCTAAGAACTGGGCAGTTTTACATTTTAAAATGAGTGGGCCTTCCAGAGAAAGATACACAGAAACTGTAGCTGTTTAAATGGGAGCACACTGACAGCATAGAGGCCAGACTTCAGGTACATTTGAGGCTTTTCAGACTTCCAGACTTACACATGGGTGTAGTCCCTGATAGTTTCATCCGGAGCAGCAGAGGACCTGCTCTACACTCACTTGGTGCTCAGAATAAGCGAACAACCTCCAGCAGACTCCCCAGGGGACTCACTGGACAAGGAATTCCTTTTCATAAGTTCATGCGAATAGCCCAGAGTCCTCAGCATCTGCTGTGGCTCCCAGGCTCTGTGAGTTTCCAGTTTCCGTTTCAGATTTTGCTGCTTCACATGTATGCTCTTGCAGGCACTGCCACTCAGGACCCTGCCAGGTGGGAAGAGTCTGTTCTGTGCCTGTGGAAGGCTTCCAGGGGGTCCCTTTCTGCCCCTTCTGAACTCTTGAAAGATCTCTAGAGTGAGCCCTCTCCCGTGTCTCTACTGTAACCATACCATACACAATGCATCTGTGCCAGTGTGAGTGGGTTTTAGGCTTTATTTCCTGTGCTGGTTATTTTATCTATCTGTCTGTCTGTCTATCATTTATCTACTTACCTATTTTCAACTTGACACAGGTTAGAGTCTTCTGGAAAGGGGAATCTCGACTGGAAAAAAAAAAAGTCATCATAAGATTGGCCTGTCTGTGGGGCATTAAAAAAAACAAAAAAGAAAAGCAATGATTGATGTGGGAAGAGGGGCCAACTCACTGTGAATGGTGCCAGCCCTGGCAGGTGATCCTGGGTTACATTGCAAAGCAAGATGAGCAGGCCAGCAAGCAGGATTTCTATGAGGCCTCTGCTTCTGTTCCTTCCCTGACTTCCCCAGAGGATGGACTGCAGCCTAGAAGGGGAAATAAACCCCTTCCTCCACAAGTTGCTTTTGGTCATGGTGTTTATCATGGCAATAGAAAGCAAACTAGGACACTGCTGAAGAGTCTCTCACTCAAGCAGTGGGTGAGAATCAACCACGCAAAGAATAGATCGTGTGTGGACGGACACGCCAGTGTCCCACGATGTCACCTGGAGCCATCAAGTGCCTTCAATAGAGCCTTCACATGCCTCTTTGGCAGTCTCAGGAGCCCTGCTAATGTGTCTCCTTCCAGGCTTATTCCCACTGCAGCATCTGGGCATAGCTAACTATACCATAGGAGACATAAGGCTATACATGACTCGATTTTTAAATTTTGCACCCACACTTTTCTCAAGGATAACCTGCATGCTTTAATATTCGTAAATCTTTGCTTGTGTCCCTCCCCCCCTTCCCAGTCTTGATGAGTGTGTTCATTGGATCTGTTATTGATGGCAACAGAGGAACATAGCCTTACCTTGGATGCTGAGACACCAGTGTTTCAGGGATCTTGCTCAAGGGAGTGGGTGTGAGCCAAGCTTTCAAGCCTTTTGTGCAGGCTTCACTCCTTTTTTTTTTTCGTGAGTCAGAGTCATGTGCTGTCTAAAATAGGTGGTGAATGTGGGCAGGGAAGACCAAACACAATGGCGATTAATGGAGTTCAATGCCAGGGAGAGTATGACCACTTAGTCCAAAGTCTCAGTCAGGCTCTGTTGGTTACTGTTAAATTGAAGTTAGACTAAGTATGTGAGCCTGGTGAGCTGGCTTAGCTCAGTGGTGTTTTCTCTCAGATACAGCTGTATCTGGATTCTTAGGGAGGCGGGGCAGCTGGATTGCAGCAGTGTCTGCACAGCAAGGAGGCAGGCGCATACTTGTGGCCTGACTTCCTGATAAACCGTGCCAACACACAGATTCCTAAGCGAGCGCCAGCTCAATAGATGCAGTTCAAGACTGGGTGAAGCATTTTTGGGATTTTTACCCTTTTAGAGTGCACGTTTAGGGGTGATACACGTTTGCGTAAGTGCGTTCTCATGACGTTCACATGAGCACTTACGAAAGAGCTGGTGCTGACTGGAGGACCGGTGTCTAAATTCTGAACCTCCTATTCAGCTTCCGGCCAGTGAAGGAGGAATCACGTGACTCCCAGAAGGTGCATGTGATTGATGTATGTGCTTACGTCGTCACTTCCTTGAGGGGGATGAGCAAACCGAAGGCAATGCACAGCAGGGACACAGCAGAGCACCGAGCGGCCAGCCCTCCCAGGAAGTAGCACCTGGCCAACCGGAAGTGGTTGTTTAAGAGCATTGCAAAACTCCACTCCAGCAAAAACAGAGTGGCGTCTAAGGCTGGCATGTGGTAAGAGCCTGCCATAACAAGGAAAACCTTTGGAGACCACACACAGACTCGTGTGTGTGTGTGTGTGTGTGTGTGTGTGTGTGTGTGTGTGTGTGTGTGTGTAAGCAGTTCTTATGAAGGAGAAATACAAGTATTCAGTTAGCCCTAGAACTTTATCTCTCTGAATGTGGGTCTGTTCCCTTTTTTTCCTAATGTCTATCATTTCTCTCTCCAGTGTATTCTTTGTTTATGTTCTTAGTCCTAAGGGTTTTCTTCTAAGTGATGCCACCCCCATATCCCATGTTCTGCCAAAATGCCACTTTCCCCTCTCCCACCCAGAAAGTGTTTCCAGTCAACATTCCTACCTTTTATCTCCCCCACTTCTGGCTAACAGAGTCCTAGTTTGGTGGGCCACCCAACCCTGACGTGGTGGGTGTTGGGGACTGACAATTGTGTCCCTTCATTATACAAAGGATAGATATTCAGACCTAATCCCCAGCAGATTTGGAGCTGTGACCTCTGAAAGGTTGGGTGTGTCGTGAAAGTAGATTCCTTGTGGGTGAGTTAAGTCCCATAAAGGGCACAGAATGTGGAACATGCTGACTTTCCTTACTGTGTGAGGACACAATGAGAGGTTTGAAGTCTGTAGCTCAGAACTGGGCCCTCAGCGAAATCCTACCACACTGTCAACCCCGCTCTGCTGTTTAAGGGCCATCCAATCTTTGGTACTTTTTAATAGCAGACCAAACTGCTTAAATCAGAGAATACGGGAAAATTCTCCAAAGCCTGTGTTGAGGTGTCCTGGTACCCTCCTCACTAGCCATGCACTGATCACCTACAGATGGTCCAAATCCCTTTCTAGGACATAGTCACCTCTGCAAATTTTCAGTATTTCTTTTTCAGGTGTCCAGACCCTTGGGTTTTTTGTTTGTTTGTTTGTTTGTTTTTTAATTTGGTGTTTCTATGCTCAATAATCAAGTTCCTCCTATACAACCCCAAACTTCTTTTCTTCTTCACAAAGCTGACACCACCTGTTCTTTATCTTAACACAATATCCTTTGGGCCTGAGAAGCTTGGTGTTTCCCTACCTCCTGGAGGAGAAGGGGCCGTGGTACAGGTGGAAGGGGCTAGGTGATTCACTACCAAAAGTGCACAAGAATCTCACAAGACAATGACGTAGGGCCCAGACTGCGGGCCCCATAAGCAATAAATACAGCCCAATGCTACAGACAAACACATTCCTCTTTCAATTATAGGTCTATATGTCAGTGACTAGTACCGATTTCAGCAGGATTTGTAGAACAATGAGCTGTACTTAAAGTTAATTCATATTCAGAATCCATTTAGTTAGTCTTCTCTTGATTTTTACTTGGAAAAAAAAATGTATTGAACATTAAAAGCCAAAAGAGAACTAACCCTCTGTATCCTTAATCCACCTCCATGGATTTGAGCAAATGTAATTAAAAAATGACTTATGCTTATACACACACACACACACACACACACACACACACTTCCCTTAAACAACTGTTGGTACAGCACTTATGTTGTATTGGGTACTAAAAGTAATCTAAAGATAACTTAGTGTGTATAAATGCTTCACTATTTTATATAAAGAGTTTAAACATCACAGGGTTGTATGTCTGAGAGGGCTCCTAGAACCAATCCCCTATGGGTGTTTGCACACGATTCTTTTAGGTTGACATCACTAACCTATGTACTGGAAAATGAGCATCATTAGCTGATACTAAATACAATAAAGCTATCTGGAAAGCCTACCAATCAGAGCAAGGCCTAACACATAGGGAAAGCTGTTTATTCCAGAAAGTGCTAAAAAATCTGTGAGTAGAGCAACACAGATATAATGCAAAATGTTAATTATCCCTTGTGGTGACTAATGATAAAATAATGATCATCTATCCATTACTTTAATATGCATGTGTGGGAGGGAAATAGGAGGAAGAGGCCAGAGGCTTTGATGATAAAAGGCCTGGCTGCCAGGTGGTTTCAAGCCCGTGCTAATCTGAGGTCACCAGCTCTGCTGTTTTAAGTAGTGGGCCTCAAAACCTGGGGAACTTTTAAAACGAACCAACCACCACGGCAACGTGTACAGATTCCCAACATTTCACCTCAATCAAAATATTCATCTGACATCAGTACGGATCTAAAAGCTGTTCAGATGATTCTGCTGTACAGCTAGGGCTGAAGGCTACAGCTCTGGCGGGGCGTGGGAGGGTGGTAGCTAATTTCCTGTTTGACCAGGGAACCACATTCTGTGTCAGGGAGGTGGGCTGAGGGTGCTTCAGGGACCTCCATTAGTGGTCCTAAGTAAGAAGTGATATCTTCAGCGAGTCAGAGATCCTAAGTATGGAAGAAATCCTAAGTATGGAGTATAAATCTGGCCGGTCCAAAGACAGGACACGCCATCTAAAATATGCACGTAAAATGGTGAAAGGGTGGCAAGATTGCTGCATCCTTAAAGCAGTGGCACAGTAGCAAAGTCTGGCCTCTTCAGCATGTGGGTCCTTGTAGGCACTGCTGCAGGAGAGGTAGATAGCTCATCCTCCTCAGGTGCCCCTTCTCCTGCCCTGGGACCAAATGGTGACAAAAATCTGTCCTCTAGATAGGAACTGTGTCTGCAGAGCCCAAATTAGACAGCCATGGCCATATGTCATGTGACTGGCTATAGCCATAGGGTATCAGACTTTCCCTAACAGCCAAGCAGAACAACAGCCCCTGATGGAGAATATAGTTCACAGAGCATCTCCATCTTAAGGAAGAAGACAGTCAAGATTACCACACATTCCAGGACAGCCAACACTGTGCAGGTAACTAGAGGTAAGAGATCAGAGAGCAAGCAAAACAGGAACTAAGAATTAGCATGAAGGTCCAGCAAAATAGGTCATTAGATAAAGTGCGTGCTGTGAGGACAGGAGGACCTGAGTTCGACTTGGGTGCCCACATAAAGGTAGAAGGCGAGAAGCAACCCTGCAAAATTGTCCTCTGCCTCACACACACACAGTCCCTCCTCGATAGCATGTGGGAACTCAGGTGCACAAGCATGTACACTCCCCTCTCCCCCAGACACACACACACACACACACACACATACACACACACACACATTAATTTATTTTAAAACTTCAAAGGACAGTTAATCTTTAAAAAAAAAATAATTTGAGGTGATTGGAGAGATGTCTCAGTTGTTAACGAGTGCTCGATGCTCATCCAGTGGAGCAAGTTCAGCTCCCAGCATGCACAGCAGGACAGCTCACAACTGCCTGGAATCCTGGATCCAGAGGATCCAATTCCCTTTTTTGGTATTCACATGCTCCTGCACAGTAACGTGAAAATAAACTCATGGAGGCTTACCCACACACACATTAAAAATAATAAATGTTTTAAAATAAAATAAATTAAAAAAAATTTTAAAAGATATGTTAGCATGAAGCACTGGGAGGTAACTCAAGACCAGAAATGCAACTCAGTTGATAGAGTGCTTGACTGGCATGCCCAAAGCCCTGGATGTTTTGTTTGTTTGTTTGTTTTGTTTTGTTTGTTTCGTAGGTTTCTCCAGACAGGCATTCTTTGTGTACGCTGTCCTTCCAGTCACTCAGTAGACCAGGCTGTCTTGGAACTCACAGAGATCTTCCTGCCTCTGCTTCCCGAAGGCTGGGATTAAAGGCGTGTACCACCACTACCCTGCTAGAGCCCTGGTTTAATCCTCAGCAGTGTGCGTTTATGATACTGTGTCAGTTTGAATGAGAATGGACCCCACAGGCAAAATTGTTTTACTTGGTCCCAAGTTGTTGGAGCTGTTTGGGAAGGATTAAGAGGTGTGTCACTGGGGTCAGGCTCTGAGGCTTCAAAACACTCCAACCATTCTGAGATTCTCTCCTTCTCTGCCTCCAACTTGTGGATGTACACGTGAGCTCTCAGCTCTTCCTGCCTGTTCTGTGCCATCATGAACTCTAGCCCTCTGAATGATAAGCTCCAAGTCAAAGACTTTCAATTTGTAAATTCTTTGCTTATGGTACCTTATTACTGAAAGGTAACTAAACTAAATCCCAAGATTCTGGAGGCAGAGGGATGTAGAAGAAATCTCTCGTGTTTGTATGGAAGCACCATCTGTCAACAAAAACCTGAGGCAGGAAATAAGGAGGGGAGAGAGGTACTCTGGGAGATAGTCAGAGGTAGAGATTCACCAGGAAATTCTGAAGAAGGTACATGTATGAAACTTGCACAGATAACCAGCCATGTGGCAGAATTAAGAATGGAATAAATGGGATGTTAGTTATGAGCAAGTCAGGGAACATGCTTAGCTATATTGGCCTAGGCTTTGTAAATATATTTAAGCCTCAGAGTCATTATTTCAGGAGCTGGGGTGCAGGAGGAAAACATGCATTTACAGAGGGAAGAGGAAAAAAGATGAGAAAATTTAAGGTCATTTTTGGCTATGTAGTGAGTTCAAGGCTAGCCTGAGCTATTGTGAGACCCTGTCACAAAATACATAAATATAGAAAAAAGAAAGAAAGAAAGAAAGAAAGAAAGAAAGAAAGAAAGAAAGAAAGAAAGAAAGAGAAAGAAAGAGGAAGGGAGGGAGGAAGGAAGGAAGGAAGGAAGGAAGGAAGGAAGGAAGGAAGGATCTGTTCAGATTTTGCATCCTTTCAGGGTTTATTTTCCTTGGAATAGATTAAGCATAATCAGGTATCAACTCCTTTGATCTAGAATAAGTAACTCCTTCCTGAGCAAACTCAATGACTTCCTGGTTCTTTTAATCTGCCATTCAAAGCCTTGCCTTTTACATGTATGTACTGTTTAGGACTGCTAGTTATTTCCATGTGGTCTTTCCCCAGGCATGCCTAATGCATTTCTGTTTCCAAAGAAAAAGTATCCACTGACTTTAGTTGTTCTTTTTTAAAAGGTATATGGTGTTACTAATTAAGACAAAAGTGTGTTAGGATTAGATAAGTGGAAAGTTGATGCTACACAACACATTTCTCTTCATTTTCTTTTTCTATTTTATTTTATTTTTTTGAGACAGGGCCTTACACTGTAGCCCAAGCTAGCCTGGAACTCACCATATAGTCCAGATTGCTATTGCCTTCATGACAATCCTTTTAATGCAGGACTAAAGTACACATTTTTTTTCTTACAATAGAACATCCTTTATTTATTCATTGACAATTTTGTGCACAAAAAGTATCTTGATCATATGCACCTCAACTCCCCTTTCCATTCCTCGAGGTACCCCTCACCCACATCTCACTCACTTTTATATCTTCTCATTTTAAAAAATTTTCTTTCTATTTTGAAACCCAGTCAGTCTGCCCAACATAATATTGACTCATCTTGTAGGCTTTATCTTGTGCAGGTAACCATAGTTACAGTGAGTTCATGAATGCAATGGCTGTGTCATGTCCAGAAGATGCCCTTTTACAGCACCCTTTCCTATATTCTGCCTCTTAAATTCTTTCTGCCCTTTCTTCCACAACATTCCCATGGGCTTTGGAGGTAGGTGTTGTGAAAGATGTCCTATTTAGGGCTCAGTACTCAACAGTCACTTATCGTCAGCTCTTTGACCAGTTCTCAGTCACTGTGTTAACTGATGACCACTCTAAAGAGAAGCTTCCCTGGATGAGGTTGAGGGCAGCACTAATTTATGTGTGTAAGCGTAAGTACTTAGATGTCAGTCTGACAACATGTCTGTTTAGTAACACAACAGTAGCAGCTTCACTCTTGGGCCCATAAACCCTAGAAAATAAGCTATTGATCATATTTATAGTAAGAGGCATAAATACCCCCCTATGGAGCAGTCCTCCAATTTAACCTCAAAACAGCTGGTTACCCCCATAACTCTCATGCCACTATTGCACCACTGGGTCCGTCTTGCCTGGCAGATTGCTATCGCAGCATTCAGGTTTCACTGCTGGGAAATTCCGTTAATGACTCTTCTTCCCTAGAAGCCTGCATGGTACTTTCTGTAACTATGAACACTAGCCAGCAGGGAGAAAGTTTTCATGTAAGTTCCTGCTTGATTCATCTGTATCCAGTTACCAAAGCAAAGCACATGCTTCTTAACCAAACCTCACCAGAAAACACAAGAACTCAACATTTTTCATTACAGAAACTTTAATTTTGATGCCTATCCAAGAATTTAAACCACAATGTCACTTTCTAATGTGCATTATATATTTCAAAATGCACGTGTTTTCAAAAGCAAGCTCTAACTAAATAATATTTTCCTAGGTATTCTTTGATACATTTTTAGAACACTAAAAATCCCAAGTTTGAAAGCCAAAGGTGTGTTTACCAGCAAAATAAATACAATGTATGTTGCCAACTTATAGTTTCCTCAATTAGGCAGCAGTCAATTTGCTTTCTGTTTCTGATCAGTAAATTCAGTTGTTTTTTTTCCCCCCTGCAATAATCTAAAGTGTTTCTCAATCTGTGGGTCATGACCCCTTTGGGGTGTGTGTGAATAACTCTTTCACAGGGATTGCCTATGATTTTTTGAAAACCCAGGCATTTACATTACAATTTATAACGGTAGAAAAATTACAGTTATGAAGTAACAAAATAATTTTATGGCTGGTGTTCATCACAACCAGAGGAGCTGTATTAAAGGGTCTCAGCATTAGGAAGGTTGAGAACCACTGGTGTAGAGTGTCTCTCAAAGTCTTGTCCCAACACCAGGAAAGTCTTTTCTGACACCAGGTCATGGAAAGTTTCTGAGGTACTTTCTTCAGATTAGCATAATGCAATCTTTAAATTTTTCAAAGAAGCATGACATCCTTGGGTCTGGTCTGATTGGCATATGCTTTAGTCTCAGCACTTGGGAGGCTACGGATCTCTGAATTCATAGCCACCATGATCTTCATAGCAAGCTCCAGGCTAGCCAGGAGAACATAGTGAGACCCTGTCTTAAAAAAACAAGAAAAATAAAACCACAAGCAAACAAGAACCCAAAGTAAACTTAACAACCCCTTGCACGTTCTGAAGAAGTTATAATATTTCCAATTGTTCTTCTAACATCAGTCTAAGGGGGTTTTAGTATATAGGCATCTCTGATAGTTTGGATTCTGCTCTTATAACAGATGACTAGACGAAACTAGAGAGTTTCGAAAAGGACATCTTTGTATGGGATCCATTGGCAGGCACATCCTTAGAATACAGAGCAAAATCAGTGGGGGAAAGCAGTGTGATTTTCAAAGAATCCAGGCATAGTAAGCTCAGAGCAATGAATTGTATTCACCTTGCTAATTGTACATCTTTCCTCTTAGGGAATTGAGGCTTCCTGGTTAACTGTGGAACACATACAAGGGACCAGATCTCCTGGTTTCTGTTCTGGAGAATGCTTCCAGCACTTTCCTGGTAATAGTCTAGAACCAGTTCATCCGAGTTTTGTAGTCTTTGATGAAGTCTTGAATGGGAAAGGAACTTTATGCCAATCAATCTCTGCCTCTTTCTATTTTTCTCTCTCTCTTCCTTCCTTTTCTCTTTCCCACCTCCTACCCTTTTTCTTTCTTTTTCTCATTCCTTTCCAAATTCTCCTTTTCCTTCCTTCTCTCTTTTCTTTCTCTTTTTTTCACCCAGGGCTAGGGCCTGCTCCTTGCTAGGCAAGTATTCAACCCCTGAGTCCCAGACACTTGTTTTTGTTTTAAATACAATAGAAATGTTCATTCTTTATCTGGGGAATGCTGGAGAGCAGGGCAATCTCTGTGTAACAAGTTCTGGTTTATCATCCCTGGGCTGAGTTACTCTCTCCAGGCAGCTCATTAAGCCCCAGCTTTGTGGTTTGGAAAGGCTTTAATTCAAATTTGCAGACCATCCACTGGCTATGTGACTCCTCCCAGCACTTGGTTTTAGTTGATGGCCACAAAGGGTGGGTACCAGGTGTATCTGATAAACCCTATCTGCAGCTGCTGTCTTAGGGAGTGTACTGAGGGAGATATATCCCAGCCGGTTAAGCTGGGGGAGAGGTTTCAGCTCGTGAGCATAGTCCTGACATGACCTGGAATGAAGCATCCTTGCTCAGTGAGAATCTTGCCTCAATCTCTAGGTCACATAACCTAGTGAAAAGCATTCTTGCTCAACAAGTCTTTCTTCCCTCCCTCTCTGTCTCTTTTACAAATCTCAGCCAATTGTCGTGGTCTTGGAATAGTCTGAAGTGGTTTGTTGATTGATTGATTGACTGATTGATTGATTGATTGATTGATTTTTTTACTTGAAGTGAAGATGTGCTTGCCAGAACGTGGATCCCCTAACACTATCAGACACAACAGCTCTCAGATAACTCCACACAACCATGCTGAAAATCATATATGGAAACAAATGTTAAAATGTACCTATGAAGCAAGCTAGAAGCTGATGGCAGCTCTCTGCCGCAGAAGAAAGACAGGAGTGGATGGTCCTATCTGCAAGAATGGAGGCAGGAGGGGCCATTAGAAAGCTAGTTCAACAGATTAACAGAGAGTCGAGAAAGTTCTGTTTTAACCTAACTTCTCCAGTCATGAATGTGATCAGGCATTTTTGTTTACGGGCCATTTGCATTTAATTTCTGTACATACATGTTGTGGGGGAAAGCCAGGGAGCCTGGGCTTCACTCATGCTAGCCATGTACATACCCACTAAGTTACACCATCAGCACTCCGTACAGTTTCTAGTTTTCATTCCATTAAGTTTTACTTTTTTTGCGCTGGGTCTTGAACTCAGGGTCTTACATGTGTTAGATAAGCACTCTACCATTAAGCCGTTTTACTGTCCCAAAAGTTTAATTATTGAACCTCCCATGCAGTTTTGTTTTATTTTGTTTTCAAGACAGGCAGGATTTTTTAAATGCAGTTTTTATTACAATTTATTCACTTTGTATCCCAGCCATAGCCCTACCCTTGTCCTCTCCCAATCCACCCTCTCTCCCTCCCTCATCTCATCCCATGCCCCTTCCCCAGTCCACTGATGGTAGAAGACCTCCTCTCCTTCCATCTAACCCTAGCCTATCAGGTCTCATGAGGACTGTCTTTCATAGTCTTCCTCTGTGGCCTGGTAAAGCTACTCCCCACTCAGGAGGAGGTTATCAAAGAGCCAGTCACTGAGTTCATGACAGCCCATGTTCCCCTTACTAGGATACCCATTCAGAGACTGAGCTGCCACAGGCTACCTCTGTGCAGTGGCTCTAGGTTATCTCCCTGAATGGTCTTTGGTTGGAGTATCAGTCTCAGAAAAGACCCCTAGGCCTAGATTTTTTGGTTCTGTTGTTCTCCTTGTGGTGCTCCAGACTCTTCCAGGTCTTTCTTTCATAAGATTGCCTGCGCTTGACAGGCAGGATTTTTTAAACAAACAACTCTCCTTTTTTCATGTGATTTTTTTCTTTTATTAACCTTTTAAAATGGCATGCAAAGCAAATGTTTTCATTATGCTAATTTGCATATGTATCACTGTACTTGCTAATATTTATTACCCACTCCCATTATTTTCCCTCATCTGCTACCCTCCCCCCCCCCCCCACTGGTCTTCTTGCTAGTCTCAAATAAGCCTCTTCAAGCAGCTTTCTGCCACACAGTTGATACGGGAAACAGCTTCAGGAGCCACAAAAATTCTCAGCTCTGCCTTGAGTGGTCCAATTGCACTGGCTTGATACAGGCCCTGTATCATATGATGTTAAAGCTATTTAGGGGATGCTGAACCACCAACCACACATCCCTTCATTCCCAAGCCATTCTTGAGGCACCTCATTTCTAAAAAGTGATCTGTAGAAATAATGTGATGGGTTGCCATCGTTCTATAAGCAAGCAAGAAAGCTATTTCCAGTACGGAGGTGTTGAGAGCAGAAACCTGATGTCTGCATTTGTATCTTGTGGGGGCAGAACAGAAATGCTGCTCTAATTTTTCAGGCTTTCAAACACTGTTTCTGCTCTTCTGAATGTTTAAATTAGTACTATAGTTTCTCCTACTATTCTCAACACTAAACACATAGATTTCAAAAGGTTTATGGATATTCAGTAGAATTTGGCTCATATCCTCCAGCAAAAGAAGAAAAGAACGTTATAATATAAAATAGTGTTTTTGCACATCACTAATTTCCTGCCATTCTAAAGAAGCCTCACATTACAGTCTTTTAGGATAACTAATTATATACACAAAAGGTGATTCGTCCTCAGCCTTTCTATTCCCCTGGAATGGATTTAGACTTCTAGTATATTTAGTCTTTACTGAGGTGTCTAATTTAGTATCAGACTCTGATCCCAGAATATCCCAGAGTATTCCAAATAGAGTGTCTTCGAAGAGCTGGTAGCATTTGCTTGTCTCTAGGTCTGAGTGGGAGAGAGTATGCTTTGGAACAGCCTGTGGCAGACACAGATCTGACTGGAAAGCCAGTGAGTCACGCTGGCTCCCGAGGCTGCTTTACTTTTTAGTCTCCTTTTCCAGGCCCAAGCCAGACCTGTGGAGTTAGTTCTTAATGGTGTCTGCTAAAGAGTCTTGAGCAAAATAACACTCAATCTGGAGGAAATGTCTGAGGCCACAGTAACTCATGGAAGAGTCGGGTTCACACGTGGCCTCCGAAGTTCCGTTCCTAATTCATGCTGCAGGGTCACAGCCACTCCCAGCCTGAGGGATTGCAGACATGTATTGAAACTTCCTAGATACATCCTTCACATTAAGGGAATTCAAACAGCGTACAGGCGCTTCCCCGGATAAGACCTTTTACCTGTAGTATTAACCCTTCTAGAGCAGTAACTTGTGTGAATTTTTCTGTCCACCCCTCAAGGCAGAGACAGCAAAACAGGAGATCACAGGCGATGAGGTGAAAACCATGGGAACAGACTTCACACTCACTCATTGACCGAGCCCAGCAAGCTTTAACTGGGCATTTATTTTTGGGACCAGTTGTACTACACTCAGGGACGCTGGCCCTGCCCATCCCCCGGCCACCCAAGAAGCATGCAAGCTCAGGGCCTGCCCGTGACTGTTAGGGGTCAATGTTTTTTGTTTGTTTGTTTGTTTTGTTTTCCCAAAGTGTGACAGTTGTCTCTCTGAAGATCCTTGAATGATTGTAGGTCTCTGGGAGAGACTATCATTAACCCCACCCTGAATTTTATAGGTATATTATATTTTAAACTTTTGAATTATGAAAACTGTAAAAAGATACATAAAACTGGAGAGATGGCAAAACAAGCCCTGCATATCTATCATCCATGTTCAATGGTCAATATTTTGCCAGCTTGCTATAGACTTATTTTCTGCAGGACAGTAAACAGTAGCACTTTCTGTTTGTTGGTTTGTTTTTAGACAGGGTCTTACTGGGCATCCCTGGCTGTCCTGGAACTGTACGTAAAACAGCTGGCCTCGAACTCACAAAGCCTCCCCTGTATCTGTCTCTTGTGTGCTGATATTAAAGTGAGCTTTCTTTGTCGATATCCTCCAATCTGGCATAGCTAAGTAGATCTAAGTTCTTTATTAGGTCAAGATGCGTTTTGTATTGTTTCTAATATGTGTTGATCTTGTCAGTATATTTTCATTTCATTTTGTAAGTTCAAGTACATTATTTCACAAAAGCGTAGTTTTTCTTTGTGGCTAGGAACATTAATTTATTTTCTGTAGCAACTTTACTATTGCATAAGTTGTTCCACGCCATGTTCTTTCTTCTGTCCCATCTAAGTACTTGAAATTTCTTGGTGTGTGGAAAGGCTAAAATAAAGGAAACCATTGCAATACAATAAATAAATAAATAAATAAATAAATAAATAAAGTACTGCACCAGAATGCCTGGCCATAGAACCTTTTAGAAAAGGTTTTGTGGCACACACTTTTAGTTCAAACACTTTGGATACAGAAGCAGGTGGATCTCTGAGAGTTCAAGGGCAACCTGATCTATAAAGCAAGTTCCAGGTCAGCCAGAGATAGGTAGCAAGACCCTGTCTCAAAAAACAAACAAACGAATGAATAGAAACAAAAACAAACAAACAGACAACACACAGAATGCTGTAAGTAAGAAGTGAGGAGTTCTTCCTATGCTTCTTCCATTGATGTTTCACTAGGGCCTGTTTGATCTGCTCTGGTGATATTTAGAACTGTCACAGCTGAGGAGAAGCCATGCCACTGGCATGTACTGGGTAGAAGCCAGCGAAATTGCCAGCTAATGCTGCCCAGGACAGTGCTGGTAAGTTTACACAAACCACCTACTGCCTGGTCACGTTACTCGTAGAGACTTTTACACACATGAACAAGCTAATCCAGAAACACTTGCTGAAGCTGACAGTGGACAAAATGATCTGCTCAATGATTAGAAACAGAAAGTAGATTAAAGGTAGGTCAGTAAAATTAAAAATAGAACTACCATGTGAGTAGCTATTTCATCCGAGGCATATCCCCAGAGAACTTCACACCCTACCATAGATTCATTGTTCCTCCGTGGTTATTGCTGCTATATTCTCTGTAGCGAAGAACCAGAATCATCCTGGATGTCCATCAATAGATGAATAATTAATATTAAATAAATTATAATTATTTTACATGATACAAGCATATATTTATATACATATATTTATAACCTTATAAAATTATAAAATATATAAAATTTTAATCATTCATCTATGTATATGTCATATGATATATTGATATATAAATATAGTATTCTAAAACTGTAATCACAAAATTTTCAGGGAAAATGGATGAACTCAGAATATATACTGTTAAACAAGGTCACACAATCGCAGAATAAAAGGCTTCATATGACTCTTCAAATACATAGCCTACGTAGCCAACAATATATGTAAGCAAATGTACATGTGGGTACATTTGTGAAATATGTGGAGAGGAGAACCAGAAAGGCTCACTATTAGGGCACGAGGAAGGACAAACTGCAGGGAATGGGCATGAATTATGAAAGAATACAGAGTTGGTTGTTTATTTTCTAGTTCTAACACTGTTGCAGAATTTTCATTTTTTTGGTGGTGAATAAGTGCATAAAAAAATACTTGATGGTGAAAGTGTAAAATCCAGTGTGAGGCTCCACAGCTTCAGAATGGCTGTGCTAACTGTATAGAAGTTCAGCGAGATGTATACAGATTTTGGGTCTGGTTCATTTCCGTGTGTGATGTTTCTTCCTTCCAACTTTTTTGCAATAAATTTAATTTAAAAAAAAAAAGAAAAAGAAAACAAACAAACAAACAAACAAACAAACCGTGGCCTTTGTGAGATATGTGGAGCTTTGGAGGTTAATAGAAGGGAAAGGAATTCTAAATCCTATCTCCATGTAAGTGCTGGTTTGGTTCCCAGCACCCATATCTGGTGCCTTTTCTTTCTTTCTTTCTTTCTTTTTAAGATTTATTTTAAATGCTCTTATGTGCACGTACATCTGCATGCCATAAGGAGGGCAGTAGAGGGTATAGATGGTTGTGAGCCACCATGTGGGTGCTGAGAAGTGAACTCAGGACCTCTAGAAGAGCAGACAGAGCTCTTAACCACTGAGCCATCTCTCCAGCCCCCTTGTTCCTTTTCTATAGACAATTTTAACATATAAATTTACTATGTCATGAGCCTGGACAGAGACCAGGTTTGGCCTGTCAGGGTAGGCAACTGCTGGGGTCCAGGAAGACAGGTTCTAAGTAGGTTGGTATGTGGAATCTGAACAGGGAAACAGGAAATACTTAGGGGTAACCATAGCCACTGAGCGAATTCTAAATTCCTCTCATTTCACTGGTTGCCCATCATCATCAGCAGCCACATCACACTGCCTCTTTCTACAGTCATTGAAAGACAAATGTGGTAAATGCGTGCCTTTGATCTCAAAGGGCGTGGCTGGGGGAACCATCCTTCATGAAAACCTTAGTGAGTTGGGCATCTCGGACAACTGCTTCCCATGAACATCTCCCACAGGTATTAACTGGTGCCTTTCATGACTGTCTACTGCTCATTCAGAGATGTGCCACTAACCATGTGATGGTACCCAAGATGGGGAAATAAGCTGCCAGCTGCTTTGCCATTCTTGAGAAGCCAGAGGGGACCCTTCTAGGGCTGGTTCACCCGACGTTGCATCATCAGCTGTCTGAATCTGCAGCCACATCCGTCTCATGCATCTGTAACTCAGAGCTCTATAGCTTTGTACCTCTGTAGCCAGCTCCTGCACTGCTGTTTCCATGACACCACAAAGGAAACTAAAGGTCAGGCTGTCACTTCATAACCTGTTCATACTGGTTCCTCCGACTCATCCAGGGAGGATCCAATTACACTGTGAGCTCTGTTCAGAGGGCACTGAATTTTGTCACCCACTGAAAAGTTTGCTATAAAAAGTAGCTGAAAATAACAAATTTTTTGATGGAAGGGGTTGGGTTCAGTTTTCTGAAAAGTTGAACGACTTGAAACATTCTCCTCCACAGGCCAGCAGACAGGGCTGTGCGGAGTGGCAATCCTTGGGTGCACAAGACTTCTGGCTGCTGTCATTTTTGAGCCAGCTGGGTCTCAAGGACGTACGGTCACTTCAAACAAACTTTTAAACTGGAGTAGTATTAGATTTTGAGAAAAGCTGCCAAAGCAGTATGCAGATTTCGCTCTACCATTTGCTTCTTATATAAACCGAAAGTCTGTTGTTGACCCCAGACTTTATCTGGATCTCACCAGCTCTTTCATTATTGTCCTTTCTGCTGCAGATTCAAAGCCAGTATGCTGTGCTACAGTACACAGACTTGTCTTGTCTCTCTAGCCTCCTCTTGCCTGGAACAAGTTCTCTATTTTTTCCTTTAAAAAATTACCTTAACATTTTAAGGAGTACTGCTAAGGGACTTAGAATACCCCCCAGATCTCTATTTGTCCTGTTGATCACATGGTTAGCTGGGGTTACATGTGTTTGAAAGAATAGTGTAGCCATGAAGTGTCCTACCTGTTATATAACATCCAGGGCCGAGGATGCTAGGCATCACTCCTGGCAATGCTCAGAGCTTGTGGTTGTGCAAGGCGGTACCTGACGCTTTCCCTGCTGTCCACACACTAGATTTCCTTCCTCCTTTTCTCATCTTCACAGCTGAATCATGAAGTACAGCTGCTTTTTGGAAGAAATTAGTGGGCAAGACTCTATCTCCTCAAATGGAGAACATCTGTAATACTCCTGAGAATTTTTGGGTAAGAAAAAAATTTATGCTTTCATTTTAATTTTAATAAGATGTTTTAAACAAACATACTGACCCCTGAGAGTTAATAAAAACTTGACCATTGTGTAAAAAATGCTTCAGATCTTTATTTTAAATCTTAAAGGCATTATTAGCAATGTATTTGAAGTCTCTCTTCTCAGCCATCTAATTCTTCTCACTCCTTTTCTATAGACAAGAATAACCATGTTTTAATGTATAGTATCTCTCCAGGAAAGGAGTTTTTATCTATGTATTTTGTTTTGTAACTGGATTGTTTCATTCAATTGCATATGTTCTGGGACCTATCCAGGTTGAAGCATGAATATAAGAAGGCATTTTAATATTAATTGTGAACTGTCTCCGATCACTTTATAAGGTAGATTATTTGAGCGAAGGTTTTCTATAGTCTCCTTAGAGTCACTCATTATTGTTGTTGTTGTTGCTAGTTTTTAAAAACAGGGTTTCCTATAGCCCAGGCTGGATATAAATTCATTCTGTAGCCCAGGCTGGTCATGACCTCCTGATTCTCCTTTTCCTGCTTCAAGAGAGCTAGAATACCATGATTCTTAATCTTACCCATGGGGTGTGGGTTCTTCCAGGGTTCAGTGGTGAGATGTGAGTGGCATGTCCTGATTTTGTTCTTAGACACTAGACTAGGGATTGGCCTACAGCAAGATAAGAGGGAAAAGAGCAACTACTCATTCTGTCAGGTGGCTCTAACATCCTTGCTCACTGGTTATTTTTATTGTTCTCTTGTTATTTTTTTCTTGACTGAACACACGTTCTTCAATATCTGTCTTCTGGCTTCTACACCCTCTCGTGAGAGCAAGTACTCACAAATCACTGAGGAACATAGAGGATGTCAAGAGCTGTTCTCAGAGAGGTGAGACTCTGAGGATAGCAATGTTTCAAGCCATAAGTCCTAAATATGTCTTACATTCCCAAATGCACACATCATCTCCCTACAAACCTTGCTCCTCTATCCATGTTCCTCGTTCACAAAGTGGGAAGGTGAGAAACCAGCCTTAACCACGCCTTTTCCTCTGTCCAGTATATCATGTTCCAAGTCCCTTTATTCTGACTGCTTATCTAAAGACCTGTCTTTCTTCAGCTCTCTGCCACACCTTCGCCCCAGTTACAGTAACTCAGACCCAGATCCTGGTAGCATATGTTAGACCAGCTGCTTATGTCAGACCTGCTCCTGCGGACCTACTTTCTGTTTTGCAGGTTAGGGAAACCAAGCTATCTTACCTTCCAGTTCTACTTTCCCTACAGTCTCAGCACAAAAGCCGACTTTTTTTTTTTTTAAGATTTACTACACTGCTGAAACTGTGTGCTCATGTCTAGTCATTTCCTGCCTTGTCTCAAATTCTATTTACCAATCACAATCAGGTTTTTATTTTCCCAAATGTTCTGCTTACCACAGCTGAGGCCTTTGCATACTCTTTTCTCTCTGCTTTGAAAACATCCTCACTCAGGGTTAATCAACTTTTAATTTGCAGCTTAAATGTTCATTCTTAAAAATATTTGTGTGTGTGTGTGTGTGTGTGTGTGTGTGTGTGTGATATGCATGTGATTGTATGTCTATGTGCAGGTATTTCTGTGTGTGTGGGAGTGTGGATATATGTGTCAGTGAGAGGGCAATTTTGAGTGTGGGCCCCAACCTTCTACCATGTTTGAAATGGGTCCCTTTAGTGCTTTCTACTGCATATGGCAGGCTGTCTGGTCCACTAGCTTTGGGGATTCTCCTGTCTCCACCTCCCATCTCACAGCAGGAGCACTGGGATTACAGACGTGTGCTATTGAGCTCAGCTACATGTGAGTTCTTGAGATTCCCAGTAAGCTCCTGGAAGCTGCACATCAAGTGCTCTACCCACTGAGACATCTGTGTAGCCCAAGTCTTCCTTTTGACTAGGCCTTGTCTGTGGGCTCTACACCCATTTGTTGTGGCATACGGTAACAAAAATCCTAAGTCTGTTTACTGACATTTCCCTTTCCTTTGCTATCTGACTACCTTGCGCAGATGATTAAATTCTTTATCCCACCTCTTTATGTCTAAGCCTATGGCCTTAACAGAAATCCTGTTAAGACAGTTTGTCAAGACCCCCCCCCCCCCATCTTCACCATCACTCCTAGTACTTTTCCATCTGCTGATTCCCTTACCCTGCTTTCTGGCTATAAATTCCATCTGTTCTGTGGCAGATGGCTTCTTCCTTTACTGTAATAGGCACTGAGTAAACCTTGTCTATTTTTTTTTAAGATTTATTTATTTTATTTATATGGGTATTCTCTTTTCATGCACACCAGAAGAGGAGATCAGATTTCATTACAGATGGTTGTGAGCCACCATGTGGTTGCTGGGAATTGAACTCAGGACCTCTGAAAGAGCAGTCAGTGCTCTTAACCACTGAGCCATCTCTCCAGCCCCCAAACCTTGTCTTTATTGTCCTGAGTGTCTAGCTTTTGCTGAGTACTTTCTGACACCTAGACGGTAGGTCAAGACCAGATAGGAACTGTCATTTCTTCTTTTGCCATCCTCATACTTTAATGTAGCAACTTCTATACTTATACTATTCTGTGTGTTCTGAGAGAAAGCCTTGTGTCTTACTCACCATCATGTAGCTTAGAGCTCAGCGCGTGTTTCTGGACACTGGGGTGAATTTCCAGGGTTCCTTTTTGCTAAATGAAAGGTTCCAGGATGAAGGGCAGTTTTAAACATTAGGGCTTGTAGTATGGCAGACCTGTGGCATATCTAGAATGAGTCTGGATCTATTTCTGTGCTGTTGGGAAGGGTTCAAAGCCTCCTGTGGCATCTGATCTTCCGTGAAGCAAAGAGCCTGAGCTCATTTTCTTCAGCAATGGCCTCAAGAAGGACTGACCATGGCCTAAGTCATTCATTACTTGAGCCCACACTTTCCTCCTATTCTAAAAGCTCATTGTTACCTTCTCTGTACCTGTTTACTTGTCTCTGCAAGTTTTCAGGCTATCCTACCCCAAACAAACAAAACATGTCTAAGCTAATTTAATTGATGTTGGTGCTCAGGCATGAAAGTGTGATTTCAAAGTTCTCTGTTTAACTGATGAGCAAAATGGATCAGGCCATAATAGCCAGCTTTCCTTGAAAGCCCTCCAACCTTGGTTTAATCCCAGAAGCCACCTTGGAAGGAGAGAACTAATTCCCAAAATTTATCCTTTGATCTCCACATGTGTGCCAAAGTGTGTTCAACTCTGCACTTGTGCACATACATCATGCACACAACAGAATAAAAAGTAAATATAAGTTAGTTTAAATGGAAGTTCTCTGTGTGATATAACCATTCCTTATTTTGCATCTCTTTCTCTGCTCATTTCTCTCGCCAGTGCTTGGAAGAAATTGGCTGGTTTTCAAACATTTGTCACACTAAGAGCTACACATATGTCTTAATTTTGATCAAGGGTTTTCTTGAAACATAAAAATGGCTGCTAATTTTGAAGTGAAAATATGTTCATTTTTCAGTGTATTTTAATCCGTTTTGAGTGTGGATAAACACTCAATGAGGCCACAGTCATCTTGGTACCTAAACCACACAAAGACCCAACAAAGAGAGAGAACTTCAGACCAACCTTGCTTATGAAGATTGACACAAAAATTCTCAATAAAATACTCGAAAACTGAATCCAAGAACACATTAAAGATTATCATCCACCATGACCACGACCAAGTAGCTTTATCTTAGGCATGCATGGGTGGTTCGGCATATGAAACTCCATCAATGTAATCCAACACATAAACAAACTGAAAGGAAAAAAAAATGATCATCTCCTTAGAGTCCCAAAAACTTCATTAAGACAGTAACTTCATTAAGTCAAGTGGTCTTTATAAAGCAAATAGAAACAGAATTATTATTAATATTGATAGTGACAGGCAAGGGGCTATTCTTTTTTTGGGCTAATTAGATCAAAGAAAACATGATTTTATTTTCCACATAAAAAGATCAGCAAAACTGAGAAAAAAACTGGAAATGCTGCACCTTTTATGGTAGACATCAGAGAATCTATACTCAGAAACATTTTCTCTCCCCCACACCGAATTTCTTTGTTTTCTGTAAACATCAATGTGATTCTCATTCCTTCCTAAACATCTGATCATTTAATAGCGTCATTACAGACCATTTAAATAATATTATCTTTTCTGTTATTCTTTTTTAATTTTTTTATTAATTACACTTTATTCACTTTGTATCCCCTCTGTAGCTCCTCTTTCCTTCCCTCCCAAACCCTCCCTCCCTCCCCCTTCTCCATGCATGCCCCTCCCCAGGTCCACTGATAGGGGAGGTCTTCCTTTCCTTCCTTCTGATTCTAGTCTATTAGGTCTCATCAGGAGTGGGGGCATTCTTAAGTCCTTCACAGAGCACCAGGGTGGCATAGCTGAAGGAAATTTTTCACCAAAACCTCTGACTTGAGAGCACTTCATGGTTTTGAAGACTCATGGGAAAGAGAATTCCATCACCTTCCTGGCAAACCCTCCACAGTATTAGAAGTGAAACCTGCGTGTATTGATTTTTTTTTCACTTAAGCTTTTCATTGCTGCAGGTAAAACCCAATTCCATCTGCCTTTTTGGAGTATAGGAGAAAACAACATCTTAAAGAGGTTAAATTACCTGCCCACAATCGCCCTGTAAAAGGTAGATACAAGATCTAACTATGGCCTGATTCTAAATCACCCCTCCTGTTTTTTGCCTTGTGTAGTTAATGAAATTCTTCAGTAAACAAGGCAACTGGGCTTCCCAGCCAGCTTGGATTAAAAGTAATGCTCCATCTTGGTCACAAACTCTTAAGCCTTCAGCTATTTGTGCAGAGCTGGGTTGGAAACACTGCAGACAGAAACAGGAAACAGCAACACCTCACAGCCTGGTGTACTTCATGAGCAAGCCAGGAAGGTCATTGGCCGAGCATCCCAGTCCCTTGGAACAGTTTTATATTTTGTATGACTCTATCCAACTCTGACCCTAGAAATGTAGAAAGGGGTACCCTGGGCTCATGTCTAGGAACTGAATCTATAAAATGATGGAATGGTGCCCACCTCGTATTTCCAGTGAGGATCATTGATGTCTTACAGTGGGTGGGACAGACTGGTGTCTCACAGCAAAGGGGACAACACAATGAAGAGAGATGGCCTGCACACTGGGAGAAAATTTTTGACAGCTATTCATGGGACTGGAGATAAATATCCATAATATATAACGAACCTCGATGCAATTAAACTCAAAACAACAAGTAATCTGATAAATGAACTAATGAAGTGAGAGGACACAGCCCAAAAGGATTATAAACAGCCAGTAAATGCATGGAAAATCTTCAGTGTTTCTGTCAAAAGATTTTTTATTATGTTTTATTCATTTGGATGTGTGTGTTCATTTACCAGTTGGGGAATGGAAGTCAGAGGACCACTTGCAAGAATAGGACTGCTTGCAGGAATTGGTCCTCTTCTTTCTGTAAGTGGGATGAAAAGATTGAACTCATACGGTCAAGGCTGGCAGTAGATGCCTTAACCCCTTGAGCTATTTCACCATCCCAGTGTTCAATGTCTCTAGCCATTATAGGGATGCAAACTAAAGTTCACTGAGATTTCATCACATTACATTTAGAGTGGCTACCCAAAAAGACAAGAGATGTTGATGAGGATGCAATAGGATAAAGAACCCTTATGCACTGATGATGAGGAAGTAAATTAGTGTGGCTGCTATGGGAATCAGTTTGGGAGGTCCTCAAAAATGGAACAGAACTGCTGTATAATCCAGCTATACCACTCTTGGGTATTTATCTGAAGGAATAAAAGTCAGCATGCAATTCTCTCATACCCACGAGTCTTGTGGCACTATTCACAGTAACTGAGTTATAGAATTGGCCCTGGTTGCCATCGACAAACAAATGGCTGAGGAAAATGTGGACTACAAAAAGGGAGTATGCATTTAAGCATAAAGAAGAGTGAATTCACGCTGTTTTCAGGAAAATGGGTAGAATGGAAGGTCACCGTGTTAAATGAAAGGAGCCAAATTCAGAAACTCAATAATCACATGTTCTCTTATATGTGAGGTCTAGGGGAGGGGAAACTTCTATGAATGTGGAAGAAGGACAATTAGGACACAGGAAGAAAACCAGAGACAAGTGAGAGGAGGAATAAGAGAGAGAAACGAGGGGGTGAGGATGGTTAAAATATGCATGTATGAAAAAGTCCCAATGAAATCCACTTTTTGTACACTTAATATACTAATAAAATATTTTGTGAAAGAAAGGTTTCCATTAAGCTTAGGTCTAAATTTTATCTTGTTCTCTGTCTCTGCCTCTGTGTGTGTGTGTGTGTGTGTGTGTGTGTGTGTGGTGTGTTTTGAGGTAGGGTCCCAAGTAGCCCAAACTATCTTCAAAATTTTTATAAAACCAAATAGGCCTTGAACTCCTGATCACACTGCCCCTACCTCCTAAGTGTCAACACACCTGACTCTGAATACACCTTTTAATTGTTACTGTTGGTGAATGGCATTATGGAACAAAGTATTTAAACATAACCACCACCAATTATGTTGATTAGATGCTCTGCAGTCATGTTCTAGACTGTCAAGAAACTCGGTCAGAAGAGAGAAAAAGACGGTGACTTCAGTAGCTGCTCCTAAAACAAATCCGCACCTCCAGAGTGCCTGAGCACACTGTGAATTTCATATATTCTCTTTAGCTTTTCCAAAATGTCTATTCACTGCTTTTGAACTTTTAATAGTTTCTCCTAAAACATTACTATATTTAATTCTTGTCCCCAAAGCATTACTTTGAAGCGCCGTCATTTATATCCTATAGTTCTTAAATTTCTTTTGAACAGTAGATTACCGATTACTTTCTTTAGGGTTTGTTTTTTCTTTTATTATTATTTTGTGTGTGTGTGTGTGTGCGTGTGTGTGTGTGTGTTATGAGTGTGGGCGATCACAGGCTGCAGTGTGTGTATGTGGAAGTCAGTGGAAAGCTTTGTGGAACTGGTTCTTTCTCTCCTACCACACTTATGTGGATTCTGGGGATCAAATTCTTCATACTCTTTAGGGTTTTACAGTGATTTTTTTCTCCCCTTTTTCCTTATGTTGGTTTATATCTAGTTAATCCTTAATCTTGCATTTACATTTCTTCCACAGGGCACCTGATTTTTTACTTATTACTTAAAAGATGCTTAAGGATCTGAATGCTCAAAATGCACAGATTTGTTTCTTATGAAAACATCTACAAATGTAAGTAAGTCTCACAAGCAAGTGTCCATATGTTACTAGCTTCAAGAGTTACAATTACGGAAACCGGATGTCCTGTTTTAAAACGTACAGTAACTAATGCTTGGAAATGTATTGCATTGTCATGAGCTGTCATCTGACCTTGTCTATAGTTCATTAATTGCCAGCTATAGCCTTTGCAGGCTCGTTAGATGCTTGTACAGTCATTCCCTGCAGGACTACATGAGCAGATGAGTCAGCTGGACTCCTGCCTGCCTCCTCTGCGGTTACCGTACATCACCACAAACCCAGTGGGGCTATACCCCTTCTGTGCACACATGCCCATGCCCACATGCCATAGCTTTCCCTCGGAAACTTTCACCCTGAAGACTATACTTAATGTGCATCTTGATGAAATTCTACCTAAAAAAGAGAGGTATATAAATATGTCATGGAAATATACTAGCTCAGCCACACCTGCAACTCTCTTTCTTGCCAACGACCCTGTATTTATTCATATATGGCATATGTATTCCAAACATGCATATGCGTGTGTTAGAGCCAGCTGGAGTAGAAAACAGGTACAATGAATTGTTTAGAAGTGAAATGAAACAGTGTTTCTCTGGGTACTAGTAAGTGTCGGGTCACTATTATTCATGCACTCGTCTACTTCTGAGCAAAAACTATCATGGCAAAAGGCATTGAGATGGGATCCTTGGACTCATGCTAATATGTGGACTTCATTGAGAGGTCAAGATCCCATTTAGGCAGATTTCATAGGATTTGCTCACAGGACCTTCTGAGTCCAGTGCTAGCTTGTACATGCTAATCACATATGCCTGCCCAGGGCCAGCTGCCCTCACGGAGGGTCCTGAGCATTTACACAGTGAGTCAATGGATGACCATCCTTCTCTGAGGCAGGTACAAACTCCAGCTGTAGCTGTTTGCTTCCTCCAATGCTGACGATCTTAAAATCTTGCTTGCAAAAGCAAAAGGTATCAAGATATCAAATGCTTTCCATGAAGTCTTTTAATTTTTATTTTTTTAAGACTTCTTTATTCCTATGTATACGGTGTTCTGTCTGCATGTGTGCCAGAAGACGGCACACCAGAAGAGGGCACCAGATCTCATTATAGATGGTTATGAGTGACCATGTGGTTGCTGGGAGTTGAACTCAGAACCTCTGGGAAACAGCCAGTGCTCTTAATTGTTGAGCCATCGCTCTAGCCCTCAAATGCTTTCCAAAAGATACAGGGACTGCTTGATCTGATGTTGAGTTAATAGTACTTTTGCTTTGAAGAGTGAAGGTAAGATGGATGAGTCAGACTTCTGAAGTCAGTCTATGACTCAGCCAGCCACCAGGACACAGATCAAAGAACCATGGCTTCAGTCTGCAGGTGGAACCAGCTGCTCTGTGTCAATTATCTGGATGGGTCACAACATCAACAAAGGTATTTGAAAAGTCAAGACCTGGGCCATGGTCCAGGGTGGCTTTTCGAGGAAATAGCTATAGAGCCAGGGACTTAGCACTATATATAGAAACAGGTTACAAAGCTCTGTCCAGAATGTTGTTTTTAATAAGCTGACTTTATTTTCCATTCTTACTTCTTTCTTTCCTCACTTCCTCCTATTTCCACTTGAAGACTCCTCTCCCCACCTCTTTGCTTCTACTACCTATAAGCTGTAGGCAGAGAGAAATTTCTAGATTTCTAAAGATTCTCTAGGAATGACTGCTAGAATTCTCCTCTTAAAATATAGTTATGTTTATTATTTTAAATTATGTGTAGGTGTGTTTCTGCATGCGGGTATGAACATGTTAGTATAATTGCCTGCAGAGGCCAGAGGTGTCTGATCCCCCTCATCTGGAGGTATAAATTGTTGTGAGCCACCCGACAAACTCTGGTTCTCTGGGAATGTAGCACTGGACCATCTGTCTAGCCTCTAGATTTCCCACTTTTGTGTCTATGGGACAGAACATTAAATGATGTGCTATGTGAGGATTTTCAAACTGTTGATTCTAAAACTTGCAAGTGACTTTTTTTTTTATGGTTCTTGTTCTGTTAAGGCATTGCTCGAGCTGTTTTTAAAGTAGTGTTCCAATTATACTTGTATAGATTTTTTTTTTTTATCCTTTTCTCTCCATGCACTCAATACTATTGAACTGGATATTTGCCTTGGAAATTGAAAAAGAAGATGGGAGTGGAAATTATTGATTCTTAGGCTTTACAAATGGACCAGTTACAAAAAAACACTTGTTCTCATAGAACTGGCCTTGGAAATAACCACACACTGTTCTCTCAGATAGATCTTGCCATACAATAAACTGCCCCCAAGATTTGCAGTCTAGAACAACAGCTATTTATGTGACTGACAACTGCGTGGAGCAGCAATTAAGATGGGCTCAGCTGTGGGTATGCTGGGAACTGTGCTGCTCTCAGCATGGTTGGTGCATTGCTGCTTTTCATGGCCCAGATGCTGTTCAGCAGATCACTTAGGCTCTTCCACATCATGTCTGCATAGGGCCCCAGAGAAAGACACACTCAGGTATTAGAGTGTAGGAGAAAGATCTGGAGGAGACAGGGCTCCACAAGGAGACCAACAGAGCCAAAAATTCTGGGCTCAGCGGGTCCTGCAGAGACTGATGAATCAAACAAGGACCACACATGGAGAGGACCTAGAACCCCTGCTTGGATGTAGCTCATGGGCAGCTCAGTCTCCAAGAGGGTTCCCTAGTAAGGGGAACAGGGACTGTCTCTGATATAAACTCAGTGGCCTGCTCTCTGATCACCTCCCCCTGAGTGGGGAACAGCATTACCAGGCCACAGAGGAAGACAATGCAGCCAATCCTGATGAGAGCTGATAGGCTAGGGGCAGAGGGAAAGGAAGGAGGACCTCCTTTATCAGTGGACTAGGCGAAGGACATAAGGGGGAAGAGGGAGGAAGGGTGGGACCAGGAGGAGATGAGGGAGGGGGCTACAGCAGGGATCCAAAGTGAATAAATTGTAGTAAATAATAATAATAATAAAACAATAAAAAAGAGTCACTCCAATGCCAAACTTGGAATTAACATCACACCAACTCACCATATTCTCATTCACTGTGACCAAGACACAAGGTTCATTGCCAGCCCTGCTCTTGATAGGAATCTATCTGAGTTGTGTTCTTCAAGACATGGAGACAGAAAGTCAGCCATCTTTAAAAATCTGTCATATCTCCAATGAAGAGTGACAACAAATAACTATCACATGTTCCTTATTTAAAACAATAGCATGCAGTCATTTCTGCTAACATTGGTACCACAAAGACAGCAGATACTGAAATAAATCTCAGTTTAGTCCTAGATTCTATACAATAAATATATAACCTTTCTTGGACACAAAAGCATTCATGTGGCCATAGTCTGTGCAGATCCTTATTGTAGGCTGGGTTCTCTAAGTAGACTGAAGTGGACATTATAGAGGATATTCATCAAGGCTCATCCTTGAGGTCAACACTTGTGGAAGAGACAGAGAAAGATGGGAATGATTGTGCGGGTTCACAGCTTCAGTGGACCCCACGGGAGCTCTGAGGCAGTGAAGGCCTGTCAGTGATTGGGTAGTGTGGTTAGGCTTCTTCCTGAACACATCCTTTTCCATGCACTGGGTGTAGGCCTCCTCTGGGGAGAAAATAACCTTGGGCAAGGTGGCTTATTCAGCTGAGTCAATTGCTGAAAGTACTCGGAGATAGAGACACGGACAGCAATTCTAAGGCCACAGGGCCTTCCTTCAAGAGCCATCAAATGCTAATGGGATTGGCAAGCGATTCCGGTTACACACAGCTGCCTTAGTCTATGGGAGACACACAGAGTGGTATTTATTGACTGTTGTTTTCCTCAGAGGGTTTCAAATAGCTTCATGAAGGGTCTGACTCATAGCCCCTATTACCTTCATTTGGATGTGAAATATAAGTAATGTGCTCACTGAGGAATTAATTCATTTCCCGTACAAGTCTGTTTTTATGCTACTTCTGGCTGTGGCTTCTCCTTCCACAGAAACACAGGTTTGTGCCCTCCTGTCCTCTGGTCAGCAATTTAACTCATTGGTGCTGGAGATCATTGGTATGTGCTCTTATGCCTGGTTTTGAAAATAGATCTTATGTAGGCTTCCATTTTAAAAAGCAAGAGAGCAGAACATGGATCAGTTCACACAGAACTGCATTTACAAAATATCTATAATTGTTTCTGTGGTGCCTGAGAGCAGTTGGGAGAAAAATGCTCACTTACATGAACTCAGGGGAAGTTCAGCACCTAAACAGGAGTTGGGGAAGGGGATTGTCAAGCAGATTGAAGAGTCCAAGAGGTGAGGGAATGTGTCAGATCTAGAGACTACAAACAGAGACAAAGCACAAGGCAAAGGGAAAGCAGTTTCTAAATATAAGAACATTTTATGTCATTGATGAAATCTCAGCACCTGTTCACCCTAGAACAAGACTTCACTAGAGTTTGGTTTATTCTTGTTGGCCTCTTGTCTCACAGTAAGGGCCGCTGCTAAACTTGCAAACCCTAAGTCTACAGAGGCTTAATTTCAAAGAGTGGCTTAAATGTGTGTCTACTGCCAATCAGAGGAAGTTTTACTTGTTACTATGCCTCTCGGCTCGGTCACCTCTTATCTGGTTGTGTCATAAGGAATTAGCATACTCAGATTAACCACTGTGTATTATTGAGCCATGATCAGTGTCTTATTTAGAGTTTTATTGCTGTGAAGAGACACCATGACCATGGCAACTCTTATAAAGGAAAACACTTAATTGACTAGCTGAAGCTTATAGTTCAGAAGTTTATTCCATTATCATCATGGTGGAAAGCATGGTGACACGAAGGCAGACATGGTGCTGAAGAAGGCGTTAAGATTTCTACATCTGGATCTGTAGGCAGCAGGAAGGAGCCTGTGCCACACTGGGTGTAGCTTGAGCATATGAGACCTCACAGCCCACCCCCACAGTGACACACTTCCTTTAACAAGGTCACACCTACTCCAACAAGGCCACACCTCCTATTGGGGCCACTTCCTATGGGCCAAGCATTCAAGCCCATGAGTCTATGGGGGCCATTCCTATTCAAGCCACCACAGACTCACATTATAGACTTTCAAAGAACTGGAATTTCATGGGCTGTATTGACAGCCATGGTATTAGAAATAGTTTGCCCTTTTTTTGGTGGTTTAGAAGAGCTCTGAGATCTCCCATGACTTCCTTTCACCTCAGGGTTTCAATGATATGCAGGTGTGGTGTTCGCATAGCCTAGTGTCTGAGTCTGGACTTTGGGAATGTTTTTCTGGTGAAAGAAAATGCTTGCAATTTGAGTATTTTCCTAGCTTGTGTTCAAGTCATGGGGATTGTCCTTTGGGCTAGCCTCAGATATATGCCATCCTCAAGACATCAAAGTCTGAGACATAGGCAGAAATCCACATGAGGGAATGCCTGCTGATCTCAGACCCCCCCCCATTGCCATTTCTCTGGGCCTATAATAGAAACCTTGGGCTGGAGTGTAAGCTGGCTGCATTTCAGTCTGATTCTGTAGTCCCAATAACAAAGGGAGTTTGAAGGTTCTCCAGGACTTCTCAAAAGAAGTGCCAGTTCTTTTTCAACCGGGCAGTCAATGTTCATATGTAAACATGACCCATGTGTTCTAAGGTCCTTTGTATCCAAGTATTTTTGTTGGTGTGTTATTCTTCTTTAAAAGTAGGGACTGTACAACTTCAGTGACAACTGACTTTAATACCGTGAAGAGTCTGTAGCCCAGCTCTGACCCTCATACAAGTAAGTCTCAGTGTCCCACATATCAGTTGACCACTAGAATGTCAAATCAGCCACTGTGCAGTCCAGGCACCAAACCTCTTCAGAGAATATGGTCAGACCAGGATTACTGGCATTGATACCACCTCGCATCTAGCTCATTTCCCAGTGTAGAGACCACTTTCAAAAGTTTTAACTTCCCAATTTATTGCTGAATAAAGGTACAAAGTAGCTTCTATGTGCAGTCCTTAAATTATGTTGGTTTTTTTTTTTTGGAGTGGAAAATCAACACTTGTTCTATTTGTTATTAATACTTGACATGTCAAAGGTTCCTATCAAAAGATTCATGTTGCAAGTGCAAACCCTGGGCTCTTGGAGCAAAGAGTTTGTCCTCCCTTAGTTGGATGAGTCTCTGGAGAATAGTAATCAACCAATCTGTCCCTTCAGGATCACAGACCAGCACTAGACACTTCACCTCTACCACAGCTTTCTTTCTTTCCTGACCAGGTTTAATTTCCTGGCTGGCAACTTACCTGACAGCCACAGCTTAAGTGACTTGAATGGATTATGTCATTGTATTGTCATACTGGGCTCTGATCCTTTGCTACAGATAGGGAAGCAGGACAAAGGAAAAACAAGTTTTCCCAAAGTCACATAGCTAGTCGGTGCTGGACGGACCCTTGCAGCGCAGTCCCCAACCCTGCATTCCAAATGCATCATTCTGCTGCTCTGAAGAAATGCACTCTGCCCAGCAGAGTCGTGTGCATTTACTGTGCTTCGTGGGCAAGTGTTAGCGATGCGTTTGAATATTGCAGGGGGAGGGAATTGTTGTAAACTTGGCTGCCATGTACAGTTGGGCGGATCAACATTACCCAACTGCAGGGGTCCCACCCACATTCTAGTCTCTAGAAAAAAAACATCCTTTATAGCTATGCAATGCACCACACACCCCCTCTGTGTCCCACCTGACAAACAGGAAGGATGGTGAACCATGTGCAAATTATCCAAGTGCTCACGCCTTCGATCCCAGCATTTGGGATCAAAGGCAGATCTCTGAGTTCGAGGCCAACCTGGTCTACAGAGCTAGTTCCAGTATAGCCAGGGCTACACAGAGAAACCCTCTCTCAAAAAACAAAAAGAAAAAAAAAAGAAAAGTTGGTAAATTCATTTTTATTTTCATCTGTATGCATCAATTCAACAGGCTGGACCTATTCACCTTGCTGTGAGAGAGGCTAGAGATGGCGGGAGCTACAATCTGGCTTTTCACGCTTCTTTCCACTGTGCTCCGGTCTTTGTTAGTCACATGCTCAGTGTTTACAGGGTTTAAAGTTTATTGAGAATGAAAATTCCCACAGTTGCTTCGTGTCAGCCCTGCAGCTAAATAGATCCTCCGTGCCTTTACTACTCTTTAATTTATGTTAATTCATGTTAATTTCTGAATTAGCCCAAATATCAGCAGTTTTGTGATTTTTGTTAGTGTCTTGTAGAATGGATTCTGAGAGCTTGGTAGGTAATAGGATTCACACGTTTATAAGGCCCATTTATATTGACATATTGGCCCTTTAGAAGACTGAATTACTTCATATACTCACCAACAGCGCACGAGAACATCTTTAGTTTTGTGCCCTCACCAACTCTGGTTATTATTATTATTATTATTCTCATTATATTTATTTGAAGAGTTGAATAGAGCACTTTTGGTCTCAGTGGGTAAAGGCATTGTCCTCCAAAGATTTATCTTCAGAAACTACGTGGTGAAAGGAGAGAACTGACTCCAACTTGTCATTTAATTTCCACATGTATGTAAGCATGTGCTTAAGCATGCTTGCACACACACACACCAAATAAAATGTAAAAGAAAGAATAATTTTACACAGAATTCTTTGCAGAGATAATGACTGATAATCTTTATGTATTTCCATTCCATTTTGATGCTTTATAATCATGAAATATACACACATATTCTTATTATAAAGGACACATACTAACCAACCTTTTTCTATCTTTTTTTCTCTCATTCAGTGCCCACCTGATCCTATATGACATACACCCATGTAGTTTCCAAAGCTTTCTAATCTATGGGAGTTACCCTACCTGGACGCTCCAGTCTTTACTTCATGTTCTAGGAGGGGTTTGTAAGCTGCCCCAGACTTTAGCTTTAGGCAGTGCTGTGGTTCATACATTCTGTCTGCATCTTCCCACATGTGTAGAAATGTGCCTGTGGGGCAGATTCCAAGAGGTGACCTTTCTGGTGGCAGGCACACGTTGCTGTGGGAGTCGATGTTGCTGGGAGCTGGCTCCTTGGAGATCCATGCTTTTCAGCTCCTTAGCATCTGCCACAGCTGCCTCTTTCCTCAGGGCCTCTGCAAAATATGTCTGTCAAACCGTGGGGATGCTACCAGAAAGATGCTAATGCTCTCAAAATGTTGTCTGCTTAATTTTAGTGTGCACATGTTTTATTATGGATAACCAACTGATAAGCTTTTTGGTATCTTTTCTCACTGAACTCTTTATGTCCTCTATCCATTTTCTCATGAGCTTCCCAGTAACCATCTCTTTTGGATTGCTAAAATGTATTTACTTAGTGATTATAGTTGACTCCACCATCTGCTTTGTTATTATCGGTTTCCATTTGTAGTTTGTCTTTGGTTTTCCTTTGAAGTGCTTTTGGACACAAAGACTATTTGTTTTTAACTTTTGTACAGACAAATGTGCTAACAGCTCTAGCTTTTGTGTCTTCTTTAGAAAGGTTATCTTTATTCCAAGATTGAAATTTTAAAAAACATTTCATACTTTCACTGAGCATTTTTCATGGTTTTATTTTTACAGTTAAATGTCAGACTCACCTGCTGCTTATTGTGAGATAAAGCAGGCATCTGTGTTTCTCATTGTTACAATTGTAGCCTTTGAAGTATTGACTAAGCATCACCCCATCCCTCCCCTCCACCCCCCACCCCCACCCCCCCACTCCCCACCCCCACTTAGCCATGATCTTCCCAAGAGAATAACAGGATTTGATGCAGGAAGATTCCTCAGCAGGCATCAAGCTTGGTGGCTCTGCTAAGATGCCTTATAACTTGGTTTCCGAGCTCACCTCCCACTCTCAGGAGAGAGCTGCAGAATATGCGAGCCCCTGACCCAGGCGCTTCAGACTCTGCAGGTCCAGAGAGGATTCAGGCCACTGTGTTTCTTTTCCAAGCTTCTTGCTTTTGAATTCTCAGTTCGCACTAAACATTTCTTGACTAGTTCAATGAGCAACTGGCAGCACCTCTTCTAGGGTCAGGGGAGTATCTAAACAGCCCGCAGGGAGTTTTAACGCAGGTAGACAGAAGGCGCCACGAGGGCTGAGAGGTGACCACACCTCTCTGCGGACTGTCTGCATGTCTGTGTGGGTGTGAGGGTCAGGGAGCAGGTGACAGAAGTGTAAGGCTGTAGTCTGTCAAGAGGAGCTGAGCGCAGCTTCTAGAACGAGAAAGTCCAAACATACTATACGGAATGACAAGGCAACACAAGGTTATATGCAGTCACTGTTACCTTGTTCTTGGGGTAAAACTGCTACAACACGAACTACACTTGCACCTAATTCGTGTAAGGTTAAGAATGCACATACGTGTTTGTGAATGTATAGAGACATCCAGGGGAAAGTGCGAATAGCACTGAATGTAGGCAACATCTGTCCAGTTGTCTGCAAGTCCTGAAAACTTCACAGTTCCCGTTATGATTGTGCCGAAGACATCAAGTCATCAGCCTGACCCCTACCGTACAGGCCACCCAAAGAAACCCATGTGGAGGAGACCCTTGCCAGTGTTCTTCTGGCTACCAGTCAAGTGACAGAAAAACTCGGTCTCATTCCAACCCAAGGATAGTCACCTACACAGCCATAATGGGACTGCCTGGCTCGGGGGACCTGTTACCTAGTTAGCAGTGACCATATTCAAACTTTCCCACTTGCTCTTATGAAAGCCTTTGTAGTCAGCATTTCACTCAAGAGCCACAGAATAGACGTCTGGGTTTTTCTACACCATGGCTGGCTCTACCTTTCCTTTATTTTTGTCCTTACCTGGAAATATTTGTTGTTTTGCACATAATCCTTGATTAATGCTTGCTTTCTCATAACCACATTTGTCTATTTTTATTTTAAATTTTTTCATACAATATGTTTTGCTCGTACTCTGTTCCCTCCCCAGCTCCTCTCAGATCATCCCCACCTCCTTACTTACCCAGCTTCATGTTTTTGATCTCCCTCTCAAAAAAGGAAAAACAGCAACAAAAATTAAAATAAAAACGAACTAAAAAGACTAAAAAAAGAGAGAATCAGTAAGACAAAAAACAAAACAAAACACACACACACACACACACACACACACAAACTTCACTGAAACAAAACAAAAATCACAAAAAAACATGGGGTCTGTTTTGATACTGGGCATGGTGCCTGCCTGAAGTGTGTTAATGTACCCAGTGGCAGTCCATTGAATATTGAAGAAAATTAATTTTCTTTCTCCCAGCATATATTAACTATACATAGCTTCTTGGTTAGGAAGGAAACTTTGTGTCCATGCCCCCTTCTCAGGGCAGAGATTTTTGTCTCGTTTAGATTGAGAGATTTCAGCCAGGACACAGTGCATAAACAAACATCTTAACATGGGACACCTCATGACAGCTGCTGCATCAGTGACATCTTTACGCATAGTGTGATGATGCACAGCAGATTTCTACGTGGATGACACTATACTCATGTGCGTATAGGCAATGTAAATTGGACTCAGTGGCTTATAGGAGGAAGAGTAGGAAAGAGAGGAAGGCAAGGGGAAAGAGAAGGGAATGAAAAAGGAGAGGAAGAGGAGGAGAAGATGAAGGCGGGAAGGGGAAGTATTGAAAGAAGTGGAAGGATTTGGGTTGGCTAAGATAAAGATACACCACACACGTGTGAAATTGTCAAAGAATAAAGTAAAAGTATTCTAAAAACACATCTCTTCATAAATCGCTCCCCCCTCCCGTTTTGCACTGTTCTGCACTGTTGCATTTCCCAGCCATGCTAGGTTAAGCTGAGAGCTGGAAATTTTACCCTCTGCAAGTGTAATGTCACCCTATTCTAAAAGTCAGAACAGCCTACAAGCATATTAGAACTTTTTCTTTTTGACAAAAGTAAATTCAAGCATCCCCAACATATCAAGCACTGGAGGATAACAGCTATGGCCTCCCACCTCGTTTTTGTTCTATGCTGCGCTCCAGCCTGGTGTCTGCAGAGGCTCATGCAGGGGCGGATTGAAAGCCACAGGTGTGTGAGTTGGTTTGTGTCAAGCAGTGCGGTAAAGAATACGGAGCTCTTCTATCTCTCCAACACATTAGGACAAAAAAAACTTAGCCACCTGGAAACAATTTGGTGTTTCTAAATAGGCTTATATGGCAACTGGTGGGCAAAAATAAAAATCTGAAAAACAAAACAAAACAAAAACCAAGTCACCTTTGCCGTGCAAGTAAATCCATTTCTCCAGCGAGGCAGGTGGGTGGTGAAGCTATTTTTAACTGCCAGGCTGCAGCTCTGTGAGGAGCCAAATGCCCCCTTATGCAACTCTGAATTCAGGGTCAACAAGCCTTTGAATGTCAACTGAAATCCAGCAGGTCATACAGCCCAAGGCCCAACCAGGTCCTAAGGAAGTCACTCAGCACCTGGTAGGTTGGTCCCTCAAGGGGATTCTCAGCTTTGAGGAGGTCTGGAGACACCCAAGCAACCACTTGCTACCACCACCACCATCTTCACCTCTACAGCTACCACCACCACCACCTCCCCCTTTCTTTTCTCCTCCCCCACCCACCATCTCCACTGCCACTACATCCCCCTGGACTTTGTTTCTTTCACAGGCACAGACCAAGGTAAAACATCAAAAGACAGTAGTCCAAACAGAGAAGGGGAAGAAATTACAGAATCCGTTCTCCCTCTGATCCTCAAGAGCATTGGCCCCTACGCCCACCGGGGTGCAAGAGAAGGTCTATGCCTGCTGCCTGACCTTTCCCTTCCATATCCTTCTGTAGAGTCTTGGACTCCTTTCCTTCAGCTCCCTCCAAAGGCAAAGTGGCCCCTTAGGCCTTGATTAAATGGAGAGCAGATGTCAGTGAGGGCCTACAGAAAAGCCAAAGCAACCTGGACTTCTGAGGATCAGGGGAGGCCCCAATCAGAGCTGTAGAGGAAGGCAAACCCTAACATTTTTAGGGACCAACCTGATTATTTTCTAAAGTAAAAGAGTGAAGTGAATCCAAGCAAAAGTCAGGCCTCCAGCCTCCAGGGAAGAGGTTAAAAAGGTGGCCCAAAGTCTTGAGACTAATGCACTCTTTCTGCTCCAGCCCTGGCCCTCCTCTTTCCCATCATCACTCCAGGCTAAGGCCAGCTTGGATGAAGGAGAAAGTGAAGGCTCTTTGGGGGGGAAAAAAAGGCGAGGCCATTGACCAGGAAAGAAATCTTGGAGATGACACCCAGATCCTGGAGGCAAAAATCTCCTTTGCTCTGTCCAAAATGACAAGGCTTCTCTTTTGTGATTTCTTTACTTGCAGATCCTCTGCTGTCCTGCAAGATAGTAGTTTTCTTCTTGAGACAAGCCTCCTACACATCACTCCCATCCAGGCAGTCATCACCCACTCATCTGGAGGAGGCTATTTTTGTGCCAGATTTGCCTGCTAGAAACTGCTATACTTCAGTGTTGGAGTGCAGATGGAAAGAAAACCAAAACAAAATAAGGAATCCAGTTCCCTGCCTTGGGAGAAGGGTAGAGAAATTAAAGTAGAATATAGATAGCTATCAGGCATCCATGATGAGGTGCAAGGAGATGGAGAGAGGTTAGACCTGATTCCTCACAGCTAAGACATAATGTCCCTTGGCTAAGATTTGTTCCTCCAACGCAGAATTTGGTGTGATCATGGTCCTACACATTCCGTTCTATCGTCTAGAACTAACTGGTGGCCAACATATTAAAAACAGAATAAATAAATGGGGTACCTCTTTAATGAGCCATAGATGTTGCCTTTGTGGATTATTGGAGTCAGAATCAATAGAGAAGGCTCCAAGGGGGGGTTGGGGGGGAGTAGAGGGGGTGGGATTAAAAGGCCACTTTCCATTGACAAGGAAATTGCAGACTTCCAATATATGCTGGGAAATAGGCAAAGACCTCACTAAACATAGTGGAATGTGGCCCTAACATCCTTCACACATTCATGGCATGGGTTAAAATAGAAATTATCCTGAGAATTAAGTGGGCAGACTGCTGTTACCACTGTTCCAGTTAACACTGTGAGCTTAACCATTCTCCTCTCGGTGACACTACCCATCATCTTGGGCATTTAAAGTAACTCCCAGGGGTAAGTTCAGAATAAGCTAGAGTTGCCTTTCAAAATAGCTCTCCCCAAACACTCCCACCACCCTGAGATGACTGACAGCAACTCCCCCACATTTCACTTAGCTAAGGCAAGGAAAAGGAGCTGGCAGAGGTGAGGAAATAGTTTCTGATTCAGCTTGTGCTAGCTCTCTGGGATATAGCAACCCAGCCAGAGTGATCAACAGTGATGAAAGCAGGAGACAAAGGTTGATAGGAATTGAACAAATGGAATCAAGACAGTCACCGGGTCTGGCTCTTATCACTGACCATACCCCCATCCCCTCCCTTTTAGATTTTAGGCAGGTACCAGGATTCACCCAGGGGACTCACACCTCTAAGATCTGAACAACCAGCTATGGGGCTCTCGGTGTGGCACAGTGCTATCTCTCTATTATTCTTGGCCCCACTTCCCCAAATCAACTCTAGTTTAGTCAGTCCTGAGGTTTAGCTTATAGTTTAGAGGAAATACACTGGTAAGGCACAAAGTGTAGATCCTCCAGGAAGCAAACAATCAAACAAGATAGTAGCACCTTTAACAAGATGGAGGGCTTTGACTTTGCAGCACTGCATTAGGATAACGAAGAAGAAAAAGAGCAAGGAAGGAAGGAAGGAAGGAAGGAGTATCTACTCTACTTTGAAGACAGTATTAACCCACAAGTGATCAATGTGCAGAGAATATTAGACTTTTAAGCACCCAGCTCAGCTCTAACAAGACATCTATATTACACCTCTTCAAGACTCAGAGGTCTACATGGAAGAGGTGGCAAAATGATTGTAAAAGTTCGAGGTGGTGAATGATTTCAAGGAAACAGAATTTTCTGGACAGAGCACGGCAGGTGCCCATATTAACTCAGGGATTAAGATAGCATGCACAAGACCTTTGTAGGCTCAAGCCAGACAAAATCCCAGCATGGAGGAATGGAATTTTCTTTAATGTTTTGACACCTGGCATTCGACACATTCCACAGCAGGCCTCATACCCGGAGGTAGTCCAATACGAACTAGACTCAATGGTATATGTGTGTGTGAGAGAGAGAGACAGAGACAGAGAAGTGAGGATCTGGGAGGGGGTGGGGAGGAAAAAACTATGATTGAAAGACATCGTAAACATTCTTAAAGAACTAATAAAGAAGCACTGTTTTAAAAAGCAGAAAAGACGTACTTTGGCCTTATTTGGAGATTGCTTGTTACCAATAGACAGGGATAAGTTTGAGTCAACAAGAAACATAAAGAGAGTTTGTTATGAAATGATACCATGGAAGCTGTCAACATTGTTGATTATGAGATTGGTGTGACAGCTATATAAAACATTGGGAAGGAAAAACTAAAGAGAGGGCAGAGGAGAGAGGGAGAGAGAGAGTGAGAGAGAGAAAGACAGAGACGGAGACAGAGACAGAGACAGAGAGAGAGAGAGAAAATTTAAAATAAAAAATTTCTTCTCTTTCTTTTCTTTTATTTCTTTCTTCCTTTCCCTTCCTTCCTTCCTTCCTTCCTTCCTTCCTTTCTTTCTTTCTTTTTTTCTTTCTTTCTTTTTCCTTCCTTTCTTTTAGATGCATGCTGAGGTTTGCAGGGTGAAAAAAGATACCTGAAATTTGCCTCAAAAAATATTTTAGAAAAAACACGGCAGATAAAACAAGAATTCACCCATCAAAATGGTTAAGATGAAAAACTCGAGTGACAACACATGCTGGAGAGGATGTGGAGAAAAGGGAACCCTACTCCACTGCTGGTGGGAATTGTAAACTTGTACAACCACTCTGGAAATCAATCTGGTGCTTTCTCAGACAACTAGGAATAACACTTCCTCAAGATCCAGCCATACCACTCCTAGGCATATTACCAAAAGACACTCAAGTATACAATAAGGATATCTGCTCAACCATGTTTGTAGCAGCTTTATTTGTAATAGCCAGAAGCTGGAAACAACCCAGATGCCCCTCAGCTGAGGAATGTATACAGAAATTGTGGTACATCTACACAATGGAATATTACTCAGTGATAAAAAAAAAAAACAAGGAAATCATGAAATTTGCAGGTAAATGGTGGGAACTGGAAAAGATCATCCTGAGTGAGGTATCCCAGAAGCAGAAAGACACACACTGTACATACTCACTCATAAGTAGATATTAGACATATAATATAGGATAAACCTACTAAAATCTGTACACCCAAGGAAGCTACAGGCTAAGATGCTCAATCCCCATTCAGAAAGGCAAGGAGGATAGAAGTTTTATAAGGTTGTTGTTTATGTTGTGGCCCTTGGTATTGAACCTAACACTTTCCAAATACTAGAAGGTGCTCTACCAGGAAAGCACATCTCTACCCTTACAAAAGATTTTTGCTGGTGATTTAATACGCAGGAACAACACATTGAGAAACCAGTAAAACAAATGTGCCCTGACAAACACACACACACACACACACACACACACACACACACACACACAGATGCTTGCACACACACATGCAAACAGACAGACATATATACATGCATACAAGCACACACATATGCATGCACACACATGCATACAGACATGTACACATGCATGCACATACATACACACAAATTCACATACAGATATTAAAACAATCTAAGGGGTTTGCCTGTAGTGAGAGTTTTGATTTCTTAAAAAAAAAAAAACAGTTATGCTATGTGAATACGATTTTGTTTTACTCTAAGGTGTGGGCTATGGGGCTGCTTCAGATTGTCCACAGCACCTAGCTATACTGTGTCTTTTGCTCTGGCAGGGGTGTGGTTTTGCCAGCTGCATATAGTCTATGTTTGGAATTCTGGAGACTCTTGAGAGGGTACAAATGCCAGAGCCCAGAGAGGGACAGACGGCTCAAAGAGGCAGCTGCTGCTCCCCCTGTTGTTGCCTCCCACTGCTGCTGGTCCCTGCTCTTGTTGGTTTCTGTTGCTGAATTTGCTATTTCTGGATTACTGGATTGCTGGATGGATGGTTTGCTGCATTGCTGGATAGTCTGATGAAGAAGATTGTACTTTCTCCTGGGAACCCTATGACCCCAATCACCAGGCAGTAGCCTAAAGAGGTCTGCATCCCCTTTCCTTCAAACCTTCTTTCTCTCCTATCTAGTTTTGGTGGGTTGGAAGGGATTGGAGTAGAGAAGGGGTGGTAGATACAAGAACCCAAATAAAATAGCTAAAAAAGAAAAAAAAATCACACACCTACATCAGCCTGTTAGCACCCGCTTAAGACAAGCAGAGTGCTTCTTTAAGTAACTGAGAATAGTTTTGATTTTTCTCTGTATTTCAAAATAATCAAACCTAGAGAACTTCTTTAGGACAGGTAGCTCATACATAATAAAATATGGCTTTTGAAAAATAGAATTTCTTTAAAAAAAAAAAGCCACTGATATTTGAGGAGGGTTGAGGACTGTTGACCTTGGCTTTACCAGTGGAACGAAGTGGGACTGCCTCTCTTGAGTAATTGTGGGGGCCCTACTGTAGAAAGGCAAATACCCTTGCTCTACCCTAGAGACTCTTGGGGCCAGCCATCATGTTCCAGGAAGCTCTGCAGCTGAGTCTGCGCACATAGTGAGAGTCGCTTTTGGCGGCACAGGCAGAGTCAGTTAAGAGGACGCATGAGTTCTGAGCGGGACATTTAGTGCCATGCTGAAGGAATATACAGACAGAGTGACTGGTCTTGTTTGCTAGAGGACAGGATGTCTCCCTGTGATGGTTCAGCTCCGTGGCTTGGTGGAAAGTATGGTTAGCAATTGTCCTTTAATACAGATCCCACCAGAAGTTAATGTTCTCAGGGGTTTTAGATCTGCTTCCCAACCCATGTGTGCACTTAGTACGGAGGCTTCTTGTTCAGGTGACCAAATGCAGTCCTTGACTTTACTGGTTGAGTAGAGAACACCATTCATTGAGTGTTGATTATTTTTAAGTGTTAGAGAGAGAGTATTTGGCAGGGTCCTCTGGTCTCAAGACACTGAACTTAATCCATTCCTTGGCATGCCCTCACTTAGGCATTTTTATTTGTTTAACTAATTGGTCTGTTCATAATTTGAGATCATAGGCAATGAAATAAGCAGAATTCTGTCTTACAATAGAAAACTGTTCTCTCTTGGTTTCAGTCAGAAGTGTGTGTTTGTGTGTGGGGATTGCTCTGAAAGAAAAACATCATATTCTGCAAAGAAACTGGAAGCCTTTTTCTGAAAATTATTTTTTTCTAAAATAATTAATTGATCCTACTACCAAGTGAACATAGAAAAAAAAAAAAAGAAAGCTACATCTGACAATTTCATAGACTAAGTTGGGCCAATGGAGGGTCCAATGAATCCAATCTCTGTCTTGGAGAACTAGCTCAGACCAGCTTTTACTCTTAGAGACACCCCAAACTACTTAACTCCATTTTATTAGGGTAGTATCTGCCTACCAAACTGGAGTTGAGGGCTCTAAATTTTTTCTCATGGAACTTGATTACTTAGTAAATAACATCCTGTAAGATAGGGTGGGAAGAATGTTGATCTTACAGCCTGACTGTACAAGTCAAACCTCAGTTTAATACTTTCTTTTATTTGACCCATGCTAGATTTCTTATTCTATGAGCTTCCACATCCTCATTTCCAAAACAAGAATAATATACAGATCGCAGAGGCTGTATGAAATTAGACACAAAAATAGACAACATTCTGGTTATGTAAACATTATTTGACCTATATTGAGTATTCTGTAAATATCAAAATAATGCTAACATAACACGAAAGCCCTGTTTGACGTCACAGGTTTACTAATGGTTGCCTCCACGACAACAGAAGGCTCTCATGAGGGCAACCCAACTCTTAGTATCAATTTCTGTATTAGTTACTTTGTTCTTTCTAGTAATAAACACCATAGTCCAAGTGAACTTAAGGAAGAATGGGTTTATTTGGGCTTGTGGTTCCAGAGAGAATCCATAATAGTGGGGAAGGCCGTGGCAGCAGGTGGCAGGCATGGTGGCAGGAGAAGGAAGTTAAGAGGTCACATCTCAGCTGCATATACAGGGAGCAGAGACAGCAAAAAGGTGGGATGAGCCTATAAACTCTCAATGCTTCCCACCCCCAATGAAGTATTTTCCTCCAGCAAAGTTCCATGTCCTCTCCCCCACAGTACCACAAACCAGGTACCCAAGTGCTCAAATCCATGAGCCTTTGGGAGAGATTGTTCATTCAAACCACTGCAACCTTCATAGATGAACACAGGAAGATGACAGTGTCCGAGAGGCCACCGCCACCCATCATCATGCTTTATTTTCACTTACAGCTCACTGACACACTTCTATGTCCTGGGAGTGTCTACCACTTGGTTTTCTCTAAACTTTATATATTTCGCTCTTAACCACCCTAACTCACTGCATTCTATACCCTCTTCCTACCCTCCCATCAAGATACACTCACTTTTTAAGAAAAAAAAAAAATGTTTACTTTAGTATTTCTTCCCACTACAACTGAGCTAGTTTTACCGTGACTTTTACTGTTAGTGTTATGATCTACTTACAAATCTGCAGAGAGTTTAAGAAGATGCACTGCTTCCTATCTTTCCCATAAGCCCTATTAATTTGAATATGGATGACATTTAATGTTAATTTTGTAGAATGTTGTTTTCATTGCAAAGGGATTTTAATAATATAGAAATGACACAATATGAAATAAACAGACCTCTCTATACAATCATACAGTTTCATAAACTTATATAATAAGGTATCAGTTTCTGGTGACAGTGATAGTCATTTTGGCTTCTGGACTTTAACTCTCTGCCTTTGGACAAATCACTCATATCAATCATGGAATTGATGATGACAATGATTATGCCTGAAGGCAAAATCTAAAAGGCTGACAACCTATTTCTCCAGCCTCCCTCCTAGCCAGGATGGAAGCCTGTGCTGCAGGCCCTGCCTATCAGAGATTCCAACAAAAGAATCCAAGTTGGTGATGTCAAAACCAAGGAACTTGGACTGCCCTGTCATTCCTGTGGCAGTGCTTTAGTAACGTCTTCTCCAGAAGGATTGGAGGGTCACAGTTTTGAGTGTTATCTTGTGCTTGTCCACAGAGCAATTTTTAGGCCTTATGACTATTCATGAACTATTCTCTGTCCTACTGAATGATTTTTCTCCACTCAGCTGTAAACGGCCTCAGTTGTTTGTTGTGAAGGACCCTGACTAATATAGTACATACTATTATATGAAATTCAATATTTAAAAACCACCTACAACATCCATTCTACCTCAAGGGCAGTTAGATTGGTAAATTAGCTATCTGTTCCAAGGTTCATTACTGTGTCTGATAACCCCTCCCCAAGTCTTAGCAGTTTAAATATATGATTGATTATATTTCATTGTCCTGATGTGGGTCCTCTTCAGATGTGTGGCTTCTTCTTCGGATTTCATGGATGTGTGACAGGTAGTGGTTGTTTCTGGAATCATCTGGAGCCTGGCCTGAGAAGGTCATGCAAGGTGATTCCTTCAGTTATGTCTACTTCCTGTCCTCTCCCTCTCCACACAGTGTCTTCTCCTCTCCACACTGCTTGCGGCTTTTCACAGTAGTAACACAAGACACTTTGGTTTCAACAGACTGAGAATTAATCCTTAGGGCTACACTTGACCCTGACACTCTGTTCGTTTCGTATTATGTTAGTCAAAGCAGCCACGAGGCCTGCCTGGGCCCACAAGGCCTGCCTGGGCTCACGAGGCCTGCCTGGGCTCATGAGGCCTGCCTGGGCCCACGAGGCCTGCCTGGGCTCAAGGGGGTGGGCTAGAAAACTAAACTTCAGTTCTTGAAATGGGAGTGTCATGGTCACACGGCCACTACCAGAGAGATTTCTGTAGCCATCTTCTGGAAATTCAATCTTACTGTCTGAATAGATAAGTGGCATTCAGGGAATTACAGAAATCATTCAGGAACTTTAATTTTTAAGGGCACCATGACTATCCTTTGGCATCTGTAGGACACTATACTAAGTCTTCAGTGGCTTGGTGGGTAAAAGTAGGCACTAAAGTCTCAAAAGGTAGCCACCCCCTCTGCCCTCAGATTGCGTTCTGATTTCTATTTACCAGCAGTTTGGGGCCCCAAAGAGTTTGAGTCTGAGAGGATGGTGCTCTCCCAGTCATTGGTTTTTATTTTTGTTTTTCTTGTGGCTTTGGAAAAATCAACCAAGTAAGAAATTGGTAGGCAGTTTTCTAACCAGCTATACTTGAGGAACTGGGCATACTGGTGCATGCCTTTAATCCTAGGTCTCCAGACACAGAGACAAGTAGATCTCTGTGAGTTTGAGGCCAGCCTGGTTAAGACAGTGAGTTCCAGGACAGCCAGGGACACGCTGTCTCAAAAATGAATAAATAAACAAACAAACAAAGGATATAAAGAAGGTAATAAATATACTGTTGAACTTCAGTAGGTTCCCAGTGCTGTGATACGCTGGGGAGGGAGGCTGTCTAGAAAGAGGGACAGTACTTCATCTGAGTTAGAAACCAAGGGTGTATCTGTGTACAGGGCTTGAATGAACACAGTGGCTGGTCAAATAATAAATGTCCTATTTACTTGCACATCAGGCCATTCTTCTTTTTTTTTTTTCCTTTGGAGTTTCAGGTGTTTGAGTCTCTTGTTGCAAAGACAGGGAACTGAACTCCTGACATCTGCAACAGCACCCAGTGCTCTTATCTGCCGAGCCATCTCCCCAGCCTCAAGGCTGTCTTTCCTGTTTTATCATTTTGCCTCCTTGCTCTGAGGCTCTGCACCCTCCAGAGCAGGTACTGACCACCATGCTTCTAGTGAGTGCGCCAGCGGGTCTGAAAGGACAATCTATCTTTTTCAGTCTTTTCACCCTGGTGCCTCTCCAAGTTGGAGCAGAGAAGTATCCTACCCTAAAGCCTGAGGGGCTTGAAGGTTAATGTCTCATGTGTGATTTTTGTCTGGCGGGTTTCTGTTGATTTGGTTGATAGAGTGAGCTGACTCAGAAAAGGATGCTCCCTCGTTTTAGTGCACTTACTACTTGCCTGCACCTGCCAGGAGGGCTTCCTGAGAACGCTTTACCGTCTCAGTGCCTCATAGCAGTTCCCTCTTCACAAAAGACCATTGTCTTCCCCCGACCTGGGCACATTCTCTGTGTGACTGTCATTGCCATTAATTACTCCTTCCGTGGCTTTAAATGGTAAAAAAGCAAAATAAAATTGGCTTAAGACAAATAGCAAATTTATGGGCTCAGAAAGCTGAAAGGCCCAGGGGCTGGGCTGGCTTCCAGCTTGGATAGATTTAGTAGCTTAACCATCCTTAGCACTCTATTGTTCTCTTTGATTTGCTGCAGACTGCTTGGGCTCTCTCCTTCTGATCCTCTAGGCTGAGCCTTCTCCCAGGCTGTAGTTGAGCTCAAAAGGAAATTGCAGCATCTGAAGCACCATCAACTGTATGATTAATCTCTGAACCAATCACTGTAGACAGAGGAATACACAGCACAGTTACTAGCTCAGGTCTGAATTCTGCCTTCTGTCTAGGACCAGAAAAAGACTCCAGTGGGCAGAGTGGCTCTGCTGTGAGGGACAGGGGTTGCCACTTGAGAGGGATAAGGGGCCATGTGATGGCAAGAACAACTACCCATGCTATCATGATCACCATCAGACTTGTTTTTAAGCTGCCATAATATATGCGCTTCCATTTAGTTCCTGGTTGTACCTGGTGCCTAGCAACCGCATAATATATGTGGAAGCAGTGGGATTTTTCCTAATGATAAACATTAGTTCAATCTTATAAGCTGCCAGCCAGCCAGGGTTGGAAGAGTCAAGTGCTTAAAAGAAAGCAATACTCCCTTGAAACATAAATAATGCAGTTCTATCTTTGAGCAGTTCCTCGAGCCTTTATTATTGCATTGTTTTGATTACATAGGCAGCATTTTCTCGCGCTATAAAGTGAAGTATATTTTATATTGCTATATAGGTAGATGGCCTTGAGTCTCTCCCCCAAAGGACAAATCAGTCACATTTCACTTCCAGCCGAGTTGGAATGCTTCAAAAATGCACTTTCAGACGCCTTGGCTCTACTTCCATGCTAGCACCTCACTGTCTAAGCAGGAAGCTCTCCTTAGGGGGGTAAGGGCAGAAGGGAGGAGCTAGCCAGGAAAGGGGAGAAGCTGCAGTCAAATTCCACGGGCATTTTCCTTAGCTTCTTTTCATCCCTACCTTTCCTATCTTCTGAATAAGGAAAGATATCCAAGGCCACTTATGGAAGAGGACATGTACAGAGATATATGTAAGTGGTTATTTCTTCCAAAGACAGAATTAAAAATGGCAGAGAGCTGGTACTGTTTTGGGCACTCAGACCCACACTAATTCATAACCAGTATCATTTCAGTTACACAGAGCAGGCTTAGCTCATTATGTGCATTCTTGGGAAATAATTCTCCTATGGCCTCAGCTGAGAAAGGCTGAGTTGGACATCTGTGCATTTTGATCTTGTCTGCTGGAGAAAAGAAGTTAATGATTTATCTGGAAATGCACACACAAATGTACATATTGTGCTCAATGGATATAAAATACATAGTATCTAAGTATATGCCAATGTATAAAAAATGCATTTAATGCCCAACATCTCCTATATCTTTCAATGTATGTGTGTGTGCATGATGCATAGATAGAATTATGCATGCATATATACATTATTTTAACTTTAGAAAGAACGAGCAGCTGTCCTTCCTAACATGAAGCTTAGTACTCTGGTTTCTCCCTCATCACTGAAGGAGTATCACAAGAGCCCAGAGTGAGCAGAGAATGGCAGTGGGATCAGCGCCAGCCTGCAACCCTGCCCCTTCCTGGGACTCTCCTCACAGATAAGGAGATGCTTTCCCCTTAGAAAGCAACTGTAGCTGCCTCTGTCTTGCAGCTGTGACTGAGCCTCCACACTTCATGAAGGAGAGCTAGACGAATCTATGCAAAAGCCTCATCCCTGCCACCTCCTCCCTGCTCAAGACAGAAGCCCCCCACCCTCCAGCTGGAAAGGGGCTCCCCTGTCTTGTAAAGGCTTAAATATGAACAATTACTCCCTTGCTGCTACTCTCTTTCTTTTTGATCATGGGGCAATGGAAAGATTCTTTGTATACACATCTTCAGTGCTTTTGAATGAGGTCTCTGGAAACTGGTATAGAGCCAGTGGGGTCTCTGGTCCTTTTGAGAGGTAGGAGAGTCACTAAAAGTGCCTTGTCTGCAATGAACCACAGTCCTCAGCAGCAGAGAATGTAGAGGCCATGTCAAAGTCATTACACATTCCATTACTCCATACAGGTGAGATGAGGTTAGAAGGCTCTTCTTCTTGGATCCATGAATCTAGAGCATAATCCTTCTGTTCCTCTAGGCATAGGCCATAGATGAGTTGGATGCTTTGACTTAACAATGTTCTCTTGAGGCTGGGAGATGACTCAAGTGTTTAAGAATACATGTTGCTCTCGCAGAGGACTCAAGTTTGATTCCTAACAACCACATCAGGCAGCTCACCACCTCTCGCAGCTCCAGCTACGTGGGTTCTAATGCCCTTTTCATGCATTCACACACACATACATACACACACACCGCAGAGAGATAAAGAGACAGAGGGAAAGGGAGAGAGAGAGAAGGAGAGAGATACACATAATTTTAAAGCAAATACATCTTAAATAAAAGCAAAGCCATAGTACTTTCTCTCTAGATACATCAAAATACTTTCCTGAAGACAGTTTTCAAAAAGAAGAGTGAAAAAAGGTTAGTAAAATGGCTCAGTGGTAGAATGCCTGCCTAGCATGTATAAGACTCTGGGTTCAACCTCACACACACACACACACACACACACACACACACACACACACACAGATGGAGTCAGTCACGGAGCTGGGAAGCAATCCAAAGCTTGATTTTACACTGCAATGAGAAGTGATCTATCGTGCCAATTAATATCGGTGTGTTTTTCCTTCCTCTTGTTATGCCTGGTTCACGAACCCCAAAAGACCAGGAATAAATAGACTCCGTTGCAAATACATGAGGTTTTTAAATTGTATACGTGTTCGAACACAGGATGCAAACCTCCTGTGGAAAGAGGAGAGGAATGCAGCCCTGAGGTCTAGGGATACAGAGTTTTTAAGGGAAAAAAAATGCAAGCAGTAATGTACATCCTTCAGCATTACATGATTGGGTAAGGGAAACTGACTTTTGAAGTGATTGGTCCACTTTATGCACCAAGACTACAAACAGTTCTGGCCTGGTGGTATGGGCTGGTTTCCTAGCAACTGCGTAACTAGAGGGCAGGGAAAGAATGCAGTAAGTCCAGTTCCTCCCCTCACGGCATTACTGGACATGTCTCCACCTAGCTAGCCTTAAAACAGTACCCCCTGATTTTAAGTCTTTGGTCTCTCATTACTCCCTTCTCATGATCATTTGAAGATCCAATCTTGGGTCTTCCCAGTATGACCCCAGGAGTCAGTCTTCCAAATTTACCTTTCCATAATGGGATCTGAGTACCATTAGCTATATTGCTCTTAAGCATTCCCTCATGAAAGCCATCAAGCGATTTAAAAAACAAATACAAAATACAAAGGTAAAAATCAAAATGAGTAGGGGTCCCTTCAGGGTGGATATAGGGGTAATAAGCCCTATATTATATTATTATACCAGGATTTAAACCATCCTCTGGAATTTTTTTTTCCCTCTAGGGTCTCTCTAGGCTTTTAATCGAGTTGCTGCAATACTAGTTTCTATTTCAGCTAAGCAGATCCCCAAGATAATAGCTAAGGTCAGGGAGCCCCTTTTGACTTAGCAGTTCAGCCTTCTAGGTGGGATTTGGGGCTGAGGGTCTAGTCTTCTGAAACTGATTCAGCTCTAACAATAGGACCGTTGGCATCAGGGCCTAGGAAGGCTGAAATGCCAGTCAAAGGCTGGGCAATGGGGGAGTCCTCAGAAGCATCTGGTTAGTTGATTCCCCTGAAGAGGCAGGGAGCAATCATGCCAGCTTCCAGCAAGTCCAGATTTCAGCTTGCAGTCCATAGCTGATCCTGAATAGAGTCAAACAAGCGAAAATCTGCTGAGACAAATTCAGACTAGAGACAGAAGTTAATATTTGTCTATTAAATGGGAAAAGTGAGGAATCCCAAGACCAGGGAAAAACTCATCTGGGATCTGTTTGAGCTATGCCAGATCCAGGTCTCATGACTTTTTGATTTCCTGAAACTCATAAATTTTTGGTACACAAAAGGAAATATATATTAAAAAATTCAGAAAAGTAGCATATCAGCAAATCTAATGTACCAACATTCTAAGAGTAACAGGTGAAACTACATCCAATGGAATGGACACCAGTTAGCTGTTTGTTTTGTATCCTTTATAGACAACTTAAGTGTGTCCACAGTCTGAAACGCTAACATTTTAACTGTGGGCCCTGTCAGTCAGTAATCAGCCATCAAAGGAGCTCAGCCATCTTTTGTACATTTAGCATCTACTTTTAGCCCCCATCTCCATTTCATATTGGAAAGTTAGACAGAAATGCATTAATAGCTTTACTGCTAAACCCTGGATACTTGGATTTTTCTTAATAAAGCAACTAGAAGGAATAGATTTAAGATATTCCTGTGTCAAAGTCTACCCCAGAAATGGAAGATATTAAGAATATCATAGTAAAAGCTATGGCTTTGGGGTCAGGTATACACATTAAACAGATGTTGTTAGCATGATGAGAAGCACCTTTAAATCTATTTTCAGAAAACAACCAAAGGAAATTAAAATCTCAAGCTGGTGACTGAATAATAAGCAGTCAGTGTTCCATCAACTTATCAGAACTTTATTGATCAATGTCAAAACTCTGAACTTCTGAAATCTTATAACAACATAAGCAAAAGAGGAGGGAGAAATCTAAACTATCTCCCAATTTTAATATGCCTTAAATTATTTTTTATATTTTTACAATTTATATTTATATTTTTAAAATATCTATTTTGACTCTCCAATCTTTCTTGCATTTATCAACCCTGAAACATTTTCCCAGACCAAACAACATTTTAGATTTTCATAAACTAAACTCCTATGCCCCCAAACCCTACATAAACTCCATATTTTTCTAACTAGCTATTTATCTTAAGATATAGGCAACTAACATGAATCCTGTGAGCAAGGAAACCTGTCTTTCTTTCTAAAAAAGAGATCTAGTACCTAGTAGTTTTAACTAGCTATTGAACTGTCCAATGAGTTAACAGTGTATCTAATTGTCTGCTCTTTAGCTGTAAAGCTACCATTAGCTTCTTAGCCTAGTCATCAATGTAATCAGAGACCTGAGAAGGATAAACTATGAGCTAAATAAATGTACCAATCCATGTACCAATCAAAATGACAGAGCTGACTAGTTAGTCCATTACCTAGGCAGTGTCCCTGACTCCTGTGGTCTTGTGGCATCATGAGCAGAGGCGGTCCAGCCAGGCACAGAAGATCAGAGTCTGCTTCTGTAGAAAGAGGAACACGGAGAGATTGACCTCACCTTGCTTCCCGCAATGTGAAACAATAGCTCTCCAGGTGTCCACAGCTTTGTCCACAGCTTAGGCTGGGCGCTAGCAGTGGGCCAGTTGAGGCAGTATTGCCTAGTGGTTAGCATACCAGAATCCAGAGTCGCAGTCATCTGTTGCACCAAAATCTTCTCAAAGACCTTAGGGGAGCTACTGCCAGGATTTTGGGACTGTCTGTCACAATGAACTTACACATGTTAAAAATGCCATATTCATCAGATCTCTCACAAGCTTGAGGGCCAGCATATTTGAGTTATGCTTTGTCTGTCTTTATCATCTGCTCTAAACTGTATCCTATAAAACAGAATGCTAAAATCTCTAATCCTGGCATATTCCTTAGATGCATGTTTTAGGACTATATTTCAAGTAGATCTATATGGGCAAACTTCATAATTACCCATCCTAGGCTTAACCTTAAAAAAAACCTAAACAAAGAGACTAGGTAAGACTCAATCTTGTACTCAACTGCAGTCCTTAGCTTAACTTTAGATCTGTTCTTTCTGAACTAAAATCAAAGCAAAACTTTTAACCAGATACAGTTTATAGAGCAGCTGGCAAATCTTGCTGATCCTACCACTTGCATTAAAATTTGAACAGCAAAAAGTTTAAAGGAAAAATGTTGTACTTAGCACTAATCAGGGAACTGAACATAGCTGGCAGACCTAAACAAAGATGGTGGCCAACCCATGGCTCCACCCTCTATCCCTGAACCAACATGGCGACTAGCCATATGTTGCCCAACAGAGCTGGAAGCCCTAAACAAAGATGGAGGCAAAACTACAGCTCTACTCTCTCTATCCCTGCACCAGTATGGGGACTAGCCACATGTTGCCCAACACAGCTGGAAGCACTAAACAAAGATGACAGTAAAACCATGCCTCCACCCTCTTTATCTCTGAACCAATATGTTGGCTATCTTCTGGTTACCACAGGCTGTGGCTGACAATACAAAACATAGCCATTAGGTGTTGCTGATGGCATTGCTACCTCCCATAGTACAACAAGCTCTGTGGAACATTTACAATTTCCCATAACCAAAAGTTCTAACATTATAATTAAATAAGTTTTAGAGCCAACTACATAACGGAACAGTATAGAACAATTTTAAACTGTAAGAACTATTTTGGCCATACCAAACCTATTGGCCAGAATTCTTTCCTTTTAAAGAGCATAAAAAAACATTTTGCATTGAAGAATCACCAGGCTTTTAAATGAAGAACAACATATTTTATACTTTTTTCTCAAATCATACTTGCAGGTATAAAGAACCAAAGCAAATACAATTTATATGCCCTCTGGTTTTTTAATACATACACTGACCTTCTCTAACATTCTATATACCTTCAGGTTAGCTTTTACCGCTCCGTTCTTCTGCTTTAACCAGACATTCTTACTTTAGACAAGCTATTTTTTAATATCCCAGTATCTTGCTTTCTCTCCTGCTTTTCAGACAATATAAAAACTCCCATCAAAATCCTTTCTGTCCTGACATGATAATGCTGAAGCCCAGTGTGGGCTTGTTTCATGATTTATTTTTTATGGGCAAAGCAAAAACAAGTCACATCAATACAAAAGGAAGTTCTGGAGCTGCCAAACTCTTTTTCTAAAATTACTGCCCTGAGCAGGTAAGGTCCAAAGTCACAGAAACAAACTTTAAGGAACTTGGAATAATTTTTAAGAAACTTGGTGAAACTTCCTCTTTTTTCTGTCTCAAGGTGAAGGCCAGGGTAAAAACGTGTTTTTTGATAATCAAAGCAGCTTAACAAGCAAGCAGCTTTCCCCAGGATAAACTTTCCACATGATACACATGGACAAAGTTGTTTGTTTTTTTTGTCCTCCCCCAAAGGAATGAGAAACTGCTCCAAATTCTTTGTTAGACTACCCAAGATCATTGTTTAAAATGCCTGATAAATTTTAGCTTTATACATTTAAGTATTCTCTAAAACCTGTTTTTGCAATATCAAAACAAATTACTTTCTGTAAGAGTGAATTCACAAGAATAACCATAATTTTAGAAAGTCAAAACCAGATTTTAAAAGCAGAATTCACCAGTGCAAACAATCCAATCTCTAAAACCACTGCCTGCTTCCCAGAGGTAATTTAGCAAAATCTAGCGCTGAAAGAATGTGATCAATCATGGCTGCATGTGAGATTTTTTTCTCTGAGAAGGCAGTATGGAGAGCAATTTTTCAAAGATGAGTTTTTGGTTTTTTGTTTTTTTCATTAGAAAGAAGATGGGAAGTTGGGAACCAAGTGGGAACCATCTAACTGGTGAGAATATTCATCAAAACTGCTAAAGCAAGCAAACAATGAGTCACTGGGCCTCACCGCCCTCCTTCCCTATGGAAGCTGCCCACAGACCTCAGTGCATTTTGTGTTTGTGAACGGCAAACAGTTTTAGAAATATTATTCCAATAAACAGTTGGTTTGCTTTATTATTGTTTCCAGTCCTAAGGTCTGGCCTCCAGGTGAGGCCTGGGAATGGATTTTATTAATAAAAAGCTGTCCAAATAGTCTACAGTTAAAATATTTGCTCAATTCCTCTTTCCTTTTAAATTAAAAGCAAAATGATCGATTTCATACAGCCCTGCCTGACAAAGAAAAAGCTAAAATTTACCTTCTGTTCTTTGGTTCTTGAGTGAAATATTTGCTTTCTCATGAAATGGTCTCAGATGGCAATTTAAAATTAGATCAAATAACATCACCAGTCAGATGGGGAAAACTCTCTTCCCCTACACTTGGATCTTTTTTCTCCATCCTTAATTATTTAATTTGAAAAGAACAGCAGAGAAAAAGTAAAAGAAGAAAAAAACAGCAATATGAAAATATGTAAAACTTACCTTGACTAAATGGCTGCTGGTGACAAACATATATGAGAAAAGTTGAGTCCTTCCTTGTCCCTCTGTTAATTCAGTCAGAATTTATTAAGTACATGGCAGTGGGAGAGAGAGAGAGAAACAGGCAGGCGAAGGTTTGGAGAACATCATGGGTCAGAAGTTCCAATGGCTAAAGGAATGAAGTACCCTTACTCTGTCAGCCCAGTGAACAAGGCCAGCAGGCAAATGCTTGCCCTGTCTCAAGCCTCCACCTGCAATTTCGAGAACTAGCAAAGCCAGCTAGAGGCTTCTGATTCCCTTTCTGAAGCACGGAAGAAGAGGAAGCCTGGAAGCCTGAGTAAGACTTCAATATCAAGAGAAGAGAAAACAACCTGAGAAAGTGTCAGGGACAGGAACAGGATGAAGTATGGATGCCACTGTGGCTCAAAGGAAAGGCTTCCCAGACATGTGTGGCATAGAACTCTAGGTCCTCATTAAGCTGTTGATTCTCCCCAGTCCCCTGACCCTGAAATGACCCTTTCTGTCCCGATGCTGCTCTAGCCCAAAACATTATTCCTGCCTCTTTTTTTTTCTTAAATCTCAGGGAAAGATTTAGATTTTGTGGCAACTGAGTCATGCACGTAGATAGATGGGAGTGCAAGGCATTTGGCAAGCTTACTGCTCATCAGAATGCTAGAGGGTTCTAGACGCTAAATGCCACCACAAGGTCTCTCTGACTAACGTGTCTGTCTATCCCCCGGACTCTGTACAGCTGCACATCTAGTTCCCAGCTGCAGGTATTGCTTCCTGGTGCACTTATCTGATTACAGAGACTGGGTACTCACGATTCTTTTTATAACCTTAATCCTCCCTCTCATTAACATCTCAACAAAGAGCTGTAATATGTAAATAAGCCACATAAGTAAAGCTCCCAATTAGCCCTGTACCCAGCACAAGTCACACATTAACTATTCCTCATTCCCATCCCTTTTCTATAAATGGAGAACACAGGTTTTGTACCAGTGATTGCTAAGCTGTCACTTGGGAGGAGGGGGTTGAAGAGGAACAACCATTTCAGCCAATTTTACACTCTTTGGATTTCCTTGACTATGCCAGGAGGTGGTGGCACATGACAACGTTTATCCCAGCACTTGGGAGACAGAAGCAGGCAGAATCTGAGGCCTGCCTGGTCCACAGAGTGAGTTCCAGGATGTACAAAGAGAAACCCTGTCTATAATGAGCAAACAATTCCTTGAACACAAGAATCACCTAGGAAGCTTGTTCCTAGAGTTTCCAAGGCCAGCAAGATGGCTTAGCAGATAAAGGCACATTCATTCCTCAAGCCCACCTTCACAAGCCCACCATGGTACGCATGTCTTTCAAGCACCCTCCCTCGAAATACACATAGACACACAAAATAAATAAAGCTACAATAAATGTTTTTAAAGGAAATGTAAGGTTCTCAAGCACTCCCCACAAAATTTCGGAATAGGTTAACCTAGAGTGCTGCCTAGTAATCTGCATTTTAAAATAACTCCCCATGTAGTTTTCTGGTGTGAATGACACAGGGACAGCACTTGGACAAATACTGACTTAAATACACCAGACTCTTGGCGCCAACTATCTAAAATTACTTTTTCCTGTTTATCTTTTTTTTTCTTTTTTGTTTTGTTTGTTTTGTTTTTACAGACAGGGTTTCTCTGTATAGCCTTGGCTGTTCAGGACTCACTTTGTAGACCAGGCTGGCCTTAAACTCACAGAGATCTGCCTACCCCTGCCTCTGCCTCCCTGAGTGCTGGAATTGCAGGAAGCTGCCACTGAGCTTGGCTTGTTTATCTTTTTACATGATAAAATTTTGCTTTTCAAAATGAGGTAGAGAACAATGGCCAGAGGATCTCAGCTATAAGGGTGTGGCTGTGCTCAGCAACATTCCTCCTGGTCAGAATTCTTGCTTAGATAAGAGCTAAGTGCAGAACTGACACAGCCAATAAAAGAGACACCCTATGATGATTAAGAGACTCTAATGGGGTTTGAGAGAAGAGAAGGGAAGCAATTTCATGACTCAAAGTTCCCAGGAATATAGAAAATAAAAGGTTTGCCAAAAACAGTGATTAAGACTTTTTAACAAATTAAAAAACAAAACAAAAGGCCCAAGCCAAACCAAAACAAAAAAACAAAACAAAAAAAGCAAAACAACAACAATGATCTGTGAGATTTTAATTATCTTAAGTGCTTCTTAATCTGTTTTCAGGAATGAAAACAGACCTTCTGGTTCTAATTATGATAACTATAGTATCAGTACCTGTTGGACATGAGCAGAGAAAACTCCTATGCAGATAAAATTTGATAACTCCCCATCTCTGCTTGGGATCCCACTGCACACAGAAGTGCCTGGTGAAGGGCATTCAGAAATCACTCATTTTTTTTTTTTTTCCTGTGGGCAACCAGGGGCTTTATTTATTTATTTATTTTTTTCAATGCAGTTTATTCAGGAACATTGAACAATCCTCGGACCCCGGGGAAAGCCAGCCCACAGCTTAAATAGCCTCTGGGTAGCCAACCCAGGCGTGCCACGGGGGCAATGCAGATAGGTCCACATACATGGAAGCAAGCCAGATCCTCGGCCTTAGCCAAATGTGGAGTTGTTCGTGACAGAGAGCACTCACCATCAGGAAGGTGGAAGGCGGAAACCAGCTCCATCTTTAAGGCATAGCATTCCGCAGCTCTCTACAGTTCCCCCTTTTTGTTTTAGACGCATCAGGCAAGAGTAGAGGTCTGATCTCTGATATTAGAAATAAATTGGGACTTTGTACAGATGTTCATTTAGGTGTCATCCACCCAAAGAGCATCAGACCCGTCTGATACCTTTTTCTCAGAGGCGGGACCTGGGGCATCAACCCACATGCAATCAGACATGCTCTTCTCTGGGTCGAAAGCGGCTGACCCTGAGTGCAGTGCTTAGCCTCGCATCCTGAACGTAACATTTTAGCTTTTTATGGTATCCAACCATGCTTGGGGAGAATGTCCTGCTTCAATGGCTGTAAAGGCCTGAATGATCATGGCTGCATCACACTGTTGTGAGACTCTAATCTTGCATATATACCACAGGCAAACCAAGGAGACCAACACCAGAAGGCCTGCTAACACTCCCATGCCCGCCCATTCCTTCAGATGATTCATGGCTGCAGCAATCCATGTTGAAATCACTCATTTTTTTTTCTGCCCAGCTTGCCCATACATCTGATTTCCTGTCCCCCTGTCCAACGTCATGAACTGAAGGTGACGGAATTCAGAGAGATGTGGTAACATCCTCAAGACGTACTGCGGTCACTGTGTGGCTTGGTGCAAAGCAGTGGGTTTGTGGGAGCTCAGCAATAGTGTCTCATTCATACCTCATAGACCCGTGCTGTGATGTCATGCTCTCCGTTAGGCACAGCCCCCCCACCCCCGGCAGATATCCTATTATAGCCTAGTCTTATCAGTTATTGCTGAGAAATTAAGTACTTCTCCACTAGAGATTCTGTGTCCTTGTGGGAAATTCTCTGTTCCTTATGCAAAACCATGAACATCCCTGGAATAGGCTCAGCAACAGCTGTTGGCGTGCTTTAGGATGGTTGGTTGGGTAGAAATAGCTTTGGAATGCTCATATATCTCGTAATATTGAGAGTGTTAGAAAGTAGCTGTGAAGTAGGTTCCAAGCCGTTGTGCCATTTTTTGGAGAAGAGAACAGTAGCCTTCTTTAACTCTTGTGTCTCTCAAAGGTCTAATGAGTATAATTTGCTCCTATTTTAGGACTGGCATCAAACAAGCATGTGTAATTAACCTGGCTCTATTTAAAGGTGGGGGAAATTGTCAGATCTGTTAAGAAGGCAGCATTCAGAACTGAAAACAGTAGAGTTCTTTCTAAAGTCTGCTTTTGAGAGATGTGACAAGAGAGCCTAAAGTCTCCAGAGCATCCTAACTGGATGGGAACACGTGAACAAGGACATGGAGTTGATGACTTCCTGGACCAGGAAGATAGCAGGCATGGGCCACTCCAGTCAGAGGAGGGAGACAAAAACCCTACTATCTGATGCTCTGTGGACAATTCCACACTCTCCTGGATCCTCTGAGGTGACAAAAGCCTTCCCTCACAGTTTATGGTACCTCCATCACTGAAGACAGTTTAAGTGAGATGTTGATTGCCAGTATCCTACAATATTTTTAAATAAAGAAAGAAGGGTTTACTAAGCAGTCCTAACTTGTGAAACAACTCTGAGTGTCTCAGCATGCTTCTCCTTTGATTTTTGGAGACATACCTGCCCAGTCTATGACTCCTTCATTATTCAGACATCACAAGCCAAGTCCTCCTCACAAGGGTCGCTTACACATGTAACTGCCTTTCCCCCCTCTACCTAAAATAAGATAAGGAGGGCAGTAGAATCCAGACAGCTTTAGATGTAAAGCAGCTAGTTTATTAGGTGTATTCATCACAATGTTTGGCCTCATTCTAGATTTTTTTAATATAATTTTTTACTTTTTACAATTTATTCACTTTGCATCCCAGCTACAGCACCCACCCCCACCCCCTTCCAATCCTGCCCTCTCTGGCTTCCTCATTTTCTCCCATGACACCTCCCCCAGTCCACTGATAGGGGAGGAACTCTTTCTCTTCCCTTTGATCCTAGCCTATTAGTCTCATCAGGACTGTCTGCATTGTCTTCCTCTGTGGCCTGGTAAGGCTGCCCCCCCATCAGGGGGAGGTGATCAAAGAGCAGACCACTGAGTTCATGTCAGAGTCAGCCCCTGTTCTCCTTAGTAAGGAGCCTATTTGGAGACTGAGCTGCCACTGGCTATTTCTGTGCAGGGGTTCTAGGTTATCTCCATGAATGGTCTTTGGTTGGAGAATCAGTCTCAGAAAAGACCCCTAGGCCCAGATTTTTTGGTTCTCTTGTTCTTGTGGAGCTCCAGACCCTTCCAGGTCTTTCTGTCTCCTCCTTCTTTCATAAGATTCCCTGAACTTTGCCCAAAGTTTGGCTATGAGTCTCAACATCCACTTTAATACCCTGCTGGGTAGAGTCTTCCAGAGGCCCTCTGTTGTAGGCTCCTGTTTTGTTCTTTGTTTTCACCTTCTTCTGATGTCTATCCCATTTGCCTTTCTGAATGAGGATTGAGCATCTTACCCAGAGTCCTCCTTCTTGCTTAGCTTCTGTAGGTGTACAGATTTTAGTATGTTTATCCTATATTATATGGCAAATATCCACTTATAGGTGAGTATATACTGTGTGTGTCTTTCTGTTTCAGGGATACCTCACTCAGGATGATCTTTTCTATTTCCCACCATTTGCCTGCAAATTCTAAATTCTTTAACCATCACAGAAAGCCTGAATCAGCTATACCCATTTTACAGAGGAGTAAGTGGAGGGGGGGAAGGATAACTTATGGTGCAAGGTCATAATTGCAAGCCAGGACTGGAATTCAAACCTAATGTATAAAGTCTATCTCTTTAGCCACTACCTAATCTAGATTAATTGAGCATACACTGGACTCCTTCTTCCTAACAAGACCGTGCATGAACCATGTGCCAAGAGGAAAAGTGAGGAAGAATGCAGTGTGATGGTGATGCTGTGTGGCTGGACAGCCCCCCAGAAGCTGACTCTGTGTCACAGAAGTCTTCCTTGACCTAGACTCTGGGAAATTAGCCTCATTCTGTGCTAAGAAGACCTGTCCCTAAGTTCAAAAAAAAGTTTCACTTTCCTTGTAGATACAAACACCCCCATCCTGTGGTCAGTGAGAAAGGGCCCCGTTATCTTCTAGCTTGGCTTTGGGTACCTAATTCAGAGGGGTTTGCCTAAGCCTCTCCTCTGATTGGGCACCTTCTGAGCTATGAGGAGTTGGTGACACAGGGAGATTCTCCTCCTGTTCCCAATGGTGCACAACTCAGTGAACATGGACACTCTGCTGGGGGATGCCCACATGGCTCTTGAATGCTCACCTAGTCATACTCACTGTCATAGTTAGGGTTACTATGGTTGTGAAAGACAGCCTAACCAAAACCACTTATAGAAGAAAGCGTTTAAGTTAGGGTTTGCTTACTGTTTCAGCGTGTTAGTTTATGACCATCATGGTAGGGAGCATGGTGGCTAGCAGTCTGGCATGGTGCTGCAGTAGTAGCTGAGAGCTCATATCTGATCCAAAAGTTTCAGGAAGAGCAGAGAGAGAAAGAATACAATTGGACCTGGCATGGGATTTTGAAACCTGAAAGCCTACCCCAGTAACACACCTTCTCCAAGGCCAATTTTTCCCCTAATTTTTTCTCTTTTTTATGTTTTTATATTAATTACAGTTTATTTACTTTGTGTCCTGGCTGTAGCCTCCTCCCTCTTCCCCTCCCAAATCCACCCTCCCTCCCTCCTTGCCCCTCTTTAAGTCCACTTATAGGAGAGGTCCTCCTCCCCTTCCATCTGACCCTAGCTTATCAGGTCTCACCAGGACTGGCTGCAATGTCCTCCTCTGTGGCCTAGCTAGGCTGCTCCTCCCATGGGGGCTGGAGAGGTCAAGGAGCTAGCCATAGAGTTCATGCCAGAGAGAGTCCCTGTTCCCCTTACTAGGGAAGCCACTTGGATACTGAGCTGCCATGGGCTACATCTAAGCAGGGGTTCTAGGTTATAACCATGTATGGTCCCTGGTTGGAGAATCAGTCTCAGACAAGTCCCTGTGCCCAGATATATTTGGTCCTTGTGGAGCTCCTGTTCTCTCCAGGTCTTACTAACTTTCTCTTCTTTCGTATGATTCCCTGCACTCTACCCTCTAGAAAAGATCATGCTGGGTGAAGTATCCCAGAAGCAGAAAGACACACATGGTATATCCTCACTTATAAGTGGATAATAGACCTATAAGATAAAACAGCATAAACATAGTAAACTCTGTACACCTAAAGAAGCTAAACAAGAAGGAGGACACAGGGTAAGAAGATCAATCCTTACTTAGAAAGACAAATGGGATGGACATTGGAAGAAGGAGAAAACGAGAAGCAGGATAGGAGCTTACCATAGAGGGCCTCTGAAAGACTCTACCTAGTAGTGTATCAAAGCAGATGTTGAGACCCTAATTTTTCTAAACAGTTCAACTGGGAACAAAATATTCAAATGTATGAGCCTATGAGGGCCATTCTCATCAAACCACCACAGTAATGGTTATCCTGTAGGCCACTTGCTTTGCACTATGGATCTCTGTATTGCTTCAATTGTTATAATAAATATCTTATTGGGCTTTTAAAAACAAAGAACATTTTAAAAGAAAAGAAAAACAAAATTTCTGCTTTGAGGAAGATGAAATTGATACATTTACCCCTCCCCCATTCTACCCATGAACTATAACTAAAACTTGACATTGAATAGAAAACAAAAGTAAGAATACTGGAAATTGGAGAGAGAAGGGAGCTATGCTATGTAGACACTGCAAGACCCCAAAGAACAATTTGGTATTGAATCTCCTGTGTTTTCATCATGCCTCATTTACCATAGATTTGGATCTAAAGAAGCCAGACACCCTCAGAAGCCAAGGGGCACGGACACAAAGATGTCCAACATAAGCCTGCTCTCTCTAGCAAAGGAAAAAGAAAACACACAATGTGTCCAGGCAAACTCATGGAAGCACTGTGGCTCCATTCCAGCAAACGCTGAGGAGAAATCCTATACTCCCCCCTCAGTGTGCTACAATATGGTAATGCCAAAAAAGATTAAGAAGAACACCAACATTTTTTTTTTTAACCAGGCACTAATGAGCTTTTCCATCCATAGTTTCAACTAAGAAACTAAGAAACTAAAACTTATGGGAAGCTTCAGTCTCTAAGGTTTATGGACAGTGACATCACTCCACTTCTACTGAGAACTGTTAGTTGGTATGAATTCAACCAGTTTTCGAGATTGGTGAGGCATCAAGTAGAGGTCTAGTGGGAACCCACAACTTCTATGTCTACCCAGCTATAGTGAGGAACACATGCAGATATCAACAAGGCCTCACTGGAGAACAAGAATCTGTAATCTGTAACCCACCAGCAGTAACAGTGTAGCACATATGCCTCCCACTTCTGCCAGTGTTAGTGGATGCCACATAAAACAGAGGGGAGGCTTACAGGAAACATTCCAAATGCCCCAGTCTTCATTCAATCACGAACATTTTAAACTCAATTTTTAAAAAAGCTAACACTGGGACAGAGGAGATTTTTTTGAGTGAACTAAGAATAGTTTGAATTATCCACAGCGAAAGTGATTCAAAAAGCAATTACAGTTCTGCTTGAGACAAATAAAAGCTTAGTATCAGGAAAGAAATATCCATATTTTAAGATGACAAATGGAAATTTTAGAACTAACAAATAAAAGTTAAATTTTAAATCTCGCCAATTGGCTTCAATAGCAGAATGAAGAGAAAGGAAGAATCAGTCAATTAGAAAGTAGAACAAGGGAAATTAGCAAATGTGAAATAAGAAAAGAAACAGAATTTAAAAATTTAAAGTTTCTTCTCTTGATTTTTCTAAATTATGCTTGAGAATTGAAGCAAAAAAAAGACATGATATTATCCTAAAAATATTGAAAAAAATATTAGTAATAATTATGTCACAGAGGAAGAATGTAAGATGTCTATATACATTACTGAACCTGGTAAAATTATAGCATTTATAGACTCTAATAAATAACTGTTAATACCAAAAGCAACCACTGAAAGCTATACAAGAGTACACTCAAAGTTGTTATAGCTATATTAAAATGTTATGTTACACATTGAAAAATAGTCAAAATAATATATGGGAAGAAAAACAAAACAAAAATACAACAAAGAAATAAATACAAAATTAAATCATAGCAAACAAAAATTCAGAAGACAGAAAAGAAACAAAACATAAAATGGTAGTTATACCTCAGCAATCAACAGTTACAATAAATGTAAACAGCCTAAAAACATTAATTAAAAGAGATGAGAATCTGGAAAACATAAAAAAATCTTGCCTTGAAAATAAATAAATACATTAGCAGAATAAAATTAAACACGTGGCCCAGCTATACACTGTCTATAAGAAGCTTACAATAAAACAATAAAGGGAGGCTAAAGGTAAAGGAAGAAGCTATTGAAAAAAAGATTAGCACTTAAAGATTAATCCAAATAATTTAAAAATTACCACGTTAATGACAGATAAAATAGACTTTAGAACAAGGAAAATTATCAGAAACAGAAAGAATGCACACTAAGAAAGTGAGTCCTAAATGGGTGCACCAAAAATGCAGAACTGAAAAAAATGAAGCAAAATAATAGAGATGAAAAGAGTCATAGAAAAACTCAAAACTACTATGTAAACTTCATCATCCTCTTTGAACATCTGCTAGGAAAGATAGACAGAAAACCAGAGAGGAGAACTCAGCCCCAGGAACTTACAGGATTAGTCAGCACTGACAGAATCCTCTAACAACAAAATGTATGTTTTAGCTAAAATATATCCTAGGTCCTACAACAGATTTCAAAAAACTTAAAACAATTGGAACAATACAGAATGAATTCTCTGTCCATGCTGGCATTAAAGTGTAAATTAATATGGAAGAGAACACTTAACAAAAACCTTCAAAGGTTTGGAAACTGAGCAACAAATAACCCATCTTGGAAACAAAACATCATGCTTCCATATAACCTATGGCTTAAAGAGGAAGTTTCAAAAGTAACTTTCTCTCTCTCTCTCTCTCTCTCTCTCTCTCTTTCTCTCTCTCTCTCTCTCTCTCTCTCTCTCTCTCTCTCGCTGTATGTTTGTGTGTCTGTGTGTGTGTATGTACACCATTCTGAATGAAAGTGAACATACAACATATGACAATGATCAGAAAGCAGTGCCAAGAAGGGAATTGTCAGAATTAGAGAGATCTCAAATTAGTGGTTTAAGTTCTCACCTTGAGATCCTAGAATACAAAGACCCAAACCACCACCACAAAAAAAAAAAAGGAAATAAAAAAGATACATAATGAATAACTGGTTTAAAAATTTCTAAGTTTTTTTCTGGTTATTTTTCTTTCATTTTTTTATTTTAATTTTTATTAATTACACTTTATTCACTTTGTATCCCCCTGTGGCACCCTCCCTCCTCCCCTCCCAATCTCACCCTCCCTCCCCTTCTCCACACATGCCCCTCCCCAAGTCCACTGATAGGGGAGGTCTTCCTCTCCTTCCTTCTGATCCTAGTCTATCAGGTTTCATCTGGAGTAGCTGCACTGTCTTCCTCTGTGACCTGGTAGGGTTGCTCCCCTCAGGGGGAGGTGATCAAGGAGCAGGCCAATCAGTTCATGTTAGAGACATGAACTGTTCCCATTACTATGGAACCCACTTGGACACTGAACTGCCATGGGCTGTATCTGTGCAAGGGTTCTAGGTTATCTCCATCAAAAGGTCCTTGGTTGGAGCTCAAGAGGTTGTGGAGATTATTAGTGAGGAAGACACACAAGAGCCATGTGAAAAATGATGTATTGTTCTCATCTTTTGCCTCTAATTTATGAGCTCATTGTATGTTTTTTTTTTTAAACCTCATTATAATTCTACTGGAATGATATAATTGCACACTACTGGAATGAGGTAATTGCACACTAGAACTTCTTATGCAACTGTGAGTTATTTCTTGTTTTTGAAAACTAAATCCCAGTTGTTCAATGAAGACTCAGGAGCCATGCTGGGGTGAAAGCCAACTAGCTCAGAGAGACAGAGAAAGTACTTTCTACTCGGTCGACATCTCAGTAGGAAAACCCCTTTGTACTCAGTTCATGTCCTAGAAGGAAAAAAAACAAAGGCCCAAAGCCAAAAGTCAAAAGCCCAAAGCCTAAAGACTAAAGCTCTATCTTCTCCACAGTATTGTAAATACCCATCTCTCAATGTCCCTTTTTTCTGTTTAATCCCTGTCAGCTGATTACCTGCTCTGCCTCTTGACCTAGAGTGGTTTGTTTGTTTGTTTGTTTGTTTGTTTTTAATCCTGTGTACAGAAAGCTCTTGGATTAAAGATGTGTGTTAGGGCTGAGCCACTCTACAACTAGAAACAAGTTTTTACAGTTCACAATCTAAGGGTTCACAATGGGATCAAATATCTTGCAACAATTCCCGACTCCTTTTTCCTATACTCTCCAGTCTCTATTAAGTATTTACTCTCAACTTCCATAAGATCAAGTCTTTCAGATTCTACATTTGAGTGAGTTCACAACATTTGCCTTTCTTTTAACTGGCTTGTTTCACTCAATATAGTGATCTCTTCTTCCATGGATGTAGCAAATTCCAGGATTTTCTCCTTTTTAATGCTGAACTCTCTGTGTTTGTGGATCACATTTTCTTTGAGACACTGGAATGCTTAATATAAATGGAATCCAGTTTGAAGGCTGTTCTACATTTCAAAACAATGCTTTGACAGCCAACATAGTGTTGTGGTGCTCTGTGATGGTATAAGGTAATTATTTACAGGTCAGTACTGTTGTAAACGCCTTATGACTGCATAATTTAACCTCTCTCATCTAAGACCGTGCTCGTTTTTTGTATTATGAGTTCTAGAGAAATGTGTGGAGATGTTATTTTTGATTGATGTCTGAACACATTAACATTTTTTTTAAGCGTTTTGTTTTTCTAGACAGCGTTTCTCTGTGTAGCTCTGGCTGTCCTAGACTCACTTTGTAGGCCAGGCTGGCCTCAAACATACAGAGATCTGCCCGTCTCTTCCTCTCCGAGTGCTGGGATCAAAGGTATGTGCCACCAAACACATCTATATAACAACTTTGACACATTATCTCAGAGAAGCCATAAGCTCAGATCCTGAGCACAAGCTCACTTCCACATGTCTGAAATCCTGAATCTGGGAGATTAGACTACTTTTGTGGATAGCATTCATTCTGCAGCTGTCCTCTCCAGCTGTGTCTCATGTTTCTTCTTCTAGCTCAATCCCATCCTTTCTGTTTCTCAGCAAATTTCCAGAAGTTCTATTCCATTCATGCCAATCTACCTTGTTTTCCAGCTTTACTAGACATTTATTTAGTTTGAAAATATCTTTTATGCTGGGTGTCACGGCACACACATGTAATCATATAACTTGGGAGTTAAAGACTGGAGAATCAACAATTCAAGACCAACTCTGGCTATAAAGCAAGTTGAAGCGAAGTCTGGGCTACATAAGACCCTATTTTAAACGAAAATGCATGTGAGTGCCTGTGTGCACTCATGTGAGTGAGTGTGTGTGTGTGTGTGTGTGTGTGTGTGTGTGTGTGGTCTTAATCTAGGCATAATGGCATGTATCAGTAGTCCCAGCAATTTGAGTCCAGGAAGAAAGAGACTAGCCTGGACAAAACTAGTCAAGGAATGAGAGATTAGCTTGTAGCAAGAGTTTGTCAGAAGAAGAGAAGGGAAGAAGGAAGGAAGGAAGGAAAAAAGAAGGAAAGAGAAAGAAAGAAGAAAAGAAATGGAAAAGGAGAAAAGGATTCGGAGAGAGAGAGGCATTTGTGTTTAATCTAACATCTTGCTCTGATCTCTTTTAACTCTATGAAAAGGGAAGGTGAGTGACTCAGAAGAGTCTAAAGAAAGAAATTTGCTAAGAATCCTTATATGAGACACTCTAGGAAATGGTCCTCTTCAGGAATCTCTGACTCTGTTGTCTGCCATTGGACCCTGTAAAGCATCATCTGTGATGTTGGCTTTTCTCTTGAATGCCTCCAGCTGTGAGCCATGGGGCAGAGCACACATATTTAAAAATATCATTTTAATGGATTAATGGCTCAAAATCAAATCCTGTCAGAATATCAAAGACTCACATCAGAGACACAAGGGTGAAATTCCCCCCTCCCCCCTTTTTTAATGTAGAGCTTTAGGGTTTGATTTTTTTAAATGTTGAATATATTCATCATATTCTTTTAACCCAAGAATTCTAAATAAAAGCCACATGGTGCCAAAGTACAAAAGCCTCCAAAGAACAGAGAATAATTTTGGAGGCAATAAAATCTATTTTTTTTTAATTGCCTGTTTTAAAAAGTGGTTGATGTCTCCATGTTCCCTACCAGATTCTCAGATCTGACCACACACTTCATGTTTCTATTTAAGGCTCTGTGCACCAGTTCAGGGAAATGTTTTGTCCATCTGCTTTGTGCTTCTGCTTTGACTAGAATTCACCTGCTTTGGTCAGAAAGCGAGGTCTCTGCCACAAACCTGCACTAGAGGCTGCATCTCTGTGACATTGTGATGCTGGAATATTATCTTTCATTTATTCGTTTGGCCCCCTTCCCTACTGGGAACATATTTGATTCTTTCCCCATAGTTTTTTCTTTCCTCCAGCTGTTCAAATCTTTTACATTCTTTACATAGACCCACATTTTGGTTGAGCGCATTGGTGCACCATTTTTAATGCCAAAATTAAAGACAATTAAAGAAAACTGAGACAAGTGGACTTGGGCTACGTAGTGAGATCTTTTCTCAAAACAAAACAAACAAAAACCCCAAGGCTGGGAGCTGAAAAGATGACTTAGCAGTTTATAGCACTTTCTGCTCCTGCAGAGGACCTGTGTTAGGTTCCCAGCACCTATATCAGGGGTGCTCACAACCACCTGTAGCTGCACTTCCAGGGAATCCAACACTCTCGACCTCCAAGGGCTTCTGCACACAATGCTGCAATAGATGTGTTCAGTTATGTACATTTATACATAAAATAAAATACTAAAAAGTCACAAAGACTAAGATGGAGTTCAATTCGAAATAGTAGAGAACAAAACTGAATTTTGACATTATGCTCTCAGTGTGGAATTCTTGGGTGTTTGGGGACATCGAAGGACTATGCCCAAGTAGATGTAGTTCCTTCATCTGCTCATCTGAGCATCACGTATCATCACACTGCAGCCAAAGAGAGATGTGTGCCTTTCAGGTCAGACAAAAAGGCCAGAGGTTGCAGGGTGATGAGAAGAAATATTTAAGTATGACCCTTTTATGGGAAACAGGTAGAGAGAGTAGGACCAACTCTTCCCTGAACCTATTCATCAGTCAAAGCTTTTATTTATTTATTTTTTCCTATGGTAAAATTTCTGAAAAGAGGGTTTATGGGCAAATTCCAAGTGTAAAACCACAGCTAAGAACATTTTTCTGGTATGGACAAGATCTAGGTTCTAATTTCTCCTCTCTGTGTCTCAGACAGCTCAATATGCAGTGGCTTCTGCAGGTATCAATGACACACCTAGCTAGAGCAGACTGTATGCCCCATCTGTGTCCTGCCTTGAGCCACACATTGCTGGAAACATAACATAATGAGAATTGATGTTTTCAGTGTACATGAAAAGTCAGCCTGTTCCAGATGGTACACTTTCTTCTAACTGATCCCCAGTTTCTTCATGTGTAAAACGGCAATGCAGACAGCACCTCACAGAGGTGTTGTGAGGATCCAGTGAGAGATGTACTCCAATTTCCCTGCCAGATGATGGGTCTACAACTATGAATATCAGTAAGAACTGCCATTCTGGGTCTCTCCAGTTTCATACATGTACATATAGAGTGTGTAATTTTTCTTTAATGATTTCGTACATATTCACAGTGTACTTTGACCATATTCACCCTACCCTCTCAATTCCCCCTGGACACTAACACATCCTCCTCCCAACTTCATGCCTTCTTCTTCCTTTTCTTCTCTTTCTTTCCTCCTCTCTCTTTTCTCTTCCTTCTCCTCCTTCTTCCTCTTCAGTAATACACTGAGTCTAATTAATGGTGCCTCTATCTTATATGATTATAGGGTGTGGTTATCGACCAGATCATGAGCAACCTATCAGTGGCCATATCTGTACCCAAAACCCTGTTCCTGTCCCAGGAGTCATTGACTACCCATTGTTCCTCAGCTAGGGGAGAAAACTTATGACCACCTTTCCTGGTGGTGCTGGGATTTGGGCCAGCTTGATCTTGAGCTAGCCTTATGCAGATTACCACAGTTGCTATGATTATGCTATGGTTGTCATAATGGCAATAGCCATGTCCTGTCTGAATGACAGTCTTTCCCAGCACTCCTCCCAGTCACAGGCTTTAGTACTCATTCTTTTCATTCCCCTTTCCATGTTCCCTGTGCCTGTGGTGGGGAGGGTTATGCATGTCCCTTTTCAGGAGTGCTCCAGTTTCCTCATGCACAGTCCACTTGCCTCTCAGCTGGCCAGGAAATGTTGGAATGGCATTCTATTTCTCATCCTAAATTGTCTAACTCCCACAGCACCCACTTCAGTGTCTAGCACACAGTGAGTTTTCAACTTATAAATATCACCACTATGGATTCTTTCCTTCTGACACGTTGAAAATGTGTCACCCTCTGTCCTCATTTCTATTTACCTTTTATAGAGAACATGCTTGCTGTACTTAAAAGCACTTAAAAGGGGGTGGGAAGGTTCTGTGATTTGGACTTTGTATTTCTTTATATAAAAATGTAAAGGAAAAAGGGCACAGAAACCAAGTTCTTTTGTGGTTTTTTTCAAATACATTTTTGATAATCCAATAAGAGCCTGTACCCTCTGCTCTGAAGCTGTAAAATGCTGGAAGAAACTGTCAGTTTGAAATTACATGTTATATTTATGAAAGGAAGATAAACACAGTATGGATACCTCTGGAGGGCAATGGAGAACATTTTGTTCTCATAGAAATAAAGGGATGAACATCTGTAAATATCAACCACATAAAGCATTTTCAGTGGAGGAAGACTATGGAAAGGCTTACAACTGTCTTTAATCATTGGATTGGTTTTAAGCTAACATAGTTTCCTGGCGTGGCTATTAAAATATTCATTGTTTTAGAGAAATAAAACAATAGCACACATTTCTCACATATGCATACTTTGTTACAGAATTTCTGTTATCCCTCAAAATTTCAATTCTCCATACATCTCTGTATTTCTTTCTCTTCCAGTGGCCCTTGAAATAAATGTAGGAACAGGTAGAAGAAAAACATTAGCAAATAAAAACAATCTTAGGCTAATAATATCACTTCTATAATTGTCAAAGCCATCACAAGCCAAGTCACAGGTGTCCTCAGTAGCCCCAGAGAACTGAAAAACATGGAGTGATGGACACAAAAGGTACTCCAGGGTATTGATGCTGAAGGAAACATTGTGTGGTTAGTTCATGTCTCCAATATTAATCTTGTGAGTAGGCATTTTTATAGGTAAAGAAACCAGGTAAGTCATAAAGTTGTCACTGCAGTCTACAAAGCAGCAGCTAAGGTCTGGCCCCTCTCAGTGCTTGGAATCACTGTGTGGGTGGCACTGTGTGAGGCCAACCGTTAGCAGCCAGTTTCGTGACCTCTCTGCTACAGGTTTTTCACCTGTGAGTTCAGGGTAGTAGCAACCAGACTACCCAAATGGCCAAACAAGTTAACATTCATCAGCAATGCAGAACACGAGTCTATATCCTATGTGACAAAACAACCCCAGCCACATTCCATTCTGGGAAATGGGCAGGTTGGAACAGTGCCTGGCTTGTTCTCTGTATGTTACCTGTGGCTGCTTTCTCACTACAGTAGCAAAACTGAGTACTCATGACAGACACCATATGGCCATTATAGTAACTGATTACAGTTACTCTCTGGTCTTTCACAGAAAACATCCACCAACACTTGATTTAGGTGAGTGCTCGGAAAGACCTACCTAAACTTACTGACTATAGTAAGTGCTGGCCATTGTCACTGGTAACCTTATAGTCCACTTGCCAGACATTTCCTTCCATTAATGCAGTTCACACTCAATACTGTATCCTCCCACCATATAGTTTTGAAGCCTCTGACCTCAAAACAAAATAAAGCATGCAATTGGTCATTTGAGACCTGTGTTATGAGATCATCAGCCTGGTGGAAAAGGGTTTCTTCTTTGAAAGAAAACTACTATAAAGCCACAGTGATTAGGTCATTTGAAACCTGTGTCATGAGATCATCAGTCTGGTGGAAAAGGGTTTCTTCTTTGAAAGAAAACTACTATAAAGCCACAGTGATGAATCATGAAGAGCAAACGTATCAGAAACTTTTGGTATTTGACATAGTTGAACTTTGACATGGTTGAGGCTTTTCCAACTTGGACAACAAACGTATTTTTTAGGAAGCAGAAGGTAAAAGGTTCATTGTCCTTGTAGCCCAGATCACTGTGGGTGTGTTCTCCAGGCATATGACTCCCTAAAAAAGCCTTGCTATTTCTAGAAGTCAAATCTAAAGATGAGGAAAAACAACAAGGAACTTCATACACTAATCTGAGTTAAGTGAAGTGAAGGTGAAAGTCGTTACCCTTTCACTGACCCAGGAAGATGAAGACAATCAATGGTGGCCCAAATCAGGGGATCTGTTCTCCACACAGCATGAAGAGTGATCCTTAAAAACACAAGTCATGTTCTTCAGTAAAATCTCCCAATAGCTCCTCCTTTTGTTGCAGAAACCCCAAGTTCCATGGTCCTGCTCTGTCAACACCGCCGACTTCAAATCTTTCCATTCTCACTCTTGCTCTGTGGCCAACCACAGAAGATATCTTTTGTTCCTGGGATGCCCTGGGTGTGTGCCTTTCCTAGAGAACCTGCTTCTGCTTTCTTCTCTTCCTGAACCATTATGTCTCTACATCTTCACAGGGACGCTTCCTGCTCTACGCTGGATCCCAGACCACAAGGCTTGTTCCCAGCTGGGCTCTTCTCAAGGTCACACTTGCTCCAGTCTCCATCACATCACCCTATCTTATTTTGTTCACAGCCCCAGCACAAATGAAAAATATCTGGTTTATTAATTTTCTTGCTTGGAAACTGTCTATTTTCCCCATTAACAGTGTATAAGTTCTGTGATGGCCTGGGATTTCTAATCAGACATAATAGGTAGTTAATAAAGAGTCGTTCGATAAATAAATGAGCCAGCAAGATGTCGGGGAGGGCAGGATCTAGATTTATTTCAGTCTGTGAAAAACGAAAGTTGGAAGCAAATTCAAGCTTGCTTAAGGGAACATTGTAAAGTATCATTATTGCTATTGCATGCCTCAAATGATCCATTTGAAACCAGAGAGAATTTCATTGTTATGAGTGTCTCTGTTCCAAGAGACAAAACAAATTTGAACAGCTATAACATCTTAAAGATGCACCAAGCTTATGAAGTCTCAAACAAAACTTTAATTTCCTGTACATACCCCTGTCAAGTGAAGTTATTTCCTGTACATCACTTCTTCTGCACACTGGTCTTCTATTTCTGTTCATTTGACCCAGATGAGCTATGAGACCTACAGAAAGATCGCGAAGGCTTGTGATTTCTCTCACGAGACAGAGACCTTTCTCTCCTCCTATCTCTACAAAGTGACCTGCTCCGAATTCGTGAGAAGCTTCTCCTTGTTGGAGATCTGACCTGAGGTGGAGGACTCCTCCTATGCTAATCATCTCAAGGGCATCGACCCCAAGAGGGAGGTGGGTCGGTTTTGACTTCTTTTTTCACCATTGGACAGTTCCACTCTCACGTGGCAGCCACGTGGTGTTCCTCCGTTTAGCTCTCGGGCAGCATCAGCAGCATCTTGGGAATGCTCAGATTCAACGAAAGCAAAACCAGGAAGCTTTCGAGCAACCCACACACTTCAGAGTTGTCCGTAACAGCCAAAAGCCAGTTCTAATTCGGTCTTGCTCCCATTGTTTCCAAGATTACCTACATAAACCTTATAGTCTACTGGCCGGGAATCATGTTGCATTTCAAGATCCTGGGCTCAAAAAGCGGAAGCTCAAATCCTAACGCTCCTCCACCCTAGCACTGCTCCCACAGATACTCACTGCCCCACAGCGTCCACTAAATGGCCGCCAGCAAGATTTTTACTCTACAACTAAAGGTAATCATTGCTTGGAAGTCCGAGGAAGAGAACAGTAAATCTTTGGGGAAAAATCATCTTAGGTCAGGGAGGGATGTAGTGTGTAGTTGGGGTTTCTGAAAAGCGGGCAGAGAGCTCTGCCAAGACAGACAAGATCAAGTCGCGCTTTCTAAATCCATTTGCATACATGGATCTAATCCAGTGCCATTTAGACAGCCTACAGAGGTGCATGTTAATTAGAAATAACGCTTTTCCTCATTAATCTTCACAAGCTGTCCAAGGAGAGCAGACAAAGGGAATTCCCCTGAGCACAGAGGTCACCCAAGGCCTTGACAATTATTCTCCTCACCATCTCAAAGATCATCTTCAAAAGAGAACCTTTCAAGCTAAAAGTGGTGGCTCATACCAGCAATTTCAACACTCGGGAGTCTGATGGAGCAAATGACAGTTCAAGGCCAGCTGGGTTATGTAGTGTGACTCTTATCTCAAAAAACACAAACACACAAGTACGTCAACCCCTAACCCCTTTCAGAAAACAACAGAAACTACTCTGAACTTTTTGAAATATAGGAAAAGTTAAAAAGCCAAATAAGAAAAATAACCCCGTACCTGAGAGCAGCTGTCCAATGGCTTCACAAATATCAAAATACAGCCACAATCACTAGTTGCCCTTGGGATAACCTGGAGAGCCAGGTGGAAAAGTGCTTGCCTAGTGTCATTGAGGTCCTGGGTTTATTCCCTGTACTACAAAACATAAAAAACAAAACAACAACAAAAACCAAGTTCAATTAAAATTTCCCTTTGCACTGGGAACAAAATAAATATTCCACAATAGAATTACATATCTAAACAGCCCTTAAGTTAGCTACATAGGTAAAATGAGGGCACCGGTGACAGCAAATGTCAGAGTCTTCAAGATTCTATCTGTTTACTGGGTAATCACGTGCATGTATTATATTTGAAACATGGTTATATTTAGACAGAACATACACATTTCAAACATGTGAAAGGTATTAGATTGACTCTAAAAATGAGAGAATTGGCTTTTGAGAAAAAAAAAAAAGCATGATTCATGATGCAGTTTCGTGGAAGCCTTGTTTGCTAACTGCTCTTTGGGCTGTTTAGTTTCCTCATTTAAACTTTAGAAATGACCTGACCAGACAAGTAAGAAATTCATTGTGAACAAGCTAAGGAACTTATCAAAGTCTCATCCAGTTAGCAGGCTAGCGGGGGAGACTTGACTTGGTTTGAATGCTGCCTGATACTGTAGACCAGAAGCACTCAGTCATGTCACTAGGCCCTCTTCCAGCTAAGAAATGTCATTTAAACTTGACTGTGAATCAAGAGGGTGCTATAGTCCATTTGGCTCTTTCCCTAGAGGAAAGTGGCTTGCTTTGGACGAACTCCCAGGGGTTGGAAGTGCTCATTTTGACCATATACAGCAAAGATATTCAGCCTTAGTGATGTTACTTTTTTAAATGAGTCTCAGTGGTAATGGAGCCTTGCCACTGAACAAAAGCTTTCTTTGCCAAGGTGATAACATCTTTATGAAACCTATCACCAATGAATTTAAAATGAAATTAACACAGTCAAAACATGAATAAGAGTTGTTTTATAATTAAACTTTCCCCCAATCTCACATCATTTTCTTTTGTTTTGTTTATTTTCTTCCTAGTGGTAACCAGTGCTTAAATGTCATTCTCATAGCTATTTTGGCAATCGTACTATAAAGCTGTATGTCTCTACAAATATTTTGTTTAAAGTATTTGATTTTTTTTCAAATCCTGTACACATTTTTATGACTCACCTGTTTCGCTGTGCTCTGAGGATATATCCACAATAACATATATTGTTTTTAACTGTTGCATAGTATTTCATTATATGAGTAATGCATTCTATTTTCCCCTTCGAATGGTGTAATTGATTTTCTTGTGTATGTTCTCTTATGCTAGATTTTTCTGTGGTAGGTATGAGTTAACAGATGCTAGTTGAGACAACAGATATACCCCGAAACTTCAGTAATTTAATAAAATCCATTTCCTGTTTATATAAAGTGAGGGTAGATGAATAGTGGAAAGACACTGTCCTAACGGGCCATTTGGAGACCCAGGCAGAAGGAAGGCCCGCCTCTTCTTAAGATCAGCCTGTATGCCAAAACCCAGGCAGAAAAGCCAGCCTTCTAATCCTTCTAGGTCAGAAGTTATTTCTACTCATCTACACTGATGAACCCCAGGACACCTAAATGCAAGCCCAGAAAGAATATTGACTCTCACTGACCTCCTCCGTAAAGCTACTCGACCTGTGGAAAAGGAACATAATTTTTGATGGGCAACTGACAATCCCTGCCACTTCCCTCAAACTGGCGTTGCCAGTTTTTTCAAAGAAGAGTTATTTGCTGTTGATATTTTGTCCCCCTCCTCGGGCTCCTTCTAGTCACGCAGGTGAGATAGGGCTGTTAGCAGCAGAAATGCAATCCTTGCCCCTAGCTTATGCTCATCAACATATCTGTGCTCCATGAAAGAACCTTTGTGGTAGTTCACTGATGGTGGATGGGGCTGAGATGAGGGCAACACAGAGGCTTCCATTCACCATTATTTCCCAGAGTCTGAGAGAGACCTCAAGGCTACTCCTAGGTACCACATAACCTTGCTAGTGCCAACTTCAAAGCAGCAGAGTAGGAGAGCAGGCTTGTTCAGCCACACCTTATGCCGAAAGAAATGCCAAGAGCAGATTTTCTTTTGCTTTTTAAATATTTCTTTATTTATTTTATGTATGAGTGCTCTATTTACATGTATACCTGCATGTCAGAAGAGGGCATCAGATCCTAGTATAGAAGGTTGTGAGCCACCACGCAGTTGCTATTACTATAATGAATTCCTTCCTATTCTTAAAAAAATCAGATCTGGCTGTTATGCCCTTATAAAATGAAGGCTTCTTGAAGACGTCTCACTTCAATTTTAACTCAGTTGAGCTGTACACTCCTATAGATACCTTGTATATCACATCTATATGAGCTGCACTGGACTCTAACTGTTGGGACCATTGGCCTGCATCCCTCAGTTTGACAGGAGTCTTCTCCAACACTCCATGGCTTGGCATTAAGTACTGAATGTAATGACCACATGATAAAAGCCATTGAATGAGTGTTGGTGGAATAACTGACTGAGCTGTTCTTGCCTTTTGTCCCTGGGCAATGTCGGGACAATACTTGGAAGAATTCCTTATTCTAGTGCTTCCCTGCAGGGGGTGCAGGTGGGGGATAGAAAAGTTCTATAACATCCTGCACTACAAAGCAAGACTCTGATTCAAAGAAATTATTGTAATTGTTTTCATAAAAAAGGATTCATATATTTAATATAGAATTTAGAAAGTGAATTTGTTTTAGAGACTAGATGTCAGTTGGCTCCATTTGAGAGTGTGAATATGAGAGTGGGTTTATTTGCCTGCCAGAATTCTAACTAGAAGGCTTCCTCCTCTTGCTACTGACAGATAATGACAAGAAAGTTCCAATTTTCATGCATGAAAGATGAAAAATGAAGGGTGAAAAATGTTTTCTCATTTGCAAAGAATCAAATGAAGACCATTCTTTTAAAAACTGTCTCTCAGCTGACATCTGGTGGATAAAACCTAAAATGCAGTTTTATAAAGAGAAGATGGGTTTTAAGATCCCACAGGGAGAGCGTTAGCAGGACTTCTGGTGTTGGTCTCCTTGGTTTGCCTGTGGTATATATGCAAGATTAGAGTCTCACAACAGTGTAATGCAGCCATGACCATTCAGGCCTTTACAGCCATCAAAGCAGGACAGTCTCCATCTTTAAGGTGCGGCATTACACAGCTCTTTATTTATTTATTTCTAATATCAGAGATCAGACCTCTACTCTTGCCTGATGTGTCTAAAACAAAAAGGGGGAACTGTAGACTACCATAAAAAGCTAAAATGTTACGCTCAGGATGTGAGGCTAAGCACTGCACTCAGGGTCAGCCACTTTCGACCCAGAGAAGAGCATGTCTGATGGCATGCGGGTTGATGCCCCAGGTCCCGCCTCTGAGAAAAAGGTATCGGACGGGTCTGATGCTCTTTGGGTGGATGACACCTAAATGAACATCAGTACAAAGTCCCAATTTATTTCTAATATCAGAGATCAGACCTCTACTCTTGCCTGATGTGTCTAAAACAAAAAGGGGGAACTGTAGAGAGCTGCGTAATGCCGCACCTTAAAGATGGAGCTGGTTTCCACCTTCCACCTTCCTATGGTGAGTGCTCTCTGTCACGAACAACTCCACATTTGGCTAAGGCCGAGGATCTGGCTTGCTTCCATGTATGTGGACCTATCTGCATTGCCCACGTGGCATGCTGGGGTTGGCTACCCAGAGGCCATTTAAGCTGTGGGCTGGCTTTCCCCGGGGTCCGAGGATTGTTCAATGTTCCTGAATAAACTGCATTGAAAAAAAAAAAAAAAAAGATCCCACAGGGAGAAAGTCATTCATTCAGAAGGGCAAATAGAATAGACACCCAAAGTGGATGAAGAGAGGGTACAGGATGGTAGCCCACCTTAGATGTTCTCTGAAAGGCTCCACCGATAAGAGATGAAAGCAGATGCTGAGACTCACAACCAAACTTTGGGCAGAGTGCAGGGAGTCTTATGGAAGAGTATGGGGACAGAAGGACTAGAAGGGGACAGGAGCTCCACAAGGAGACCAACAGAGCCAACAAATCTGGGCCCAAAGGACCCTACAGAGGCTGATGCACCAACCAAGGGCCATACATGGAGAGGACCTAAACCTCCTGCTCAGATGTAGCCCATGGCAGCTCAGTCTCCATGTGGGTTCCCCAGTAAGGGAAGCAGGGGCTGTCTCTGACATGGACTCAGTGGCTAGCTTTAATCTCCTCCTCCTGGGGAGCAGCCTTACCAGGCCACAGAGGAAATCAATGCAGGCAGTCCTGATGAGACCTTGATAGGCTGAGGTCAGATGGTAGGGGAGGAGGGCTCCCCCTCCCTGAAGACTAGGGGAGAGGGATCTAGGGAAAGAGGGGGGCCAGGTAAAGAGGAGGGAGGGGTCTACAATCAGGATGTAAAGTGAACAAATTATAAGAAAAAAATTTTAAAAAATAAGAAGAAAAGTAGCTAAACATGCCAGGGAATTAAGCCAATAAACAGTATTCCTCTATGGTCTCTGCTTCAGTTCCTGCTCTGGGCTGCTGTTTTGAATTTCTTCTTTGGCTTCCCTCAATAAATAGGCTGTAACCTATAAAGTCAGATAAACCCTTTCCTCCACCACCTCCCCTAACAGATTTACAGCCAAATTGGTTGAAGGTTAATTTTGTTTATATTGCTGGCATTGAGTTATTCCTAAATAGACATGATGGTGTGAGATTTGATGAAGAAAACTCTTTAGTGCTACAAATACAAGTGGCAGGCTGTAAATTCTACTCAAACTTCTGGCCATAGTGAGATGGCTTAGTTAAAAGTTAAAGTGAAGATATATATTAGCTATAGAAGCATAAAATAGTTAATGTGAAGAGATCCATTAGCTATAGAAAGATAAGACAGTTAAATGGAAGAGATATACGTTAGTTATAGAAGAATGAAAATGTGTTCCTGTTGGACTTCTCGGCAGCATTAGAAGAACAACTGTATGTGAAAATTTGAGGTGTGGGGGGAAGCATCTAGAAGGAGATAAGCCTGCTTAGGCTTTCGTCAGCTTCACAAAAGCCTGGATCGTTGGGGAAAGGGAATTTCGGTCGAGAAAACGCCTCCTTCACATTGGCCTATAGGAGAGTCCATAAGGACATTTTCTGCATTAATGACTGATGTGGGAAGGCCTAGCCCACTGTGGGCAGTGCCATGTCTGCCCAGGTGGTCCTGGGGCATAGAAGAGGACAAATTGAGGAGCCCGGGAGGAAACAGTAAGCACTGTTTCTTTGTGGTCTCTGTTTCAGTTCCTGCCTCCAGGTTCCTGCCTGGACTACTCTTCACGATGGACTGTGAGCGCTAAGATGAAATAAACCTTTCCTCCTCAAGCTGCTTCTGGTCACAGTGTTTATCAATTTAAAAAAGAAAACCTAACTAAGCCAGGTGTTATTAGGGAAGATGAGAACAGCTGGGAGGAACATGATAAGAAAGGATAATAGAAGGGCAAATATGATCAACGTACATTGTGTCTATTTATGAAACTATTACAGAGAATCCCACTACTTCATGTAATTAGTGTAAACTAACCATACATTCAGTGTTCTGAGGGAAATTTTATTTCTGTTTTATCTTTTTACTGAATGAAACAAACCTATTTTCAGACTTGCATGTACCTGAACGTTGACCTTGTGTGGTTCCTTCCTACAGTAGTAACGACAGTGTCATCTTTATTGAACTCAAATCTCTCACATTTCTGTTTATAGAATGTGTGTGTTCCAACAAATGCTTGCTGCGGCGACTCAACATTACTGCATAGTAGCCCAGTGCAGTAGTGCACGCCTTTAATCCCAATACTCCGGAGGCAGAGGCAGGAGCATTTCTGTAAGTTCCAGTCAGCCTGTTCTACATAATGAGTACCAGGATTGCCAAGGCCAAGAAAAGAGGACCTGTCTCATTTTAAAAAAAAATACTGGACTGTTTTACTGAAATTTACTGAATCTTTTATTTAAATCTGTTTTCTTATGAGCTGTAGACCAGTGGTTCTCAACCTTCCTAATGCTGTGACCCTTAACACAGTTCCTCATGTTGTGGTGACCCCAAACCATAAATTTATTTTTGTTGTTATTTCATAACTTTAATGTTGTTGTTATGAATTGTAATGTAAATAACTGATATGCAGGATTTCTGAGATGCGACCACAAAGAGGGTTGCAACCCACAGATTGAGAGCCGCTGCTGTAGATAATTTTGTCTATTTCCATTTTTAGAGGGGGTGGGTGGTGTTGAGACCATAGCCTAGTGGCACAGAACTTGCACAGTATGTGTGAAGCCCTGAGTTTGATCCTTAATGCTTTAAAAGATATATAAATATAAATAAACACATTCCCTTCCCTTTCCCTTCCCTTTTTCCTTTCCCTTCCCTTTTTCCCTTCCCTTTTCCCTTTCCCTTTCCCTTCCCTTCCCTTCCTTTCCCCTCCCTTTTTCCCTTCCCTTCCCTTTTCCCTCCCCTCCCCTCCCTCATCGCCTCCCTATCCCTTTCCAAGTCCACTACTAGGGAAGGTCCTCCTCCCCTTCCATCTGACCCTAGCTTATCAGGTATCTTCAGGACTGGCTACAATGTCCTCCTCTATGGCCTAGCAAGGCTGTTCCTCCCTCGGGAAGGGGGAGAGGTAAAGGAGCCAGTCATTGACTTTCATGTCAAAAATAGTTCCTGTTCCCCTTACTAGGGAAACCCACTTGGATACTGAACTATCATGGGCTACATCCGAGCAGGGGTTCTAGATTATATCCAAACATGTTCCTTGGAGAAAAAGTCTCATAGAGGACCCCTGCATCCTGATATATTTTGTCCTTGTGGAGCTCCTGTCCTCTCCTGGTCATACTAACTCCCTCTTTTATCATATGATTCCTGCACTCTGCCGAAGGTTTGGTTATGAGTCTCAGCATCTGCTTAAATGCACTGCTAGGTAGAGTCTTTAAGAGGCCCTCTGTGGTAGGCGCCTGTCCTGTTTCTTCTTTTCTCCTACTTCCCATGTCCATCCCATTTGTCTTTCTAAGTGAGGATCGATCATCTTACCCCAGGTCCTCTTCCTTGTTCATCTTCTTTAGGTGCACATGTTTTAGTATATTTATCCTATCTTATTGACCTATATAAGTGAATATATACCATGTGTGTTTTTCTGCTCCTGGGATACCACATTCAGGATGATCTTTTCTAGATCCCACCATTTGCCTGCAAATTTCATGATTTCCTTGTTTTTAATTGCTGAGTAGTATTCCATTGTGTAAAAGTACCACAATTTCTGTATCCATTCCTCCGTTGATGGACATCTGGGTTGCTTCCAGGTTCTGGCTATTACAAATAAAGCTGCTACAAACATGGTTGAGCAAATGTTCTTGTGTACTTGAGAATATTTTGGATATATGCCTAGGAGTTGTATGGCTGGATCTTGAGGAAGTGCTATTCCTAATTGTCTGAGAAACTGCCAGATTGATTTCCAAAGTGGTTGTACAAGTTTGCATTCCCACCAGCAGTGGAGGAGGGTCCCCGTTTCTATAACCTCTCCAGCATGTGTTGTCACTTGCGTTTTTAAACTTTGCCATTTTGATGGGTGTAAGGTGAAATCTCAGGGTCGTTTTGATTTGCATCTCTTTGATGGCTAAGGACGTTGAGCATCTCTTTAGGTGTTTCTCTGCCATTCTATATTCCTCTATAGAGAATTCTCTGTTTAGCTCCGTACCCCAATTTTTAATTGGGTTGCTTGATTTATTGATTTTTAATTTCATTAGTTCTTTATATATTCTGGATATTAGCCCTCTGTCAGATATAGGATTGGTGAAGGTCCTTTCCCAGTCTGTAGGCTGTCATTTTGTTCTGATGGCAATGTCTTTTGCTTTACAGAAGCTTTCCATTTTCATGAGGTCCCATTTATCAATTATCTAAGCCTGTGCTGTTGGTGTTCTGTTCAGGAAGTTGTCTCCTGTGCCAATGAGTTCCAATTTCTTTCCCACTTTTTCTTCTAACCAATTTAGTGTATCTGGTTTTATGTTGAGGTCTTTGATCCACTTGGACTTTAGTTTTGTGCAGGGTGATAAATATGGATCTATTTTCATTTATCTGCATGTAGACAACCAGTTGGACCAGCACCATTTGTTGAAGATGCTGTCTGTTTTCCATTGAATGGTTTTAGCTTCTTTGTCAAAAATCAAGTATTCATAGGTGTTTAGGTTTATTTCTGAGTCTTCTGTTCGGTTACATTGATCTACTTTTCTGCTTCTATGCCAATACCATGCAGTGTTTATTACTATTGCTCTATAGTACAGCTTGAGATCAGGGATGGAGATACCTCCAGATGATTTGTTGTTGTACAGGACTGTTTTGGAAATTCTGGGTTTTTTGTTTCTCCATGTGAAGTTGAGACTTTTTCTTTCAAGGTATATAAAGAATTGTATTGGTATTTTGATAAGAATTGCATTAAATCTATAGATTACTTTTGGCAGGATGGCCATTTTCACTGTTAATCCTACCAATTCATGAGCACGGGAAATCTTTCCATCTTCTGATATATTCTTAAATTTCTTTCTTCAGAGTCTTGAAGTTTTTTTCAAACAGGTCTTTCACTTGCTTGGTTAAAGTCACCCCAAGGAACTTTATGTTATTGGTAGCTATTGTGAAGGGTGTTTTTTCCCTGATTTCTTTCTCGGCCCTTTTGTATTGGGAATACAGGAAGGCTTTTGATTTTTTTTTTAATCAATTTTGTATCTGGCCACTTTGCTAAAGGTGTTTATCAGCTGAAGGAGTTCTCCGGTTGAATTTTTGGGGTCGCTCATGTATACTATCATATCATCTGCAAATAGTGACACTTTGACCTCTTCCCTTCCAATTTGTATCTCCTTGATTTCCTTTACTTGTCTTATTGCTCTAGCTAGGACTTCCAGTACTATGTTGAATAGATATGGAAAGAGTGGGCAACCTTGCCTTGTCCCTGATTTCAGTGGGATTCATTTAAGTTTCTCTCCATTGAGTTTGATGTTGGCTATAGGCTTGCTGTATATTGCCTTAACTATGTTTAGGTATGTGCCTTGTATTCCTGGTCTTTCCACGACTTTAAACATGAATGGATGTTGGACTTGGTCAAATGCTTTTTTTTGGCATCTAAGGAGATGACCATGTGGTTTTTCTCATTCAGTTTGTTTATATGGTGGATTACATTGATGGATTTCCATATATTGAACCATCCTTGCATGCCTGGGATGAAGCCTACTTGGTCATAGTGAATGATATCTTTTATGTGTTCTTGGATTCGGTTTGCAAGTATTTTATTGAGTATTTTTGCATCAATGTTCATAAGAGAGATAGATCTGAAGTTCTCTTTTTTTGTTGGGTCTTTGTGTGGTTTAGGTATCAAGGTGACTGTAGCTTCATAGAATGAGTCTGGTAAAATTCCTTCTGTTTCTATTTTGTGGAATAATTTGAAGAGAATTGGAATTAGCACTTTTTTTTGAAGGTCTGGTAGAATTCTGAGCTGAAACAATCTGGCCCAGGGCATTCAATCTTTCTACCTGATCTTGACTTAATTTTGGTAGATAGAATCTATCTAGAAAATTGTCTATTTTTTTTAGATTTTCAAATTTTGTGGCATATAGACTTTTGTAGTATGACCTAATGATTGTCTGGATTTCCTCAGTGTCTGTAGTTATGTCCCCCTTTTCATTTCTGATTTGGCTGATCTAGATAGTTTCTCTCTGTCTTTTACTTAGTTTGGCTAAGGGTTTGTCTATCTTGTTGATTTTTTCAAAGAACCAGCTCTTGGTTTCATTGATTCTTTGAATAGTTTTATTTGTTTCTAGTTACTTGATTTCAGCCCTGAGTTTGATTATTTCCAGCTGTCTGTTCCTTTTGGGTGTTGGGTATATTTGCTTCTTTTTTTTTTCTAGGCCTTTCTGTTGGGCCAGTAAGTTGTTTGTATGGGATGTTACAAATTTCATCTTGAAGGCACTTAGTGCTACGAATTTTCCTCTGAGCACTGCTTTCATTGTGTCCCATAAATTTGGGTATGTTGTATCTTCATTTTCATTGAATTCTAGGAAGTCTTTTCTTTCTTTATTTCTTACTTAACCCAGCTGTCGTTGAGTAGCAAGTTGTTTCTGTGTGTGTAGGCTTTATGTTATTTCTATTGTTGTTAAGGTCCAGCTTTAGTCCATGGTGGTCAGATAGAATACAGGGGATTATTTTAATCTTCTTGTATCTGTTGAGGCTTGCTTTGTGACCAACTATATGGTCTATATTGGAGAAGGTTCCATGAGGTGCTGAAAAGAAGGTATACTCTTTTGAGCTTGGGTGAAAAATTCTGTAGACATCTATTAGTTCCATTTGAATTAGGGCCTCTTTAAGTGCCTTTAATTCCCTATTTGGCTTCTGTCTAGATGATCTGTCCCTTGGTGAGAGTGGGGTGTTAAAGTCTCCCACTATTAAAATGTTGGGATTGATGTGTGATTTAAGCTTTAAAAATGTTTCCTTTATGAATGTGGGCGCTCTTGTATTTGAGGCATAGATGTTCAGAATTGTGATGTCCTCTTGGTGGATTTTTCCTTTGATGAAAATATAGTGTTTCTCCTCATCTTTTTTGATTAATTTTGGTTGAAAGTCTATTTTATTAGATAATAGGATTGCTACCCCCACTTGTTTTCTGGGTCCATTTGCTTGAAAAACATTTTTCCAACCCTTCACTCTGAGGTAGTGTTTGTCTTTGTTGCAAAGGTGTGTTTCTTGATGCAGCAGAATGTTGGATCCTGTTTTCACACCCATTTTGTTAGTCTGTGTCTTTTTATTGTAGAGTTGAGTCCACTGATGTTGATAAATAATAGTGACCAATGAATGTTAGTTCCTTTTACTGTGGTGTTGGTGGTCTTGCTGTGATTCATTGCTTGATTTCTTTTAATTTTTGTAGGGACATTATCTGTATCCTATGTTTTCTTGGGTATAGATGTTTTTGTAGGATTGGAGTTTTCCTTCTAGTATCTTCTGTAGGGCTGGTTTGCTGTGTAGAAATTGCTTAAATTTAGTTTTATCACGGAATATTTTGTTTTCTCCACCTATGTTGATTGAAAGCTTTTCTGGGTATAGTAGTCTGGGATGGTCCCTTAAAGCCTGCATGACTTCTGCCCAGGCCCTCTGGCTTTCATAGTTTCTGATGAGAATAGAAGTCTGATGTGATTCTCTTTCATTTTCCTTCCCATCCCATTAATTCCTTTTCCCTTCCCTTCCCTTCCCTTCCCTTCCCTTCCCTTCCCTTCCCTTCCCTTCCCTTCCCTTCCCTTCCCTTCCCTTCCCTTCCCTTCCCTTCCCTTCCCTTCCCTTCCCTTCCCTTCCCCTCCCTCCCCTCCCCTCCTTTCCTTTCCTTTCCTTTTCCTTTCCATCACACCTTGTCCTGTCCCTATCTGTCAATTCCTTTTCCTATTCTTTCTTTTCTTTCCTTTCTTTTCTTTTTTCTTACCTTTCTTTTTCTTTCCATTCCTTCTTTCCTTTTGCTCCCTTTCCTTTCCTATTCCCTTCCCTTCCCTTCCCTTCCCTTCCCTTCCCTTCCCTTCCCTTCCCTTCCCTTCCCTTCCCTTCCCTTCCCTTCCCTTCCCTTCCCCTTTCCTTTTGCATTCCTTTAATTTGCTTTCCTTGCCTTCCTTTTCCTTCCCTTCCTTTCCATTTCCTTTCCTTACCTTTTCCCTTCACTACACTTCGCTTTCCTTCCCTTCCCTCCACATTCCTTTCCATTCATATCCCTTCCCTTCTCTTTTCTTCTCTTCCCATCCCTTCCCTTCCCTACCCTAATCTCTCTTTTCCTTTCCTTTCTTATTACCCTTCATTTTCATTTTCTTTTTTGTTTCCTAATTCCTTTTGTTCCCTTTACTTTTTTCCTTCCCTTCCTTTCCCTTCCCTTTCCTTCCCATCATATCTTGTCTCATCCCTTTCTGTCAATCCCTTTTTCTATCATTTCTTTCCTTTCCTTTTTTCTTAATTTTCCTTTTTCTTACCATTCCCCTAACCTTTCCATTTCTTTTTCTTTTCCTTTCCTTTTACCTTTGTTACCTCTTCTTTCCTTTTCACTTCGCTTCCCTTACTTTTCACGCCCATTCCTTCCCTTTCCTTTACGTCCCTTCCCTTTCCTTTAAGTCCCTTCCCTTTGCCTTTCCCATTCCTTTCCTTTCTTTTTCCCTTCACTACACTTCGCTTCCCTTTTTTCTCTTCCATTTTCCTTCACATCCTTTCCCTCCCCTTTCCTCTTATTCCTGTCCCTTCCTTTCCCTTCCCTTCCCTTCCATTCTCTTTCCTTTCCTTTCTTTTTCCTTTCCTTCCATTGGCTTCTCTTTTTCTTTCCATTCCTTCCTTTTCTTTTCCTTCTCTTCTGTTTCCTTTCCTTTTCTCTCCCCTTTGTTTCCCTTCCATTTTCTTTCCTTTCCTTTTCTCTTCCCTTTCCTTCCCCTTTCCTTTCTTTCCTACCCCTAACCCACTTAACCCTAACCCTAAACCTAACCCTAACTCTTAAACCCTAACTGTAACCCTAACCCCCTAACCCTAACACTAACCATAACCCTAACTCTAACAATAATCCAAACCCTAAACCTAACCCTAACTCTAACCATAACCCTAAACCTAACCCTAATCATAACCCTAAACCTAACCCTAATCCTAACACTAACCCTAACCTCCCTAACCCTAACACTAACCCAACCCTATCTTAACCCTAACCCTAGCCCTAAACCTAACCCTAACAGTAACCCTAACACTAACCTTAACCCTAACCCTAAAAACCTAAACTTAACTCTAACCCTAACAACCCTAACACTAATCCTAACCCTAACGCTAACCCTAACCTAACCCTAACCCTAAAACCCTAACCCTAAGAGTAACCTAACAATAATCCTAACATTAACCCTAACCCTAACAGTAACCCTACCCCTACCACTAGCCCTACCCCTAACCCTAACTCTAACAACCATAACCCTCACCCTAACCCTAACCCTAACCTTAAACCTAAAAGTAACCCTAACCCTAACCCTAACCCTAACCCTAACAGTAACTCTACCCCTAACCCTAACCCTAATACTAACTCCTAACCGTAACCTTAACTCAAACCCTAAATCTAACTCTAACAACCCTAACCTTAACCATAACACTAACCCTAACCCCTAACCCTAAAAACCCTTACAACCCTAACACAAAACCCTAAACTAGCACATAACCCCTAACCCTAATCCTAAAACCCTAATCTAACCCTAACCCTAACCCAATCCTAACCTTAATCCAAACCTATCCCAACCCTAACCCTAACCCTAACCCTAAGAGCAACCCTAACCTTAACCCTAACACTAAAAACCTAAACTTAACCCTAACCCTAACCCCCCTAACCCTAACCCTCACCCTAACCCTTACAGTAACCCTAACCCTAACCTCGGAAAACCTAACGCTAACCATAATCATAACCCAAACAACCCTAACACTAACCCTAACCCCCCTAACCCTAACCCTAAGCCTAACCCTAACCCTAACCTCCTAACCCAAACCCTAACAATAACCCTAACCTTAACCCTACCTTCACCCTAACCATAACCCTAACCCCAACCCCTAACCCTAACCCTCTAACTCTAACCCTCACCCTCTAACTCTAACCCTCACCCTAACCCTAACCCTCTAACCCTAACCCTAACACTGTAACCCTAACCCTAACACTAAACCTAACCCTCTAACCCTAACCATAACCCTAACATTAACCCCTTAACTTTAACCCTAACCCTAAACCTACCCTAACCCTAACCCTAACACCAACCCTAACCCTAACATTAATCCTAACCCTAACCCCCCTAACCCTAACCCCCCAACCCCAACACTAACACCCCTAACCCTAATCCCAGCCCCTAACCCTGACCCTGTAACTGTAACCCTAACCCTTACCCTAACCATAACCCCTAACCCTAACCCCCCTAACCCTAACCTAACTCTCTAACCCTAACCCTAACTCTAACCCTAACCCTAACACTAACCTTTACCCTTACCCCCAACCCCTAACCCTAACCCTGCTAACCCTAACCCTTAACCCTGACCCTGGCCCCTAACTCTGACCCTGACCCTAACCCCTGACCCTGATCTTGACCCTGACCCTGACTCTGACCCTGACCCTAACCCCTGAGCCTGACCTTAACCTAACCCTGACCCTGACATTGACCCTAACAACCCTAACTCTGACCCTGACCCCAACCCCAACCCCAACTCCAACCCTGACCCTGATCCTAATCCTCTAACCCTGACCCTGACCCTCTAACCCTGATCCTGACCCTGACCCTAACCCTGAGAAATCCTCTCTTGAAAAACAAAAAGAAACAACAATAACAAACGATGGCTATAAAATTAACTATGTCAAAATTGTGGAATACTCTTTTGGGACATATTTGGAGAAAATATCTTTTTTTCACCTCAGGCAGATTCAGGTGCAAACAATTGAAAGGGATTTGCAGATTTAAGGATTTAGGTAGGAGCTCAATGGCTTTCAGATTAAAAGTTAGCAGAAGCAGGTTGACTATAGCTAAAGAATGGACCTACCAGGGATAACCAGTCTGTCAGAATAAGGAATTTGTGCTTCTAGCCATTATGTGCTGAGCATACCATCTTTGTATCATCTAAAGATGAGAACCTGAAAAAGCCCTCTCAGCATATAATAATCAAAACACTGAATGTACAGGACTGAGACAGAATATTTAAAGCTGTTAGGGAAAGGGCAATGTAACGTGTAAATGCAGACATACTAGAATAATGCCTGACTTCTTGATGGAGACTCTAAAATTCAGAAGGGCCTGGACAATTGTTCTGTAGACTCTAAGAAATCAGAGATTTCAGCCCAGAATACTATACCCAGCAAAAATTTTCAAACACAAAAGACGGAAAAAATGAGGCATTTCATGATAAAATTAAATTTAAGCAGTATCTATCTATAAATCCATCCCTATAAAAGGTGCCAGGAGAAAAACCTAATGAGGTTAACCATACCCAAGGAATCATAAGGAATAAATCATCCCAGGCCAGCAAATCAAAAGAGGGAAAACACTTTCACACACACACACACACACACACACACACACACACCAATAGAGGAATCAACAAAACACTGATGTTGATATTTTTCAACATCAGTGATCTCAATTTCTTAATAAAAAGACACAGATTAACAAAATCCAAGAAACACACTTTAACATCAAGAATAGACATCACCTCAGGGTAAAATGATGGAAAATATATTCTATTCAGAAGCAAGCTGGTGTGGCTATTTTAATATCTGACAAAATAGACTTCAAACCAAAACTAATCAGAAGAGATAGGCAAGGACACTATATACTCATCCAGGGAAAAATTCACCAAGAAGACATTTTTAATTCTTAACATCTGTGCACCAAACACAAGGGCACCCAAGTTCATAAACGAAACACCACTACAGTTTAAATCACAGATTGACTCTTATACACTGATAGTGGGAGACTTCAGTACCCCACTCTCACCAAGAGATCATTCAGACAAAAACTAAACAGAGAAATGATGTAAGTAATTGACATTATAAAACAAATTGACTTACCATATTTACAGAACATTTCACCCATTTCACAAAAGAATCTGCACCTCATGGAACCTTCTTTTAACTGTCTACATACTCAAACACACAGTGAGTCTCAACAGATAAAAGAAAATTGAAATACACCCTGCATTCCATCTGCCCACCATGTGTTAAAGACAGATATCAATAATAGAGACAACAGAAAGCTTACAAACCCATGAAAACCCAACAACTCACCGCTGAATGAAAAATGGACAAGACAGAAATTAATAAAAAAACAATAAAGACTTTCTAAAATTGAATAGACAACATATTCAAATTTATGGGACATAATGAAGATGGTTCTAAGAGGCAAGTTCATAGCACTAAGTGCCTACATTAAAAAAAAATTGGAGGGCTCTCATACTAGCAAATTAACAGCACATCTGAGAGTTCTAGAACAGAAAAAAAAAACAAAAAACAAAAAAAAAAAAAACAACTCACACCCAAAAGGAGTACATGGCAAGAAATAATCAAATTCAGCTGAAATCAATAAAAATAGAAACAGCAACAAAAATAATACAAATCATTGAAACAAATAGTTGGTTTTTTGAGGAAATATGATTGACAATTCTTGTTCAAATTATCCAAAAGACAGAGAGAGAATATTTGAATTAGTACTGTTAAACATGCAGGGAGACATCACAAGAGACACTGAGAAAATCCAGAAAATCATAAGAATATACTTTGAAAACATGTACTCCACCAAGTTGGAAAATCTAAAAGAAATGTATGGTTTTCTTGACACAAAGCACTTACCAAACTTAAATCAAGGTCAGATAAATAATTTAATAGACCTGCAACCCCCTAGTGAAATAGAAGCTGTCATTAAAAGCCTCCCAACAACAACAACAACAAAAGCCCAGGACCAGATGGTTTTAGTGCAGAATTCTATTAGACTTTCAAAGAAATTGATGCTAATTTCTCAAATTATCTCACAAAATAGAAACAGAAGGAATATTTTCCACTTTATTTTATGAGGCAACAGTTACTCTTATACCTAAACCACATAAAGACTGAAAAAAGAAAATTACAGACTAGTTTCCCTTACAAACAGATGCAAAAATTCTCTGTAAAATACTTACAGTCCTTCACACAGATTATCCACCATGAACAAGCAGGCTTTATCCCAGAGATGCAGGGATGATTCAACATATACAAATCAATAAATGTAGTCCACCATATAAACAAATTGAAAGAAAAAAAAAAAAAAAGCACATAGTCATTTCATTAGGCCTTTGACAGAATCCAACATACCTTCATGATACAAGTCCTGGACAGATTAGGGATATAAGGGATGTACTGAAACATAATAAAGGCAGTTTACACCAAGCTTATAGCCAACATCAAATTAAATGGAGAGAAACTCAAAGCAGTTCCAATAAAATCAGGAACAAGACAAGGCCGTTCAAACTCTGTATACCCATTCACTAAAGTTCTTGAAGTCTTTGCTAGAGCAGTAAGACAACTGAGGATCAAGGGAGTTCAAATTGAAAAGGAAGAAGTCACAGTATCTTTATTATGATCTGATAGTATACATACCTGAAAAATTCCGTGGGAAAACCCCTACAGTTGATAAACACTTTCAGCAAAGTAGTTAGAGACAAAATTAAGTCGCATTTAAAATTACAAAATTTTACAAAATGTAAGTCGCACTTACAAAATTAAGTTACAGCTACTTGAGTTGTTGGCCAAAGGGCTCCCCTGGGAATCCCCAGACAACCCAGGCTATTGCTGAGACTAATAGTGTGAAAGATGGGGGTCGAAGAGACTGCAGACCTGGACACGAGGAACAGCAAAGGACTCGGCTCATTTGGGACAAAGAGCACAGCATCTTTATTCTTAGCCATATTACTCTGTTACAGCCCTGACTACAAAACACACAGTATGTAAGATACCAGTCTGATGTTTTTTTTCCTACTGTACAAAGAGTAGCTTTCTTATATGTTGCTAATTGCATTATTTCCCAGAAGATAAATGCAAAGAGCATGATGCCTGTGCATGGAAACATGTTGGAGTACAAAGGCAGTATTCTGCTGTCACTCTACAAGCTTCCTCTTGTTTTCAAGAGATGCACGGCAAGTGCTGTGTCCTGGTTTCATGTCAGCTCAGCAAATGTCCTTCATTTACTTCTTTTCATTTAGATGTGCTTTGCAACATACCATTGAATACAATTGCTCAATGTTTTTGATTCAGTTTTTGATGTTGGGAGGTTGTTTGTTTGTTTGTTTTGCCAGACCATTAAAAAAATAACAAAACAATCAATGTAACATGTAAGCATAGGAAAAGCTTGCAATCTTAAGTTGATTAAATGAATTTAACTGCCCCAAGCCATCAGCACTACCCTCCAATAATCCATGCAACTGTTCTGTAAATGTGTTATTAATATCAGACTGCAATTTTGACATTTCCTGAATTATATTACCATGAATTAAAAAGATGTTTTCTAACTTTATCCCAAGGAAACAAGGTCTCATTCTAATACACCGGAGTATAATACAGGAATAATAATACAGGAGTAATACAGAATTGAGTCACAGTCCAGTCACATCTTAGTGATAATTGTCTTTGTAAGCTAACAACTTGATTACCTGACGTAACCACTGCAGATTTTAAATTGGTAAGTTCAGCATGCAGCATACTATGTATGCGTTTTTGAGTGTTCCGTGATTTTCCTGAATCAGAATGCCATCTTTAAATATAATGCATGTTTTGAATAGGTTGATGTTGGGCTACTCCGCCAGTAGCCACAGTGGAAACAATGATTCCCATTACATATGGCAATAATTAGTTTAACCATTTGTTGTATTAGGTCATTAATATTTACTATTGATATATCTTTTAGTTAATTGGCAGTTATTCCTAAACAGCTGTATACCCAAATCACCACACAGAGACTAGGATTTATACAATTAACCTAGAGCACAATGCTGGACAACAGTTACTCCATCCTAAACCTCCAAGCCTTCATAGTTTCCTACCATCCAGATTCACCCATTATACCTGCTTTTAGTGGTATCTTAGGTCCAGTTCATTTCTACACGTAGTTCCAAGATCTCTCCTCCAGATTCTCTTCTTTCTCTCTCCCGCTTCCTTCCTCTTCCTCCCACTTCGGACCATGATGTCCCACACTATCCTCTCCATTGCTTGGCATTGTGGCTGGTTGTTTTAATTGACAATATAGAGAACAAATGGTGGCATGTTTACACAAACTTGAGACAGGTGATGCTTAGAATAAGCATCACAATGCAGTGTCCAGATTGAAAGCAGATAGTGGAGGAGAGAATTCAGCATTTGAATGAACAAAGGTAAATTGTATACATTTCAAAAGAACATTATACCAACAACCATTCTTTTAGTCCTTTTCTTCATTTGATCCAGTACATGGTAAAACACAAATATGGAAGGAGGTTCTTCCCAAGCTTGATTTATCCATACAGGCAAGCATCCAAATATCAATCTGGGCTCGAAGTACATTAATACTCTGGGAGCTCAAATTAACAGGAGTACTAGTATTTAAACTTGTATCCAAAGAACAATTGGAACAAGACACAAATCCTTCAGACTGATTTCAAGTAGTTTCTACAAACACAAAAGACAAATATATGCCACAATATTATGAGATACTTTTTTGTTGTTGTTGTTTGTTTTGTAGAAGAGAACAGTCTCATTGCTAGAAGTATTTTTCTGTATATTCCTTTTCAAGGCCCAAATGTTACCCAATGTTGATATTAATTTCCAAAAGTGTTCTTGAATAGTTCCTTTCTCCCACTCCCATGCCATATTAACCTCTCAAACCCATTACTATGGATGGTAATGGCATTATAATTATGAAACCATCTTAAGTCTTTGCCTTTTTGTTTGGTGTGAGCAGAACACACTGGGCTCCAAAGATCCTGTTGTTTTTACTCAAAAGGACAACTATTTGAGCAGGGTCTTTTCCTAACAGAGAATTACATCATAGCCCACCTTTTAATATTGATTGAGAAATTTTATCTGAATAAGGGACTACTTTCTTAACATTTTATTAGGTATAAAAATGTTGAATGATTGTATCATAATTTTGGTAAAATATACCTGATGGAGAATGATGATATGGAAAAAAATTGTTCTCTGATACTCTGTTGTTGGGTGGATAGTCATTTGTAAATGTTTTATCTCTTGACCTATTGACCTACTATTACTAGAAAATATTTTTCACTGTCTTCAGTAACATTTTTTTTTTTTTGCCATAAAATCTAAAGTCTATTTGACTGAAATTAACATAGCTGTTCCAGCCTTGGTATGGCTACTATTTGTATGGTAATCCTTTTTCATCCTTTACTTTCAAGCTATTTTGTATACTTCAAGCAAATGTTGTGTCTTACAGAAAGTACACACATAGGTCTTGCTTTTTTGCTTCACCTGACAATCTTGGTCTTCCTATGTAATTATTGATACAGCTGAACTTTTATTTGTCATTTAATGTTTATCCTCTGTGTCTCATTCTTACGTGGTTTTCCTGTTTTAGTTTTTGTTTTTTTAACTTCCTTCCCTTTCCTTTTTTATTTTCTTTCTGATTGTCTTAGTTAGGCTTATTATTGCTATGATGAAACACCATGACCAAAAGCAAATTGGTGAGGAAAGGGTTTATTTGGCATACAATTTTAGATCTCTTTTCATCATCAAAGGAAGGGACTCAAACAGGGCTGGAACTTGGAGGCAGGAGCTGATGCAGAGGCCATGGAAGGGTGCTACGTACTGTCTTGTCCACATTGCTTGCTCAGCCTGATTTTTTTTTAATGAACCCAGGACTACCAACCCAGGGATGGCACCACCCACACATGGTCTGGGTCCTCCCACATTAATAACTAAGAAAATGCCTTGCAGCTGGATTTTATGGAGGCATTTTCTCCATGGAGGTTGCCTCCTTTCAGCTGAGTTTCACACAAACTCTACTTTGTGGGTCAAGTTGACCTAAGACCAGCCAGAACAACCCCATTGCTGAAGACAACACCTGTATAACTCACCGAACATGGAGAAGTCAAGTTGGCTCCTACGTAGAGCCTTCACCCCTACATTCTAGCATCCTTGGTAGAGAAAAGTACTCTGCAGGCTATGAAAAGAAAAACAATAACCCCAACCCAGCCACAAACCCTTTGATCTACAATGGAGTTCTGACTCCAAGATACACTAGTGCAATAGTTCCACAAAGCTTGTACGAGTGCCCAACCAATGTGTGATTTAACTTAAGACCTACTCCATGAGAGGAAACCTGACACTGCGAGGGTCACCGAGAACCTAAGACTAGATAGCTCAGGGACCTAGGGCAGAACCAAATATTACTATTTTAACAAACAAACAGCAATAAATGACTCCTAATGACATTCTGCTGTACTCATGAGTTAGCGTCTTGCTCAGCCATCATAACAGAAGCTTCTCCCTGCAGCAGATGGGAACAAACAGAGAGACCCACAGCCAGACATTATGCTTGGAACACATATCCCTAAAGGGAATGTCTCCATCAAAACTTTCTCTCTTCAGAGCTCAGGAAACCCTGTGGAAGAGCAGGCAGAAAGAGTAGAAGAGCCAGGGGAGATGGAGGATGCCAAGAAAACAAGGCTCTCTAAATCATCCTAATCAAAGCACATACGAACTCACAGAGACTGGGGCAGCATGCACAGTGCCTGCAATCGTGTGTACCAGGTCTGCATATATATTATGGCTTCCTGTTTAATGTTTTTGTTTTTTTTTAAATGGGATTCCTGAGTGTGTGAATGAATGGGTATCTGTCTCTTTTCTTGAGTCATTTTCCTTCTGTTTGTTTGTTTTGTCCAATTCCAATGTGTTAGTTTTTGTTTTGTCTTATTATATTTTATTATTATCCGTAAGAAGCCTGTTTGTTTTCTAATGAGAGACAGAAAGGGAGTGGATCCAGGTGGGAGGGTAGTTGCGAAGGAAATGAGAGAAGAAGAAGGAAAACCATAATAAGGGTATTATGTGAGGGAGAAAAAAAAAACAAAACAAAAACAATTTTCAATAAAAGGCCAAAAATGAGAACCGGCCACCACAATTGTCAGTGGAACAATTCTCAGAAGGGACACATCTTGTTATCTATTACCTCTCAGTCAGGAAGCAAAAATCACATCTGTCAGTTCCGGAGTCTCACTGTGCGTGGTACTAGATACCTCAGAATGGGTGCTTTGGGTGCCACCTCTTGCCTTCTGCATTGCCTTGTTTTCACATTACATTTTGCACACATGCATTTATCTGCTCGGCAAACCTTGAGAACCCTAGCTGCAAAGGATCCTTGGATGCAAAGACCCTAAACATTCTACCTCTGTGGTAATGGATTGCAGTGAGCATGTTGTTTTCTTTTAAAACACAGAACTATTATAAGAATATGTTTTTGTTTAAATCCCTGTGGGGATATGGGGTCACTTTGTAGCAGCTGGCTATGATTTACCTCATGCGCTAGAAGAGGCATGATTTTCACAGTTGTAAATACTTTCTGTGATTGTGTGGCGTTTGGAATTCTGGGGGTAAGGGGCATATAAATACTAGGGCCCTGAGAGGTGTTGGGGGATTGTTTTTGTTGGCATGGATTGTTAAGTAGTCATCCACAAAGAAGAAACAACAAGAGGAAATTAGATATCTTAATGGGGAAGAAAAACTTGCTCCAGGAAGCTTGATGCCCCTAATCAGCAGGTAGTACTCTAACAATAATTCGTCCCCTTTCTAACCTTGCCCTTATTCAGGGATCTGTTTCCTTTCCTTTCTATTCTTTTCCCCCGCTCTCATATCTAGCTGTTAGGGGGTTGAAAGGGTGGAAGAAGGAAGAGCCCACAAAGTTGCAAACTCCACCTACAATGGATGACACACTTAGGAAGACTGAAGTGGAGTGAGGAGCTCACTCTACCAACCATTAACATCACGGATGCTACTAGATTTATGCCTACAGAAGATGAAATCTTTATACCAAAAGATACTTGCATCTGAAGCAGTATTCACGAGAGCCAGAACCAATCCAGATTCCCTTCAGTGGGTAGTTGGAGAAACAAAGCATGGTAGACTCATGTAATGGAATAATACCTCATCATATAAAATAATGTAATTTTGTTATTTGCACCAACATGGGTGGAACTGGAGAAAATACGTTGAGTGAAACATGCCAAATACAGAAAGACAAATGGCATGTGTTCTCACACTATATATATATAAACCTATGTGACTCTTATAGACTCTGCAATGGAAAAGAATGAGATGGAAAAGCATGAGACAAGGAAAGCCATGTAATGGGGACAGAGAAAGAAATCAGGAGGACTTTCAGAAAGAGGAAAAGGAGGATGAGGAAGAGGAGCAGGAGATAAGCAATAGCTACTCAGAAGGTAGCCAATACAGTTGCTCATATTAACACATTGCAGCTGAAAATTTTCCAACATTATTAGTCTCACCCGTTTTTTGTTTGTTTGTTTTTTGTTTTTGTTTTCTTTCTTTTTTTCTTTTTGGTTTTTCAAGACAGGGTTTCTCTGTGTAGTCTTGGCTGTTCTGGACTCATTTTGTAGACCAGACTGGCCTTGAACTCATAGAGATCCATCTGCATCTGCCTCCCTGAGTGCTGGGATTACAGGCCTGTACCACTGTGCCTGGCTGCTCCTCCTCCTCTTCTTCTTCAAATAAATCTTGGTATATTAGCTTAAATTGTCTCAGAATTCCCAGTCCTCCTGCCTCAGCATGCCAACTGTAGTGGTTACTACCTTGTGCCTCCAAACGTGGATATCGCTTTCTTGGTGAACAAGTTCTTGTGCATTTATATAAAGGGTATGGATTCAATTTAAAATTCTCTGTCAAGAATATTTTATTGCAAAAGGGTTTTGTTTTGCTTTATCTGGGAGCTGGCATTTTCTGTATGTTCTAGAAAGTTATGTAGATGACATTTGAGTTTATTTTCCTATCTAACGGTGAAATAAAGAACTCCAAAATTACTGTATGAAGCTCATTTCAAAGTGATAGACTCAAGCTCATCATCTGAGATGCAATTATTAAATGGTTTAGACACAAAATTACAATCGATACTAAATGTGTGTCTTTGTTAGCTTTGACACAACCTAGGGTCATCGGAGAGAGGAATGGTCTAGATAAGATTGGTCTGTGGGCGTGTCTGAGTGGGGGGTTGACTGTTAAAGGAGAATCCTTTCCACTGAGGGCAGCACTATTCTCTAGGCACGTGGTCCTGGGTTATACTAGAAAACCAGCTAAGTATGGTGTCTATGAACAAGCCTTGCCTGTGTCCTGGGCTCCATCCCTCTTGCTTTCCCATGGTCTTGGTTGCAATTCTTTGCTGCAGCATCAAACTTCCGCTCTTCACTGGGTCATTTGCATCACTATACAAATGCTCTCTACCAGCCCTTGCCAAAACACCTAGCAAAATCTCTCCTTGGCTACACATTTTCTTCCAGCTACCACCAACACTGGGGTCACCTGCACCCCCAAATACAGGCTTTGTTCTCTCCGCCCACTGGCTCTGCTGTTGTCAAGATGGCCCACAGCCTTCTTTTCGATAAAGCCCGCTGTCGATTCTGTGTCTCTGTCACTAGACTGCCAGGCAGCAGGTTTCAGTACTGAAAAACGTCCTTGTATGACATCTCCAAACCAGTCAGTGCAAGCTCATTTGCCACCCCACCCCACCCCCATCTGCAATGGCCTACTAAGAAGGTTCTAGACCCAGTCATCACATCCAGACATTTCATTAAATCTTATTCAAAATGATCTTCTGTATATAGATGAAGGCTAAATCCACACCTTTGGAAATGCAGAGGAATCACACCGACGGCCTATTTAATGTCCTCCTGTATTATCTGGGGCCGGGGGGTGGGGGTTGTAGCCTAGTCTTTTCCTATGCAGTCTTCCTTAATTTTATTCATAAAATGGAAACGATACTCTTTGAATTACTTAGCTAAAGCTAGTTATCTGTGAGGATTACATGTAAATGCATATGCAAAGCACCCACCAAGGGGCTGCCAAAATACTTGCTGTTAAATGCAGGGATTGTTTAATTGCTTATATTCCGTCCTAGAAGTCTTGAGAGGAAGAATCTTGCATATGGAATTCAACCAAGAACTCCCCGGATCTAGAATGGCTCCTGACATACGGCAGGAGCGAGAATGATGAATGCATTCCCTTAAAGTTGAGAGGCAGAAGGCCGCATAGAAGATAGCTCCATTGCCACTGGTTGCTTAAGAAGAGCAAGATCCATTTCTTTCTCAGCTTCCCACACAAGAGTCTTAGGAATCTCTCATCCCACGAATACCGTCCTAAGAAAGCTGCAATGGCGTTCCTGGATCTGAGACCTGCTTCTCCCGGGAATGTTTTTTTGTTTTGTTTTGTTTTCTTTGAAAATATAAAACAACAGGTACTGCTAGAACTCAGCCGCATGCTTTATCACTAAGTTTCACCAGCATGTGAAACAGAAACAGGAAACAGTCCTATCGCATGAAAAGCACATACGTTGGCATAACACGAGTACAATTTAAAGGAAGACAATGCGTTTCTCGGCAGGTTTGGGCATGAGCGAACAGAACATGTGCCAGCGATAACAAAGCTCATATTGACACAAAACTCAGCAGAGCCCGCGCTGCCCCACAACCGCCCCTTGTCCATCTTGCCTCCAAGTCAGGTCCGGTACCCTCATCCGCAACCCACAAACCTGGGTTGGCCCTGCCCTTTCCGAGCCCCGCCTTTAACTCTCTCCTGCCCAGCGTTCACAGGGACGCCCTCAGCAGCCCCGCCCCGCCAAGCCCCGCCCCCGCCAAGCCCCGCCCTCGACCTGCCCGTCCCCGAGTGGCCGAGGCCCTGGCAGCCACGCCCCGCTGGGCTGGGCTTCGCGCTCCGCCCCTGTGGTCCAGCGGTTCGGAACCGTCTGCCGAGCGTAGGAGAGCGCCCACGGGAGCCGATCCCGCGCACGGGCGCGGGAGTCTCGGCGAGGAAACATGGCGGCCCTGACTACGGTGGTGGTGGCGGCTGCGGCCACAGCAGTCGCCGGGGCTGTGGCGGGCGCGGCCGCGGGCACCGGCGGGGGAGCGGCGCCGACGCCGCAACAGGTAAGGGAGGAGGCTGGGGCCTTGCTCCGGGCGGGCCTGGGGTCTGATGGCAGAGCCGCGGCCGGCCGTGCAGCGCTGGGTCGGGCCTCCGTGGAAGCCCCGGCTCCCCCGCGCCGCGTGAGAGGACTTCCTCTCTTCAAAAACGGGAGCGAGTGTTGGGGGCTCTGGATGTGAGGTCGCCAGCGGTCCAGGGCTCCGAGCGGCCTTGGAGAGAGTCTGAGCGCCGAGATGCGGATCTGTTGATTGCAGCGGTGCCACAGCACCAGGAGGAACCGGATAGGTGTCTCCCAAGATGGGAGTCCTAAGGACCCCAGCCTCCACAGGGTGGAATGGGGATCTTTTGTTCAGGTGATCAGACCTCTCTTCTGCCTCAGCCTCTTTTTTTTTTTTTTTCCTCTCCCTTCAGCACTTAATACCACAGGATATAATGCATATTTTATTCCTGTTTTAAATTATGTTTCTGCTTCCCTAAGTATCAGGAAGGTAGACATACCGTTTCATTCCTAGCGCCGAGGATTGTGCCTGCTGGGTGTCCAAGACGCTTGGAGATAGTAGGCGCTTAGTAAATATTTGTGACTCGGTCCAGATGTGAAGCAGTGCTACTGTGAGTTGAAGACTGGCTCCATCTTCCTTTTCTAAGGGAATACCGTGGGTTTTGTTGTTGTTGTTTGTTTGCTTTGTTGTTTCCTTAACTGTGAAGTTAAGGAAATTCCATCTAGGGAAGATTTTTCTTACACTTTGTTTTCTCTTTATTCTCTCCGTTTTTATATTGCTCTAGAGTTCCCAAGTGTATTAAGAGAAAACATAGAATGAATTTTTAAAATTGATTATCTAAAATGTTTTTAGGTATATATTTAAAAAAAAAATGCATGGCCATTCAGTTGTGGCACATGCTTGTAACGCCAGCATTCAGGAGGCAGGGGTGGCAAGGTCAAGAGTTAGAGGCCAGTACAGGTTGCACAGTGAGAACTTTCCTCAAAGGCAAAACAAAAATGGTCTGGTTACAGTGGTGTAATGATGTCCAGTGTCTTTTTCCATGAGAACGTTCCGCCATATTGCAGTCCAACACGACTTCCCCATGTGCATCATTCTAACGTTTTACATCCTGCTCTACCTTCCTAACAGCTTCCTAATAACTGTTATTGGCATACAGTGCCATGATTCTGCTTCGGTGTTTGCCTTTACAGGGGTTGGCTCAGAACGGCCTGGGGGTCTATTTCACTGTATGACATTTAGCAGTCCCTGGAGACTTCTTTGGTGGTCACAAAGGGCAGGATGTGCTACTAACTACCACTACCAAAAGGTGCTGCTAACACCTAGTAAAGACTGGAAGGCAGTCTCTCCCCTGGAGAGCCATCTGTTCAGTAATGTCAGTATACCGAGATTGAAAAACTCTATGTTAAGTATATACCTCATAGCTGAGAATCACAGTAGTGATGAAGTAGCATTTCCCAAGAATATCAAGACTTTAAAAAATTAAAATAGGGGCTGGGAAGATGGCTCGGTTGGTGAGCTGCTTGCTGCGTAACTCTGAGGACCTGAGTTTGTGACTGGGTACTGCTGCATGTACCTGTAATCCTCATGCTGGAGAGTTAGAGTGGATCCCTAGGGCTCGCTGGCCAGGCAGCCTAGCCAGATCAGTGAGCCCCGCTCAGTGAGAGAATCTAGCTAAAAAAGTAAAATAAAACAAATAAGGGGGAGAGCAATTAAGGAAGCCACCTAATGGCCACCACTGGCCTCCATGTGTATGTGTAACAACACAGGAACTACACACATGTGAAAAGTTAGAATTATTGATGTACTATGTTGTGATATTTTGGACAAGTTTATATTGTGTCTATCCTTCATATTCCTCCCCGTAGCTCCCCAACCACACAGACACACACCCTTAAACATACACATACGCACCTTAACACTGAACTTCAGTATTTGTCAGATGAGTAAAAGAACATTTCTCCTAAACCTAAAACCACAAATGTTTTCTTGAGAAAAGATAACTCTTACCATTTAGTCTCATGATACTAGAAATCTCTACCAAAAAGATCTAACATTCTTGTCAGCAGGATTCACTTACCAAAATACCACAGATGGGGTGACTTAAACAACAGAAATTAATCTTACTTATCCAGAGGCTAGATGTTCGAACTCAAGGTACTATGAGGACTAGTTTCTTGTGAGGTTTTCTCTTGCTGCCTTCATATGGCCTTTGCTTTGGTTCATGTAGGGAGAGAAAGATCTCTGTGTTTCATAGAATACTTTATGCACAGTCCTTAGGGTATGGGAGACTATACAGTTTAAACCTGTTTTGAAAAGTAAAGGGATCTGTACTCTTTAGTGTTTCTGCATTACATGTTTTTGTTCCCGTGCAGCCTTCAGTTTTATAGCGATTTCCTCTAAAATGCTTCCTCCTACAGGGAAGCGCATTAAGCCCCAGAGCGTTCTAAAGACAGGTGAAACAGGGCATTCTCCAGGAAAGCTTCTTAAGATTCTAGATATGGGCTGGAAAGATGCCTCAATGGTTAAGAGCACTTGTTTTTCAGGAAGGCCTTGGTGTGATTTCCAGTATTCACAGGCTGACTAACAAACGTTTGTACTTCTAATTCCAGGAAATCCAAAGCCCTCTTCTGGCTTCTGCAGATACCAGTCACTTAATGTGGTGCACAGACATACATACAAAAAAAAAAAAAAAATAACCATACACATAAATTAAAAATAAATATAAAGAAAAGACTCCAGATGTTTTAAAGAAGCAGGAATTAAACAACTCAGAAGCTTCAAGAAGTCCCTGAAATTGACCAAATGCACCAGGGCCTTCCCCCTCTAAGTTTATATAAGCAGAAAGGAATGCTGAGAGACACTCTCAGACTAGCCCAGCTTCCTAGAAGAAGTAGACAAGACAAGCTCCCTTCAAGAAGCAGAGACCAGCTGTACTGCCTGGTAAAGTCAATCTCCACCTGTTGAGCCGCCTGCATGCTATGCAGTGAGCCTCAGGTTCCCAGCATTTGTGAGCTGTCACCCATGCTGGCATGAGCTTTCAATGATGCAGCTATCTGTGAGTAATTTCTTCCCTTTTAGGTATTCTGTCATCCATACTCTTACAAGTAAAAATATAAAACTCATTGGCTCACCAAGTTGGACTTTGTACTGGATGGTTTTCTGTCAACTTGATACAAACTAGAGTCATCAGAGAGGAGAGATGCTTAAGGAAATGCCTCTGTGAGATCCAGTTGTAAGGCATGTTCTTGATTGTAGATCAGTTGGGTAGGGTCTAGGCCATTGTGGGTGGGGCCACTTCTGAGCTGATGGTTCTGGGCTCTACAAGAAGGCAGACTGAGCAAGCCAGGGGAGGCAAGCCAGTAAGCAGCATCTTTCCATGGTCTCTGCATCAGCTCCTGCCTCCAGGATCCTGCCCCGTTTGAGTCCCTGATGAATAGTCATGTGAAAGTGTAAAGGTGAATAAATCCTTTTTTTTTTTTCAACTTGCATTTTGGTCATGGTGTTTCATCGCAGCAATAGAAACCCCAAGTAGGAAATCTTTACTTTGGTCTGTTGGACTAAGCAGACTTGTTCATATCTATTCAGGAAGAGTCACACAGTACCTTTCAAGGCTGAAAATTGCTCTTCTCAAATTTCCTGTTTGTTCCGAGCTGCTGTTCTTTCAGCCATTTTGGTTGTTGACTTATGGCTTTAAAACATTGTAAAACTTTATTAGTGTGTGTGTGTGTATGTGTGTGTATGTGTTGTGTATGTGTGTGTGCATGTGCCTGAATACCACAAGGAGTGCATGTGGCATAGCAAGCGCTTTACCGGGTGAGCCACCTCACCACCCCCCATTTTTGAAGAATCTTAACAATAGCATGATAGTGGTTTTGAACCAGGTATTACATCAGAGACAGGACTCTGTGTTGTTTGGTTTGGTTCTAGTGGACTTCCCTCTAATGGCCTGAATTCTATGTCTCTTGGCTGATTGGAATAGCCCTTCAATAATAACTACATTCCATGGGGCCTGAGAGATGGCTCAGTGGTGAAGAGCTATTCTTCTGGAGGACCAGAGTTTGGCTTCTAGCACCTACATTGGGTAGCTCACAACCACCTCTAACTCCAGCTCCAAGGGATATGGTGCCCTCTTCTGACCTCTGAGGCCAGAACACAAACACACACTCTCTCACATACGTGCCTAAAATATTTTAAAATGTTTAAAAATTAAAAACAAAATGTATATTCCAGAATTCTCTGATTTTAAATGATCTTCAAAACTGATTTTTTGTAGAAAGTCATGCACATGTATAGGGCTGGCTAATGATCTTCAGCGCTTTTCACATCCTAATGGCCAGCACCTGTGAGTATATAACTTTCTTATCATAAAAGAGACTTGGCAGCTGTGGCTAAAGACCTTAAAATGAGACAATTATACTGGACTATCTGAGTGGACCCAGCATGACCTCAAAGGTCCCTTTTTGATAGCCTGGGAATCAGAGTTAATCGTGGTGAATACAGTGACAGAAGCAGGAAAGCACAGTCATGCTAGAATAGATTCTTGAGCTAAGAAGTGAAGGCAACCTCTCAAAGCTGGAAAATGGTAAGGAAATAATTTTTTCCTGGAAGACTCTAGAATGAACAAAGCCAAATAGAGGTTATAGTACCACACAAGACAAAGATAAAGACTTTACAAAATTAGTTCATAAACTGACTAAACATACAGCAACAAAACACACTCCAGAAGCTTGGCTTTTGGCTTTGCCACAGTATATTGCATTCACTTCTTAACAAAAAGAACTGAAGTGTAGAGAACCAAAGTAGAGTTAACACCTAGGAAGGAATAAAGTAGTAAAGAGGAAGATGAGACGTTGGGTGTGCTAGACAGACTTTATATTAATTATGTTGGGATTTTTTTTTTGTTTGTTTACTTTGAGATGGGTACCTTCTATGTTGCCCAAGCTGACCTAAAACTCAAGCGTTTAAGTAATCCTCCTACTTTGGCCTCCAGAGCAGCTAGGACTACAGATATACTGCCATGCACAGCCTTAATCATCCGTTCAATATATTCAAAGAACAAAAGGGAATGACTGTTTTTAAAGTAAAATTCCAGATGTTCAATTTTTTACCAATAAAGACTCAGGAGCCAGATGACAGGGTGAAAGCCTGCTAGCTCAGAGAGGCAGAAAAAAGTCACCCAGCTGAACTTCCTTCTCAGCCAACATCTCAGAAGGAAAAAGCTCCTCCATGATGTCTTAAAAGCCCTTCAAATGGAATGTCCCTCCTTTCTATTTCCTGTGTATCTATCTGTCCCCGGACTGCCTCTCACTCTCTGTTTTTTTCCCCATGTTCACTTCCTGTCTACTGGTTGCTTTCTTGGCCTCTTGACCAAGGGTTAATTTTATTTAATCCGGTTTACAGAAAGCTCTTGGATTAAAGGTGTATGCTAGGGCTGAGCCACATCATAACTAGAAACAGGTTTTTCTAGTTCACAATCTCAGTTCACAGTGTGATCAAATATCCTGCAACAAGGAATCATACCTAAAGAAGTAAAGAAAAAAAAAGTGACAGTGATATCTCACTAAATAGAACACACACACACTCACACACACACACACACACTCAGAGAGAAATAAGACCAAATCAAATTTGAGGGGTTAGAGAGTGCAAGAAATAGAAACTTCGCCAGAGAGGCCCACCCCACTCCAGGTTTAGCAAGTGAAAATAATCTGCAAACTTGACTATAGGTTAACACAGATTACATTGTCTGGAAAACACAGAAGATGATGATGACAACAATAAACAGAACACTGTGGAGTGGCTCAGTTCATGACGGTGAAAACCATTTTTGTTGTGGAAGACCAAGAAGCAAGCAGTGTGTGAAGTAGCAACTGGAAGCCAGGCTATAATCTTCAGATACCTGCTCTAGTGACCCCGTTCCACCAGTTAGTTCCCACCTCCTGAAGGCTTCACAGCTTCTCAAAATAGCATTACCAGTTAGTGAACAAGTATTGAAAACATGAGGCTGTGCAACATTTTACTCAACCCTCAAAACTCGTGACCATCTCATAAAGCCCAAATGCATTTAATCCAACTTTAAGAGTCCCATTACCGTTCAGAAGTATAACTCTATAGTCTATTGAGACTTGGGGCCATCTGTTAGCTGTGGGCTTATGAAGTAAAAAATGAAGTTACTTTAAACATACAGTGATACAGAGGAGACACCCCCATTCCAAAAGAGAATAATGGGAGAGTGAAGTAAGGGATAGGACCAAAGCTAGACTGAAAGCCAGAGGGCCAAATGTTAAACCGCCTGGCTCCACAACCAGCCTCTGGAGCATATGGGATCAGGGTTTGAGCTCCAGTGGGTTTGGGTAGCACTGCCTCTCCATTGTGGCCTCTTTCTTGTGATGCCTTTATTGGGTGTCTAGTTTTGTTTGTTAGGTAAGCCACCTTTCTATTGTCTACAGTATCCTTGAGTCTTATCATAGCTTAGGCTTCAACCTCAAAGTCTCATACATTCCTCTCTCTTGAACTCCTGGGAGGGAATATGACTCTGTTACATATTGCCTGTCCTCCTAGGCTTTCCTCTGGAATCCTGTTGGAAGCCCCTACGACCCTGTAACTCTTGTGCTGTCTATGCCTGTAGACAGCATCATGTGGTTATAATAGCAAATAATGCCACTAGGCCAAGCATTAGCCAGATCCCACTGGACTACAGTGGTGTGATATTTTTTCTTAGCTTGATACAAACCTAGACATACCTAGGAAGAAGGAAGCTCAGTTGAAAAATTGCTTTCTTCAGATTGACCTATGGGCATGTCTGTGGTAGCATTTTCTTGATTGCTAGTTGATGAAGAGGGTCCAGACCACTGTGGGCAGTTCCATCCTTAGGCAAGTGTAAGAAAGGTAGGTAAACCTGAGTCTGGAGAAAGTCAGTTAGCAGCATTTCTCTGTGGTCTCTACTTCAGTTCTTAACTTGACATTCCACCATGATAGACCATACAGAGCCAAATCTTTTTTTCCCCAAGTTACATTTGTGGTCAATGTTATATCACAGTAATAGAAAATACACTAGAACAAGTGGCCTCTGAGTGCCTGGGTAGCAGAACCTTATCCAGCAGGCTGTACTGGAGAAATGTTCACCTCAGAGCCCATGGTAGATGGGTTCTCACTAATTCCTGAAGTGCTCTCAAGGCATCCTTCCTTTGCCACAGTACTGAATGCTCAGTTTCTTTTTAATGATGTTAAGCTTTTCACCATCTTTGTCTTATTGTAAGTTTCTTTTCTTACTAGAATATAGAGCTTTCACTCAGTTCAACTTTGCTTTTTGTTTTGTTCTATTTTGTTCCTGATTTTTGCTGTGAATGTGGGTAAGGGCAGGCAGAAATAACTGCTGTAGATTGAATGCTCTCTTGAAATGTCCTCCATCAAAAAATCAGTCTACTACTTCTTAGTGCAGCTCACTTATATTTACATGACATAGGTAGAATATTTTGTCAGAATGTAACATGAATGGCCTTTACTCCAATTGAAAGTCCTTGTCACTATATGGACTGTTATGGAAGTTGTTAGGGTCAGAGCTTGGACCCTAGCAGCATTAACCAACTAGGATCATCATCTACCTTAAATAGGCCAGGTAAACAGACAAGTAATGGTAAAAAGTAGAGAAGGATTATTTACTCAGAGACCCATTGACCCTTTCGTTCTTTAAATCCATCTTCAGGTCCTGGCGTGAGATTTTGGGTTAGAGGGTATATTAGTTACTTCTCTTTTTGATGAGACGAAATACCTGAGAAAGCAGCTTAGGAGGGAGAGGGTTTGTCTTGGCTCGCAGTTGGACGGTGTGGCCCAGGATGGCAGGGGAGTCAATGGTGGCAGGCACTTGAGGCAGCTTGTCACACTGTACTTGCAGCCAGGAGAAAGATGGATGGATGTCTGTGCTCAGCTCACCTTCTCCTTTCTGTTTAGTGTAGGACCCTGTTAATCCGGAAAATTCCTTACTTGTTTCCTGATTTTAAAGAGGCTTGTTTCCCTGATTTTAAATTCTGCTAACTTGACAATCAAGATTATCACAGATATCAGGAGGTCTCTGTAGCTAAATGGTCCCAGTCAAGCTTGGCCCTGCCCTGTCAGTGCCCTGTCATTGTCTGGGCTACAGTTTCTCCTACAAAGTGGTCTGATACATTGTCAGAACTACATGAAATCTCTTTCCTGGAGACAGGGTTCTCCTGTGGCTTCTACCAGGCTTTAGCCTTTTTCCTCTCTTAGTGTAAGACTCCCCAGGGAAATTCCAAATTCTTGGAGCCCATTAATCCTCAGTCTCAGGCCCTCAGTAGCCTGATAGTTGAAGGGAGGACACAAGTGTCTCTTTAAATTGTCTTCATTCCTGCCTGGATGGTTGGAGTACAGTTGTCACTGTCTTCATTTCCGCTGGCATTCTGTTCTTACGTACTCCCATCAGATTCACATTTTTTTAAATCTTTTCAACACTCTAGGACTTCCCCAGCCTGAATCTACAGGCACTTGCAAACTATTTCCACAGACCAATTCCAAAGGCTTTTTGCATAGGGTGTAGTTACATAATGACTATTTTTCTGGTGCTAGTTTTCTCATATTATTTTTATATTGTTGCTACCACAGTAATGGAGGAAAGGTGTATTCTTGTTGATGAATCCAGGAGGATTCAATTTTTAAGTGGGAAAGGCATAGGAGAGCTGCTGTTTGTGGTAGTGGGAGTGTGTAGGGAGGCTATCCATATCACAGTATGCCAGGACCAGAGAATGAGGCAGGAACCAGAGGCAAGCAGACTCCAGAGACTCACCCTTCATGACTTACTCCTGTCATCCAGGTCCCATCTCCTAAGGGTTTGTGGCTTTCTGAGATTGTGCCTAGCTGAGAGACACAGATTCAAAACATGAGCCTCTGTGAGACATTTCAGATTCAAGTCAAGATTTACTTTATTTTTAAGTATGCATTTGTGTTGTTGGGGTGGAAGTGTGTGAACATGCACTTGAGTGCAGGCGTCCACAGAGGCCAGAGGCCTGGGATCCCCTTGAGCTGGAGTTACAGATGGTTGTGAGCACTCCATGGTGTGTACTGGGAATTGAACTTAGGTCCTGTGCCTGAGCAGCATGCGCTCTTAACTGCTAAGCCATATTTCTAGTCCCTGTGTGAGAAATTTTTATGTGACCTTGGGTGTGTAGATATATAAATGGATCTTCAAGTCAAACATTTACTGATAGTAAATCATATAGAAATTTGTTTTAAAACAGTGGTTTGGGATACACATAATTTTACCATTTATTAATGATGAAAGAAAATTTGCATCCTAATAAGGTTAAACTAAATCTTGTGATATGAAACTGATTGTCACTCCAAAAGGTTGTAAAAAGTTAGATTTCTTTGGAGATTGGTTTGAAGCACCTCAGGGGAATGCTGTGACGATTGCTCTCTCTGAAGGCTATTGAGGCACCTCTGCAATCCCCCCTCCACACCTCTCACAGTGGTCCCCTTTCTCTTATTCTCGCTCTCTTTAAGACCCCATCATGTTTATTTCCCTATATGTGTGTCCACGTCCTTTCCTGACTGGCTGATACCCTCCTTTACATTGAACAACAGATAAGTATACATTCTGGTAAAATTCACTGGGCCCTAAAACATCTATGTTTCTAGCACATACTTACCAATCTACTTTCATCTCTTTACTAATCTCTTGCCAAAGTTGTCTTTTCTCTGCTGGGCAGCCTTTCCAGACCTCAGAATTCACATACCTAATCCCTTGACCTAATCACCTTCCCTTCTGAATGTACAATGCTTATCTCACTTTGATGTGAACCTCTCAAATAGACCCTTTGGGTGTTCTAACAGAATATAAGCACCTCCACCTCAGGCCCTTTATTTCTTTACTAGCACTTAACACACTTTCTGGTTTTTTGTTTGTTAGTTTTGTCTACTTTTTATTGTTTATTCTTTTTTCTTTAAAACTTTTTTCGAGTGACTTTATATCACAATGTTAAATCCATAGATGCTAAATGACTTGTGAATAAATTACATATTTCTGTCAATAATCCTTGGACACAACATTTCATGCTCAACTTAGCATTTTAAGATAGAATTTCTTTTGTCTACAAAGGATTTATTTATTTTATTTGGATATTTTGCCTGCAAGTGTGTGTGCATACCTTATGCATGTCTGGTCCCTGCAGAGGCCAGAAGAGGGTATCAGAACTGGAACTGGAGTTACAGTCAATCATAAGATGTCATCTGGGTGCTGGGGACTGAACCCAGATCCTCTGTAACAGCACAGTGCTTGTAATTACTGAGCAGTCTCTCCAGCCCCCAAAGTGTGTCTTCTAAAAATCTAGCTTGGACACATGATTATCCCCTAGACACTGTTGATGCTTTATTTCTCTAGACATCTCTTGCCACTTTTATCATTAAGGCTACTTTTGTTCACTGTGCAGAATGATGGTGGAGTTCGTCCTTTTCAGCTTCAGAACTGGAAGCAGAAAGTTAGTCAGATGAAGAAAGCAGAATTCATACGCACAGCAGAAAAATTAAAGAATCAGTGAGTATAAAAATATATTGCCTTTCCATTAAAGTTTCAATAGAGGATGAAATCCTTTCAGCTTCTCTCTTACCTTTTGCTTCATCTCACAAACAACAAAAACCTCCTGGACACATCCTCTAGCCCATAGGACTTGCTGCAGTCTCACCTATTTCTTCCAGTGTGTTTATCTATATAAATTTTTCTCTGTGTTGCAAGATGAGTAGCTCTGGGAAACTGGAGAACATTGCCTCTCAGATTGTGTGCAGTGATGTCATTGGCTAGAGACATCCTGCTGCATATTATAGTTATAATTAGAGAGTAAATATTCATATTTACCTTGTGGGAGAAGAAAAACAAACACTGAGAAAATTGATTCTTTGCCAACTTAAAATGAAAATAAAACCTCCTTCATAGTATATTTTATTTTCTCAAGTAAAACAAGAGAAAATAAGACACATGAACCAAGCTGCCCAGTAGCTACATCTGTGTAGGGGACCTAGGTACAGTCCGTGCATGGTCCTTGGTTGGTGCTTCAGTTTCCACAAGACCCCCTAGGCTCTGGTTAGTTGGCTCTGTTGGTCTTCTTGTGTAGCTTCTGTCCCCTCTGGGTCCTTCTATCCTCCACTTTCCCCCTCCCACTCTTCCACAAGACTCCCTGTGTTCCATCCAATGTTTGGCTGTGAGTCTCCGCATCTGTTTCAATCCGCTGCTGGTTGGAGCCTCTCAGAGGACAGTTAGTCTCTCGTCTGCACACATAACAGAATATCTTTATTTTCTCAAGTAAGACAAGAGAAAATAAAATATAACACTAAGTGTAACTAACACTTAGACCCTCAAAGCCAAAGGCTTCTGTATTTTCAAAGGAAATATGTAATAGTTCAAATTATAGTTGGCTAAACGTGGACTTAACTAGTAACCTTTATTTTAGCTAATATTTTGATCCCTTACCCTTATTAGCCTAAGTAATAAGAATATTATTTTTAAATGTATTGAACATAAAATAGTAATTATTGTGCATATCTTCATATATTGAAACATTTAAATTATATTTATACGTTGTTTCTTTTCCTAAAGAGTTATTGTCATAGAAAAAGATAAACACAATCATTTCTACAACCAAAGAGGCGACTTCAAAACTGAGCACAGTATGCTGGAAGAGCTGGAAAATAAACTGATAAACAGCAGGAAGACAGAAAGTAAGTTGGGTTCATGATGATTTATAAACTGTCGAGTGATCTAATGCTGCCCTTTGCTGTCCTTGTGCACTTGCTGTGCTGTAGTTCTGTGGAGACACACAGCTGGTGAGAAGTTTGTTTTTTAAGGACATGTATTTATTTTATTTTCCCGTTACCATTCAGTTATTATAACTGAATTGTTTTTCTAAGTCTATTTCTTCCATATTAATATGAAAGACTTGATTTTGAGTTGATAAATCAGCAAATGCTATTAATATTTTTTTTAAAAATCCTTGGTTTCCTGTGCTTTCTGTACTCTGGCATTGTTGACTGAGCACTAGACCCAGTAATACACCACTGTTTGTGCAGTGATAACACTGGGTTATTCCCAAGCCTGAGTTTCCTTGCCTACAATTTCTGCCTCAGGAGAACTGTCCTGTATCTGATACTGAGATGAAATACAAAAAAAAAAAACCAAAAAAACAAAAACAAAACAAAACAACAACAACAACAACAAAAAACTTACAGGTTATACAATAAATATGTTCTGTTGTTTGTTATGCATATTAATCATTGTCATAGGGTGTGACAGTATCTTATAGACTTAGATTCTGCATGTTGCAAAAATCCTTACACTAAAAAAGCTACTTAGCATTGCTCCAGAAAAACATAGTGGCTGTTACTAAGCTTTACAACGTCCTGATTTGTTAGATAGAGATTAAACTGCTCATGATACTGTCGTATCACCAGGTAAATGAAATTTCTAGGAATTTTCCTTTCTAAATATAAGATTATACCATTTTTAAAAAGTCATCTTTTGTAATGGAGTAGCAAGACTCATTCTCTCTCATCTGTTGGAATGAGAATAGGATGTAATGGAAATACCACCTATCAGTTGAATTCATAGAGAAATCTAGATGGTGATGTCTTAACTAGTGCTACTTTTGCTTTTGCAGACACTGGCCGGGTGATCTTCCATCTCTTGCTTATATTCTTATACAGAGGGTCCACATTTGTTTATTTTAGGTGGCTTGTTTTGCCCTTTCTTATATTTCTTTGAGATAAGGTCTCCTGTGTCCCAGACTGACTTTGAGCTCTCCATATTGCCAGGGTTGACCTCAAACTCTTGAGTCTTCTACCTGCTTTCCAAATGCTGGCATTATGGGCACACACCAACATGTCCAATTCATTTTCTCCCTTTTCAATTAAATTTTAATTTTCTTTACTGTTTTCTGTTCTTCAGTTTTGCTGTTCATTATTAATACTCTGTGCCTGTCTCAGAAAGGTGTGAGCACATGGTCTTTGTCTTTGATAGGGTTTCTATTGCTGTACAGAGACACTATGACCATAACATCTCTCATAAAAGTAAACATTTAATTGGGGCTGGCTTACAGTTCAGAGGTTTAGTTTGTTCTCATCATGGCCGGAAGCATGGCAACAAGCAGGCAGACATGGTGCTGGAGAAGATGCTGAGAGTTCTACATCCAAATCCAAAGACAGCAGGGTCAGAGATACATTGGACCTGGCTTGAACATCTGAAACTTCAAACCACCCCCAGTGACACAATTCCTCCAGCAAAGCCACACCTACTCCAACAAGGCTACACCTCTTAATAGTGCCACTTCCCTATGAGCCTATGGGGGCATTTTCAGTCAAACCTCCACAGTCTCTATATAAGCAGACACACTTTTTTCATGGATCACAGCTCTGAAGAAGTAAATAGCTATTCCTTACCTCAGGAACCATTTCTTGGTTTTTGATAAGTGCTTGCATTTTTATTGTCTGTGAGTGGTTTGGCTGTACAGTGTTTCATTTCAAAATGACAAATGAAATAAGATTGCAAAAGATAATTGTGTAACTGATGAGCTTTGGGCAAAAGGAAAATGACAGAAGTCACTTCCTAATTATTTAACCTTGCTAACAAAGGTCCTTTCCTTCCTTCACTGGCTTCCACCCTTGCCCACACCCCTTCCTCCCTGCCTCCTGAGTGCCATGGTTTACTGCTGAGTTCCACCACACTCAGCCTCAGGAAAGTTCCTTGACTTAAAAATTCAATAGAGGAGCAAGCCTTATAAAATGAAAAGGATGATGTTTCTGTGTATTGTTAGACTTTGTAATTTTATAGCGTATAACTTTATTTTTTTAATTAGTTAATTAATTCACTTTACATCCTAGTCATAGCTCCCCTCTCCTCTCCTTCCAGTCCCATCTGCCCTCCCCTATTCCTCAGAAAATGGGAGCCCCCTTACCTACCTACCCCAGCTCATCAAGTCACATGAGGACTGATTTTGTCCTCTTCTATGGCCTGGTAAGGCAGTGTCCTCTCAGGGGGAAATGATCAAAAAGCAGGCAACAGAGTCCATGTCAGAGATAGCCTCTGCTCCCCTTACTAGTGGACCCACTTGAAGCCTGAGCTGCCAATCAGCTACCTATATATAGAGGACACTAATATCTATCAACATCAATGGACTCAGCTCTCCAGTAAAAAGACACAGACTAACAGAACAGTTGCCTAAACAGGACTCATCATTCTGCTGCATATAAGAAACACACCTCAATAACAGAGTAACGGGCTGAAAAAAAACGTTTTCTAAGCAAACAGACCCAAGAAGCAAGCTGGAGTAGCTTTCCTAATATCTAATAAAATAGACTTTCAACCAGAATTAATCAAAAGAGATAGGGATGGATAGTTCATTCTCATCAAAGGAAAAATCCACCAAGAGGAGATCTCAATGCTGAACATCTCTGCCTCAAATACAAGGGCACTTGTATTTATAAAAGAAACATTATTAAAGCTTGAGACACACATCAATCCCCAAACATTAATAGTGGGAGACTTCAACACCTCACTCTCACCAATGGACAGATCATTGAAACAGAAGCTAAATAGAGACATAATGAAGCTTACAAAGTTCATGAATCAAATGGACCTAATAGCTATCTACAGAACTTTTCACCCAAACACACACACACAAAATACTTCTCAGCACCACATGGAACTCTATCCAAAATTGACCATATGGTTGGTCACAAAGCAAATTCAATACAAGAAGATTGAATTAACCAATTGTTCTTTATCAGATCACCATGGATTAAAGCTAGACCTCAACAACAGAAATAACAAAAAAATTACACACTCATGGGTACTGAGCAACTCTGCTCAGTGGCCACTGGGTCAGGGAAGAAATAAAGAAAGAAATTAAAGACTTTCCTAGAATTCAATGAAAATGAAGACACAATATACTCAAACTTATCAGACACCATGAAAGTAGTGCTAAGAGGAAAGTTTATAGCACTAAGTACCTTCATAAAGAAATCGGAGAGATCAGGTACTAGCAACTTCACAGCTTACCTGAAAGCTCCAGACTGTAACTTTAAAAGTAAAACTATGGCAGCTGTTTTAAACCTGTGGGTTGCAGCAACCTTGGGAGTCACATATCAGATATCCTGCATATTAGATATTTGCATTATGATTCATAACAGTAAAATTACAGTTATGAAATAGCAACAAAATAATTTCATGGTGTGTGTGGGGTCATCACAACACGAGGAACTATATTAAAAGGTTGCAACATTAGGAAGGTTGAGAAACACTGAACCAAGATGGCTGAGTGTTTAAGAGAACTTGCTGCTCTTTCAGAAGACTGGAGTTCAGTTCCCAGAACCCATACTGGGAAGCTTACAACAGCTCCGGGGGATTCAGTGCCCTTGTCTGGCCTCCACTCAGACCTACATACATGTGTGAGTATATACATACCCAGAGATAGAAACATATAAATCAAGATAAAAAGATCTTTAAAATAAAGAATTTTCTTAAAATTTTGTTTGTTTTATAAAGTAGAACCATGCCAAAGTCAAATACTCATATTTGGAGCCTTAATCTGGATGTTGGCTCTGGCTCCAAACCTATTGATAAGTTAGAAAAAACAAAACTAAAAAATGCCAGTGTCTCAGTGTTCTACTACTTGCTTTGCATGTACAAGAAAACCTGGGTTTGATTCCCAGCCCTGAAAAAAGTTTCCTTTAAGGGTTTTTGTAATGAAGCCCTTGGTTATGCTTGTGACAAGTTGCAGAAACAAAACAACAGAAAAGGAGGATGCACAGATTACTTGATTATGACAAAGAGATACTATCATTTGCACAGGTACAAATGAGTGTGTTTATGCCGTAAGGCTCCTAATGTAAATAAACATCCCAGCATAATCACTTCAAAAAATGATGAAGGAACTGGGCATGGTGGCACACACCTGTGATCCCAGCACTCTGGGATACAGAGGCAGGCGGATTTCTGTGAGTTTGAGGCCAGCCTGGTCTACAAAGTGAGTCCAGGACAACCAAGGCTATACAGAGAAACCCTGTCTGTCAAAACAAAACAAAACAGCATATTAGATGTTTACATTATGATTATTAAATAGTTTGTAATTTAGAGAACAATAAAGTAAGACATTTGACATTGGTTCCTGGCCTCCACACAGATAAAAATCACATACACTACACATGCATATACACACACACACACACACACACACATAAAAACACACACACACATGCATAAACATGCATACACATTCATACATACACTTGCACGCACACACAGACACAGAAAGAGAGTTAATGGTTAGACAGTTTTAATATTTCCAAAATAAAGTTAAAGGCAATTTCTTTTTCCAAAAATTATAACAAGTTAAAAAATGCCTTTAAAGAACACATGCTAAATTTAATTTACTCATCATGCTTTTAAAACAGTAGTCAGTAACTCAGTCTCCACAGAAGGAAAAAAGATACATCTTCATGTTGCAGGTTTACAGTAAAAGTGGAACCAACACTCCTTTCAAATATTAGGGACTGAGATGCTTTATGTAGAGCAACGGCAACTACTGTTCATATGGTTCTGACAGAAATGGCCTTGGTTTAATCATTCTTGGCTGTCTTTCAACTAAGGAAAGTATGGAGTTTACCTGCAGAAGCTTAATTGTAGCCACAATGGTTTCAGAATTAAAGTATGGACTTTTCATTACAGGAGCAAAAATCCAGCAGCAGTTGGCCAAAATACATAACAATGTAAAGAAACTTCAGCACCAGCTGAAAGATGTGAAGCCTACACCTGATTGTAAGCAGAGATCAGTAGAAGATTCTCTTAAAGATTGTTCTTTCTGCTAGTGTGTTAGAAAAATGTATGCTTTTCTGGTTTGTCAAGATATTTGTCAAGGACATTTGTCTGTTCCTGTCTATTTGGCATCGGGGAAGCCAGTCCTGCCTTGTTAGGAATTAATAAGGGTAGAGTGGAGAAGTACAGTAGTCAGAGTTTATGTAGCATTTTTCAGCCATTGAACTACCGCTCAGTCTTTAGCCATTGTAAAATAGGCTGAAGAGATGTTGTAAGGTAGCACAGGAAGGTTCAGATTTAGCGAACTAAGTAGAAGAAAAGACTGTTTTCCCAATTCCTTTCATTTGATTTTTTGAAAAAAGAAAATTACCTTTCAGAAGTAATTCAAACACATAAGAAATGGTTTGACTTTACTGGGGCAAGTGCTAGTTTGAAGGGAGGAAAGAAAAAAAATTACATCCCCACCTCCCATGTCAAAACTCATTCCTGATGGCTCAAAGCATAGTGTTCAAGATATATGGGCCCAGAATGTACAAGATCAAAGGCTTGATCTGTCATTTGTTAGTTAGGACATTTCAGGCAAATTAATAGATCTCTCTGAGCTTGCATGCCTTCAGCTGTGCACCGGAGATCATAAACCTTCTGGTAGCGTTGGGGGCAGGATGGAGTGGACCAGTGCTCTAGAATATGTGTTCAGTGCTTGGAGCAAGCACTAAAACTGGCAAACGGGAAAAGAATGGATAGTATTCATTAAATTAAATGTGCTAAAGGGAACATTCAACAACTTTTGATAGAATTCTGTTGTATGAGAAGAACAAAAATCTAAAGAAGAGATGGCCATAATTGATTACTATAGGAATACTTAAAACCTATAAATACTGTTGAAAGATAAATTAGAAAAGTATATGTATGTGTATAATTTATTAATTGAATACTCATAAGATATATAGAATGTCTACAAATTCAAGTAACCAAGATAAAGTGCTAGAAAATGGACAAAGATTATAAGGCACACAATGTATCAAAAGAAATATAAAACTTACCTGAAATAAATGTCCATGCTTATCAATAATCACAAAAAAAGTCAGCTAAATTGATGACAGGTTCTTGACTTATTTTGGAAATGATTGGAAGCTCATGGAGGAAGGATGGTGGAGCCTCTGCAGAACAGAGGAGCAAGTCTCATATAGAATAGAAGGACTGTAGAATAGAAGGACTTTGTGTAGTCAGTATTTCAAGTTATTAGTTATCTTATACAAATCCTTATTTGGACATGTTAAAGTATGTGCACGGATTTTTAGTGCACCATTGTGCATATTTAAAAGTTCATCAACAGGAAAATTAAATGAATCAAGATAGTTTTAGACAATGAAATGCCATACGTAATCATAGAAAAAGTGAGGCAGTAGTATATATACTTGTATTTTAGGTTAAGCATAGCTCTTTTTGTTGGTGCTTTTTTGTTTTTTGTTTTGTTTTAGGCCTTGCTATGTAGCTCTGGCTGCCCTCCAACTCACAGATAGTCACCTGCTTCCACGTTGTAAGTGCTGAGATTAAAGCTGTGCACCACTATGCCTGACTGTCCACATTTTTAAACCAAAGCATTTTCTTACATAAAAAGTGCAAATCAAATGATAGTATGTGTAATATGAAATAATTTTTCTAAAAGTTATACTGATTATAGGATTTAATAATATGGGTGTATAGGAAATGCCTTTAATCAGAAATAAATTATAATCACAAAAATGTACTTGTGAGCATTTTTCTTAGTTGCTTAGGCTAAGAAAGGTTTTTGAAATTAGGATTAGTCCATACTTATTATTCTTAATTATTAACTCAGCTATATTGAAATATGACATGTTTTTTTTTTACAGTTGTTGAAAAGCTCAGAGAAATGATGGAAGAAATTGAAAATGCAATCAATACTTTTAAAGAAGAACAGAGACTAATGTATGTTTTAAAATCATTTAACCTAAAGTTTTAACTTTGATTTTCTAGTCACCCTTAGGTTGTTGCCTGCAAATATACTGAATCTTGTACAAAAGCAACCTAAGACTGCCTTTGTCCTACAGTTTAAATGGCCTTTAAAGTAAATTTTCATTTATCTTGTACAGCAGAAGATCACAAATAAAATTTTGCAGGATTGTTTATGTTTGAGGAAATAAACTGCTTTTAAGGCTCAGATATGAATATTATTATTATTAGAAATGCCAACGGGAGATGAAACGGTCAAGAATAATTAAATTTTCAGGAAAATGAAGGGTTAATATGGTTTGGATGTTATGTTATACAACTTTTTTTCTTAATTTTAGATATGAAGAGCTTATTCAAGAAGAGAAAACAACGAATAGTGAGTTGAGTGCTGTCTCTAGGAAAATCGACTCTTGGGCTTTGGGTAATTCAGAAACAGAGAAAGCTTTCAGAGCGATCTCAAGCAAAGTTCCCATAGACAGAGTGACACCAAGTACTCTTCCGGAAGAAGTGGTAGAATTTGAAAAATTCCTTCAGCAAACTGGAGGGCGACAGGGGGGCTGGGATGACTTTGACCACCAGAACTTTGTGAAAGTCAGAAACAAACATAAGGGAAAGCCGGCATTTATGAAGGAGGTTGTAGAACACCTTCCAGGAAGAACGCTGGAGGAAGTTCAGCAACACGAGAAGTGGTATCAGAAATTCCTGGCTCTAGAAGAAAAGAAAAAAGAGGTAATAGTGTTAGTATTTATTTAAAAGGATAGGATGGACATAACCAGTCTTAAATCCAATGAGGTTTATTCGATGGAGATGGAGAGAGAGAGGGAAGGAGAGAGATATGGTGGGGGGAGGGGCTGCCCTGACAGAGAGAGGGGAGAGCAAGAGAGCAAGAAAGTAGGAGAGTGACAAAGTGGCAGGTTGGTCCTTTATGGAGCAATTGAACCACACCTGCCAGGTGGGACTACCTGGTGTGGGGGGGGACACACACATGATGACATCATATGTTGCTAGGCAACCCAGGAGCAGGCTGCCTAAATACTAACAAATAGTAATTACAGCAGCTGTTGTGCATTGTGTGTGTCTGTGTGCCATGCTTGCAAAACTCTTAGCTCATTAGCTTGCCACAAATAGCATAAAGACAGCCATGGTCTCACAGCAGATGAAACCAAGATGCTGAAAAGGTAGGGAACTTTTACCCAGTGGTACAACTTCAATTGGAGTTCCCAAGACCAAACACTTCTACCACAAGAACTTATGCCGTGTGCCATACGATTCTGTCTCTACACACTCAGGGCCAGGGTTTACTCCTACTCGCGCTGATGGCAGGAAAATGTCATCTTAGCAAAGGCCACATTAGTTTCTATGGGGAACAGACTCTTAAAAGTTTCTTTGGTACTTTTGAACTTGAACCTCATTGCTTAAAGACTCCAATTTTAGCTACCCTAAGAGGATTGTAGCAAATATTCCAAAAGGCTCATTTTCAAATCAGTGTTAGCCTGGCTTTGGCTTAGGTCAGGGTTTCTCAACCTCTGCATCTGGTGCTGCCCAACTGTGCTGTGGTGGATGTCCTGTCCGCGGTAGAGTGGTTATCTGCGACACTGAGCTCCAGCAATAGATGCTCGCAATGTTCTCTTCATTGTAATCGGCAGATGTGTCTCTAGACATTGCCGTATTTGCCTGGGAAGGGAAATCACCCTTGGTTGAGAACCATTTAATTTAAATCTAAATAAAATGGGTTACCTGTTGAAAAAAGTCTGAGGGGTTAGTTGTAGTTCATAAGTGTTTGCTGCTATTGTTTGAGGTCAGCTATGGTGAACCTCAGCTTGCTTGGTTTAATAAGAATAAATGTCTTTTCTACAAGTGACATACCTGAAAAACACTGAAAAATAATGACCGTGTGTGTAATCTGAAGTTTAGAAAAAGCCATGGGTTTTTGTGTTGTTGCTGTCATTGATTTACCCCATCTAAAATAAGGTGAATGTCCCATCCTGAAAGGCAAAGAGGATGGACATCAGAAGAAGACGAAAACAAGTTAGGAACCTGCCACAGAAGGCTTCTGAAAGGCTCTGCCCTGCAGACTATCAATGCAGATGCTGAGACTTATGGCCAACTGTTGGGCAGAGTGCATGGAATCTTATGAAAGAAGAAATAGTAAGATCTGGAGAGGACAGGAACTCCGCAAGGAGAGCAACAGAACCAGAAAATTTGAACACAGGGGTCTTCTCAGAGACTCATACTCCAACCACGTACCATGCATGGAGATAACCTAGAACCCCTGCATAGATGTAACCCATGGCTGTTCAGTGTCCAAGTGGGTTCCCTAGTAATGGGAAGAGGGACTGCCTCTGCTATAATCTGATTGGCCTGCTCTTTGATCACCTCCCCCTGAGGGGGAAGCAGCCTTAATAGGCCACAGAAGATGACAATGCAGCCACTCCTGATGAGACCTAATAGACTAGGATCAGAAGGAAGGAGAGGAGGACCTCCCCTATCAGTGGACTTGGGGAGGGTCATTCGTGAAGAACGGGGAGGGAAGGTGAGATTAGCAGGGGAGGAGAGAGGGGTTTGTGGGGAATACAAAATGAATAAAGTGCAATTAATAAAAGTTAAAAAAAAAAGACCTAAATTGTAAGCTGCTAAGATATGTGTAGGCTCTTCTACCACTGCTTGGAACACTAGATTTTCAGTGATTCTCCAACACAGTCAGCATTGCCCTGAAACCTGTTAGAACTTTGCAGACAACTGGAACTCTGGGCCCAACAACCAGTTGTCTAGGTTGCTTTCTCTCTGTGAAACTCCCTGTCTCAAGAAGGACCAGAACAGTGCTCCTTGTAATAAAAGCAAGTCTCCCCAGCTCCACATTACTCTTATGCGCGGTCACTCTGTTTCCTAAAGATTGATAGATTAGATTTGGTGTGTGGCTGAAGTGGAAGGCAGTGTGAGCATAGAGAAGTAGTTTACATGTTAGAGGGAAGTTGGGGAAAACACAAGTACTGAGTGCTAAATATACTGAGTTTAAGATGTTGAGTAGAGAATTTCTACCCCTAATTCTTTTAATAGAGCCTGTGTTTTGCATAAATGCTACTTAACCATCTTCAGACATCCTCTGGTGTCCTTGAATACCTTCTCTTTTTATGTACATTCCCCCCCCCCTTCCATTTCCTGGCTGACAAAACATTCCTAGATCAAAGGATGCCTTCTTTTCAATCCAAAAGTAAGTGGACCTGGGGCATTCACTAAGAAGTTTCCCACCATGCCCTCTGGTGTGTCTATGACGTGTCTACTTAGGATTGTGCCACTGAAAGCTGATCCATGGACTTGACCCCTGTCTGTGAACTGTGGCTGCTCTATCATGAAATGAGGTGGTGGTCCACTGCCCAGGAAGCACACTATTCATTTTTAGTTGACTTTTTCCATAGTTTTTTTTTTTTGTTTGTTTTTGTTTTGTTTGTCTCGGTGAAGGAAGAAGTCCATTCTGTCACAAATTCCTGACATGTTTGAGGACTGGCGTATCGAGTAGTACTGTCTAGATATTATTTGGTATTGTTAATCATCTCCGGATCCTACAGCTTTGCTTTTCATATCATCTCACTGTGTAGGATTTATTAAATGAATGAATGAATGGTAAACTGTAAGGAAAGATGAGGAAATAGTATCCTGACCAGGGTGCAGACTGAGTAATACAGTATATGGTATACTATGTAGCATAAAGGTTGCTAGATTTTTAAATAGCCTTTGAAATATTCATACTTAGAGATGGAGCATTTCATTCTTTTTTCCCCCCTGCAATTAAGAAGCGTCGTGTACCCGGCACTATATTATTCTTACGCAATAACTCTGTGTAAGAATTACACACTGTGAATTACCACTCTGTGGATGTCCTAGTTACTTTTCTATAGCTATGTCAAAACACCATGACCAAGGCAATTGATAAAAGAAAGCATTTGATTTGGGGCTTACTGTTCCAGGGCCTTACAGTTCATGACCATCGTGATAGAGCATGGCAGAACACAGGTAGGCATGGTCCTGGAACAGAAGTGGAGAGCTTATATCTTGATCCATAACCATGAGGCAGAGAAAGAGAAAGAGAGCTAAGTAAAGAATGGTGTGTGCGTTTGAAACAACAGCCTGTGACCAGTGACACACCTCCTCCAACAAGACCACGGCTTTCAGTCCTTCCCAGACAGTTCCACCAGCTGGGGACAAATCACTCAAAAATACCAGCCTACAGAGACCATTCTCATTCAGACCACTGCAGGAGATGAGCAGAGGACAGACTAGTAACTCATCCAGGCTCAGACCTAATTAATAGGAAAGCCAGAATTTGTTCCCAAATAAAATGGCTTCAAGGCTCATGGTCTTCTCTATCTAATTTTCAATTCTTCTGATATCTGTTAAGAGAAACATCTCTTAGAACACATAGTATGTCTAGAAAGAGAATTTGAAAACAAATGTGAGGCGATTAGAGGAAATGACAGTACCTGAGAATGATGGAGGAGAGCTCCTATATACAGAGGAAGGCCAATAAATAACTCAGGGTCCAGAGATTTACAGGATACAGTATTTTTTTTATTTTTAATGTAAGGAGAAAAAAGTTGCACTGGTTTAAAACAAACCCTAAAACCTAAACATTAACATCTACAAATCAACATCTTTCTATGAAAATAGAACTGAGGTGGTATTTTAAATGCCGCAGACTGATCACAAGCAGTTTTGTTTTTGTTGTTTCACTTTGATCATTTTAGTCTATTCAAAATTGGAAAACGAAAAAGCAGCAAAAGAAAGAGGCAATACTCAAGTTAAAAGAAAAGGCAGACACCACACCTATACCTTCTCATGGCAAACCAGAAGACAGTCAAAAACAGAGAGAGGAACAGAGAAAGAAGCAGAAGATGGCAGTTGAAGCTTGGAAAAAGCAGAAAAGTATAGAGATGTCAATAAAGCATGCTTCCCAGCTCAAAGAAGAGGAAGAGAAAGAGAGAAAGCAGCAGAAAGAGCGCCAGCGGCAGTCCAAGTTAAAACTACTCCTAGAAAGTTATACCCAACAGAAAAGAGAGCAAGAAGAGTTCCTGAGGCTTGAGAAAGAGATAAAGGAAAAGATAGAAAAGGCAGAAAAAAGGAAAACCGCTGCTGATGAGATTTCCAGATTTCAAGAAAGAGTGAGTAAACATCCTAAGTAATTTATGAGTGTGATTCCTGAAGGTATTATTTCCAGGTTTGGTTTCACAGACATTGAGTTCATCCTATCATCTTACATACCACACTAGCACTGGCATTGCTCTAACAAAATGAGTTATGCTTTACCCTCTAACCTCTAGTAAGTTATAATTTAGTGGAAAAGATATATATGCAACTAAAGTCATGGTGTCCTGGTTAGAATTTGTTTGTTTGTTTTTGTTTTTGTCAAGTTGACACAAGGGTCCTCTGGGAAGAGGGACCTTCAATTGAGAAGATGCCTCCATTAGATTAGCCTTTAGTCATACCTGTTTTTATTACTGGCTGATATGGGAGGGCCCAACCCACTGAGACTGCCACAGGTGGTCCTGGGCTGTAGAAGAAAGCACGCTTCAGTAAGCAGTCTCCATGGCCTCTGTTTCAGTTCCTGTCTCCAGGTCCCTGACCTAACTTCCCCCAGTCAGTGATGAACTACCTCTGTAAGCTGAAATAAACCTTTCCCAAGTTGCTTTTGGTTGTGTTTATCACACCATTAGAAACCTAATTAGGACAGATGCTGAGGTAATTAAGGTATAGGCAGAGTACTGGGAGCTGAGGGATGTAGATAGAGAGGGTGCTTCCCAGAGCTGTGAGTGTTAGAGAGAAGGGGAGGCTTGACTTGAGTCTTGAAGGAGAAGGGAAGGCGAGCTCTTCTCTAACAGAAGGGAGACCACGACCAAAGGCTTGGAGGAGTGTCAGCTGTGTTTGAGAAACTAGAAACACTACAGTACACTGCTAGGGATGCAGTTCAGTGGGAGAGCCTAGCATGTTGGAGTCTCCAGGTTCAGTTCCTAATCACACACACACGAGTTTGTGCTATGTGAACGGAAGATTGTCCTAAAATGCACAAAATATAAACAAAGTAGCTGTCAGTGAGTAAAAAATGTTATGAATTGTTAATGGTGTCATTAACGTTCATAAAGGGAGGTACAAAGCAGCAACATTCATAAAGGGAGGTACAAAGAAAAACAGATTAAAAACACTTGAGTGTGAACTTTAGCTCATTTCTTCTAGTTTATGAATAAAACTCTTACTGGGTAACAAAAGATGCCATGTTTACTGATTCCCCCCACATGCTAAGCGGGCTCCATAATTTTAAAAGAATTGAGAAGAAAGAAAATAAACAAAACTGAAAACATGAAATCATATGAGAGACTCCAGACTCTACATACCTTTATGGCTAATTGAAAAATGGATTTAGTTTAATGAAGAGATTTAGACTGAACCTTTAAGTAAAAAGAAAGTAACGCAGAAAGGCTCTACATGAGTTGCAGTCAGGAAAGTTCACTTCTTAGCCTTCATTTGAAAACATCACTTTTTGAAAGAGTATTAGCAGCTGATGTAGTTTAAATTGCAAACACTTAAGGAAGCATATTTTAGTTAATTTTGTTTTCTTAATATAATCTTTTTTGTTGGTATTTTCTTAGGATTTACATAAACTTGAATTGAAAATTCTAGATAGACAGGCTAAAGAAGAGGAAAAGGCAGAAAAACAAAGGCGACTGGCAAAGTTAAAAGAAAAGGTACTCCATTCTGTTTTGTTTGTTTCTGAGACAAATCTTACTGTGTAGCCTAGACTGTGCTTGAATGCATAGGTGTGGGCCATCATGCCCTGCTTTAATTTATCTTCACTTTTTAAACTTATTTTCCTTACCAAGATGTAACCATAATTTTTTTCACATTAATGAGGTATTCATTTTCTCATGTATGTAATGTGTTTATTATGTGATGTTGAAATCAGATTAAGTAGTTACTTCTTTAGAAAATTTTCACTTCTTTATGGCAAAACCAGTCAAAATCCTTTCTCCTAGCTCTCTGAACTCTACAGTAGAGAATATATGTTGTTATGCCAGCATCAGCACACACCAGGACTTCTCTTTCCCTGCTCTCTCCTTGATACCCCAACTCCTTGACTTTAAGGAGACTGGCAGATCTCTCTCTTTATACTCATTGTTCTGTCTGCTTCATGTTTCACACTTACATATTGCAGAATACAGCTTAACACATTTTTAGCAATTATTTGAGTTCTGCCATGTTACGTTAGAAACATTCTTTTCTTTTACCTTGAATTTTCTGGCTACTCTTGTTCATCGTCCTTTGCTTATCATTCTTTCTGAACCTCCTTTCTGCATCTGGGCAGCTGTGGGCATTGCTTAGTCTCACTGGTAGTGGCTCAGAACCAATGTGTGCCCTCATGGGCCACGTAGACAACTTTATTGGTTTTAGTTACCCTATATTTGTTGTCTGGTTATATTGCTCTTATACTAAGCCATAGTCTGTTTCAGGTAATTAAAGCAGAAATGAAATAATGGGACTGGAAAAGGCTAAATTAGCAGTTTATTAATGATTGTAGCATTGTAAGGGGAGCTTGTGTTGAACACATTAGTTTGTTCATGTTTGGCTAATGCCAAGTATAGTTTTTAAAACTCCTTTATGTTACTAAGGATTGTTCATTTAAGTTAACTGATACTCTTCTTCCTTCTGATCACAGGTTGAAAATAATGTCAGTAGAGATCCCTCTAGGCTTTATAAGCCTACCAAAGGCTGGGAAGAACGAACCAAAAAGATAGGCCCATCAGGCTCTGGGCCACTTCTCCATATCCCACACAGGTGAGAAGGTAGCAGAAGGTGTTCATTTATAGAATTTACAATTTTTTTCTGTCTTAATGTAGTTTTATGCATGGCTGTATTTTATGCAGTTTCTCAATATATACTTTCACTAACAGATTGCTAAAGCAAATGTGTTTTTCTTATATTTGTGTTGTGTGTGTTTTGTGCATGGGCATGTGAATGCTCTGGCTGGTATGATGTACCTGTGTCTATCAGAGGATAGCTTGGGTTTTTGTGCACCTCCTTCCACCCATGTGCCTGTACCTACTTTCCCAATGTAGCCATCTTGCCAGCTGTACATACATACATACATACATACATACATACATATTTGTTTGTCTGTTTAAGTTGCCAGTTAATCACTTGTTTTGCTGTTGTTTTGATTTCCCTACATATTTAGAATTGATTTTCTCTTTTTCTCTCTAGGGCCATTCCAACCTGGAGACAAGGAATCTAGAGGGAGGATGAGATAATGCAAGCGCTAGTCACTTGATGAGAATATTGGTATATTGTATTTCAGGAGCAGGTGGTCAACAATGCTGTTTAAATGTCACTAGCTTAGTCAGGTTGGTTATTGTGCTGTATATGAATTGAGAGGTTTTAAATGTCTTGTAGCACTGTCAGTATTCTGTTTCTACAAAGATGGCATGTGTTGGCCTATATTGATATAAAAGTTATTGAAATAGGTTTATGTTACAAACATTTTTCCATTTAAATACTCAAAATATTCAAATTTTTTGTTTTGTTTTTATCATGGCTTAATGACATAATTTGGAGAATCAGTCTTTTTTAAGCCAAAATTTTGTTACTTTTATAACTTGGAAGTAACTAAGTTTGAGTAACAAAAAATGTAAAGTGTCTTTTTAAAAAAGAGTTGTTTAATAACTTAGTACTTTCCTAAGTTTAACAAAATGGTAGTGTGTCAATTGTTTCATTTTGTGTAATGAATATTTTGTATTTGATTAAAGCATGCTTTGTTTTATATGGAGACTATTTTAAAAAACCTCCCTTGCTACACATACCTTATTCATATATTATGATGTCATCATCTGGGTTTCCTGCAACTGTGTCATATTTTCTTTCAATCTTTTCAGACTCCACAGATTTATAAAACCTTTGTGTCTTTGTATCTTACTGGCTGGCACAGTTTTCTTCTGCTTACCTTTGTAAGCTAGTTTTAAACAGTATACTGATGTTTTTTGATGGAGAAGTAAAAATCTTTGTGTGAAAACAAAATTTAATTCGGCTTTTCATATTAAAACATTTACTGTCATCCTAACTTTAATTAGATTTCAACTTATAAGGAAAGTACTGTATATAAAATATAGGAAATTTACTTCTTACAAACTTTGTCTTTAAATATCTTTAATTATAATTTGGGACATATAGGCTGAATGGCCCCCAAATTACTAGGCTTTGTGATTTAAACATTTTCTTATGTATCATTTAATAGTTACGCACATTTATGGATTCAAATTATATAGGTTCCAAATTCTGGAAAGTGAATTCTAATTGTAGTTATTGGTGAACAGTGGGAAGTAGCCTTGACTGGAAGTGCTGGTTACTTCCGGTTACTCGTTTTCCACAAGTGTTTAAATAATCTGCAGTAATATGCAAGATAGAGGGCTTCAACAGGAAGGAACAGCTGTCTAAGATATAGGAAAAGAGCCTTCCCGGGTTGCTGTGCACTGTTCGCAAATGCGCCTCCAGCTCCCTGAATCGAAGCTGAGACCCTGGTGATGTGAATCTTTAGTCTTTGGTGCTGGTGTTTGGGTTGAACCTAGGGACCTGTGTGTGCCAACTGATTGTTCCATGAGCTTTACTTCTAGCCTTGCCTTTAATTGTGTGTGTGTGTGTGTGTATAAGCATCATGTCTTTGGCGGCAGGCACACATGGGGGATATCAAATGACAACTTGGTGGAATTGGTTCTTTCCTTCCACCTTTATGTTGGTCCCTAGGACTTAATTCAGGTTGCCAGGCATGTGTTGCAACTACTGAGTACCAAAAATTACTCAGGTGCTTTGGAGTGTGAGTTTAATAAATATAATACTAACCCACAGGTCATGTTTTGTAAGAAGTTCGTGTTCTACAATTAAAAGTACACCTTTATTTGGTTGGTGTTTAAATAATCTAGTTTAGGACTAATCTTTGCTGAATTCCTTCCTCATTAGTGCCTGGTAAATAAACTTAAAGGCAATAGTATATGGCCAAGGAAACTTGAATTCCATTTTTGTATGAATAAAGTTTTATTGAAGCAGCCTTGGTTACACGTTGTCTATGGCTAAGTATGATTTATACTGAAATTGCAACTGAAGGCCTGAATAGTTGTGACAGACTATCAGAACCATAAAACCTAACATTTTTATGGTTCGTCCCTGTGGGAAAAAGTCAGCCTATAATTGAATAAATGTGTATTATCTGTAAGCATAAATCAACTTCACTAATTTGTTACACTGAATTTATTAAGAGGAAATGTATATCAGTATTTCTAAGCTATCAACAGTAAGGAAATAAAGTATATAAGCAGAATTAGTTCTTACGTTGTCTAGTTCCCTTTATACAATCAATGTTTTTAATATTTAAGCAAAGATTAATCCTTATTAAGGAAATACTTTTACATTTATTGCCTTCTTATCTCTCTTTGTATATTTTGTTGTTTTGTTTGTCATAAATTCTGCTTGGTAGCTTTATCTTGTGCTCCTGTTGCCTGAGCTTTTTTATAAGAGGAGCCAAGGCTTGATTATATTCTTTTAATCCTAACTATTCTTGAGTTCTGCCATATGATGCTTTGGTATTTGATGGGTCCATTTCAAGGACCTTCAGTCAATGGAACTGCCCCCTGCCAATTTGACATCTTCACTTTAAAAGTGCCAATATTCAGTACATAGCAGAGATCAAAACATAAAATGAGGACCATCTGTGCATGCACTTCAAAATAATTCCAGATATTGTAAAGAGATTTAGAAAAATATGCCCAAATCTTCATAGTGTTCTTAATTCTCTAGAAAGTTTGGCTTGCCTATTCATGCATCTTAAAACTGTGGCCCTCCAAAAATGAATCTTTGCAAAATTAAGCTTTCAGATCGCACACCCGAATGTTTAGGGCCAGGACTTAAAATGTTAGGGTTAGCACGTGAAGGTGTTTGACTGACATTTTCACAAACACACACAAAAAAATCTTATGTGCCAGGCGCAGTGGCATACACTTTTAAGGCAGATGGAGCTCTTGAGTTCGAGGCCAGCTTGGTTTACAGAGCGCGTTCCAGGACAGCCAGGGCTACACAGAGTAATCTCGTCTCGAAAACAGAAAAAAACAAAACAAAACCAATCTTATGGAGGGTATTTACGGACTGAATTTAGGAGACACGAGGATGGAAAACTTTGGTACTGAATGGAAAAGATTGTCCATCCTAGGGAGAAGAAAGACAAAACGTTCTACTGTTGTTTTCGGTGGTCAACAGTATGTGGCTCGCACAATTTCCTCGGTCTGAGGCAGGCTCTTGGCCCCAACAGGGCCACTGTGGGTAGCTCGCTGGAATTGACTTCACGCCGCACGCCAACTGCTTCCGGATCGCGGTAGCTGTCACTTCCGGAGCAACATGGCGGCCACGGAGGACGACCGGCTAGCGGGGAGCGGAGAAGGAGAGCGGCTGGATTTCCTGCGGGACCGGCACGTGCGGTTCTTCCAACGCTGCCTGCAGGTCTTGCCGGAGCGCTATTCTTCGCTGGAGACCAGCAGGTAACTCGAGGCTGCCGCGGCGGGCTGGCGATAGTGGTCCCCCGGATGCGCGCCGCGGAGCGGCTGGACTGCGGGAACCTGCGGGTCTGCGCTGCTGCGGAGCCCGGCCTTAACCCGGAGCCCGGCCCTGCCTGGCCAGCTCTGGGCCCCGGGCTCCCCACCACTCTGCACTTCCTCGCCCCAGCCTCTCTCCTGGCCTCGCCGCTAGCTGCCCGCACCTTCTGCTTACCCTCTGGGAGGTGTGGAGTTCCTAGCTCAGGACTTTGGGAATCTCCCGGTTTCGCCTCTTTTCACGTCCAAGCCATTTTCTGTGAGCTCCTCCAGTCCCCCACAACTCCCTTAACATCCTGTGAGTCACTTTTTTTTTTTGTTTCTTCACGTTTACAAAAGCAAAATACGAAGCGTTTGTCCGTCATGGCCCCTGTACTATCCTTCGCCCTTAATTCACTGAAAGGCAGGGAAACCCTCTACTGAGATGTGATTAGAAGTTTACTTAGGAGGCATTGTAAATCTAATGGTAGGATAAAAAGGTCCAGTGTTGCGTGAAGCACTGTAAGTCTGGAGTTGGCAAATGTTTGACATTTGATAGAGTTTAAGGAACTGTTATAGGAGAACCGAGAAAGCAGGAGACGTTTGCTGTGCACTGCTATGTTTTGGAGTGAGGCTTCAAGCTGTCTAGGGTCCGAATGTAAGAAACGTCAGTTTTTGTTTTATTTCAGACAAGATCTCACAATGTTGGCCTAACTTGCCCGAAACTCACCGTGTAGACCCACCCTGTTCTGAGAACCTCCTGCCTCTGCCTCCCAAGGGTTGGAATTAAAGACATAAACCACCACGCCCAGTAACACATTGGCTTTGTTCTGGTGCCCCCTACATTTATTGAACCAGGACCTTCCAGTATGTTTTGAACACTTTGTGACAGGTTTATTTTGGGGATTTTTATAGCTACTTCTACAGATGTGTTCAAGAGATACTTAACTCAGCCTCTGGTGGTGGCACATGCCCGTAATCCCAGCACTCTTGGGAAGCAGAAGCAGGTGGATAGGGAGTTCACGGCAAGGGTAGTCTACAAAACGAGTCTAGGACAGCCAAGGCTACCCAGGGAAACCCTGTTTCGAAAAATCAAAACCAAAACCAAACCAAACAAAAAAAAAAAAAATACTTAACTCTGGTAGTTGCAGAAATATAACTGAACAAGGCAAGCTAGCACTCTAAGTTCTGTGCTGCCTATTAATGTAGAGTTATAGCAAGCACATACACTGTAATCCAGATTTCTTTAGAGAAGCCTTTCTTTACTGCCACCTGACCTCCTGCATTTATTGTTGTTGTTTTTTTTTTTTTAATAACTTATGAGAAGTCTGTCTTGTTTATAACACTGGAGCTGCCTTGTTTGAGTTGATTGTCAATAGTCATATTTGGCTATTTTATTCTGGGTTGATTAGATCTGATTTAAAATTCCATTTTTTTTTTTTTACAATAGCCAAAACATTTCAAGTTTTCCACCACATTTTAGCCACTGGCTGTTGTTTTTCAGCATTTTCATCATTTCACTATGACTTACAGGACAGCACTGTGCTTGGCCTTCCTTTAGTGGCAGCTGGCATATAAAAGGCACCAACAAATACTTGCCAAACAATGTGAGATGAGCCCTGAAGGAGGAACAGGAACAGAACTTTTTTAAGCATGTAAATTTTTTTATTTTATGTGTATGGATATTTTGCTGTATTGTGACTGGTGCCCGTGGGGTGCCAGAAGAGGGCCTGGAACTGGAGGTGGTTATGAACCACCATGTGGGTACTAGAACTTGAACCCACATCCTATGAAAGAGGAGCCAGTGAGCCATCTCAGCAACTCCAAGCTGGACAGATTCTTTAAAAAGAAACAATAACATATTGTTTATTCTTTCCTGTAGCCACAGTTATTGCATTGCCTCATGTACTACATGCCTGCACTTCAAATGAACTGTTTCCAGGGATAGGAATGCGGCTCAGTGGTAGAGAGGCTTCCTAGCATGCTGCAGGCCATGAATCAATCCCAGCATTAAGAAAAGAAAAAAAAAAAAAAGTCTACCCTCCCTGTGAGATGTGCAGGGATAAAGATAGAGCAGATAAAGCAGAGCAGAGGGAATGCCCAACCGATGCTTGGCCCAACCAAAGACCTACCCTATTGGAGAGTGCCAACTCCTGACACTATGAATGATACTTGCAGACAGGAGCCCAAAGTGAAGGAGCTCCACAAGAAAAACAACAGAGCCAACTAACCAGAGCCCAGAGGGGTTTGCTAAAACTGAAGCATCAACCAAGGACAATGCATAAACTGGACCTAGGGCCCTTACAGTGTTGCAGTAGATGGGCATCTTAGCCTTGAAGTGGGTCCTCTAGTAAGGAAAGTGGGGACTGCACTGGACACAACTCATTTGCTAGCTTTTTGATCAGTTTCCCCTGGCAGGACTGCCTTCACAGGCCACAGGGGAAGAGGACACATTCGGTGTTGAGTCCTGATGCAACTTGATGAGCTGGACTGGATGAAAAAGGGGAGAAGAGAGGGCGAGAGGTTGGGACTGAAAGAAGGAGAGAAGGGGATGTAAAGTAAATAAAGTAAATAAATAAAAAAGAAAAGAAAAAAAAGTCCAAAACTTGTACCATTGATAGCAGTGAAGAGATAATGATTACCTTGCTATCAGTAAAGATTTATGATTGCATTTTCAGAATCTAATTCATAAAATTAGATTAGTACGTGTTGGTACTACACAGTGTAACCGTAGCTCACTCCACACCAACCATTAAATATTAGCACATATGTAACATCTTAGGTCATCGGCTGAGAGTTGCTGTCTTCACCCCTATGTCTAGTGCACTGCACTTGTATAGAATTTTTGAAGACTTATTATTTATGAATGTATACATGTGTGTAAGTATATATGCATGTGCATGCAAGTGCCTGTGGAGCCAGAGGGGAGGCTATTAGAGCTCCTGGAGCTGGAGTTACGGGTAGTTGAGACCTGCCCAGTATGAGTACTGGGAACCTTATCCTAAGCAAGAGCAGAAAGTGTCCTGAACTGCTGAGCCATCTCTCCAGCTCCTCTAGAAGGTTTTAAAATAGTTTTTTAGTTTTTTTGTGGCACAGTAATAATGTCATATAAAAGATAACAATATTGGATTTTCATTGTGTGTGTGTGTTTCCTTGATTCGTCTGTGTTTCACTTTGGTTTGGAGTTTGCTTTTTGGGGTTTTTAATTGATTTTAAGTTCTTGTGTTCTTCTTACTGATACAAAGCAGCCAAGCTTACTTATTTATTTATGGAAGTAGGGTCTCACTGTATAGTCCACGATGGCCTCAAGCTCCCAAGATTCTTGCTTCTTCCTCTTTAACACTGTGATTACAGTGTGCAGCCACACTAGCGTAAACACCTAGCTCTTGGGCTAATGCTGGTGTGTATATTTAGACACCAGGGATATTTTCTAACCTGCTGTTTTTGTAGAATTATACCATTTCTGTTCTTGTACTGTGCTAATTAGGCATAACTAGGGACTGTGAGCCAGAGTTCCTGGAATGAACCACAGCTTCCATGGAAACTTCTCCCAGGCTGGCTAACTGATTAGTAGAACTGTGGTTGTGGAGAGGTTGGAATGTCGCAGGTCTATTGTTAAATTGCAGTTTGCCTTGGGCTATCTTCAGTCCCCTTAATGGCCATTCCATGCCTACCTCTGTGTCTGACCTAACATCCTTGTTACTCATAGATGAAAACATTTGAAATGTGTCATACAACAGATTTCTACCAACCAAGAGGCTAAGGACTGCAGAAAATAAGTGAGGGGTCTATGCCAGAGATTTTCCCCTTTTGCTTTAATCTTTAACACCTACCTAATATTTCCACCATATATTTGAAAAGTGATTTAATTTATATGACTTTCCTTGTTCTGATACTATAAAAAACTTTATCAAACTCTACATTGGAGTGCAGAATTTGGGGTAACCTAAATCTATGTTTCTGGGCCATGTTCACTTATATTGTGTACTGTTTCACTAAAGAGTTGCATTTTTTATTAACAAAGACAAAAATTTTAAAGACCATTTTTGGCAGTGATAAAGAGTTTGGTTATACTGATTTGAGTCAGGTAAGTAGTGAGTGTTGCGGGGGTGTAGTAGTGACACTTGGACAGGAATTTGGAAACACTGCTCTGTGTGAGCCAACCAGGTTCGCAGGCTAAGAAACCCTTGCTTTGCTCCGTTCCTGAACAACCACCTCCAACTGGGACTTTCAAGTGTCTTCAACCATGAGGCCTCTTTGTGTAGATCTTAGGTAGGGCTGTGTATAAGTCAGGTTGCATTCTTCTAAATGTTAAAGGGGCAGCTTCAGGAAGAGCTAGGTGGCGCTGGAGAGAGAGCTCCACAGTAAAGAGTGTGTACAGTTCTTGCAAGGACCCAAGTTCAGTTGGCAGCACCTACAGTGGTTCACTTAAAAACTGTCTGCAGTCCCACCCTCACAGAATCTGACAACTCTGCCCTCCATCCCTAGGCGCCTGTACTCCTCTGCGCACACACATACCAATCATTTACTCTAGCTGGTGGTAGGACCTGGGAGAATGGAGTTGACAGTAGGGGCAGACTAAAGTCTTACGTAATAACCAACTTTATTCATAGCATCAGTTTATACTTGGAGGCTTCAGAGGAGTCACATAAGTCAAGTGTCCACGATCACAAGGGCAAGCTTCGCATGAGGGCGACAGGCAGGTGGCAGAGAAACGTGTTTTTCATAGGCACACATAAACAAATGACAATAGCCAGTTGTAATGAGTAAACTAAAGCAGACTCCTATCCCCTACACCGGGAGGAGCGCGACAACAGAATCCAAGAACAGGTCCACGTTTTTGAGAAAACTGAGATCACAACTCTTGTCTTGTTTTCTTGGAGTTTTCTCACAGTACTCAGAATTCTCCTCTCATAACTCCGTTCATGGACTATGTTCTGACATCCCTAATTAAAAATAAAATAAATGTACGAGTGTGTCAGACAGACAGACGTGGGCACACATCAGACAGACATATACACACAGCAAATACACAAAACTGCCTTTAGCCTTCAGGTTGTTTATATGCAGGCTTCGTGGATTCCTGTGTCTCACGGTCAGGTAGTGTTCAAGGTTTTGACTATACTGCTCAATTACTAAGAATATATTGTGAGGTTTTATTTGTTTTGTATTTGACAAGGTGGGAGTGACACTTAAATTATTTTAAAAGTAGAACGAAGGGATTTTGCTGGCTTGGTTTTTTTTGTTGTTTCCTTTGGTGTTTTGCTTTATTTTGTTTTGGGTTTAAGCCAGAAATAGTTAATTGGTTTGATAGTTAAGGTGATATTTTCCCTTTGTTTTGTTTTTTAGGTTGACAATTGCGTTCTTTGCACTCTCCGGGCTGGATATGTTGGATTCCTTAGATGTGGTGAACAAAGATGATATAATAGAGTGGATTTATTCCTTGCAGGTCCTTCCCACAGAAGACAGTGAGTGAGTTTTTAGCATTTTATTTTTAGTATGATTAGCTGTTCTTGGCGTGACATGCATGGGATTAACAAATTGTAGTATTCATTTTCTTAGCATAGCTTTACATGTCCTTATTTTTCCGGTAGTTCAGCACCTCCTTTCTGTCCCAATACAACATGTATCTAGTATTAATCTGTCTTGAGAAAACAACTTTGAGTCATGGGAGTTACATTGAGATTCATAAATGTAGCAACACACTCTGTTGGCTATACCTATATTAATAATTAATGTTAATAATTAATTATTTGTATTTGATGTTTATATATGACTAGTCTTAGCATTTGCTCTGTTTTTTTTTTATTCTCAGCTATTGTTTTTTCCTCTTCAGAAATTTTTTCTTGGTCAGTTGCTCTATTTCTTGGTCAGTTGCTGTTTTTTTAAGGGTATTTTTTTTTATTTGTTTGTTTGTTTTTGGTTCTGGTTTTTTGAGACAGGGTTTCTCTGTGTAGCCTTGGCTGTCCTGGTCTTGCTTTGTAGGCCAGCCTGGCCTCAAACTCACAGAGATCGGAGATCCACCTGCCTCTGCCTCCCTCAGTGCTGGGATTAAAGGTGTGCACCACCACACCTTTGCTAAACCTCCAAAATTCATAACTTCATGAGCAGCATGTTTTGAGAGAAAGCAGCACACAGTCTATCTTTGGTTTACACAAAATATAAATGTGGCTCAAACTACCTGAAGTCATGCTGTGTGCTTAGAAGGAAGTAGAGAAGCTTCTGGAGTTTTCACATGTACATTTCACAGGAGTTCATGAGTTGTTTAGTTTTGACAGGTGTGTTTCCCTTTTTGGTGACAACTTTAAAGTTAGAATTGTGGTTTTGCCATATCGTTTGGGGTGAATTGAACGTCTATTATATTGTTAGTTACATGAACTTCTTGTTTGTTTTTGTTCATCTTTTAGGCTATTTGCCAAGCGCCCCCCCAACCCCCCGAGTTTGCTAACTCCTGGAGGGTATTTTTCTTTCCTATCATTATGGTTAGACTGACAGTCACTTGAGTCTCCCCTCTTTTCACATTTAGTCTAGAACATTTTTTGCTTCTTTACATATTTTTCTCTGATAATGCATTTGTAAACTAAGTAGACTTTGCCTTTGCAACTCATAGGTCCATATTTATATGTTTTTTGTCATGATATATAAAATTTAGTTAAATGAAGCCTGCAGTTGATTAGGAAATCATTTGTTAGATTTGACTAATACATACTTTAAATTTTATGGAGTGAATGTTAAAAAAGATACATGTCAGATTTGAAGAAGCTTGTGATTGCCTAATTAAAATATTTGAGTAAAACAATGATGGCACATTAATTTTTACCTAATTTATCAGTTCAGCAAAAGTTTTAGAAATTGGCAAGACTATGGAGGAAATTTTAATAATCTGTTACTGAAACTAAAAATATTCAAACTTAATGCAAATTTGTAGTGTAATTTTTTAAAAATCTTATCTGACAAATTCTCTCCTATATCTGACGGTAGCCACGCAGGTCTGTATCCACCAAGAACCTCACATTATGACCTTGGGTGAATCAGGGCTTTGCATATGGGATGAGGGCAGAGGTTGAGTTGAGACTGGTATTATTTTAAGAGGACAGCAAGTAAGGACTGAAGTGTGGCATCAGCAAGCTGAGGAACGGCAAGGATAGCTCACGGCCACTAGAAGTAAGGAGAAGGCACAGATTGGATGTGTCCAGCCTCCAAAATAATAATCGTCATTATTTTAAAATCACTAAGCTTGGGGGTAGAGGGGGAGTGAGATCACTGAGCAGGTCAGAGGTACTTACTACCAAGGCCCGTGGCCTGAGTTTCATCTCCAGGGCTCACAGCATAGCAGGAAAGAAGCAACTCCAGCAATTTGCCCTCTGACCTTCACACATACGCTGTGTCATGCGCATGCCCACACACACATAAATGTGAATCACTACAATTGTGGTAACATAGTACTAAGTTCAGAAAATGAACTAAAATGTTTGTTTTAGTAACAAATTAGAAACAAAATAGGTGTTCATCAAAACTCAAATATTTAATAAAATATGACCCAAGAAAAATTGCTGTGATAGAGGGAAGCCTGAGTAAAAGTCTGTCATATGGTTAAATGACAAATTGAAAGCATACAGGGTCAGCAAGGTGGTGCACACTCATAGTTCCAGTTACTTGGAACTTGAGGCAGGAGGATGGCTAGAGGACAGGAGTTCTAGACCAGCTTAGGAAATTACTGAGACCCTTTCATCTTGTCTCAGAAACAAATAAGCAAATGGAAAAACACAGGTGTTTAACAGTGAAGTCTGTAAATGTGAGTGTATAGAGAAAGCCCTTGAAAGGATAGATAGCACATATGTGTGGAGGAGGAAGTAGATGAAACAGAGCTAGGAGATATCAGGGTAAGATAATTTTTTCTAGGTATCTAAAGAATTTGAATCATGAATTTAAAAAGTTCTGTTTAACCTCTCTTTAAACAATGGAAATAAACAATTTAAAATTAAAACCAATATACAAATATGTATTTGCTAAATAATGTACATTATTTAATATTTTGTAATTTTTCAAAGCCCAGAGTCATTCTTTATCTAACCCAGAAGAAACTGAGAGGCAGGATGTTTGTGGGTAACCAACTGCTTTCTGATTGGATTTTCTATGTTAGACCCACTTCACAAAAGGAAACACATGCCTAGCACGGTACATCTGAGCAGACACCATGGTTGGGGAGCTCATAGGCCCCAGAGGTGAACCTGTTACTGTTATTCTGCTAAATTGACACCATACCAAGCTGTCCTCCAGATACGTAGTTTTCTGTTAATTGGTACAGCTCTCAGACCTCTTCAGAGAAGTTTCTTTGTGCAGTAGAAAGTGGTTAAAACAGAAACTCAACAAGGGCCAAAGGCCAGAGACTCTGTCTGTCTGTCTGTCTGTCTGTCTCTCTTACTCACTCTCCTACCTCTCTTCCTAGTCCAGGGTTCATTGTGGGTCCAGAGGTTGGGGAGAATAGGAGCAACACAGTGTCTTCTGGACATAGCAGGACTTCTGCACTTGCAACCTCACAGCAGCTGTGGTTGCCTGAACAAGACCTGCACAAGATCAAGCCAGTGAGCATTCTAGCATGGCGACAGGTAGAGCTCACAAGGTCTCACCGCTGAGGAGCTGCAAGCAGTTGGTGACTCCTAGAAAAGGACAGGACAGAACAGTGTTCTTTGTAAAACTTTCTTTTGTAGATGGCCCCCACTCAAGACTGATGTGGAGCACATATTGGAATTGAGGGATTATTAAAAAAAGAAAAGAGGACCCAGAGTTGGGGGTGGGAGGGATCAGGAGACAAGTGAGTCATGAATATGATAAAAATACATTGTAAAATTATAAAAGCATGAATGAATTTTATAAAAGAACTGTGTCTGAGTCCTTGCAGAGATTTTAAAGTTGAACTGAAGTAGCAGCTCTCAGGTCTCAAGCGCTGCTTCACTTCACAAGTGCCATATATCACATTTGAGGACATTGTAAATAGTCAGCCACTTAACTTGGGATTGTAAAAACTTGGCTGGCATCTTATTAAGTATGTTCTTAGACCTTTGGAACATTGGGCCCTTCTTATCAGAGGAAGTATTTAGGAATCGGGTCAGGTTGGGGTTATATCCCATTGTTCTATAGAGAAGGACAGTGAGGTCCAGACACTTCATAATTTGTTCACAGTAACACAGACTGTAGTGACGCTAGAGGAAACACTAAGGTAATGTTTGGTTCTCTGTTGATTGAGTGCAGTAAATGCTGTAACTCTGAGGCTATCCTGACAGTAATGAACTGGCATTTTCCTTAGAGTCTGTAAGATAATGCACCTAGTCAGGTAATATGGACCATCAGTAAGAAGGCTGACTACTGAGAGATATACTTACTGTCAATTTTCTTTGTCAGTAGGTACTTTGAGATTGTTCCTCCCTGTCCCTCCCTCTGTCTTTGTCTCCCTTTCTCTCTTGTCTGTCTTTCTCTTTGCTTTTTTTGAGGCCAGCCTGTCCCTGTAACTCAGGCTCCTAGAAGTTACAATTTAGCCTGAGCTACTCTTGTACCACCACACCTCGATTGATTCTTAAAAAGAAAAAAAATTCTTCCAACTACAGTAAGTGTGGTTTCGTGTAGGCTAGATACTGCAAGGTACACGTTTAGGATGACAGCATCAGTTTGAAAAACATGATGACCCAGTCCATCCCCAATCTGTGTCTGTAGGACTCCACCAGCCTTTGATGGCTTAAATAAGTTCTAAAGCTCCAGTCTCTTTAAGAAAGTCCTCCATCTGCCATCTCTTTAATCTCAGTCTTGTTCTAAAACTAACCTGTGAAATTTAGAAAACAGATAGGAAAATACTGTCTAGCTGTGGATTGCTTTGCTTTCACATGTACATTTGTTTGTTTTTGGAGCTGGGGATTAAACTGAGGCCCAGAGTATGCTAGGTGAGCAAGTGCTCTCCATGGTCTACATCCCAGCCTAGCTATTCAGCCTTCAGTCCCTTTGGGTCTTCCTTGACATCTTTAAACAAGGAATTGGGCACATTGTATTCTCCTAGTGAGAAAGTCTTGTGTTCCTTGAGACTTGTGAAGAATTGGTTCTGTATTCATAAAAGCACATATTTTAAAATAAAATTACCAGATTCCTCACTGGAATTCTATCTGCTTAGTGCAGAAACCTAACTTTTAAAGTGAAATCAAACCATGGCTGGTTCAAGTTTTGAATTATATCAGAAGCCTGAGCTCACAGTGATAGTGGTACTGTGACCTAAGCATTTTGTTATGTGTACCTAAATCTAATTTGGAATGTATTTGATTTTCATAATAATACAGTTGTCCCTTAAAAGAGGGCAAAATATACAGCTCTTACAGAAATCAACTCCCTTTGTTAAAGTCAGTCTTTTTTGTTGTTTTGTTTTGTTTGTTCTATGTATCTCAGTTTTAACACAAACTTCTATTCCCCCGCCTCAGCCTCCCAAGAGCTGTCACTGCCACATCAAGCTAAAGTGTTTTGAAAATTCTCATTAAATGTTTATATTTTGTAAGGTTGTGGCATGTGTGTACGTGCCACAGCACAACCTCCTGTATGGAGGCTAGAGGAAACTTCATGGAGTGGAGTCTCTCCTTCCATCTTTACATGGGTTCTAGGGATAGAACTCAGGTCATGAGCCTGGCCTGTCAACTGCCTTTACCCAGGGAGCCATCCTGTTCAACATTGTTTTTAAGACTATCTAAATGTACTATCTTATCCTTGTCATATCTTTATTTTGAACTCAAAACAAAACCACAACCTTTAAAATGAGATATTACCCAATTACCAGGCAGGCAAAAGTCAGTTTTGTTGTTTATCTTTTTTTTTTTTAATCAAAGCACTTCTTGGTGTCATTTAAATTTTTTTTAATTTATTTAACATCATATTATGTGCACTAGTGTGAAGGTGTCAGATCCCTTGGAATGGGCATTACAGATAGTTGTGAGATGCCATGTGGGTACTGGGAATTGAACCCGGGTTCTTTGGAAGAGCAGACAGTGCTCTTAACCACTGAGCCATCTCCAGCCCCTTTCAAATTTGTTTTGTTTTTTAAATTAATTTATTATGTATACAATGTTCAGTCTGCATATACACATGTACACCAGAAGAGGGCTCCAGATCTCATTATAGATGGTTGTGAGCCACCATGTGGTTGCTGGGAATTGAACTTAGGACGTCTGAAAGTACAGTCAGTGCTCTTAACCTCTGAGCCATCTCCCCAGCAGTGTTTATCTTTGAAGCATACATTTTAAATGTTCTTTGATAAAACAACCCCAAATACCTTATCATAAATATACATATACATATTCTATAAATATGTGTATTTATACATATACAAATTATTATGCTCATTGCATCCCCAGTACTCAGTTTTTATTTTTCTTATTGTATCCTTCTGTTGTATTATCTATTTCTATTGTAACATACAGTTGCCTGTCTGAAAGGGGTGCCACAAAAGTAGAGGGTCCATTAACCGAGATGTTTTAACTTAAAATATGGTTATCTAGGCTTCATATTCATGATTGTCATGTAACCTTGAAATAGGACCCAAGATGTCTCTTGTCAAGTTCTATGTACAACTGACTCTTGTGGGCAGACTGTATGCAAGGAACATTCTATTTCTTTTGCTCATGCAAAGTATGAACGCTAGATGGTGCTCTAGAATAAAGCTTCAGCTTTTCCATGAGTATACTTGTGATAAATTGGGAGCAAATTGCAATTACCTGAATATGATGAAATGGTAAGTTTCTAGAATTATAAAGGAAATACCAGTAGCAAACAAACTTGATAGGAACTAGGAAGGAGTGTGTAATGAACTTAAAAATGGTAAATGTGTTCTCTTAATAAACATCACTTTCAAAACATTGTTACTTAAGCGTATGGCTGATAAGCCAGTTTGATGACTAAATCATCTTTCTTGAGCCTTAGGTTTAATGTTAGTAAACATGCCATGAGAAATATGATCTTTCTTTGATGTTGTTTACACTGAAACTTTTTTTCAATCTGCATAGTCCACAAGCAGTTCAAAAGAGGGAAGAAATGCTTACATTGTCTTCCTTACGCTGGAACTGTTTCTGAAGACTGTAAATAGAATTTCATGATGGCACTGTATGGAAGAGAAGAAAGGACACTTTTTAATTTGATGAAATTTTCCTTAAAAATTCCAAAAAGGAGTGGGGGCACATTTCTATTTGTTTCAGTTTTGGTAATATTTAATTGGCCAATTTTAAATAGTTGCTGCTTACTAAGCCATAGTCATTGCTAAATTGTAACCTGAATATACCCCTTATCCCTTATAAAAAACCTGCAACATTCTACTTGCAGGATGTTACTGTTGCAATTAGAAAGTGGAGTAAATTTCACCTGGGTCTGCTGGTGTGTGCCTGTGCTCTCATCTCTTGGGAGGAAGAGACAGGAGAATCTGGAGCTCAAGGCATTGGCTATATAACAGTTCAAAGGCTAACCTGAACTACATAAGACTGTCTCAGATAGATAGATGATAGATGGATGGTAAATTGGTTAATAGGTAGGTAGATGAAACCAACTCAGACAGGTTGTTATTTGCATGTAAATACCAGGAAGAAAAGGTCATGTATTTGATGAGTTAGGCTTCTTGTGTACATGCTAAGGAAATGACATTTTGCCCAGTACTCAGAAGCATTTTCTTTGAAGCCAGACTGTATATAAAACACTTTACTTTCTGAAATGTCCTAAGTTATCAGGGGACTCAAGAACTTCCTAATGAAGGTATAGACCTACACTCAGAATATGCATAGAAAAGCTTTTGTCAAACAGAAGTAGAAATGGGATCAGATTTTTATATTGAATTATCAAGAGTTGGTAGCTTGGCGGGAGATCTTTAAAAAGAGGATCGTATAGGGAAATACACTTCTTGACAGTGCTTTTTTTTTCACCTTTAAAATAATGAAAACAAAGTTATGATGAAAGGATAAAGGCATCTGGTGGGGAGCTATGTGGAATTATGCTGAACCTATCCAAAGATTCTTCTTATTCATTTTTCAGTCATACATTGGGTTCTGCTCTGGGACGTTGTAGATGAGAGTCACAGTTATACTTCACCCGATGTTAAAATGCAGTGTATCCTTAGCAGTCTCGCCATCATCTGTGTGTGTGTGTGTGTGTGTGTGTGTGTGTGTGTGTGTGTGTGTGTGTTGGCGTGCACATGCTTGCCCGTGTCTGTGTGCATACACTCAGTACAGTCAGAAAATGTAATGAAAGAGCAGCAGAGAAAGCCAGAGGGATACTAATTGAAAAGAATTTAATAGCTGTGGTCTGGTAAGAGTCTTGTGTCTAAGAAACTAAAAGTGAGGCTTGAGGAGCAAAGGAGAGCTCCTCGCTAAGAGCCTGCAGTGAAACTGAGACTTCAGCCACACAGTAACAGGAACTAATTGTCTGCCCACAATGTAGCTGAGCACTCACATACATTAAATAAATAAATCTTTTTTTAAAACTCTTATGTTTGAACACCCTTCCCAATTAAAAAAAAAAGAGAGAGAGAGAATGAGCCTTAATTTGTAAGAGGATTTGCTGTGAAAGGAAGAGGACCTGAGTTCAATGCCAGCACCCACACAAAAGCCTGGCATGGCTATGCATGCCTGTAGCTATTGGAGGGTGGACTGGCTAGCCAACATGGCCAAAACAGTGAGCTTCTGCCTCAGTGAGCCTTGTCTAAATATAAGGTGGGGCAGTAGAGGAAGGCTCCTCGTGTCTTCTTCTAGTCTCTGCATGTGCACACACAACCATGCATCTTATAAGCAGGGGGTAGGCACACACATACCCCCTTGCATGCACCATGGGTATATGTAGAGAAAATGGGGCTTTGGTACTAAAACACTGTTACTGAATGATTGTATGTTTAAACTGCTTTGGAGTCTGTTCAGAAATGGTGTATTTTAAATAAGCACATACTTTGTTTTCTAGGGTCAAATCTAAGTCGCTGTGGTTTCCGAGGCTCTTCATACCTGGGTATTCCATTCAATCCATCAAAGGTTAGTTCTCTTTATGTTGGAAGGTGGGAAAAGGATGTAAGGAGATTTTAGTGGGAAGCAGATGAAGTCATTTAGAAAGAACTAGGCTTCTAGGTTTAATATGACAAATATTAGTGATTTCCTGGAGAAAGTGTAAATACAATGCTCAGGTACTTTCCATGAAGCCAGGAAACTTACCTGTGTGACAGGACTTATGCTGGGCTCTTATTTCTCAGGAGAGAGAAAGCTGTTTTCTGGGAAGTGACTGGCATCCCAGGGCATGATTAGTGACTTTTATCGCTTTCCCAGCATTTTAGACAGAGGCTTTTCAACAGGTCCGTGCCGGTATACAAAGATGTCCTAACAAAGCAAAGCTTTTTCTTCAAAGAAGCAGGTCCACAACAGTTGCTGTAGGTTCTACTTGTGTTCAGAATTACCAAGTTTTTTCATAGTAGAAAGTGGAGAAATGTATGCATTCCCCCCCCCCCCTTTCTTTTTTTTTCACCATTATCGGTATGGAATTCAGGGCCTCAAACATACCAGGTTTTACCAACTGAGCCATATCCTTACCTCTTTTCATCTCTTTTTAAAAAGAGGTCTCACAAGCTAGATGCTTGAAAGCTCATACCTGTGATCATCGCCCAGCATGTGGGAGCCTGAGATAGGAGGCTCTACAGTAAGGTTAAGGCTGGCCTTAATTCTATAATCAGTTCTATGCCAACTTGGGCCACAGTAAAAATGTGCCTCAGAAGTAAAGAACAAACAAAAAGAGGCTTTTTTCTTGATGGATTAGGCTGCTTATAAGATGGGATTACTTCAGGCCCATCAGTCAGTATGGGATCACACTGAGTATTTCAAGAATTATGTGTAGTTGAAAACTGGATGAGAAACTCCCAGGTTTTTTCATAATCTGATTCAAGGTCTTGGAATAAGTGGCAGTGATTGTAGCGATAACAAGATTGAAACAAGACTGTTTTAGCTTTATTCTTCTCACTGAAACTATAGACAAGCTAATCTGAATCAGGGTCAGATGACATCAGCAAGATGTCTTCAGTTAAGTGCCTTGGTAGCCGGCAATATGGCAAAAAGGATTCATAAAATGTGGATTTTTTTTTCATGCATGTGTTTTTCAAGTTACCCGACCCTGAGTAAAGGAAGGCTCTCTAGTTAGCCATAATGAGCTTAATTATCTGCCTTTGTAGGGAATGATGCCTGGTGTGTAGCACCAGACCACGTGCAGATGTAAGCTGTACTTGTTGGTGTAAAACAATGATTTTATTACACTTTTATGAGATAACCTCTACCTCTAAGCATTTCATATCGTATTTTTTAAAATTTGTTTTGAGACAGTCTTGTAATAATGTGAGGTTGACCCTCAAATCCGGGGTTCACGCCTCCCAGGCTAGCACTGTGGATGTGTGCCATTGTACCCGAATCTCTGCATGCTTTAGAAATACCAAGAACTAAAATGTCCCTTAAGAATCAAATGTTTGCCCCTGGTCATGGGCTCTTGTGATACCCAGTTTTGGCCCTCAGTATACCTCCCTGTCCCTTCTGAGGACCCAGGTCTCACTGTGTGTGGCCTTCATCTGAATTTCTGTGGTGACAGGAGCTAGAGGCTCAGACACTATCACATAGACCTACAAAAAAGCTGTTGAGGAGGATGGGAACGCAGATCTATGAGGCAGACAAACCTGAGGATATGTAAAGAGATTTTTCTAGTACTGTATATAAATAAAATATCTTCATAAATTTTTTTTCTTTCAGAAGCCACCAAACCATCTGTATGCCTTTGAGCTCCTAATATATGTATAGTTTTGACAGGGCATAGACACAGATCTATCTAACATCCTTTTTATTTATTTTGCATGACAAACTCTATATATCCTCTGTTAATCATGTAATGCCTTTAATAGATTTTCCTTTCCTACTTCACTTTTATTTTCTTTTCCCTATAATACCTTTTTCCTATCTACACCTTTCCAAGCTATTGTTCTCCTGCAGGGAAGAGTCCCTATTTAAATCTGTATAGGACTGTATTTTCACTCAGCTATCTCCTCATCTCTTAAAGGTTCACATTCAATTCATGTTTGGGTTCCCTACCATTCTTTTAAAATAGCAGGTGTTTGGTTTAAATACTGAAAAATGAGACATGCTGTGGGCATTCCAAGAAGCCCATTATATGTGTGAAATAGAATAGTCAAGAGAATTAGAGCTTGAGTTCTAAGGAGAGACTTAAAAGGTGCTAAGATGAAAATTGTCTTAGTGAGACTGTATAAAAGAATTGGATGTAAGGGAGGGTCAGTGGGTGGGTTCAGAGTTAAAGGGTATTAAATATCATGCAGACTCGCTCTGTGAAGAAGCACGGAAGGTCACAGTACAAGAAAATTATGGAATTAAGTTGCTAACCCCTTTTAATACGAATATATTATTGGCTAGAATCCACATATGAGGTTTAAACAGGGGTTTATTTCTGAGATTGTGTGACCTTGCTTAATATTATACAGTTGAATAATAGATAAAAGTAAATATTACATTTACTTTTTCTATTCTGAATGCTAATGTTTATTAGAGGTTGAAATGATTAACCTTCCTGATAGTAGAATGATAAGGTGATGTGGTGATAACACTGTGATATTTCATTTAGGTTTGTACCATATACAATATTTTTTTTCTTTCTTTCTTGGACAGTACCGGGAATTAACCTTACAGCCTCAAGGCACATTAGGCAGTCATTCTACCACTGAGCTATATTCCCAGCCCAAATTTTACTTCTTTTTATAACTTTTTTGGTTTAAAATATTGAATGAGTTTCTAACTTTCTAAGACATAATTTTTATAAATGATAGGGTTGAAGTAAGAAAGTTTCAAGTATGGGGTTTATCATAACATTGGAGAAGCATAAGATTTTGGAAATTATATAGCTTGTAAGAAGACACAGTGAGATTTAAAAATTGAGGCATGTTTTCTTTAGTTGGATATCTGTACAATTTGTTATAAGCAATATTTACTAAAACTTCATGCCAAACTTTTATTTGTGAAATAAAATATAAAATTTCAATTAATTTGATGATATTAATTTTGAATTTAGAATCCTGGAACAGCTCATCCTTATGACAGTGGGCACATAGCGATGACTTACACTGGACTTTCCTGTTTAATTATTCTTGGCGATGACTTAAGCCGAGTCGATAAGGAAGCTTGCTTAGCAGGCTTGAGAGCACTTCAGCTGGAAGACGGGAGGTATGAGCTATGCATTGTTACTATTATGTTTCAGTAAAAACTCTTTGGAGCTTAAAAAACAAACAAACCTGGATATAATACTGTAGTAGATCTTTTGAGCCCAGGACTAGCAATATAGTTTGTTAGTGCATAATTAGTGTGTTGAAGGACCTGGGCTAGACTCCTAGTCACATAGTGGAACAGAACCACATAATGTTCATATATATATATATATATATTTAAATGTGTAATAAAAAGTATACCATTTTACATGAACAAAATAAAGCTAACTTTCTAGTAGAGCTCCTTTTTTTTTTTTTTTTTTTTTTTAATTTACCATCTGGATGAAACTGATATTTTCTCTCCAGCCCATTGAGGAACATATTTAAATGACAAAGAAGTTAGTGCCCACTGATATTGGTGCTGTATGTTTTGTACACAAAGATTCTTTCAAGAGTTTAAGTTACAAACAGTTCTAAGTTGTTAATGTGATAAAGTAGTAGCTGTGATCTCCAAGAAAATAACTGTGTAGACCAGTCTGCTGCTTTATTACATCTTTGCCCTGTACACTGTGATCCTTATTTTCTTTTCTGTGTTTTCAGAACACTACTCTTGATGAGAGAAAAATTAGACATAATAAATGGATATTTGAGAATCCATTGTTATCCTGGATTCCTGCCACAAATGGGAACGGAACATAGACTATTACCTCTTGGAAACTGTAATGAAACACAATAATTAATAGTTCTCTCTATATTCATATAGGAGAAATTTTATGCAGTAAGCCATGGGTTTAGCTAGGTGCTGTAGCACACGCCTTTAATCCCAGTACTCAGGGAGGAAGAGGCAGGTGGATCTCTGAGTTTGAGGCCAGCCTGGTCTACAGAGTAAGTCTAGGACAGAGAAACCCTGTCTTGAAAGACAACCAACCAACCAACCATGGGGTTAAGAGTTTCTTACTACCAAGTAGTATGTGTGAGGTTTTATTTGCTAGTTTTTATTTTTTATTGCTAGGTTTTATTTTTCTGATGCTAGTTGGGAGCTGTTGTGCCACAGCTTCCCTTCTTGGAAGTAAACAACTTACTGTGAATAGTAGTTTATAGGCAGTGACAGCTTGTGAGCATGAGTGCCACCCAGCTGACTTGGGAATCATTTGTAGTATGTGGTACGAGTAAAGTCAGCAATAGGTGTTTCTGTGAGGAAAGACGCAGAGCACATGTTCCTGGCTTGAGGTAATGATCGTAATGGAGCTTCACATCCTTGTTTTCAGTTTTTGCGCTGTTCCTGAAGGCAGTGAGAATGACATGAGGTTTGTGTACTGTGCTTCCTGTATCTGCTATATGCTCAACAACTGGTCAGGCATGGATATGAAGAAAGCCATCAGCTACATTAGAAGAAGTATGGTGAGTTATGTTGATAAAACTGGTATTGAGGGCTGCAGCATAATGCATCCCTCATCTCTTCATCAAGATTTGAATATAAGAGCAATAAGATTAGGTTTTTTGGTGGATTTGTCTCAAAACACCATATAGGAATAATCTCAGATATTGATATCTTGACTCTTAAAACTTAGTACTTACACGTGTTTTCTAATCAGCTTTTAAAGACAGTAACTACAGATGTTCTCTCACACAGTACAGTTTACTCTTGCAGTGGTGAGGAGAGCTCAGCTGCAGCCAGGCTCACCCTTTGCTCCCTCATCTTCTGTATAAACTAGAGGTGGAAGAGCTGCTTTCCAGACTCATCACTTCCCAACTGTGAGGGTTCACACTTTAGAGATGAGAGTTCTTAAGCCTATTAAAGCTATTTTTTAACCTCCAGCAGATCTGTTAGTATCTCTCAGTGGAATGCCTGTGAGCTCTTAAAGGAGTGGAATTGGCTTAACTATGCATTAGATGTGTTGTTTCTTTCTGTTTTTTTTTGGGGGGGGGGATAGGATCTCACTGTGTAGCCCAGGCTGGCCTTCAGCTCGCAGGGATGCGCCTGCCTCTTCCTCCTGAGTGCTGTATGCATCAGATTTTTCAACTGTACAATACAGAGTTTAAAAGCTTGTGACCACAGAAAAAGAGACCTTGAAGAGTTTTAAGAGTTATGAACTGAGCTCATTTCTATAATCTGAGCTGTCAGGAGGCTGAGACCGGAAGATGGCTGGGAATTTGAGGGAGGGAAAGAAGAAATGGGAGTGGGGAATGTAAAAGGAAGGGAGGGTGAAGGAAAGCAACATGGTAGGAGGTTGGTGAGAATTGTAAATTTGTTTTATTTCTGCTCACGTGGTTAAATGTGTGCAAGTTTTCTCTGTAAAGCTCGTGTTTTCTTTTTTGAGATAATTAACCATTTCACCGTATAATATGTTGAGAATAAGTTGCCTGTATCTCATAACCTTTTATTATTCATGTCCTGTGCACTGATGATTTTCTAGGAGTAGTACTAATAATATAATTAGAAATTCCTTTAGAAAAGCCTTCACTTCTTTATTTACATGTATATCCCCGTAGACTATTGAATAGAATACAGTCTTCCAGTATTACATTGTCCTAGTTAGCTCTATCTGTACAGTTCACACAGCCTCAAGTCATCTAACAAAGTAGTCTCAAATGATGGATTGCTCAGGTCAGATTGGCCTGTGAATGCATCTGTGGGGGATTGTCTTGATTGTTGATTGAATTGATGTAGGAGGACGCAGGCCACTGTGGGCAGCCCTACACCCTGGGCCATTGGTCCTGAGCGACTTAACAAAGTTAAAAGTAAGAGCCTCTGAGCCAGCAAGCAACGCTCCTCCAGTTTCTGCTTCAAATTTTTGCTTGAGCTCCTGCCCTGATTTCCCTCAATGATGAACTGTATGCTGAACTAAACCCTTTCCTCCCCTAAATTACTTTTGGTGAAAACGTTTTCACCATAGTGAAGCTAGAGCATATTATATCTTGATACTCAAATTGTCCCAGATTTGGTCTCTGAGAACCTTTTCAAGCTGGATCGGTAGCCTTTTGACATGTTCCCTTCATTCTTTGAAGGCTTTCTGGTACAAAATACTGGAGTTTCAACTTTTACTTTTCTTAGCCTTGGACCTGCACTCGTGCATTTCTTAAAGAAGCCTTGGTCCTTATTAAAATAATGGTTTTGAAACAAGGATCTGGCTTCTAAGTAGGCTTATTAACATTGGATATCATTGCTTCTAGACCCTTTCTCATCAGGCAGAATTAAGAAAGTTATATATGTACATATCCATATACTATACCTTATACATACACATGTAAACACAGTCTGTGCTTGTGTGTGGTTTTATTCGCCTGTATATTAAGAACCATGAGTCTATTAGATAAACTCAGGTTTCAGTTTACTACACAGGATCTGTTTGTTTTTCTTCTTTGATAAGTTATTTATTTCAACTACAGTTAGACATTTCTTTTTGAATTCCTGTTTTAAGTATTCGTTCCGTTTAGACTTCTCCATCCACCAGAAGCTGTTGATATTTATTCATTTATCTATCTGTCTGTCTATTCATCTATCTTTAGTATTATTTGCTTAATATGTATAATTAACCTTTCTGGATATCAGAACTATTAAAGAAAAACCTCAGAAAAGTGTAACTTCTTACTCCCTATATTTAGCACCCTTTCTTAGCCCTTCTTTTTCTTCACTTTATAGGTAACATTCTCAGTACTTTTTCATTTACCTTTCCAGTATTTCTGTTTGATGAGAAGACCCATCTGCCTTTTATTTCTCCTTATTAAAATATTACCATAATCTGTATTAGCTATATCTGTATATCAAATGGGAGTTTATTAGAGGGGCTTACATAGGCTGTGTTCTGGCTAGTCCAAAAATGGATATCTTCTGATGGAAAGGCTGCGGATCTGGTAGTCCATGGGGCTAAATGTCTCAACCAGTCATCACTCTACTCTGGAGTTCCAAAGAAGTAGGTTTTTAATACCAGTGAAGAAGTAAATACCAGCAGGATAAAGCTGCCAGTGAAAGTGAAGGCAAGCAGGCAAAAAGCAAAAGCTTTTAGATCTGTCTTCTAGATCCTGTTATGTGGGCTGCCACCAGAAGGTGTGGCCCAGATTTAAGGTTAGCCTATGATCCAGATTTAGGATATGTCTCTCCACCTCAAGTAATCCAGTCAAGAAAAATCCCTCACAGGTGTCCTCAGTTGTGGGGGTTTTAGGTAATTATAGATTTAGTTAATTATAATTTAGTTGAGTTGGCAATCAAGGTTAGCCATCACAAGTCCACCCCTTTTCAATTTAACACAAATCATATATATCTTTATGTAATGCTTAATTTCCAAACGAAAACCAAAACCAGGTCATAATTATGCCTCCAGATAGAGCTGTAAATGTATCATATTTAACCAGGTGATAACATACTACAGATACCTTTTCTGGTAAATTGCTTTTTTCCATTGAATAATATACCTTGAAAATCACAGTTTCTTCATTCTTTTTTATTGCATTTTCCATACAGTTTCACTTTATTTAAATGTGTGGCCATTACACAATCTTTTCTAAAATTCCTTATTTGCAACTGTTCTGTATAGAGAGTATCTATTTCACACTCACAAACAGTGCTATTGTTGATAACCTTCTGTGTATCTTTTATGTATTACAGATACATTTTCAGGTATATTGCTTGGTCAAAAGCTAAGTGCATATGCAATTTCATTAGCTATATTTTGTTTTCTTATCCCCAAAAGGTAGACCAGGCTGTCAGTAGTACTCTTGTTACTGCCCAGTTCACTGCCCTTACAGTGTTTTCAGTAAGCCTGTTTCTTTTTTAGGAAAAAAAGAAACTTAATAAAAAGATAAGGCAAATTGTATTCCAACTCCCCATAGGAGAGTGTCTTTTTCCACATAGCCTTTCCAGTAGAATGTTAGACTTTTTTAAATCTCTTTTCTTTGTCTGTATTCTGTCACATTGCACCTCCCCACCTCCAGTGTGGGAACCCAGGTCTTTCTGCATGCTAGGTCAGCACTCCACCAGTGAACTACGTCACCAGCCCTATTTTGCGTTCTGGCTTTCTCTATTTCAGTTTCATTTATGCTCTTTGCTTTTCTTTCATTTCAACCAGGTTCTCTGGCGTTTTTACTTCTTCTGATTGTGATCAAAGTAATGTTTAAGATCAAGCTCAGGGCCAATGTATGCTATGCAAGTACTCTGCCACTGAACTCTCTGCTCTATTTTTATCTCTTTATCTCAGTTTTATATTCTTAATTATTTTCTGCCCTTTTTAAGAAAAAGATTAATTTGTAATTCTGTGTGTGTCGAGAGTGGGCTGTGTGCACAAGAGTGAGGTGACTGTCAAGGTCAAAGAAGTTGGCTCCCCCTGAAGCTGGAGTTATAGATGATCATGAGCCTCCCTCGTCCACTCCAACGAAGGTGCTGGAAACTGAGCTTGGGTCCTTTCTTTAAGAGCAATCTGTGCCCTTAACCACTGAGCCATCTCTATAGCCTCTCAGGTTACCTTTTAGTGTTTTCGTTTTAAATAATTGCTCCTTAGGACTCCTATAATATAGTGTCTTCTTATTATTTTTGTCTTTATTATTATTTTGTTTTTTGGGGATTTTTGTTTGTCTTTTTGAGACAGAATATCTCTGTAGCCCTGACTGACCTGGAATTTACTGTGTAGACCCGGCTGGCCTTAAACTTAGTGAGATCTACTTGCCTCTGCCTCTTCAGTGCAAGGATTAAAAAGCGTGATCCACCATACCTGGCTGATCTCGGTATGTCTGGCTAATTTTTGTCTTTTTTTTTTTTTCTTTCCCGAAACCATTTAACACATTTTTTTTTTTCTGCTGTTAGTCCATTTCTGTGAGGGTGTGTATACTTGTTAGTGTTAGTGTGTGTGAGTGTGCAGAGGCTGCAGTGGATATTGGGAGTTCTTCCTTGGGTGCTCTCTACCTTTGTCTTTTGTTATAGTCTCTTGCTGAACCTGAACTTCATTGGTTAGTCTGGCTACTACTGAGCTTAAGGAGCCCCTATCTTGGCATTACCTGCTCCAGTGTTGGGGTTGCTGGGAACTGAACCCAGGTCTTCTGCAAGAGCAGTAAATGCTCGTAACCATACAGCCATCTCTTCAGCCCCAGGTTGTTCCTTTTTCCTTGCAATAAAGTATGGTTTCCTTAGCGAGTGGTTTGGTGGTGGGACAGGTGGTGGAGTCTATGATTTCCCTGGCAGACAGAAGTCTTCCTTTTCTCAGGCTTTTAAACTCTTCTATTGAGTTCCTTTATCACCTGATCCTTACATGACCTGTGTGTCTCATTTTTACCTTTCTTGTCCAGATGGTGTGCCTTTGAGCTCTTATACAGCTTGACTTATATACTCTTTTCTCAGGCTGTTAGTATGGCTTGTCCAGCACAGCACTAACAGCCCAAAGGTAATAAGTAATCTTGTTAACTGAAAGGAGGCAATAACTGTTGTTCACAAAGTCTGAAGAAGATGATATAATTGGTCATGATCATGATATTTATGTAAATATTTGTGGACTAAAGAGCTCATATATTATACAGTTACTCAGTGTATAGTGCTTACAAAGATTTGAACTTATTATTATTTAAACCGTGGTAACTGGAATCCTTACATACTAGGGCCAGCAGAGTTAGGCTGCCTCTGTTTTCACTCAAAAGAACGATCTTCCTCCTAGGCAGTGATTTTAGATCAGTCTTACACTAAACAGTAGCTCCCTCCTCTTTCTTCCTCATAATTCTTCCCTAATTACCACTGGTCTTTGTGAATGTTTTTCAGAGAGTTTGCTGAAACTTGATGCTTCTCTTTTCTGCTTTTGCTTTGTTTTGTTTTTCTGGACAGGATTTCTCTGTGTGGCACCTTGGTATCAACTCTGTTGACCAGGCTTGCCTTACAGAGATCCACCTGCCACTACTGCCCAGTGACTTGATGCCTTTCTTTAGGCACAAAATCTGAAGCTCAGGAGTGTCTTTGCAAAGACTGAGTTTTACGAATTTTATTGTTTTTACTATTTTGATTTTGAAAGATATATGAGGACCTTGAAGTTTAGGTGGCTCTCTTTCTTAGTAAGCCCAGTGTCTCAGATTAGACTTATTTTATGACCGAAGTTGAATAGGTATTTACAAATTCTTATATTTCCATTTACTGTCTATTCACTTGGAATAGTGTACGGAGTAAGGGTTGTTATTGGGCAGACGCCAAGTGTGCAAGGACCCTGGACACGGCTCAGATGAACTTCTCAGGAAGGCACTTAATGGTTTGGCCTACTAAATATGAGAGGAATGGGGACTGCAGATGTGACTTCCACATCTTTGGAAAAATACTTATTTTAGAAGATGTAAGAGATCAAAACAGTTACCTAATTGGCAACTTATCTACTATTAGAATTATTATTTCTCCATTAAACTAAACTCTTTTTCTTTTTCAGTCCTATGACAATGGTCTGGCACAGGGTGCAGGACTTGAATCTCATGGTAAGTCCTTGTAAATGGTTGTTTACCTTTGTAGATGGTTGTGAGCCCCCATGTGGTTGCTGAGAATTGAACTCAGGACCTCTGGAAGAGCATCCAGTGCTCTTAACCCCTGAGCCATCTCTCTAGCCCTGATTGTGTGGTTTTAAAATAGCATGTGGTATCTTCAGCACAAGAACTGTCTCAGAGTTTTCTCAACCCTTGCTGTAAAGTGACTATCTTTGTCGCTTTGCTACATCTGTCTTTTTATTACACTGTAGTACTTAGCTCTTGAAATCTCTCAGATCACTAATGTTAAAGAGATTATTCAGAGCAGAAAGATTTCTAGTAATTTGTTAAAATGTTAACTGCATGAAAATATGTTGGTATTGTTTCTTATGCTATTGCTAGAAAAAAATCAGGTTATTTTCTTTGGTATAACACTTGAAACACTAAACTAAAGAGCTATATTGAACATGAAAATTTTTATTTACCGTCCATAATATAATTATCCTTATCATATAATTATCCTTACTGATAATCATGAACACTTTTCTGTTGAACCAGTCTGTGGTTTTCCTCACTTTGGGCAGGACTAGAATAGTGAGATGGAGCCATTAAGCTTGTTAGCACATCAAAGATATGTACCCTGTGAAATAAAAATCTCCATTCAGAAATATGCTTCCATTCTGCTTTTCTAACAATTAAGCCTAGATGCTAGCTTCACTTGATGTGCTAGGCTGTGCTCACTTGCTGCCTTCATCCTTCTGCTATATGATTGGAGCAGGGCTTTGGCCCTGATACCACCAAGTGTGTGACCATGCCTCCTAAATCTCCCTAAGGGTTTCCTCATCAACAAAAGAGAAGTTTTGTCTTTCTGGATAGAAGAATGTTTCGACCTTTCCTGTGACTCGCTATTACAATATGACACCATGGTTCCAGTGCATGCTTGAGTTACACAGATGGGTGTAAGTGCAGCTGGTGATAGAGCTCCCAAACAAGATTCACTTCCCATGATCCATAAGAGCTGATTCTGTGGATTTCAGAGATCTGAACGCAGGTCCCTACATTTGTACTGCAGATGCATTATGCACTAAGCCATCTTCCCAATCCTGTTTAATTTTCTTGAGATGAGGTCTTCTTGCTTTGTAGCCCAAGCATACTTCAGGCATGTGTTAGGCCTGCCTCAGCTACTGTAGTGCTGCGATTACAGGCATTTCACTACCACACTCAACCTGCTAACAAACCCACAATGGAGAGGTGGCTCGGTCAGGCCCAGTCAGTCAAGTACCTGCCATATCAGCATGCTGACTAATGACCTGAGGTCAGAGCTGGGCATGGAGTCATGCACCTGTAACCCCAACACTGGAGGTACAGCAACAGACAGATGCCTGAAGCTCCCATTTCAGTGATAGACTTTGTCTCAAAAAATTCGTAGAGATCGAGGAAGACACCTGACATCAACTTCACACATGCATGAACTGCAAGCACATGGAACACATACACAGCTTCCATGATCTTCCTCATTTCCAAGACTGTAGAACTGTGTAGGAATGTGGAATAACTTACTGTCAGATTCCCTGAGTTTTCAGAGGAGCCAGCAATCTTGGATTTTGAATGTTTATTGTCTTAGGTTTTGTATGTGTGTGTTTGTGTGTTCAATTTTGAAATTGTTCAGTTAAGCTAATTTCCTCCCACGTCATCAATTTGTAATCTCAGATATGTGCATGAAGGTGAAAATTATTAAGTAATTTAGCTGCTGCTTTGTGCTAGCTATCATTTGATAATTTACATATAGTCTCATTTAATGGGAATACCAGCCCACTGAGAAAAGGCTTCTTTGTACATGGTAGGTTCAGTCAGAAAGGCCAAATCACTATGAGGATTGAAAGGAAAAAGGCCTGTTACAGGAACATGCATTTACCTACTAGTAATGCTTGATCGTTGCTGGGACAAAATACCCGATGAAACAGATATGGAAGGAAGGGTTTATTTGGCTCACAGCTAAAGGGCACAGTCACCGTGGGAATTGATGGAGGCAGGAGATTGAGGCCTCTGGTCACACTCATTTGCAGGTAGGAAGCAGGAAGAGGAATGCTCCTGTGGAATAGTGCCATTTTCCCACCTCAGCTAACCTAATGGAGAACCTTCACATTAGTAGTAGTAATGTAATGTAGTAGAGGTAAGGTAGTGGATGTAAATCCTGTCAAATTGACAGTCAGGATTCGCCATTACAGGACTGACAGTGAACATGGAGTTCAGGAGTAGAGGAGAGTAGCGGGCTAGGGCAGCACCACCTGCCCGTGTTCAGGCCCATAGTGCTCCAGGGGCCTCACGTTGAGCTGTGGAGAGATCGCCAGGGCCACCAGGGCCAGTGCTCTTCTGCACCCACTTCTTGGTTTCCTTTTGTGGAGCTTCGCCTTTCCGTTCGTTATCCTGGTGTGACTTGTTAGGTGAGACTTTGTCAGTTTTCCGCACCCAGCCCTGAGCAAGCTCTCTAATATCTGTAATGCTGGCTTCATGCTATGTTCATTTGTCACTGCCGATCTACTAGTGGGGCATGAGTGCTTTCATCTGATTTCCTGAGCTCACCCACATTGTACTTGTGCCGTTGGTATGTGTGGAATGGATTGTCCTCTGGAGCACTTTGTATGTCAAGTTGAGTTTGAACTATTCCAGATTAATGGTATTCTTGCTTTTCATATGCTTTTATCCCGTATTCCCCCTATATTGGGTTTGGCTTTAGTGATTACTTTCCTGCTTTTTCTAAGTCAATTGTTTTATTTCTTGGTCTGTATATGTAATAAGAGAGAGTGACCGGGCAAATGGTGACCTCCTGTGCCTTGATCAAGTGTGCTGCTCGCTTTATCCTGCTGGTTCACCAGAGCAAAGCACTTTGGGGGGGACAGTTTTAATATGTTCTGTAAGAATTGGGTTGTCTGAGTTTGTGATGGACACAATGATTTTTTTTTTCTCTCAGGATTCATAATAGGAAGCTCAGACAAAATAATTTGAATCTATGGTTCTTTGAATCTATGGTATCTCTACTTCTTTTTTTTTTCCTTTATTAATTACACTTTATTCATTTTGTATCCCCCCTGTGGTTCTCTCCCTCCTCCCGTCCCAATCCCTCCCTTCCGCCACCCTCTGCATGCATGCTCCTCCCCAAGTCCACTGATAGTGGAGGTCTTCTTTTCCTTCCTTCTGATCCTAGTCAATTAGGTCTCATCAGGAGTGGCTGCACTGTCTTCTTCTGTGGCCTGGTAATGCTGCTTCCCCCTCAGGGGGAGATAATTAAAGAGCAGGCCAATCAGTTCATGTCAGAGACAGTCCCTGTTCCTATTACTATGGAGCCCACCTGGATACTGAACTGCCCTGGGCTACATCTGTGCAGGGGTTCTAGGTTATCTCCATGCATAGGCCTTGGTTGGAATATCAGTCTCAGGAAAGACCCCTGTGCTCAGATTTTTTGGTTCTGTTGTTCTCCTTGTGGAGCTCCTGTCCTCTCCAGATCTTACTATTTTAAATCCCTTTGGCCTCAATTTCCTTTGAACACTGTATTCCCATGAATTTGCTTCTCTTTATCATTTTTTTTTTGTGTGTGTGGTGCATAAATACAAAATGTACTCGTTTTATGTGCCTGTGTGTTTTGTTTCCTGCTTTACCTCTGACTACATGCCTTAAGTTCCACATTTTAGAGGACAGATTCTTCCCTGTAATTTGGTACATATAAACAGGAATGCTCATAAAATTCACAACATTGAGTAGTAAAGCCATTATGGGACAGAGAGTTTAATCTGCATATAACCTGTGGTTTTGCTCCTGTCTTTAAATCTCTTGGGTAATAATGCCCATGTAAATACTGTTTTACTGTATTGGGTAGGGAGTGATAAGAAAAAAAGTCTTTGTAGAAGCCATTTGCTTTTCAAATGGTTTGTATTCTCAGCTGCCTCACTGAATTCAGAACCTGAGGACATGGAGGAACTTAAAAGCAGAATTCTGGTGTAAATCATGTAATTTGAAACAGATTCCTTTATCTTGTTCCAAGCCCAACTTTTTAAAATAAGTATAATGACTCTTACAGCTTTAAATTATTTTAACTGTAATCTTTTTTTTCCAGTTGACGTGGGAGACTTCATTGTAGAGTTGGTTGTTGAATTTTATTTCACTGTCCTGTAGGCTAACAGGACTATTCCCCCTTTCCCAACATTTTTGTGCAGTCCATAGATACCTGAGCGGAAGTTTACAGTTTGTGTTTTGATCGTCAGGGGGATCCACCTTTTGTGGCATTGCATCGCTGTGCCTGATGGGTAAACTGGAAGAAGTTTTTTCAGAAAAGGAACTGAACAGGATAAAGAGGTGGTGTATAATGAGGCAGCAGAATGGGTACCATGGAAGACCTAACAAGCCTGTTGACACCTGTTACTCCTTCTGGGTGGGAGCAACTTTAAAGGTAAGAGAAGCCATGGAAATAAGACACCCAAGCCACTTGATAGTTATACCTGCTTGAAACTTAGGCAGGATTTGTTACATACTCATAAGACCCTGTTAATAAAGCTAAGTAGACCTTGCAGACCAGGGATTGATCAGGAAGTCATACCCGGAAACAGGAAGTTAATTTAAAAAGATAATGGTGCACATTCACTGGAAATCCATTTAAAATGTTTCTTTTTATTGTTTGTTTTGCCTAAAACTTCCAAAGTTCATTAATTGGATTTGCTACCTAAAGTCACTGAGCTGTTTGTTATCTATAACATTTGCACCTTGAAATGCCTTCACCCTTAAGAACCACACTTTGTGCAGATGTTCTAAATATAACAAGTTTATGTTCATCTTGTGTTAGTTAGAGTTTCATTACTGTGAAGAGATGCCATGACCAAGGCAGCTCTTATAAAGGAAAACAATTACTTGGAGCTGGCTTACAGTTTCAGAGGTGTATACTCCATTATCAGCATGGTGGGAAGCATGGCAGTGTCCAGGCAGACATGGTGCTGGGGAAGGAGTTCTTAATCCACAGGCAGCAGGAGAACCTCAGAGGCCGCTCCCACAAGGACACACTTCCTCCGGGAAGGCCACATCTCCTCATAGTGCCACTCCCTGAGTCAACCACATGGGTCTATGAGGCCCTTATCTACTCAAATCACCACATTCTTGGTTTTTTCCCCCTCGTAAAAGCCATGCATGTGGTCAAAACAAATCTTAAAATAGACTCATTTAAAATGAAGGCAGTAGCCTATCTGTTTACTTCTAATGCCATTTTTAAAATATGTTTGTACCTTTTTAATCATGAAAATTTCAGACATACTTAAAATAGAGAGGGTAGTGTAACAGATGCCCATGCGTCGGTAGTGGTCATCCCAAAGCAACTGTACTTCATCCGTTTTATGGACATTCCTCCCAGTCACTGTGTTGGCCGCAAGACAACCTTTGCTTTGTTTTTTTGGAAATTCTCCAGTATGTTTTCTGAATGAAAATAATTTAAGAAAACAGCTCTCTTCCTATTAATGTCACATCTAAATATGAGCTGCAATTGCTTTCTACATTAAGTATCACCTAGTGATGATAGTGTTTCTTGTTGCATTATACCCAGAAGCTCCTAATACCAGACCATCTCTCCTTTTGGTCAGAAGGCTCTGAATTGTCAAGCTGGTGGTTCTGTTATAAAGTTCTTACTAGCATTGTGATGAACTATAGCATAGTATGGTTAGCTATTTGTATATAATTCAGTAATAATAATGATATCCAAAATAATATATCACCACCACTGCCATTATGTATATGACCTCTCATCCTGTCAGCAGTAATGTCTCGCTGTCTCTGTGTCTCCATCATGTTATTAAAATACCTGACAAAGCAACTGAAGGAAGGAAAGGCTTGTTTCAGCATAGAGTTCTGGGGTTGCATTCCACTGTGGCAGGGAAGGTGTGGCGGCAGGGTCAGGGAGTGGCCGATCACATGTGTCCACAAGAAGGAGAGAGCAGGAACTGCTGGGTTCACTTAGCGTTCTCCTGTTTGTGCAGTTCAAGATCTTAGCCTGGGGTAGTAGTGCTGCCCACTTTCAGGGTGGGTCTACCTACCTCTGTTATCCTAATCTAGTTTTCACAGACATGTCCAGAGATTTGTTGAAAGTTGACTCTTGCTCCTGTTGTTGACATTGTAAACCATCACATTCATATATGTGCATTTGTACAATACTGTTTTTCTGTGTCTTCCTTATTCCCTTAGCATAATGTTAGGAACCATGTGTAAGTTTTCCTTTCTGTGGCTGAGTAGTGTTTCTCTCTCTCTCACTTTCTGTGTGTTTGTGTGAATTTTAGTAGGTATCTACTGAATGTGTCCTTGGGTAGAAGTTATATCTTTATAATATTAAACCTTCCTGCTAATGAACTGCAAAGCAAATAAAAATGATACTGTAGTTGGCTAATTTAAGTGCTCAAGTCTCCAGAGGTTTGCTCTGAGAGTAGAAGCTAGAAAAAGGCCTATTTGAATGATCAGTAGCTGAAATGTGAGCCACAGGCCAATAAGAAGTTTTGTGCCTGTTAATTTTTGTCATTTTGTTTTTAGCTTCTGAAAATTTTCCAGTATACTAACTTTGAGAAGAATAGGAATTACATCTTATCAACACAAGATCGCCTTGTGGGAGGATTTGCCAAATGGCCAGACAGTCATCCAGGTAATTATGTTTGGCATGAGTCTAAAGCAGTATGTGTTTTATTTCTTGGTAGACCTTGTAAGTATATGTCTTTTTCAGAAATTGTGTATGATAGAAAATATTGTCACAGTTCTAATGTTATAGTAAATAATACGTTTTGTAAAATATTCTGTCTGAAGGCCTGTGAATTGGGTCAGTGGATAAATATACCTGCTGCCAAACCTGGTGACCAGGATTTAGTTTTCAGGACCCACATGGTAGAAAGGGGCAGCCAACCCCCACATGTTGTCCTTTGACCTCTGCATGTGCACCCATATACCTACGCAGACACACATATAAAAGAAAAACTATGAACATTATATTTCAGACAGATTGATGGTATGGGTAGTATAAAGGAAGGGTAAATTGTCAAGATATTTTAGTATAACGTGCAATCTCCCCATACTCCCAATACGTAGCAATGTTTCGTTTCGTGTGTGAAAGTATGCAGATGTTCTGAATGGGTTCAGGTCAAAACAAGGAGTTAATTGGCTCATCTGAAACATCAGGATTATTAGCTGTGACTTGACCTAACAGTGTTACAGTTTGCTTTTCTGTTGTTGTCATAAAACTTTGACCAAAGACCACTTGAAAAGGAAAGGGTTTATTTGGCTCATACAACTAGGCTTATACATCACTGAGAAAAGTCAGCTAAGGGACAGTTTCTTGCTGGCTTGCTCTCTGGCTTACACTGTCATGTTCGAGCCAGAGTTTTTACAGAGTCCAGGATCACCTGCATAGAACTGCTGCCAACCACAGTGGGTGGAGTCTTGATTTAGCAGAAATCAAGACAGTGCCCCACAAACATAACACAGGGGAATTTGAACTGGACGGTTCCTCAACTGAGGTTCCCACTTGAGAAGTGATTCTTGATTATTTCATGTTGATAAGACTAATCAGGACACTGAGTCCTGAGGAGAACAAGAGTGACTTCTAAGTTTAAAAAAAATTTTTTTTTTTCTCAAAACTAAATTCAAGAACACATTAAAAGCATTGCTAAAGGGCTTGGGTGTTGCTGTAGTAGAATGCTTATCTAGTATGTGTGAAGCCCTGGATTTGATCTAGCACAACGTAAACCAGATGTGATGCATGCTTGTAATCCCACTTCATAATAGTGAATGCAGGGGAATCAGAAATTCAGTGTCATCTTGGATATATATTGAGTTTTAGGCCAGCCTGTCACCCATGAGAACCTGTTTTAAACAACATCATTTACCATGAGCCAATAGACTTCATCATAGGAATACAACGATAGTTCAGCACACACATCAATAAATATATCACATCACATAAATAAGACTCAAAAGTAGCTGTCACATGATCATCTCTACATACAAAAAAAGACCTTGACACAGTTTTACTTTGCTTTGTGATAAAAGCCCTGAAGAAACTAGGAATAAAAGGAATGTAACTCAACATAAGGACGGTGCAGGGCACAGTACAAACAACAATGAAGAAGAACTCAAAATATTTCTACTAAAATCAGAAACTTTCTCCACTCTTAGTATATAATTCTTAAAGTCTTAGCTAGAGCAAGGAAATCATGCCAGCAATTGACAAATGGGATACCATGAAATTAAAACCTCTCTGGGTAACAAGAAACAATGTAGTGGAGAGAGCATACAGAATGGGAAACATACATCTGACAGAGGATTAATATCTAGTATACATAAAGAACCTAGAAACCTGAATACCAAAGTCCCAACCAACCCAGCCCATGAATAGACTAATGAAGTAAACAGATAGTTCTCAAAAAGTTGGAAATCAAATTGCCAATAAAAATGTAGAAAAAGAAAAAAAGATTCAGCATCAATAGTCATCTGGGACACGTAAAGCTACATTGAGATTCTTTCTCACCCTTGTCAGAATGGCTGCCGTTAAATAACCAGAATGTTAGGCAACAGAGTCCATAAACACTGCCGGTAAGAGCATAACTTATTCCAGCCACTATGGAGATCAGATTGTAGGTTCCTCAGAAGACTGAAAGTGGATTTCTCATATGACCCAGCTATACCATTTCTGGGTGTGTACCTAAAGGGGTATAAGGCAACATACTACAAAGAGCCTTGGGAAGCCATGTGCCCTCAATAGTCCAGGTATAGACCCAGCCTAGGTGTCCTACAGCAGATGAATGGGTAAGTGAAATGTGGTATACAGACCCAGTGGAGTTTATTCAATCATAAAGAATGAAATTATGTTCTTGGTGGGAAATGGATGCAATTAGAGATCTTCATAGTAAGCAGAATGCACCAGGCTCGGACAGGTACCTGTCCCCTGTTTTCTCTCATTTGGGATTATTGATTTTATGGAGACACAATCATTTTATGTGTCTATGACACTAAAGCAGAAGAGACTCAGATTGGAGAAAAATGAGGGTATACATGATACACTTCAGTGATAATGTCTTATGAAACTTATTACTATCTACAGTGAACATACTTAGTTAATAAAATTTCTCAAATTCTGAATATAGGTATTCTTTGCTACCTATACTTTCCTCCAAATTTTGGCAGTTTCACTTAGTTCTTTTCTTTTTTCTTTTCTGGCAAGGTCTTACTTTGTAGCCCCCAGATGGCCTGAAATTTACTGTGTAGATCAGGATGTCCTCAAATACACAGAGATCTACCTGTCTCTGCTTCCCAAGTGCTGGAATTAATGTCCACTACTCTGGTTTTAGTTTATTTCTTTAGGTGAGTACTTTAATTTCTGAGTGCTCATGACTTACCTAAAATGTAGGCACCAAATAGCTACAGACCATATGACTGATACCCCAAAATTAGCACCTTCTCTAGCATCCTTTTCCAGCCTTTTCTCACCTATTCTATTCCACTGACATGAGCCTATTTCCTTATCTGTAAGATCGTGGCTAACATAATAACTCTTATGTTTGATCAACATGTTATTAAAGTATCTATAGACATACACACCTAGTTCTCAGGCATGGCCATCGCAGCATTGTAACAGAATCATGCTCTTGGTTATCGTAACACTAGTGAGTGCTTTTCTGCTCATCTCTAGAGCTTCTGGGCTTGGAGAGTGTACTTGTATCAAAATATAAAGAAAGAGCCTCTTGAAATCTTTATTTTGTGCTTAAAGTAAAAGGAATAATTACACCTGCCCTTTTTTTTTTTTTTAATGAAAAACATACTCTCTTAGAGAAAATGTGTGATGCTTCAAAGGCATATACCAACATATGTTTTCACAAATCAATTTCCAAAGCTAAGTAATAGTTTTGAGATTTGGGGGATGTATAATACATAACTATATATGTTTGACATCTAAGAAATCTGGTGATTATTTTGCTCCTGGTTGCTCTGGTTTTTATTGTTATTGTTTTTGGTTTTATTAGTCTGTCAGTGTTTTTACAAATAACAGAAATAAACTTTTGGAAACCATCTCATCTTATTTGGAATACCAATGAGTTCCAGTACTGGAGAGTTTTATTTTTGTTGTTGTTGTTTGAGTGGCTTTAGGTTTTTGAGACAGGGTCTTATGATATGACTCAGGTTACTTTTGAACCCACTATATAGCCAGAGATGATTTTCAGTCCTTAATATTCCTGCTCTTGCCTTCCAAGTGCTGGCTTCAAGTTGTGGTCCTCTACCAGGCCTCACGTTCCTCTTGTGTGTATAGAGGGAAATTCTTGAAGTGTTTTTTTTTTTTTTTTTTTCCTAGGGAGATCAGTTGGTAGGGTTTGTACCCACATGTGGGTGTGATGCTGATTTAGAGACACAGTGTCCTGGAGCTGCACACTATTGAACAGAAGGTCTGAGGGACAGGGCCTACTTAGCAAAAAGCCTTTAGGAAGACCTTGGAGAAACAGTTTTCCAGATGAGCATCTTTGACTCCAGGGCTTTTATTATTCTTGTGGAGGGTACTTTGTCTTATTAAAGGAAGTATATCACTGTCTACAGATGAGGATTTGGGGTTTTGGATTGCTTGGGGAGTTTTGTTTTGCTTTGTTTTAATGATTTGAGGTTTAAAATTAAGTACAGATTTCAGGCCTTTACAAAGCTTCTTTTACAAAACTGCATATGGAGAGATTTAGATTTTATACAAGATCCAATTTATACTATTCTCAATTTGTGTTATGCTCCTTGCTATTCACCCTTTTCTTTTAACCTTTATTATATGTATAAATATTTTGCCTGTGTTTATGTTTGTGCACTGTATGCATGCAGTGTGTGCAAATGCCACAAAAGTGTGTCAGATCCTCTGGAATTGGAGATGCAGATGGTCATGAGCTGTGGGTGCTACGACCCTGGGACCACCCAGTGCTCTAACTGCCTAGCTAGCTCTTCAGTCCCTTCTTCTAACTTTTTTTTTTCTTGAAAGTGTTGTTTTTCTTCTTTCTTTTTCTTTTTTTGTTCACCTTGTAATTTTAGAGTAAACTATAAGGAAGAGGGGAAAGATTATTTTTACTCTGAAAGTTAGAGGAGAGTGAACTGTTTAGCATGTGACTTAGATCTGCTGAGGAATTCTGAACTTTAATAGTTCTTAGCATCTTAACCTTAGAATGGTGGTCATTTCAAAAATAGAAACTCACTCTGGGCTGCTAGGAAACTTTTTTGTAGTGTTCCCTTTACTGCAGAGCTCTGAGCGCTTCAGAAGTCTATATAAGGTTCTCCGCAGGCAGAGGCCGTGTGTTTTCATGACTCCCCAGTAGAGGGTGAGGCTCTCTGTAAAGGGGAGACCAGTGAGGCGAGAGAGAAGGGGTCATTACTCCACCACATAGAAAGTGAGCCTGTCACTGTCAGTCAGAAGTGGCACAGAGTCAGGTGGCCTCCATTCCTTCCCCTTCACAGTGCTGGTGGATGCTTACGAGCTGTGGAGACAAAGCTCGGTGGGAGGGCAGGTGCTGCTGCAGGTTTTAGAGGCCTGCTTTGTTTTCAGTTTTAGAAAACTTTCTGGGATTCTGGTAAAGGACATGCTGAGCATCTGGAAGGCCCTGGGTGCAGTTAGCACCATGAAAACTGAAAATGATAGAAAAAGTTTTATATAATATAAATTCTTTTTTACATATTGTAGTCCACAGAAGGCATTGGTGTTTTGATCCTTGGAGAACATTGGCAAGGAAATGATGTGTTGTATTCCTGTAATAGTAATCTCAGTAGTAAAATACACGATTTTGATTGACTTTTAAAAATACTGTTTGAAATTGAGATTAATTCTTTCACAAGCTAGCATGTCTCTAATGGTTTAATGTAGTGATTGGCTGTAGATCCTTTGCAGTATGTACAAGTGAGAATGCTGACCGTGGCTTTATTTCAGATGCTTTGCATGCATACTTCGGGATCTGCGGCCTGTCACTAATGGAAGAGAGTGGAATTTGTAAAGTTCACCCTGCTCTGAACGTCAGCACACGAACTTCTGAGCGCCTTCGAGATCTGCATCAGAGCTGGAAGACCAAGGACTCACAGTGCTCAGACAGTGTCCATATTTCCACTTGACTGACCCTGGGTAATGGGTTTGTAGCATAAGTGTAGCTCAAGGTTAAAAGCCATGTGTAACCAAGTGTGCTCTTCTTTAAGGGGTAGTTTTAAAAGTCAAAGCTTGTACTGCTCGCTTCAGGATGTGCTCCTGAGCCAGTAACCACTGTACTGGATTTCAAGAAAATCCTTGTTCAAGTTTGGACCTCAGCAGGACTCTGCTGTGGTGTTTAATGTTTATGCTGTGTTTCTGAGATGTTTCATGGGGCAGATTGACTATATGTATGCAGGTTATCGTCTTAAAACCCTTTATACAAGTTCTGGCTTACAAAATGGATAGAAATCTTCAAAACAAGTTTACACTTCAAATGGCATTGATAATCTTCAATTGAGCATTTAGTGATCACTTAAAAATCTGTTGCTGATGGTAAGAAATTTGTTATTGAATTAAGTATCTGGGATTATTCTTTAAAAATTGATGGTCTTATAATTTTCTTAAAGAATAATATATTTTGCGTTATTCTTAAGGTGTGCCAACTAGACTTGGAACCTATACAGATAAAATTAAAAGTTCATAAATAGAACTATAAAAAGAAAATAAATAGGCTTAACTAATAGTATAGTTTTCTAAAGGGACAGCATTACATAATTGATAGAGAAGTAATTGGCCTATATAATTATGAATGAGAAGGTTCTGTGTTATGTATCTTTATTAGAGGTTCCATGGGTTCCTGTTGTGCTTTGTTTTAATCCCAAATCATTGGCTACCATTTGTCGGGGGTGAGGGAGGAAACAATCTTTGCCATCTAGAAAAAAAGACATTCAGTGTTTATTCTTCTGAGAAACATGACACTGTAAATACTTGTGTGGTTATAACTGAGTTCTTTTTAGTTGCATAGCTGTTTTCTTTTTTCTTGTTCAGTGTTTTGTATCTACCATAGTTAGCTGCTTTATCTCCCATCTACAAGGTTGAGCATCCTTAATCCAAAATCCAATATCTGGGCCAGGCATAGTGGTACACGCCATTAATCCCAACACCTGTATGCAGGTGTATCTCTGTGAGTTCAAGGCCAGCCTGATCTACAGAGTGAGTTCCAGGCCAATTGGAGCTGTATAATGCATTAGACTCTGTCTCAAAAACAAAACAAAAACAGCAACAACAAAAACAATAAAATCCATTATATGAAATGCTTCAGAATCTAAATTTTTTGACTGACAGCATGACACAATTGGAAAACGTCACCCTTTACTTTAATGTGACTGGTTACAGGTAGATTTCAGGGACACTGTAAATGCTGTATAAAACTACTTGAAACTACTGAATAAAGTGTATGAAATAAGTGCATTCCATGTTTAGACTCAGGTCCCATCCACAAGGTAAAGTTATGTGCAAATATTCCAAAATTTGAAAACAGAATCTAAAATCTGAAACATTACTTTTGGTTTCAGGCATTTTGGATAGTGATACTCAACCTGTAAATAATTTTCTAATGTTTTTAAGTTTGGTAAATCTTTAAATATAAACAGAACCACTGAAGTATACATAGTCATTTATATTTTTATATTTTTGGCTAAGTGGGAAGGGAATACATTCATTTAGAGGGAAATACATAAACTAGGGTTTCACTTACTCATTGTCTTGTTTTCTTGTCTTCTATGAACTAACAACCAATGGATGGTGTAAAAATTCCTTCTTAGCAATCAACTTGTCAATAAATCACGTCCATGATTTGGTGACAAGAAGGAAATTTCCTCAGAAGAGGAAATGGGTATGTTGGTTTTGGTAGTAATAAACATATTATTAATCTATAGACATCATTGTAAAAGCTAAATTATTAATGTCACTGGATAGATAATAGCATTTTCATTTATTTCCTACATAAAAATACTTCTAAAGGGAAACCTGGCATATGATTAAAAATAATACATCTCTTATTGACATGCTCAGTTTTAGACTTGAGTTTACAGTGCCAGGAGTCTGACTCCTTGCCTGGTGTGCACAAGACCCTTGGTTCCCTGGCTTTGATCCCTGGCCACCAAACTAATAAGCCAACCAAATCTTATTTAGAAATAAGTCTTCCAGTAGTGGAGAGAAAAGCTTTACCAATACATATTATCATCTCATGAGCTTCTCCAGTTTCCTCTATTTAAACCCAAGCAAAAGACAGCATTCCTGTCTCAAACTGAGTTGTCTCTTAGACATTAAGAACTGAAGTAGCATGTATGAATGCTGTAGGCATATATCAAAAGCTGGTGCTATTCCTGAGTTTTATCAGTTGTTAAAAGGTAAGAAAGTTGGCTATTGCCGGGCAGTGGTTACACTTCCCTTTAATCCAGCACTTGGAGGCAGAGGCAGGTGGTCCTCTGAATTCGAGGCCAGCCTGGTCTACAGAGCAAGTTCCAGGACCACCAGGGCTACACAAAGAAACCCTGTCTCAAAAAACCAAAAATAAAAAAGTTATGAATAAATAGATTTATAATATAAAAGTAATTTATATTTTCACATTCCTTGAATAATTTGCTAACAAAGGAATATTAATGGAAGAATGATTCTAATATATCTAAGAGGTAAGGTTCCATGTGATACTTTATGGACCAGTAAATGTTCATGTTTCATAGAAACCAACCAAAAATACTGAGTTGTTATGAGAATGGAAAAACTATTTCTAGAGTTTCTTAAATAGTTAAATCTATCAGAAAATTTTATTAATAAATTATAAGCAACATATGTGATCTGTTTTCTAACAGTAGTGACATAGTAAGAGGAAAAACACAAAGTTCAGATGTACGACATCACTCCCTCCTCCCCAACCTCTCTTTTCCTGTTATACTTTTAAAGAGTAGTAGCAAAAACCATTTATTTATTACCTACATTTTTTTAGGTTTGACCTATAATATTTGTTTTTATTAGGTTTTTAAATACATAGTTAAAGGTAATTAAGTTCAAATATAAATTTTGCTGGTCATAATTTAAGAAGTGTTAGACCTGATAATATTTGTTACAGTGGTAAGGAGGTTGTCTGAAGCTAGATTATTTGAGGCTTATTTGCCCATTGAGCAGCATGATCTTGGACCCAATTCTGCCACTGGTAAAATGAAGTAAACAGCAGAATTTCATTCACTGAGCTAAGTTGAAATTGAATGAGGTAGTATGTATAGCATTTTGTATAAAGCAGATTTCTAAATACAGTTTCATATGATCACCAAAGTGTTTTTAAAGTGTCTTATACAATAGAAATCTTAACAGAGTTTAAACTGAAGGAACAGGCTGCCAGTGATGTAGTTTTTAACCCCATAAGTAACAGAAAGAATACCAACTATAACCATGGTTATTGTAGAACTAGGTGACAGGTGGTACCCTCGAGAGCCTCAGAATACAAGTGAAAAGAAATGTGACCCGCATAGTTTCACCTTCTGTGTAGAGGATGTAGGAGGAAAGCAACCGTGTTCTGAGGCCCTGCAAATTCGAGATCTGTGGCATTGCCGTGTTCTCACTACAAAGGGCAGTGGGCCAGTGAGAAAATAAAAGCTGAGACTCGGAAGAGCTCCACAGAAAGAATCCTCTTAGTAAGCTGGTGCATGTTGAGACAGCAAAGGTTCTGTTGACCTGAGTAGACAGAACAGCCTGAGCTGATACCATATACCTTTTAAAATTAATGAGGTAAAGCACCCCACTGAGAAGAAACTGCTGGAATTAGAAGCCACATTGGATAGGACAGGCATGAGACATAAAGAAGATGCAGCTATCATTTTAGCTTTTTATGGTATCCAACCATGCTTGGGGAGAATGTCCTGCTTCAATGGCTCTAAAGGCCTGAATGATCATGGCTGCATCACACTGTTGTGAGACTCTAATCTTGCATATATACCACAGGCAAACCAAGGAGACCAACACCAGAAGGCCTGCTAACACTCCCATGCCCGCCCATTCCTTCAGATGATTCATGGCTGCAGCAATCCATGTTGATAATCCTGTGGCTAGTCCTGCGTCCACTCCGGTAGAATTTACTGTGACAATGGCCACTCTCAGCTGCTCCATCGTAGTATCGAATTCTCCAGTCCAATTACCTAAAATATAGCTCGACAATTGTTTAGACAGATTTGCAGCGCAGGAAAAATTCTCATGTTGTATGCTAGTGACACAAAGTCCAGCATACTTTCATTGACAGCCAGGTTGAGCGATTTGCCATAGGGTATCAATTTGCTCCTGCAAGAGGTCAATCCTCTGATTGAACCCCATCAAGCTTCCTTTTAGTTGAGCATTAATTCCTTTATGTACAACTAAGGCATGAGCTACATTGGCTAAATGATTATTCAGGGTTTGAGCAGTCTGCCCAGTATGACTCATGGCTAATGCCCTGGTGGTAGCTCCAACAGCCGTCAATGAGATGGTAGTAACAATGGCGGCTGTAGTTCCAAGATCCCTTTTCTGTCTGAAGAGAGTCATAGCGTGAGGGGCATCAATGGGCATAGGCACCCAGTGAGGCATGCGAGTAACCAGGGCATACCTAACTTTACTAGCATTCCAGCATTGGGCAAAAAAGCAAGTATCATCACCACAATTACTTGGCTCTATCTGGCTAATAATGAATAAAAATGGGGGATATAGACAAACAGGTGTAGGCTTATCATTCACCCCAAGCATGGTTGGATACCATAAAAAGCTAAAATGTTATGCTCAGGATGCGAGGCTAAGCACTGCACTCAGGGTCAGCCACTTTGGACCCAGAGAAGAGCATGTCTGATTGCATGCGGGTTGATGCCCCAGGTCCCGCCTCTGAGAAAAAGGTATCGGACGGTCTGATGCTCTTTGGGTGGATGACACCTAAATGAACATCTGTACAAAGTCCCAATTTATTTCTAATATCAGAGATCAGACCTCTACTCTTGACTGATGCGTCTAAAACAAAAAGGGGGAACTGTAGAGAGCTGCGGAATGCTATGCCTTAAAGATGGAGCTGGTTTCCGCCTTCCACCTTCCCGATGGTGAGTGCTCTCTGTCACGAACAACTCCATATTTGGCTAAGGCCGAGGATCTGGCTTGCTTCCATATATGTGGACCTATCTGCATTGCCCCCGTGGCACGCCTGGGTTGGCTACCCAGAGGCTATTTAAGCTGTGGGCTGGCTTTCCCCGGGGTCCGAGGATTGTTCAATGTTCCTGAATAAACTGCATTGAAAAAAAAAATAAAAAAAAAAAAAAGAAGATGCAGCTAAAGTAAATGTTGGGAGGAGAGGCCTATAAATATAGATGTATACATACGGGCATGCATAATCATTTAAATCATAGAAATGGAAGGGCGCTGGGAAGATAGAGCCATTTCCTTGAGCAACCCTTTCTTCTAAGATGGACTTAAATTAAAAAAAGCAGGAGAGCAGGTGTGCAGTCGGTTCCCAAAGATAAAATAAGCAGAGCAGCTCATCACAGAGAGAGCAAAGGAGGGGCATGACTGCAAGGCCCTGAGACCTACCTAACACGTGAAAAGGCAGTAACGGCCGAGTGTTGTGTCTGGCAATGCCCATGGTCTCAGAAGCAGAGCAAGGAGCAAAACGAAACAAAGTAAAGGAAAGAGGCAGGAACGATAAAAGCAAAAGGCAATTAGTCTAAAGCCAAGAACTTCAAAAGCTCCTTCTTGGCATGGTAAGGATGCTCAGGGAAATAACCCATCGGCTAATCTCCTTAAGAGACGGGAGAAACAGTGGGAAAACTTAAATGACAAGGGGAAAGGGCCATTCAATACAGCTGTTTTCCAGATGGCTTAGGAATCGCAGACAAATTCAAAGGTGAAGGTTTTAGAGAAGATAAAACACAAGTTGATAAAATTTAATACAGAGAATACAACTGCCATAGGGAAATGCAAATAAAAGTCCATTGTACAAGCTTGGAAGATTGAAGAATCTCAGTGTTTCTTTGATAATTCCAGAGGCTAGAAAAAGGATCTTGAATTTTTAATTGCTGCATACAAGAAAAAAATTTTCCATATTTACTTTATAAAGTCGGTATAACAGCATTGATTCAAAAATACAACAAATGTTGTGCCAAAAATGGAAATTCTAGGTAAGTCAGGCTTCCTAACATCTTCAGAGCTGGGGCGATAGCTTTCAGTAGCGTTCGCCACTCAATCATTAAGACCTGAGTTTGAGCCCCAGCACTCATGTAAAACACTGGTCTTGATGTTGAGCACTTGTGCCCAGTGCTGACAGGCAGATCACTGGAGCTTGTTAGCTAGCCAGCCCCGCCTAATTGATGAACCTCAAATTCCCCTGACGACCCCCGTCTAGAAAATAAGGTGCAGCAGTTGGGCCGTTTTGGTTGGTAGAGGCTTTACAAACCTGGCGATCTGAAGTAGTGAACTCATGTAAAGGTGGAGGGAGAAAACCAACTCCTCAGAGTTGTCCTATGGCCTCCATATGCATGGCCATGACACGTGTAGCCATACACACAAATAATAATAAATTTTAACCCAGCGTGAAAAGCTGAAGAACAACTCAAGTTGACCTCAGGACTCCACACTCCTCCGTATACAGACATCCATATCAAATTATTCAGTGATTTGTTAGGCTCACAACCCAGTAGCGCTTGAGAGAGGGAATAAAGTCACGGCTCATGGGAGTTTTTATTAGGAATGTAAGGATAGTTCAATTTTATACACTCTTACTATGGTGTTAAAAGACATCTGATTTGATAAAATCAAGTGCTCATATCAGAAACTGAAATACAATTCACTGGCATAGCGTCTCTGCCTTAGAGGCAAGCTTTTCACCATTGAGACCAAAAAGCCTTTCCGACAAAGCCAGAGTATGGCTGTCCTTACTGTCTCCTGTACTACGTAACACCATGCTAGAACTTTTCATCAAGGAAGTTAGAGCAAAAGCATGAACCAGGAAGAGTTAGACTTAGAGCATCTACTTGAAAAACCAAAACCATAAGAGAAGCTGAGTTAGCTGCAGTAATTAATGTGAAGGCAGCAGGAGGCTTCAGCAGACCTATGGGAAAGGACTGTGTTTCCACAGTTTCAGATCGGGCCAAGTGTTGTGAGAAACCTTCCTCTTCAGCCCCTTCGTCCCTCCCCAAAAGTAAGTGCTGTCAGGACTGGCTCCATCACCAGCCACGTCCATCTGTTTGTGAGCTTTATATAAGTAAAACCATGTAGTACACATTGTTTTTTACTTGGCTTCTTTGCCCTAGAAGAGAATACAAGGGCTCTCTGGTGCTGGTAATGTTTGTTCCTGACCTAGGTGCTGGTTACATAGGTGCGTTCATTTTATGAGTATTTACCAAGCTGTTTAATCAATCATGCTTTGCGCACTGTTCTATATGTGTAAATACGATTCAATAAAAATGTTTAGAAAAAAAAAGACTTCATCTATATATATCTACATAAACCTAAAATAGTTTAGAAGACATACCTCAAGACCTCTCTTTGTGATTGCTGAAACAGAAAGACTCATGTATGAGCTCAAGAAGGCATGTGTAAAACTAACCTACATGAAAAAATCCTGTTTTGGGGAAAAAAAAAATCCTGTCTTGGAAGACAAAATAGACTCGAACAAGGATGCGCCTTGATAATAGGAAGACAGCAACAAAACAGGTTTCTTCTTGGGTTAGTTTTTGAATTTAATACCACTGCAATAAAAAACTATGCTTGTTCTTATTTGAGAGAACATATTAGAATAGGCAGTAAAACTGGAAAAGTAAGAAGAAACCAGCTCCACCAGACACTGAGTGTGTTGGTAAAAGCTATCAGAATTAAATACATATACACCTTGCTCAGGCAGTTCAATATCCAGAGCTTTACATTAAGCACACAAATAGATGATGTGTCTCAATGACCTTCCATTGTATATGGCAGTCATAGGAGAAAAGACAATGTCACATTTACACAGTGTGATACTATAAAAGTGTTAAAGACACAGTGGTGTTTGTAATATATTGCTAAATGAACCAAAAGTCTGGTACTGAAAAATAGTCCAGACAAACAAGGGACATGAAATATCAGAAGTAGTCCCAGCAACACGTTAAAATACAATAAAGACAACATCTGAATTCAGTGAGAAAAACTTAAAGTATTTTGAGATGTCCTCGGAGTAACTATTCACATATTTCCAAATACTTGAAGAATGTATAGCTTCATCCATCTCAAACCTTTGCATGTTTCACTATACATCGAGATACTGTATATTCATTCTGTAACTTTTTTGTCATTCAGTGATATAAATGTCTTTAATATGTGTATTTTAACGGCTGAGTATTGCCCAGTTACTATTGGTGTCTTGTTTTTCACAGTTACAGATATGTTACTGTAAGATTCTTGAAAATATATCTGTTTGTTTCTTTAAGGTAAGTTTATGGATATGGAATTGTTGGGACAGACTTTTGCACATTTCAAATTCTGGCAGCTCTTGGCAAATTGCTTCCTAAGAAAGCCATGCTTGCATAGATTCTGCCTTCACGCCGAGACTACATACCATCAGAAAATGGTCCGCTACAGAGTCACTGCCCTGTGGCACTGGGAAGGATTGCTGCTGCCTTGGTTCCTCCTCTTGCAATTTAATCTATGCTCCAGATTCGCAGTGACTGATAGTAGGTCTGAATTCTCAGTAGTGGTGCCAGCACCAGAACACATGCTGTCCACGTTTGCTCTTTGGGTCCACAGTGTGTCTTTGGCTGGGATGTTTATCCCCCCATTCTCTGGCCTCCTTCCACGTTTCTCCTAGTGTTCTCCCATTTGCTTAAGCCCTAATTGAATTAAGGACTGTTGCTACAAGTTCGTGGGATTGTCTAAGGTAACTGAAGATCATATTCTGCACATATGTGGTGTCTTCATTTCAGAAGGTGGTTCTATATGGCGCTATAGGACTATATAATACAAAACACAGTTTTTAAAAAGTGTACATGAAGGCTTAGGCTGTAAGCAAGCAGTAGAGCAAGTGCTCAGCATGCACTGGTCTCTGGGTTTCATCCCTAGCATCCTCATCAAACATAAACAGTATGTGGAGACCTGAAAGGCATGTAAAACTGAAATGAAAGTGAACATTTTTATTGATGGCTAAGACTCATAACCAGCCTTTCCCCTCATTTCATCAAATTCCCCTGAATTTGATAGACTCCATGCATTCTCTGTGAATGAAGAGAATGATGACTGAGACGATCAGCTTCATGAGTGCACTTGAGTAGTTTCCTAGAATGCTAATAGAAGTTCATCTTTCATTTAAAGCTCAGCAGTTGAGTACCATAGTAGACCATCCACAAAGAATATTTTATGGCACTTTTTTTTTTTAACAGAACACGCTATGAAGTTCTGCAGTGGTTAGACTACAGAAATACTCATGCAGTCCTTCATACAATATCTTGTCTAAGTACTCATTTTATGGATTCTCTCTTTCCCTCCTGTATTTCTGGCTGCCCTCAAATTCTGTGTAGTTGAAAATGACCTTGAACTTCTCATCTTCCTGCCTCTGTTTCTGCACTTCTGGGATTACAAACCTGCACCACCATGGACATCAGTGTAGAGATTGACTTTAGGGCCTCATACATGCTAGATGAACATCCTGCTAAGAGATACTTAGGTTGTTTCTAAATTAAGAGTGTTGCTGTAAACATCGATTGATTTCTGCAGAAGTCACACAGAATAAATTTCTGGGCTAAAGGACGTGTGTTTAAAACCATATTGGTACTTACTGCTAAACTGTCCTATACAAACTGAATATTATTTTACCAACCAGATGTTGTGCTTGCCCATAGCCTCCGCTGTGCTGGAGACTGAGGGGAAACACAGTTGTCCCTTGTTGACAAATATGCAGAAACAATGCGTATGTAATATTGAGTGTTGTAGATAATTTAAAAGTAAAGGCTATTAATGTTTATTATTAGCGCAGTAATCATTTTGGCAGTATTATCTAACCGACTATGAATTCAATAAAGACACAGACACCTGATAGATTTTAGAATAGCCTTATCTTACCTAGGGTAGGACAAATATTAACCCTCTAAACTACCTTTACCTCTCAAGCCCCTACCCTACATCATCTGCTCTAATAATTTCTATCTGGGCCACTTCACATCCATAATCTCAAATTACTTGTTCCTCATCTGGGCTGCTTTCGTCCATCCACACTGTTCCAGCTGCGGGCTCCTCTCCACACTAACCTATTGTCATTTTCTGCTTCCTTCCTCTTCCTGTACCTGTCTCCTCCTTTCCAAGCTCCTCTCCTCCAAGTGCACTTGCCTTGGCCACACCTCCCTCACTTCTGCCCTGCCCAGGTGTGTAGGCATAGTTTATTAACCAATAAACTTTAAGTTAGTTGGAGCATGGTTTACACAACAAGGACAGGGATATATGAGAATGTGCTCATGGAAGCCAGCAAGCAGACCAGCAAGCTAACAAATACAAAGCACCAGACCATGCTGTTACAATTGAGTGCTGAGTTTATAAACCTGTGAGAGCAGAAAATTCTCTCCTTTAAGAGGACCTAGGACACCAGTTTCCAAAGTGGTTTCCAGATAGAAGCGTCAGCATCACCTGGAACAACAATAACTACTACTGCTCATTCTTAATAAATAAACAAAGACTTTATTAAGTTAGCTTAATTTTAAAATAGCAACAATAGTTATCTCACACCTGAGACCCCATAGTTGCTCAGCTCAAGGGGCTGGTGTCTCAATCCTCCCAACTGGCTCTCCAGAAACCTAAGTCAGCTACTGAAGCCTAGAAACACTAGTTCTGACAACAGCAGCAACAACAAGATGAAGGGGTCAAAAGGGAAGAGAAAGTGAGTAAATGCTGAATCAGCCAGGAATGCTGATATCCTGCTTCTAGTGAATTGGAGACTGAACAGGGTGCCAGATGTCTGTTTTCACAAGGCTCTTGAGAGGTTCTGATGCACATTTAAATTCAAGATTTAGAAAAATGAGCTTGAGTAAGCTAAGGAATAACTATTTGTAAGTTTTATATTTGAAAAATGGGGCTTGACACCAGTGCAGTGGTTAACACCTATAATCCCAGCACTCGGGAGGCAGAGGCAGGTGGATCTCTATGAGTTGGAGGCCAGCTTGGTCTACAAAATGAGTCCAGGACAGCTAAGACTACACAAAGAAACCCTGTCTAAAAAAAAAGAAAAGAAAATATAGGTTGTACTCAACAGTAAACTCAAGGTAATTCAGTATTGTTTTTGTTTTTTACTTCCATCCCCCAAAGGTGAGTATGTGGTGCTAGGATAGAAAATGTAGTGAATACTGAAATATGTAAATAAATGAGGTATTTATTTCTCCAGTATACCCTGTGTTCAGTTACTCATTTTTGAGGGAGGTTAGAGAGGGACCTTTAAAATTTGTGCACTAACAGTTTCAGCTAACAGTTTCAGCTAACACTCCTTGCTTATCCATCTCCTCTTCTCCTTGCAGTGTGATGTTTGACTCACGGGAGGGTAGGGGGCGCTCTGCTCTACACAGCTTGCTGCTGTGGCCTTCTTCCTGGACTGGTGCCTGCTGGAGTGCCTGCTGTTGTGGCTTTCTCCCTGTGCCTCCTGGACTGTCTGTCCTGGCCTAGCATGGCCTTTCAAGGGAGGTTTCTGGCGGCTTCTAATTTCGCAGTCCCAACACTCTGGCATCTTTGTTCCAAATTAGGCCCCTTTCTTTCCAAATGATGTCAGTGATTCCTCTATGCTGACCCTCACATGCACATTTATTGCTCTATCTCGTGCCAAAACTCCTAAATGTTCTATATGCTCAACTCCCTTTGTATATATCTAGCAACCTCTCAATTTTTAATGCCACTGAATATTGACAAGATAAGTCAAAAGTTACTTTACCTAGACCTTACGGTCTCTCAGCTATACCTCTAGATGCAGATCACAGGAACACTCTATATACCACATGTCTAAATATTGAAAACTTAATACAGCATCTCAACAAACCATGTTTCATTTTCCTTGATTGACAAACACCTTTTCATGATGGCAGAATTGAAAACATAAAGACTAACAAGTCATACTAAAGAGCACATACCCACATTCAGCTACATTTTCTACCCTAGGCTATCCTCTGGAAAAGATTTCCTCCTGACTTGGTGGCTTGCCAGCACGTAATCTCAGGGAGCGTTGGGGAGGGGTGGATGTTTAACATGTGCCTAGTCTCTTCATTGCTCACATATGTGAACCTGTAAATACATTCTGGCCCAATCATGCTATCTTTGCTATGTGCTGAGCCTCCTACACCCATCCTCTCACCTTCTAATTGTCTCTTAGAGCAAGGCTGGGAAGTCAGGTTTTGTTGTTTTTTTTTTTAAATATCTGTGTTGGGGTTCCCAATGCAGAACCAGCCCTCATCTTCCTTGTGAGTGTGCTGGCCCCTGGTGTAGTACTGGCCCCTTTGCCTAAGCTCCCTACCTCACACCCAGATCCACCAGACTGCTACACACCCTGGCCCCACATCCAAAAAGTTGCTGGGGAAGAAGCCCAGGAGTGGGCTTTGAAGTGGGTTGAGGCAGGAGATAACTGAACCTGATATCTGGTCATGTCTGGAAAGTGGCTGGATTCCTCATCTTGTAGGGAGACGAGCCAGAATGGCGTCCTCTGGGGGCAGCACCCCACTTTGGCAATCTAGAGGCAATACCAGCAGGCTGACAGCCTCATGCGGTTAGTCTTCCAAATGTCCATCTACGCTGACACTTCTGTTTGCCTTCTGTTTTCTGTTGAGCTTTCCCCCTCTCCTTGCTTTCCCAGGACCAGGACCAGCAGTTTTCCCTTACTTTCCTGCACCAGGAACATCCTTTCTTTCCTCCCCTGTGTTCTACACTACCATTTTTCCTGTTGAGTGAAAGGAAATTGGAAACTTCTCAAGTGACAAGTGATTCTTGTTTTGCTGCCAATTCAAAGCCTGCACAATTCCTCCCTTTATACTTGCTTTAATGTCCAAAACCACATTAGGTAAATTAAAGTCTTGGTGGACTAGAAAAGGCAAACGTGCGTTAATTTTTTTCAAATTTATTATACCTGCCAAATTAATACAATAGCTAAAATGAAAAGTGTAAACACTGTTGGCCTGTTGTCAGGGCACTAAAACAGGCACTGAAAAGGCTGGATGTGTGGAGATCGGACTTAGCAGTGGGCAAGAAGTTGGCAATTTTTTTGTATTCAAATATACAAAGTACTGGTCTTTGAAAGGCTTAGGTTCAGTAGCTACTCTTTTCTGTTTCTGTATTGTTTTTCTGACACAGGAGAGTAGGCAAAGATTACAAGTTCATCTTATGTATCCTTGCTACATACTATTCAAAATTTTCGGCATATAAAACAAAAAATAGAATCTGTTGAGTAAATGAATTAAGAAATGAAAATATTTGAGCACTGCAAAAATCTAAGCAGCATTAGAAATGTGTGAGGCAGAAATAAGCCTCCCTACGTCCCTACAGCTGCTAGAAGAGAGGCCAGGCTGCCAAATAGGACAGATGACCAGGCAGCAGACCTGCCTCTGGGTGTCATTTAGATGGAATAGAGCAATGTTTAAATATGGGACCTGTGGACCATGCCCCCAGAGAATCTGGCTTGAAACTAGAGAGAGGTGGGGTGTGTCCAAGCCCAGAAATCTCAATCAAAATTGACAGGAGGAAGAACCAATCCCTCCCTGTTCTGAGCCTGCATGGCCTGGTGCACATAGCTGGCATCTCGAATTCCTCTCCATGCAAACAGAGCATCGCCAGGATCCCAGTCCCAACCAATGATAAGCACCCACCCTCGAAAAGCTCTCCACTCCCCCAAGGTTCATATATCCCCTTATCTATTCAGAATAAACAGGCACAAGCTATTTCACTGACTATCGTGTCTGAGCTAAAAGACACTTGAAGAGCTGCTTCAGGGAGGGCTTTCTCTCTGGGCATTCACCTTTGGACCTGGCCCCTTGGACCCTCCCGCTGGCTAGGCTTTCTTTTTTCCTCTGGTGCCTGGACACTCGAAAGGGAGGAAGTGGACCGGGATACTATGCCCCTAAGAGTTGTAACACTGAAAACTTGGGGAAGGATTTCTCCCTCCTCTTCGGACTGGAGAGCTGTAACACTGAGAACCTAGGAGGACTTCTCCTCTCAGCATTACCCGCCAGACCAGGATCCTGCGGACCCCAGCCGGTTTGGACTCCGCTTCATCCTTTCCAGCCTGGTGTACATTGGTGCCGGGACACCAGGGAGGAAGTGGAATGAGGAACCACATTTAAACACATACCTGTTTTTTTCAGAAGTAGTTGATTTCCACCCAAATCAGCTGTGTCTGTTGTCAGCGGAATGCATCTTCAGAGTAAACAAGTAGCCTCGTTGATGAGTGAAGGTTCTTTTTCAGAAAGTCAGTTCATAAACAGAAGCAATGATGTGTTAGTAACTCAGAAGTGCTCATGTATTCCATGAAGCAATTATCAGTGGATGCTGAAACTTCTGGAAGAAGTGGTGATGGAGACGTTAAAAGCAGAAGGCACAGACTGCGACTGCCTGAGCCCTCTCTAGAAGATGCCAGGAGCCATCAGAAGAGGCATGCCTTCTGAAATCATGCAGTTTTTTACCACAAGAATTGTGACTAGACCCAGGTGCTGCTGGCTTCAACCAACAGGCCTAAGGAGTGAAATAAACTCATGTCTCACCAAGTTGCTTTCAGTCATGGTCTTTCACCGTGGCATAGCCACCCTAATTAAAAACAGGCAATAGCTTTAAGAGGCAGTTAAGTTTCTTCCAAAATCCATTTTCTTAAGTGGTTAGCCAGTACTAACAAGACTGATTTTAAATAAATGTCCTCCTCATGGCCTAGCCATGTGGGACCATGTCAACACTGGAGAAGAAAGACATTTTTGTTAGAAACACTTACAAAGAGGGGATGCATTAGGCCATTATTCCATTCAAAAAAATTGTAATGCGACATCCCATATGGATTAAAGCATATAAAGTAAGGATTTCTTCACACATAGCTGTTATGCCACTATTGCACAAGTCGACATACCTCAGCTGACAGGTTTTTATCATGGTTCATAAAATTCACAGCTGGGGAAGGATGCTTCTGCTTCAGCACCCTGCACAGCTCTTTCTAGCACTGTGAAAGCTAGCCAGCAGAGGAGCCTCCAGCCCAGTCCTGCCTTGATTTCACTGTGTTGTGCAACAGAGCTGTCAGGTGCTGGTGAGTAAACAGGAGCAATAGTAAGAGCCGGTTCGGGGGGCCTCCAGGGTATCAACAACTCAAAGCAGGTGTGTATCACCCTTGCCTCTGGGTTCATTTGTTTGTCTAATAACCCATGCTTCTAGGGAGAGATTTTTCCAGCCATTCAGGGTATCTCTCTGCATCAGGGTATCCTTTTTAATTTTTTAAATTTTTTCTTCACAATTTATTCATTATATATCCCAATTGAAGCCTCCTCCCTCAACTACCCCCATTCCCACCCTCTGCCCCTCTTCCTCTCATCCTTGTCCTCTACTCCACTGAAAAGGGGAGTTCTCCACTATTGGCATCTGCCCATAGCTTGTTAAGTCTCATCAGGACTGCTTGGATCCTCTTCCTCTGTGGCCTGGCAAGGCTGCGTCATCAGGGGCGAGTGTTCAGAGACCAGTCAACTGAGTCATGGTAGAGGAAGCCCCTGCTCCCCTCCCTCAGAGATCCACATGGAGACTGAGCTGCCAATTGACCACATCTGAGCAGGGAGTCTAGGTCCTCTCCATGCATGGTCCTTGTTTGGTGCATCAGTCTCTGCAGGATCCCCTGGGCTCAGATCTTTTAGTTTTGTTGGTCTCCTTGTGGGTCTCCTATCCCCTCCATGTCGCTCTAATCCCACCCCTCTCTTCCTAAGACTCCCTGCGCTCTAAGTTTGGCCCTGAATCTCAGCATCTGCTTCGATCCCCTGTTGGGTGGATCCTTTCAGAGGACCCTCTTTGGTAGACTCCCATCCTGTTCCTCTCTTTTACCACTTCTGGTGTCTATCCTATTTAACATTCTGAATGAGATTTAAGCATCCTCCCTAGGGTCCTTTTTAGTGTTTATCTTCTTTAGGTCTATAGATGTTTGTCCTATATTATATGGCTAATATCTGCTTAATAGTGGCATATACCCAAAAGATACCCCACCATTCAATAAGGACATTTGCTCAACTATGTTTTATAGCAGCTTTATTTATAATAGCCAGAACCAGGAAACAATCTAGATGTCCATCAATGGAGGAATGGATACAGAAATTGTGCTCATTTACACAATGGAATACTACTCAGCTATTAAAAACAAAGAGTCATGAAATTTGCAGGCAAATGGATGGAATTAGAAGAGGTCATCCCGAATGAGGTAACCCAGAAACAGAAAGACAGGCATGGTATACATTCACTAATAAGCAGAGTATCTTTTTAAAAAAATAAATTATATTTGTTTACAAAATAGTGAGCTTCCATGTGGCTTTTTCATGCCCCCTTCAATTTGGTTTAACCTGCCCAATGTCTTCCACTTCCCGTTTCCTCCCTCCTTAAAGCTTTCCACCTCTAGTATCTTCAATCTTTACTTCCCATGTTACCTACATTCTATCCCCATCCTGTGAGGTATCATCCTTAACTTAGCTCTTTATAGTTTTAGGGCCTCTACAGGGGCTGAGTTTGAATACACAAAACTAGAGATTTGAAGATCTCTGACAGATTACATTTGCGGTTCACAGCAGAGAATCTACACACGGTAATATATTCTCACTCAAAAGCCCATGAAGGTTGAGATCCTAGACCCTCTTTTGTTATTTAGCTAAATTGCAATGACATTGAACTGCTTTCTAAACATGTGTTTTAATCCATAGACAACCACTCTCAGACGTCATCAGAGAAGCCCCTCCTTCCAGTGAACTGCCATGAATGCAGAGACTTATGACTGTACAGTGTGTTTAGAATAATACAAGACATTTTCACTACCTACTACAAGGCTTAGGGAATGCTGCAGAAGTGGGTAAAAGGGAAGTACAATTCATGAGATAGGGAGAAGAGCTACAAAATGCCATCTTTTCAGCGATATATAACCACACAATCACAAACTCTCAACAACTATAGATCTTTACTGGGTCTGCAAGAGAATGGTCCTATCACCAGCCAGACATGGATGGAAGAAGGCTTAGGAGGTCTTATTCCTCATTGCTAAACTATTTCCTATGGATTGATCAAGGAGAAAAGGAGTCATTCCCTTTAATTGTGTTCCCATTAGTAACCCTACCAAGCTCCAAACCAATGATCACACAGGTAGCCCCGGTTAAACTAAATGGTCCACAAAACAAAACCTAAAGTTATAAATCTGGAAAAGACACAGATAAGGAGCAGGAGAGATACTAGGATTTAAAGGTAGATATAAGAGTTCAGTATAGCCAAAAAGTAAGGAATTCTAAGTGTCAGATGTAATAGACAGGTGAGTTTCTGTCTTTTCAGCACTGTTCTGTCTTTTCAAACATTTAGAAAGGTGCAAACATCGTAGAATGAAATACAGCTCTTATCCTAATTGCTACAGATCTCCCTTGCATACAGGCATGTACCAACATAACTTAGAGTCCCTGTTACTTGGAAAGCTCACTCCAGTTTATTAAAATGAGGTTTTATGTAAGTCAGGGGATTGCAAATTGGGTTCTAGCTTCTGAATGTTTAATACAGTATTTATGGGAGACAATAATGCTTCTTCCGTGGTTATAAATATATAATAGCATAATGGAAGCTCTCCATTAACTGTTACTGGTCTGTAGAGCTGGAATGCGCTTTCCCCCAGAGTTCTATGCTATAATTCGGGGTGAGGGATGTCTGAGAGATGGGCAATGAAAACAAATGTCTTTTCCTCTGGTTCTCTTTGTAATGTCACGTCTCATCAATTATTTCACTATTGTCTGAACAAAGGGAAGAAATTATCAACTGAAGGCTTTATATCAAAGGCTGACCTTAATTTAAACTTGCTATGTATCTGAGGATTATCTTGAATTTTTGATCCTCTTGCCTCCACCTCTCAAGTGATGGAATGAGAAGTCTGAGTTGCCACCACTCTCAGTTTGTGGGATGCTTGTGTTGCCGGGAGGTGAACCCAGCTGGAGCTTCATGCATGCCAGGCAAATAGACTTGTTTTTTGTTTTTTTAATTTCATGTGCATTGGTGTTTTGCCTATCTGTATGTCTGTATTAGGGTGTCAGATCCCCTAGAACTGGAGTCGCAGTCAGCTGCTACCTGCCATGTGGGTGCTGAGAATTGAATCTAGGTCCTCTGGAAGAGCAGCCAATGCTCTTAACCACTGAGATGTCTCTCCAGCCCTGCTGGACAAATATTCTATCAACTACCCTATGCCACTGCTCTGGGAAATATATATTTTTTAATATGATTGTCATAGTTACTGTTCTATTTCTGTGAAGAGATATCATACCATGATCAAGGCAACTTATAAAAGCCTGTAACTGGGGGCTTGCTTACAGTTTTAGAGTGTTAGTTCTTGTCAGTCATGGCAGGGAGCATGGCAGCAGTCAGGCAGGCATGGTGCCACACAGTAGCTGAGAGCTTACTGTCCTGATATGAGGGCAGCAGGCAGGGTGAGGGTGGGGAAGAGAGAGGAGAACAATACTGGCCCTGGCCTGGGCTTTTGAAACCTCAAAGCACATACCCAGTGACAGGCCTCGTCAACATGGTCACACCTAATTCCCACTTCCCCGGTTCTCTCTCTCTTAAAAATCACAAAAAAAATGAAAATCAAAACAGACAAAAGAAAAACCAAAACAAAACAGAAGCCCTACACCACACACACACAAACAAACAAAACTGTGGAGTTCATTTTGTGTTATCCAACTACTCGTGGGCATGTGACCTGTAATGGATATACCCAGTGATAATCCACTGGAGAACATTGATTTTCCCTTTGCCAGCTGATATCAATTGCAAATAGCTTCTTGGTTAGGAGTGAGATCCCATGTCTACTTCACCTCTCAGTGCTGGGATCCTGTCTGGCTTGATCCTGTGCATGGCTGTGTGTGCTGCCACAGTGTCTGTGAGTTCACCTGTGCATCAGCCCTCCTGTGTCTAATACATACTGTTTCCTTAGACTCATCCATCACCTCTTTCCACCTCCTGTTCCACATATGTCCTTGAACTCTGAGGGGAGGGGAGGAGAAGATGTTCCGTTTAGGACTGAGTGTTCCCAAGTCTCTGTCCCTCCACATACACACACTGTCCAGCTGTGGGTCTCTGTGCTGATTCCTGTCTGTTACAAGGAAAGGCATTTGTGATGAGGGTTGAGTGATGCTTTACTGTATAGGTATAGTAACATGTCATTTGGGGTCGTTTTATTGGTATGTTCCCTTAGCAGAATAATGGTAGTAATAGGGCCTAGAGTCCAGGGTGATGACCTATCTAGTCACAGGTTCTTGGTCACTTTAGAAGTGTCAAGTATGGGTTCCATTTCATAGAGTGGGCCTTAAGTCCAACATTTGAAAAAAGTGTTTGGTTAGTCCCATAATATTTGTGCCACTATTGGACCAGTATATATTGCTGGTAGGTCACTGTTGTAGATCACAGGGTTTGTATTGATATTGGTGACATTGATGATTACCTTTCTCCTCCAGTAATATGCAGAGTACCTTCCAACATCATGATCACTAGTCATTAGGAGTAAGGCGTCTAGTCAGGCACCAACTTAACTTCCCCCATGTTTGATGATATAAGTAAGTGTTGTTCTCAGTGACAGGGCCTTACCATCAGGTTGTGGAAAGCAACCAATAGCCTTAGCAATAGCCTGAGTTGTGTGTGGAGGATTCCATGGTATCCCTTTGGCCAAAAACTCTGGCTATTTTGAATAGAGCAACAATTAACATGATGAGCAAGTATCTCTGCAGTAGGATGTAGAGTCCTTTGGATAAATGCCTTGTGATGGTTAGTCTTGGTTGTCAACTTGACTACATCTGGAATGAACAACAACCCAGAAATGGTGGGTGTGCCTGTGAGAAAGTTTTTGATTGGTTTGAAGTGGTGAATCCACTTCTAATCTAGACATTTGAGATAGGCAGACATATCCCTTAGATCCAGATCTTAAGGTGGGAAGACATATGTCTTTAATACAGATCTTGAGGTAGGGAGATACACTTTTAATCTGGGTGACACCTTCTGCTGGATACCAAGATAAGGACATGGAAGGCTCTTTGTCTGCTTGCTCTTTCATTGCTAGCAAGTCCATTCCATCACTGGCATTAGAGTCGACCTGCATCAGCATCTACCGAAGACCAGCTGAGACATCCAGCCTCTTAGACAGAGCAACTTTCTGGATGCTTGGACTTTCTGTTCATAGCCAAGCCATTGTTGGATTAGCTGAATCACAGCCTGTAAGTCATTCTAATAAGTTCAGCACCCCCCCACACACACACAAATATACATGTAAGTTCTGGTTCTTAAGTTCTTAAGTTCTTTTCTCTACAGAAAAGTTCTTAAGTTCTGTTTCTCTACAGAAACCTAATACAATGCCCAAAAGTGCTATAGGTGGATCTTGAGGTGGATCAATTTCTAACTTCCTGAGGAACTGCTACACTGATATCTATAGTGGCTGTACCAGATTGCACTCTCTCCAGCCATGAACAAGTATTCCACTTTCCCCAAATTCTCACCAGCATGTGCTGCCATTTGTTTTATTGATCTTGGCTGTTCTGATTGGGGTAAGATGAAGTAGTTCTGATTTACATTTCCCTGATGTATGCCCAATTATTAACCACTCATCCTCCTCGATACAAAGAATGCTCCCTAACTCCTCTCTATCCACTTTAAAAATTGTGTTTTTAATATCTTATCCCCCACCCCTTTGGCTCACGAATTATTAATGTAGTTCTGCATACTACCTTTTAAATCTTCATCTGTTTGCTGGGGTCTGTTCACCATGTTGGAGAGTTTAGAAAAGAAAAAAGTATTAAACACCAATCTCACTGAGCTGGCAAGCTGGGTCAGCAGGTAAGAGCATCGGCCACTCTTTTGTAGGACCCAGATTCAACTCCCTGCACCCACATGGTGACTCACAATGGTCTATAACTGCCGTTTTAGGGGATCGGATGCCCTCTCCTGGCCTCTAAGGTTACCACACGCAAGTAATGTGCAGGCATACAAGCAGGGAAAACGCGTGTAAATTTTACGTGTAAATTTTAGGCTGGATGTAGTGGTGCACACTTTTAATCCCAGCACTTTGGAGACAGAGGCAGGAAAATCTCTGTGAGTTCAAGGTCAGTCCGGTCCTACCTAGATCCAGGCTGAAAGCTACATATCAAGACTCTGTCTCAAAATTTCAATAGCAAAAAATTTGCCCCTGATAGCTCAACAATTAACGGTATAATCTACCAACAACTTGCAGCCTGTGAGGCCACACAGGTGCTATTTAAAGCCAGGCAGATAGAGTGTCTTGTGCTTACAGAAGTGGCTGCAAAGGGAGGGGCATCAGCTGTTCTCAGGCTGTTTAATGTGCACCTGCCTTGGAGAGAGGGGGAGAAGCAGAGGACAACGAGGCTTGTAATAGCTGGTTCTTCTCCATTCCTCAGAAAAGGCCATGGGAAATGGAGGATTAATTAGAATCAGTGTAGAATAGATTTACAAGGAAATGGATTTTCATGTTGGAAATTTGCTTTTGTACTATGATGACCTAACATCAAAGAAAAAAAAAAAAACACAAAAAAACCCTTGTTGGCAAAATGGGCATTACCCAGTGCCTGGAAGTAAGAATTAAAGAGAGTATGACTTGCTAAATCTCACAGAGGGTAAAAGAGCCCAGAGATCTGGCTCATATGTCAAGAAAAAACTGCCTTGTCTTACTATCAAAGGATAGAAGAAAGCCCATTCCTCTCCATTGTCTCCATTTGCTAATCAGCCCTAAGGTCATAAACAGAAAACTAGGGATCGTGTCCACTCTCCTACGGTGACAATATGTTTTACAGCCTGGAAAATCCTGCACAAACCTCTCTTCACCATTCATACCTCAGAGGCACAAGAGTAAGCCAAATTACTTGGGCCGGGAGTTTGGGGCTCATGTATATCAAAGCCCTTTCATGTTCTCACAGAAACTGGACCACTGAATGTAAGATTAACGCTCTGCCAAGAAAACTGGCCTTAGTGTAGTTCCCCAACTGGTACCAAGTAACTTCACAAAAGCCTTGAGGCTCTGAAAACCCAGCAGCTGCAGAGCCCCTACAGAACTAAGATGTGTTTCTTTTCTCCCCCTTAGCCAGAATCTGGTACTTCAGACTCCGACTTTGCCCTGGGGCAGAGGAACTCTCTCCACTCTAGTGAAGGGGCCTCCACACTCCACACCCTTGTCCCTGTTGGTTGTGTTTTGCTTCTGAAACTCCGATTGGCTCATAGTTGTGCCTCCAACTGACCAGGTGGTCTTGAGCAGGAAACTCAGTACATTTCTGTTTCAGATTCCCAGCTCTCACAGTGCAGAGTAAATTCAAGGTAACATTCATTGAATTGTGTGGGACTGAATTAATCTCAGCGGCTTTCCTACCCAACCTCCCAGGGCACTGGGAGTGGTAAACAACCACACCCAGCAACACCCCCATCCTATTGACCTTTAGCAAGCCATTCCCTGTCCAGATCACAGGGCTGTGTAACGCAGGACTCATAAACTCATTGCCACCTGGATCGGCAGGAACAGTAAAAGCCAGTGTGTGCTTGTCTATAAAGTGCCCAGAGCACTTTATAGAGGTGAGGGCGACCCTTCAAGGAAAGAGGAGAGCGAGGCAGCAGCCCAGCCCAGGAGAGACACAGACTTCATGTTGTCCGCGCTTTGAAAAACACCCAGAACCTTCTTCTTGAGGACACTATTGGATTTATAGAAAGGCTGCAAATGTGCCAGAGCCCTAACAACTCCACCCAGCTTCCTATTATAGGCATCTTGTTTTAGATTGGTGTATTTATTATAGCTGATGAATCAATATTGATGCATCGTGGCTAACTGTACAGTTTCCTTGGGCTTTGCTCAGGGGCCTTCTTCTGGTTCTAGGACATCTTCCAGCATGCCATGTTGCATTTCATTATCATGCCTCCTCTTGGCTGTGACAGTTCTGAGGCTTTTCTTGATGGTGATGACTGGCAGTTTTAAGGGTAGTCATGCATTTTGTGGGCTATTCCCCAACTAGGATTAGCCTGATGTTTTTTTCATAATTAGACAGGAATTAAAAGTTTGGGGGAAAAAATAACAAAAGGGAAAGGATCCTCACCCCAAACTTAACCACTCCCCCTTTACCTTCCCACCCCTTAATCTACACAAGAACTGTAATTGTATTGGTAGTCCCAATACAACTGTTAGGATCAAGGAAAGGCACTATTATTTCATGTACATTACAGGAGATTGTCCTTACCCTACTGGGTAGCAGCAAAAGAATCCTTAGAACTGATTTTCCTGGAGGGCTGACTTTGGACTCCCTGGGCAGAGCCTCCATAGGACTTGAAAGTGAACAGAAATAAAGGAAGGTTCCATCAAAGCAACAAGCCTCCACAGAGAAGTCAAAAACACTACAGGGAGCTGACCTGCAGAGGATAATCCCGAGAGATGGTTGAAAGGAAGGCAGAGTAACCCCTGATAAAAGTATGGGCACCCCTGATAAAAGTTGAAGGCACTGAAACACACCCAGCCCCAGCGGAGTAGTTGTGGCTTGAAACACAAAGGCAGAAAAGTAGGGTGTTTACAAATACAGGTTAAGGCAGCAGGAGCTGTCTGAGGCGGGTCTGTCAGGGGACTGCTACTGTTTCATCTCCTAACTCTGGCAGTGCTCTATTGCTTGACCCTCTGACCCTGTCAAAAGGGCAGTTTGACAGAGCCTGCCTTGTAGAATTTTATGGGATCAAATGGGATGATATGAATAAGCGTTGGCACAGGTGGCCTGCCCAGAGTGTCACCACATACGAGTCACTGTCATTGTGCCTGTGGAGATGGCTATAGAGCTTCCTTGGAGGCACATGCTTCAGTCCAATCCCAGAGGCACTTAAGGCCTCTAGACAACCTGTCTGGGAAAACTTCAGATTTCAGCCAGACCTAACAGTGCATGCCTGTAAGCCAGTCACTTGGGGAGGCTGAGGCAGGAAGGTTAAAAGTTCAAGGTCAGCTTGGGCAGCTTGGTGAGGCCCTCAAGAGAGTAACTACAAAAAGAAATCTGAATCAGTTTGGGACTATAGCTCAGTCACTGGTAGAGTGCCTGCCAGCATGAAAAATAACAATCCTGTTACTACACCTGTAAAACTTACAGACATCGATTTCCTCTCCCACACGCTTTAAAACTGGCATAACAGTCCAACAGCGGTTAACCAGCCTAGCATCACGAAACACATCCAAGCCGACGAGGGCTTTATTGGTGCAGTGAAAGTGGACTCTCATTAGGACCTGCTACTCAAACCAACACTAGCATTCTCTCCTCTCAGAAATGCTGGAGGGATTAGAGCAACTTAGAAATGTGAAACTGTCTCTCAATCTGTACTGGACTCTTTGTTGAGAAATATCATGTGTTCTGTTAAGCTCTGTGCCCAGGACTGTGACTCTAGTGAAGGTGATAAGAAACAACAACAGAGATTCTTTTTCCCTCTTCCTACACTGATTGCATTTATACTCCAACTACTGTGTCATGGGTGACACAAGTTGAGGAACAGCAGCAGAGAGGATTCATGCCCTCGGTCCCTGCTGGCTGTCATTTTAAATTCTTAACATGTATTAGCTTAGTCCTTGTAATCTTTGGGTCAATATTATACCCATTTTAAAAAAGCGGAGTGGGGTACTGATAACTGATGTGCTATTAAAAGACAAAATGAAGGCCTACAAGATAGCTCAGTAGGTAAAAAGGTACCTGACAACCTGGCTTTGATCTCAAGAACCTACATGGCAGAAGTAGAGTGCTGACAAACACAGATTCCTCTGACTTTCTCCAAATCTCCACCCCCCTCCCCACATTTTTTTAAGTGTTTGTATGTATGTATGTACATATATATATATATATATATATATGTATACTGTACATGTGGCTGGTGTCTGAAGAGGTCAAAATAAAGAGTCAGATACCCTGGAACTGGAGTTACAGATGGTTATGAACTGCCATGGGGGTGCAGAGAATGAAATGCAGGTCCTCAACAAGTCTCTTAAAGTGATGAGCCCCAAAAATATTTTTTTTAATTAAATGGCTATTATGTGACTGTCATTTGGATCTGTGTTTAGTTGTACATAACAGAAGCCATGATTTAAACAAATCCTCGAGTGAAAGAAGTTTAGTCAAGAGTTTCAGTAGCAGCTCCGCTTTTTCCTCCTCGTGGTCCTCTCTTCTCCAGTCACCTCAGTGCATGCCTTGCTGCCTCAGGTTCTCCTCAGTAATTCAAGATGGTGACATACCATGCTTTTTCTAGAAGCCACCAAACAACTTCTCTTGCCATCCATGAGCAAGCCCTTCTGCAAAGAAGGCTCCCACATGTGTTTTTGTTTTGAGTTGCTCACATTTCTCAAGGTCCCTTGACAAGGATGGAAGAGCCGGGTACCGTAAACGACACTGGAACTATGCTGTCGGGGGCAGGTGAAGAGAAAGCTGCACAATGGTCTCTGGTTCCCATCTGCAGTAATCATGTGGAAAAGGCAGTTAAGGTGGGGTGAGCAAGTAAAGAGTTAGAATTGGACATAGTTTGGCTTATGTTTAGAATTAGTGAAATTCTTTATCTTTACAGCATTTAAGCAGTGTTCTGAGACTTACAATAAAGATGAAAAGAAAACTGGTGATCTTTCTTCTTTTATTCTAAAATTTCAATCAGAAGTTTTTTTTCTCCTGAGGAATCATTTTCAGATTTCTTCTTTAAGAAGAAACATTCAACATTAATCTCTTGGTTTGTCTTTTAGGGAAATAAAGAGAATATTTGAACTTGATATTTAGAAGTTTTCTTAACTGAAATAGGACTACAATCATTTATGGCTAAAACTTTTCTCTTAACCTCAGTTATAAAGCCGATAATATTTATTTAGCCCTTGAATAGAACTTGCTTGGGACTTAGTAATTGTTGAGTACATTATCTTTAATATTTTTTGTTTCATTATTAGCAAAAAAAAAAAAAAAAAGAGTAATATACATTTAAAAATTTGTTGTTGCCCCAGGCTGGAGAGATGGCTCAAAGGTTAAGAGCACTGGCTGATCTTCCAGAGGTCCTGAGTTCAAAAATTTGTTGCTGAATGAGTTACCTCTGTGTCTGAATGTGTGGTATGGTCCCTTTACAACAACGTAGCCAAATATGTCTTAACGGTAGACTGAGAAAAGAGACGTAAACCCCCTTTGGGATGATATGAAACACAAATGTTTCAAAAAATATGAATTACACAGAGCAAGACACATCTGATATGCATTTTTACATTATAAGAGAAATATCAACAAATTTCCTTGTTGAGTGTAAACACCATACTGAAAAACAAAAACAACTTTCTGAAGCACAGAGCTCTCCCAGCAAGCTGATGCAACTCTAAAATAATCTTCTCATGTATACTAATGTGGCCCTATGGCTCCTCTAAGGAAATATTCATAAATATTGCTACTGTACTCTACAGATGCCTTAGGAAGAAAATTGTAGTAGACTTAGCAGAAGACTGGTCTACAGTGGAAAATGTAATAGAATATTTCCCTTGATAGAACTCAAAGCTATGCATGTGTCAGTAAATGAAGAGCTATAACTTCCAACTCAGAGCCAGGGCTGTGGTAAGAGTGCTGTGAATCATGCTCAGGATCTAATTCTGATTCCCTTCTGGCATCTGGCAGGCCATGCAAATGATTGCATCATCTTTCATTTGCAGAGTGCACCCCCTAACACCCGTGGCTGAGGGAGGAGCCCAGAGAACTTGGGGCTGCAGCAGCCCAGCTGGAGAGCTGTGCAGTCGCTGTGGCATTGTGGGCACAGGTCAAACACATGGCCTGAGTCTTTAGGAGACTATGCTCAGGTGCTGTGGAGTCCGTGCGAAGGCACCAAGAACAGTGAGAGCACGGGGGACAGTGTTCTGTGTCGAGGGAGTAAAGGTAATCTTTTAAAATTAATTTTTATTTTGTGTGGATAGGTGTTTTGTCTACATACATGGCTGGTACCCACAAAGGTCATAAGAGGGCATCGTATTCCCTGGAACTAAAGTTACAGACAGTTGTGAGCCACTATGTAGATACTGTTAGGAAAATCGAATTCCTCTGGAAGAGCAGCCAGTGCTCATAACCACTCTGAGCCATCTCTCTAATCTGAGTAATTGTGATTATTTTTTCTGAAGGTAGAAACACATTAATCAATACAATTCTTAACATGCTTTGTTTTTTATGTCTCTTGATATCATTAAGAGACTTAATAATGGCTTAAAAAACATACATATGTACATCCTCTCTCCTCTCTCTCTCTTCCTCCACCCTTGGGGCTATGAGATGGCTCAGAAAGTTAAGCCAAAGCCCAGCCGCCTGAGCCTGGTTCCTGGACTCCACAAAGTGAAGGAGAACTGCATTAGTTGTCCTCTGACCTCCACACATGCACTGTAGCATGGATGTGACCCCATGAACACAAACACACACTGAGTAAGTAGATGTAATAATATATTTCAGAGAATATTGAAAATTTAAACTCACTCTGCGCCCCCCTCCCCCGCCACACACACACCATAGCTCTGACCTTCCTGTGTCTGACATCTTATGAGTTAGAAATGGAAGAGAATGTGCCTGAGCAAAAAGTTGTCCTTCCTGTTCTTCAAAGTTAATGTGATTTTTACAGTGTGATGAGCATAAAAGCTCTTTCTTAGCACTAAGTGAATTTTGTCCCAGACATTTCCCTTCTCTATAAAGGGACAGCAGTGTTTAAGCCCTACCAAATACTCAGTTCAATCAATAAACGAGTAGCCCATGTTGATGTTATTAATATTCTGAATTCCCATTTAATGGAGAGAGAAGTTGTGCCCTTTATTGGAGATCCATGATGCAATAAGAAGGAAATCTTAAGACATAATTTGGTGTAAAAATAGAGTAATAATCATGATTTATTGTTTTTCCATATTCAATAATCAGTAACTAACCTTTCACTATTTACACTTCCTTTTGTCCCTTCTCTTTACTTACTGCCCACTAAAAGCAAAATGGATCTAGACCTTGAAAGCCTATGGATTAACCCTCTTCCAGTCCTTTCCTAGCTTCCCTTAGTCAATCCCACCAGACAAACAACTTCCCCAGTAACTGAAGAACACGGGGAGAGGGGGGGCCGGTACAGTCAGACCATCTGGTGGCTCTCAACCTATGGGTTGTGACCCCTTGGTAGGTCAGGTAACCCTTTCACAGGGGTTTCGTATCAGATACCCTGCATATCAAATATTTACATTACGGTTTATAACGGTAGCAAAATTACAGTTATAAAGTAGAAACAAAAACGTTTTGGTTGGGGTCACAACCACGACATGTAGCACTGTGTTAAAGGGTTGAAGCATTAGGAAGGTTGAGAACCGCTGATTTGTTTATCTCGGCACTAAAGGAACTCTCAAAGCAGCGATGTCCAGCTGCTTAAGAACGGTACAGACAAATGAAACACCCATGCTTAACCACATGGCAGAGAGAGTAAGGCAAAGTGGACCTTTGCCCCAGGAGGATGACTGAGGTTCTGCTAGAAGGTTCCTTAGCCTTGAAAGAAGCAAACGTTTGTGGCAGTAACACAACCAGGCCTGATGAGTGAAGCAGATCAAAGAAACTAAAAACGGAGCCCTCAGTTAAATTATTTATGCTGCTGCAGCTGTATTGATCAGAGGCTGTTTTCCCACTTAGTCCCACCTTCCTGGTACCTACAGAAGCTGATGTCTCCGAAAGAATCCTGCCCCAGTGGGGGGGGGGGCAGCTGGGTGGAGAGCTAGGCAGGACCACAGTTATCTGATATAGTCTTGCCATATCTAATGACAACTGATGAAGTCTTTGCATATCTCATCTCCCAGGAAAGAAACTGTATCGTTTTACCCTGTGGCCTGAAGGAGAAAAGGTTCTGCCCTACCTTCCAGGATCATATTACCTCAGCATAAAAAAGCCCAATGCAGAGCTACAACTGCCAAGACTAAAGGGATATTTCTCTTTTGAGAATTTTCCTTATTGTCTTTGGAATCACCACTGCCAGAACACCAAATAGCACACAGTAGGTAGTTATTTAGGTTTAGTGTATGAGTTCATGAGTGAATATTGTCATACTGGGATTCAGGCCCTGGAGGTCCTAAGTTCAGAAGCATGTGTTAGGCCACTAACTCCCAAGACAACCTGGTTTTGCTGAACTTACAGGGAAAATCTTGCTTGTCATAGGAATAGCTTCTCCTTCCTTGAAACTAGTGATGAATTTAGGACCTGGGCACACTGTTCCAACTCCACCATTGGGAAAAGTCTAAGATAAGGATTGATCCCTTGTCTTTACACAAAGGACTTAATTTGCTTCTATCTTTGGACCAAACTTTGTGTACTATAAATTCCCGAAGATAAGAAACTGTGAAGGAAGTAGTATGCTTTTTACCTCAAGGGAAAAAGCTGTGATAAGAAAACTTTGTTCTTGGTTCACTTATAGTTGCCAGCACTTTATTTGCTGGGCAGTCTAGTGTACTGCCATTCTGATGTGGACGGGAAAGGTAGTTGATAAAAGTGATTTGATCAGAGGGAATTATAAGAATTTATAGTAGATGTGCCTTGGGAAGCCACTGAAGAATGGCATGCAGAGACAGATCTGTGTGGCAGGTCTGTGGCTAATGCCCTGCTTTTCTTCCAAATAGTGCTATATGTGATGAAAATTTAAATCCTGCGGTATTGAAAGAGAAGAAATGATAGGTATACCTTCTCTCCTATGTAAAACAAAGCCATCTGAAGAAGTCATGTGTGTGCCGAAGACCCTACAGACAGGATGAGATTCAGGAATACAATACAGAGAGATGAAACTTAGTAGATCAGGGCCACTTTGTCTGGAGCTCTCATTAGTCCCCTCGGAAGCCATATCTACAAACCTCAGTACCTGAGCTCATGTCTCTGTGACTACTAGGTAAACCTTTTAAAATGTTTTGTTGTTTTTAGCAAACCAATAGTTTCTCTTATCTTAGAGCTGAGAACATTGCAAGACGCTATCAAAATCTTATCGAAGACACTCCCGCTCTGCTGTCCCCACTTCCTGTCTCCAGGACTGCGCTTGGCAAATGCATTGACTTATGGCTCTCTTTTGTTCTGTGGCTGTAAAATTTCATGCAATGTTTTCCACAGAGGACCACCTGACAGGAGGGATAAGAAATTAAAGAACTGGTGATTCCAGTTCTCATAAGAGTGTGGGGAAATAGGCACCTTCAAGAATGTTTAGTTCTGAGCAGGTGAAACAACTGTTTGGAAAGGCAGTTTAACAACATGACCTCTAATTTTAAAATACCCAGCATTTCAACTCTTAGCTATTCGGAGATGAACAATCTATAGAGACAGTAAACTGAAGTGCACAAGAAAACAAGATCGTCAGAGATCTTGAAGGTCTACAGGCTCAGTGACTATGAGGACTTTTCAGCCATGAAGGATTAGACCATTGTGGATTCCGAGCAGCGTTATCTGGGGCTATTTTTATTTTTCTTAACAAGCATTTGTTGCCCTCCCTCATGTCTGCTATAATGTCTTTTTGATTATTAGGTAAAACCTCAGAAGTGTATTTTTAGCTGACCACCAACTTCTACTGAACCAAAGGCCAAGAATGCCAACAGATAGCACTAAAAACTATAGCAGAGTTTTTGCGACTTTATTGCGATCCCCCTTTCTTCAGTCCCCACGTATGTATTTGGTGAATACATCAAATTATGATTGTCTTATATTCTGTAACTACTAGAAGGCTGTGTAACTACTTCCATGGAGGAACCCCCTCAGTCTCAGGCCACAGTCACTCATGTTTGGCTCCAATACACTTTTTCTTTTTGAGGCTAGAAATGCGTTTTGTGCTGGAGGGGGCACACCGTTAGTATCTTCAGTATCCTAGGATCATCATTGCAACTTAAGCCTCACCTTCAAGCTTCATATAATGACTTATCAAGGCCTCCTTGCAAGGAATGTGACCCTGCCATGCCTTGTTTGGCTTTAATTTTTTTTTTCCTTAGGAGCTTGATGCAAGTCTGCACAAACCTATCATTCTTGCATATTTTATGCCTGCTAAGTTAACAGCATACGGCTGACGGCACCAAGTTCCCAGCCCGCAGTATAGTACAATCTGCTTTTAGTGTAGATCATCCAGTTAAACCTCACCAACACATCCAGAGGTGACTCTAAATCCAGTGAAAAATAAGATTAGCCATCATGCCTAACTGTGTATGCTGTCGCAGGGGTCACACTGATTTGCTTATCTGTTGTCAACTTTTTTTTCTTCATCCTATAACATGAGAGCTGGATAGTGACACAAACTATTTGGCTGCAAGTCTAAAGTATTTAATCAACATCTTACTCTTTTTTAAGGAAAATTACCAACCTTCATGCTGGATTACAAAATAGCCTCCACATATAAATCAGAATGAAGAGATGCCTCAGGGGTTAAAATCACTTGCTGGCCTTTCAGAGGACCTGAGTTCAATTCCCAACACTCCCAAGGTAGTTCACAACCATCTACAACTCTAGTTCCAGCAGATCCAATGCCTTCTTCTGACTTCTGTGGGCACTAGCCATGCACATGATATACATACATACATGTGGGCAAAATATTTAAACATGTTAAGTAAAATATATAAATTTTAAAAACTAAAAAAAGCATAAATTATTTAAGAGTTAAGTCTTTGTTTAAAAATCATATTAGAAACCAACATAACTATAGGGAATATAAAATATCTGGCATAATTTGAAAATTAAGCAACTCATTGTAAGAAGTCATATATCAAAGATTACAAGTAAAAATTGAAAAGTTTTATTAACTGAATGACAAAAGTACAGTATAAAATTTTATGAACTGTAGCTTAAGTATTCAATACATAAAAATAAAAAAACCAAACATTTTTTTTCCTCATCTTTGGGAATAAAAAAAGGCTCTCCACCCTTGCTACATACATTCATTTTTTTTTTTCACTGAAGATTCTAACCATATTAATACGGCAAGAAAAGTAACTTTAGGGCATGATTGGAAAGGTGAAAAAATGAAAATACCTGGAAAAATTTACAGATGCACTCTAGCACAAAATAGATGAATTTTGTACCGTTGCAAGATGCACCTTTATTATGCAAAAATTACTTGTCTCTGCCTACTAATGTAATAAAAGAAGAAGCCAAGGGAGTTCAACTTTATTTTCATCGATGCTAACCAGGGTAAATTCCTAGCTATACACAAATAGAAGAAGTGTGAAGCACGAAGCTGAAAGATACAGAGCACTGAAGAAAAGCTCAAGGCATGGACAGAGAATCCAGGGCTTAAGAATGTGGCTAGGACAGGGTCACATGGCTCCATAATTTAAAACCACAAGGCCAGTAAGACCGGCACTGTGGTATTGGAATGCCAGCACCTGGGAGGTGCAAGAAGGAGATACTAAGTCCAAGGGCAAACCTCGATCACACAACTGGACATAAACATAAACACAAACCAACCCTTCACTCAGAAGATAAAAAACAAATCACAACGCATATTCTTAGAATAACTGAATGCCATGGTATGTAAATGTTGCCTCAATAAAGTGGTTTTTAAAAGACAAGGCTTTTTTTTTTTCTGTCCTCTTTGAACTGATTATATTACACCGTGAATTTCAACAGTGCTCACCTTCCAGTCCTCCCTCTCCCCACAAAAACAAAACAAAGCAAATAAACAAAAAACAAAGGAAAGGAAGGAGGAGGAGGAAGAAGAAGAAGCAGCAGAAGAAAATGAGTCCATTTTATGTTGTCTATGTACTCACTGGAGCATTGTCAAACTCCTAGTGGCCAGTCACCCAAAGAACCGCAGAGATCCGCATGGCCTTTGGTGGTAACACAGACCACAGACATCAACATGGACCCCGGCTGTATCATGACCACTGATCCACTCGTGGCCCTCAGGAGCTGTCAGGATCCTGAGCGTGGCTACACATGCTGCTCACATCCAGATAGCCCCCCCGCCCCAAGGCAACAAAGCCCGAGAACATCACCAAATCATCAGTCAGCTGCACAGACCACATATGTCCGCATGGATCTCAGCCTTCATCACAGCCTGGGGCAACAGCATGGACCACAGACAGCTCCATGGTGGACCATGGTGGTCCTTCGAGGAGGTCCATTCCAGAAAGTGAACCTTCGTCAACTCTAGCCTCCATCATTGCTTCAGAGCCAGCTGCAGCCGGTGGCATGTTTGTGGGCTGAGTCTGGGTCTGCATAAGCTCCAGGCTGCTGCACACCATTCAGCCTACCCTCCACTGTTTTGGTACTTTTCCCATCTCTTCGTCACCTATTTGTTCACTAAAGTGGTGCCCTCCACCAGCACCCCTAGGCAGGGAGGCCTCAAAAGAGAAGGCTTTTTAGATTACTTATTTCAGTTTCTTTTTAAAAGGGAAACACTAATCACCACAGATCTTTTTACTTACAAGCCTGGGCACAATTATTTTTTGTATCCATTACCTTTAAAAAGGCTGTGCTGTGATCTTGTGTTATGTGTTAAAACCATGACCTGTCGTTTGGTTACGATCTGAGGGGGAAAAATGTATTTTTTTTTAAAAGATAGAAATGAAGTAAAAAGCTGTGGATCTCTTTTAGCTATAATTGTTTCAACAACTGGTATGGCAGGACAGCTGGTTATTATAAATTTTATTTTATGGGTATGAATGTTTTGCCTGCATATATGTTTGTGGACCACATGCATGCCTGGTGGCCTTGGAGGCCAGAAGAGGTTGTAAGGTCCTCTGGGACTGGAGTTACAGAATATTGTGAGCCACCGTGTAGGTGCTGGGGGTGAACTTGAATCCTCGGGAAAACCAGGCAGTGTTCCTGACTATTGGGCCATCTGTCCAGCCCCAGGAGAACAGTTTCTTTTGAAGCTTTTTCTTCATTTGATGGAAATTGGCAAGTAACGGATTTTCCACAAGAGACCTTTTAATATTGCTGGTCTTCTCGGTGCGGACATTTTGTATAGTACATAATCCTGTGAAGTATTCTCTTTGGTGGCAAAGTTTTCTGTGAATAACATCTGTCATATTAATTTCATTTTTTTCTTTTTTTTTTGAGGAATATAAATTCACTTTTGAGAAAGGTTTGATATTTGTCTATGTGGTTTTAATTTGCTTTTGTTTTTAGTTGATAAAAATGAAGTGAGTTTTAATTTGGTGACTAGGGAAAGTTCCACCATCTGCCTTTTTTATCAGTGAAGAGGATTTTAGGAGTCCTAAAGTGCTCTTCATTTTGTCTGCCTGTCATCTTTAAAGGGTCTTTAAAGCTCTGCCTGGTTCCTCACACGTGGATGATGATAAACAAATGCCCACCAAGCATTAAGACCAAACCCACATCTAATTGCTGGACACTGACATTGTTGTAAAGGCAGTCACTCCCTCTCTTCCCACTTCTTTGGCCTCTGTCGGAGTCCAGGGGACTGTTAAGGATTCCTTATTACAGAATTTCCTGGGAGCAAGTGAACAACATTTTTGTAACAGCAGCTTCTTCAGGGAGAAGATGGGCAGCCATTGTAGCCAGGTGGCAAAGGGATCCTCAGAACAAGAGATCCGTGTGCTTGGAAACGTTAGAAAACAATTAGTTTGGTTACAGAAGTGAAAACTGAAACTTGGGAAGTTGAATAGACTTAAAATCCAAGGAGTAGAAGAAATAGTTTCTTCCCAGTGTCTGTCTCCTCCTCTTCTTCATTAAAGAATGGTGATATTCTTAGAATAAAATGATTGATCACCTCCCCCAAGCCTTCTCTCTAGCCAGGGTGGGCACAAGACCCCATTTCTCCCAAAGGGATTGTGAGCTGAGGCTTTGGATGAAGTCGTGGGGAAAGCTTCCACAGGCCTAACATTTGGCTTGTGTACTTTTGATCCCCACTCCCTCAGTGAAACGTAGACACAAACTAGTTGTTCACCTTCACATGGGGTTTTTTGTTCATTTGTTTGTCTTTGTTTTTCTTTATGTGTCAGATTCCATTTTGGGTGTAAAAATCTTTGATTTCTAGAGTGAAATCTCAATCCATCATGGACTAATAATAATGAAAAGGAATCCACTCGTGGATGCTACAGGCTTTCTGGAACGTCAGCTAGTTTCACTTATGGAAGCACAGAGTAGGAGATACTAGACCACTGGAGCTGATGCTGGGACCCCTGGAAGCCCTTCCTCCAGCACAGCCCTGGCTGAGCGACCCACACCGCTCCTGCTGCTGTTCTGAGAGGCTATCAGTTGCCAGACAAGAACACTCTACCAAGAAGCAGAAAGGATCCGAGAGAAGAGAAAACAGTTACTCAGCAATTACGGGAGCATTAGGGGGATGCTGGCTGAGGGACGTGTGTGTGTGTGTGTTTATATGCTTTTGGATTTCTCTGCTACAGAGGAGAAATTACAAAATATCCTCCGAGAAGAAAACTCCATGGCTTAATGAGACAGAGGACCTCCAAAGCAGCTGTAAACCAGACCATTTCCACATAGCTGCCTTCCTGTGACGGCCAGCCCTGCCAACTTTCTTCAGAAAAAGCGATTTCTGAAAAAGTATTCTTCTCCAACCACGCTCATGGCCAATCTAATTATCACTGTAGATTGTAAAAAAAAGAAAAAGAAAAAAATTAAATTCAAGGTCTATGCCTCAGAGAAGTTGACTGCGAAGCAGAGAGCAGAAGGTGTGGCCGCTCCAGCTGCAAACCTCTTAGTGAAACAGCTATGGAAAAACGAGGTTTGCAAACTGGGAAGCTGCCCTGTAAAGGGACAATTAGAAGAGTGTGTTGTTACTGAAGGTGAGAGTCCAGGAACCTTGCTGGCGCAAACGCCTTTTCTTTTTTTCTCTTTCTTTTGTTAAGGGAAAGTTGAGCATCGTGAGGATATTGAGATCTTATCGAACCCCACACACTCAGAGTGTTTACAACACAGTCCCTGTGTCTATTCTCAGAAGCCCGGGTCTTGGTCTTTGTTACCTATTGGATTTCAGGAAGGCTGACTTGAGATGCGGCGTTGCCATTTCCTGGGCCTTCACTTTTTTTTCCCCTTGGAAGCCAGACTCTTTGTTGTGTCTTCTCTGCATTCATTTTCCTCTGCCCTCACACCTCACACAACGCGATGGGGAATTTTTCTTGTCCTGGCGCTCAGGGCCGGGTTGTGCCAGGCTACCCGGCATCAGATCAAGTCCCTGGAGCAGTCCCGGCTGGGTGCTCGCCTGCCGGGAGCCTTGCTTTGTGTGCTGTTGTGTTTGTCTGCGAGTCCGGACGGATGGGGGCCGCGACCCCCGAGGAGGCGTGGCCTCCTCCCAGCGCCACCCGGGAGGGCTGGACACAGGCTCGCCGCCGCCCTTATTTGTTCCGTTAGCTGGCGCTGTCCAGCCTGATGCAGCCAGCACCCGGGAGGCTGGACGAGGCTGCCGGGGTCCTCCTGGGTCTGCATCCCACCCGGCCCCGCCCCCGGGCTTTTCCCTCTCCACTTTTGAGCATGCCACAGGAGGAGGGCTGGGCAAACTCAAGCTGAACCGACAGAAAAGCGGGGAAAGGAACACAGTCGATGAACCCATCTGGATAGTCTAGAGAGTTCCTAAAGGCTCTTGACCATGTCGGAGTCAGGAGAGATGAGTGAATTTGGCTACATTATGGAATTGCTTGCCAAAGGCAAGGTAAGAGCCTCCGCCGTGGGGCTGCGTCCGAGGTCCCGGCTGGGCACTCACGACCTAGGGGTGGGCTGTGGCACAGGGGCGGTTCCGTGCTTGGGAGACACAGGCTGGAATCCGGGTCTGCGCTCGCACCAGCGCATCCCAGTTGTGCACAATGCACCATGTTATTTTCTTTATGTAGAAGAAAGGGTACTCTTCGAGCTAGTTCGGAGGCAGCGGTGCGGGAGCTCGGCGGGAGAGGATGGGGACTTCAGGCAGCACGGAGACTTGGAATGGGTGACAGGTGCGGGGTCTAGATGGAGGGTTCTCCGATCGTCAACTCAGAGGCCCGGAGGCGGCTCTGTCTTCGCGCAGCCTGTCGCTGTATGGGACAGGGACAGCCCTCTGCTCTTGTTCCTGGCCGCTGCCCTAGGCGGGAAACATGCAGAGCAGCCCTTTGGGGGTAGGGTGGGGGAGTTCTGGACTAACCAGATGCCAGCCTCACACTGTCTCTGCTGAAATCTTTGGGACAGAGTCTGGGAGTGCCTCGGGACGCGACATTGGCAGGGTGGCTGAGTGAAGAGTCTTGCTGGAAGCTGGACCTCGGGGGGCGTCTGAGAAACTGCCCAGAGATGTCCCTAAGTGGTTTACAGCCGGGACGTGTAGGGAAATACTGAGCGCGGCTCCAAGAGGCTCCTTTGGAAGAAAAGGCGCTTAACTGTGACTATGCTTGTTCTCTATACCTGGGGCTTGAAGGAAAAAAAAAAAAAAAAGAACCAGATTCTCTGTGTGGTCATCAGAATGGATTGTGCAGCCCTTAAAACTTTGATCCCACACCCCATGCCAGTATGCATCGCTGGCACGCAGCATGGAGTAATTTAGCTTCAGACCAGGCAGTCCTGCGACTCCCAGGCTGAGTATGAGCCCTCCTATTCTGTAGCTGTAAATACACAGGATTATTGGAAATAACAAATTGAAAGCGAGGGCCATACATTGCAGCACCCCTAGCATTCACAGCCTGGACCAGAAGCAAAAGTGGTCCTTCCACCTTTCCCTTTTTCCGGGGTCTCCATCCTGTACCTCAAGTGTCCTCTGAGCATCCATGGAGTCATGCTGGCCAGAACATCCAAACACTTCATGGTCCCAAACAGCCACTCTGTTATGACTTCTAGACCAGCCCACTCCTTCCTCCAGATGGATTTCCTGGAGAGAAGTCCAGAAGCAAGGGCCAGGGAAGAGGGCCCCTGGGTCAGAGGTGGGACTCTGGAGAGCAGGCACGGGTGGTGTATGTTTAGGAGCTGGGAATAGACCGGGGAGAGACCTTTTGTGAAATTCAGTGTACACGGACCGCTCTTGATGGGATAGGGAATAGGATGGTCCGTAGGTAAGTTGTGGTTTGTGCTTAGATTTTCTTCAACATAAACCAGTACCGTATTAGTTGGTTGTGCTTTCCTCCAACTGCATCCAAACCGAGAAAACAGTTCTGGGGGTCAGACCAGGGATAGGCATGTTGCCAACTCTCAGGTGGTTATGAAGTTAGGCAGATGAACTTCCCATAAACACTAAGTGGAGACGGCAAACCTTGGTGAATGCTTGACATTTCTTAGAGTAAACTCAGGCTCATGGACCCAGGAATCTCTCAGAACTGTGGTGTTTTCGTTACAACACGCCCACTGTACTAGACGCCTCAAACAGATACACCACACATCCTGCACCGGACTGCTCTGCCTCTCTTCCTGACTAGTCAGAGCGCCTTCCCTTGGCTCCAGCAGTGGGCCTGTCACTGCCCAATACTTCCTCTCTAGACCTACACAGCTAGAGAGGCCAAAAGTCCTTGGAAATCTCTGAGATTGGAAAGGCTATAGTTCCTCCCATCTATTGGAGGCAGAGGAGGCATGATAGCCTGATCATTTATTTCAACTGGTGTATTCCTTATCTACTCTTTTTTCTTTTTCTTTTGGTTTTTTAAGATGGTGTTTCTATGTGTAACCCTGGCTGTCCTGGAACTTGCTCTATAGACCACATACTGGCCTCAAACTCAGAGATATACCTGCCTCTGGGATTAAAGGCGGGGCCACCACTGCCTCATTTCCTTATTCACTCTTGTTAAGTTTCCAGCTCTATGTAAAATCCCCACTTGCAGACCTCTGGAACTTTTCTTTTTCTCTGAAGATTTGGGGTTCACTTGGAAGCTTTGGATTACAGCATAACGAATGATGGTTAAGTGGTCTAATCATGAGAGGAAAGTGGGGGGGTCTGTAGGCAGCCAACCTTCTCCCTGCTTCCTTTGGAGTTATGTTCAGTGAGTTGACCATCATCCTGATTTCTTTCTCTTTGCCTCTAGATGCTGTGTCATCCTTGTAGCACTTTGAAAACTCTGTGCATGAATTAATTTAAAGGCCAGAGACATTGCTGGCCACTAGAATACTTAGGTAGCATGCATAAGGCCCCAGGTATGATCTCTAGTACTGCTAAAACAATTAACAATTAACAGAATGTTAATTTAAAAATACATGGCTTTTGAGGACAGTGGATATAGCTCAGTAGTACAATATTTGACCAGCACCAGCTAGGCTATGGATTCAGTTCCCAACACCACAAAAAATAGAATACATGGTTTCAAAGTCTTAAAGAATGTATGAATACATGCTTGCTGCAAAATACTCTTGACTTTTGAGATTTCACAGAAAAAAAAACACAACAAAACAAAACAACTATGGGAGATCTTGCCCACTTCCATTTTCCTGTTCAGCAACATCAGTATATGTGTCTACTTCAAATTAAAGCAGCTTAGTGTATCCCCCTCCTGGAGAGGTGAGTGAGCGGTTAATCTTAGGGTAACCTAAAACCTACATGCCGACCCTGAGCATCTTACAATACTCTCCTGTGGAGCTTTAACGCACACAGCGCCCCCAGCATTGTGATATTCCTGCTCATCAGACAATACCCTGGAAGCACACAGTTGTTAATATATAGACTAATTCAAGAGCCCTAAAAAAAATTGATGTAAATGTCCCCACTTGTATTTCACTGCCAGTAAACTTTTGTCATTTCTGAAAGCTTTTTGCTGGTTTTGCAACATATCTTTGGGCTAAAAGAGTTTTTTTTTTTTTTTTTTTTTTTTTTTTCCAAATCTGTGGTCAATATCTAGAGATACTCAAACCAATGTTCTCAAACACTTTTGGTCTCTTGAAAGGTTTTCCTCATTAATATTTTATCATCTTTCTAGATATCGTCTCTTCAGATCATCATGCACCTTTCTGGGCTGGCAGAATCAAGTGTGTAGAGTGGAATCTTTAAATTTAGCTCATTTCTTCATCTATCCTGAGCTTGTACCAATACCCCGACAGTGATTCTTGTTTAACAGTTGCCTCTCAGGTTCATATTAGGAGCACAATAGTTTGAGCAAAATAAGGTGATTTGGCAAGATTACATTTTATTTTGATAAACAGGCAATGAGACCATTACTTGGCCATGTGAAGCATGAAAGATGCAAGAACATTAAAATACTTTTTTAAAAAATTTATCTCTGTGGTGCTTTGCTTATATATGTCTGTGCACCCGTTTATATATAAATATATAAATAATATATAAATACTGTATAATATATATAAACATATATGTACATATGTAAAGATTGAGTCAAATATGTGTTGTGGAGAGAAGAAAGGAAGACAGAGCTGTGCAGTATCATTTAAGAACCGTCTCTTGAGCTGGAGACCTAACTTGTCCTCTGTCATCCACATGTGTAGCATGGTGTGCGTGTGCAGGTGTGTGTTGTGAGTGTGCATACATACACCCAATAAATGTAAAAAAATATTGAAAAAAAAAAAGGTGAGACCTAAAGAATGACACCTGAGATTGGCCTCTGGCCTCCAACATGCACACATGTGCACACACACATTTACACACGTGAATACACGAATCTACAAATATGGGACATAGAATTAAATTTAAAACTCATATACAGATTTAATACAATTACGTGCAATATTTGAGACATATAATAAAATGTTAATATATATCTATCTATCATTTCATTTTAATTGGGTGTGTTAATGCTAGCCATCCTAAGAAAAGAATAAGATGTGGTCAAAAGAAAAGTAGCCAACCTGTATTACTATTATTCACCTCAACTTGCCCAAGAGCCCTTTGCCCACTGACCATGCAGACTGAGTACTCCCGACACTAGTCAGAAATGACTGCCAGGGAAGAACCGAATCTCTCTTATCTTCCCAATGAGGAACTGTTGGCTGGGTGCTACTGTTTTAAGTGCCTATAGGATTTTATCTTAACATAAAATCTGAAATCGTTTTTGGAACAAAGCTTCCAATCATCAAGTATTACTGCAGAAACAAGAGTATGTAATTTAGTTAAGGTGAACACCATAAACTTTTTAAGTACAAGCAGGGTCAGAGTTAGGGGAGACAGTCAATGAAAATTAATGAATCCACTGTGGGGTTTTGTTATTCACATTTGTTTGTTTGCTCTGAGGCAAGAATGTTGCCAAGGCTGGCCTCAAACCCATTGTCTTTCTGTCTCAGGTTCTCAAACGCTGGGATTACAGGAATGCTCTGCCATGCCTGGCCTTTGTGGGTTTGCTGTTTCTTGGATCTTTAAATTCCCTTTGTTTCTTCTCTACTCTTGGTTACCCTTCACATCATACTGTTCTTTCTTTTCAGGTCCTGTTTCTTTCTCATTCTCACAGTTAGGAGTCTGAAATGGCAGCTTGAAAGATGAGTAGGACCTGGCCAGGTGCTCTCTGGATGCCTTTCTCCTGACTTTGTTCCCATAGCAACAGTTTATGACTGGGACACATGCCCCGTCCCAGGCTTGGGTATAAATGGTAGTTCAATTTGCTGCCTTTCACCTTGGACTTCTGATACCTGGCAATATGGATTGCACGGTGTCAATCTACTGTAAAACCCTGTGGTTTCCGGTCATTGTTAGCTTCTTTAAGCCTAGGAGCTGTCTGCACTTTCTCTGGGGATGCTGCATGATTGTGGGGATTCCTCTTCATCATGATTTAGTAGTCTGTAAGTCATATCACTTTGTTTATACTTTTTGTTTAGGAAGTAGCAGAATGGTACTGTGTCTGCTTTAGACCAGGGGTAAAGCCTGGTATTTCAGGGCACTCACTGAAAACTGCACTGTAGTCACTAGGACCCAACCCAGTCAGGAATTTAATCTTTTTCTGGTAGCCAGGAGTCAACATAGGAAGTGAGTAGTGCTAATGGGTTGTTAACCTTTTGGACTCGTGGACTAGGTATTCGTGATGTAGCTCAAATCTCTGTGACACAACAAGTAAGTAGGCTGGAGATCCAACTTTGACAGAGCATTTTCCTAGGATGAGTGAGGCTCTGGGTTCATCTTCTTCACTACTGAACACGTGCGTACACACACACACACACACACACACACACACACACGGAGAGGCAGAGAGACAGAGACACAGAGAAAGACACAGAGACACAGAGAGAAACAGACAGAGACACAGAGAAAGAGAGACAGACACAAAGAAACAGAGAGACAGAGACACAGAGGGTGCCAAGGATGCTGAAGGTCCATAGGTTTAAGGGAGGCGACAGGAAAGGACTAGATGTGCTACATTTTGCCTCACATTTTAACAGAAACTATTGGAGTGGTAGGATATGCCAAACCGAGGAGCAGCGAAATGCAAAATGAGGTAATAATTAAAAACAAACAAACAAACAAACAAAAAACCTCACACCTTTTTGTTTGCCATATATGTCTGTGTATCATGTGTGTACCTGATGCCTGCAGAGGTGAGAAGAGGGCATTAGATCCTGAAGCTAGAGTTAGAAATGGTTATGAGCCACCATGTGGGTGCTGAGAGTGGAATCCTGGTCCACTCCTGCCCTCCTCCCTCCCCAGAACAGCAACCAGTGTTCTTAACCACTGAGCCACCTCTCCAGTCCTGCCATGACACTTTTTATTCAAATCCTTCAGAAAGTTCCCAGCAGATACAGAAATCCTGATATTCCCAACCCTCTGTACTGTCAGCCTCATTTTGTGTCACTGCAACTTTACCACCTTTCCATTAGCTCCTGCCTCCCAGCTCGCACCCACTGAAACACACTTATGCACACTGAAGCACACTTATGCACATCCATTCTTCTCCCCGTTACGTTCCAAGAACAAGGAAGGTGCTGTGTTGCAGCGCATAGCTTATTCACCTCCCGATGCAAACGGAGCTACCAGAACAGGGTCTATCTCAAGCAAGTCATTCTTAAACACCTGTCAGACCAGTGGTTCTTAACCTTCCTAATGCTGTAGCGCTTTAATACAGTTTCCCCATGTTGTGGTGACTCCAAACAGGCCCCTCTCGGGGACAGGGTTTCTCTGTGTAGCCCTGGCTGTTCTGAACTTGCTTTGTGGACCAGGCTGGCCTCAAACTCACAGAGATCTGCCTGCCTCTGCCTCCCTGAGTGCTGGGATTTACAGGTGTGTACCACCACACCTGGCTCATAAAATTATTTTCATTGCTACTTCTTAATTATAATTTTGCTACTATTATGAATATCTGTGTTTTCTAGTGGCATTAACTAACCTCTGTGAAAAGGTCCCTTAACCCTGAAGGAATCGTGACCCACAGGTTGAGAACCACTGTAATTAGAAGACTACCCATGCAAGTTAGGCAGGCTGAGTGGCATCCTAGGTAGGCATTGGCACTAACTGCGAGGATGAAGAAATCTGAAAAGAAACAGTATGATCTGGGTAAAGAAAGAAGTAAAAAGGCTTAAAAAAAAACCCAAGCAAAACCACAAGCCAGCCATGGTAGTACATGTTTGCAATACACTGAGGCAGAAAGATCATGGGTTTGAGATCACCCTTGACAACATGCCTGTCTCAAAGCAAACACACAAATGCAGTAACAAGACCTACCCCAAAATTTTAACTGAGGGTCCAGTGGGAGTCTGGGGGTTATGGGTATCAAGAGTGGGGAGTTGATGGAAGCCTAGCAGCCAAAGAGGATGCTGATGCTGAGGGAAGTGGGAAGCTGATGGTTTATGCATCAGACTTCAGACTTGCTGTTAACATCACTCCCTTCCTGCTTTTAATGGTTTCTTGATCAATAGGATTCTCCACAAAAATGTTTTAAGATTAAAACAAGCACACACACACACACACACACACACACACACGCACACACACATAATGCAAGCAATACAATGTGAGTGGAAAGTAACCCTTATACACTTGGCTACATTCTATTAGTCCTCTTTACCTATTTTTGTACTCTATTCCAGAGAAATATTCATTTTTTTTATTTTTTATCCATATAAACACATGCCTGTACACCTGCACACACACACACACAAACACACACGCACACACACACCCCAGAGTGGTAGTAACACAGTGCTGAGGATAAAAATTCTTCACTGCAAATGCTTGGCAGATTTAAGAAAACCCACTGTAATTTAGACATCTTTAATATTTAAATAGTGTTTGTATTTATTCTTTGATAACTTCATACATTCAGAGCATCTTGCCATATGCTCCTCCAATTTACCCCTCACATTCCTCAGGCACCACTAACGTTGTCTCTCTTACTCTTACTGTGTCTTCAATTTTTGTTAATGACCCACTGAGTCCCAGGTAGCCTGTTGGAATGCTGGCTGATCTTGTTGACTTGATCTTGTGGAGGTAACCATAGCTACAGTGAGATCATGTCCCCAAGACTGCATTTCACTCCTCACCAACCACCCGCTCTCCCATTACTTGGTTCCCTCTTCTGCGATGTTCCCTGATTTGGGTATTCTTTCTCATCATGTAGATCTGCCAAAAAGTATTTTGTAACATAAATGTACATTATGGAAAGTATTTAGTCACTATAAATAGAAATACAATTTCTGTATTGTTTTGTATATACAAGTATTAAAAGTAGAACCATTCTTAGCTATGAATCACTCCCAAAGCTTATTGTATTGCAATTTTAAAAACAGGAATTGATAAATTTCCTTTCAAATAAACTGCAGCAATTCATACTGTCATACACATACACACACAGCACAAATGTTTGAAAGTGCCTAGGACCCCACATTTTGTCAAGCTGTATAACAAAAGTTTGCTGGCCAGGTGTAAAATATCTCAGTGAAGTTTGCTTTATATAATGGAAGGCTCTTAAAATTTATTTTTGCCTGGGTAATGTCTATAAAACTTTTATCCCTAGTTTGTGCCAATGAAACCACTTTATTTCTTTAACTCTACCATCTGTGAAGTGTTGGCTCAAAGGCCTATCTAGGCATGCAAATGTGAATTCTTTAATATAAAGACCAGCATTAGAAACACAAGTAAACTTACAATAGGTTTTGAAGGTTGAGACTTTAAAGAAATGTACTAGGCATGCGTTGTGGGATGCAGACAATCGCTGCTCTCCTCTTTTCCCCCTAGCTTAGAACACATTCTCCAGATCCAAGGAAGCTTACAGGGTTCCTTGTGGAGCTGCCTATCTAAATAGGAACCGCTTAGAACCCCCACCTCATCCTCCCTCAAGGCATGAGCCCCACTCTTAGTCTCTCATTTGTAGATTGAAGGTATTCCATTAGAGGCTGTTGTCCCTTGATGTTCTCAATTCTACAGCGCTATGGTCATTTAACCACTGAGTTGACAAAGAAGTTAACTCTGGTGTCAGAGCTGTGAAAAGATGCGGAATTTGCCGCAGGAGACGGACAACCTTCTTCTAAGAGAGGAAATTAAAAGTAGGACGGGTTTCAAAACCTAATGGAGATGTCGCTCTGCGTGCAGCCCCTAGCTCTCTTGACTGAGGAGTTAGGACACGGGTTCTTTCCATCTGATACCTACAGATGAAGCCCTGGAGAAAGACAGTGGCGTTAATTACCTAGTAATTAGCTCCCCAACAGTGGCAAGCTGCCTCGTTCTGCCGGTGCACAGGAAGCAGATGAAAAACGCCCTTCTGGACCCTTGGCAGGTGCATGCGTGACGGCATCTCTGGACTGCTTGTCCTAGGTTTTCAGACCCGAAACCGCAGGGCGGCTGTGGCCTGCTTTAGGGCGGGGGCTTTGCCGCAGTCTCTTGACTTCAAAGCTTGGCCAGCACCCAGGGATGGAATCTCTGCCCCTCGGGCTCTCCCCGTGACACTGGGCTCCTGCGTTGCGCGAGGCACCCAGCTTTGGTTGAGCAGAAAGCCCAGGCACCAAGCCTTGGTTGAGCAGAAAACCGAACATATTTTAAGTGCTCAGTGACCAAGGAACGCGACTCGACGAAAAAAAAAAAAACAAATCTAGCAGGAAGAGTGGAGAAGACTTGGGGACCCACCCGGGATCTTCCCCTAGGCCTGCCTGGCTAAGGGTGACGGCAGGAGTGGGCTGGCCTCGGGGTACCTCTCTGGGTGCTCGCTTGGGCGTACTTGCTCTGATTCTCACTGTTCGGTTCAGGACTTGGTAGTGTCGCTGGTCTGTGGGCCTCCGCGCGCACTTTGCGCATGTCCACAGAAAAAGTAAACTGGACCGAAGCACTGCAGAGCCAGGACGCACCTTGGAGCGGTCTCCCCAACTTGGAGGTGGCTTTTAGGCTCTCTTCGGAGAGCATGAGATGGGGCCAGCTGCCAGCAAGTACCCCGCCCACCCAGAGCCCCACCCATTATTGACCACACCCCAATTAGCCCCGCCTCCTTTGTGCGGCCGCGCCGTTGCCGGGGCGATAACCCCGCCCCTCCAGGTCCCGCCCCGCGCCACCGCCCCAGTCTCCGCCCGGCTGCCGGTCCAGCTGCAGTCCGCGCGAGCCGCCGCCGCAGCCGGCAGCGGGGCGAGAATCGGGGCTCCCGGGGCCTTCGTGGGGAGCAACCGCACTCTCCCGCGCCCGTGCTTTCGCCTGCGCCGGCCACCCTCGCCGCGAGGTCCGCTGGCCGGATCTGGCTGACCAGCTCGCCCTCCGGTCTGACCCGAGGCTCCCGGGCCGGCTGCGGGGACCCGCCCACCAGACACTGCTGGTGCCCGCCGTGCCAGTTAGAGACTCCCCGCGGTTGATGACACCTGGCGGAGGGCTGCGATGGAGGGGGATGCCTCAGACTCTAAGGTGCGTGGCGGTAGCGCGGTGTCTCCGTCTGCTCTCTTCGGTTCTCTCCGGGCCGGTCGCACCGTCCGGCGGTTCCCTTTTCTGCCCTTGAGAGGGTCCCGTTGGTGGGAGCGAAGCGCGGGGTCCCGGTACTGTGAACCGGGCTACGCTGGGGACTCCTGGCGGGCTCTTCCGTGGGGTTCAGTCTGTAGAAGTAGTCGCTTCGGGGTGCCTGGTGCGCTTGAGAGTAGGGCGCGTGCCCCAGCGTGCCGCCCTTTGTTTGGAGCCCCGAGGGGCGCTCGAGTCCTTCCGGAGCCCCGGCTGTGCCTGCCACCTCCTGGGAGCCGTGTCTTCTGCTCGTTGGGCGGGGCTGGGCCCCTGCGGCTGTGAGGTCCAAGCCCCCACCCCCACCCCCCCCTTTTTTTTTTTTTTTTTTTTTTTTTGCAGAAGTCGGGGAGGCAAGTCTCCTGAAGTTTCCTGACCTATCCCCTTTGCAGCTGCCTGAGGGAGCTATCACATCACATTGCTCCTGGTTTTAGCTCAAAGGACCAAAAAAAAAAAAAAAAAAAAAAGACACTAATTTTTCTTTTATGAAAGAGTTACTCAATGTCCAATCAAATTATTTAGGTGCAAGAAAAATGGAAATGATTTGTAAATATGTCTGTAGGAGGTGGCGCTTTATCAAGGGCATATGTAAAACAGGACAAGAATCTATTTTGGAAAGTCAGGATAGTCCCCCATCCCCCTTTAAATTAGTGTGATAGCGGGTGAAGTGAGATCAAAGGTGAATATCCAGCAGTTGTAGGTGTGAGTTGTAGGTGTGACCGCCTTATTTCCAGGTTCGTTAAACTTGTAGCGTGCTAGCGGCCGTTTTAAACAGTTGTGACTCCTCCAGAGACACTGCGCTAATAAAGATCTGCTAGCAGTGGTGAAGCCAGTTGTGTTTGGTGCGATTATCAGGGTTTATAAAGCCCTTTGTGTCGCCGGCAGGGAAATAGATAAGCATACACTTATTTCATTAAAACCAATTAAATTTTACTTTCAGAGTACTTTTTTAGCCCAGCACTGGGGAAGCAGAGCCAGGTGAGTCTCCGAGTTCGAGGCCAGCCTGGTTCTAGTACAGCTAGGGCTACACAGGGAAACTTGTCTAGGAAAAAAACAAAACCAACCAACCACAACAACCCCAAAAAACCCACCAAAAACCCTCCTTCAAATTTTTCTGTATCTCTCTTTTCACTCTTTTATTTTTGGCTTCCCCTCAACTCCCAAGACAGGGTTTCTCTGTGTAACCTTGGCTGTCCTGGACTCACTTTGTAGACCAGGCTGGCCTTGAACTCACAGTGATCCACCTGCCTCTTCTTCCTTGAGTGCTGGGATTAAAGGTGTGCACCATCATGCCCGGCTATTTCTGTATATATATGAAGTGATTGTATAAAAATGAGATTTAAAAAAATATTCACTTGCCATTAAAATTTCAGGGATGCCAACAGTAATCTATAGAATTTGAAACTTAAGTGGATCCCCTCCCTGCATTCCTCCCAAAACCTGTATAGGTGAGAGATGGAAAAACTGTATGAAATCATCAAACCATTTTAGTTGTAACTCTCAAGTGTTTCTCACTTAAGACGGTGAAATGATGAATGCCTATAGGTTTGAAGGAAGCTCTTTGGATGGTGTCTTTTAGTCTTCTCCATCCTTATAATATTCATCATGTGCTTTTTTAATAACTGCTTTGATATGGAACATAGATCCTTAAGCATTTAATAGCATTCTCTTAAAACATGAAAAATGGTCTAATTTAGTGTAAGAAAATTGTTGATACTCAGCTTGTAAATAGAATTCAGTTAGGATTTCCTGAACACACTGGCTTAGCCTGGATGTTTATTTTTTACCAGCTCTTGCTATTTGGAAATCTTGGAGTTAATTCATTAAGTAAGAATGTTTAGTGTCATACTGAAGCTGTTTTTTAAATTGAAAATTATTGCATTTAGAATTTTTACTGAAGGGCTAAATCAGGGACTTGTTCCTGATGATTTGAACAGCCTGTAGATTTTGATAGGATATGGTCTTCTGACATTTGATATTAACTTCTGTTGTATTTTCCTTTGTTTTGTCTCATATTAATTCTTAATTCCATGCCATAGTCTAGAATTTCATACTCATAGGGAAGTTCAGATTCTAAAGTCTGTTTCTTAATTCCTTTTTGGAAAGGCAGACACATGTAATTCCATGCCATGCATATTAAAGGGAATCTGGTAGCATAGAATTTCGTAGTTACAGGGAAGTTCAGTTTTTGTTTTTTTTGTTTTTAACCAGGGTTTCTTTGCGTAGCCCTGGCTGTCCTGGTTCTAGCTTTGTAGATTAGGCTGGCCTGGAACTCGCAGAGGTCTGCCTGCTTTTGCCTCCTGAGTGCTGGGAATAACGGTGTGTGCTACCGCTGCCAGGCTGGAAAGTTCCTATGTTAAGGCCTGTTTCTTCTTTTTTTTGGAAAGGCAAACACATGTACATACACAGGATCAACGAGCATGCTGGCATTTTTACCCACAAGAGGTTTTGACCCTGGTTTTTGGTTTTCATCTTAAGGTGACTATTAGGAATATCGAAAAGGAGCTTATTTGCCCGGCATGCAAGGAGCTGTTTACACACCCGTTGATTCTCCCCTGCCAGCACAGCATCTGTCACAAGTGTGTGAAAGAACTCTTACTGTCTCTCGATGATTCATTCACTGATGTGGCGTCGGACAACTCTAATCAGAGCAGTCCTCGACTTCGGCTCACCTCCCCTAGCATGGATAAGATCGACAAAATTAACAGAACAGGTAGGTGGGGGGCAGCTGGGTGGGGCAGGGACAGCTTGCAAATAGAGATTCGGTTATAACTGTGGAAGAGAAAATGATTTTTATTTTTATTTTCCAAGTGAACAAATTATAATTGTAGCTCCCACTTAAAATGTCAAAATGAACTTTTGTTTTTGATAGGCTTTTAAGACTGATATTGTATACCAACTTTGTGCTACACTGTGTCTTTATTTTAGCTAATATTCTAACTGTGATGTCCTTATGATAGTGGATACTGAACATTTTAGGGAAGCATCTATAAAGTTAATGTGCAAACACACACTACAGAATTAAGGTTGGGACTGTGAATGGTTCCATCTGGAAATTGTTTTTGAGATTTTACTGATTGTTATTTTCTGTGTGTTTCAATGTTTATGTCTGTGTACCATGTGCCTGCAGTATCCTTTCAGGACAGAAGATGGTGTCACATCCCCTAGGACTGGAGTTACAGTTGGTTGTGAGCCCTTATGTGGGTGCCTCGAATCAAACCCAGGTTCTTTGGAAGAGCAGCCAGGGCTCTTAACGCCTGAGCCATCTCTCCAACTCTTAGAGAACTTTTAGATCAAATTATGTGGTATCATTCTATCTGGGAATTGTATTTTCTTCACCCACTTGAAATTTTTTTTTTTTTTTTTAAGATAAGTGTTTTGGCAGGGATTGGTGGCACATGGAAGGTGGAGGGAGGAGGATTTATGATGTCAAGGCCACCCTGGCATACATGAGAACCTGCCCACTCCCAAATATAAGGGTTTTGACTATCACGGGAACTAGAATTCTTCAGTAATGTATAGAAATATATCTAACCACACATAACATATATTTTGTATCTATATCACAGGCCAACATTTACCTTGTTTTCTATCAAGATAATGTTGCCTCTGAGCAGTTTCTGCAAGGGTGATGGAGATCAAAATTGACTTAAAATTACAGAATCTGCTACAGTTCTTTTAAAATCAGTGGCGCCCACAGCCTCATGTTAACCATGGCCTTTGTGCTAAGGAGTGTATGCGTGAGGGCCCAGACGTTTCAGGTTCAGCTTCCACTCCAAGCAGTTTGGGCTTGGAGGTTTTATCTTCAAACCTTTCTCTACTCTCTTCAGTTTCTCCCACTTCTAGGATGGGGGTCACTTTTTTAATCTTGTGATTTTTTCCCCCTCTATTTTCCAGAAAAGCATCTTTTTCTAAGCTGCATTTAAAAATTATCGTTTTTTTTTTTCCGTGACCTGCCTTATGCTGTAGAGTCTCCTCATTTAGTGTTTTTATCTATATATCTACTCCAGAGTAAATAAGAGTATTTTCATGAGTTATACACACTACATTGCTTTTTAAATATATATATGATTTACTTGGTTTTATGTATATGAGGGTTTTGCCTGTATGTTAAGTACAGGTGTGCCTGGTGTCTGAGGAGGTCAGAAGAAAGTGTTACATCCCCTAGGACTAGAGTTACAGATGGTAGTGAGCTGCCATCTAGGGTGCTGGGACTCGAACCTGGTACCTTTGCAAGAACAATAAGTACTCTTAACTGCTGGGCCATCATCTCTCCAGCTCCAAGCACTTTTCTTTGAATGCCAGTCATTAATTATTTATAAGATAGTTTGTGCATATAAATTATAGGTGTATGCCAGTGAAGCTGACTGGGCAAGTTGTGTGTATGTGTGTGAGAGTTTGAGGACAGAGAGGGTTATGCTTATTGTGAGGTCATGATTTTTATGTTTTCTGTTTTGCTATGAATCTGGCACCCCGAGAGACAGAAAGATAGTAGTGACTTGAAGGCATCCTTATTAGATAAATCTTGATATTCTGTTGGTGGGTCTTCACAGGCCAGTTGGGAATCCCCTTTTTTGGCTGATGGAGGAAAATTTACTTTTTGTGTATTAATATATTCATCACAATTAGTGTTCACATATGTTTTTCACAAAGTTCTGTGTCTTAGGTAGTGTTTTAGTATCTGTGTTTGACTGATTCTCATGTGTGGTTCATAAGAAACTAGAACTATCCATCCATGCTTTTAATGGCTTACTGTAGTACTCTGTATATGATTAATGTGTAATTGTAGAATGGGTGTTGAATGACAGCCTTTTGGCACTAGAGTCACACAGACCATGGCTGCCATCACTGCCGTGTAACATGGTTAAACTTTGTTTTTCAGAACAAGAATTCCATTTCACTATTCACCCCACTGTCTAGGTTAGACATGAATGACCAAAATTCATCCCCTCCCCATTCTGTAAGCTCACTGTGAGGTGGATCATGTCCTGAGCAGGGAGCTGAAAGTGTGTGAAGGACACTTACAGGTGCTAAAAAACGTTTAACTTGGAGAAGAATGACTACCGAATGGTTCCTAGCACCACATCAGGTGGCTAACAACCACCTGTAACTTCAGCTCCAGAGGAGCCGGCACCTTGTTCTGGCCTCCATAGGCAGGCACCCTCCTCACATACACACACAGAGAGAGAAGAGAGCCCTGGAAGGTGGGGCTGTTTGAAACGTGGCATCATTTCCAGAGGTTTTGTTTGTGAGTCAGTGTTCACAAATTTCAGGACTGTCTTCTGTAAATAGTTTTAAATGACCAGGTGTCACTGATTTGGAGATATAATAATACCTTTTGTTTATGGGAAGAAATAATAAGACACACTTGAAAAGGAAGCCAGAATCCCTGTTCATAGCAATGGATGTGGAAGGAATATATTTATAAAAATCAGTTTCACCGTTGGTTTTACTAAAGGATTAGACCCTAGGCTGTCCAGTGTAGTAGACACTAGCTGTGAAATGCTTGAAATAGGACTCTTCTGATTAAATATAATATTTTCTGCTATACATGTAAAATGCTTACTAGATTTCAGAGGCTTATGATAACAAAAATGGAGATGTAATGCTTTTTATCTTTTTATCTTTATTATAAAGATAGTGGGTTAAATAGTATTAGAACTAATTTTACTTGTTCTTAACTTTTATTGTGGCTTCTAAATTTAAAAATGTGTTGTTCTGTGGCTCATCCATTTCATTGGGATAAGATTGCCATAGACACATATAGTAGGCTTTTTTTTTTCTTTAACAAATTGGTTCTTTGAAAGAATGTTTCGTATATATGTCAATGACACATTGAGGTGTGTAAACAGAAAAGATGTCATGTTTTATCTTTTTGATCATATGTTTGTCGTCTTTTCCCTTTTGTATTTTCCTGTTCCGTAAAATGGCTTGACTGCTTTATATTGCTGGCCTTGTAAACACCCGTGTGTTAGGAAAAAACACACGTTTACTGTTGATTCAATAATCGTATTTTGTGTGGGACACAGTCACCGCTTTATCTTTTGTTAGCAAGCTATGAGTATGCTCTTTGGAATGGAATTCTAAATCCAGCTTTCTGTTCATTGTTCACAGCACCACATCGGAGATCTTTGGGGTGGAGAGGTAGAACAAACAAACAAACAAAAAAACTGCTTTATTGCTTTTGTGGCCGCAGGCACTGTGGTGTTAGACTTGAATTCTCTTGTGTATCTAGAGTTCCTCTAACACCAGTGGTCAAGTCTTCAAAATTACATAGAAAGTCAACAAATTAGAATGATGTGACTTGTAAAGGTCAACAGGATGAAATTTCTGATGTTTTTAAGGGATGTGTGGCAAAATGATACTCGCTTGCATTTTGTCCATAATATACACAACACAATTTTGTTTTTAGTATCTGGTACCTGATTTTTTTTTTACATTTATGTAGATTATAATGAAACTTAGCATGCTACATTGGGAAGACTAAATAATAATAAAATTCTGTCTGAAGTTGTCAATCTTGTATTTATCATAGTCTCTGAATATTTTATGCACACAATGCCTTTTCTTTGTTGTCAGTATTTTAAAGTGTTTGCCATCAGAGTTTTAACATGGAGTCTTACCCATTTCAGGGTCATGGAACACAGGTTTTCGTCTTTTTTTTTTTATCCCATTCCAGTAGACTTTTTAAAGTAAAATTGACTGGTTTTTGGTCAGATCCTGGTGATAATCTTTGTTTAGAGAAATGTTACCCCTTTTCTTGTTTCCCTCACCCCCTGAAAAGTCCAGCTAGCGGACTTCCTGAAGAAGAGGAAGTTGTTACCACCAGAACATGGGGGAGGATGCAATGGCAGCAGTTCAGATTGTGCCGAGAGTCAGTTCTCCTACCTTTGTTTTTAAACACTTTATTGTTCTCCTTGATAGCTGAATGATCAAACACTGTAATCTGGCTCTTTCGGTGGACATAAACCACTTTGAAAAATACTTTAAATATTTGAAAATTGTGTTTTGATGTTCACTCGCTGTGCCTTTGAGGGGAAGATGTGTGTGAGTTGAGAGTATTTAAGTAATTTACAGAGGCTGGTTCCACCAGCTGCGTGGCTGCTGCTTGGTCTTCATGACCTCCTAGCCTTCCCAGGCATCATTTGGTTAGCCCCTCCCTCCCATATTGTATCACATGGTAAAGAAACACTATGTAAACAGAACTTCCACTAATACAAATTTCTAACCATTTGATATATGCTGTGGTATCCACTAGCCACAAATACTCTTGACTTGAACTATGGCTATTGCAACCAAAAAAAAAAAAAGTGCAAATGTAATTATCTTAAATTTAAATTTCAACAGCCATTTGGCTTTCAGGCCTTTAGAATGACACAGCTGTTGGGAGATGACTTTATTATGTTTTCCTTTTTTTTTTTTTTTTTAATGAGGTTTACCTTCAGGATATCCTTAGAGTAGTCATGCTTTCTTTATTTCTCATAAAATATTATATTATGATATAAATATAAAAGCATATGACAGATGAAATGAAAGCTTGTTAGCATTCTTAAGGAGACTTGAGGATCTGTTTAGAAAAAACAGCTAGGATACTGATTTGAGTAAGTTACCTGGAAATTACTCAGGTCTGAAATTTAACATTTTACCCCATTGAAGAGGTCCAGTGTATTGTTTTATAAAATACTTTATTTTTCACCATAGAAATAAGATAACAGGTACACAGAAAAGGAATGGAACAATTTTTTTGATTTTTTTTTTTTTCCTTTCTTTCATTTTCCTAGACAAGAGTTTCTCTGTTTCTTAGAGCCTTGGCTGTCCTGGACTCACTTTGTAGGCCAGGCTGGCCTCCAACTCACAGAGATCCACCTGCCTCTACCTCTCTGAGTGCTGGGATTAAAGGTGTGCAACACCATGCCTGACCTTTTTTATTTTTTTTAACATTACATGAAAACAACCAAAATTTGGGTGTCACCAGCATTCATGTTAAAGCATGATTTAGTTTTCATGATTTTTGTTTTATATCACTAATTAATTGGTCACAACCTTCATAAAACACATAATAGGCCATTGTTTTCCATATGGGCTATTGAGATTAGTTATTTATTCATTTCAATTTCTGGAATCCAGTTTATGTATAGAAGGATGTCACTAAATGTGAATTTTCATTTGTTTAAACTTGACCACTGCATTATTTGTCGTCCAGAATTGTTTGGCTTGTGTTTTCACGGAAACATTTTCATTGGCATGCGTGTGTTTTGTTTTGTTTTCTAATTAGCCTTGCGCTTGTTTCATTATATGCCTGCTGTGGTGTGAAACATTTTGGACTGTATTGCATGTTTTTAGAATTACTACAGGAATATATTTGGAGTAGGATTTTCAAGTTTGTGTGGGAAGTTTGTTTTTTATTTTTTAATATGATTCATGTTCTAAAATGTTAAGGCTAAAATGTCATTAAATGGAGATACTAAAGATGCTCTGCATGCTTGTTACACTAGCTGCTTTTGGAGTCAGGGACACTTTGCATGCTATGTAGTCATTAATATATATAATACTTTGGGCTGTCTGTTAAGGGTCACTTACTGTGATGTCATACCAGGCACCTTTTAAGATACTCTTTTTAGATGACAGTCATTTCAAGAGCAGTGGTGATGTAGCTGCTTACAGGCCTTTGCCAAGTAGAGTGTATTGAATTTACCCTGTACTTTTGTATTGGATATGGTAGTGTGGAAGAAGGCTGGAGGGCAAGAAGTTGCTTTTTTTGTAGTATGGAAGCTCTTTTGTGGGCAACTGAGATTTCGTACTCTAAGAATGTTCTAAGTAAGTATGCATCGACCTATGTTAAACAGGCAGCTTTGCATTCTCCAAGCCAGCAGGTAAGGTTTGCCATACTTTGGTTTCTTGGCTTGTAAGATCAGGACGACAAGACTGAACAAAAACATTGTAATGTCTGAGGGCATATCTATCATTTTGTATAATACAAAATTATATGTAATGCTTCTTGGCACTGAATTAAGGAATCTTAGTGATCCCTTTGTTTCAGAACCCAAGAAGATGCTGACTCGTTGGTCCCTCTTAATGTTATTAAATTCTAGGCCTACGGATGAGTTATTCACCCTCCTATTGGTTGCATTCAGTTACCCTCTGCTCTCTCCCACTGAATTTTTCCCAGAGAAGACACTGCTACAGTGGGAAACATTCTGTTGAGACGATTCTTAAAGCATGTGACCACCTATTCTTTGAGTATGTGATGAAAGTGCAGACTAACCAGGAATACATATACAGTATGCGTAGGTGGATAAGTTTGCAGTTTCAAATAGTCTTTGGGATTGCAGTGAGTGTGCTGATTCAGGGGCCTTGGTCTAGGACTTGCTCTTTCTTGTATACCCCCATTTCTTCCCAGTCATCTAAGATGGTACTCACTTGATGACTTTGGGTATGCTGTATAAAATTAATTAGAAATCTTAATAATATAAAATACAATCTCCATGAAGTATTATGTTTTGTCTTTCATGTCTGTGTTTGGCTTAATGTGAGTTACGTGCAATTTACTATAGATTTTTTTTTCTATGATATCTTTTAATAATTTGAATTGTCTTCTATATACCAAGTAAACATGTTTGTTTAGAAAAGCATTTTGAGAATGCAAATGGAGCCACTTGGGATGTTTGTTTTTTGGGACATAATCGAAAGCATACTTTACTTCCTATTAATCATTTATGACATAACTAAAGGGAGGCTTAATAACTACACAGGCTGGAAGCGTAATTCACTGACCCCAAGACCAACGACGTTTCCTTGTCCGGGCTGTGAGCATGATGTGGATCTTGGAGAGCGAGGAGTCAGTGGCCTGTTTCGAAATTTCACTTTGGAAACAATTGTCGAGCGATACCGGCAGGCTGCTAGGGCCGCCACAGCCATTATGTGTGACCTCTGTAAACCACCACCCCAGGAATCTACGAAGAGCTGCATGGACTGCAGTGCAAGCTACTGCAATGAATGCTTCAAAATTTACCATCCTTGGGGCACTGTAAAAGCCCAGCATGAGTATGTGGGCCCCACCACTAATTTCAGACCCAAGGTAAGTTAGGGCACCAAATGTCAAGGGAGAAATGGCCAGGAGTCTAGAGACAGGAAGATTTGATTGGGTCATATTTTTGTGAAGCTTTTAGTTAGCTAAAACTTTAGTGTAAGTAAAGAATAATTACAGCCCAGTTATGTCTTAATGTCTAGACTCTTGAAACCATGAACAACTATTTGATTTCATTCACACACTACCTAAACACTTGTTTCTGAATGGAAACACTATTTTATGTGCAATTTCAAAGGCATCTATGATGACATTTCATAAAGTACAAATGTGATGTTTCCTCGAGTCAGGGGGTGCCGCTGGGCAGTGTGTGTGTGGCTTGTGGAGTGAGCCTGCTGCACGCTTACATCACAAAGCCTTCCAGGGCCCTCTTAGCAACAGGCTTGTGTGAAGAGGTAGGCCGTAGGTTCTCTTAAGGACTTTTGATACCATATAGGGATGGTCATTAAGATGTGCCTAATCCATGAGGTAAGAGGGCCGATCTAGCTTATTTATGCCTTCACTCCATTTGAGCCCTATTTGAATGAATGTTTTCAACAAGTTTTGGGGAAACAACATCTGTGTATTAACCATTTGAACCCTCCCATGTAAAAATGGTGTTTCTAGAGAGTTTTGATGTGACATGTTATTTTTGTTGTATATACTTTTATCATTTATATGGCTATTTACTTTATAGAGCTAATCTCTGTATTGGGGGACTTACTGGATTACTTGAGACCTAGACCTTTAACCGTCCATTTGCTCTTATTCAATAGGTTTTAATGTGCCCAGAACATGAGACAGAGAGGATAAACATGTACTGTGAGCTGTGCAGAAGGCCCGTCTGCCACCTCTGCAAGTTGGGTGGGAATCACTCTAATCACCGGGTAACCACCATGAGCAGCGCCTACAAAACCTTAAAGGTAATGGCTTGTGAGTTCAGAAGTGGGTTTAATTTTCTTTTCACTCTATTTTACACGTATGGGTAAAATACCTGCCAGTATGCCTGTGCACCAAGTTGTATGCAGTGCCTGCAGAGGGCCAGAGGAGCTCATTGGATCCCTGGGGCTGGAGTTCCAAAGGGTTGTCACCCTTACTCTGGGCGCTGGGAATCAAGCCCAGGGCTTCTGGAAGAGCAGCCCGTGCTCTGAACTGCTGAGCCATTGCTCCAGCCCTGGAAGTAGGTTTTGCTCCCTGGTGATTTCATGACCCTTAAGTCTATATTTAGAAAATCATGGTTTGTAATGTGCAGTGTTTCACTAAAAGGGGAGTTATCAGGATAAGGTAAAACTTAATATGTAATTATTAAAATGTATTTTATATTTATATAATTATAAGATACCATTATATATAGTTATAATATATTATGTATTATATAATTCATATCTAAATATTTAAATAATTAAAAATTACTTTATATATTTATATACATGCAATATGTAAATTTGTATATTACATATAATATATAGTAAAATATTGTACATATAAAATATATTATAAACAAATACATCTTATGATCATTGCTAATGTAATTATTAAAAATTGTTTTTAAGCTATCTAATATAACAATTTTTTTTTGAGTCTGACAAAGCTTTTCCCAACCTGTTTTGGAGTGTGAGGGAGGAGGGGTGGGCACACTGCCAGGATCCTCCAGTGCACTCAGTGGTCGTTGCTGAGCACTCTGGATGGAGAAGTAGAAGGCTCCTGAAAACTTCCAAGTTTGATGATCAGTAACAGAGTAGGCGGTCGGTCGTGTGGTGCGGTTGTTACGTCGTTATTTTTTGTAGTGAAGAGTAGTTTTAAAGGAGTTAGTTCATTCTTAAGCTTCCTTTTTATTTTAATTGTTCCCTTTCTTTAGCAGTGTGTGTGCAGATCGTCCTATATCTATAGCTGTATGCATAGTGTCCTATGTCTGTGTCATGGGCGGGTTTGGCTGTTGAACTTTCTATTTCTCTGCTCCTTTGTTTGCCTGGTGTCTTAGTTAGGGTTTCTATTGCTGTGATAAAATACCATGGCCAAATGCTACCTGGGGAGGAAAGCTTTTATTTCATTTTATTCTTCTAGATAACAGCCCATCATAGAAGGAGTCAGGCCAGGAACTCAAGCCGGAGAGGAACCTGGAGGCAGACACTGGAGCAGAAGCCGAGGGACTCTGCATACTGGCTTGCTCTCCATGGCTTACTCAGCCTGATTTTTTTTTTAAATTTTATTATTTTATTTTATTTTATTATTATTTTTTTACCACACAGACCCACCTGCCCAAGGGTGGTCCCTCCCACATCAATCATTAGCAATCAAGAAAATTGCCCACAGACCAAGAAGTTGGGGGGCATTTTCTCAACTGAGGTTCCCTCTTCCTAGATGACTCTGAAACTAGTCAGCTGGAGTGTTTTGATTAGCTATCAGGTGTTATTAATTATACCCTGTTTTCAGCTTTGCCTGGCAGTTCAGGGAAACATTTATTTACTTTCAGCTTAGTCAGCCTGACACTGGAGGTAAACCCTTTGATGATTCTTCTCCAGCCCTTATTTTTTAGAAGCTCTCTTTTCTTGGAGTTGGGGGGTCTGGATGGTGGGGAGCATGTGCTACTCCAGCTTGTGTGAACTTTAATCTTTTCTGGAACTGAAAAGACTGGCATTCAAGTCTCGTATACCTCTCTGCAGGTTTTTCCTTTTCTGCCTGTCTCTAGTTTTGGACTGTAGAAACGCTGGCTTCCTTAACTCCTAACTTCATTACGTACACTCACGGGAGATGTGGCTGTGTGACTGAGTTCTTTGCCTCAGCCAGGCTTTTCTTGTTTTCCATCATCTAGGAAAATGGCTCTTTGAGATGGTGCTTAAGAAGAGAGATTCCAGATGTTGTGTTTAGTTGTTTCAACTGAGAAGCCCAAATCCATTTTTGTCACTTTGTCATGCCTCTACAGTCAGTTGGCTTCACACCCACACAATTTATAATGTATCACATTTGTAAAAGTTTGCTTTCTAATTGGTTTAATTCCATGAATTCTGGTCCAGTTTTAGTTACATGTACTAAGTCCTTGACACTAGTAAAGCTACAGTGTTGGAAAAACTATCCATGTTTCTCCTCCCTCCTCTGCTCCCAGACCTGACCCACCTTTTTTTTTTTTTTTTTTTTTTGAGCCTAGGGTCTTGCTATGTAAACCAGGCTGGCCTCAGATTTGCCACTGATAACTTCTCCTGGACTTCCCAAGCTGTCATTCACAAGTGTGTGCTACCACACCTGGCAGAAGGCTTCTGTGACCTCACATGAAGCCAGCCAGCAAGCAATGGGTTCTATAGCTACAAATGCTGGCTGGGGAATCTTTTAATTCAACTTAGTTCTGACACTGTCTGTACCTGGTGTATTGTCAGGTCCCACAGGAGAAGGGCTCAGTCCCCAGGGCTGTCTGTGCCTCTTGCCCTCTATATTTGCTAGCTGCAAACTCCGTGCACTGTTTTTTGTTTTGCTTTGTTTTTTGTTCGTTTTAATGCCTTTGATCACATGGCTGTAAAAAGCAGTTTCAGTAACTCACCGTCCTTGGGTCTAATTATTTTGTTTGAAGGCTCACAGAACTCAGGGGAACATAAACAGCCATTATCATCCAGGATATCATAGAGGATATTGCTGATGAAGAGATGCACAGGATGAGGAATGTGGGAGGGACACGGCTGCCACACCTGTTGTGCACTCTCGGAGAACTTCCATGGCTTCTGCTCTCTGGAGACTCTGGATCTCCTTTGAGTTTTTATGGAAGCCTCACTGATATGCACAGTTGATTAAGTCATTAGGTCACCTCTACCTTGGGGCTTCTCTTCTGTTGTGAGGTAGGATTGAGTTTTAGCTGTCTCATCATGCCTCCATGTTCTTGGTGACCAGCTTTTATCCTCAATCCAGATGCCCCTTGAATTGTAAGCTTACAAAAACCCCCGTCATTTTAGAAATCAAGGACCTTAGGAGAAGTTTCTCAGGAGATTTGATGAAGAACATGTACATAAAACAGCTAACTTTTACATTTCAGTCTTTCAGAAAGATTTTCCATAATGCACCTTCCATAATTTTACATAATTTTTAGTAAGAAACTAATTGTATAGATTTGTCATTTGCTAAAAGTTAACACATCTTTACAGTGGTTCTAGAGTTAAGCTGAAGGGGGCTGCTGCACAATGCAGAGACACAGTATCATTTATTTTTGGCCAGTTGGGTGTTGAATTAAAGAAACAATCATCATAGAAGGGTAACCTTGCATTTGTCTTGTGTCCACTGTTTGTTATCTACTGAGGTAAACACCAGGTTCCTTATCTGTGTTGTAGTATGTGTCAGTTCCTTTGTGAAGGTGTGTTTTGCTTGCACTTTTGGAGAAACTGGTTTAACCAGATAATAGAGAATGATCCACTCCTAGCAGTTTTGTTAGCTGAGGCGACGGTATTTCTCCTCCTGTGACTCTCTTGGCTTCTGTTACTATTGACAGAAACATGTGCATGGGGTCAAAGTAGAACCTCTCGCCCCCACATGGCTGCCTGTCCTTAGCCTTTCAGAATGGGCACCCGAGAAGGAGCCTCCACAGGGATTCCTGTTCACTGCTTGCTCTTACCATCTTGGCCTCCGAGGCTTGTTGATTCTCGTGTATCCTGAAAAGGCACACATTCACTGTCTCTCTCCTGGTCTGGCCATACCTCAGTCTACAAGTTTCTATATTGTTGGGAAGGCAAGGCCTTTCTAGGTTTCTCAGCTTCTCACAGTTTTCTCCTTAAGCTTTTGCTGTGGCTCATCTTACTTTAGCTTGCCTGCTCTACAGCCACACCTGCAGCAGCTTGTAATCATTTCACTAAAGAGTGTTTCCTGAGGGATTTTTGATACTTTCCCATTTATTGTTTTCGTAAGTTTCCAAGGACGGATGAGCCTTACTCCTTGTTAGCTCTTCTCAAAACCACTTTGATGATGAGAAGTCAGAGAAGTAGAAAATGCAGACATCCCTGTAAGCAGTCCCCACTGCCTAGGGAAGCACTTGGCATAGCATTTGTATCTGAGGGTGTGTGAGATGTTTGTGGTGAATGTTGTCATCGTTGCTGAAGTAGGTTAGCACTTGTCGATACTGTAAGTGCTGGTAGTGCAGGGCTTTCCCAACATAGTGGTGGTTATAGTTCGATTATAAAATGTCCCTGGTAGGTTCATGTGTTTTTGAATATCCATCTCCCTGTTTTGGAAGGGTGTAGAACCTTTAGGAGATGAGGCAGAGCTGGAGGAAATGTGGGGCCTTGTAGTTGTAGCCCCTGTTGTGGGTTCCAGCAGAACCCTGTACTTCATGTCCATCAACACAATGTACATCACCGTGTTAAGCTCCTGCTGCCTCAGCCCTTGGCCGCCCTGGCCTACCTTACCTGTGTTCTGACCTGCTGTGATGGACTGGAGTCCTCTCAAACTGAACCCAAATAAACCTCCTTTCCCTTTAAGTTGTGTCATTTTGTTATTTTATTGCACCGAGGAGAAAATAACTTAAGACGGTAGCGTGATTATGTATCATTGTGGGCTCCTTTTCAAGTAGTAGCACACCTGCACAGAAAGTATCACATACTTGTTCTTCTGACGCTTTTGTTCTGAACAACTCTAGAGATGAAGCAAGGCTGAGGCCACCTTTAAACTTGTACATTCTGAGCACAGGGGCCATGCTAGTTACATAATATTCTCCTAGGCTGCTCACATAAAAGATACTTTGGCATTATTGTTGATTGACTTTTACTTTGTTTACTAGTGTTACATTGGCACTTTTTTTTTTTTTTAATTAGGGATGTGATGTATAGAGGGAAAAAGTGGTTCTCAAACTTGGCGTAGTAAGTTTGAGAGCAGCCTCTCACAGGACCTTTGGGACAGCTACAGAGGCCAGCCTCTTTGTACTTCAAGAGGTCTTAGCTTTGCTGTGTGGCTTTTCTTGGGGTGATGTGAACAAACATCTTCTCACCTCAGATAGGTCACTGAATTGATGATGAAACAGAATAATCAAGCCTAGATCAACTGGTAAATTAATGAGTTTATTGTGGTTACTCATGAAAGCATAGGCAGATCACAGGCAGCTGTGTCACTGAAAAACCCACTGCAGTTGTATCCCTGAGTTCCTTGTTGGGGTTGCAGGCAGCTTGGCTGGTGGGAGAGTTATGGCTTGTATAACCTTGGGGAGGGTGGCCTGCTTTATCTTGTAAGTTTCAGGAACCTTCTGAGGCTTGCGAGGTTGGTCTAATTCATGAGTCTTGAGAAGTCCCTCTTTGTGATAGACAAAGAATATTTAAATTTGGAGGAAACTGCATGGCAGGCCCTTAGGAGACTCAGATTCGCACCACTATTTTTTTTTTTTTTTTTTTTTTTAGCAGTTAAGAAAGGTGTTTATGATGGTTGAAGAAACACACATACAGGAGACACAGAGAAAAAGGCCCTCTGCTAGGCAGAGGGATGGACTTGAAAAGTACCCTCCCCCTCAATAATCCAGTCTCTTCTCCAAGGGCTGGGGATTTTAAAGCCTTTGTAGAATTTTATCTACTTTAGGGCCGGTCAGTTTTCAGACAGATAGGATTGGTCAGCAATTGTGGTGTGGCAAGTCCTGATCCATTCTCGAACTCGTTGAGCATGTCCAATAGCAGAGGTCCTGTTGGTTGGGAGACAAAACTGCCGGGCTTTTGTCTCAAGTCAAAAGGTTGAGGAAAAGTCTGGCCACCTTAAGATTTGCCTCATTTATTATCTAGCCACTGCCTTTTCTCCTATCTGTCTGCCTACAGGGAAGTCTAACTCCTAGTCCCTTCTTCCCTTCTCTCAGATGTCACCCTGAGAGATGTTTGGGGTTAGGGGGCAACCACCGCTTCTGACCACGTTGAACCTACAAAGCTTGGACAGCGTGGGGGCAGATGCAGCTCTGTTACTGTAGTTAAGAGAAAACAATGCCTGTGCTCATGCTTGTGGTCCTAGCATGCGCTCACAACGGGCAAGGCTAGACTTGACGTCTGGCTTGCAGTGTGGTGTTAGAGTGGCGATGTTACTTAACTGTGAGAAGCCAAGTGAACTTACGAACTTCAGGTTCCTTGCGCGGGTAAAATGCTGGGTGAAAATGCAAGATTTCCTGTGGCATTATTATCCTGTAAGGTCCCGCTTTCTTTTCTCTGTCTCTGTCTCTCTCAAGGATTTACAGGCTTGTACAACCATGCCCAGCTTGATGGATATGCGTACTGGAGAGTGAAGCTCGGGCTATGCACATGCTGGGCAAATGCTCTACCCCAGCCTATTCTGTCTCTTGTGTCCAGAAATCTTGTTCCTTTCTTGTCAGCCACTTCCTGTTCATCCAGTGAGCACTCCCAGGGGGCTTCTCTGTATTTGGTTGTTGGGTGTTCCTCAGAGACTGAGAGAGGTCCTGCAGAGCCAATCATGTCTGTTTCTGCACACATCCTCTTTCCTTCTCATAGTATAAGGTTAAAAAAAAAAGAGGAAGATGGAATAGATGGGAGACTTACTTCTTGAATTCGTAAACACCAAGTGGTTGGCTTTTCTTCTTGCCCGCCTTTTATATAGTTCAGCAGTAAACGTCCTAAAGCGCTGTCTCCTGAACGTCTCCTCACCTCTGCCCTGGGAGGTGTTTCCTGGGCTTTCTCATTTTCATTTACATTTCTCCATTGTGATAGTCCATTGTGCTCTCAAGTGGCTTTTGCTTTTTTAAAACGCATTTATTACAGATCATGTTTATTAGACCAAACTAGAGATTTCACCAAAACCTACAATGAAATACTATGAAAAATTCCAATGTTCAGAATAGCTAATTTGCAAGCAAATTACTAAAAAAAAAAATCCACATTTTCACTTGTATATAGTGAATGAATAATGAGTCTGGGATGAACTGGGATTATTTTGAACTGATGTTGTTTTTCCTGCTCTCTCTCTCTCTGTCTCTGTGGAAATTGTGAGATGTAACAGAAGGCTGGACTATTTGAACTGTGACCTTCAATTTGTTTAGAAGCCTTTGAAACAAGAATCCTGAGATAATTCAGCAACAAAAATGTACTACATTTGGAATTTTTGACTAAGCTTCACTTACTTTTTTCCAGCCTTCATTTAATCTTTCATACCTTGAGCCTGTGTGCTAAGGCCAGTAAATATTTACCTTGAGTTAATCACTGTAGCTGATTTTGCTGTTCCTTTATCAGGAAGGATGGGTACCATGTAATTTTCAAAATTGCATTAAGTCTTTGTTGATTTGTTTTTGTATTTGTGTTCTGTATGTTTCCACAGGAGAAACTTTCAAAGGACATTGATTTCCTTATTAGTAAGGAAAGCCAGGTGAAGAGTCAAATTTCTGAACTAAACTTGTTAATGAAAGAAACAGAGGTAAGTTATAAACTGGTCAGAGTACTTTTTCATTCATTTCATCCAGACATTTGCTTACTTGTTCATAAAATCCTGAGTGTGGGGCTGGAGAGATGGCTCAGAGGTTAAGAGCACTGGCTATTCTTCCAAAGGTCCTGAGTTCCAGTTCCCAGCAACCACATGGTGGCTCACAACCATCTGTAATGAGATGTAGTACCCCCTCTGGCAGACAGAATGCTGTATGTATAAATAAATAAATACATCTTAAAGAAAAAAGAAGAACCTATAGATAAAACCCTGAGTGTGATTTTTGAGCTGAGAGTTGTGTGACCTCATACCTCGGCTTTCTGAGAGCTTGTGGGAACACATGCAGAGTAGGCTCCTGTGTGATCAGTGCTCCAGGAAGGCATAGGGAAAGGATAGCTTTCACCAGTGACCCGCATGTGAACAAATGAGTAAGATATCCTTTGAAAAATTACTGTATGTGATAGGCCCAGGGTTATCTAAATTCCAAGTACTTTTGAGTACGTGCTTTGGTTTGCATATGCACATAAAGATGAGTATTCATGTTTGCCTTGTTTGCAGTAGCCACAAGGTGGAAACAGACTAAATGTCCATCAATAGCAAAGTAGAAATCACATAATGACCATTGGAGATACTATTATACATAGTCTAGGTATATGCTGTCATACATTGTGTGGATGGGATGATACTGTGTGACATTTACAGAAAATATCCAGACCAGGCTGGAGAGATGGTTTAGCAGTGGTCAAGAGCATTGGCTGCTCATCCAGAGGACCTGGGTTCAATTTCCAGCACCCACATGGTGGTTCACAGCCATGTTCCAGGGATCTACATGGTACCCAGACATAGGTGCAGAAAAATCTTTCACATGCAGCACGTAATTTTTAAGCAGCTGAACGGTGAGACCAGATTTTAGACTTTCCCGAACCTGTCCCTGAGGAGGGGTGATGAGTGCTGCAGCGGTTACCAGGGTCGTTTCTGGCATGCCGGTAATGCCCTCTTATCTGAATGTCCTGCTGGTTGGGCGTGTGTGTACAGTCTTTGCCTTCACACTTACATGCACATCTTTTCCGTTTGTGTATTCTACTTCAGTTAAAATAGGGAAAGGAAGCTGACATGGTGGTTCATACCTATAATCCTAGCACTTGGGAGACAGAAGCAGGAAGATTGTGAGTTCAAGGCCAGCCTTGGCAATGTACAAAATAAACAACGGTATAAGACTGTCTAAAAAAGGATGGGGGCAGGCTAGATGGCCTGTTAGGTAAAGGTACTTCCTTTTGTTAGGTAAAGGTACTTGCTGCCAAACATGATTTACCCCAAGTGGAATTTCTGGAGCCTACGTGGTCAAGGGGAAGAATCAACTCACTTGTGTTGTCCTCTGACCTACACAGACAGACAGATAGACACATACATACAGTAAATAACATGTAAAAAAGAAATAAAAACAAAAAATTAATAAGAAGTAGTAGCATTTAAAAATACAGTATATATGAGTAGGGCTGGGTTATTTGAAAGTTCAAGTGTCTTTCCTAGGCTTTGATATGAGGAGTGGAGTTTATTTTGTTTTTTTCCCTCTTGGTCACTTTAAAGCTTATAACCCAGGACTGTTATTTCTTGAAATATTTTTCACAGTGGGAAGTGAAGTAATTACAAAACAAGAAAGGGCTGAGATGTGTCTTAGTAGTAGAAAATTTGTATCACATGGGCAAGGCATGTTGGTCTGGAGCCTGTTGGAATCACCTGCGCTGTAGAAGAAACAATGAAAAGAAAGGGGAAAAAAGCAAATTAATGCCGTGTTTGTCTCCAGAGCCAACTCTTCCTCAGTGATGATGGGACTGTTTTTGTATCTGCAGTTATGGTTTTTACCTATGCATATTTCTGAGCTTAATGTGGAAGATCATGAAATTCTACCCAAATCTCACAGTTTTCTGACTTTTTTATATAATGCTAAACATAAAAATATTATAATAAGACCCATCGCTTTATATGTTACTTAAAAAAATACATCAACAATAAAAAGTGGGACTGTTGGGGTTACTAATGGAGAAGGGAATCTGAACAACATTTATTTCCAGTGTGGTGCAGAGGCTGCTGGGAATTCCGCAGTGTTCCTACCAAAGTTCCTTCAGTCTTTGCTCTTGGATCTGTTGTGATGAACACTCCCAGTGCTCACTGGACTCTTTTAAGATCACACTGATTTTATAAAAATTCAAACCATTTGAAGCCAGGCAGAGTGACTTAGACTTGTAATCCCCACACTAGGGAGGGTGAGGCAGGAGGATTGACCTTGAGTCCAGTCCAGGCTATGTAAAGAGACCCCATGTTTAAGACACATGACAAATACGACCGTTTTATAAAACAGAAAAAGAATCATACAGTGATGAGGATGTTTAGAGCACGTGCCACAGTATCATGCTTTTCATGTAAATAATCTTTATTCATTCTCATAAGAACTTGAATAATTTCTACTATCCACAAGCATTTTGTGGGAGAGGGAGAGTGGTAGGCACTGAACCCGCTTCCACTCAGCTTCACCTTAGCCTAAAGCTGAGTTAAGGATTAAAGAAAGTTCATTTTAAATACCTTCATATAGGATGTTGAGAATGCTGTTTCTAAAAGTTCTAAGCTGTATTTAACTTTTGCTATATTTGTGATTAGATCAGCTCAGTTCCACCCTTAATTTATTTTATCCCTGAAAATTGTTTCTCGTTTAGTTGAATAATTTGTCTGTTACTGGACTTTAAAAGTGCAAAGTTCTGAAATTACAAAGTGAATCTAAATGGAAGCTGGGGTTTCTTCCTTGTGTGCTTGAGGCCAAACTACTGTTTTGAAGATTTTAGGGTCAGGCCTTGTTTTGTTGATATTACGTAGGGTGTCGTAAGAAGACCTTTGGGTTTGATGAATGGGGTAATGCTCGTGTTTTTTACACTAGTTCAACAGAAAGATGGAGGTTTATGGATGAGATAGTGCTTGTGTTTTATACTTGCGCAATGGAGAGATTGGGTTTGGCACATGAGGTAACACTTGTGTGTTTTACACTAGTGCAATGGAGAGAGGGCAAAGGAAGAAGCGGTGGTGCATTTCGAAAAGCTCTTTGAAATCTTAGAAGACAGGAAGTCATCTGTTCTGAAAGCCATTGATGCCTCGAAGAAACTAAGACTAGACAAATTTCACACTCAAGTGGAAGAGTACCAGGGCCTTCTAGAGAACAATGGGCTCGTGGGATACGCCCAGGAAGTGCTGAAGGAGACGGATCAGTCCTGCTTTGTGCAGACTGCGAAGCAGCTCCATCTCAGGTACTCACTCTGCCCCTGAGCTTTTGAAACCTTTGACTGGGTGGTTCCTGGTGGTGGAAGGAGCAGTCTGGACCCGCTGTGTCCTGGGTGATGAATGTAGTGTCTTTGCTCTGTCACACTGTGGGTGTTCAGTGTGACTTGCTCTTTTTTGTTGTTGTTGGTTTTGTTTGTTTGTTTTGTTTTTATTTTGTTTGTTTTCTAGAGACAGGATTTCTCTGTGTAGAAACCCTTGGCTGTCCTGGACTTGCTTTTTAGACCAGGCTGGCATGGAACTCACAGAGATCCGCCTGCCCCTGCCTCCCCGAGTGCTGGGATTACAGGTGTGTGCCACTGTGCCCTGCAAATCATGAGATCTGCCTTTTTAAAGAATGGCTTTTACATGGCGTCTGTCTGCCCACAGAATCCAGAAAGCTACGGAATCCCTGAAGAGCTTTAGACCTGCAGCCCAGGCTTCTTTTGAAGACTATGTTGTTAACACATCCAAACAAACAGAGGTGCTTGGAGAATTGTCCTTTTTCTCTAGTGGTAAGTGGCAAAGGCTGAGCCTTCTCCCCAGCTGCGTGCACAAAGCAGATACACATTCCCTCCCCTGTGACATCAGTTTCTCACGATCATCAACCCTGGAACCTTAAACTGGTTTCTATGCACAAAACTATACTCCTGGCTTTTTAAAACATTTTGTAAATGGTATCACACTTTTTTTTTTTTAATTGTAAGCTTAGGAGGTTGATATGTGAGATCTGGTTTAAGGTATAGTCAGTATTTCATATTGGATTAGGGCCCTGCTGTGAGGACCTCAGCCTAATTTGATCTAAAGACCAAGTCTCCAAACATAGTCAGCTTTTTGAGGACTGCAGTCACAATCAGGAGAGTTACCACCTCAGCATAATAAACTTTTAGGGGAACACTCCCAGGGCCACCCCCTCACAGAAGGGCTTCCTTCTGTTCTTACGTCCTGCCACATTTGCCTTGCTGAGGTTTCTTTTCATGTAAGGTTGTAGCAACAAAGGCTAGTGCTGGAGAGTTGCTCAGTGGTTAAGAGCGGGGACCATGAGGACCAGAGTTCGATTCCAAGAACCCACATTAGGCCAATCACAACCACCATAACATCAGCTCTAAGGGATCTGGCACCTTCTGGACTCTCAGGGCACCTGAAATCACACACATATGCACATACCTCACAAGATCTTGTTTTGAAAAAGGAGATTTGTCTTGTTAAAGGTTAAAAACTGGGTTGCTGGGGCATCTTTTCTCCTTAAACTTCTTAAATCTGGTATTTATTATGAATTTAAATTTTTTTCCCACTAAATGTATGTTATTTCAAATGCTGATTTCACTTCCTAAACTGTTGGTTCTGCATATGTCAGTTGCTTTTTTAGATACTTTACTTGCTTACCTTTAAGTCTAAGCTTTTACCTATGCATGCAAACATTGCCCCTGGAAGGGTAAAGCTGATTGTGGGTAATTATGGGCTATTCAAAGTACATGGCAAAGGACGAAGAAAAGAGTGGGTAAAAAGAGAGGGGAAGCCCCCATTTCTTGCCCATGGATGTATTTCATTTTCCCTACACGCCCCTATGTAGAGTAACCATGTGACTTGAGCTACTCTGTGACTTAGTCCTGTTTAATTTTTTTAACCTTAATTTTGGTTGTTTGTTCAGATTTATTGTGTGTATAGTCTTCAGCATGTTAACGCACCACCAGACTTCCTTATATGCTGCTTGTAAGAGTCTGTGGGCTAAGTGAAAAGAAGTGGGGGCACTTCCCTTATTTCATTTCTTCCCTTATGGCTTGATGTCAGTAGGTGTGTGTGGAGGCGTGTGTTTGTGTATTTTTAGTTTATCCAAACTGCACTCAAACCTAGTACGTATCCAAAGATAACCTTGAATTTCTTCTCTGGTCTGCGGTGGGATTATAGGCATGTGCCATCATGCCCATTGCACAAGGTAACCTCTAGACCTTACTGATAAGCCATCTGATTCAAGCTTACATGTTTATTGTATAGGAAAAGGTAATGTGTGTGTACAAAGATTTAGCTGTGACAACAGTCAGCCTCCACTGCTGCTCTGCAACTCATTCTGTAGCCCAGGTTGGCCCCTCACGTACAGAGATTACAGCTGTGAGCTAACATGTTGGCTGTAAACGTTGTACTTTCAACAACATATTGGGAACCTATTTCCCTTAATAAGTAAATCTTGATTGATCCATACAGTGGAATATATTATGGCAAAATATTGGCAGGGTCTTAAATGAGCTTGGTACAGTGCTAATACCTTGGAGATTCCAAAATATTTTCATGGGTTTTCTTTTTTCAAGTTTCTGGATTTCTACAGCTCGGATACAAAGTGAATAAACTTGTAATTAATATAAAAAATAAAATAAATTTTAAAAAAGATCAAAAAAATACACGTGATAAAAAAGTGTGTGTGTTTGTGTGTATGAGTGTGTAGACCAGAGACCAGAGGATTGTAACACATGTTTTCCTCAGTTATTTGTTCCTTGATGGACCTGGAACTCACTGACTTGGCCCAGAGTAGCTGGCCGCTGAGCTTCAGGGATCCACATATTCTGCCTCCCGAGAACTGACGTTACAGAGGAGTGCCACTGCTACTGGCTTTTCTGTGGGTGCTGGAGACACGGACTCGGGGACTCCACCTTAGCATCTGAGCCACCCCGCTAGCTGCTCTATCAAGTCTGTATGAGGAAAAAGTACTCAGTTTTGCCATCTGCATTAGGAAACATTAAAGAAAACGCTCATCGGAGTTTGGTTGAAAGTCACAAAACAATGTTTTAAGTATTAAATTGGTCCATGTAAATATAGACACAAATTTCAGCTCCAGAGCTGTGACTCACTGTGGGGAAAGTCTATATTTTAAAAAATAGAATTTCCAGTGTTTTAGAATTCAATATATAATTATTGCTGTAATCATGGCTTAGTTTTTATGTTTTATTTTTTCACTTATTTTCTCACTTCAGTTATATTTATCTTCTTTTATATTTACTAACTTCTGCAGAATATTCTAAATTTAGAAATTTCTCAGACAGCGTAGAGACTGGCGGGACTTCATTTTTGGCTGAGGGAAATGCCGTGTTTAGTTAGCATGCTGTTCTGTGTTGCCGTCCTTTCAGGCATAGACATTCCCGAGATCAACGAGGAGCAGAGTAAAGTGTATAATAACGCCTTAATAAACTGGCACCAGGCAGAGAAGGACAAAGCCGACAGCTATGTTCTCGAATACCGGAAGGTCAACAGAGACGAGCAGATGTTGCCGTGGAATGAGATAGAAGTGCATGGCACAAGTAAAGTTGTCTCCAACCTGGAAAGCAACAGCGCCTACGCTTTCCGAGTGAGAGCCTACAGGGGCTCCATCTGCAGCCCCTGCAGCAGAGAGCTGGTTCTGCACACTCCTCCAGCTCCAGGTACGGGGCACCCTGCGCTCAGAAGAGAGGGTGGGAAGGGCCTGCAGGTGTGAACAGTGTCGCCAGAGGTAGACATATATCGAAAACAGCTTTCTGCGTTTGAGAGACTCTTAGTCAAGTAGACCCCAGACTTGGCTGGGATTTAGAAATGACCGTTGTCATCACCTCGCAGGCTGTTTGAGATTTTGAAGGGTATCAGACGAAAAAGAGACATTTTGATCATTGAGGCTAAGCTGGGATCAAAAGGACATGAAACTGCTTTTAAACCATTAAAACCCCATGACTGGATGGGCTTGTGGTGGAAAATAACTTTAATTCCAGTGCTTAGGAGGCAGAGGCAGGCACATCTCTGAGTCTGAGTCTAGCCCCTTCTGCATAGTAAGGATTGGGCCAGCCAAGGGCTAGGTCCTAAGAACTTTGTCTCAAAGCAGACGCCAAAACCATAAAACAATAGCATGTTTCTGGGACTTTTTTAAAGGTCAGTTAGTGACAATGTCCAAAATGCAGGCTATTGATAGTTTTTTGTTTTGTTTTTTTTTAATTCATGGGCATGATGTAATCTCAGTCTGACCCTCCTAGGTTTTCTCTCCCAGCGTGATTCCCTGCATGAGAGGGTGGAAAGCATATTTTAGGGCCACATGTCAAGCTTCCCCTCTACACAAATAGCTCCTCATTCTGTATTACCCTGCCTCTCTTTCCAGGTTACGCTGGCATTACTTACTAAGAGAGACTGAAAAGCTTTGCTGGCTACGAGGGGCATGCAGGTTAGCTGGTGTCTACTGCAGTGTCTTCACAGATGGGGGCACTCAGAGCTAACGTTGTTCCAGGTCATGGTAGTGGGAGGGCATCTTGCCCTGCCTATCACTGCCTTGGACACACTCAGTTGTTGTTGTTGTTGTTGTTGTTGTAGGCAATGGCCCCTACCCTTGTTTTAGTGTCTTACGTACACATATGTGTGTATGTGCTTGCGCTTGTGCACATCCTTTTCAGGAATATTGTGGCTGTTAAGAATATTATAATATAGAGATTGTCTTGAGTTTCACTGCTGTGAAGAGACACCACGAACACTGCAACTTTAATCGGGACTGGCATACAGTGTCCGAGGTTTAGTACTTTATCATCGTGGTGGGAAGCATGGCAGCATCCAGGCAGACATGGGGCTGGAAACAGAGCAGGGAGTTCTGTATCTTGATTGGCAGGCAGCAAGGAAGAGACTGTGTACCACGCTGCACATAGCTTGAGCATATAGAAGACCTCAAAGCCCAGCTCCACAGTGACACACTTCCTCCACAAGACCACACCTACTCCATCAAGGCCACATCTTCTAATAGTGCCAGTCCCTATGGGCCAAGCATTCAAGCACATGAGTCTATGGGGGCCGCAGCTGTTCAAACCACCACAGCCGTATAGGGTTGGCTGGAATTATTTCTCATGAGTTTTACGAAAAGCCAATCGTCAGGGTATACTCTCAGGTACCCAGTAGACATTTAATGCTGTATGTTATTTTAAAATTTCTGGTTTCTAAAAGCAGAAACATAATTCTGGACAAGGCTGCTGTTTTTACTAGCAGTTGTATAGGGAGGAGGAGAGGGCATGCTAAGAATTTTATCTTCCTCTCTGAGAGAATCCATATAAATAGTGGGACCGTTTAGATTTACTGGAAATGGAAAAGAATCAAGAATAACTATGCGAGGACGTTAGTCATCACCAGTAGAAGGATCTACCTATATGGGGACTGGCAGCTATATTTTTAAATGTCATATAATACAGATAAGACTTACTCTTGTAAGTACACAGTTTAGTGACAGAAAGTACATTATAGTATTGTGCAGTTATCATCACTCACATATCTAGATTTTAAAAAATCTTACCTGAAAGTCTGTATCTAATAACCAGCTCTCCAGCCTTCTCCGCATAGACTCTGGTGGCCTCTATTCATTCCTTCTGAGAATTTGACTATCTGGGTACCTCCGGAGCAGAATTTTCAGTATTTGTCATTTTACATCTGGTGTATTTTGTGTTGTCCATGTTGTAGGGTGTGTCACGATTTCCGTTTTCAAGGCCTGGAACGCTCCACTGTACATCTACCACATTTTCTTTATTCCATTATCCTATTGCTGGACATTTTTGTTGTGTCTGTATTGGCTAGCAACAGAAGTTATGCTTGAAATAGTTGTTAGCTCCATGCTGTAAGCGAGGAACTTTAGAGTTTAGACCAATCTTTTGTTAAATGTTTGAACAGGATGCAAACCTCTCTGAACTGAAAATATTAGACAGTACCATCTTCACGTATCTATTGTATTGATTTGATAAGGGAAAATGCTTACAAATCTTCAAATTTATAAAATTTGGAATATATATATATATATATATATGCAACCTTCTAGTGTAAGCTCCTGGGGATCCAAAAGTCCTGACTTCCACGGGTACCTGCACTCATGTGACATAATCCCACCTATAATTAAAAATAATAAAATGAATATTTTTAAAAAAGAGTGATTGGCTTAGTGCATTATACGTTCAGCGATTAACATTGCTGATCCAAGCTCATGCACTCACAAATGCACACAAACATGTACAACATTTTCTTCTGCTTTGGCTATTTCTGAAGATCTGTAGGTGTAGATCTGGAATTTTCTGCTGCATTGGAGTTTTGATTGATGTAGCTGTCTGGCTTAGTATGATGGCATCCTTCCGTCTCTTCGGTAACTTCTATTTGAAATCAGATTCAGCTCTAAATTATAGACATGCCAGGAGTTGTCTCTCGGATTACTTTAAGAGTAATTTTAACCCGCCTCCAGTTTTCAGTTTCCTGTTCGATGAAAAGTGTGGCTATAATAACGAGCACCTCCTGCTGAACCTGAAGAGAGACCGCGTGGAGAGCAGAGCTGGATTTAACGTCCTCCTCGCTGCGGAACGCATCCAGGTGGGCTACTACACAAGCCTAGATTACATCATCGGAGACGTCGGGATGACGAAAGGGAAGCACTTCTGGGCCTGCCGTGTGGAACCGTATTCGTACCTGGTGAAAGTGGGAGTTGCTTCCAGTGACAAACTGCAAGAGTGGCTGCGGTCTCCCCGGGACACGGCTAGTCCAAGGTAGGTTCTTTCCCCAGTGGAGAACTTGATAACAGCTTTAGAAGTCAGTGTCTGTGTGCACAAGATCACCCGAACACAGACGGGGACCCAGTCATCATGTTTGGAACACATGTGTCTTAGATTCGGATGACTGGCTCTGTCATGCAGCTGTCTTAGGTAAGGAGTCAGGGTGTCTTGTATTCATTCACAGAGTAATCAACCTTTAATTTTTGCTGCTATGAGGAAGTTAGTCTCTTCTGAATTCCTCTTGATTATGGCACAGCCTCACAGCTTAAATTTTGAATGTTTCCCATAGTTCCTAAAGTGTGTTAAAAATCACCCTTACAGTAAAATGCCCTCAGCTGCCTTTTTCATGGTTGTCACCTACTTTTATTTGCTTTTTTTTTTAAATGTTTTTTGCCTGTCATTTTTTTGTGTTAGACATCTTCCAAAGCAGTTAAATTTCTTAAGATAATGGGAATAATGGGAATTGTGTAGTTTAAAAAAAATGTGGATAAGATAGACTTGCTTAGAAAAAATAATCTAAATGGATTTAACACATTAAAATGAATGATAGGGCACAGATAAGTAATGACATAGTAATAAGCTATTTTAAGTAAGTGGCTAATTAAACTAAATGGTATGCCCAATGGTAAATATTGTAAATGGTAAACGTTTTACCAATGGTAAAATAATGGTATGCCCTTGGTAAAATATTGGTGTTGACGTATAAGAATTGACAGCATGAGGAATAGTAGAAGCCAAAAATAAACAGTTTAAAATTATTGATGCATATGATTCAAGATATATGAAAAGGCAAATTGTACCGAGTGAAGAAACAAAAGATTGGGTACAAAATTTTCTGTAACTTTTCATGTTTCACAGAGAGAAAAACAATTTCATTATTGTTTCTTGATGTGGAAATGACAATCAGGAAATAGGGCTCTCGAGGAGAATGAACCATGTTCTTATCTTGTGTTCTTTTTAGTGCCTCGTTATTTACTTTAGCCTATTAGTCCCAAGGATGAGGGCATAGGTCTTTGTATTTTATGACACTATTGTGTACCGTAAATATTTAATCTCACATTAAGCCCTTCCTCATCCTCTGATTTTTTTTTCTCTGTAGAAATGAATTTTTAAGTTTCCATTTGCCTATACATTTAGGTAAAAATGGATGCTACTACAGGGAATTTTACACTGAGTACATAGGACAACTCTCAATGATAATTTACAGTCCATGATTTAGGTGTGTTAATACACCACTTTTTTTGTATGCTAAGTTTAAAACGATGTGCGTTATTTTTTGGGGCCATGCTGAAGAATCTTGGTGACTGTGGTTGAGATAAGACCCTGTGTTATTGTTTTGCAGATATGAACAAGACAGTGGGCATGACAGTGGAAGTGAAGACGTCTGTTTTGATTCTTCACAACCTTTTACATTAGTTACTATAGGCATGAAGAAATTTTTTATTCCCAAGTCACCTACTTCTTCTAAGGAACCAGAAAATAGAGTTTTTCCTATGCCAACAAGTATAGGGATTTTCCTTGACTGTGATAGAGGCAAAGTGAGCTTTTATGATATGGATCATATGAAATGCCTGTATGAGCGCCAGGTGGACTGTTCACATACAATGTATCCGGCATTTGCCTTAATGGGCAGCGGAGGAATTCAGCTCGAAGAACCTATCACGGCAAAGTATCTAGAGTATGACGAGGATGTGTAGCTTGGACACCCCGTGTGACAAGGATGAAAACTGTGAACAAAGCCATGCCTTGGTGTTAGACTTCGTAACTAATTACATATCATTTACATCTCCTGTCACCACACCTGTTTGTAGCGTGTGCTTCTCTGATTTGTTTTGTCTTGTTTTACTTTTGACTCACAGGGTCTTGTGATGTAGCCCAGGCTGGCCTCAAACACCATCCTCCTGGGTGCTGGGATTATAGATGGGCACCACCCTACCCAGCTAGTGCTTGCTTCTAAACTCCCAAGGCCTTCACAGCCTTGCCTTCTCCAGGCCAGGGTTCTGCCTTTTACAGATGGTAGGAGTGGAGATATTCTGTCCCGGATAGATGACTTTACAATCAAAGTCCTTCTCTTTGGGCACAGGGACTCTAATTGATTTAAGTCAGCTGATGTTGCTACTATTTACATTCCTTTTGTTTTGGGGTTGGGGTGGGATACAGAGTATTTATTGTGGTTTCTCCCAGTTTGTTATTTCCTTTTCTTCCCATTTTGTATCATGTTCATTTCCAAAGAGAAAATATTTTTAAATGCCTATTGATAGAAATTAGTACTAAACCATGTGTCTTGGATTTGTTGTTAATAGTAAAATAAAGTTATAGATAGGTGAAATGACAAAGGCCATAAAATGGTAGTATATTTAAGTAGAAAATTATGCATTTTAAAGTGTGTAACTACTGAGCATGTATCCATTGCCTGGCAAATGAATACTGCTTTTTTGTTTTTGTTATTTTATTTTATTTTAGACCACAGACTGTATTGATAAGGACATCTCTACGAGGGTCCTTAGCTGTAATGCTAATTATCTGGCATATGTAGCGAGTATGGTCTCTCATAGGAAATACAACGTCCTTGAACACATGAAACTTTTCACTACAATGTATTTTTTCCAGGAAATTTTATCTTCAACTTTTCTTACTTTAGAAAATGTTCGTTCCTATTTATAGCAAAGAATTATTTTTCAGAAATACTGGTGAAGACTGACTGATAGTGAACACCTGTCTTCCTGTGTCATGTGACTTTTCTGTTTTGGGCACAGATGTTACACATCAGGGTTTTCTGGCTTTGGTTTACAGATTTGAAAAGTTCACTATCCATTTTTAGCAGCATTAAAATCCCAGACATGTTACATGTCCCTACTGTCCAGTTGGGTGGCATTGTAGGTGGGCACATTATGTGGTCAAGCATTTGTAGTGTGCATCAGTAAAAGACAAAATTCCTTAGACAGTAGTAGCTAAAATTAAAAGGATTGTGTATAGTCAGTTTGAAGAATTACACCTTTTCTAAATTGGATGTTTCTGCAAGATTATCTTCTGGGTACTGAAATCTATCTTTTTAGGTAGATGATTTTTATTTAAACTGCCTTTTAAAAAGTTAAAATGTCCAGATACTAAGACTTACATGTTTTTAGCACTGATCTCTTATGGAAGCTTAATATTTTAGTAGAGTAACCAACATTTTTGGAAGCTGTTTATTTTACTGAATTATTTTTTAATGAAGGCTGTTAGGCCCATTCACTGCATTAGTTCCAGCACTGACAGACACACACACACACACACACATACACACACACACACACACCTACTCGTGTAGAGAGATCTGGAGAATGTCTGTTTGGGATTGCCATTCCTCTTTCATTTATATCTAGCACTTTATGACATAGGAAACAAAGAGAATGTACAGTGTTACCTGGATCATTGTGCACTAAAGCTGCTAAGGTCACCACGTGTATGTGGTTTAGTGTGATACCCAATACTCATGTAAGCACATGTCCTGTAGACATTTTAAAATATAAAGCTTTAACAGGAATCAGAAAAGGAAGCTGTTTCAAACACTGTATCACTGTATAGAAATTGCTTAGTGGAATTTCATTTTTAATAAAAAAATAAAAGAAAGTCAAGTGTAGTTATTCAAATTTGCACTCTAGAAATTTTTGCTATGCTTTGTGGAAAACTGAAGCAAAACATCTATTATAAGATGCTTTGTGGCACTCTATCTATCAGGGTATCGAAGCAAATGCTGAGACTCATAGCCAAACTTTGGGCAGAGTACAGGGAATCTTATGGAAGATGGGAGATAGAAAGACCTGGAGGGGAAAGGAACTCCACAAGGAGAGCAAGAGAGTAAAAAAATCTGGATCAGGGGTCCTGCAGGGACTGATGAACCAACCAAAGGATGTACCCATGGGCAGCTCAGTCTTCATGTGGGTTCTCTAGTAAGGGGAACAGGTACTGTCTCTGACATGAATTCAGTGGCTGGCTCTTTGACCATCTTCGCCTGGTGTGGTGGCCTAACTAGGCCACAGAGAAATAGGATCCAGACAGTCCTGATGAGACCTGATAAGCCAGGGTCAGATAGTAGGGGAGGAAGACCTCCCCTATCAGTGGACTAGGGAAAGGACTTAGGAGGGAAAGAGGGGAGGAGGGTGGGACTGGGAGGAGATGAGGGAGGGGCTACAGTCAGGATACAAAGTGAATGAATTATAATAATAATAATAAAGAAAAAATTTAAAAAAGATGCTTTGTGGCACATGTTAGTTTTTGTTTTTAAGAAGGCTTTATTTTATTTTTAATTACATATATGTGACTGTGAATGTACACAGTACATTCATGGATGTGAAGGCTCTGGAGCAAAGTTACATACAGGTGGTTGTGAGCCATTTGACATTAGTACTGTGAATCTAATTAGGGTCCCCTGGAAGATCAGTATTCAGTCTTTGCCACTGAGCTTTCTCTCCAGCCCGCATATGTTAGCTTTATACAGAATTATTTTGAACATTTATTTCATTCTTGTGGAAGTTATCATTAGAGAAGATTATTATAATGAAGCTAATTTATTTTAGCTGTCTGCTTATATTGTCCTAATATTTCTTTTCTGGTACGCAGGAGATTACATTTGACCAGGTGAGTGGTCTGTCAGTTCATCTCTTTGTGTTATGAGACTGTTAGTTGTGGTCAATAATGGGCCACAGTTTTTGCTAATGGGTCTTACTTTTTTTTTTAATTAACAAGACAGTGAATGGGTCCTAAATAATTCTGTAGTCCTAGCTACTCTGACCAGTGAGGCAGGGAGTTCTCAAGTTCAAGGCTTGTCTGAGCTACGCAGGTTGAGTTCCAGACCAGCCTGGGTATCTTTAATAAGATCCTGTTTCAAATTTTAAGATAAAATAAAATATCTGGGGTTATAGCTTGGTAGAAGAGAGATCTCAGGATTGAGCTACAGCACCACAGCAAAAAACAAGAAAAAAATGTAAGACCAACCCCATATAATATATACCATGATACCATATTTATATAATATATGTGTATATACACAATAAAACTATACAAATAATTCACACATTCACAGTTGCTTTCAGAAAGCAACTGTATGAAACTATACAATAGGTCATACATCCATAGTGGTAAGAATCAGAGCTATCACCTTTTGGGACAACACATTATTTTTTGTCAGGCTGATAATCTGGTTGTACTTCCCAGAGCATGTCCCATGTGGGAATATATTGTTTTACTGCCACAGAAAACAAATGAGAGCTAGTGTTGCAGCCGTGATGCTTTAAGATACGTTGTATCAAGCAGATTTGTATTCATTTAAAAAGATTTTGTCTGCTTTTTTTAAAAAACAGATTTCACCTTAAATTCTTTCACCTTAAAAAAAAAATCTTGACAATGGGTTTCTTTCACCTTAAAAAAAGAAAGAAAGAAAGAGAAAGAAAGAAAGAAAAAGAAAGGAAGAAAGAAAGGAGAAAAGAATATGAAAGGAATTTAGTTTTGTTAGTTTGGTTTACAATTTTGTATAGAAAGTTGCTAACTCCTGCTTATTTGAGACATTGTATGTATTAGATCTAAAGTGAACAAGACAGCAAATGTGGTGTCCTGTCTTCATGGAATTTAATAAAAATGAGAAAACGGTTCTGGTGGGAGGGGATGCTAGGTGGAGTCATCACAAACTGTGTGAATGATCCCCTCAAGAGCCACAGACTAACAAAAAATTCCGGTGCCAAACACAGGACACTTTCCTTCAAGTGGTTGGTTAGGGGAGTGGAAGAGGCTCCCACTATCGTGTAGGCTGTTGATATCACCTGAGACCTTGAAGCTAAGGCACTAAAGATGATGACAACATAGGCTTTAGACAGAGGGCTAGGTGGAATTGAGCTGTACTGACCTGGAGACTTCCTGAGGGCTATCTCTCCCAATGTCAGAAGGTGCTATGCAAGATGCCAAGGGAGAAAAGCAATGGTCCTGCCCAGCTATAAAGCCTTCAAGACCACAATAATGACCAGAAATGGCATGGCATCCTTAAGGGTGCAATAGCGGCACTTCTATCTCATGGTGGGGATTAAGCAATAGTTGTCTAATTGTTCTTAGGATCCACTCAATAGTAGGGAACTCACACCTGATACTGTAAACCTATCCAGCTACCCGTGGCTGGAGAAGTCATAGATCCTAGAGAAGAACCTACTACTTTTTAGGAAAAAAGAGAACCTAAATTCCACCAAGTCCTATGTCCAAAGTCCTATGGCTTTGTCATCAGTAGCATCTTTATCTTCAAGTTCTTGAAGGCAACCAAGAAGATATAATTTCCCTAAACCGATGTAATTTCTTACCTGTAATTCTAAATACTTAAACCCACAGGTTAAGTGCAGCTGTTACCCCTCATCAAAGACTCTGTCTGTAGCAAATGAAGACTACCACAATGATCCTCAACCGGTCAAAATACAGAAAATATAAGTGATCATGGGGGTTACCAATCCAAATTGGTGCATATACAATGCGACCGCCATATCTAGGGCCCAGGGAACATCATGCAAGAAGGGTGAAAAGATTGTAAGAGCCAGAGGACAAGGAAGGACTCCTGCTGTGAGATGGTGTCTTATGTATATAACAGGGAATCTGCATACATGAAGTTGCAGTATAACCACATAAAGAAGACCTGCATGACCATACCAGTTGATATGCAAATGTAGATGGGGGAAATTTCATAAGGCACCCCCTAGATGAAGAGCTAAACAATCAATGGCTGCTTCCCAAAAGAGCATCCATTTTCTGTAGGGATATGTCTCCTGATATCCAATCTACCATGGTCATCTCTAAACATATGTATGTACACGCAACACTAAAAGGACTCGGGTTTTGATTTATGTAAATATCTGCTGGTTTATGGAAATGTCTTGACAATGGGATTCTTTCATCTTGAAAATGGAAACTTAAAGGAATTTAGTTAAGTTTGGCTTCTAATTATAAGTTGCTAACTCCTGTGTTTGAAACATATGTACTAGATCTAAAGTGGATAAGACAGCCTATGTGTTTTCATGGAATTTAATAGAGACAATAAAACACCTCCAGTCACAGCAGTAATCAAAGTGTTATGAGTTGAGAGGGAGTTAGAACATGAAAGAAGCTGGAGGGAGGAGAGGGAGTGGTAGAAATTATGTAAATAAAGAATTAAATTCTCAAAATATAAATCATTAAACAAAAATAATTCCTGAAAATAGGATTTAACCTCAAGATAGATAGTTCTTACAAATAACCAACATACATTTGAATAGAAAATTGTACTGGGGATGTCTTGAGTAACAAACTACATTTGTGTGTGTGTAAAGACTGAGCTTGACATAACTGCTGCCATCTTTATTGTAATCACCATGTTGTCCATTGGTGATTCTGACATACATCTCAAATCCTACAGGACAAAAAAATTAGCCAAACAGTGTTGCATTGGCCACTAATGCCAAGACTTTTTTTTTTTTTTTAGTGGCTTGTCCGTGTGTGTGTGTGTGTGTGTGTGTGTGTGTGTGTGTGTGTATGTGCATGTACATGTGTGCAAATCAGAGGACAAGCAGCTGTGAGGAGTCAGTTCTCTTCTTTCACCATGGAAGACCTGGATTTCAAACTCAGATGTCCATTCTGGCAACAAGCACCTTGACCTCTGAGCCATCTAACTGTAAACTATTTCTCAACTATTTGTTTTGTTTTGTTTTTAAAGAAAGGGCAAGTACATTATGGTTGGCCTTCACTCACCTTTGTCTTGTCTACTATAAATTCCTTTCTACTACCTCGGAGTGTAGAGACCCACTTGCTACCACCTAAGTAAGACATGCTTCTGTCATAAGATTTTAATAAGCCACACCTTGTACAACCCTGGATCTGTCACTGTCTTCTGACTCAATCTTTAGCAGATTTTCATACACCAGGACCGAGATATTCCATAACGACTTGCTCATCTAGTCCTTCATTAGAGCGTTGCATTAATAATTGAGGTTAATTCAGCTTTTCAATTAAATATAAAAATAAACTGGCCTGTTTTCTGGGAAATAAGGACAATAGGGTTTGGGTGTATTTCTTTGTTATTACATAATTGAAAACAAGCTCATGTGTAAAAGGAAGGATTTAAGTAGTAAACTTAGATCATGACCAGTTTGACTGGTGGCTCATGACACCTGCTGACAGCATTCTTAGTGAGATGTATTACATTCTGCTCTGTAGTACATTTCAGGTCACCTGGGAGGAGAGCTTGTTGAAAGCTGATTTTGATCTGGTTCTCAATACTTTAAAATGGATAACTGATACTCTGAGATTTCTACCAGAATTAGGATCTACATAAAGCAGTTAGCATAAAGTCTGGAACGGGCACTCAGCGTTTGAAATGATTAATCCCACTAAACAAATCCTTTAGCCAACTGTGCATATATTTTGCAAATAACACACTCTAGTTCATGGAGAAGAGGCCAAGCCAAGCAGACACAAGCTCTGAGTGGAAGATCTGAGCTGAGTCCTTGTTTTAAATAGCAAGGTGCCCTGTAATCTTTGCAATAAACTTGGAAAGTCCAAATCTCTCTCATATTGGATACATTGGGAGAATAAAATGTTTGCTCAAAGACCAAGGCAAGTCCAAACTTCTTGAAGACCTAATTTTGACCCTCACAAATATCACAAGGTCTACCTCAACTGCATTTGCAAAGTTTTCACTGTAGTCCAATACATGGTGTCAGCCTTCCTTCTATACCTGCACAGAGAAATCATTTCCTTCTCCAAAACACAGCTAGCTACTCAATGTATTCCATTTAGATGAGTAAGAAAGTTTTTAGATTCCAGCAAGGAATTACACTATCTTTAATGTCTGTCTTTAATGTGCAGAATTATTCTCAGTAGCACTTTGTCTAGTCATTACTGGAGATGTGTGTACATTTGTGTCAGTGTCCCCAGATCTGACTTGTTTATTGTTGGCTTATTCTATTATACTCTTCTTTTTCCCTAAATTAAAAATTACTTAAAGGTTTTTTTTTTCTCTCTCTCATGATGCTGGGCACTGAAGCCATGAACTTACGCAAGCCAGGCAAGCATGCTAAGCACTGAGCAACATCACCAGCTCAGAAATTTCAAATGTGTGCATAGACGTATTTAACTTCCATTTGGGATCCTTTTTGTAATTCCTTCAATGATTTTTTTTTTTTTTTTTTTTACATCACGAGTTTGAATTCAACCAAGACTCACAATAACTTCTTTCCAGAATCCTTAGACACATGCTTCAAAGCTGGTTTAACTGCTGCACGGTTGATATGCAGCTTAAGAGCTAAAGTTATTTTATGCTTTCAAAGACTCTTTATGGAACTGGAAAGGTCTCCAGGATAAAATATATTGACTTTCTTTCCTCCCTTCCTGACAAAAGTTAAAATGAAGACTTTAAGGAAGGGAATACTGACGAGCTGAGAATGAAACCATGGCTGAGTTTCTCAACATCTCCATTACTGACACCACTCAATTATGAAATGTATCAGGAAAAATGCACATCTGGCCAGGTCACTTGGCTGAATTTACAAGCCGCTGAAGTGGGTGCCCAGTGACAGTCACAGACTGCAGAGATGGTAGCGGTTCTAACCTTCTCACTGGCCTGACAATGAGGACAAGCTGAGGTGGGGGAGTTCTGCTTTGGTAACTCCCATTCCTGCACATGGCTCCTCATCCTCCCCCTTCCCTAACTTCTTTTTCCATGTATCTATAGTCTTATTTGGGATGGTATGAACAGATTTTAAAAATTACCTTGAGCAGAGCCAGGTGTGGTGACAAACACCTCTAATCCCCGTACTCAGGAGACAGAAGAAGTCGGATCTCTGTGTTTCAGGGCAGCCTGGTCTACAGAGGGAGTTCCAAGATAGCCAGGGCTGCACAGAGAAACCCTGTCTCAAAATAAAATAAAAATTATCTTGAACACAGTTCAAAGAGTTTGAAAACAAAAGTTACATTGAACACAGTTCATAGAGTTTGGTTGATAGAGATACAATAAGGTTCAATTTAATTACTAATTATCTCATATTCTACGTTAATGAAGTACACTCATCTAGATCTAATGATTTTTGTTGTTGTGAGGTCATGAAAATCCACGAGGTTGACACTTAGCTATTCTTTGGAACCATTTTTGTAACAGTATTTTCTTTAAATTTTTTTTTCACTATTTTCTTCTCTCTCTCATGCATGTGGGTGAGTGTGTGTGTGTGTGTTTCCCAATGACATTTCTATGTCCTTCTAATCTGGGTTCCTTGTAAATAAAGACAGGAGGCAACTTTTGGCATTTGGTTGATTGTTGACTTGAGGTTAGTCATCTGAAGGATCTAATTAGCACTAGTAGAATAGGATCATTGCCGCAAAGCATGGTGAAGATTCTTAGAGCCTCTGAAGTGAAGCTGGCTTACCAGTCCTTTACCAAAAGACTGTGTTGCTGATAGAAGACACTTTAAGGATCAAGTCTCTCATACACAGGTGAGGAAGACTAGAGAATATAGACTATTTCATTTTCTTTTTTCTCATTTGACCTCACAGGAGAGAAGTCTGAGTCATCTTAAAGCATCTGGGTTTGGTTTGGGGGTTTATTGAGAATTCTGAGAATTGACTAACACTGCCAACACTGTGGAGCCCTACCTTGTAGATCACCCTAAGCTCATAGACAGTCTCTTTGCTCATGACTCTAGTAGGCACTTATATGCCAGTGATTCCACAGTTTAATGTCTGGAGCACTGACCTTTCTGAGCCCCACATCTACTTACACAGCCACCTACTTTTAGATGTCATAAGAGCAACTTAAAATGAAACTTCTGTCTCCCAGACTCATGCCCTTGCTTTAACCAGGCAATTCACGTAAAAAAAAAGAAGAGCTATTAAACGCTTACAAGGAGGACTAGTAGTTGAAGGGATAGTATCGAAAGGGGTTTCTTTCTGAATCCTCAGCGGCTCATCAAATCATTACAGCAAGTTGTCAACACTTTAGCATCTCACTTCTGAAAGTCTGATAAGACATAAAGATACGATGGCTTTCACGGTGAGTTCTCATGGCAATGCCATTTGCATCCTGACTGGATTCTCATTTGGCATGCTTTGAGATACACGGCCTACAGGTCACTGTGCATGCAAAGAACTATCTGGATACATTTGTGCTCAAACTACAGCTCTGCTCTTTACTAAGGTGTAACCTGGAAGCTTCGAATCCTATCTGAACACCCGTTTTCTTCTGTAAAATGGAAAAAAAAATACCTATCAACTTTCAGAGTTCTTGTGGATTATATAAAGTAATAGTTGAGAGGGACATGAGAACACAAGGCTGGGAATACATTTCACAAAGTTACCAGTACCTCATGCCTCAGGTTGGGACAAGGTCTCTAGTAATGCAGTCTGGTCTCAAGCTTGATGCATAGCCAAAGAGGACCTTAAACTCCCGATCCTCCTGCCTCTGCCTCCCAATGGAGGCATAAAGTCATCACACATGGTTTATGTGGTGCTGGGCATAAAGACAGGGCTTCTCAATAGACAAACACTCTGCTGACTGAGATATACCTTCAGCCTAGAAGTTTCTTTAGAAGCCCTGGAGTTTGCATTTCTCTTGACAGATGAAATTTATCCCCGGTCCCCTTCTGTAGCATTTCCTCTGCTCTTGCTAGATTGAGGAAGCACTTATTTCGCCTTTTGTTTTCTGGTGGTTAAGCAGCCCACTAATAGAGAATATGTTTGAAGTAAATGTTTTCCCCCCGGCAATTTAACGGGTTATTTCTATTTAGGTGTGTTTGCTTTGGTATAGGACATTGAACCTACCTTGTCCATGTAGACATATACCCCCTTGACTCTTACCAGTTTTATTTTAGAATTATACCATTATCTTAGATTGGATGAGAAAGGGCCGCTCTTATATTATTGTCTTGCTTTTATTAACAATGATGCTGGGGTCGCCTTTTGAGGAACATTTTCTTGGTAGCTCGCCTGCCATCATATCTAACCTATATAGGTACTCGGCAAATACCAGTTTGTATCAGCCTGTGACACAACATCTGTAACCAAATTGTAATAACTCTTTCTCTTGAACTAGGGGTCACAAAAGCATCTGATCTGCCCTCAGGATCAAGGTTTTCTTGTGTGCTTCCTCTGCTTTCCTCATCCACTTCTCTGACAGTGGCTCCCAGAGAAATGCTTCTGGATTGCACCAGCACTGTGGTGCCTATGGCTCGGGCAGCTAGAGTGGACCTTTCTCCAGCTTTTGCCATGTTTTGCTGCTTTGCTCCAGAATTCTCATCACTTGTGTGCAGGGCAGGGGACTGTACAAATGCCTTCATATCTATCTCCTCCCACCTCTACCAACAATCTGCTTCCTTTCTTGATTTCCCCAAACTTTCAAATCCCTGTCTTAATTTCCCAGGATCATTGTGATGAACTAACAAACTAGGTGAGTTAGAACAACAGAAACCTATTGAAATCAGAGAGTCATCAGATCCTCATGTTCTGAAATCCTTGCACCCTCCACCTCTGGCAGCCCCAGGTACCCCATAGTTGAAGCCATTCTCTTAGGCACGTGTGGTGTGTTCCCAGTGTGTCCCTGGGCTCAAAGTGCCCCCTTTTATAGGGACTGCAGTCAATGATTACAGCCTATCTCCTTTTGTCTCGGAGTCCCAGTCACATTCTCTGGAGGTGAGGAGCACATGTTTAGGGGGAACACATTTTAACACACGGAGTCCCACACACTTGAGCATTCTTGGGGAAGCGCTCCAAAGAGCCGCTTCTCACCTTGGTCTCAGGGTCTTTGTTTGAGCGCTAGCACATTTAAGTGGATGAGTAGAAGACTAAAGCTACAGTTAGTGGTGTCAATCACAGGTTTTAAATGGTGACTCATTAAAACGTCTAGCAATCTGCCTTCCTTCCTAAGTGGTCTGAAGAGATTTAAAATGAGTTCCTTTGGATTGAAAACCAATATTATTTCACCGGTGTGAATGTAGTTGCAGTTAAACTAGAGTTAAAGAGTTTGGAATTCATGTGCATCAGTCTTCTTGGGATGGACTCCCTAGTCCTGATCACAGCTCATATTATCTGTATGTTTCAAATGTCTCTAAAGTCATAAATATAAGAATAAACTGTCTCGGAACTGTTATCTTATTTCATGGGTAGAGTGGTAAGAAGTCTCTGGAAATATTTTATTTCTTCAGGGTAGATAGCTATAAGAAAGCCAGGATTCACGAACTACCCCCCTTCTCCATTACTAAGTGGGGATGTGAAAACACAAGCCTTTATTGGTTGGAAATATTTGAGACGATTTGTTTCTAAATACATTTTTTCTGAGTAGTCTAAGAAAAATGGTATCACACTTGAATGACTTCACCCCATGTCATCCAACTCAATGAAGAGACCTAACTCTACAGAGATAATTATGCCACAAAGTTACATATTAAACACATCAGTGAAGAGCTGTATCATTGATGAGGTGGAGCTGTTCCTTTTGTCTGTTACAGACGTTCTGTTTAGTTTATGTCAAAGCTGTGAACATAAGATGCTTTATAGAGTAAAAGAAATGAAGTACATCACAAAAGAAAATCCCCCAAACAAAAAAGTTCAGAGAGAGAGAGAGAGAAAATAACACTGACAACTTTGAGTACTGACATTATTAGGGACACAGCAATGGAGACTCATGTTTGCTAATGGAACCACAACCCTTTTATGGAAAGAGTCTGTAATCTAGTTTTGAAAAATTTCATACCTAATGACCCAGTAATTCTACTCATAGGTTGATATTCCATGAAAGTTCATGCTCACTAGCTTCTGAATTCTTATATGAGAAAACTCATGGTTTCAACTGAAAAATAACGCAGAGTCCACCAGGAATAGAATAAATAAGCCCTGAAACACTTATGTATAGAGAACAATGAACTGCAACTTTCATGCAATGACACATATGAATCTCACTATTTTGTATGGCAGAAGTAAACTGCAAAATGTATGTTATTTAATCAGGGCCAATAAAACTGACAAAATTAAAATTTCTTAGAATGTAAACCTCATGAAGGGAAAGATCTTTTGTATTATCCTTATTTTTATTTCATGAGAACTTTTCAATTAAATTATCAAGAAATATTAATTGAATGGTTATAATTATATTGTTTATGGCTATACGTGGGAATACAAATATTTTTAGACACCATTAGCATAAAAGGATAGGGTTACCTTGGGGAAGAGTGGGGAAGTTGTGGCTGGGCAGCCTTTTGGGGTGCACATAATCAAGAGCACCCACCTTATCCTTTACAGAATGTTTGTTTTATGTGCTTTGATGTGAGTGTTATTTCACATAATGTAATACCTGACGGGCAGATTTCTGGTCTGTTTGGTTTCCTTGAACACACTTACTTTGGAGCATGGGGGACTTTGGAAAAGTCACCTGACAGCTGTCCTCTGTGACACTGGTCACTGTGTCGGTGGATGTTGATTGGCAACACCTAAAAGTCAAGCCTCTAGGTGGGATCACCTAGACTGAGGTGAGCCTCTGATAGTGTCAGTGAGGGATTGTCTGAAGAAGTTACTGGCGCGTGAAGATCGATCTTCATTGTGGGTTGGGACTACCCCTGGGTGGAGCTCCTGGGTTGTTTAAAATGGAGGCAAGGGCTGAGCAGCAGAAGGGTTTGCTAACCCTTTGCTCTCCTGCCATAGCTTCCTAGGTATGATAGGCTGTGAGCTGGAAATGTGAGCCAAAGCAACCCAGGCTCCCTTAAGTTGCCCCCGTCAGAGTATTTTATCACAGCAACAGGAAAGGAAGCAGAAACACTGACTCTAGAGCTTGTTTGTACCAGGATCTCTTGGCTGTGGCCTTGGACAGAGCTGTGTATACAGCTTCCTCCTTTACCACTCACAGTTAATTGTAGCACAGGAAACAGAACTGCACTGAGACTGACCTGTGCAATGAATGAGTCACCTCAGACGGATGCAGTGATTAAATAAGGCACACCACTGAAGGCATTTTTCCTGGTGGAACTCGCCTTTGGTGATTTTGTGTAAAAAGCACCTTCCTCCTACCAGAGACTGGCTGGACAGCTAAACAGCACCGTTTAGAGCTGACGACTGCTGTGTGGTAAATGCAGTGCAGAGTCATTCAGCAGCCTTGGTATTGGCAGGTGACAAATGGTTAATGTTATTGCCATGATGCAGAATCCAATTTTCAGCCACTCAGAAGACAGGGTGTATGCTGGGAACCAGCTAAGGGGTTTAGGCACAAATAGAGCTTCAATTCATTCTGTGGGAGGAGTCTAACTTTTCATATTCTTCTGATTTTAATACAACTTCATTGGAGAAAGCAATGTGTTGGGAATCTTCATTCATGACTCTACTTATTGCCAGATCTAAGCAGTAGCTTCCTAAGGTCAGTTTTCTCGTTTTTAAAACTGGAATGTAACTGTGTCTGTGGTTCATCTACCTTGCCTGGTGAAGCAAGTGTGTTTCAGGGTTAGCAGAACAAGATGTGGTGGGGCAGGGTATTCTGATGGGTGAGCTGAGGACCCCTCTCATCTTACTCACTAAGAGCACAGCATGCTCCAACCTGGATGGACCTGACTAGTCTGATAAAATGAGATTATGTATCATCTAACCATTGGCAAGCCGAGACTGTGCTCCCGAGTGAAGTGCAATTATCTAAGCCCTTTCTTTCTTTGTGATGACTAATCTTGGTTGTCAACTAAACTTGGTGGTTAAGTTGAAGAATTGCCTGCATCAGATTGGCTTGTCAGTAGAACAGTTTATTGCGAATTAGTATAGGAGTGCCCAGCCCACTGTGGGTGATACATCCCAAGGCTGCTGGGCCCGGTCTGTGTCATGAAAGGTAGGTGAGCATCATCCAGGGAGCCAGCCAGCAAGAAGTCTTCCTCCACGGTCTTTGTTTCAGTTCTGCCTTAAATCCCTGCTCTTACTTTCCCCTTCATGGCAGACTGGAATCTGCAAGGCAAGCAAACTCTTTCCTTTCCTAACGTGCTCTTGTTCCAAGGATACTGTCACAGCAACAGAAAGCAAACAAGGACATGGTTCCTTCCCTACTGCAGAGCCATCCTGTGACCGACCACAGACAGAAATGCCAGGGATAGGTCTCCTCACTTTGAAATTCGCAGTGCTGGAATACAATTCACGTTGCTCTTCTTCTTCCCCCTTTCCTCTTCCGTGCTGGGAATTGACCCTATGTGTCACTGTGCCCAGAAGATACACACTAATCCTGAAACCAATTCTTGAACAAAAAAGTGGATTTCCCCCCCCTGATTACTAGTTGTTCGGCGAAAGACGACAGAGATTAGTGGGAGGTTTGGGTTTTCTTGAAAGAATCATTCAAGTTGGAACTTCAAAAAAAAAATACGAATGAAAACTAGTGGAGGGCAGTTTTCTACAGCTTCCAGATAAATTCTGGATGACATTTAGTTTTTTTCCTTTTACTTGGGCTAATCTTCTAATTGGGAAGAATGTAAGACTTGAAAATATTTTTGTATGGTAGTGGAGAGTAAGTCCTGAATGAGCATGTTGCCCCCTAGTGTTGAAAAGTGGCCTAGCTGGGAGCACCCCAAAATCGAAAAATGAGTAAGACTGAGTTTTTTAACTGAAGACTCCCCCCCCTTTTTTTTTCCCTGATGGACCTGTGGGTTCTGAAAAGAACTAATGGTATTACTAATGTTAGATAAACCCACGGCTACAAATAACTTTTTGCTCTTTTGATGACCTCTTGGGACTGTTCCTTTAAGGATAAGGTGGAGGGGTGGCAGCTTCTTTCAGAGGAGCGCGCAGAGTCTTCTTTCATGCAGTAAATAGATGCTCATTTTGTTGTGTGGGTTCTAGGAGCTAGAACCTGTTCTCACTTGTGTGTCATAATCTTTGTATATACTTCTTACTTTCCTTGTCTTAAATGTTACCAGTGTTAAATTCTGTATACAATGTCAGGATAATTGGGCTTGGCTTTTGAATTTAGCAAACTCATGCCAGGCTTTTTAAGGTTTTGTTATCAGGGAGAGAAAATGTGTCCAAGTTGCTTCTCTGGAGCATTCATTGGTCTAACCAGGAAGTAAAGAGCAGTGACCTGGAAAGGAAAAGTTAAAGTATTAACTATTACCAGGAAGTAACTAAAAGGCGAAGACAACTTTGAGAAACTGTCTTTTGACAGAACCACCACCTGGGACCTCAGAAGCAGCAAGAAGGAACAACTTTCCAAGAAATATCTCTCAGAGCCACCATCCCAATCCCTGTCAGGTCTCTTCACTGAGATTCAAACCTCCTGGAGAGTGTCCAGCCCCAGCACACTCATGATGGAGAAAGTACAGAGAGTCCACACAGAGGAAAATGAAGAGTGAGGTGTTCTGCCTCCAACAAAGGCTGGATTGGGGCTTGAGAGTCAGTAAATAGCAGATATAATATATTTTCTGCTAATTCTGATAGTTAAATATTCGAACCTCACCTTTTTGAAGAATCTATCTGGGTCTCAGGTATTCTGGTAATGGAACCTCTCCCCTCCTGTGCTCACACTACCATAGGGACCTGTTGCTGAGGACAGCAACACGAATCAGACACTCTCAGATTTAAAGTCTGATGTTGCTGTGCAGTTCTGAAAGATTTTTTTTTTTATTAAAAAGCAAGCAGACAAACTAGACACCAACTTCAGTGACGGTGGCAACGTCAAACCTGCGCTGTAGCTGGTTTAAGCACAGTCCTTGGTCAGCTTCCCTTTGTCTTCTCTAAGATCAAGTGTGGGGAAGCTGGTTCCGGAGGGTGTCTGCAGTTACAGGTCTACCTGAAAGCTTTGCTACTTTTCCCAAGTCCCCACTCATCCATGCTTAATGGAAATCTCTGGAGGATGTGATGGCCAAGGACCACTGTAGTTTCCCTGGAGCATTATGATAACCTTTCCCATACCATTCCCCCTTTGCCTTATATTTTCTTCTTTAATCACCCTCTGCTTCTCACTCTCTTAGTCTTGGATAACCCTTGACGAGCTTTAGCTACGTGTTTCTTTCTATTTCTCGTTTTCCTACCATTTCTTAAACAGATTCAATTCTGACTATTTTCTTCACTCAGAGATAGACACTTGTTCTTAGGCCTATATCTGTTACAGTACAGTCCTATTGAGGGTATGGAGGCTGTTTTAGTTAAAGTTTCAATATATATCTATATCCGGAAAACAAGATATAACAAGTGATATATATATTATGCTATAAAATTAGAAAAGTAATATTTTATCTAGTGTCTGGCACAGTGTTTCCCTTTCACTTCTGGACTGCATGACCTTTCTCTGAATGATAAAAATTCTATAATGTAATCTACATGGAGACTAAGAACATAATTTAATTTATCTGTTAGCATCGGTTATCAAAATTTATTTTTAATCATTGATGAATGAACACATATGATATACAACTTTAAAAACAAAGGTTCTTATTTACATAACTGCTTCTTTAAAGAAAGAATATTAGCCAACTGTATGTCACCTAATTCCCATACAAGGGAAAACAGGCACCTATGTAATTGCCTCTACTGACCTGTCAAGCGTATTCTTGATAGGCGAGGTCTTCAATTTTGACAGCATGCTGATAAGCATGAAACACCCTGCTCAGAATTATGAATTTTGCGTAGACTACTTTCTCTCTCTGTCTGCTTTTTTTTTCTTAATTTGTAGTTGTGTTATTAAGTTAGTATACAACATAATGGATTTCATGGTCATTTCTTTGTCCCTGTGGATCCTCATTCTGTAGCACTATCCTCAGGAACCTAATAGTCCCCATCTTCCTGAGTTCAGCAGTGCCTGCCTGCTTGCTGAATCACCAGAGCTGTGCTTGCTGACTCATGATGCTCCCTCACAGAGGAAAGGTGCTGGAGGGTCACTGGCCCCTGAGGTGGTATCCAGACACGCCTGTCAGTCAGTATATATGCAGTTTTGCTTTGTTTGCACCATGCTTTTGAGAGAATGTGGGGAGTACACAGGCTGGGCTCAGACTGACTATTGGGGCTGTTTTGGGATCATCCATGTTCCTGCTAGATCTATGCTTGGCCAGTGACCCTAATAAACTCACAGGGTCCTCATAGTGAGCCTTGGTTTGTTATTGTGACCACATGAGGAGAGGGCCAAAGACTGTGTATTGTCATCATAAGGGTGAAAATTCTCCAAATAATTTTCCCCTCCTTCCTCCCTTGCCCTCCCAACTTGTCCCCTTTCTCCCACAGTAGTTCCTATTCTGCTTTCATGTTACATGTATTCTACTGCCCCCTACTTCTTTAGCACTTCTTATGGCCCCATTTCTAGTTTCATGACCCATTCCTACACCACATATATAAAATGAGAATTTAGTATCTGCCCATATGAAAAATACATGGTATTTGTCTTTCTGAGTCTGGGTTGCTGATTTCTCTGTTCTTTAAGTCTGAATAAATTTCCACTGTATTAATGTTCCACAGGTTATTTATCTATTATCTGTTGACAGACATATAGGCTATGCTTAGAGCTCTCTTCAAAGCTCTTCCCTTCCCAAAGTGCTGAGCACTTAGGGCTTTGCAAGTGCCTGCCTTCTTTCCTTCCTTCCTTCCTTCCTTCCTTCCTTCCTTCCTTCCTTCCTTCCTTCCATCCTCCCTCCCTCCCTCCCTCCCTCCCTCCCTCCCTCCCTTCCTTCCTTCCTTTTCTTTTTTTCCCTTCAGGAAAATATGCATGTCTATTGCACAGGTGCTACCTGTGATAAATCTGGAAGGGCACTGGGGTAGGAAGTATGTTGAGGCTGGCATGCTTCTGTTTCTTTTCTTCCCCCTCCTCCTCCTCCTCTTCTTTTTCTTCTCCTTTTGTAATATTGGAACAACTTTGTAGGAAGCTTCTTTGAGGTGGATTTGTAAAATTTTGCAAAAGATCTTAAGGGCAGCTGGGACAGTGAGTGGGGGGAAATTGCAGTCTGTCTGTGACTGTCCGTTCTTAGCCAGCCTCCTCAGGCAGGTTTCTTCCAGGCCAGGAGCAACACCACCCACTCTAAAACGAAGGCTGAAATTTTCCCAGCTGTTCTTACGTGCCTGTGGGAGTGGGAGCAGAGGAACAGCTAGCTGCTTTGACACCACTGGAAAGGATAGAAATGCTATGTGACCTCTCCAGCTCTTGGCTCCTTCCAGGTCCTCCATTTTAGTCTCAATTCCTCTTCTTGAGGCCTGGAACACATCTTTTTCAAAGAGAATAGTCCTATATGATTTGGAAAGAAATTCTTGATTCTTATTTGTCTTAGAAACCAAAGGCCTTTGAGGTCTGAGCAAGTTAAACTCTGAGTTTCAGTGGAGGTTTTCTTTGCTCTTAGTGAAATGTACATATTTTGTTCTTTTAATTTATTAAAATAGTGACTTCAGATTTAATTTTGTTATTTTTTAAGCTACCCAAACCCAAAAGAAAACCAGAAGAAGAAGAAGAAGAAGAAGAAGAAGAACAACAACAACAACAACAACAACAACAACACACAAAAAAAACCCAAACAATAAAAAGTGGATTATACCTTATTGAAATGCAGTTACTATTGGATGATTCTCCTGTTTTCTCTGTGGCTTGCTGTGACTTTGTTTCCTTTTAGGAAGGCTCAAGTCACTGGCTGAAAGTTGTTTTAGATCTTACACTTGCCAGCTCAACCTCACTGCGATTTCTCCTCCCTCACCTTATTCAATGAGAAACCATGCCTACAGGGGTTGGAGCGGGGTGGTGGGAGGTGAAGATGGTGGAGGGGGGGTGGGGGCAGGTCTTCTTGAATTTCTTTATTATCTCTGGTAGTTGCACGGCCATTGATAAGTGCTGACTTCTTGTTACAAGTAGAGCATTTAAATTTTCCTCTTCAGTCAGCACAGTTTCGACTATCTGCTGAGGGCTGACAGCCCCTTTCATAGCAGACATGCTGGGGGAGGTTATGAATAAAGATCATTGGCATCTGCCTCCTGCTCTGATTCACTAAAATCTTTAACCCTTGCCACACATATTGGAACTGTTTTCTTCCAGCTTATTGCTTAACTTTTACTTTTCTTTTTTAAAGGTAAGTTTTGCTCCTCAAGTGTGCTATATTTCTATGTGGTGAATTTAGTAAGTTTTTCACTTATGGTTTTGCCCTTGACATACACTAAATTGTTTTCTCCAACTAACAAGGAACACTTCCTGTGATGGAGGTCATGTGAATTTCAGCAGAATGACTTTTGATGTTCAGTGTCCTGGCATATTTAGGTCAAGCCTTCCCTCCAGCTCTGTGAAGTCTGCATGTCACTAGTCTGGTTTCTCCAGCTTGGAAGCTGTATGTTCTCTACATAATCAACTGGATTTCCCCAGCCTTCTCTTTGGGAGCAAATGAGCAACTTTCAGAAAGGGCCTGCCAGTGTCCAGGACTGTGTTATTTTGTGGCTGCTGAGAATGGAGCCATGCTGTGCGCAAAAGTCAGAACTTAACAGTGAGTAAATGTCACTCACCTTAGTTGAACCCTCCACTTTCACATTGATTTCTCCCTCTTCAAAAGCTTTCTTCCTCAGCAAATTAGGGTGTGATGACTTCCATGTATTACTCGTTTGCTTATTTGAGGTTGTGATAAAAAGACAAACAATTTTCTTAGACATTACATTGTGTCCATTTTCCCCAAATTCTACGTACTTACCGTTTTCAATAATGATGTAGTATTCTATCAGCTGAACCTAGGAGAACCTTTTTATCTTACTGGGCTGGATCTAATAGAATATTTTCATCTTAGCCTTGGCTAGACCCAGTAGAATCTTTCTATCTCAGTACAGGTTCCTTCTAACAGAGACTTTAATGAAGGTTTTGGCTGCAAGAAGTTGATGTGGGAGGTGATTCTGGGATGTGATGGGAGGAGTGGAGAAGAGAGCCAGGGATGAAAATATGTTCAGGGTACACTGATGGGTTTTTTCTCTGGGAGGCTAGGCTTTGTTTTGTTTAGCTCCCTTGAAAGATAAGCATAGATCACAACTGAGAATTTTCTTTGAAATCGTTCAGTTTCTAATTGACCTAACAAAACATCTGACAATAGACAATTTAAGGGTTTGTTCTGACTCCTAGTTCAGAGGCATTCAGCTCATTGTGGCAGGGAAGGCATGGTGGCAGATGTGGCTTGGTCCCTGTTGCTGCCCGGAATGCAGAGGAAGGAGAAGCTAGTGCTGATCTGGTCCCCCAACCCGCCTCTCATTCATTCTGAGATGCCAGCCTATGAAATGGTGCCGCTGGCACTCACTTGGTCTTCCCACCTTAGCTGATGCTCTCTGGACATATATCCTCATGCACATATCTAAAGATATGCCTCACCAATTCCCTAGGCACCAATTCCCTCAATCCAGTCATTGACAATCACAACAAACTGCCATACTGATCAAGGAAAGGCATAAAGCCAGGGCGTTTATGAGATTCTTTCCCCAATACAGAAGATAAAGTGTGCCGAATTCCCTGGCGTGCCTGAAACACTGGGATTTTCTCAGACCAGGATTCTTATGAAGTTGGTAATGTTATCACATAATGTGGAGTTAAGTGCTTCCAAATGAGTATCACATACAGTGAGGGGTTGGCAAGATGGCTCTGTGGGTAAAAGCGCTTGCTGTAGAAGCCTAACAGCCTGAGTTTGATCCTGACCCCAGGGTGGCAGGAAAGAACAAACTTGTGAGAGTTGTTCTCTGACTCTATGCAAGGCCTATGGTGTGTCTTTTTTTCCCTCCCTTTTCTTTCTCAGAATAAAAATGAAAACAAAAACGAAAAAAAAAATCATAGTAAGGACATCTGTCCTGTCTTTAATTTGTTTAGCTGAGTGGAGTTATATCACATCTAGTCTTTTTCTGGAAAGTGTGTCCTTGGAATGTGGGAAATGGAGGTTCTTCCCTTTAAAGACTTGTGGTGGGGAAGGCATGGTGGCAGACGTGGGACTTACAGATGAGCTCTGACGCCAGTAGAAATTAAGAAAATGCCTCTATAAGATCAGGTTGCAGATAAGATTGTGGGCATTTTTGTCATTAGTTATTGATGGGGAAGGGCCCAGCCCATTGTGGGTAGTATTACCCCTGGGCTGGTGGTCCTGGATTCTATAAGAAAGCAGGCTGAGCAAGTCACAAGAAGCAAGCTGGTAAGCAGCACCCCTCCATGACCTCTGCATCAGCTCCTGCTTCCAGGTCTCTGCTCTGCTTGATATATATTTACCGGCTGGAGAGATGGCTCAGTGGTTAAGTGCACTGTCTGCTCTTCCAGAGGTCCTGAGTCCAATTAGGTTTCCAGGGTGTATTCTTCTAGAGTTGAAGCTTTTCTGTAAGTCTCAAACATAAAGGCCACTGCTTTGTTTAGACTTCTATAAGGGGAGATAGATGTCGATGGCCGCTTAGGCACGAGAGCATCTTTCTCTGATCGCCCTAAGCTTTTCTGCAGTGTGTGACCCACCTGGGCCTTGGACCTTGACATTTAGCAGGGGGCAGTGGCCTTGTTCAGTGCTTATCGTTTTCCTGTGTCCTTATCCTGGATTCTTGCTCCTGCTTCTGGCCTGTAGGTGGCAACAGAGGCCTGAGAAAAACAACATGAATCTGAGGCTTAAGGAAGTCAGTTTGTATCTGGTAGTGCTAAATCCCAGAGTGAGGCAGGGCCTCAAGGATGTCTTTGATGGAAGCAAAGGGTTTCCTTGTAGATTTGCCTCAGGCTGGATAGAGGGTTATCTTTGAATTAGCTGTTTTTTTTTTCCTTTTAAAGTGCAATGTAAATTTATCTATGTATAACACAGATACACTTGCATGCCGTAACACCTTATCGTGAAAATTCATTAGCTCTTCTTGCATGACAAGGGTCCAGAAGAGGGTTTCAGTTAGACCAACAGTCAATTATGGAAGGGTTAACTGAACTCAAGTAAGAAGTCAGGATTTAGGATAAATCACATCACACCCACTGACAAACAACAGCTAGCAATCTCAGTCAGAAGCAAAGAGATTAAAGTTAGCTCAGGACACCAACAAAGTCACAGGTGACAGTCTTAGGAACGTGAGTGAGAAGCAAGGGGTGTGCCTGGGGTTGTCACATGTACCAGCCGTCCCATAACCTGCTCACCCTTGGACCTGCACGTTTGTTCTTGGCATCTCTGTGTTTTGAAGAACCTATGGGTGCTGTTTTTGGAGGCAGAATTAGGTTTGAGTTTCAGCTCTGCTACCTCTAAGAACCGTGATCCCGACATATGACATACCATTTCCGAGCCTGGGATGCACACTCTAAGTGTGGCCATCATGTTTAGCTCAAGTGTTGATAGCAAGTAAAAGGACCCTTGTTCCTGGAATCAAATAGTTGCTTAACAAACAATATCTTTTAGGAAACTATTCATATAATGGCGAATAATACGAAGAGAAAGGGAAGACATCTTACACATATAATCTTTGATCACAAGAGAAACAATATTCATAAATAAACATACTTATGAGCCATCTCATAACGATAACGGGACAAGTATCTCATAAGTTTTATCTATCGGTACATGTGGGAAAGTAGTACCCAGGGTGTCTTGCCTATCTTAGTAGGGTGAGTGCCACCAACCCAATTATGGTTAAGGGGATAGCTATTGAAGTTACTGTCAGGAACGGAAGGAAAAGGCAGATGGAGGAGAGGCACAAGATGATGGACAAGGTACAGAAGCATGCAGTGGTCACTTTTTCACAACATGGTTACTTTCTTGTATATTTTACTAGCTAGTCATGTGATAAAAGACAGTGCTAAATATATATGTATATGCAGGTTGGGAAAACATTCATCTTCAAGTTTCATAAATATCTGTAATTCTAATTGTAAAGCCTCCACATGTGCACATTTCCATAGACTAGTGTGTACATATAATGTTAACTCAGGGACGGTCCTGTTAAGCAGTTAGCATTACCTAGATCTCACATTCGCTTTATAAATCCTGGGGGAAGCAAACAAAGATACGGTAACTTTTGGGTTGTACCCAAGCCTTAAGAAAAAAAAAATAGAAAGCAGCAACTCCACAGAAGCGAGGGTGGTGAGCCCTTTACTGCCTTTTGCTTTTTGTCTCAGTTGTTTGATAACACTAGAAGAAGCAGACGTGAGGTTTTTGTATATACTGTCCAAGTACTTGATTTTCTATTTTAGCTTTAGATTTTCTCCCTTAACTGCATCTACGCTTGCAGAAAGATCTTCAAGTGTGTGTTGTTGTTCCAACACCTGATGAATAAGTTGAATCTTTTCTTCCAGTTCCACCTGATTTTCAGCATCAACTGCATCCATGTCAGCATTCATCATCTTGGGTAACAGACTTTCAGCTCTTGGATGCAAACTCTTTGATGAATGGTCTTGCGTCTGAGGCACTGGGAGGGGGTGGGATGGGCAGGGCGCCTCAGGTCAGGGCTCTTGGTCCAACTGACCTACCCATTTTATTTCTATTCTAATAGTCACAATATGTGTTCAAGTCCAGGTAATATAAATCTAGCTTTATGTAGGAAGAAAATAGATAAATACAATTAAATAATTTCTGGATATACTTTGAAATCAAACAAGGATTCCACATTGGGGAGATCAGACACAAGGAAAAGAGACAGTACTCCTTTCTTGGCTTTCTTCCAGTCAGAGACACATAGTGTTACCTCTCACGCCCATACACCAGTATGGGCTGTGGGAAAGCCAGGATGGCTCAATGGATGGAATTCCTTTTGTGACATGACCAACCCTTAGGTCATTACCTGTGAAAGTTCTGCTTTTAAAAATATCACTCCTCTGGTTCTGTTGTGATCCAACTTAGCAGAACCCTTCAACTAGGAGCAGTCAATGATGATTAACTGGTAAGTGCACATACTATGGGAATCCCTTGGTTCTCTCTTCCAAACCTTGTGTTGGAGCTTTTCCAGCAGAGCAGGCAGTTACGTGAGAGGCTGAGACGGAGTGCTTTCCTCTCAGCTTTGGGCAGTTATGCTACACAGCAGGAACCATTGTCATAACCACAGGATTCTCTAGATGCCAGACAAAAAATGACGAGCTTTGACCACAGGGATACAGGAAGATGAAAATATGGAGGTGAATCCAAGTTTTCTTAAACAGTAACTCTTCAAGGTAGCCTGTAACTTAGTGTGTGGCTGAGGATGTCCTTGAACTCTTGGTCCTCCTGCCTCTACTCCTAAGTACAAGGATTGCATGCATGTTCCACCACAGCCAGTTCCTGAACAGTAATTCTTAAAACCATCGTATCATTCAATATCGGTGTGAGACTTATGTATACAAAGGCCAGCTCTCTTGGTTAAAATATATATTTTTACATTGCCTGTTTACTTATAAAATGTGACCATATTGAACCACTTTTCTGAAATGTCACTTCACATCAGTTCATGGTTTGTAGAGCAAGCAAGCAATTGCTGATTTGACATAAGAGAAGGCTGGAGAGGATTTATGAGGGCGACATTTCCTTTGTTCTTTGGATCAAAAACCAAATGTCAAGTTTTTGATAAACTAGAACATTCCTGGCTGGCTGTTTCGACCTCTGGTGTAGAATCTTCAACAGCCTAGAAGGACCTTGTCTGTGGCACTGGTGCCCGAGTTTTCTGCCTCTGACTACCTTTTTTTACCCTGTGTCACTGTGACTACAATGACAAACTGCTTATAAAAACACTTATTTAATTTTCTATTTATTTAGATGTCTTTGACTGAATATGGAGCTACTCTATAAAAATAGCACAAGTAGAAAAACTCATACTTGTCCAATGTGCTGATTATATTTGACGTCTTTGAGGCTGAATAGGATGTCTATTAAGAGTTTTGGTATACAAAAATGAGAACTTCTTCTGTAAGAAGTTCAGCACCTTCAGGGTAGAATTTTGCATTCTCTAAGGCCTTCTTTCCCCATAACTCCATTTGTGATAGCCTACAGTATCTAATAATAAATGCTAATAAACACCTTTATTACTAAAATATTGCTTTGGACAAATGATCATAATATAAGAGCTTGCAAGTTAGATGACTCTGAAAGTTTGTGGACACACAATTTTAGGAAACTTTATGATTTTTATGTAACTGTCAGAATTTCTAGACTCTTTCTGAGCATTGTGGCACATACCTATGATCTTGGAGGCTGAATCAAGAGTGGCTATTTATGAGTTCAAGGCCATATTAGAGATACATCGTGAGTTTGGTATCACTGTGCCTACATAGTGATATGCTATCTCAAAAAGAATTTACAATTTTGGCCAGAAGCCTCGTTATCCACTTATCACAAAACAATTTGCTGATGATATTACTGAGAATGAATTGCATTCCAGATGTTAGACTGAGTTGTTCTACATATGTTACTCACATATCTTACAGAAATACTATGAGGTAGAAGCAGGGAACTGAAACTCTATTCGTCCTCTGAAGAAAAGGTGGGGAAGAGGCTGGAACTCATTGGCACAGGAGAGATCAACAATCAATAAATGGGACCTCATGAAACTGAAAAGCTTCTGTAAAGCAAAGCACACTGTCATCAGAACAAAACGACAGCCACTTCACCAACCCTATAGAGGGCTAATATTCAGAATATATAAAGAACTAAAGAAGTTAAAAAGCAACAAATCAAGTAATCCAATTAAAAAATGGGGTAAGAGCTAAACAGATAATTCCCTGTAGAAGAATATCAAATGACAGAGAAACGCTTAAAGAAATGCTCAACACCCTTAGTCATCAGGGAAATGCAAATCAAAACGACCCTTGGATTTCACCTTACACCCATCAGAATGGCTAAGATCAAAAACTCAAGTGCCAATACATGCTGGAGAGGATGTGGAGAAAGGGGAACTCTCCTCCATTGCTGGTGGGAATGTAAATTTGTACAACCACTCTGGAAATCAATCTGGCGCTTTCTTAGAACAGTGTTCTAAGAAACAATTAGGAACAGTGTTTCCTCAAGATCCAGCTATACCACTCCTAGGCGTATATCTAAAATTTGCTCAAGTACACAAGGACATTTGCTTAGCCATGTTCATAGCTGCCATATTTGTAATAGCCAGAAGCTGGAAACAACCCAGATGTCCTTCAGTTGAGGAATGGATACAGAAACTGTGGTACATCTACACAATGGAATACTACTCAGCAATTAAAAACAAGGAAATCATGAAATTTGCAAGCAAATGGTGGGATCTAGAAAAGATCATTCGGAGTGAGGTATCCCAGGAGCAGAAACACAAACATGGTATATACTCACTTTTAAGTGGATATTAGACATATAATATAGGATAAACATAATAAAATCTGTTTACCTAAAGAAGCTAAGCAAGGAGGAGGACCCTGGGTAAGATGATCAATCCTCATTCAGAAAGACAAATGGGATGGACACTGGAAGAAGGAGAAGACAGGAAATAGGACAGGGTCCTACCATAGAGGGACTCTGAAAGAGTCAACCCAGCAGGGTATTGAAGCAGATGATGAGATTCATAACTGAACTTTGGGCAGAGTGCAGGGAATCCTATGAAAGAAAGGGGAGATAGTAAGACCTGGAGAGGACAGGAGCTCCACAAGGAGAGCTACAGAGCCAAAAAATCTGGGCCCAGGGGTCTTTTCTGAGACTGATACTCCAACCAAGGACCATTCATGGATATAACCTAGAACCCCTGCTCAGATGTAGCTCATGGCAACTCAGTATCCAAGTGGATTCCTTAGTAAGGGGAACAGGGACCATCTATGACATGAACTCAGTGGCTGTCTCTTTGCTCACCTCCCTCTGAGGGGGAGCAGTCTTGCCAGGCCACAGAGGAAGACAATGCAGCCAGTCCTGAAGAGACCTGATAGGCTAGGGTCAGATGGAAGGGGAGGAGGACCTCCCCTATCAGTGGACTTGGTGAGGGGCATGGGAGGAGATGGGGGAGGGAGGGTGGTATTGGGAGGGAATGAAGGAGGGGGCTACAGCTGGGATACAAAGTCAATAAACTGTAATTGATATATATATATATATATATATATATATATATATATATATATATATATGGTGGAACCGAGGCTGTGTGTGAGGTAGTCGGTACTCTCTGGCTACAAAGGGGAAAGGTGCTTCGCTTTTGAACTTAGTGTTTTTTTTGTTTTTTTTTTAAGAGAGAATCAAGCAAGCATCACTTGGACATTAGCTTTGGGATCTGCCTTCTCTGCAGACACTGCAGCTCAGACTGCCAAATCAGCATAATGAAGTCAACCAAAGCCCAGTGGCAGGAACAGGATTGTCATAACCAGCTGTCTTCTTCCTTAGGTGGTGGTGAGATTTTCTTTTTAATGATATTTTCCATGAAAGCCACTGGAAACACCCGTTTACTTATGTTTGGCTTAGGGTGTTTTCCCTTATCTGTATATAAATGTTCAGTAACTGCTTTCCAGTTCTACTCTGCTCTGGCATTGAGGGTATGCATTTAGCATCTGAGCGTCCTTTCTGGAAGTCTGTGACTGTCTCTTTTCTCCCAGAGAGGGCTGATTCAATCTCACTTCCCTTGACAGATTTTATTGACTCTTCAGACAGAGGGTCAGAAAAGCCACATTGAATGCTGGCAGATTCTGAACACTCATGAAATTACTCTTGTTTGGATTAAAATGGCTCTTTGATTTCAGCTGTGCTCATCGCGCGCCCTCCTGCACTGGTCAGGGTAGAATTGAAGTTATTCTAGCCTGCTGCCTGGGGAACTGAAGTTTGTGGCTGTCTGCTCTCACAGAGGCCACTTCGTTCTCTTGCTTCGTGAACACCCTTCCCTTCTAAGGGGCTCTGCATCTTTTGTGCATAGGGATGGAATATGGATGGGTCAAGAGAGAGCTGGGAAAGAAGAAGGTAGAAAAAAGGATATTAGACTTGAGAGCAGCATAGAAAAGAGGATTCTTGTTTCTAATAACCCATCATTTCTGCCCTCAAGGGACAGCTGAGTTCGTTCTTTTTTTAAGAAAGGGGCTAGACACGTTTTGAATGACTTTGACTTTCTAAGAGCTGTAGGATTCCTATCACCAAACAAACCAAGTAAATCTTGGCTGAGGGAGCTGTTCTGGTGTCTGGAAAAATTAGTACCCTAAATGATATTTTTAAAAAGCCATTCTAACCAGAATGAATGAGCAGTGGGTAAATGTTCAGATTCTAAATATAGGGCGATTATTTGAATTTAATTTTGTTTTTCTTTGTTATTGTTGCTTATGGAGTACAGCTATCGAATTTAGAGACAGATTGTGATGGACATAGTTCATAGCTTTAATTGCATCACAATATCCCCAGGTATGACAAGAACAGAGTAATTGGGATAGAGACATAAGAACAATTAGTCCTACCTCCTGCCTTCATGCTCATTTAGATTTTAAAAGTCACCTAGAGTCCTTATCATAGTCTCTGCATGGTCATTTCCATCGTAGTATGTGTGATTTTCTGGTTCCTTTTCCTAGCTCCCATACCAAGGTTTTAAACCAAGAAAAGCAGAAAACAGTTTTAAAGCAACAAGGTGCTTCCACTAGCAAGAACCCAAGCCCACAACTGTGTCATAATTTGTATAACTTAAAGACAGAATCTCATTTTTCTGAGTGAAAGTACCCAGTGGGTTGAAGAACTTATAACCTTGTGGTGACTTTTTCTTGCAGTTTGTGTACATGAGCTACTCTCTAAATTCTCTCACCACTGGCTTTTTGGGAAGGTTAGGATAGGCTAAAACATCCCACCAATATTTTCTGAAAGTGAAGTGTGCTGTGCATGGCCACCATCTGAAGATCATTCTGTTGAGGACAGTTTGTGATTTGATTTTCATGTCATGGGGATGACTTTGCTCAGATCCACCCACACTCTGCCCTCTGCTTTGGATCAGTGGCTCTCAGCCACTTGGTTGAGAACAGGGTTATGGTTACAGTATGTTTCATCAGACATCAGGAAGACCAGTGTATCTAAAGAGCCTACCCTTGTGGTCTTGGTTTCCAGTCAAGTAGTGCAGTTCAGATAACATTTGAATAATACAGAAATTAAAAACATTGCTGGAACATGGAGAAACTTCTGCATAGATAAGTTTGGACAATTCTAACATCAAATGCAAATGGGATTTATGATGCCAACTCTAGATAGCAAACACGACTTAATGGAATGCCTGTTACCCAAGACTTGGTTTTACTTTTTCAAAAATATTTTATAAATTGGCATTGAAGGTGAAGGATGGAAACCAAGTAAAAGTTGAATTCTTTGATGCTTGGATGAAAATGTAAAGAAATCAAAAGGGGAAAGAAATTTTAGTGAGTTTCTGGACAGACAGTTGTCTTTAAACTTTTGTAATTTTCACATTTCTGATAGCTGGCCAAGTACTGAGTGTATTGTGCTTTATGCAATGAAAAGCTGGTGGGCTGACTGGAGGGCTAAGTTAGCAGGTTCTTTCTTCTTCCTTCTGCTGATGAAAGAGAAGAGAAAAGATAAAACAGGAGACAGAAAATTTTATCAGAATGGATTTTAATTAAAGCAACAAACAAGCAAACATACAAAAAAACCTGTGGTGGAGTGTTGTTGAGATTACCTGTTATCCCAGGACTCAGCCCCAGGGGTACGCGAGACTGACACAGGAAGATAGTTTGAGGCTGTCTTGCTGTACACAACAACTTCTAGGTCAGCCAAAGTGAAACACTGTGTAAAGCAAGAAAAAACTCCACCCCTATATAACCAACTCAGCTTCCCTAGGAAAACACAGAAACCTTTCTGAAAGGATTCAGTTTCTTGAGCATTTCTCTGTGCTGACACTCTCGGGGGTGGGGGACATCCTCTGTGGGGAATCTAGAGCCCTGAATGGCACACACACACACACACAAAAGCCTGGAGACATATGTTGTCTTAAAGCCCAGGGAGAGCAAAGACAAGGCCATTTGATCCTCAGTTACTAGTGAGGTAGGTCAGTGGGTTTGGGACCTATTCTTCCCTTCCTGGAAGGAGCCTGCCTACCTGCAGGGTGGAAAGCACTATCTGGGTGCTGAGTCAGAAGAGAATTCAGGTCAACGTCTGAGAGCAATGGCATTAAAGTTTGGTCTATAGAGGAAACCCTGGTGCTGTGGAAAACACCCTAGAGGAGAGTGCCAGATCAAAGGCAGACCAAGTGACTGAATGGGGTTTGATGCACCTTTGTTACAGGAATCAGTGAGTGCTAGAGATGGTAGTCAGTAAGGTATACTTCTTTTGTATGCTGCATCCAGGGGGCCAAGACCTGGTATAGGAGGGACAAAGGAAGATGGTGGTGACTACTGAAGAATGTGAGAACCCAATCACAGGAAATACATTGCACATGATTCTATACATTTAGCCTTTCAGCACAGGAAAGTCCATGACACCTACCATAAGGGGAACTTCTTTATCACTTATTTATCTTTTAAGATTGTGTCTTACTGTTTAGGTCAGACTGGTCATGAGCTCACTATGTAGTTCAGGCTAGCCTCATAGTCCCCCAACCCTAACCCTGACTGTAGCAATTGCAGACTAAATGGTTTACTACTTATGGGAGCTGACTACGTACAGAGGCTATGCTACCTTCTTTCTAGGCACAGAACAAACCTGAGAGTGAGGTTTCTTTATTAACCTGCTTTATAGATGATAAAAAATCAGTCTTCATTTAAAGGCCACAGAATTAGTGGCCTTGGGCACCACCATTAAAGCCCACACTGTCATGTTTGCCTCATCTAGTCTCCTAGAGCAGAGGAGAAGAGTCTTTTACCATCCATCTAGTCAGGACCTGGGTGGCACCTCTGGCAAGGCTCTTTCAAGAGCTTTTTCAACGATGCCCTCAGAGGGCAAACTCACTCTTCCTAATTTCAGCTGCGAAGTTCCTAAGAAAGCATGCTCTAAAAATAGAGCCAGTCTCCAGTGAGGCCTCCCTTTACCTTTATTTGAATTCCAAACATGTCTTGTCTATTAGCACATTTATTAGCACTCTTGCTTCAAGGGAACAAGCCTTTTTAGCATCTGCTGTGCTGGCCGTTTTATTCAAAATCATCTGGCTTTTGAAAATAATTGCTAAGTGGTCTGTATTAATTTAATCTATTCTCTCAAAGATTGCTTTCCAGCTATGTTTCATTTTAACTTAAAAAACAAAACAAAACCCTGAAACCACTAAACATCCATTCAAACTTGGAAATTTTTATTTTTAAAATTATGACATTGTTATGTCTTGTGTTATAGAGGACATTGTGAGACAGACCTGTGGTATCACTGTGTTTCCCAAGCTCTTCTGCTCCTAATAAGACCTGTGGTACTTGCTAAAAAAACACATGCCCAGGCCCTTGGAGACCTGGAGTCAGTAAGCGCAGCATGAAGTTCAGGAATCCATATTTTAGAACAAGTATCCCAGATGACACATAGGCGTAGGCAATGTGGAATTCATATGCAGTGGAGGATATGGAGGAAGCCATCTTAAGAGCGGCTTGAACACCATGTTTTTCTCAAAGGCCTGAATCTTGGGTTATCTGTTTAGTCTTCCTCATTTTCCTAAAAGTGTTGACAGGTTTTTAGTCCTAATTCCTATTTAGAAATCCAACTGAAGTTCTTGCTGTAGGTCAAAAGAATTTGAACAGTCTCCCTTGGGATTGGTTTGCTCACGACAAACCCATACTGTTCTTTCTGGCAGACAGTTTAGGATCCTTCCTAAGCCTGGCCATCTGCTACCACTGTTGTGTTTCTTTTGACCTCTCTTGACCTTATGACCCTCTGAGTTTACCAAAGGGGCACAATGCTGGCAATAATTGGTCATAGCTGAATGGTGGCCTCCTGGGTCCAGCTCTGTTTATTTCAGATACCTTTCTTGATTTAGACATCCCTGCCATGTGATAAATAGCTTTATAGACAGACACCAATGTCCCCCTAAGTTTTACAATGTTTCAACCACTGCCTTGGCCTTTAAGATTGCTCCCTTCTGGTGGCTGTGATAACTAGAAATGCTCTTACCTGGTGGTTCTTTTTTCTTTTTCTTCCTCAAATAGCCTGGGGCCTTTAGGCCTGGGTCTCCCAATAGATAAAGCGTGTGTCCTCACAAAAACTGTAAACTAGACATGAATCCAAGCGAATTGAGTTGTGTCCAGCTCAGTGCATTTACTGACTTTCTGCTATTCTGACTGGACTGGAGAGATGAAGAGATGGCCCAAGTCCTTGATGGCCTGACAAACAGGGAAAATGACAATGTGCAGATAAATGCTTCAACTAATACATGGTGTGTGAATAAGCGCTTGAGAAACTGTTATGTGATGATCCAGAGCCTGGCTTTCAATGCCCCTGTGTGAACCCCACAAGGTCTAGTTGGAGCTCAGAAGCCTTGTGTAGGGTAAATAGCGTTCCTTTTCCTCCTCTAAGGCTGAACTGACACCTTTCGTCTATCACTATTTCCTGACCATCGCCTCTCCTCTTCTGTTATGTCATCGAGATGAGACGGCCATCCCAATTTCCCTCTGCTGAGAATGTGTCTGCATTTAAGCTTGCAAATTATGGGGGAGAGAATGTTTACAATTTATTTTTTGTCTTATGGCCTGATATACCTTAAGCTCCAGAGATGTAGTAGTGCGTTTTTACATAGGTTTTCTTCCCCCTTTGAAAGCATTCTGTCAGGGGGAAGGCAAATTCCAACCTAGTTGTCAAGCAGAGCCCTCTGGAAGTAGTGATTTGGAAAATGACTTTTCTCTCACATCATTTGTCCTTTGCTTTAGAGGGTGAGCTTCTTTGCAAGGGTTCTGGGGAACCCGTAAGCTGGGTTATTTCTATTGAAGGTTGTTGACCTGCAGTGTACATGTTTCATGAGAAACAAGCTTCATGAAACATATAAGGGCATCCCCTTTTATGAACTTGTTCTATTGATAGAGAAAAATGAGTGACCTTGTTGAAAAATAAAAGTTAAACTCTTAAGAATCTAAAATGAGTCTCTGCAGTCTTTCACTTGGGCACTCAACAGCCTTTTACCTTCATGTATTTTATTTTACTTTGCTTTTAAAAGTCTAAAGAATTTGATAAAGAGACATCTTTATGTAGATTGTGTTGTACATTTTGTTACTTCCACTTCTTGAGAAGTACAGTTTTCTGTAAAACAGAAGATTTCATTGACCTGGGCCTTCACCCACAGTGGTCTGGGTTCTTCTATCCTTGCTGGTGGGATTCAGCAGAATGAGGGCTCCTTACCATGGTCAACTTTCCACGAGGCCATTACTGGAGACACATAAAGGCTTCATAGCTCCCATTCCCGTAATTCCTCTAATGTGCTTCCCTGGGTTCCTTAGTGTCCCTGTCCCTGGAACACAACAAGAAGATTGAAAACTGATGAAAGGGAAGAGATAACATTCCCTCTAGGAGCTCTGGGTCAAGGCCACCCCCGATTTTCTCCCTGCAGTCTCTTTCATGTGTGCAGATGATCTTGAAGCCTATCTCCTTGACTTTTCTCAGCACTGCGCATATCACTCACTGCAAAGTGGGTCCTTCACATTCACTTGGGTTATTATTGGCAAAGCTGCAGCTTTTTAGCCTTACTCTAAATGCCACTTGTGCATTTTAAGAAAAAAACAAAACTCAAGTGCTTGGAAATGTCTGGTAAGCAGTGTAATCCAGATCTGCCTGCAAAGCACAAGTGTCTTTTGGAAGTGTTTATATGATAAATTCTAAGAGAGGAAGGGACACGGTTCTAGGTATAGACTTAGGTCCCCGGGTTCTAGGTATGGACCACTACTGGCCATGACCAGACAGTGGTTTGACTATATGTTATGTCAAACCTACACTCCCTGTTCAAACTTTACACATCCATAATTTCTGTCATCACTTCCCTCATTTTGCACTGGTTGGTAACAGGAAAAAATGAGATGATACCACAGTGGAGACCAGTGGGCATAGGATAAGTCCAGGAGGAGAGATCTAGGTTTAGAGCTCAAGCTGAGCTGCTGGGGCAGGGCAAGTCATGCTCCTCCGTAGTGGAAAGCTCCACTTAAACAGGATGTAGGGGTAGATACAGCACTTGACGGTCTTTGGCTCTGTGTGATATTCCACATTATCTCAGGACTACTTTGTATCCCACTCATGTGGCTTTCTCCTCCCTCTTTATCACCACCACAGTTCTTTAATTTCTAGTGTTTCCACTCTTTCAAATGCCTCAGCATCTTCTCATGGTTCTTTCAACTACATTCTTTGACTGCCTCTCCTTCTACCTTTCTTCTGGTAGCTCTTGCTGGGTACTTTCCTTTATCCAATCCACCACAGGGAAGACCAGCTCTTCTATGCCCTAGCACCATGCACATTTTTCTTCTTGACATATAGAGTGGTTGACAATTATTATTTTATTCAGTTATTTGTGTCTATAATTACATGAAGCCAAAGACTATGTCAGTTCTCACCATGGAGAGAGAGAGAAAGGGGGGCACAGAATGTGTTCAGTAAGCACCATTTTAATGGGACAGTAAGAATGGTGACAGCACTTGTGGTGGTGTGGACATGCCACATGTTTGACTCATTCTCATGGCACAACTGACTTTATGCTGTGGTCACCTTTGTGTTGGTAAGGATTTTTATTTTTTTTGCAGTGATTTTGGTAATGGTTGACAAATCCCTGGAAGATTATATTGTAGAGAGAAAATACACTAACTTTAAAATCTTATGATGGAATACTCCTGTTGGCTTCTCCATGAACTCCCTCTGAGACTTGTTAGTTTGAAAGCTTCACCGATGGAGGAGCTGCAGCTCAGAACACTAACTTGAAAAAGTAAGAGTATATATATTTCAAATTTCGGATAGGATGACTCCAAAAAGATGGACTTTGATCCCAGGTCCATTTAATCTCTGAAGAGATGTGGTGAAGAATCTGTGTCCTAAGTATAGCTTCTGTACCTAAGGTCCTCATCTCATCAAGCTTGGCACAACTCTTTTTTCTTTGGGGGCACTGAGAAAGGCACCCTTTTTTCCTCCCTGTGCCCAGAAAGATGAGGTATGTCCGGGACCGCACTCCCCAGAAGGAGTCCCCGAAACAGGAATCTGTGTGGAAGAGATTTATTAAGGAAGCAGTCCTGGGAGAAACATGTGAGAAGAGAAGGACGGGGAAGAGGGCAGGTGTGACATTACTTCAAGAATATGTTCACACTCAGTTGAATCCCCAAGCGAAGCAGAGTATGCATTAAGCCTCGGAGTTTTTCCATATCTAAGGGAGAGAGGTGGGAAGGAGGGACTGCCTTTTTCACATTCTTCTACCTCTCAGCATCAGCGGAAGTTCCCCCAGGACACTTCAGCTCTAGTAGCTGTTTCTTTTCCTAAGGGAGGCCAAAGACATCCTATCATGTGTAGAGTGCTTACCGTGTTCACCATGATCTATGACCAAAACCTCTAAGAAAGGATAAGAGACGAACACACTATTTTATTAAATTAACTCTAAGGTCTACATAAAACATTTTCTAAGAGCTTTGCATGCATTATTTCATTCAATCTTTTCAGCATTCAAATAACAAGTTATAATGCTTTTCTTTCTTCTAATTTTCATTGATGGAGACACAGCACTTTAAAATAAATACGTGGCCTAGCTTCTTTCTTCCCTCCCTCTCCCCACCTTTATTTTCTTCTTTTGCCTTTCCTCCTTGTCTTCTTTTTTATTAGTTACATTTTATTAACTCTGTATCCCAGCTGTATCCTGCTCCCTCATTCCTTCCCAATCCCTTCCTCCTTCTCTCATCTCCCTGCCCCTTTCCAAGTAGACTGATTGGGGAGGACCTCCTCTTCTTTCATCTGATCCTGTTTTATCAGGTATCTTCAGGACTGGTTGCAAAGTCCTCCTCTGTGGCCTAGCAGGACTGCTCTTTCCTTGGGAGTGGGAAGAGCAAAGTGGGGAGGTCAAAGAGCCTGCATTGAGTTCATGTCAGAAATAGTCCCTGTTCCCCTTACTATGGGAAACCAGTTGGTTACTGAGCTATCACGGCCTACATCCGAGCAGAGGTTCTAGGTTATATCCATACATGGTCTTTGGTGGAGTGTCAGTCTCAGAAAAGACCCCTGTGCCCAGATATATTTGGTCCTTGTGGAGCTCCTATCCTCTCCAGGTCATACTAACTTCCCCTTCTTTCATATGATTCCCTGCACTCTGCCGAACGTTTGGTTATGAGTCTTAGTATCCTCTTTGATACACTGCTAGGTAGAGTCTTTCAGAGGCCCTCTGTGGTAGGCTCCTGTCCTGTTACTTGTTTTCTCCTACATCCAATGCACATCCCATTTGCCTTTCTAAGTGAGGATTTATCATTTTACCCCGGGTCCTCTTTCTTGTTTATCTTCTTTAGGTGTATAGATTTCATTATGTTTATCATATCTTATAGGTCTATATGAGTGAGTATATACCATGTGTGTCTTTCTCCTTCTGGGATACCTCACTCAGAATGATCTTTTCTAGATCTTACCATTTGTCTGCAAATTTCATGATTTCCTCATTTTTGATTGCTGAGTAGTATTCCATTATGTAAAAATACCACAATTTCTGTATCCATTCCTCCATTGATGGACATCTGGGTTGTTTCCAGGTTCTGGCTATTGCAAATAAAGCTGCTACAAACATGGTTGAGCAAATGTCCTTGTTTACTTGAGCAAATTTTGGGTATGTGCCTAGGAGTGGTATAGCTGGGTCTTGAGGAAGCACTATTCCTAATTGTCTGAGAAAGCGCCAGACTCATCGGCACAGGAGACAAATTCATGAACAGAACACCAACAGCACAGGCTCTAAGAGCAGCAATCAATAAATGGGACCTCATGAAACTGAAAAGCTTCTGTAAAGCAAAAGACACTGTCGTCAGAACAAAACGACAACCTACAGACTGGGAAAGGATCTTCACCAACCCTATATCTGACAGAGGGCTAATATCCAGAATATATAAAGAACTAAAGAAGCTGAAAAGCAACAAACCAAGTAATCCAATTAAAAATGGGTTACGGAGCTAAACAGAGAATTCTCTGTAGAGGAATATAGAATGGCAGAGAAACACTTAAAGAGATGTTCAACATCCTTAGCCACCAGGGAGATGCAAATCAAAACGACCCTGAGATTTCACCTTACACCCATCAAAATGGCTAAAATAAAAAAACTCAAATAACAACACATGCTGGAGAGATTGTGGAGAAAGGGGAGCCTTCCTCCATTGCTGGTGGGAATGTAAACTGGTACAACCTCCTTGTCTTCTTATATCCCCCTTCTTTTCCTCCCATCTCTCCTCCTTCCTTCCCTTTTTTCCCTTTCTTTTTTTAATTTCTTTCTTCTTTTCTCTTTCCCTCTTCCTGTTCTACAGCAGTGGTTGTAACAGTGGCAGCTCTGGACATCACAGATATCCTTCCAAAACTAGTCAGCTCAGTTGGGAGAGGAATATCCATCAAACAACAGCCTAAATAAGTGTAAATGGGTGCCTCTGAGAAGCATTGGAAGGAGGCCACTTACAAAGATTCTGTATACTTCGAGGTTAATGGTCAGGTATGGTGATATGCTCTTTTTTTTTTTTTTCAGACATGGTTTCTCTGAGTAGCCTTGGCTGTCCTGGAACTCCCTTTGTAGACCAGACTGGCCTCAAACTCATGAAGATATGTCTGCCTCTGCCCTCCAAGTACTAGGATTAAAGGAGCATTCCACCACTGCCTAGCTTTCAAAAAAATGTGTAGCCAAGGCTTGCCTTGAACTAGTGACCTTTCTATCTCCACCTCCTTCAGCAAATTGTATCTTCATGTGCCACCATGCACTTTTAATCTCAGCACTTGGAAGTTAGAGGCATGTGATTCCCAGGTCAGCCAGGGCTACAGAATGAAAGAAACAAAAAGCAATGTACTTGGATATTACCAAGACTTCTCTGGATGTATTGAAGTTGGTCAGGTTAGAGCTTGGGCCCTGACTGATCCAATAAGGTAGGTTCAACCACTGTCTCTAATATGCTCATTGAAAAGAAAGGTAGTGATGAAAGACAGGGAAAGGAGACTTATTCAATGTGACCACACTGAGAAGAGCAAATAAAGAGATCCCAGGACTACCTCTCCTTTACAAGTCCATTCTTGGGGTCCTGACATGAAGTTTAGATTTAAATAGAGGTCAAAGTGGGGTCCTGCACACCACTGATACATCATTGTTTAGGCCCCTGGTTCCAGGTTTATCCTGTAAGTTGTCATCACTGTGTGAAATCTGAGACTAGGCCCCCAGAATTTTCCTTCTTTCAGCATGAGACTCCTGAGAAATATTCAATTCCTGGGGTCCAGGTCTGTAGTCTGGTAGCTAAATCAGACTACATGTGCGGGCATGTCTGATGTCTCCCTCTTAGACTCTCTTCTCTCCTGCCAATGTAGCTACATGAGGAGGTGGCAGGCTTTTTCGGTGTTTATGGGTGAAGAATGTCGTAAGAGAAGCAAGCACTGAATACAATAAGGGCAGAGTCTGTGAGGTGAAGGGTGGATGAGCAGAGTAATGTCAAGTAAGCATGCTGTGGGGAAGAAAGGAGTGGAGACTCATTTCATATGAGGTTCAGGAGGTTGGTATAAGGAGCTAGAAGGTACATCCTGCCTCATAGGCTGGTTAAACAGGATGGGGATGTCTTTCTTAAAAGGTTTCTTTGGCTATTTAAGGGAAAATGTGTGAGTGGGAGAGAGAGAGAGGGAGAGAAAGGAAGAGAGAGAGTGAGTGTGAGAGAGAAAGAGAGAGGGAGGAGAGAGGTGAAAGCATTGGACTAAATGCACAGAGTCCCAGGAGAATGAGGTGGGCAGAGGAGTGGCTGGGATTAGAGATGGACAGTGCTTGGTAAGTTCTAGAGTGCCTAGAAAGGCAGAAGGACTCAGCTGCCGATTTAGCAAGGCCGTAAGATGTAAGAATCAAAGATAGTTTCTTGGCCAAAGTAACTGAATGGATGGGCGTGCTGTTTGCACGGTTAGGGATTTTTTTTTCAAAAGGACTAGACTGTGGGACAAGCTCAAAGAGGGGTTAAGGACTACCTGGGTGTGAGGTACCTGGTGTTGGAATGAGAAAATGAAATTGTTAAATATCAGTAGTAAATGAACTCCAAACTGATCCTTTACTGCTCGTTTTCCTACCAAAGCTCTACTGACTGATTTCAAAAGACAGAGGACAGTGTACATCTTCTCTTGGGATTCTGGGTATTTTGTCCACATTAGTGTTGTTGACACTGAATCCACTCTGAAGCATTTGTTTCTTTTAAAATGTGTTGTCAATGGAATATTACGCAGCAATAAAAAACAAGGAAATCATGAAATTTGCAGGTAAATGGTGGGAACTGGAAATGATGTTCCTGAGTGAGGTATCCCAGAAGCAGAAACACACACAGGGTATATACTCACTCATAATTGGATATTAGCCATATAATATAGGATAAACCTACTAACCTACTAAAATCTGTACACCTAAAGAAACTAATCAAGAAGGAGGGCTCTGGCTAAAATGCTCAATCCCCATTCAGAAAGGCAAAGAGGACGAACATCAGAAGAAGGAGAAAACAGGGAACAGGACAGGAGCCTGCCACAGAGGGTGTCTGAAAGGCTCTACTCTGCAGGGTATCAAAGCAAATGCTGAAACTTATGGCCAACCTTTGGGCAGAGTGCAGGGAATCTTATGAAAGAAGTGGGAAATAGTAAGACCTGGAGAGGACAGGAGCTCCACAAGGAGAGCAACAGAACCAAAAAATCTGGGCCCAGGGGTCTTTTCTGAGACTGATACTCCAACCAAGTACCATGCATGGAGATAACATAGAACCTCTGCACAGATGTAGCCCATGGCAGTTCAGTGTCCAAGTGGGTTCCATAGTAATGGGAACAGGGACTGTCTTTGATATGAACTGATTGGCCTGCTCTTTGATCACCTCTCCTTGAGGGGGGAGCAGCCTTACCAGGCCTCAGAGGAAGACAATGAAGCTACTCCTGATGAGACCTGATAGACTAGGATCAGAAGGAAGGAGAAGAAGACCTCCCCTATCAGTGGACTTGGGGAGGGGCATGCGTGCAGAAGGGAGACGGCAGGCGGGATTGGGAGGGGAGGAAGGAGGGGCAAACGGGGGGGATACAAAGTGAATAAAGTGTAGTTAATAAAAATTGGAAAAAAAATGTGTTGCATTGCGTGATCTGCAAAATGTTTTTTGTTCCTTCTAGATGGGTATTGAAGACTGTATCTTAAGGCAGTATTATTACTTCAGGAGGCTGTAGCATATTCTGGGGTGACAGAACCATTTGCCAGGAAGGGTGCAGTTTCAGGGCTGCCATGGGTGGTGACACTGTCTTTCTAGGAACATCTCATTTGAGCAGCACATTAGGGTACTTATTACAAAATAGATAAAACAGTAATTGAAGAGTAGCGTGAAGAGAAGGAAAAATGGTGGTAATTTCAGTTTTGAATGTTTTGCTCTGATTTGTATGTCATTCAGACATATTTGACAGCCCAAAAAGTCACAGTTGGCCCATGACTAGGGGACTTCTGCACCAAACCTCTATACCATGCAACCTGGAAGCTACAGCCAAATATAGCAACAGAGAGGTCTTTCAACAGTGCAGGAATGCCTCCAGGTTGGAGATAATACCTCGCCAGGTGGGTATCCCCCTTCATTAGCAACACAAACGCTAATCAATGTGTATATAATACAAACATGGTACATGTCTCTAGAAGGAAAAAGACAAGAGCCTTGGACCCTAAAGAATAAAAGGAGAAGTTGGTCCCATCATGACTTTTAGTGGTCCTCTTGGTGAATATATGCTTCTGATTTCTACAACACTACGATCTTTGGGTTTGTAAGTCCTTGTTCTCATAAAAGCATTCTACCAGGAACCCAAAGAAAAGTGCTTATTATACTAGCAATGGCAGTGCCAAGGTTACATGAAGTCAGTCACCATCTTGGCAGGGTGATGGTGGCTGATAAGAAGATGGTAAAGCTATTAACTATTCATCTCCCCTCCTTCTGGGGAAGATGGCTGTCACAGGGAATTGCCCTAGGCTAAAGGCTGGTGCTTTCTTTAGGGATATGTCTCCTGGGGCAGCCTACACTTCAAGGCATGAGAACCTTGGGGTATCAAGCTTGAGCCTATTGCCTCAATGGGACAATTAGAAGGTTCATCTTATGGGGTTGACTGAGTCTTTGTAGTGGCTGCCTCTCAGTTAACCTCTCTCTGATCTGCAGCTTTCACTCCTTTATAGGTACTAGCAACCACAAACACCCCTAATAACTTACTTGGCCTAATGGACATCTGAGTAATTCTTATGAAATCTGAAGGAAGGGAAGTGTCTCAGGGGACATGCCAAATAAATAACTGAAAATATGGGCTGGCATTTAGAAGAAATGTCCATTCTATAGTATTGGAAGTCATCCATCTAAAGATAATAGTGAAATTTGCTTAGGTGAGGTTTTCCATGGAGAATGACAGAGAAGGTTGTATTATAACAGAAATAAGAACACACTGTGGTTTCTATAAATGTTACTGTTTGGTACTTGGTAAGAGTCTTGATATAAAGTTGGACCATAATTACCTATTATCTGGAATTAAAAAATATGTTGAAATGCCCAGGTTATCAAGATAATAAATAGAAACCTGAATGAACAGTGTTTGTATTCTTATGATCTTAAGGGTAGGATAAGTAAGGTAGGGCTAGATAGACCAGGGGTCTCATTATAGAGAGGAGGATACATACTGGGCTCCTGGTTATGGGTTCAAGAACCCTTACTGTCAACAAGATATTCTAATGTTATGAGCCGGTAAAACAAGTAAACACTCATTAGGGAGGGTAAATTTCAAGGCATCATCTTGGAGAAAGGTCTAGAGTGGACTTTAGAAAAGCCTGAGAGACTTTGTGCCTGACAGAGTGAAGCCACAGGGGTGAGAGCCTTGTGGTAGGAAACTGAGGGCAGAGGATGGATTTCCTTCTCAAAACTTCGTGTGTACAGGCCTCTCTTGCTGATGTTACACCAGGAAAAATAAAGTTAGCGTTTTTTAACAACGGTGTTGTCATGTCTTTATCCCTGGTGATCGTCATTACACAGAACGAGAAAATGTCAAAATCCTCCTGATGCAATTTTTTTTTTTCAGTTGATGTAAGACAGTGACATCTGGGGTCTCCCAGTGAGTCATTGCTGCTAACAAGGGCCGAAACTTCCCAAAGGATGAGGGTAGTTACCTGAGTATCAACAGAGAGTGTGTGGGGTGAGAAGGTTCCCTGGGGAAACACAAGCAGCTGCAACTAGAAAGTGTTTCTCTACAAAGATAGCACCTTTCACCTAATTTTCCATTAAAACAATCTTGTATCTCTACTTTCCAGTGAATTCTATTCAGATACTTTCAATTTCTTTTTTTATTTTTATTTTTTATTATTTATTATAATTTATTCACTTTGTATTGTAGCTGTATCCCCCTTCATCTCCTCCCTGTCCCATTCCCTCTCTCTCTCTCCTTTCCCTAGGCCCCTCCCCTAGTAAACTGATAAGGGGAGGTCCTTCTCCCCTACTATCTACCCTAGACTATCAGCTCTCATTAGGATTGTCTACATCATCTTCTTCTGTGTCCTGGCAATGTTGTTCCCCCCAGAAGGAGGTGAACTACTGCGTTCATGTCAGAGACAGCCCCTGCTCCCCTTACTAGGGAGACCCACTTGGAGATTGAGCTGCCATGGGCTACATCTGAGCAGGGGGTGTAGGTTATCTCCATGACTGGTCTTTGGTTGGAGCATTGGTCTCTGCAGTGCCCCCCCCCCCCGACTACTCCCAGATATTTTGGCTCTGTTGGTCTTCTTGTGAAGCTCCTATTCCATCCAGGTTTCATTTCTTTTTTGTTGATTCTCCCTTAAAAATATTAAGTTTACTTATTCATTTTTCTGAGACAAGGTCTCACTACATAGCCATACATAGCTGGCCTGGAACTCACTATGTAGTTCAGGCTGGCCTTGAACTCACAGATGTCTGCTTGCCTCTGCCTCCTGAGGGCTGGGATTCAAGGATCTCAGCAGCAATCCTCCCTCATGACCATGCCCAGTATCTACTTTCCGGTCTTTGAAATGTGAAGGTCCATCATATTGCGGAGAAGCTCACTGGAAATGCACTCACATGGTATTTACTGCCTTGTTATCTCAGATTCATGCTCCCCTAGCCACCAAAACAAAGCAGCAAAGGGGAAAAAGCTCAAGGCTGACTTTTTAATCTTATGCTGGCTCCTATGAAATGTCACCAACTTAATAGTGCTGCCATGGCCAATTCCTGGCTCCAGAGGAAAACATTTCAGCATTTCAGGTAAACTGAAGAAGCATCTTGCATTAGACAGGGATGGGGCAGCGTTTGAGGTCCTCCTACTCACAGTGTCTGTAGTTCAACAGCCTCAAGTGGTAACTTTTCACTGCATAGTAGACTCAGGTTAGACTAAGACCCAGTGGATTGATTCCATTTGGCCTTCTTTGTGCTTCATTGCTTCGTTTTCTGGTTCACCTGGAAGGATGTTGGTAACAGTTTGCTTGATGCGTGGGAAGGACCCCTCCCTCGTTTCTACCTTTCCAGCTTGTGGTTTTCTTTCTGTTTAAATTCTGTCTTGTTTCCTGTGGTAATTGTTTTGATCAGTCTTTGCCTTTGTGAAGTCTGTTCACTTGAAAGTCTGAAATGCTTCACTGATGGGTATAATTTTGGGACTCCATGGGTCTGAGATTCCCAGTGGCAACACCTTATCCACCTCTTTGCCAGGACCATGTGTGAGCAAAAAGGGAGGTTATATTGTCATAAATTATAGCTATGTACTAAGCCTCACCCCAATTTATTTTAAATCTCAGCTAGAGTAGATAGCTCTTTCGTCACTTTCAGGGTTTATCCGTAAGTGTTTAATGCTGTTCTTTCTGTGAGAACAAATTGATGCTATGATTCAAGTTGCATCCATCTTTTAGGTTAATAAGATTTTCTACCTTTCATGATTAGATTGGATATTTTACAACTCAGTGGCCTGAGTTTAATCTTCATAATTGCAAAACAACAGCAGTTTATTGCTTCAAAACATTGAAGCAAAAACCAAAGACAACCTAGTATGTCTTTTAATTTTGAGTTGTAACCTTGGAGTTTCAAAATTTGGATAGCTTAAAAATAGCGGCTTGAGCGGCCTTTTAAGTTGTCAACAAAATACCTACTTCTCAGATACTAAGGAGAAAATTAACGTTTTTCTTTTTTTTCATATTTTGTGGGATTCATTTTTGGATAAGAATGGCAGTTTTGGGTGATTAAGGTAATACATGCTGGTTATGTGAACATGAGCTTTTAATTTTAAGAGGGACTTTGAGAACCCAGAGCAGATTTACATTGTCTCAACAACCTCTTTCCCACACTTGCCTCTTCTTTATTCCTTGCCCCCATTCCCTTGCTTCCCTCCATCCATCCCTCCCTTTCTCCCTCCCTCCGTCCCTTTCTTGCTCCCTCTCTCCCTCCCTCCCTCTCTCCCTCCCTCCCTCCCTCCCTCCCTCCCTCCCTCCCTTTCTCCCCATTTTTTTTCCTACCCTTATCTGTCCAAAGTATACTTTATGACGTCTGCAGCTATACTCAGTGTGGACAAGTCACACAGGCTGCCCAGACTGTGGGATGCCAACCGATATAAAATATCAAAAGGTAAATTTCTCAAGCATGGTCTGTCTCGGGCTTTATATTGCTGTGATGAAACACTATGACCGAAAGCAACTTGAGAAGAAAAGGGTTTACTTCACTTACATTTCCACATCACAGTCCATCATCAAAGGAAGTCAGTGCATGAACTCAAGGCAGGAGCCTGGAGGCAAGAACTGAAGCAGAGCCCATAGAGGAGTGGTGCTTACTGGCTTGCCCCTCGTGACTTGCTCAGCTTTCTTTCTTTCTTGCTTTTTCTTTTAAATTACTTATTGGCTTAATTTTTTTATATAGTATTTTTTGATCATATTCTTTTTCTTCCCTTACTCTTCCCAGATTCTCCCTTTCTCTACCCACCCAATTTCATATTCTTTTTTTCTAAAACACAACAACAACAAAAAAACCCCAGAAACCCAAACAGATGAAACCAAACACCCCAAAGATAAAAAAAATGCCAAATCAAAGCCAAAACCACACAAAAAACCATGGAGTCCATTTTGTGTTGGCCAACTACTCCTGATCACAGGGCCTATCCTGAAGCATGATTAATTTTCTCACTGTTACTGCATTGGAAAAAACTTATTTTCCTTCACTCAGAAGGTATCTATTGTAAATAGTTTCCTTTTAGGGGTGTGACTTTGTGTTTAGTTCCTCTTCTTCATGTCTGGCTTGAATTTGTGCAGGCCTTTTTGGGTGCTTTCACATTCTCTGTGTTCATATGTGCATAAGCTCTGATTTGTCTGGGAAATGCTATTTCCTTGGAGTCATCTACCACCTCTGGCTCTTACAATCTTTTTGCCCTTTCTTCCACACAAATTCCTGAGCTTGAAGGGAGAGGTTTGATAAAGACATTTAGAGAGGCTATTTTCTTATACAACACAGGACCACAATGTGCCGGGTCCTCCCATATCAGTCATTAATCAAGAAAATATCCTACAGACATACATAGGCCAATCTTATGGGGGCATTTTCTTAATTTAGAGTCCATCTTTCCAAATGACTTTAGCTTATATCCAGTTGACATAAAACTAGCACAGTATATACCAAATAAGAGTAAAAAGTGGGAAGGAAGGGGTATCTAATAAAGTAAATAAATAAAGGAATTTCTGCAGCCATTTAAAGTGCAAGGCCTGGAGGGCCTGTGCATCTTGTGGTATTTTTACTGGCTGAAGCTGGGAGACAATAAATTGAGTCTCATGCAAGTTGTTTTTTTTTATTCATTAATTAATTTACTTTATATCCCAATCAGAACTTCCCCTCCTTCCTCTCCTTCCAGTTCTTCCCTCTCCTCTTCCCCCCTTATGCCCCATCCTTTTTTTCTCAGGGAAGGGGAGACCTCCCATGAATATCAACCCAAATTGTCCTATCAAGTAGAACTGGGTACATTTTGTTCTATTGAGGCTAGACAAGGCTGTCCAGTTAGGGAAAAGGGATTCAGAGGCAGACAATGTATTCAGAGACAGCTCCTGCTCCTGCTGTTAGAGGTCCCACATGAAGAACAAGCTTTAGATGTTACATATGTGTGGGGGGCTTAGTCCATCCCATGGATGCTTGCTGGTCGGTGGTTCAGTCTCTGTGAGCCCTAAAGGCCTAGGTTAGTTGATTTTGTAGTTTTTATTGTGTTTCTGTCCTCTCTGGCTCTTTAAATCCTTTCTCCCCCCTTCCATAAGATTCCCAGAGTTATGCCCAATGTTTGGTTGTGGGTCTTTGCATCTATTTTCATCAACTGTTAGGAGAAGCCCCTCAAACAACCTGTCTGTAAGTACAGCAGAATATTATTAATAGTGTCAGTAGTGAGCTCTCTCTTATGGCATGTGACTCAAATTGGGTCGATTATTGGCTGGTTGTGTTGAAGGTTTTGTGGGTGGGTTAGTGTTCCCCTCCTTCTACTGGCTTCAGGAGGTGGCTACTTCAGGCTTCATATCCCCTGATGATAGGAGTCTCAGCTAGGGGGAATTGATTTGGTTTGGGCCATTATTTTGTGTTATACTCATTCATACACAGGACCTGAGCCTATACATCAATTTTATTATTGAACAGGAGCTTCCAAATTCTATGTGTTTGTAGGATTTTTTTTTCCGTATTTTGGAAACTTTAAATAAATGCTTTGAGAGGCATATGGCATCTTGAGCCTCCATTAACCCACCACCATGACAGACTGATGCCAGAGCCCAGTCTTGTGTAGGTAATTACAGGTACTGGGAGTTCAAGAGTGTATCCAATAGTCATGTGCTCAGAAAACAGTGTTTTGCAATACCTGCCCCAGAGCCCAGGACCTTACATCCCTTCTGTCTCATCTTCCAAGGTGTGCACTGAGCCTTGGAGGGTGTGTTTGAACATCTCATTTGAAGGGAGCATTCAGCAGTCACTTATTCTCAGTACTTTGATCAGTTATCAGCCTTCAGTAACAATGGCCACTGCTAAAGGAAGTTTCCCTGACCAAAGCTATAGCAGCAATAATCAAGGAGCATCAATATAAATGTTTGGAAGGTGATTTGACAGGTACATGGTGTCTATTTAGCAAAACCACAGCCCTGGCTTCCCCATTAGGGCATATGACCCTCCTAGGTTTTAAATGGTAGTTAATTCCAACTTTATGTTTAATCAAAAGTTATTTTTGTGAAACTTCTATTTCATGACTTACATTCACCCTCCTCAAACATTCACATACAAAAATGAAAATCTAGGCTTTATGCATGAGGAAAAACATGTAGGATTTGTCTTTCTGAGTCCAGGCTACTTCACTGACTAGAATTTCCAGATCCATTCACTGCCTTGCAAATTTTATAATTTTATTTTTCTTAACAGCTGAATAACATTACATTCTGTGTCTGTTGATAGACATCTAGACTTATTCCATTTATTTGCTTTTGTAAATAGAGATTGAAGTAAGCATGAATACTGGATGTTTCTGAAAGGGAAAAGAAAACATAAAAATGGGACTACCATATACCCCAAGACCAGGCTATAACATTCCTGGGCATTTATGCAAAGGACTCTATATTCTACCTCAGAGGTACTTGCACACCCATTCTTTTTAAAAATTTTTTTAAAAATTATTTTTATTTTTATTAATTACAGTTTATTCACTTTGTATCCCTCCTGTACCTCCCTCCCTCCCTCCTCCCTTCCCAAACCCACCCTCCCTCTTCCCCACCTGGGTCCCTCTTCCAGTCTACTGAAAAGGGAGGTCCTCCTCCCCTTCCCTCTGACCCTAGTCTATCAGGTCTCATCAGGAGTGGCTGCATTGTCTTCTTCTGTGGCCTGGTAAGGCTGCTCTCCCTCCAGGGGGAGGTGATCAAAGAGCAGGCCAATCAGTTCATGTTGGAGACAGTCCCTGTCCCCTTTACTATGGAAGCCACTTGGACACTGAAGTGCTATAGGCTACCTCTGTGCAGGGGTTCTAGGCCATCTCTAGAAGTGGTCCTTGTCTGGAGTATCAGTTTCAGAAAAGACTCTTGTGCCCAGAATTTTAGGATCTTTCGCTGTCCTTGTGGAGCTCCTGTCCTCTCCAGGTCTTACTATCTCCACTTATTTCATAAGATTCCTTGACCAAAGTTTGGCTATGAGTCTCAACATCTGCCTCAATACCCTGCAGGGTAAAACCTTATAGAGGCCCTCTGTGGCAGGCTCCTGTCCTGTTCCCTGTTTTCTCCCTCCTCTGATGTCCATCCTCTTTGCCTTTCTGAATGGGGATTGAGCATCTTAGCCAGAGTCCTCCTTCCTGATTAACTTCCCTAGGTGTACATATTTTAGTTTGTTTATCCTATGTCATAAGTTTAGTATCCACTTGTGAATGAGTATATACTGTGTGTGTCTTTTTGCTTCTGGGATACCTCACTCTGGATGATCTTTTCCAGTTCCTACCATTTGCATGCAAATTTCATGATTTCCTTGTTTTTTATTGCTGAGTAATATTCCATTGTGTAGATGTACCACAATTTCTGTATCTGTTCCTCAACTGAGAGGCATCTGGGCTGTTTCCAGCTTCTGGCTACTACAAATAAAGCTGCTACAAACATGGTTGAACAGATGTCCTTGTACTTGAGCGTCTTTTGGATATATGTCTAGGAGTGGTATAGCTGTGTCTTAAGGAAGCGGTATTCCTAATTGTCTAAGAAAAGGCGAGATTGATTTCCAAAGTTGCACACCCATTCTTAATACAATTTAATTTGCAGATGGCACCACAGGCTCCTTCTAGAGGATTTGAAGGGGCCTAAGGGCTCACTCTGACTCCCTTGGAGAAGGTGGGACTTGGTGGGGTCAGAAGCTGCATATGCTTTATGAGGTCTCTCTGCTTAGGAACAGCTAATGAGCAGACTCTTGCAGGAACCTTTAGTTAAAGAGTTCCCTGGGCAGGGGGCTCTGGTTCTTGTGAAGGTTTAACCACTCAGAACGTTTCTGTTGTCCATCTATAAGATCAGTGTCAACCCATAGCAGGCACTGCTGTTAACACAGCAGTCATGTGTTTGTTCCCTCTTATCCATTCTTTCTTCCAGAGCCTGCATGTGTTCGGGCAACCATCCCGCATTCTCACATCCAAACGTTCGAGGAAGCAGTCTGCTCCTTGAACCTCATCTGTTGCTCCTGCCTAGTCTTTGGAAATAATGTGAATCCCATTTCTCTTTTCAGTGGCTACTTTCTAAGCGGTGTTGTTGCCTACATCTGGTTAGTAGGATGTAAGGAGAGAATGCAATGGGAGAGGAGCCACCTGAGACACCTTTATTGCTAAATAAGAAACACCAAGAAAGGTGACATTTCTCAGCTTGCGTACTTTGCTACCTCTGGACTTGAGCCTAGGCTGCTTCTAGCCATCTGGCTATTGGCAGGAGGATGAAACCCATGCATGAAGAACAAAGTCAAGTGGACTGTAAGGAGAGAAGCGTTGGGTTCCTGAACGGCTTGTTTTTCTAAGCCATAGACAACAGATTTAGTTGGAGTTTTAAATGACTAGTTGCTGAAGTCATACTAATGGTGGTGGCTTTTTAGAAAAAAATGAGACACTTGAATGGAACACTGTCAGAATAATGCCATGTTTAATATTTCACTCATAGCACTATTGGACCTGAGAGGTCCATTCTCATTCTGTGGAGACTGATTGGCGGATTGGACCTCCAGGGATGTGAAGAGGTTGAAATACTGCAGGCCCAGAGCCTAACTAATTATAACATATTTTGGGCTCTCTTTAGCCTCCAAAGTAGTCATCTTTGCTTACCTCTTGTGTCAGACCTAACATCCTGTGACTAACAAGACAAATACCTATGAAAACCTCTTGGAATGTATCGATTTAGCAAAACAACCGTAAGATTAAGCACATCAGCTAGCATCTGAGACTACAGCTGAAAGTTTCCTATGTTCTTGAGCTACCTGTTTAGTGTTTCTGCTCATGTATTTTAAAGTGCCTTGATTTATGGCTTTCTTTGTTCTGTCACTATAAAAACACCAGGAAACTACTTCCATGTTGAAAATGGTGTTTAGGGCTATTCAAATCTGTGTTCTGTGGCCAAGGGTCACTCATATTTGGCTCCAGAGTAAACTACCTCTTACCTCACCTGAAAGCTGTGTTTTTGCTCCAGTGGAGACCACCCTTTATGGCTGTAGTAAGTGTAGCACACATTTGGCACTTATCCTGTGAGGAATGAGGGAATTCAAGGGTTTCCCATGACAAATCCCACTCTACATGCAATAAAGTTCCTTACAGATCTTCTTTTGCTTTTTTTCAGAGCCTGGGAAGTGGCAAAGCAATCAAGAACTGTGGAAGAGGGCCATCTAACTCATGGCATAGAGGAGAAACGGGGCCATCTATTACTTATGGAGAACTCTGTAGCTGAACACACGTGTGAGGGGGCACTCATGGCTGTGACCAGTGGTTCTAGACCTGTTGGTAGTTTGTCTGAGCACCGCAGACCTTCTCTATGCCTCCTCTTACCCTGATCACCTGCCTTTGATAGACATCAGCTGACCTACTTTTCCAGGGATGTATCTCTGTCTTTACACCTAAAGCCACAGGAAAGTGAGTGTTTTCTTCCCTAAAAACGCTGTCCATCTGAGGTCACCTCGGATGAGTGATTTTGTCAGCCTGGTGACTTTTTTCTTAAGTGAATGGGTCCATCAGGGCTTGTGACTCTTTTCTCTGAACTCTTTTATTCTCTCAGGGAGGAATCCCCGTGCTCTGATTCAAGCTGCCAAATGTATTTGCTTGTGTATGAAATCAGTGAAAAGAAGCAGAGGAGATCAAACCTCCGACATCTTGTCTTAAAATAATGAGCTGTCAAGCTTCCAAAGACAGGCATTTCAAACCCTCTCACTGCCTCCCATCTCTCAGACCCACAATTGGGATTTGATGATTTTATTAAAAATTCAAATGACTGTTTATATGGGAGCTTGCTGTTAAGGAACCCCAGATGACAGTTAGTGTCCTGAAAGAACCATTTGGCTAAAGTTCTTCAGCTAAAGCAGTGGAGAGTCAAGAGCCCTGGGGCAAAGAGCCAATTGTTGTGAACCCTGTCAGTCACATCTTCTGCTCCAGAGCCTCCATCCTCTCTGTGAGAGACAAAGGGCCCCAGATGGGAGGAATGCCTGCAGGCATATTGGAGACACTCTTGTGACTGGCTTGTCCTTGATATGGCATCACTGGGCAGATGGTAACAGGGGCTTGTTGAACAAAATGCTAGTGGCCTAGAGATCAATGTCCAGTGTCTTTTAAGAGTTGCTTTTGACCCTGTGATCATGAGCATCATGGCTGCTATGACTAAGTCAAGTAGCTGAGGAGGAGGACACATCTTTGTCTAGGACTTGTAATAAATACTATGAGCGTAAAGGGTTAAGGGTAAAAGGGTAAAGGTAAACCGTTTTTTTTTTTTTTTTCCTGTCTAGAGTAGCCTTTCTTTTTTTGTACAGAAGATAAATGCTGATTTTTAAAAAAGTTATTTTTTTTTTTGGTTTTATTGTGAAAGGCTTATTTCTTTTTTTTTATTTTTTTATTTTTTTATTTTTTTTATCAGTTACATTTTATTAACTCTGTATCCCAGCCGTGTCCGGATCCCTCATTTCCTCCCAGTCCCTCCCTCACTCCCTCATCTCCACCGTGCCCCTTTCCAAGTCCACTGATGGGGGGACCTCCTCCCCATTCATCTGATCCTGTTTTATCAGGTATCTTCAGGACTGGCTGCAAAGCCCTCCTCTGTGGCCTAACAGGACTGCTCCTCCCTTCGGGGGTGGGGAGACCAAAGAGCCGGAACAGGGACTATTTCTAAAAAAGTTATTGCAAAGGGTGAAGTGGATAAAATATTTTACTTTTTCATATTTGACACTGTGGAAATTGCTTTTCAGTGTGGCTTATCCAAATGATCCCCTGGGCTTATGTAGTTACCTCTAAAGGAGGAAAGCTCTGCCTGTGTTGTCCCATATCATTTTGTATTCCTGCTAGGTGCCCACAGCATCAAGTTCACTACTTGCCCATGAGAAGTAACAAATTGGAACTATGTGAAGGGATCCAAATGCATCCATAATCGTGAAAGACAGAACAGTTGCTTAGGGCATCTTCAAAGCTGTGGCAAAGTGAGGAAGAAAAAAAAAAATCCAGAGAGCTGCTTCTAACATAAGCCTATTTTTAAGTGTTGCATCATTTTTAAAAAGTACATTAATTTTTATAAAAGGAGATTATGTATTCTTAGGGCTAGTGTGCAGGCCCTTTGAGAACTTAGTCCAGCCAAGACCTTCGCCTGGAAAAAGTGTGAGAGCAAGCAGAAGGGAGTTAAGCTAAGCCATGCCCCACTGTTTTGGATTCAACATGTATGAAAGAGCCCCATGTCTTAGCTGAGCTGTTAAAGCAAAGTGACTCCACCCAGTGGTCCCATGCCCCCCTAATCCACACCAGCTCCTTGCTGACAGACAGGTTGTGGGTGGGGGAGCCACAAAGGACATTGGAAGAACAACAGAGATCAGCAGCCTCACTCTGTCTTGGATCACCATAATAACTTGTTAAAACACAAATTTCCCATCACTATTCCCATAGATGGACAGCCTATACATCTGGGTTTGGGATTTAGAGTCATTCATCATTTTTGTAAAATTCAGACAAATACAGGGATCCTTTTAGGATTTACCTTCTTGTCCAAAAAACAATGACACAGTTGCAGAGATGCCTGGAAGCTGGCACCTGCTACCAATCCTTGTCAGGTGAATATACTTAGTGGAGCTGTTTTGTAGGATGACATCAGTTTGCTTAGAAAGCTTGTTACATGTAAAAATAGTATATTTCATGGAATTTGGACCTTAAAAATACCAGACAGTCCCTTTCTTGGTCGGGTCTGATGTGGCCTACCCAGGCTGGTCTCAGACTCACTATGTAGTCAAGGATGAACTTTGAACTTTTTATTCTCCTGCCTTCACCTCCCATATTCTTTGGATTATAGGTGGAAGCCACCGTTTTTTAATTTATATAGTGCTGGGATGGAAGCTGGGGTCTCATACATGCTGGCAGTCTGCCACAGAACTACATCCCCAGGCCCTATCCGCAGTTCAAGATTTATACGCTTTATATTCTTATTACACAGAAGGGAGATTTCACAGAATAGATATATGGCATGTTGTTTAATGAACAACCATTAAATTTACTTTGGCATCTCTGTTATTATAATCGCTAATGTTTTTGAGGTTTTTGGTTTTATTTTTCATTGTCATGGATCATCTATCTTTGGTCATTTGTCAGTAATCTTCTAACTCCTGTGAGTCCCTGGCTGTATAATATGAAGGGAATTTTAGTTGAAGTGAAAATGAAATTGGGTTATTATTTGATCTTTAGCTGCATTTCCATGTAAGGGAAATTTTTGCAGTAGAAACTTGACCAAGAATATTGCCTTCAGAGGTTGGAGAGATGACTGGGTGGTTAAGAGCACTTGCTGTTTGTGCAGAGGACAAGAGTTCGGTCCCTCTCAGCCACTTCAGGTGACTCACCACATGTGTAACTCCAGCTCCAGAGACCCACTTCTCTGTTCCACAAATTGCAAGGATGTGCATAACCCCCCCCCACACTTAAAACTTAAAAAAACCGTTGCTTTTACATGTTGACAAAATGTTGGGGTTTGTAGAATTAGACTTCTTGAAGGTAGAAGGTAGAGTTAGACTAACTGCACCAGCATTCCTCTTCCAGTGTTGTCTAACTTGGTCTTTCTGGTGAGAGACGCAGCAAATACAGCCCGGTTCTCTGCGTGGTGAAGGCCATGGATGCGTGTGTACATGATGCCAGCTGTTGATGTCTCTGTGGAAGGATCAAAGCATGTAGTCAGGCAAGGGGCTATCACACCTTCTGTTCCTCTTGCTTTCATGGACTGTTCTTTCACCTGTAAACTGTCAAAGTCTCTGACTCCGTCCTGGTCACTCAAAGTTATGATCTTCTAGAGCAGCAGCAAATGCCTTCGGAAGCAGATTTTCCTCATTTGTGATGGGAATTTATTTTCTCCCAAGACTTCTGAGGCTGGCAGTGTAAACAGTGCCCTTGCTGTGGCTAGCAATGTGGCAGTGACTTCATTACCAAACTGGCCATGCATGCAGGCCCATCACTCAGGATCACATAGTGGTTCTTCCTGACATTTAGTCGACAGCCATCGCCTGTGGTCAGAGCACAGCTTGGGCCTCATTTCAAAGGTGGCTCATTTGCAGTTCCTACACATCCTCTCAGGTCTAGCTAGTCTATTTGTTTCTCTGACAGATAACCTAAGCCAGGGAAACCTCGGAATAAATATGTATTAACTCTCCAGTACAAAGGTACTGTGTGCTCATTATACAAATTCAAATGCCCCAGACAGCTGCAATGGAGGACCTCCTCACTCTTTCCCACTGCAGAGGTCCCAACGGTTCCCAGTGTGCTGAAGGGGCTGCCGCTCTGACTTTTCTGCACCCACAGTCTTTCAGGTGCTCAAACTCAATATGGAAATATTCATGTGACATAGGAGAGATGAACTTAGGTGGTGGGGAGGTGACCATTTCATCTTACGTTTTTGGGGCTGGTGATTGAACTCAGATTTTCTGCTCGCTAAGTATATACTCGGCCACTGAGCTATACCCCCGAGCCCCACATTTTATTTTGATAATCTGCATTTGTTTTTGAGTGTATCAGGGAACATTCACATTGAAGTCAAGACTCCATGATTATAACTATTTTTTCTGTTGCAAAATTTGATCTCAATAGTGTCACAAATGGTACCCTAATACCTAATACCTAAGAAGTTACATTTTTATAAGTGTTTATTCTTACTTTAGCTATTTTTAACTTATTTTTTTATAATTACTCTATAATTTTTTTTCTTTTATGGACTGTATTGGGCTTGTTACTATCTCAGAACCCATTCATTTCATTATTTTAAGACAGTTTTATGGCACGTGTGTGTATGCATGTTTTGTGTGAAGGTCAGAGGCAGCTTTTAAGAGTCTTTTGTTTAGTTCCGTGTGAGTTTTGGGGTTAAAACTCTAGTTGTAACCCTTGCATAGTAAGCACTTTGTTGCTTATTCTATTGCCCTCTCTGGTTCTTAAGAAGATGTAGTGGCTATTTGTTGCTTGGTAGGGAATTCTTCTATGATCCTGCTAGGTGTGGTCGCTAGGGGTTCTGGGTAAAATGTGTTTGTGTGTGTGTGTGTGTGTGTGTGTGTGTGTGTGTGTGTGTTAGCTCTAGGTATTGAGAACTGACACTTAGGAATGGGGATGGGCTAGGAGAGGTGGTGGTCATGGTGGTGGTGGTCATGGTGGTGGTGGTCTGCAGAAGGAAGAAAAGCAGGGTATTCCATCAGGATCTGCTTAGTTCCCTGGGAATGGGGATAGAGAGTGAGGGGCGGCCACAAAACAGGTAGTCTGCTAGAGAGCTAGAGATGAGGCTGGGGGATTGGATATGCAGGAACAGAGGAAGAGTAAGGATCTGAATCTCTCCTACCTGCCTTGCTGGCCTAATTGGTTCTCTGGAAGGCTTGGATAGCAGATTTGCAGGGAATAACTACTGGAGTTGGGAATTGGAATAGAGAATGATGGGGGAGGAAGGTTGGAGAAGATCTGAGTGACCCACCGGCAGTGAGGGGAGGAAGGAAGGGGAGGCTGCAACAGGTGGTCCGATACGGAGCTGAGGATGAGGCTAGGGAATTAGATTTGGAGGAGAGGAGGAAGAGGTGAATATCTGTAGCTAAGCTTCCCTGCTTCCCTGTAGGTAATGGCCTGAGGGTTCCCAAGGAATGCCTGCTGGACTTGGGGTCTCTCATTTTATTCTTTTTAATGGCTACATTTAGTGGAGTGACATTGCCTAGATGGACCAAAAGTCATTTAGAGCCATATAATTAATGTATGATGATGTCAAACTTCTTTGTTATTCTAACTATGTTGTGATGTTGTGAATATACGTTATGCATGCATATTGTGTGTAGTCACACATTTATTTATACAGGGCTAATTCTTAGAAATGAGATAAAGGATACTTACTATTAAAAATAGAATTCATTTTCCCTACAAAGGTACAATGTGAATTTACACTTCTACTGACCGAATGAGATTGTTTCTGTATACTTGTCCACACTCAGGCATGATATACCTCTTTAATAATTGCTGGATTAAAATTGATATTATTTTAGAGTCCTTTGTCTTACTGACATAAAGTGTTTTCTTGTACATTCCTGTGGCAGCTCTATTTCTTTGGTGAATTTCTAGTTTATACTTTTTTTTCTTTTCTTAATTTTTTAAAAATTTATTCACTTTATATCTCAGCTGTAGCCTCCTCCCTCATCCCCTCCCAATCCTGCCCTCCCTCCCTCTTCTCTTCCCATGCCCCTTCCCCAGTCCATTGATAAGGGAGGTCCTCCTCCCCTTCCATCTGACCCTAGTCTATCAGGTCTCATCAGAACTGTCTGGATTGTCTTCCTCTGTGGCCTGGTAAGGCTGCTCTCCCTTCAGGGGGAGGTGATCAAAGAGCCAGCCACTGAGTTCATACTTTTGCCAACTTTGTTTTTACATAGTCTTTTTATATCTCTCTGTAGATTTTTATAGCTTTCTTCATAAAACATGAGATCAGATCTGTGAGTGGTAGTACACACCTGTAATCCAGCACTTGGGGGAAGGTGGAGGTAGGAAGATCAAGAGTTCAAGGCTACCTTCACCTATATAAAAAGTGTGAGGCCAGCTTTGGTTATGTGAGGCCATGCTTCAAAACTCAAAAAGAAACTCAAACAAACAAACAAACAAAACCACTTCAAATCAGTCCATTTATTGTTTGTTCAATCTGAAAGAATCCCCTTAAATGTCCCTGTTTACAGTGAACTGTAATTTTGCTGAAGTTAAAGACAACATCAGTACAGTTAGATGGTTCTAATTAGAGACAACATCAGTATAGTTAGATGGTTCTAATTAGATTAATTTATTTTGGTGTGCTTACGATCTTTTAAGGGTTACTTTTAGGAATCTACGAATTTTTTCAATTTTAGAATCAGTATTTATCAATGTACTAAAAGGTGACTGGTCTCTGTAACTGCTTCACCTAAACTCTTCATAAGAGGCCACTGAATAGAGCATCAAGTTAAGATCCCATTGTTAAAAGCAGTGAGTACTTGAACGACAAATAAGATATTAAGGAAGCAACCGCATATTGAGCTGCTGCTATAGGCCAAGCACTTGGTAAGTTTGGTGGATATAAGGACAAGAAGTGACTCTTCTTTCAAATGGTTACTTAAGAAGAAGGTATACGTTTGTGTGCAACTGTGATATAGGATATGATGAATGCTACCTGTGGGCGGGGCATAGTGTGGATACTCTTTAGCAAAAGATCCCTTCTACCTATGATGGCAGGAAAGGGTGGTGACCAAGCAGGTTCAAGGATAGGTGTCTCTGAGGTAGAGTCCTGGAAGACGACATGGGGAAGAATCCCCAGTGGCTGCAAGAAATGCCTGGAGGTTCCAGGGGGTTTCATGATCTTTGTAATATGGGGGAGTGTGTGTGTGTGTGTGTGTCTGTGTGTGGGAGGCTTCTGTGCAGCAAACAGGGGTCTGAATTTGGAAGGTCTTTTATGTAGGCACAGGGCAGGGGAGTGCCGTGGGCATGGTTAGGTTTTAGAAAGACCTCCCTGACTTGATGCTGGAGTGCTTGCATGGATAGCATGAGGTGGTTTCATGATAAAGGAGGAACAGAGCTCAGAGTCTGCATCTGGTGGGGTGGCAATAGCAGTAAGTTCTTAGAGAAAGAGAATTGATGTGGTGTCTAACAGTAAGCTCTGCTTTATAATGGACTTTAATGGACGATAATGGACTTGCCTATGAAAGGCAGAGAGTTGTTGGTGTATACCCATCTCTGGTGTTCATTCTTTCATTTACCTATGCTTTGTGTCTTACTCTAAAGGAGGGCTTTCTACTCTCCATACAGACAGTTTCTCTACTTGTAGCTACTCCTGAGCTAATATTTGTTACATTTTTTCCCCAAATCTTATTCTCAGCCTTATATGTTCACCAGCTGTTTCCATAAACTGACCACACATAGAACAGAATCAATGAAATAGCAATTTATGCACTAAATTTCATGTTTTTATGTTAGAGTCTCATGGTCTTGCTGGGTTTTTTTCCAGGTATGTGGTTTTGCTGAGAGGTTTTCATCCCAGGTAGCTATCAACTCCACTATAGATGTCCAGATTTTATCTGACTGTGTCGAGAGGTGTCATTAAAAAAAAAATAGTCACAGTCTATGGCTTTACCACCCTGAGCATGCCTGATCTTGTCTGAAAAGTCAGACACTTACCTGAATACCTTGTGAAACTGCATGTATAATTTTATCACAAATGGTAAGCATGATAATGAAGCACACAATTCATAGCATACCCATGGTGCACTTTCTTGGGAAGGGACATTGCAGTTGGTTGTGTCCGTATATTATCTAATTCAGAGACTGACAGATTTGTTATACTTTGCATTTCCTCTTTTTATCTTTATACCCTTTCTGACCAATTCTGCTGCATGCCTTAATTTGTCTCTTGCATGCTAGTGATTTTTAAAACCTAAATATCTGAGTTCCAGACAAATTAGCCCAGTGTTCATTGGTCTCCTATAGTTGATGGTGTTGTTGGCATCTTAAATTTAATTCTTCTAAAGTTCTATCATCATCCTCCCCAAATGTGTATATCCTCCAAGAGTCTTTTTCCCAGGAATGGTGTAAGCCAGAAACCTGGAAATCATTCTTTTCCTCTTCTTTTTTATCCTCCTTATTCAACTTGTTTCTAGGGTCTATTGATTCTGGTCCCTAAATTTCTTTCACATGCACTTTCTCCTCTGCTAAAGCCTTAGTTCAAATTCTTATCATTTGTGACTTGGATTACAGGTCTATCATCCAACCTACTTCTTTTCTTCAGTTTCTAGTTTGTCTACACACCATTGACACTGAGCTTTGTAAATACAAAATTCTAGTTCTTCAGTTCTCCTTCTGCACGCTGTTTCACAGATGCCATCACCGTTCACTTCAGACACATTGGAATAAAGATTAAGGCTATGTTTTTATGTCATTTTCTGCCAGGCTTTTTCTTACTCCTTAGTTTTCAGACATACCAGACTTTTTGTATTTCTGTACCCTGATGTGAGTTCTCCACCTTGGATTTCTCTCTCCCTACCTTTCTTGCCTGAAACATTTTTCTATCCTCATATTTGCTGTTCATTTTCCCTGTTTCCTTTCATCATTAATCCAGGTTGTATGTCTCCCGGCATCTTCCATCTCGGGCTATGTGGGGTGACTCTCTCTTTTCTGAGAGCTTCCTTGAATTCCACCATCAAGGCACCTACCCTACTATTCTTTCCATTCCACAGAGGCAAGCAGGGAATGTGTCTTGTTTATCACTGCAAGTCCAGTGCCCAAGTAGCTTTCTGTTATATGGCAAATGTTTAGCTCTTACTAACTAAATATGAAATGAATGAATGAGTGGATTTAACAGGTGGGATTAAAGCTGAATCCAGATTAGTCTACCTTTAAAGTTTATATTCTCTTTGCTCTCTGAATAGCTTATTTACAGTCTTTTATGACACATTGTCTTTGGACATACTAGTAGAAGGAATAAAGAAAGCCTGGGAATACTATTCCATGTGACACTACATCAGGATGTTGTTGAACTGGCAGTAGAGGAAGTTTGTGTTGGTTAGTTTTTTGTCAACGTGACACAAGCTAGAGTCGTCTGGAAAAAGAGAACCTTTTTGAAGGATTACCTCTATCAGATTGCCTAGACTCAAGCCTGTAGGACACTCTCTTGATTAAGGATTAATGTTGGAGGGCAAGATCCACAGTGGGTGGTGCCACCCTTGGGCAAGTGATTATGGGTGGGAAAGAAAATGAGCTGAACAAGCCATGGAGAGAAAGCCAATAACAGCTTTCTGTTGTACCCTCTATGTCATTTTCTGCCTCCAGGTTGTTCCCGTGGCTTGCCCCAGTGATGGACTATAAAGCATAAGGTGAAGTAAACCCTATCCTTCCCCAGATTGCTTTCAGTCATGGTGTTTAGCACAGCAATAGAAAGCAAGCTAGGACAATATTAAATTGCAATTGGGAAAAAAAAGGCACAAGTTATAGTTCTATCTCCAGAACTGGATGAAAAACTGGATTCAGCCCTCAAGCCAGCTGCAAACCTTGCACAGGAATCAGAACAGACTTGGTAGGAGAAGAGGGAAGAGTCCTTTGAGCATATTCAGAGCGACTATAGACACTCTCGGTATCTAAACATTAAGATCTTAAGCCTGTTTCATAAAGTAAAGGGAAATGATATCTATTAGAAAATGAATGTCACGTGAGCAATGTGGGGTGTGGAGTGGGCTTTGGCGCTGCAGCTGCAGCTTGAACCAATTATAAGCTAGAAATAGAAAGCAGAGGAGGAGCTGAGAACAGACTGCCACAGTAACCCGAGCATGTTTTCTCTGAAGCAGAGGACTGAGTTTTCGGAGGGAAGAGGTTGTTTTGGACCTTGGGATATAGATGATGCTTGCCCCAAACAATGTCATGCTCGGGTGCTTCAGGCATTGGCTCTTTTCTGACTCCATCAGGAATCTAATTATCTTTCTCTTGTTGCCAAGCATTCATTTATTAAAAGTTTCTAAGCACAGAAAAGACCCCTGTGCCCAGATATTTTGGTTCTGTTGCTCTCCTTGTGGAGCTCCTGTCCTCTCTAGGTCTTACTATCTCCCCCTTCTTTCCTAAGATCCCTTATACTCTGCCCAAAGTTTATTTATGAGCCTCACTATCTGCTTTTATACAATGCTGGTTAGAGTCTTTCAGGGGCCCTCCAGACCATTCATGGATATAACCTAGAATCCCTGCTCAAATGTAACCCATGGAAGCTCAGTATCCAAGTGGGTATCCTAATAAGGGAACAGGGACTGTCTCTGACATGAACTCAGTGGCTAGCTCTTTGACCGCCTTCCCTGGATGGGGGAGCAGCCTTGCCAGGTCACAGAGGAGGACAATGCAGCTAGTTCAGATGAGACTGGATAAGGTAAGGTCAGATGGAAGGGGAGGAGAACCTCCCCTATTCGTGAACTTGGAGTGGGGCATAGGAGGAGATGAGGGAGGGAGGGAGCTATAACTGGGATACAAAGTGAATAAACTGTAATTAATATAAAAAATAAAAATAAAAAAGTTTCTAGGCACCAGAGTTTATTTTCTATGGATATGTATATTGCTTTCAGTTTTTATTTCAGCAAAGCTGGCTTTAGGTAGACCGTGTGAGGACACACAACACTGTCTCAATTTTGTATCTGTGGTGCCTAGGCTAGTTTGAAGTGGAACTGAAGCCAAAGGTCATGCAAACATCTAGATTTCAAACAACCAGAAGTTAAACTAGAAGTTAGCATGAAATGAACATTCCGTCACAGCATCTGGAATTCATATACACAGGCAAAGCTTGAAATTCCTTTAGGTAGATCTAAACATGGTGAGATAGTTTGGAGTGCTTAAAGTCTGTATCTAAATGATACACATGGTGTGGGAAAATTGTTGAGAGGAGGGATGTGAGGACAAGAACAAGCTGTCAGATGAATTATAGAGACAACAGCTCTTTCAAGTTCAGGAACCAGACTAGTTTAGATATGCTTTTGGGAAAGGCTTTCAGGGGGCTCAGAGAGATTAAAGTACTATTGAGTAGAGGGCTGGAAGGATGGCTGAGTGTAAGAGCTCATACACAGCATGCATAAAGTCCGGGTTTCAATCTTTACGTCCAGAAAATTTAGGAATATGAACAAGCAAATGTTTGCTGATTTAACTTTAACCAATAGTCAGTGACCTTGGGTATAAATAGGCTGGGCATCTTCAAAAAGTTAAGAAAAAGTATGTAAGTGCCAACATAATTTGATAAACTCTTTCTTCTTTTAAACACAAAGGATTAGAAATTTGAACACTTGTAAAATTACAAAAACCCAACACAGTGTTCCAAAGTCGTTTAGTGGGCTCTTGCATTTGCTGGAGTCCATGTTTTTGTTTGTTTGGTTGGTTGGTTTTGTTTTTTAACTCTTTGTCACAGCTTAAGTGTCTTAGCAGGTGTGGTTTCATGTTTTGCATGGACTCTGAAGGACAAATGCAAACGAAGCTGATGGTAGAGCTGAAAAGGATCTTAAAAGTGAAATTCACGGCAAGGTTTCCTGTTGCTCACCAGAGAGAGTTATCAATGCAAAATAGTGTTTCTGGTAGTCACGGGCCAGATATCTCAGTGTGTATTTGTATGAAAGGAAAAAGTGCGTAGGTGTCTTAGTCCTAACTGTTGTTGTGAAAGAGACACTGTGATCATAGAAAATCTTGTAAAGAAAAACCTTTAATTGGGGTTGGCTTCAGAGGTTTAGTCTATTATAGTCATGGCAAGAAACATGGCAGCATATAGACAGACATGGTGCTGGAGAATGGAGAGGAGAGTTCGACATCTTGATCCACGGGCACCAGAAGAAAAATGCCACACTAGGTAGGCATAGCTTGAGCCCCCAAAGCCCATCTCAACAGTGACACACTTCTTCCAACAAGGCCACATCTCCTGATAGTGACACTTCTTATGACCAAGCAATCAAACACACGAATCTCTGGGGGGCCATTCCTATTCAAACCACCACATTCCATTCCCTGCTCCTTTAAGGCTTGTAGCCATCCATACTGCAGAAAGGAATTCAGTCCAACTAAAGTCTCCCTAGGAATAAAGTCTCCCTAGGAGGACAGGGTCTCCACAAGGAGAGCAACAGAACAAGAAAATTTGAACACAGGGAACTTCCCAGAGACTCATACCCAACCAAGGACTATTCATGGAGATAACCCAGAACCCCTGCACAGATGTAGCCCAGGGCAGTTCAGAGTCCAATTGGGTTACATAGTAATGTGAAGAGGGACTGCCTCTGACATAATCTGATTGGCCTGCTCTTTGATCACCTCCCCCTGGGGGGGAGCAGCCTTACCAGGCCATAGTAGAGGACAATGCAGCCACTTTTGATGTGAACTGATGGACTAAGATCAGAAAGGAGAGGAGAACCTCCCCTATCAGTGGACTTGGGGAGTGGCATGCATGCAGAGGGAGGAGGGAGGGTGGGATTGGGAGGGGAGGAGGGAGGGGCTTATAGGGGGATGCAGAATGAATAAAGTGTAATTGAGGAAAAATTAAAAAAAAAAAGGGGGAAAATAATTTAAGAACCTTAAATGACTTTCAAAAGTGGAGCAAAACATGGAGTTAGTCAATTTACATGGAGCATGTCTCGCCCCTGGGGGCAATGGTCTCCTGAACCTACTCAGACCTCGGACACCACCAATGCTAGTTCTAGAACTGATGCAAGATGTTCCAACGAGGGGGTTAAGGCTTCTCATAATATTTCCTATAAGCCCACACCTGTTTGTTTATATCCCCCATTTTTATTCATTATTAGCCAGATAGAGCCAAGTAATTGTGGTGATGATACTTGCTTTTTTGCCCAATGCTGGAATGCTAGTGAATTTAGGTATGCCCTCGTTACTCGCATGCCTCACTGGGTGCCTGTGCCCATTGATGCCCCTCACGCTATGACTCTCTTCAGACAGAAAAGGGATCTTGGAACTACAGCCGCCACTGTTACTGCCATCTCATTGGCGGCTGTTGGAGCTACCACCGTGGCATTAGCCATGAGTCATACTGTGCAGACTGCTCAGACCCTGAATAATCTTTTAGCCAATGTAGCTCATGCCTTAGATGTACAAAAAGGAATTAATGCTCAACTAAAAGGAGGCTTGATGGTGTTCAATCAGAGGATTGACCTCATGCAGGAGCAAATTGATACCCTATGGCAAATCGCTCAACTTGGCTGTGGATGAAAGTATGCTGGACTTTGTGTCACTAGCATACAATATGAGAATTTTTCTTGTGCTGCAAATCTGTCTAAACAATTGTCGAGCTATATTTTAGGTAATTGGACTGGAGAATTCGATACTACGATGGAGCAGCTGAGAGTGGCCATTATCACAGTAAATTCTACCAGAGTGGATGCAGGACTAGCCACAGGATTATCACCATGGATTGCTGCAGCCATGAATCATCTGAAGGAATGGGCGGGCATGGGAGCGTTAGCAGGCCTTCTGGTGTTGGTCTCCTTGGTTTGCCTGTGGTGTATATGCAAGATTAGAGTCTCACAACAGCGTAATGCAGCCATGATCATTCAGGCCTCTACAGCCATTGAAGCAGGACAGTCTCCCCAAGCATGGTTGGCTACCATAAAAAGCTAAAATGTTATGCTCAGGATGCGAGGCTAAGCACTGCACTCAGGGTCAGCCGCTTTCGACCCAGAGAAGAGCAAGTCTGGTTGCATGCGGGTTGATGCCCCAAGTCCCGCCTCTGAGAAAAAGGTATCGGACGGGTCTGATGCTCTTTGGGTGGATGACACCTAAATGAACATCAGTACAAAGTCCCAATTTATTTCTAATATCAGAGATCAGACCTCTACTCTTGCCTGATGCGTCTAAAACAAAAAGGGGGAACTGTAGAGAGCTGCGGAATGCCACACCTTAAAGATGGAGCTGGTCTCTGCCTTCCACCTTCCCGATGGTGAGTGCTCTCTGTCACAAACAACTCCACATTTGGCTAAGGCTGAGGATCTGGCTTGCTTCCATGTATGTGGACCTATCTGCATTGCCACGTGGCACGCTGGGATTGGCTACCCAGAGGCTATTTAAGCTGTGGGCTGGCTTTCCCCAGGGTCCGATGATTGTTCAAGGTTTCTGAATAAACTGCATTGAAAAAAAAAAAGTCTCCCTAGCCTATAACAGTTTAAAATTTACTGAAAAGTTCTAAGTTCAAAGTCTCATCTGAGGCTTCTGCAACCTCTTAATTATAATCACCTGTAAAATCAAAATAAAGAAGCAGATCACACACCTCCAACATTTAATGGCCCAGGATGTATATCACCATTCCAAAATGCAGGGAAGGGAACATAGTGAGGAAATACTGGACCAAAGCAAGACTGAAAAACAGCTGGGCAAATTTCAAACTCTGCATCTCCATGTCTGATATCAAGGCACTCACTCTTCAGATTTCTAATTCCTTTCAGCTTTGTTGACTGCAACATACTTCTTTCTCGTGGGCTGATTCTACTGCTGTTAGCAGCTTTTCTGGGCAGATTTCTCACGACTCTGGCATCTCTAATATCTTAGGGTCTTCAGGGCAATCCAGGTTTCACTTTCACTGCATCACACACTGGCCTCTTTAGGTCTTCACACAGGGACAGTCCTTCTACCCAGCTGGCCTCAGCAGCTTTCCTTAGTCTTGGAAGGATATTCCATAATCCCCCTTTTCTATTCTGGACTCTAAAGCCAGAACCACGTGGCTGAAGCTGCCAAATTCTGCTGCTTTCTGGGCTGAATCATGGCCCCCGTCCTTCAATTATATCTTCACAAGCTTTCTGTTTTCTATAGTTACCTTTACTGCCTAAGCTTGGATATCCTGGAACTCAATCTGTAAACCAGGCTGCTCCCAAACTCTGCATTCTGACAGTGTCTGCCCACTGAGTTTTGGGATTAAAAGCAAGTACACTACACCTGGCCCTAAACTTCTCTTTAATTTCTTTTCACAAGTTGGAAGCTTAGCTGAGTGGAACTTTGCCCTAAGGTTACCACTCCCGTTTATCCCATTTAATGTCATGCTTTGCTTTAATCTGTTTATCTCCTTGAACACAGGGCTTAGCTCCATTCTACTTCTTGCCACCCCTTTTCTCTTCAAATTGTACATTTTGTATTCATCTTTGCTCAGCTTGCTCCTTTTCATTATTGATCTGCATAAGAGTGAACATTAATGACCATAGGAGAGAGTCAATGGTAGGCTCTGCTGGGATTTCCTCACCAATGAAATTAACCCAAAACTGCTAAATTTAGCCTCAGGCAGATTTTTCGAACAAGGACAAAAAGAAGCCACAGTCTTCACCAAAATATCACAAGAACAGTCTCTAGGCTACACACTAAAATTCTTTTTGTCTGAAAACTCTCGATTCAGCCCCCTACAGTTCAAATCACCCTGAGCACCACTGTCTTCCATGTTAATACCAGGATGGCTTGTTAAGCCCCACTTAAAGCTGTCAACTGTTTTTCTAATCTACAATCCTGAAGTCTATTTTTCTTCAACCAAAAGCATGGTTAGACCTATCACAGCAATACCCCAATCTTGGCATCAACTTCTGTCTTAGGGGTTCAATTGCTGTGACCACAGTAACCCTTATAAAGGAAAACGTTTAATTGGGGCTGGCTTGCAGTTTCAGAGGTTTAGTCTATTATCGTCATGGCAGAAAGCATGGCAATGTGTAGACAGATCTGGTGCTGGAGAAGGAGCTAGGAGTTCTACATCTTGATCCACAGGCAGCATAAAGGGACTGGAATTCCAAACTGGGTATAGTTTGAGCATATGAGACCTCAAATCCCGCCCCCACAGTGACATACTTCCTCCAATGAGGCCACGCCTCCTGATAAGTGCTTTTCCCCATGGTTCATGCATTCAAACACATGAATTTATGGAGGGCATTTAAATTCAAACCACCGAAATAGGTAATATAGAGAAGTCACATCCTTGTATGCAAATGTAAAAAATGTAAAGCTATCCCATGAGAATCAAGAAAAAGTTCCATCAAGGGTCTATGGGTTTGACTTGTAGGAAGTGACTCCAAACGTTAGGCTACTAGATCCAGCCCACTGCCTGAATCCTGTACTGTGTGTGCACTTGGGTTTTAATTAAGATGACTTCTTGATATGATGCAGGATAGGACTGTCATAATAGGGCTTCATAGATATTGAAGTGACTCAAGGGTTCACTACAAATAGCTCCTGATGTCACCAAAGGCAGATTTTAGCTGAGGCATTGTTTCAGCTAAGAGGAGGGTTGGAGAGAGAATTTGAATTCAGACCCTGTCTCCCCCACCCCCAAATAAAAAAAAAAACATAGCAATTTTTATAAAACCTGAGGGATTAAAATTGTTAGCCAGATACCACAGTGGCACATGCCTGTAATCCTAACACTCAGGAAGGCAGAGGTAGGCAGATCTTTTTAAGTTAGAGGCCAGCCTGGTCTACAGCCATGGCTACACAGAGAAAGTCTGTCTGGATCTCCCCCACCCCAAAACAAAACAAAACAAAACAAAAAACAATAACAAATTGATATTTAATTTAATTGTAATCTCCCTGGGTATACTTAAAATCTTGTCTAAGCATCATTTTAGGGCATGCCTCAGAAACCACTGTGATGTGTGCTTTCTTTTAAATGCCTTAACATTATTTACTTAAGGGATGAAGATTCCAAGGTTGAGGATATGTCTGAGGCAGTACTAAATTTTCGTCTTAAGAACATCTGTGTTTCTGAGACCAGATTCTGAAGCCCATTTCAGCATCTCCCCCTACACTGTAAGACATTGCTTAGAAAAGTCTTTTCTTTAAATACCCACTATTAAAAACCACTCCTGCTATTTCATAATTTTCGGGGATCACAAACCTTACCAAGTCCCTGATGTCTGATTTTCTTTGGCTACAATATCACCCACTAAGCTGTTCTCAGTAGAAATAATCATGTTCATGTCACTTACATTAGCCTTTTACCTAGTTAAAGAAAATTACTAAGTTTCCCTTGAGCCTCATCTTTTCTAGGTTAAATAAGTGTCATTTCTTTCATATTTCCCTCTTGGGACTATGTTTTTATTTTTTTCTCTTGTGCATCCCTTCCAAATTTCAATGTTATATTTCATTTATAGAATCAAAATATTCTCCATTAGGGATAATCTCATTACAAGAAACCAAAATTTTTTATTTCATTCTTCAGAGCCTCAGAAACATGCCCAGTGAATCAGCATGAAACCAATGACCATTTCTAACAGAAGCGCTAGAGTTTGTTTTTTTTTTTTTTTTTCCTTAAGGGAAGATAGTGTCTTGCAGCCTTGTTGTAGGTGGATTTCTTGGAATGTCTTGAAGCTTTGCCTTGCTTTAACTAACTTTTATAGACAGATAACAGAGATGCTTAGGTGTGTCTCTGCTCTCTTAGTCTCTTTGTTTACTCTGAGGTTATTTGTTTTACCTGAAATAAGATGAAAACAAAAACAACAAAAAGGCAAGCAGGCAGGCAAGATGGAGATTGTAGCCTTCCAGTCTATGCTCATGTCCTGGACTCATGGCAGGGTTCAAGTCTCAACAGTGTCTCTCATCCTTGGAAGCTTTCCGCAACAGCTGCAGTAATTCATTTCTTTGTGCGGCAGATCTGGGGAAAACGGTACTTCCACTTGTGCACCAGGGTCTGGAGGAACTTCCAGGCTGAAGCACTATAGCATAACTCCTTGGAAAGCTCCTCACAGTTCCTAAAGGGTCCTGAGATTTTTGGTGTGAATTCAGTTTCATTAGACCTCACTAAAACCACGTGTTATCTGAAAAAGCATTCAAACACCCCTCAGGAGGTTTAATGGGAAACAATAACCATAACAATGACACCCTCAGACATTGATTTTGCTAGCACAGGCTACAGCCTAATGAAAACCCATTTATGTGGCGCGTCCTGCCCTCCATGACCTCGGAGGGCTAAAATCTTGGCTGCAAACTGTGCTCCAAGTTACTTCTGCTTTAGCGCTTTTGTATTTCTGGAACTCTCTGACATTGCTGGTGAGATTATCTGCAAACAGGTAGAAGGAACATCTGCTTCACATTTTGAACAAGTTTCTCTCTCTGCCAGTGAGTCAAATTGTCTCATTTCAGATAAATCATTATTACTGATCTTTGAAATAATTTCTCTTATCAGCAGACACTGTGTTATGGAGGGAGAAATAGGGTTGGGGGCAAAGATGCGGCAGGATTTACTTTCTCTGATTCTCTCTAAAAGGAAAAAGTAACTAATGTGAAAAAAAAATCCAGCAGTTTAAAATCACAGAAAAACTGCAGCCAGTCCTGATGAGACCTGATAAGCTAGGTTCAGATGCAAGGGGCAGAGGACCTTCCCTATCAATGGACTTGGAGAGGAGAATGGGAGGAAATGAGGTAGGGAGGGTGTTGTTGGTAGGGAATGAGGGAGAAGGCTACAGCTGTGATACAAAGTGAATAAACTGTAATTAATATAAAAAAATAAAAATTAAAAAAAAACTGAATAGAAGGCAAAGAACTTTTACAGTTCTGCCTCCCACATATGTATAGCAAACCTCAACATAAGCATCTTTCACCAAAGTGTAAATTGCTGCAACCAATGACCAGAACTGTCATGTTATTAACGAAGTTCATAGTTCATGACAGAGCTTAGATTTTGGTGATACATACCCTACGGATTTGGCAAATCCATCATGACATGACTCTATAATTATAGTATTAAATACAATGCTTTCAAAGCCCTAAGAAAAAAATGAAATCTGTATTTTTCCTATTCATCCTTCTTTCTTTCCTCACTGATCATTCATAGACTGCCGCCTTTGTTTGCCTTCTTCAGCATGTCAAGTGTTTAGAATCAAGCAGAAGTTGGCTCTTCTGAATGGCTTCCTTGGCTGTGTTCCTTGCTGTTATTGCCTTCATGGCTTTTCATGGCTTCCTATATCACGCTTATCTGTCTGCTTAGCTCATGAAGGCAATCTTGTAGGGGGATATGTGTGGATTCGAGATTCCAAGAAATGTGACTAAAGCCACTGTAAACTCTCATGTACATCGTTTTGTTTAGATAAACGTGTTCAACCCAGTTTGGAAAATAGTAGGATTGCTATTGGCTGGATTTCCTTTTAAGGTAGAGCATTATTATTATTACTATTATTTACTGTATGAACTAATGTGTGTTGAGGACCTACTAAGTGAAAGACTTTTCTATAGATTTTGTTATCTTGTCTTAACTACTATCTTTCTTTTATACACGAAGAATCTGATCCTTAGAAAAGTTGAGCAATTTGGGGTTGGGGAGATGACGCAAAGGCTAAAGTGCTTTCTGTGCAAGTGTGAGAAGCTGATTTTGATCCTCTGGAACCCACGAAAAAGTTGGATATGCAGCGAGAGACACAAGCAATTCTGGAAGCTTGTGGGCCGCCTAGCATGGCATATGCAACTTAAAAACAAAAGGAGACTTTGAGTACTGATACCTGAGGTGCAACCTCTAACTTCCACAGGGGTGCTATGGCATGTATGTCACACTCACACAAATGTGCACACACATCATGTGTGTACACACATGCACACGAACAATTTGCCAAAGGAGAAATTTGAATAAGTAAAGAGTTAAACAGAGAAACATCGGGTATCTGAGTGCTTTTCTTTAAAATAAATTTGACTTTAGGGATGTATGATCTTGGGCAGGTATACCTGTAACATTTCTAGGGATTACAGTAGAATATATACAAGAGCCTATATTCCAATTATTTAACTCTATAGTTATGCTAACCATCTATATGTAAGATATTCTGACAAGAGCGTTTTCGCAGTAAAAGGATAGGTTATATTTGAACTTGGGAATTTATGACTACGTGGAGTTCATGACAACACTCTAGGAGGACTAGCTTGTAGCTGCCTGTCATAGTTAGCTTCAGTGGTCAACCTGAGACAGACCTAGAGTCATCTGTGAGGAAAGAAACTCAACTGAAGAAATGCCTTCATCAGATTGACCTCAGGTCAGATCTTAATTGCTAATTGATGTGTGCTGTCATCCACAGGCAGGTAGGACTGGCCAGTATAAGATAGCTAGTTAAGCAAGCCAGAGAGAGCAGTCCAGTAAGCTGTATTCTTCCATGTCTGTGCTCTAGTTCCTGCCTCAAGGTTATTGTGTGAGATCCTACCCTGACTTCTATCGATAATACACTGCGATATAGAAGCATGAGCCACATAAACACTTTCTTCCTCAAGTTGTTTTTGGTCTTGGCATTTGTCACAGCAACGGAAACCAACCTGGAATACTGCCTTAGTCCTGAAATACAAAGACTTTTGCAGTTACCCACGTGGATTCACCTACCCCCATGTGCCAACCACCTCCTCTCTCTCAGCCAATGTTTTCAGCTACCATTCAAACACAGCAAACACAACTGGGCAGATGCCCCTACTGTAGGAAGATGGTCCCAGGAAACAGGTGTACAGTGACTCTGAAAGCAGGAATGTGGTGCTTGGGTGGAGAATTTGAGGGTTCTTAGATGCAGAGAATGACAAGATTGTGTAGGTAAAAAGTAAATTTATTGTGGTTAATAGTCCCCGTGGCCTATTAGAGATGGAAGAAGGGAGAGCCTGGACAAGGAGATCCATACTGGGACCCAAGGCAAAGGTTGTTATTGCTCAAGCTGAAAGATGGAGGTGCAATCATGTGTTCATCTTGATTCACAGATGAGCTGCACTTCTCAAGACTGGTTAGCGATTGTACAGGGACATCATAAGTCCTGACAATTTTTATAAAGTTGACAGGCTGGGTTTTCCTATAGAGCAGTTTACTTTTTTCTGATTTCGCTTTCCACAATTTCAGATGGTCAGCTGAAATCCAAAAATATTAAATTGAAAATTCCAGAACTAAACAGCTGGTGAGCTTTAAATTTTGCCCCATGTGAGTATCATGATGAAATCTCACTTTATGCTTTTCTATCTTGAGAGGCAAGTCATCCTTTTATTGGTCCTGTATATGTTACCTACCTGTTAATCTCTCAGTAGCCATCTTGCTTGTCTGTAGATTGACTATAAATATAAAAGTATAGTAATGTTTATGTCCAAATAATCTTTGTTTGACATAGTAGTGACCTCCAAATGTAAGACCTGTGAAAGTGATCATTCAAAAATGACATAAGCACACTGTAAAGTACTTCCCTTTGGTGTCTTCTCATGGCTTCACAAAGAAGGGTAGGTGAAACATAGTACATTATTTCGAGAAAGAAACCAGACTGTTCTCCAGTTCTGCCAGCCGGGACTGAGCAGGCTTGCAAAGTGAGTCACAGGTGGTAGCTGACACTCTGGAAGCTGTCCCAGAGCATGGACACCCAGTCTCCGATAGCCCCGCTACAGTAAAAACATGGCAGCTACAGAAACCTTGAAAATCATCACAATGGCTGCTTCGAGCAACATTCAAATCCAATGGCAACAATCTCTACCATTTCGACCTCAGTGCTAGCACACATGATTTCCCTGCTATGTTAGGAGATATGAAGTTTGTGTGTGTGTTTGGTGGAAGCCCTTCCAGGATGAGTACCTTCATCAGGTATGTGGCTGCAGAGCTGGGCCTTGACTATTCAGGGAAAGAACACCCCCCAACATCTGTGCAGGCACTGGCCACTATGCCATGTCCAAAACTGGACCCGTGCTGTCTTCGAGCCACAGCATGGGCATTCCTTCCATTGGGATCATGTTGCATGAGCTCATAAAGATGCTGCACCATGCCGGGTGCTCCAATATCACCATTATCCACATCAGCTCTTCAGGAGAGATAGGTCTGGAGCCCAGCTCTGTAGTCATCACCCAGCAGGCAGTGGATGAGTGCTTCAATCCAGAGTTTGAGCAGGTGGTCCTGGGAAAGCGCATGATTCACAGCACCGACCTGGACAGGCAGTTGGTGCAGTTGTTGACCTGATTGAATTCATCACTCTTGTGGGTAACACTGTGTGTACCTTGGACTTCTAGGAGGGCCAAGGCTGTCTAGATGGTGCTCCCCGCTCTTACACAGAGAAGACAAACAGGCCTATCTGCCTGCAGTCCATGTCACGGGCGTCTGAAATACTGAAATGGAATCTTCAGTGTTTGCTTCTATGTGCAGTGCCTGTGGCCTTAGAGCAGCTGTGATGTGTGTCACTCTCCTGGACCGACTAAGAGGACTGGATCCACATTCCCCACGATGTGATGGTTGAATACCAGCAGAGGCCTCAGCACCTGTGCACCACTTCATCAAGAAGAGCCTGGGGAAGGCCTGAGGCCTGTGTCTTTTGACTTAGGACAAGTCTGCAACTCTTGGTCAATAAATCTAGTTTGCATAAAAAATAAAGAAACCATACATACTCTTTGGACAAATTTTTTATACTTAATTATTATAATTGATTTTTGTTTTTAGTTAACGTAATAGTTATACATATTTAGAGGTGAAAGTGTGCTATTAATTAATTAATTAATTAATTAATTTATTTGAGACAGAGTCTTTGTATATACACCAGGCTGGCCTTGAATCCCTGCCTCTGCCTTTCAAGGGCTGGTACTAAATGCACAAACTACCATACCCAGCTGGTGTGATATTTTAATACTTATGTAAGAGAAGTTAACATTTTCTTCTTCTTCTTTTTCTTTTTCTTCTTCTCCTTCTGCCTTTAGGTTAGAGACTATTTCAGGTTGCTTTTTGTTACTGTGATGAAACACTGACCAAAAGCCACCTTGGAGTGTAACAGGTTTATTTGGCTTACAGTTTACAGTAGAAGGAAGCCAAAGCATAGACTTAAAAGGCTTCTGGCTTGCTTTCCCTGGTTTGATCAGCCACCTTTCTTACTTACCAGCCCAGGGATGACACTGCACGCAGTGGCCTGGGTCTACGATATCAACCAATGATCAAGAAAATGCCTCACAGAATGAAGACAGGGCAATCTGATGGGATCAGGTCCTCAACTGAGCTTCCCTCTTCTGAGGTGTGTCAAGCTGATAAGCACGGCTAACCATCACAGTGACTCCAGCTCCTTTCTTCAAGATTTATTCATTCAGTAGTTAGGTTATTGGAAATAATCACTTTATCGTACTGTAGAACACCAGAATGAATGCCTGCTGTCTGTGCTTTGGTGCCTATTACAAAACTTCTTTCTTTTCTCCCCCCTCTAACTCCTGCCTGGTCTCTAATTTTGAATTTTCTATGCTCAGGCCATTTTGGGGAGCTTCTACACACCAAAGAGAACACGTGATACTCATTTCTCTGTGTTTGGCTTATTCCACTTGACACAGCACTCCCTGTCTTCATCTATTTTGCTATAGATGACATAATTTATCCTGAGTATTGTTAACCTCTTCCTGTGCCTGATTCGTAGGTTTATCTTTATCAGAAGTATGTTTTCATGAAAAAAAAAATCAGTGTCTGCTTAGAATTTGGTGCAACCATCAGCCTCAGGTGTCTACTTGCAACACCCCTCCTCCAGGTGAAGGTGATTGCTCTAAGTGCATCGGCACAGACCCATGCTGGGAACGACCTCTTCTTACCCGCCATGGACATTGCTTCTGTTCATAGCCAGGTGCTCTTGGCTGAACAAACAGCTGTTTACTCCTTTAAGGTGACATTACAAACTAATCAATACCTTAAGAGATTTCTAAAGGCTAATTTGAAACTTTGGGGACATCAATCACAGGACAGTGCCAGAATAATTTTCTAATTACTTCCTACAGAGGTCAGTTTATTGATGTGCTTGTGTGAGTCAACAGGCTGGCTAGGAAACCACAATTAGAAATGTGATCAACATAAACTTAGTTGAAATAACCAGCAGATGTCTTTGACGATTTGCATATGAAGTCGTCGCCAGCTTTAGAAATCCAGCTTATTAAGAGCTGAGACTATTTCAGATTTTTTTTTTCTCTGTTGGAGCACGCTGAAGAAAGCTGTCTATTAAAATGTCATGCATAAATGTCTTCCAGAGTTGGGTTTCACTTGGCATAGGTAATTCCTGATAGTGTGTGCTTACACATTTATAAATATCTCTCTAGATACATTACCATTTGAACATTACTCATTTCCTGCAATGCACATTTGAGATGTCCTCTGTTCTTTATCTTACAAACAGCTTTCAAGACGACCTGGGCAAAATCGTTACAATCTGGGTGTTTTCAGGTGGCTCATAGCCTGTACCTAACAGTGCCAAGTTTGACTCCCATCTCTGTACACTTCACATTATAACAACCTTGCACTCACCCTCAAACCTCACACCAGACAGACTTTACATTCTGGGTATTCCCATGATTTTCATGTAACCAGCCAAATGCAAACATTTACATGAGTCTGAGAAACCTTTCTACCTTGGCTCCCAGCTTGCAACACCTTCTTTCAAAATCATACAGTCCAAATATATTCTGGAGTTTTTATTTTATAAACATAGCTAGCTAATAAAACAGAAAATACATACTACCACTTCTCATTTGTAATTCAAGTAACTATAGTTATCATTATATACTTTGTTCCATACTTTGTAATAAATTATCATTTTCCTGCGTGTGCACATGTGTGTGTACCAGTGTGTGTGCATGAGTGTTCATGCTTGTGTGCAGTTGGCTGTGTGTGTGTGCAAGTGTAAGCCCAACTCTGTGGGTACTAGGGATCAGAACTCACCTCTCATGCTTATGCAGCAAACACTTACACACCAAATTGTTATCTTTAGCCCTAGTGAATTTTTATCTGTGTTTTAATGTTTTGAAAAGTGAGAGTAAAACCCAGGAATGCTAGCGTGTGCTGTAAGCCTAGTACTTGGGAGATCAAGGCAGAGGACTGAGACTTCAGGGCCAGCTTTAGGTGATGGTGAGAACTTGGCAGAGGAAAAGGGAACCCAGGAGGAAAAAAATACATTAAAAAACTTTATAACAATATGCTCTCTGAACGTATCAGCCTGATGTGAGGCTGATTGTTTTCAATGCCAACCAGATCAGAAATGCCAAAAAACCAGTGAAGAAGTAGAGAGAAGGAAGAGAGGACTCTGATTGCATTGGGAGAACTATGGAACCAGCCTTCTTCCATTCTTTTGGTTACGTCTTTATTTTCTTCTTGAAGCATAGCACGGTGTTCCTGCCATGAGGATATTTTTAGTATATGTAAACACGACGGGGCAAAAATAGCAAAAACTAAAGCAAAGAATAATCTCTCTGCTGCAAAATATTTCTGTCAGCCATTAAAAAAAATATACTAAAAATTTCAGTCACTTTGGTGACTAGAAATAGACAAGCATTCTCGTCTTCTGCCTCCTCCTGTTGGTTGAGTCCAGAGTCAGAAGATTATTGAGTAGGAGTGACTGCAGCCTTGCAGGGCAAAGCATGTGGATCCTCGGATGGCTGAAGAATGGGCTCATCCAATGTTTGCTTTCTTTTTTTTTTCTGCATAGAATCAGATAAGACATACTTTTTGACCTTGCTGTTTAGAATCTGTGATAACTACTTGATTCGTGTAGCACAAAATCAAGCTCTTCCAACAAAACTTCATTTCTATAAATAGGCATCCAGCTAAGTTTGTCTCACAGGCTATAGTTTGCTTTTACCCACAGTACACTTGAGTCACCCTTCTTAGGTGACTCAATATCTAAAAGAATGTTGTTCTGCCAGTGTGATACTGGGGGCTCCTCTCTCTACCACTGAACATTATTGTCCGGGGCCTACACCCGTCTGATTCCATATATATTGCCTTTGCTTCAGTTGACTAAGTCCAGTCCAAGGACACAAGTAGACCTCTTCAGTCTAACTAGCTACAACTTTATGTGCTAAAGAGGGCAGATACAGGAATGAAGGATTGGCTATTTATTCTACCACTGTTATCAAGTCTAGTAGATGTCATTATCTCTGTCTCTCTGTATCTGTATGCTATTATTCCTTCTCCAGGCTCTTGCTACCTAAGATAGACACACAATGTTTGTCTTGTATTCCTTTTTTTTTCCTGTTCTCCAGTGCTCCAGTTTAATGGCTGAACTCTGGGGGCATCAGACCCATAATCAACACATTTGATGTCTGTCTATAAATTTATCTTGGGTTGGTTTTCTAAAAGCCCCACCTGTTAGCACTAGTTACTTTTCTGCCTTGTGTCATCCTCACCTGAGATTGTTCCCTTGTACCAGAGCCATCAGTTCCTCACTTTCTAATCATGCTTTACCTGCTCTCATCCCAAACCTTTGCTCGAGTCCTATTTCTTTAGGGGTTTTTCTTTTCTTCCTATATCTGATTGTTAAAGTTGTATCCTCCTTCAAGAGAGAGCTCTTTTGCCTTGTTTTAATTTTAAATTTTTTAAAAAATGTTTTATTTATTATTTATTGCAATGTATTTATTTTGTATGCCAGATATGGCCCCCTCCTTCATCCCCTCTCAATTCCTCCTTCCCTCCCTCCCTCCTCCTATACCCCTCCCATAGTCCACTGATAGGGAAGGTCCTTCTCCCTTTCTATCTGACCCTATCCTATCAGGTCTCATCAAGGCTGGCTGCATCACCTTCCTCTGTGACCTGGCAAGCTACACTCCCAGGAGGAGGTGATCAGAGAGCCTTCCTCTAATTTCATGCCAGAGACAGCCCCTGAACTATCTTACTAGGGAACCTACTTGGAGACTAAGTCTGTGGCTACACCTGAGCAGGGATTTTAGGTCTTCTCCATGCATGGTCCTTGTTTGGTGTATCAGTCTCAGAAAAGACCCCTGTGCCCAGAAGTTTTTGATCTGTTGCTCTTCTTGTGGAGCTCCTGTCCCCTCAAGGTCTTTCTATCTCCTTCTTTCATAAGATTCTCTGCACTCTGCCCAAAGTTTGGCTATGAGTCTCAGCATCTCCTTTGATATCTTGCTGGGTAAAGTATTTCAACAGCCGTCTGTGGTAGGCTCCTGTCCTGTTGCCTGTTTTCTCCCTTTTCTGATGTCCATCACATTTGCCTTTCTGCATGAGGATTGATCATCTTACCCAGGGTCTTCCTCCTTGCTTGGATTCTTTAGGTGCACAGATTTTAGTATGATTATCCTGTATTATATGTCTAATTGTCCTGTCCAGCAGGAGTTCAATGGGTTCCTAAGGAGGGGCGAAAAGAATGGGATAGGATAGAGACACAAAGAATGAAGACCAAGTCAGTTTGTCTGATCAAGGCTTCATTTATTTGAAATTTTTACACAACTTATATAGGGAGAAGGCAGGAAAGGGGGGAGGCTAATTTACTGCTGCAGAAGATAGCAAGAGTGCTTTCATGGCTTGAATATTGCACCTGCAAGATACCGTGAGGATGTTTACTTAAGATATCTCAAGGATGCTCCAAGACTAACAAGCAGATGTTCTCACACCAATCTATCACCCATGACCTAGGGTCTTAGTGCAGCTGTTGATAACTTTTCCACTAATTGGCTTTGTCTCCACTAAATAACCTTTTCTCACTATTTGGCTTTGGCTTCAGTAAATAGCTTTGGCTCCCAGCATCTAATATCCACTTATAAGTGAGTATATACCATGTGTGTCTCTCTGCTTCTGGGATACCTCACTCAGGATGATCTTTTCTAGTTGCCATCATTTGCCTGCATATTTCATGATTTCCTTGTTTTTAATTGCTGAGTAGTATTCCATTGTGTAAATGTACCACAATTTCTATATCCATTCCTCAGTTGAGGGACATCTGGGTTGTTTTCAGATTCTGGCTATAACAAAACAAGCTGCTACGAACATGGTTGAGCAAATGTCCTTGTTGTATACTTGTACATGTTTTGGATATATGCCTAGGAGTGATATAGCTGGATCTTGAGGAAGGACTATTGCTAATTGCCAGATTGATTCCCAAAACGTTTGTACAAGTTTACCCTCCTCCAGCAATGGAGGAGTGTTTCCCTTTCTCCACATCCTCTCCATCACGTATTGTCACTTGAGTTTTTGATCTTACCCATTCTGATGATGTAAGGTGAAATCTCAGGATTGTCTGAACCCCATTTTTAAATTGAATTACTTGGTTTGTTGGTGTTTAACTTAAGTTCTTTATATATTCTGGATATTAGCCCTCTGTCAGATATAGAGTTGGTGAAGATCCTTTCCCAATCTATAGGCTGTCATTTTGTTCTGATGACAATGTCCTTTGCTTAAAAGAGGCTTTTTAGTTTCATGAGGTCCCATGTTTTGATTGTTGCTCTTAGGGCCTGTGCTATTGGTGTTCTGTTTAAGAAGTTGTCTCCTGTAACAATGAGTTCCTGGCTCTTCCCCACTTTTTCTTCTAAAAGGTTTAGTGTGTTTGGCTTTATGTTGAGGTCTTTGATCCACTTGGACTTTAGTTTTGTCCTGGGTGATGAATATGGATCTATTTGCATTTTTCTACATGTAGTCACCCAGTTAGACCAGCACTATTTGTTGAAGATGCTATCTTTTTTTCATTGAATTGTTTTGGCTTCTTTGTCAAAACTCAAGTATCTGTAGTTGGGTGGGTTTATTTCTGGGTCTTCTATTTGATTCCATTGATAATCCAGACTGTTTCTCTGCCACTACAATGCAATTTTTATTACTGTGGCTGTATAATACAGCTTGAGATCAGGGATGGAGATACCTCCAGAAGATCTGTTATTGTACAGGTGTTTTTTTTTTTTTTTTTTTTTTTTTTTTGCAATTCTCAGTTTTTGTCTTTCCATATGAAATTGAGAATTGTTGTTTCAAATTCTGTGGAATTCCATCAATGTAATCCACCACATAAACAAACAGAAGGAAAAAAAATCCTCATGATCATCTCCTTAGACGCTGAAAAAGCATCTGATAAAATCCAACACCCATTCATGTTTAAAGTTTTGAAGAGATCAGGGATACAAAACACATATCTAAACATAGTAAAGGCAATATACAGTAAGACTATAGCCAACATCAATCTAAATGGAGAGAAACTTAAATCAATCCCACTGAAATCAGGGACAAGGCAAAGCTGCCCTTTCTCTCTGCATCTCTCCAATATATTACTTGAAGTCCTAACTAGAGCAATAAGACAACTAAAGGAGATCAAGGGAATACAAACTGGAAAGGAAGAAGTCAAAGCATCACTATTCGCAGATGATATGGTAGTATATATGAGTGACCCTAAAAATTCTAACAGAAAACTCCTTCAGCTGATAAATACCTTCAGCAAAGTGGCTGGATACAAAATTAACTAAAAAAAAATCAGAAGCTCTTCTGTATACAAAAGACAAAAAGGCTGAGAAAGAAATTAGGGAAACAACACCCTGAACAATAGCCACAAATAACAGAAAGTACCTTGGGGTGACACTAACCAAGCAAGTGAAAGACCTGTATGAAAAAACTTCAAGTCTCTGAAGAAAGAAATTGAAGAAGGTATCAGAAGATGGCAGATTTCCCATGCTCATGGATCGGTAGTATTAACATAGTGAAAATAGCCATCCTGCCAAAAGCAATCTACAGATTCAATCCAATTCCCATCAAAATACCAACACAGTTCTTTTTATTTTTTATTTTTTTTAATTTTAATTTTAAGACCAGCTCAGGTCTCCTCTCCTGTTGTTGGGATCATTGCAGGCAAACCCAAGAGCCTTTCCCTTTTGTCAGCATTTGGCACCTTGTATCTTGACTTAGCCCTCCCAGCAGACACGCAGATGTTGCTGGCACGGTAATGTCACATAGGGGACATTTGGAAGATGTCAATGGAAAGACTGAATGCTTGAATGAAGGTGACGAGAAACAGGGCTGCACAGCTACCCAGGAAGTAAGTCATGCACCATTTGGCTCTTTCCGGGTGGTTGCTTCTGTCTTTTCAAGTTGCAATGGAGAAGAAACCGCTCCTTTCATTTATTTTCATCATAAGGCAAGAGAGCCAGCACAATACCAAAGCCAGCTTGATTTCTCCCTGAAGCTGGAAGAGCTCTCACTTTGCATTGTATCCTTTTCCTGTTTGGTTAAGATATCTTTCTCTAAAAGGACCCCTGCATGGAGGAAAGCTATGCTTCTTAGTTACTTGCTGTGTTGTATGTAATTCATCTTACCAGGCTTTCTGGGCAGAGTAATGATGAGAATCGAGTATGAGTCAGCTCTTTCCTCCTTCCTCCACCATGCTATGGACCTCTGAATGTTAGCTGGTGTTTTTCACAGATTCACCATCCTTTCCTGGGTACCACCTTTCTCTGTCTGCATGTCATAGGCTCTACCACTTAGGTCTGACTATATCTAGGGAAACTGGAAGAAGTGGTGGCAGATGATTCTGTCTGTGAGACAGCTGTGCTTTCTATTTTCAATCCTGAGTCCCCTTTCTTTATGAGGTGGGCCATCCTGGGCCAGGACTTTTGGCATAGTTTATGGGCTTATGACAGTATATTAATGCTATTTCTCTTATTTACTACCAGTGCTATTTTGATATTTTTTCATTTTTGTCTTGTTTCGTGTGAACAAAAATTGTATTTGTAATCTCAGTTATACAACAAGGTAAATGAATAGTAACAGAACAAATGCACCTCATGGAAAGAGGTAGATATTTCCCTACTTGGATAATATTGTGTAGGATCTATGACCACCTCTTCCCTCTTGCATGGAATGTTATTCATAAAACAGTGATAGGGTTTGTGGGAGAATAACCAGTTTTTTAAATTAAATTTTTATTTTTTATATTAATTAAAATGTATTTACTTTGTATCCCAGCTGTAGCCCCCTCCGTCATTCCCTCCCAATCTCACCCTTCCTCTCTCATCTCCTCCCTGCCCCTCTCTAAGTCCAGTGATAGGAGAGGTCCTTCCCCCCCTTCCATCTGACCTTAGCTTATCAGGTCTCATCAGGACTAGCTGCAATGTCCTTCTCTGTGGCCTAGCAGGACTGCTCCCTCTTCGAGGTTGGGGGGAGTCAAAGAGCCAGCCACTGAGTTCATGTCAGAGACAGTCCCTGTTTCCCTTACTAGGGAACCCACTTGGATACTGAGATGTCATGGGTTACATCCGAGCAGGGGTTCTAGGTTATATCCATGAATGGTCCTTGTTTGGAATATCAGTCTCAGAAAAGACTCCTGGGCCCAGATATATTTGGTACTTGTGGAGCTCCTGTCCTCTCCAGCTCTTTCTAACTCCCCCTTCTTTCATATGATTCCCTGCACTCTGTCCAAGGTTTGGTTATGAGTCTCAGTATCTGATTTGATACACTGCTAGGTAGAGTCGTTCAGAGGCCGTCTCTGGTAGGGTCCTGTCCTGTCGCCTGTTTTTTCCTTTTTCCAATGTCCATCCCATTTGTCTTTCTAAGTGAAGGTTGATCATCTTACCCTGGGATCTCCTTCTTGTTTAGCTTCTTTAGGTGTACAGATTTTAGTATGTTTATCCTATCTATGGGTCTAGTGCCCACTTATAAGTAAGTATATACCATGTATGTCTTTCTGCTTCTAGGATACCTCACTCAGGATTATCTTTTCCAGTTCCCACCATTTGCCTGAGAATTTCATGATTTTCTTGTTTTTAATTGCTGAGTAGTATTCCATTGTGTAAATGTACCACAATTTCTGTATCCATTCCTCAACTGGGGGACATCTGGGTTGTTTCCAGGTTCTGGCTATTACAGATAAAGCTGCTATGAACATGGTTGAACAAATGTCCTTGATGTGTACTTGAGCATGTTTTGGATATATGCCTAGGAGTGGTATAGCTGGATCTTGAGGGAGCACTATTCCTAATTATCTGAGAAAGCACCAAAGCGTTTGTACAAGTTTATGTTTTCACCAGCAATGGAGGAGGGTTCCCATTTCTCCACATCCTCTCCAGCATGTGTTGTCACTTGAGTTTTTGATCTTAGCTATTCTGATGGGTGTGAGGTGAAATCTCAGGGTCGTTTTGATTTGCATCTCCCTAATGGCTAAGGATGTTGAGCATTTCTTTAAGTGTTTCTCTGCCATTCTATATTCCTTGTACATAGAATTCTCTGTTTAGCTCCATATCCCATTTTTTAATTGGATTACTTGATTTTTTGCTGTTTAACTTCTTGAGTTCTTTATACATACTGGACACTAGCCCTGTGTCAGATATAGGGTTGGTGAAGATCCTTTACCAATGTGTAGGCTGTTATTTTGTTCTGACATCAGTGTCCTTTGCTTTACAGACGCTTTTCAGTTTCATGAGGCCCCATTTATTGATTGTTGATCTTAGAGTTTGTGCTGTTGGTGTTCTGTTCAGGAAGCTGTCTCTTGTGCCAATGAGTTCAAGGCTCTTCCCCAAGAATAACCAGTTTTCCCCCTCATTTGAAAGTAGATTTTTGTTTTCATACACTATAGTCTCATTATGGTTTCCTCTCTTTATCTCCCCACTCACACAAGTCTATGTCTTTTCTTCCTCTCTCTCATTTAAAACCAAACAGGCCTCTAAAAAAATATAAGATAAGATAAACTGGAAAACAAACAAACCAGAACAGGATAAAACAAGCAACAAACAAACAAACAAACAAACAGAAAAACAAATAACCAAAGGAAAAAGCACAGACATAGACACACACATTCACATACAAAGAAATCTTATAAAAACACAAAATCAGAAACTTTAATATAAGTAAAAGGTCTATGAGGTAAAAGAAGTATGCCCAGAGAATTATGAGACCAAAAAACCTCCAGAAATACTATTCAATTCATTTGTGTTGATCATCTGTTGCTAGGCATGGAGCGTTCTTAAGTGTGGTTTGTGTAGCCAATGAGACTTCCTTGGAGAAAGAGTAATTATTTTTACAAGCAAATAACCACCAAAGATAGGAAACTATTCTTTGTGGATATAGATTTTTTTCCCCGTCCAGGGCAGTCAAAAGTATAGTATTTTTAAAATGAAGAATCATTGTACAATTCACCAAGGAGTGTTAAGTTTATTTAAACTTAAAACACGAGTCCAATTTGTTTTATTAATAGATGTTCTACAAAAGTTGGCATTAGAAGTTATTTTAAAAGTTCATTAACAATTCTCTGGAAACACATTTTTTTTATGCCAATATACTGTTGTATTTTATAGAGAAAAAAAAAAAAACAACCTTTTTTTTTTTTTTTTCTGTTGATAGCTACCAAGTTCAAACTCTCTTCCCAGACTCAAGGATCCCATGCAGCAAGATCATAAGTGAGTACTTAGCCAACACTTCTGGTGTGGGAATTCCTCTCCCTTGTTTGTGTGAGCATCTTAGGAAAGAGTGTTGCTGCTTCTCTGTGTTATTTTATGGTCAGAGAGAAGGTGTTTGCTTCTGCGACCTTTCTGCATTCCGAGAAAGAAGGAATAGTGAGAAGGCCTTGCACACCTGGGCTCTGGTCTCCAGGAGAAGTGGAGCCTATAGCTTGGCCATTTGACAAAGAATGGACTAATCTTTTCTTTCTAAATGTGAATTTTTAATGGGGCCCTATATTAGAGTCTCTTATTGAAGTATGCTTCCCCCTATTTCTACATTTTGAAATTGATCAAATGGAAAAGCTCTTTGATTTGGTTTTCTTCCCTAGAGGAGAGTGTATTTTTCAAAAATAGCCATTGGCTGTGTGATGCCTTTTTTTTTTTTTTTTTTAAACTGGCAAGTAGCTGAAATGGGGTTTTATCTTACTCCCTTCACTATGTCAGGTTCAGAACTAAGGAATAGTGTAAATGTTAGTACAATGTAAAAAGTTTTGGATGGTTTATGGGTTCTAGGGCGTCGAGAATGTGTTTGGGAGTTGACTGTTCTTTGAAGCGGTTGTAGTTATAATGTCCCATTTCTGTCTTCTGGGTTCTTGAAACACTGAATGTGCTGTCCTAGCAGCTGCGCAACTCCCCCTTCAGGACACCGGAAAAGTTGCGGTGTATTCAGCTCCTCTGAGAGCTCTTGGTTAGTACGGCCAGCTCTAATTGCAGTACTACAGAAAATCGGAGTACAGTAAGAAAAAACCAAAAAACAACACAGAAAAACCCTGCTTGTGTTATTCCAAAATTCCCAGGGACCTTGGATGCCATGAACACATCACGGAAAAATTCTGGGGAACTAAAAGAAAAAGGCCCTTGCACCGAGTCTGCTTTTCCTTCTTCCAAAGTGCGTAGCTATGCTGTTTTCCGGCGTCTCCGGGGTAGATTTGTCACGTGACAAAGCCTGCACTATCAGTCTTCAGAGAAATCAGAGGGTCGACAGCTCGACAGCCTGTGCAAGACAAAGGCATCAGAGCTGTTTGCTGGGAGTAGAAGAGATCAATAAGGAAGGGCGGTTGAAACAAGTCACAGCCACCTCCCTAGGAGGTAGAGACTGGAGCCAGAAAGAGGTGTGACCTTGTGTCTGAATGAGTGGGGGCCTAGGCTGGCGGGCAGCTAGAGGTCTGTGGTCTAATGGTAGGAAGCAAAAGGAAAGAGGACTAGGCAAATTCTGATATAACCTCAGCTACTTAAAAAACGTCCCACTCAGCTCCTCCTCTTAAAGGTTTTACTTCCTAGTCGTGGCATTCTAGGACCTCTGTCTTTAGCCCATGGATATTTGGATACACGCAGGATCCAAACAATAGCAACGCGAAGAAGCCTTGAGAGAAGGTCTGTTATCCTTTGGACCTAAGCGTCCCCCAAAGGGCCACATGGTAAAGCTTTGCTCCCCAGAGGGAACTGCTGGGAACTGGCAGAGCTTTAGAGCCAGCTGAACATGCCTGAAAGAACCAAGACTGTAGGCGAAACTAACCTTTTCTCAGGTGTTGATGCGCATGGTGAATCTGTTACTGTGTCCTCAGCTGAAAAGCACCTGTGAGGGGCGGTGACTCGTTTCTGATAATTAAACTAAAATAAAGCCCACAAAGTCAGGAAATCAGCTGATAGACCTGCTCAGGTCCCGCTGACTGTGCGTTAGCTTTTGCCTGTAATGGTCAGGACATCTTCCTGAACTACCTTTCTCTGTGTGAGGACCGGGAGCAAAGCCCGACATTCTGACAGAATGACTTAACTTCGTGTCTGCCCGGATGCTAAGATAGCAAAAGGATGAAGGCGAACCGGCCGGTAACAAGCGCTTTGTAGACGGCATTGCAATGAGGTGAAAGGAATCTGCTTAAAATGGATTGTAATGCTAGCCTCATTCGTGCCTGTTAATCTCCAGGTTTCTTCCTTGTGACTGCACCTCAAGGCTGAGGGATACAGTCTGGGAGAGGCACATCTGCTCCCGAGCTCTTGGTCCTATGTCTTCTCCATGGGATCTGTTCTGAAAAAATGATCCAGTGAACACATTTCCAGGGCAAAAGAGCTCAGTTCCCATTAGCCTGTCACGTTGGGGCCTTCTGGAAAGGAAAGAATAGCTTTCAAGACCTAAAGATAACCCTGCTAGAGATTTTCCCAGGACTTTCGTGCAAATTAGAGCTAAGAGGTTTGCATAACAATGACTGAGATAAATTGGAAAAAAAAATACAGCCACTCATTGTAGAAAACCCACTTTTGTTAATGGATGGGATAATTGCAAGATACAAGGCTGGGGCCTTGCAGTCCTTTGTCTTCCTTTCCCGTTATCTCTTGTCATTTGAACTAAAAGTGCCTATTCACTAGGGCAGTGATTGGTGATCGAGTATGGTTTACAGGTTGCCAGCTGGGTGAACCTGATCATGTTAATTAAGCCTCGGAGCCTCAGTTTTCTAATCTCTTCTCTAAAATGGGAATGTTATTGGACCTCATTATTGAGCTACTGTGAGTTATATAAATGTGCTCTCTCTCTCTCTCTCTCTCTCTCTCTCTCTCCATCTCTCTCTCTCTCTCTCTCTCTCTCTCTCTCTCTCTGTGTGTGTGTGTGAAGGTTTTAGTTCAGTGCCTCACACATAAAGGGTCTTCAGAAAGTGGTTTTTGTTTTTGTCTTCTTGGTAGTATGTTTTACTTTCAGAATTGCAAGATGCTCAAGTCTGTTTAATTTTAGCATGTTGGTTTTATCTCATCACTTTGGAGACTCAAATGTAGTTTCTGAAGGCTCAAAATTATTTGCTTACATATAACACTTATTAATTGTGTTTTTTTTTAAAATAATGCTCTAGGCATAGCAAAAATAATTGAAAAACCCAGAGAGGTGCATATCTCAGAGGCGCAATTAAAAAAGTCTTATATCCAAAGGAACACAAAGTGGCAGCGAGCATTCACCAGTAATTAGGCCATTGCCACACAAGGATTTCATTAGCTAGGGAAATGAAATACAGACCTTAGGAGCCCATACTTCATTCACTTCCCCCCTTTTATGTATTCATCCCGCAGTGTAGTTCTGGGTTGTGTCAAGTATGTCCACACATGTTGCAAATGCTCTGATGCAAAGCAGATGCACTTATGTTCACAGATTAGCATTTGAATTCGAGACACGGGAACACCCACTAAGGGAACAACCAAATTATTAAAAAATCATTGCAAATTGTAATAAAAAACAGTCATCTCTCAGAGTCTGAAGGGGTTCATTTCCGGACACCTTCCCATCATTTCTCATAGATACTAAAATCTATGGATGTTCAAGTTCCTTATATAAAACACTGTAGTAGTTGCGTGACTCATACGCATCTGATTGTAGATTGTAAATCACCTCCTGATTACTTACAGTGCCTATTACGGTGTGAATAAATGTTAGACTGCCGTTTTAAAGGGCTGATGTAAGGAAGAAAGCTTGTACATGCTCACTGCAGATGCAGTTGTGGTTTTGATAAGTGGTTCACTGAATTCATAGACACAGAACTCACAGATGTGGAAGGCCTGCTTTGTTACATAAGAAACCAATAGAAGTCTAAGGGAGCAGCAAGTAGTAGGAAGTGGGGGACAACTGTTTTATACCTGGAAAAAAAAAGGTTGGAAGAGCTATCCAAGAGTGGAGGAGAGGACAAGCCAAAGGAAGGAATAGAATCTTTGAAAAGTAGGCAACAAACTGTTTGCTACAGAGCAGCAGGTGAGGGAGTTGTTTTCAGGAAAAATGAGGTCAGGCAAGTCCTGCAGCCCTGTGAGGAGTGTAGATGTTTTTTAATGCCATAGAAAGGGGAACAATTATTAGTATTTTTTTTTCGGTTTATTGTTTTAAAAAGTTAGGCAGGCTCTCACACAGCCTGGGCCAGCCTCCAACTTTTTATGTAGTCAAGGCATATCTTGAACTCCTGATATTTCTCCCTCTACTGCCCAAGGGCTAGGATTATAGGTATGTTCCACCAGACCTGGCTAAGAATTTAAACAGAATAGGCACACCACACCACTCTCGCTACCGTAGTGTCTGGAGCTATCTCAATGGCAGTTTGGTGAGATCACACCGGAGCAGAGCTGAAGAGTGGATGGAACTGGTCAATAGGTGAGTCTGTACAAAGCGGCAAAAGTTTCAGACCATGAGCTTCAAGTCATTATAACTAGGGCTCAAACACATGTTTAGTAATCCAAATGGAAACTACTATAGTCAACACATATTTTTGTCAGCAAGAACTAGTTTATTTATTTCCATAGAGTAAACTCTATGCTTTGGGATTCAATGAAATTTTGGAAAAAATTTTTTTGCACTGCTCCCCCTTTTGTTTCCTTACAAAAAGTTGCTTGAAGAAGCAGTAGTCAGTTTGTTGCCAAAAGGTCAGGTAAATATGGTACATGCGGCAAAACTTCATAAGTTGTTCAACTTTGAAAGCCTTGGTTGTGTGACACATGGTTGGATGTTGTGGGGAAGAAGTAGGACATTTCTGTTTGACCAGTGATGGCTGTAGGCATTGCAGTTTTCAGTGCATCTCTTGATTTACTGAGTGTACTTCCTGGAAATAATGGTGTCCCTGGGGTTCAGAAAGCTGCGTGGGACCAGATGAGTTGCAGATGACCAAGTTTTTTCCCCCTACCTTTTTACTTTGCTTTAAAGGATAGATGACAGTTGGATGGTCCACACTGAGCTCTTGGGAAACTTGTTCTGTATCTGTAAGAGGATCTGCTTCAATGATTGATCTCACTCGGTTGTTGGCTTCTGATGGCTGATAGCTTTACTGATCATCTTCAAGGTTCTCTTGTCTCTTTGGTAGGAGTTCAGATTGTACCACTGCACAGGTTCAATACCTTATTGATGTCACTCTATACTCATTCACAGTCCGAGGTCAAATGCATGGTTGACATTATGAGCTGTGTTAGCTGCTTTACAACATACGTGGAACTCAAATAAAATAATTTGATTTGCTTTTTGTCTAACATAATTTCCATAATGTAAAATAAATATGAAACAAACAAAGTAATAAGTCATTAGCAGAAACCAGAAAGTAAAAATTATGCATTAAAATGACGTATGGCATAGCCACATTTATAAAGCAGGCATTTTAATACCAAACAACAAATTTCAGAAATTCATAAACTATGATTACTTTTGTACCAATCTAATATATGTCCATTCCTCTGTTGTGACTCTGATGGAGCTTGCCTTGGAACTTCAGTTGTGTACATGCCTCTGCAGATCAGAGAAGTCTGAGCTGAGATGTAAATTTGAGAATTGCTGATCCATATGTACTATAGTATTTAAAGCCACACTAAGCTTCTTGGGAATTGTGGAGAGAATCAATATGATATCTTAGAATCAGAAAGCCCGAGAACCAGGTAAAGGGGAAACAAAGGAATTCTTGGAGGAATAAGCAGTAATATGAGGAAATCTGTGGGACTGTAGAACCCAAGAGATTAGGCAGTATTTAAGGAAGGAGGGAAACAGCAGCCTGGTTGAAGGCTGGCAAGAAGTAGAATAAGAAGTAGACAGGAACAGGTGTTACTTTGAGCAGCATGGAAATAGACATTTGACCATCACAGTAGGCGTAGTGGGTGGTGAGACTAGTGTATATTGGGATCCTATTAGAATAAGTATAAGAGTAAATGGGGATAAGTTTAAAGTTGCATAATCATCTCTTTAAAGATGTTTGGAATGTCTAGGTCAAGGGAAAAGGAGTGCTTTCCAAAGACAGGCTTCAGAGAGTCTGTTTTCATGTGAGGAGAATATTCCTCAGGGAAGTGGTGACTGAGGAAACAATGTCCTTGAGAAGGGGAAAAGGGATGTTATTTAGGACACAAGTAAAGGGGTTGCTATTCTATGAATCAGGGAAGTGTTATAACACAAAGGAATATAGATTTAGAGATGGGAAATATGTGTCTTGATAGATTACAGTATTTTCTACTCTTAAGAATGGGCAAGGCAATTCCATAAGGCTATGAATAGAGGAGAAAGCATGGACAGTTTGAAAGAAAGTAGAGGGCAAACAAATGATGATCCAGGCACTGGGAAAGCTCCTACAAAGAAGTTGTTGAATTTTTCTGAATGCACATGAAAACAGGCATTTCAAGTGAGACCTGTCTTGTAGGGTACAGGCTCTATAAGACAGCTGTTTGCTGTCTTTTGTACTGTTTTCATGGTGCCTGAATGGGATTAGAAAAATAGAAGACTCTCAAGAAATGCTCACTGAATGAACAAGTTCAGTTGTGAGCTCTTCAGCAATACTCAGCTGCTCAGGAAGAGACACTGAAAAGGAAAAGTGTAAAATTCTAGTGGGTGGAGATTTTCTCAGGCAAAAATGACTGGCAGTGAGCAGCCAGGGAGTCAAGTATATCTGCAAGAAAGTAATTACAAAGGGCTTTATCTTCAAGGCTGAAAGAACAAAAGGAAGGCTAATGGATTATTAGCTAATGGAGATGGAGAGAGTGGTTTGTGGTCAGAACATTTGACAGAAGGGATTGAAGTCTTCTTGAAGCATAAGAGGTTGTGGTAGCAAGTTTGAATTGGGATTTGAGAAAGGACCAGGTAGTTGTTGTAGGAGGTTTTTCCTCTGAACCCCAAACTCCCAGAATAATGACTCATAAAACTCAATTATCATTTTGCAAATACTTAGGCCATGTAACCATAGGCTCTTCTCTGACTAGTTCATGACTTAAAATAACCCATTTATTTGAATCTACATTCTACCATGTGATTGGTTACCTGAGCTCAGGTACCATGTAGTCTGTTTTTCTTTCTTTTTTTACACCTTGCCAGCTGAATCTCCTATGCCTGATTATCCCAGAATCCTCTCTGCCTACTGGATGTTCTAACTCCTATTTCATCCTCCACTATAGGCCATAGGCTTTTTAACTGACAAGTGTTACATCCGTATAATACACAAGAGATTCCTTCTAGGTAGTGGTAGTATAGGTTAAGGTAGAATGAGGTGGCAGAGCCAATCATGCCTATGAGGTCAAATAGCTGACAGACCCTTTCTATTTCCTCTTTACACATTGGGTTTGTCATGCTTTGGATCCTATACTGCGGGAAAAGCACGTGGAGTATATGATAAAGTTTTCAAAGTCCAAATGCAATTCTTCTTTTGCTGTTACCCTCATCTAACACACATCACCAAACATGCTTGTCTTGGGGATAAGGATATTTTCATGACTATTTGAAAAGGTGGAGTGCACCAAATAGATACTTGGTTAACATGTGCATGTACCTGACTTACAACAGATGGTGCCTAGAGAAAAGCTTATTGGGTCATGAATATAAATATAGTCACACTTAAATAGTGGCTTTGTGAATTACATTATTAACAGTTGTAATAATGTTGCATTTTGCTAAATATGTTACCAATGGACATTCCTTACTGTCAGGGGATTGTCATAGAAATTAGCAATGTCTTGGCCTTTAAATTTGAAATGGCGTGCGGGAAAGAGGTGAGAGGAAAGACACTAGAGAACTTGTTCAAGAAAAGTGGAGTGCAGCATGTGGTGGTACCTACTTAAAATTCTGGTCTCTGAGAGGCTGAGGAAAAATTGTGAATTTGGTGAGGGCAGCCTAGGCTACACTATGAGTTTAAGGCAAGCCTGGGCTACATAGAGAAACCCTGTCTGAGGGGAAAGAAAAAGAGGGTTCTATTCTTGCTTCCTTTCTTTCACTGTGAGAGAGCCTCTTGATACTACTAGACCATGAAGGAGCAATAATCTGAGTCTATTGGGCATCTCAATAGAGGAGACTGAGGCAGAATTCTGAACCAGGTACCCCAATGTCAGTTTTCTTATGTGGCATCAGTGATGTGTTCTCAGCGGAAAAGCCATCTTATTTTATTTTATTTTTATTGTTTGTTATTATTATTAACATTTTATCAACTCTGCATCCCGCTCCTCCATTCCCTCCCAATCCTACCCTCCCTCCCTCAGCTTCTTCCTGCCCCTTTCCAAGTCCATGGACTGGGGAGGACCTCCTCCCCTTTCGTCTGACCCTGTTTTATCAGGTGTCTTCAGGGCTGGCTGCAAAGTCCTCCTCTGTGGCCTAGCAGAACTGCTCCTCCCTTGGAGGGTGGGGAGTCAAAGAGCCTGCCATTGAGTTCCTATCAGAGATAGTCCCTGTTCCCCCTACTATGGGAAACCAATTGGTTATTGAGCTAGCACGAGCTTTGTCAGAGTAAAGGTTCTAGGTTATATCCATACATGGTCCTTGGTTGGAGAAACAGTTTCAGAAAAAACCCCTGTGCCCAGATATATTTGGTCCTTGTGGGGCTCCTATCCTTTCCCTGTCATACTAAGTCCCTTTCTGCTGAAGGTTTGGTTATGAGTCTTAGTATCTGTTTTGAAACGCTGCTTGGTAGGATCTTTCAGATGCCTTCTGTGGTAGACTCCTGTCATATGTCCAATGCACATCCCATTTGTCTTTCTAAGTGAGGATTGATCATCTTACCTCGTGTCTGCTTTCTTGTTTATCTCCTTTAGGTGTATAGACTTCATTATGTTTAGCCATCTTTTAAAGGGGCTTCTTGAGTAGAAGTATAACTTCCAGTTGGTGTCCTTTGGGCCTGAAAAATCACAGGAATTCTATTTATAATTCAGCTGATGCCTGAAACTCTTTATGATGACCACCTTTATGATGATCACTTCTTTATACCTGAATGTTCTCAGAAGAGTTGGGAGAGAGAAAGGAAAACACCTGAAACTATTTGTGAAGAAATTCCTGCTTAGTCAAGGAACCGACTTGACTGGAAATAGAGATTAAGTGGAAATAATAATATTAATTCATATTCTTATATATTTAAGGCCATAGATTGAAAAGTTCATGCCTATTGTATTACTTGTGGACTAAGACATATATTATAATCCCAGCCACCATACCACAGTCCAGCCAGTGCAAAGGAGGTAATTAGAATGAGACAATATACATTATACAAATATCACGTTCTCATCTTGTTAGACAGAATATAGCCCTGTGGAACACATAGCTGCAAGGGAGGCTGAGAAAAAGTGTGTGTGAACTGGCTATCCATATCCTATATCACAATATGGAGGTGTTATTAACCAAATAAGAAGAGAACATACTTTGGGAAAACCCAGTAATTTCTGGAACTTGATCCCACAGATGCCATGTGAGACTGGCTGAGTTATTTTTTTAAAAGAGGTATGGAGTACATGTTATCCTCATCTTTAACGTCCACTCCTTTAGGGAAAAGAGTGATTTTCGATGCTTATCCAAGGGTGAGCCTTCTATCCCCTGGGATGCTTAATTTTTCACTTCCTGAATGAGCTCATGTCTAGCCCTAAGCTAATAGCTTCACTTTAGTGCTAAGTGATGGAAATACATCAAGAGCTGCTCTTAAGTTTTCTGGTGCTGGAGTTACTTTACAGTAGCTTCAGGATAATGGATCTGCTTTATCCATATTATCGTTAGTCTTGCAATCATGAAACTATCTTATAATTATGCCACATGTATATAAATTCTTGGTAGGTGACTTACATTCATGATCCACCTTGATCTTCACAGACTTTTAAACTAATTATTAAATACTACACATTCATGTTCTTTCCACTTGTCAGGTTTTAACATTTATCAGCATATTCTGATTTTTCTATTTTGACAGCTATAAAGTTTGGATTGTTCAGAATGAGCCTTTGTTCATCTCTCCTGGGATTCATTTTTCCTTTTATTTTTCTTTCACTTCTAGGATGTTCTGTAGGGCCTTTGCCAGACTCTTCCAAACACACTCAATTTATTTTTTAATTTTTTTTAATTAAAAATTAAGGTTTTCCTATTTCCCCTCCCCAGGAGTCTTCTGATTTCCATCCTAGTATATTTCATATGGCTCTTTGTCTGAAGCAGGTCTCTACAGCTTTCCTATTCTCTGCCTCTTGTTTCCCGCAATCATTATTGGTTTTTCTCTGATATTTTCTCTATGCCTTCTTGATTTCTGCCATCATCTCTCTGTCTTCTGGATGTCTATAATTACACGTGGAGACCTCTTCTTTTTTTTTTTTTTGCTCCTTGAAGGAAGCGGAAGTACCTGCTTCTCTGCTTACACTTCAGGGTTTTGCGTATCCAGATCGACAGCTTCTCATCATCACTAGCAGCCTTTCCTTTATTCCCTGCAAATAGCCCATAACATCTGTTCCCAGCACCGTCGCACTGCCCCCTGCCATTGCTGTCCACACTCAGAACAGCGTTTAGAATTGTGGCGGAGTGGGCAGCCTCTCCGTAAGCGGTGCAGTGTCTGTCGCTGCTTCTCTCTCTCTCTCTTTTTTTTTTTTTGAATTTTATTTTTTTTCTTATCAGTTACATTTTATTAACGCTGTATCCCAGCCATTTCCCGATCCCTCATTCCCTCCCAGTCCCTCCCTTCCTCCCTCATCTCCACCGTGCCCCTTTCCAAGTCCACTGATAGGGGGGACCTTCTCCCCATTCATCCGATCCTGTTTTATCAGGTATCTTCAGGACTGGCTGCAAAGCCCTCCTCTGTGGCCCAACAGGACTGCTCCTCCTTTGGGGGGTTGGGAGGCCAAAGAGCCAGTCATTGAGTTCCTGTTAGAAATAGTCCCTGTTCCCCTTACTTTGGGAAACCAATTGGTTACTGAGCTACCACAGGCTACATCTGAGCAGAGGTTCTAGGTTATATCCATACATGGTCCTTGGTTGAATGTCAGTCTCAGAAAAGACCCTGTGCCCAGATATATTTGGTCCTTGTGGAGCTCCTATCCTTTCCGTATCAGACTAACTCCCCTTCTTTCTTATGATTCCCTGTACTCTGCCAAAGGTTTGGTCATGAGTCTTTGCTTTGAAAACACTGCTAGTTAGAGTCTTTCAGATGCTCTCAGTAGACTCCTGTCATACGTTCAATGCACCTCCCATCTGTCTTTCTAAACGAGGATTGATCATCTTACCCCATGCCCGCTCTCTTGATTATCTTTTTTAGGTGTATAGATTTCATTATGTTTATCATATCTTATAGGTCTATATAAGTGAGTATATACCGTGTTTGTCTTTCTCCTTCTGGGATATTTCACTCAGAATGATCTTTTTTAGATCCCACCATTTGCCTGCAAATTTCATGATTTCCTCCTTTTTGATTGCTGAGTAGTATTCCATTGTGTGGAGATACCACAATTTCTGTACCCATTTTTCCGTTGATGGACATCTGGGTTGTTTCCAGGTTCTTGCTATTACAAATAAAGCTGCTATAAACATGGTTGAGCAAGTATCCCTTTTGTGTACTTGAGCAAACTTTGGGTATATACCTAGCAGTGGTATAGCTGGGTCTTGAGGAAGCACTATTCGTAATTGTCTTAGAAAGTGCCAGATAGCTTTCCAGAGTGGTTGTACCAGTTTACATTCCCACCAGCAGTGGAGGAGGGTTCCCCTTTCTCCACAACCTCTCCAGCATGTGTTGTCCTTTGAGTTTTTCATCTTGGCCATTCTGATGGGTGTAAGGTGATATCTCAGGGTCGTTTTGATTTGCATTTATTTCCCTGATGGCTAATGAGGATGAGCATTTCTTTATTCCTCTCTGCTGAGAGAGAGGATGCGTTTTCCATGATGTCTCTGAACATGGCACTGCCACCTTATGTTCTTTACTTCCCATTATTCTAATGAGTCAGAAATTTCAAAGAGTTGGGGCCCATCAAATAGTAACTTTAGTGCTCTTGCCCACTGCCTGAGTTTACTGATGTCTGGGGAACAATGTAGCTTGAAGAAGAGTTGATGCTGAGTTTAACACCTCTGCAGACCGAGCTTGGCTGTTCTGACACAGATGAGGTAAAATGGGGTTATGACCTTTCCTTGTTTCCTTTGTGACCAGAAGTGTAGCCCTCAGAGTTAGCTTCACTATAGACTCGTATGATTGTGACATTGAGGGTCAGGTTTTATTTATTCCTTGACAGGATCATATAAAATGTTCATGAATTCATGAACAAAGAAAAACTACAAGTAAACTATCCTCTCCTTTTGTGGAATAGCTGTAGAAATTTTTGTCTTCTGGGAATAGCTGCTTTAGTTTTAGTAACTTTATCAAGCTGGTGGTATTGATGATCTAGGATTTGTATGCTAACTGATGCTCAAGTCTTTTTCTTCCATACTATGCTTTGTTCTAATGGTTGACCTTAACAAGTGCCATACAGGCCATTAAATTACCACAACATTTTCCTTCTGCCTATCTTTTCAAGGCTTGATAGTATGGAGTGAAGAGAGAGAGCAAGCTGTAGAAAGCTTCTCTGAATACATAAATGCCACTTGAGTGCATAACATGTGTGCTTTGGAGTAATTACGTATAAAAATTACTGCACTCTCATGGCTGTACTTTTATCCCCTACACACTTTCTTATTCTCAAAATCACCTACTACTTCTCAGGGAAGGTATCTTTTAATGGGAATTTAAAGAGAAATGGAATCTCAAGTAGAATTTGAAATTTGAATTTGTTTGGGATCTAGGAGCTGTGACCTCTTGGGAGTGTTGTTTTAACCAAAATGAGGAGTTTGGAATCAAAATTATGATTCCCCCTTACAAGAGATGTTTTATTTGCAACACTTTATTATGAAACTTTAAAGTATACAGGAAAAAAAATCAAAGAATTATATATCTATTTTCTAGATTGTACAAGGAATACTTTATTACATTTACTTTATTGATACAAACTTTTCAAGCTTTGTTTCTTATTTTTAATTAAATTTTTATTTTTTATATCAATTATATTTATTCACTTTGTATCCCAGCTGTAGCCCCCTCCCTCATTCTTTCCCAATCCCACCCTTCCTCCCTCATCTCCTCCCATGTCCCTCTTCAAGTTCACTGATTGGGGAAGTCCTCCTCCCCTTCCATCTGACCCTAGCTTATCAGGTCTCATCAGGACTGGCTGCATTGTCCTCCTCTGTGGCCTGGCAAGGCTGCTCCACCCTTAGGGGGAGGTGATCAAAGAGTCACCCACTGAGTTCATGTCAGAGACAATCCCTGTTCCCCTTACTAGGAAACCAACTTGGATACTGAGCTGCCATGGGCTACATCTGAGCAGGAGTTCTAGATTATCTCCATGCATGGTTCTTGGTTGAAATATCAGTCTCAGATTTTTATTTCTGTTGCTCTCCTTGTGGAGCTTCTGTCTTCTCCAGGTCTTACTATCTCCCCCTTCTTTCATGTGATTCCCTGCACTCTGCCCAAAGTTTGGTTATGAATCTCAGCATCTGCTTTGATACACTGCTGGGTAGAGTCTCTCAGCTGCCCTCTGTGGTAGGCTCTTGTCCTGTTGCCTGTTTTCTTCTTCTCCCAATGTCCATCCCATTTGTCTTTCTGAGTGAGGATTGATCATTTTATCCAGGGCCCAACTTCTTAGGTGTACAGATTTTAGTATGTTTATCCTACATAATATGTCTAGTATCCACTTATAAGTGAGTATATACTGTGTATATCTTTCTGCTTCTGGGATACCTCACTCAGGATGATATTTTCTAGATCCCACTGTTTGCCTGAAAATTTCATGATTTCCTTGTTTTTAATTGTTGAGTAGGATTCCGTTTTGTAAATATACCACAATTTCTTTATCCATTCCTCCATTGAGGGACATCTGGGTTGTTTCCAGCTTCTAGCTATTACAAATAAAGCTGCTATGAACATGGTTGAACAAATCTCCTTGTACTTGCACATATTTTGGATATATGCCTAGGAGTGGTATAGCTGGATCTTGAGGAAGCACTATTCTTAATTGTCTGAGAAAGCCCCAGATTGGTTTCCAAAGTGGTTATAGAAGTTTACATTCCCACCAGCCAGATAACTTCACAACAAAATATTAAAAGAAAACAAGCAATGAATTATAGTAACACCACCAACTTCACAATAAAAGGAACTAACATTCATTGGTCACTATTATCTATCAACATCAATGGACTCAATTCTCAAATAAAAAGACACAGACTAACAGAATGGTTGCAGAAACAGGATCCAACATTCTGCTGCATTCAAGAAACACACCTCTGCCACAAAGATATATACTACCTCAGAATAAAGGGCTGGAGAAATGTTTTTCAAGCAAATAGACCCAGAAAACAAGGTGGGGCAGCTATCCTAATATCTAATAAAATAGACGTTCAACCAACCAAAATTAATCAAAAAAGATGAGGGAGGGGCACTTCATTGTTTCGTATTTTATGATGGATTTCAAGACTGACAATTTTGCATTTTACTCTCAAACACATATGTAGGGATATCATTAAAAGGCACTCAATTTTGTTCATCATCTTAAATAATAAAATTAGTGAAACATTCCTGCCATATGTGTGTATTCAGTAGGGTGAGGTGTACACTTGCCTTTGTGGTCCTACACCTATTACACTTCAGACATCACACCTGCAGTGTTTCCTTATGGACTTCCAGCAGTCTCAGGTCCACTTTAACAACTTCTCCTGGTATTTCTAGCTTTGGGGTCGTCTCAGTTCAGCTTTCATTCATCTTCTATTCTCTCAAATAAGGTCTCTTCACATGTCTAGTTTTGGACGGCATTCTCGACTGTGTTGCATTCTGCAACAGTTCTCTGGATAATATTGATTTTTGTTTCATTAACTTGATCCCCAAATTCTGTTTTCTCCATGCCAGGAAATGAAGCTTCTGCCCAGTCCTTTTAGCCTTAGCTTAGTTCTCCTGGAGGCAGGAGCTAATGTAGAGGCCATGGAGGAGTGCTGCTTACTGCCTTGCTCCTCATGGATGGCTGAGCCTGCTTTCTCATAGAACTACCAGCCCAGGGTGGAATCACCCACAATGGGCTTGGCCCTCTCTCCATCAAACACTAATTAAGAAACTACTCCACAGCCAGATCTTATGGAGGCACTTTTTCAATTGAAAATCTCTCCTTTCAGATAAACCTAGTTTGTGTCAAGTTGACATGAAACTATCACACTGAGGAATCTGATTCTTTTAGGCAGCAATTCTTTATGGTTTTATATGTATTTAGCTGCCCTATTTATGATAAATGCTTTGGAAAAAATCTTAGAAATACAGAGTGTTTCTTTTCTCTAAATGTTGACTCCCTGCCACCATTTCTTGATCCAAGTTATTTGCTAATATATCCAAATAGTTATTTTTCATATTTTGTCCAGAGTTTATGGTGTTATCTGTCTGTCTGATAGGAGTTGTATGCCATTGTTACACGTAGAATCTAAGTATCTAGTGTGTTTCAGTTCCCCAACTAGATAAAAGAACTTAGTGACTCAAAGGAGCAGAGCAGAGGGTCAAGTACTTGGGGGTAGCAATGGGTGCTGTGTTGAGAGAATGTGTGACACTGGGTGTGAAAGGAGTGTCTCAGGAGCCAACCTGTCAGTGTTCCCACACTCCTCACTGTGTATAAGAGCAGAGCAGGGGTGCTGTGGTTCTATGCTCAGAGACAGAGAACCTTGGGAAGAGGAGAATGTTGTGTATCGTTTTCCCATACCTGCTGAGAGGGTCAGAGAAATTACCCAAGGAGGCTATGGACTTTGGGAGCCTTTCCCTGGAGTTGGGGGTGGGAGTGGAAATACGGCTGCCATGGAGAATGTGACCGAGCAGGGTTTAGAATCATGTGTGTGTAGCTCTGCAGACAGCTGTATGGGAAGGTGCCAATTAGTGACCAGAAGGGATCTGGGTACCACATTGGAAGTCAGTGTAGACAGGGAAGCAATGTTGGAAGATCATTTCTTGAGTAGAGATTGGAGGAGGACTATGGGAGTTGGTTCTCCCTTGCTATCATATGGATCCTGAGGATTAAACTCGGATTGTTAGCTTGCCTTTACTTGCTGAGCCATCTCACAGGCTCCAACTTTTCATGTTTTGAGGCTAAGTATTACAGCTTTGCTTTGTTAATGTTCTTAGAACTTAGTTCCATCTCCAAAAATCAGGGTTAAGAAATGAAATTGAGTTTACCTAGAACTTTCTGATTTAAGTTTTTGCCAATAGATGAACTGCAAAGTCAAAGACAAAAAGAAAGGCCACACTGTTAGGTAGCTACTCAGATACTGGCAAACTGGAAAGTTACTGAGAATGAACCGTCCCTCATAATTAGCTTTGGGTGCCACTTGTGTCCCTGGTAATGCTAACTTTACAGGTGACAAACCTGTGGGCAAAAAAGAGGGAGGCAGGACAAGTCTTTATTTTCGGAATTTGAAATATAGGAAAAGAAGCAGGAAACACTGCAGTTGCCTCTTCTTACAATCAAAGCACCACGTGGAAGGACAGACAGCTGCAGACTGGATGAGGAGGGGGGAGTGGGGCTTTGTTGAGGTCCAGGCAAGGAAAGGAGCTTTCTTCTCTTAAGACATTGCTGTTGGTCTCAGCTACTGCTCAGTTGCTGTGAAGAAACTCCATGACTAAGACAAATTATTAATGTTTTAAAAGATTTATTTATTTACTTATTTATTTATTATTTATACAGTATTTTTGCCTGCATGTGTGCCTACACACCAGAAGAGGGCACCAGATTTCATTATAGATGGTTATGAGCCACCATGTGGTTGCTGGGAATTAAACTCAGGACTTTTGGAAGAGCAGCCAGTGATCTTAACCTCTGAGCCATCTTTCCAGTCCAAGACAAATTACTAAAATAAATCACTTAATTGGGAGCTTGTGTACAGTTTCAGAGTGTTAGTCCGTGATCATCATGATGGGAAGTGTGATGTCATCAGGCAGGAAGGCATAGCACTGGAGTAGCAGCTAAGAACTTGCATCCTGATCCATAGGCAGCAGGCAGAAAGAGAGTGAGACTAAGCCTGGTACAGGCTTTTGAAACCTCAAATCCCACCCCCAATGACACATTGCTCCAACAAGGTCACACTGCCTAGTCCTAAACAGTTTGCTAGCTGGGAACCAAGCATTCAAATATATGAGCCTGTGGGGACCATTCTCATTAAAACTACCACCATATTATTTTTAACAGATTTACCTGTTATTTTAACTTCTTTAGTTTTTCTTTTTTAATCTGCTCTGATGCTTGGTTAAGAGACTGGAATATGATATATATCCATGGCCCTGGATGGAGACATGACTTTATGAACTGCTAGAGAGATGAGAAGACTACTTACTATTTAATAGGAAGCTTTCTTTTAGTGCAATGGAAACTCTCAGGAATCTGTGAGGGTGACTCTGGCTAAGAATCCTAGCAACGGGGGATATGGAGACTAAACTGGCCATCTCCTGTAACCAGGTAACCCTTCCAGTAGAAGGACTGGGACACCAACCCAAGCACAAAACCTTTGACCTCCAATCTGTCCTGCCTGCAAGATGTGCTAGGGTAAAAGTGGCACAGAACTTATGCAAATGGTCAACCAACAATTGGTCCAACCTGAGACCCATGCTTCTAGAGGAAGCTGATGCCTGACACTGCTTGGAGGGCCAGGAACCAGAGGCTGGATAGCCCAGAGACCTAGGATAGAATTCAACATGACTGGAAAACAAAAACAAAACAAAACAGCAACAACAACAACAAAAATACAACTCAATGAAATGATTTCTAATGAAACTCTGCTGTACTTGTAGACAGGAGCCTAGAATAACTGTCATAAGAGAGGCTGAATCCAGCAACTGATGAGAAGTGATACAGAGACTGACAGCCAAACATTAGGTGTAGTTTGGAGTATCCCATGGAAGAGAGGAAGGGATGATTGTAGGAATCAGAGGGGTCAAGAACACCACAAGAAATCCCACAAAACAACTCACTGGGCCTCACAGGGGCTCACAGAGATTGAGCTGACAATCAGGAAGCCTGTATGGATCTGACCTAGGTTCTCTGCATTTATTTTATGTCTGTATAGCTTGTTCTTCCTGTGCAACTCCTAACAGTGGGAGTGTGGACTGTCTTTGACTCTTCCCTGTTTTGGGGAGCCTTTTCCTTCTACTAGGGTTGCCTCACCCAACCTTAATACAAGGGAGGTGCCTTGTTGTGCCATGCTTGGTTGATATCTTTAGGAGGCCTGCACTTTTCTGAAGGTAAAAGGAGGATGAATAGATCTGGGGGAAGGGGAGGTGGGTGAGGAAGTGGGAGAAGAGGAGGACAGGGAAACTGCAGTCAGGATGAGAGAAGAAAGAAAAAAAAAAAAACAAGGCTCTCTGATGAAGAGCAAAGAAATATCATTGCCCCATCTCCTAAAGGCTTACTCAAATAAGCTTTTCAATCATCTGGACAGCCAAATACTATTTGGCTGTTTTCCCCAGAAAACCCTCTGTTCCAGAAACTTTAGGAAATAGTATGAAGCTTACCGAATGTGTAGTTTGGCATGGTGTCTCTTTGGGGATTATCTAACCTATAAGAGTTTCTAAGACTACATAGTCTGTTAGGGCTAGATGCAACATGGGTCTAGTACAACTCTCTGTCTTTTTGTAAGCTACTTTTTAGAGAATATCTATGAAAATTATGAAGACAAGTGCACACTCTCACCCTTGAGAGTGCTTCTTACCCCTCTGAAGGAAACTCTGCTTATCTCTGTAGGAGAAAATGCAGGCATAACCCAGTGGCTAGCCTGAACTTTTAAGTCAGAAGCCTGCTCCCCCATGCTCTTGGTTATTCCCAGAAGTCAGAACACTGAATTCTGAAGCAGCTGAGTAGCTGTAGCTGGCCTGTGGACAAGTTTGCCTTCTCCATGTCTTCTTTAATGTGCTGCTTCTGCATGGAGATCCTGGTGGTTTGAGCACTCACTGTCCAATCTAAGTTAATGTGCTAATTAGATAGGTTTGCTCTGTATAAGTGGCTGTTTTTGTGCAACAAAGCAGGCACCACTTCCTGGAACCCTCTCCAGAGTGGTTCATCTCCATGCTCTTTAGACCCACAGGCATTGCAGTCTTGCCATGGATGCCCCAGTAACAAGCAGTGAATCCTTTATGGTACACTCTGTATGTCTTGTTTGGATTCGATTTCTTACCAGGGAATTTATTGTTCCTTCTTTTAGGTTCTAGTTTTGTTAATAAAAGAATTTAGAAAGGGACTTGGAAGAAAGCTGGATGAAAATTTCACAAGAGTGTGTGAGAAAAACAGTAAGGAAAGCAAACTGTGTATCTTGTGGGAGATAGAGATGAGAAAAGAAAGATAGCCGTGCATTTTAGGTTAGAGTCCAGGAAAGAAGGAAGGCTCAGCAATGGGGGTCTGCATACAGGCAGCTGCACGATAGGAAAAGAGCTGTCTGATGGTTCACCTATGCATGGCAGTGGTGGGAGCTTCTGAGAAGGAAGGAGAAAGCCCCAAATGTCATGGAAAGCATACCCAGGCTTTGGTAAGCAAAAGAGAGAAACCACGAGAAAGGAAAAGTTTCCGTTTCTGGTAACTCAGATAAGGGGACAGGCAACCGAGCAGAGGCTAAATAGGCCATTGCATGGAGAGGTTTCTAGACAGGGTGAAGCCTGTCACATCACTGAGGGGAGAGTTACTCTTTGGCATGTCTTCAAGTGTGGCAGATTCCCTGTGGGGTAGACTCCCAGCTAGATAGTTTATAGGCACAGTTGGATTAACTTAAAACTTACTTTTTAGGTTTATGTGCATGACTGCTTTGCCCGTACACATGTGGGCACAACATATTTGCCTGATGCCTTCAGTGTTTAAGAAAGGGCATACGAACCTCTGGAATTGGAGTTGGAGATGGTTGTGAACCATCTCGTCGGTGCTGGGAACTGAATCTTGGTCCTCTGCAAGAACAACAAGTTCTCTTGACTGCTAAGCCATTTGTATAGCTCCTTGTTTGATTAATGCCTAGAGGAAGATACAATGGTATAGAAGTTTCTAATCTTTGGAATAGATCAGAATGTCATGTAACTACCTACGTCCACAGGAATTTAATTTTTTTTGGCTAGGAGGTCTAAGGAGCAAGAAACCTGATATTTACTTTGCCAGTATTACCAGTGAATTGGGGTGGGGTGGGAACCAAACAAAGTCAACTGTGAGGCAGAGGTCCATTCTCAATGGCCTCTCACTACATAAAGTTTCCCCCTTGAGGGGTAAGGTGGGGATGGAGATCACTCATTTCCAGTGAAAACCCAGAGACCCAGTTCCACAGCCATTCACTCGAAGAGATGTGTGTCTGGAATTCAGCTTCAGTTGCAACTTCCCATACAGCTTCTGGGCAGGGGTGCTCTTTAGAAGAGCGAGAAGAAACCACAGCTCCCTCCTGCCATTCCTGACCCTTGTAACATAGAACCATGGGCATTTTCAGCTTCCGGCCAAGGATAAGAATGGATCTGTTCATCTTCAAAGTCACAGAGTCTAAATCTGCCCAACCAGTGTCTCTCTCCTGTTCTTATCAAATCAACAGAGATGACTAAGTCCAGGTGTGGGCATTCCCACAAAGGACCATTGGGGCTCACGGCCGGGGGCAGCTTTTGCTGACATGACATGGGCCAAGAATCCTTGTCCTGACATTGGAGAGTCTTCCCAGAGAGGAACAATCAGTGGCTTGCTCAGAGATGGTGTGGAGGAACCTGGTTGGTTGCTCAAAGCTTTGTAATGTGCTTTCTTTCGGAATAAATGAGTCTGCAAAACGAGTCTGCATCTTCTCACCCTTGGATCGCATTCACCTGACTTCTGGTGTCTGTGTGATGACTTCATGACCTCTCACTCCCTCAGCCTGAACCCCTGTCCTCACACATGGGCTAGACCTTTGGGAGGAGGACCAACATTCGGGAAACTGAGGGTAGGACCCTCATGACAGTACATAGACAATGCAGTACATAGACATAGCTGAGCTTAGTCATTTGTGAATTGAGATTATGTGCCACCTACACACATGCAATATTGCCATAGCTGGGAGAATGGAGCGCTGACTGGTGGTAGAGAATTCAGGTGGTGACTTCAGCAGTGCAGAGGTGAGAGTGGGGCTTAATTTGGCTATGATTCTCCAGGCATGGAGTTTTGGGTTTCATTTCAGGATTCTGCTAATGTCCTTCTAGCCAACCAGTAATCAAGGTTTTACTTTTCTGTCTTGTTCTCATTTATAATGTCCATAATTTGCATATATTTGCATTTAAATTTTTCTAACTAAAAGAATTGAATAAATACGCATTTGCTGCATACCACTGGAGCAGAAACACATTGAACTCTGGTGGTATGAATAAAGGACACTGTCATCAAAGTCTTTTCTTTAACTCAAAATTATGTTTTAGACTGTGGGTGTGCTCTCCTTTTTGGCACTTGGATCAAAAAAAAATTGCCACTGTGTATTTTCATGTTTCCTTATGCTGATGGAAGGCTCCATGTACACAGGTAGGTAAAGTCTTTCATTACAGATGGAGAAATGTAGCCATAGCAGAGACTTAGCTCTGTTAGAGATGAGGCAGTGTGATCCCAGGACCTATTCTGTCCTAGTTCATTTGCCCCCTTGTCTCTACAGGGAACCCTTTGTATGTCTATGAGAAAAGTAGGAAGGCTTGTGTTATAGAGCATGGTCCCGTGAGACAAACTTCAACCGTCTTCATAAGTTCAGCTGTGTCTGCTTGCAAAAGGTCATCACAGCTGGACTTATTGACAGGTAATGCTCCCTCACAGAAGAAGTGGGTAGGAAGGGTTACTGGACCTTCACCTGACTATCTAACCACTCCTCCCAAAGAGCTGCATGTAATTTTGACCTAATTGCACTTGTTTTTGGTGTCTTGGGGAAGGGGCTAGATTATATAGGCTGAGAAAGACAAGGAGATGGAATCTCTATGTGTCTCCATCTTCCATGTTGGGTGAAGACTTTTCAATGTGAGTGTTTTGGGGCCACCCATGCTCTCTAAGCCAGTAAACTCATTGGCTCATCAGGGGAAACTTCAGTAGAATCAAACTTGGGTTTGCTACTGGGACCTTAGAAAAAGGAGGGTAGATATTACTTAGTCTCCCTCAGGGAGAAAATTCATGCAACAGTTCTTTTTTTTTAACTGTAGTTTAAAAATGCAAGTTAAAAACACTTTGGTGATCTTTTTTTGTGGTACCTTTTAGGTGGTGGGACATGTCAAGATGAAGCTGAATATTTCCTTTCCAGCTCCCAGCTGTCAGAAACTCAAAGAAGTGGATGATGACTGCAAAAGCTTTGTACTTCCTCTGAGAAGTGCATGGCTAAAGAAGACGCCGATCTGGGTGAAGGAGAAGAAGTTCTGGGTGAAGAGTAGAACAGTTCTGTGGTCTGAATCAGTGGTGGTCACAACAAACAAGGTTTTCCCATGAGTAAGGTGTATTGACTCATGGCAGAGTTTGGCCACTGTTGCATAAGGGGCATTTTTATAGACTAAGGATAACTGGTTAGAGGGGGTGCAAGTCTGTTCAGAATGCATAGTTGATGCCAACCTGAGTGTTTTCGACTGTGAAAAAATGAGAGAAGGATATTCCTGGTCTGATAAATACTCCTCTGCCCTAGTGGTCCCAAAAGAGCTGGCAGAATCTGAAAGCTTTTCAGTCTCTCTAAAGAAGATGATGATGGTGTCTGCCAATATGTAGTCAGAGTCAGAAATCCCTTAAACAAAGATGGTAAGAAGCACAGGGCAAAGAGCCCCCAAATCAGCATTTCTTAACTTCACATGCCCTGCAACCTAGACAATCAACACATTGCTCTGAAGAAACGCTGCACTAAGGAAAATGAGGAGGCTGCAGAATACACCGAACTTTCAGCCAAGAGGATTAAGGGAGTCAAAGAGAACACCAGAGATAGATGGCCAAGTAGGCTGTCCTCGCTGACAGCCTCTGCTTCTGAGTCCAGTCAAAAACCAGTTTTTAAGGCTAACAACAAATAAAGGATCAGACCTTGAAAAAGAAAAAGTTTGACAATATGAAAATACAAATGCCCTAATAGATGTCTAGATGATAGAAGGTGAGGAAGGGATAAGAAGGTCAAAGTCCACATCTTCAAAGTGAGGTTCAAGAGCTATAGTAGAAAGTTAATGAGTTATAATCAAATTTAAAATAAAATGTGTAAAAAAAAATACCTATTTAATAATAGGCCAGCATTGGGGTTAGAGAAATAGCTAGTATTTAAGAGAACTGGCTGCTTTCTTAGACGATCTCGGTTTGGCTCCCAGCACTCATATGGTGGCTTACAATTGTCTGTAATTCTAGTACCAGGAGGTAACATCTTCTAGCCTCTGTGGCCACCACATATATATGTAGTGCGCATGTATACCTGTGAACAAAAACACTAACATACATACAACAAAAATATCTTAAAATATAATAGAATATAATAGAACACACACTACACTAAAGTATATTTAGCTGTCAAATTCATCGATACCATCTATGTAGAACTTAGCAAAGTGCTTAGGAAGCATAATAAATAATTTTGTAAACTGTGGTGTTAATAAGTTTATATATAATTTAAGAAGATTTATCAAAAAAGAGTTGAGGAATAAGTACCTTATCTCAAATAATAAAGGTTATGACCAGATGGCTAATACACGTGAAGCCAAAATGGGTTGTGGGTTGCTCTGGGAATGCGGGAATGTTGAATGTTGAATGTTGAAGTTCTCTATTATTTTATAACTTTAGGGACATGCTCTTTTACCAAAAGGCAGGTTTAACATGCGTTTTGTCTTTTAATTTGTATTTGTCAATAAGTCTTCAAAGAGTCCAAATAGATGTGAAAATAGGAAATCAAGTTTCATTTACATACTTGCCCAAAGCGCATGTCGGTTATTTCATTTTCATTGACTCTTGCTGTTGTGCATTTATTTTCAAGCCTCTCCCCTCCCCTCTCCACCTCTTTTAATCCAGGGTCTCATATAACTCAGACTGGCCTTGAACTTGATATGTATCTAAAGATGACATTGAACTTCTGATACTCCTGCTTTTACCTTGTGGGTGCTGGTGTTAAAAGCATGCAGCATTGTGCCCTCTGGGGATTGAACCCAAGACTTCCCAAAGGGCAGGTAAGCACTCTGCAAACTGAGTTGAATCCGAGCTCGGAGTTTAGTCTTTTATGTGTGATGAAATGAGTTCTTTTGAATGATTAAAGTTTATTAATGATGATGCTTAATTCCCCCATGTCATTAGTAATATGATTTTTGGTTAAATTATAAATTAATGAGAGAGATACTGAAACATTCTGCTATAAATGTGGATTTATTAATGCCCTCACTTCTGTCAATATTATACAAATATCAATTGCTATATTTTCCTTGTGATTGATTTAATTTATTGTTGTATGATGTCTGATGACTCAGACAAATAAGGATACCACTTGGCTTAATCAGTGGGGCTCTGATTATCTTACATAGAAAAGTCAAAGAGACAAGGAGTAAAGGCATTGAAGTGAGGCAGTGAAGGCCATGAAAATATGTCAAGTAGATCTCTATCCTCAGAGACCCTGATCCACCAAAAGCCACAGCTCCTTTGCTCAGAAAATTCTCTTTGTGTTTTCATGGACCTCATACTCTCTGCAGTGTGCACACAGACAGTCTGTGTGCACAGCCAGGAGACTATGCCAAACCTGTTCATGGGAGACTTGGAATTCCTCTCTCAGCTTATGATAGCTCGTTGGTCCAGACAGCCTTCGCCATGTCTGTCCAGCATGCCTTTCCTCCGGAAATACACCTGCACTGCAGCCAGTCATCACCACAGCCTTCCTTGATGTGCTCCTACTTGTTTGCTTAGAAAAGTCCCACACATTTATTCCTCTCCTATAACTCCTTTCCAGGGATCCTGGACTAACAGAGGAGGCACCCTTTCTGGTTATTTAGCAGCTTGATAATGCCGTGAGGGAACTTGGTTCCCTCACCGAGTGGTCTCTGCAATCCCAGATATTTGCTGTTCTCTCTGGTTATCAACTTTCGGTGGCCTCTGTAGGTAGCACACTGAGGCACTGGATCTTCAGAGGGGGAAAATGGTTCACACGTTTGTGTGTCTAAACTTGAATTTTTTTTTTCTTCAGAACCACTGCAGCAGCGTCTTTTCAGTCATGCTGGCCAGAACACGGGTGTGGTGTTTTCTTTTCAGTGAATCACTTATGAGTAAATACTTCAGAGATGGTCGATGTTTATCCCCACAGCGGTAAGGAAGTCATTGATCCTTACGTTCCACAGTAGGGTGTCTAACTGGGTAAGATCAGAGTTCTGGTGATAGTTTTTAGAGTTACTTATTTTATTCTATGTGTCTGGGTGTTTTGCTGGCAGCAATGCATATGCACCACCTGCACACAACATCCAAGTTCTCTGATGAAGGCCGAAAGGAAGGTGGATATTGTGTAGGATGTCAACACTTTCAACTTCATCTATTTCCTTAAATACAAATGGCACCTTTGCTTTTTTTCTCTTTTTTTGCTGGTGTCTTTCTGTGCTACTCTTCTCAGGATTACCACACCATTTTGGTTTAGTTGTCTTTATAGATAGTGCATAGTTCTATTTTGCTTGATAATTTTTTCAATCTGGAAGTATCTTAGTATAATTGGTACATGTATGCTTATTTGGATCATTGATCTGTTCAAATCTGTCTTTGGCACATGATTTTCTGATGCATATTTATTGTAGTATTTTCTGTATAATTTATGGCCATCTGTAGTTTTACAATATGTTTTATTAAAAAAATTTCAAACAAGCTGGGTGGTGGCGGTACATGACTTTAATCCCAGTACCTGTAAGGCAGAGGTAGGCAGCTCTCTGAGTTCAAGACCAGCCTGGTCTATAAAGTGAATTCCAGGACTACACAGAGAAACCCTGTCTTGAAAAAAATCCAAACATTCAGACATATAAAAACAAGAAGGTAGTGTGTTAATTGTTACATCTCCACATAGTAACAATGGTGAATGTTTACCATAGGTGCTTTATTTAGCTCCTCTCTCTCTTTTGATAAAGATTTTACAGTCAATTGAAAAAGAAGATACTTTACCTTAAGTGTGTCAGTGTTATGGGGCTATAGATGTATGTTGGTAGGTCACTTGCCCAACACATAGCCAAGTCCTGGTGTCAATCACTAGCAACACACACAAGCACATGCATACATATTCTTAAGTATAAGTATTTTCCTTCCCCCCTTTTAATTTTTTAACATAATAAAATATAATAAGTTATAACAAGAACCATCATATTCAAGTTGGACAAAGGCAGACCAAGAGAAGGAAAAGAAGCCCAAGAGAAGGCACTAGAATCAGAGATACTTGTTTATAAACTCAGAAGTTTCATAAATTACTAAACTGAGAGCCATACTATACATGTAGAGTACCTGGTACAGACCCATGAAGACCATGTTCTTACTGCTTCAGTCTCTGTGAGTTCATATGAGCTTTGCTCAGTTGGTTTAGAAGGTCTTGTTCTGGTATCCTCCATCCCCTCTGGCTCTTACACTTTTTTGCCTCCTTTTACATAGGATTTCCTGAGCTCTGAGGGTAACAATTTGATGGAAGACATCTCATTTAGAGCTGTGTGTTCCAAGGTCTCTTTCTCTGCATAGTGTTTTCTCATCTGCCACAGGAGAAAACTTCTCAGACAATGGCTGAATAAGGCAGCTACTCATTAGGAACCATTTTATTGTTACTTTTTAAAAAGTAGTATTTGGTTTTACTCTAGCTCTCTGGATATCTAGTCTCTGGCAGTGTCAGGTATGGGTTCCCCTTCTGGAATGAGCCTTAATTCAAATCAGATCTTGGTTGAGTACTCCTACAAGCTTTGTGCTACCATTGCCCTACCATATCTTGCAGGCAGACATACTTTAGATCCAAGGTTTTGTGGGTGGGTGGTTTTTATGTTTCTCGCTTGGTAGCCTTCAGAGTACCTTTCCATACCAAAGACACTAGAAGCTGGAGATAGAGGTTCTATGCTGATACCGGCTCAATCTCTCCATGTTCAATGAATTGTGTGGGTGTTTTCAAATCACCATTATTCTGAACACTTTAAAAATTCTTTAACTTTCTCACTTAGCATACTGCTTTTGTTTGGTAGTTGAGTTCTGTGTTGGCAGAGTGTTAAGGCTAGACTTAGCTGCAAGCAGTGACAAATAAATCCAAAAATCTCAGTTTCTAAAATAAGTGTTGTTTTTTTTTTTTTTTTTTTTTTTTTTTTTTTCCACAACCCAGTCTCTTATTGATTGGGAATTTCTTCTCTAAGCAGGATGTCTGGCTGGCCTGGCTTCCTGTATCATCCAGAACAGGTGACTTCTAAAATTTCTTGGATAGAGAAGAAAAAGCTAGAGGACTGTGGGGCATGGTTTTAAAGGCTGGATACCAACATTCTATTTTACTGTAGTAACTTAGACACACTTTGCTATGGTATGATGGTGAAATGATCTCATGGGCTCAGGTATCTGAATAATTTGTGCTAAACTAGTGTGCTGTTTGGGAAGGCTTTAGGGAACCTTTAGAAAGTAGAGCCTTGTTAACAAGAACGTCACTGGGGATATCCTGACTCAATGTGTTTACCCAATAAGCAAATTTATTAGCTCTTATTTTTGTTGCAGGTGTGGTTCATCATGATGGCTTACTAATGCCATGAAAACCTATGTTTTCCTGGATATTGAGCTGGTTCAACTTTAAGACTTGAGGGTGGTCCTCAAGGTACCTGTGTCACCGCTGCCTTTCTATGTCTACCTGTCTTGTCAGGAAATACTGTTTTCTGACTGACTTAGACTTAAGAGGACCTGACTTTGGTGTACACCAGGCCAGCTCTCAACTGATCTTTGCTGTTTCTTTGACCTCCCAACTATCTTCTGAGGAACATGGTGGTGGTGGTGGGGTAGTTGAATCATTGTTGAGGCTCTGTTCCTTAGGAAAGAAAAGACAATGGGTGTAGGGCTGACACCTGCTTGTCCTCTGCTCTCTATATGTTCTGTTGTAACAGTGAAAGAGGAAAGCAAGCTGTCCACATGAATTAGATGTAGAGGCCCAATCATTTGCTACCCTGGCCATTTCTTACGAGTAGTAGTATCACTCTGATAGTTCCCATGGCAACTTGAATTCTGGTGAGTCATCACAACTTATACTTGTCTGTAGCAGGGGAAGAAGATGATGCTAAATATATTCTCAGTGAACATCTAAAGTCTCAGATCTAAATTTGGTGCCTGAGAATGGATTACACAACAGCTAGTGACTCCACACAAAGGTAAGACTTAAGCAGCTCTTTAATAGATTTTGGGAGTGTGAAACAGCTTGGGAGTTTATGCAGTAATGAATGGGAAACCTGTTGGGGGTCATAACTGACAGACAGGTTTGGTAATAAAAATGCTAAAAATTTTTAGTGATTTGGTTAAGGTTACACAAAATTGATGTAACTAATTTATATGTTAATTATGCTTATAGTAGAATAATAAATCAGCAAAGTGTTGTTTGCTGAATACCTGGACTGCAAAGTTCTTGGGATTGTGGGCAATCCTTTCCCCAAATTAGACAACACTTTAGACTCGTAATGCAGATAAAACAGCTGCTCCATCAAGCTGTTTTCCAAATAGGCTTTCACCATTATTGTTGTTGTTAGACAGAAAGGGAAGTGATGTCAGTGTGAAAGTGATAATGAATTAATGTTGCCTGTCAGGAAACAGAACTGGTGCCAGGGGATCAGCTCCTGCACAGCTGAGAGGTTGAGAGAGAAAACTGGGAAATCAAAGACCCACAAAATCAGCATTCTGTAGTTCTGTAGTTTCATCACAGAAAACACAGACATTCATGTCCATTCTAGGGAGGGAGCAGCTTCAGATAACAGTTTTGATCACCCCACAGGCACACTTGAACAATGATGGTACAAGCAGTGTATTCCCATCCTCAAATTAAGCACTAGGTAGAAATAACCATTTCCTGAAGCCGAATCAGTCTGGCACAGGGTTGCCAGATTTAGCAAGTCAAAACTAAGGATGCTTCACTCAATTTGAACTTCAAGTGAATAATTTTTTTTTGGGGGGGGAGGGAGGGAGGCAAGTATTTTCTAAACATCACATGGTAGTTACAGCTTAAAAAAAAAACCTAGGCATTGTTTATTTAAGTTCAAATTTACTAAACACTCTATATTTTATCTGATAACTCTAAGAAGATGAGATAATTAATACTTTTGGCCCAATTCTCAGATAATTTTGACATAACTGTGCTTAAATTCCTCTTTGAAATGTTAATGTTGATTCTCCTAATTCCATGCGGCAGAATGTATTATGCATGCCATGCCATTCCTTGGACTCCTTTGTTGAAAACTGTGATTGGGGTAGGCCTCACAACTGGTTTGAATAATAGACTGCCGCAGGAGGGAGTCTGAGGCTGGCCATCAAAGGTGCTATTTCTATTTCGCTATCTTGAAATATGCCCCCTCCACCCTCAGGAACCACCACGAGCTGACATCAGGAAAGAGAGGCGATGTGAAAGTCTACACAGAGTTGGGAGGGTGCTTGAGAGCAGTCCCTCTGATTTCCAGCACTTTAAGTCTGTTTTAGATGACCCAGCTCCAACACCGCTTCATTGAAACCTCGTAGAAGATTCAGCTGAACCAGCCACATGTTCTATCCCTCCACTTTGGAGGCCTGGCTATGCATTACTACGTGGTTGAAGTTGGTTTCACCCTCCGAGTTTTGGACTGATTGCTCACTTTCACAGAATTAATAAACACTAGTTGGAGTAAGAAGAATACCAGCATATTTTCAAATAACATTTTTATGTCTTTTACAATAACTAAGTTTTGAGATACTGTGTATGCCATGCTGGCCTAGAATTCATAATAGCTCTTTAGCCTCAGGCCCCCAAGTGCTGGGACTTTAGCATTAGGTACCATGCACAGTTGTATTGGTTTTTTTTTTTGGTTTGTTTTTTTTTTTTATATTAATCACAGGTTATTTACTTTGTATCCCAGCCGTAGCCCCCTCCTATCATTCCCTCTCAATCCCACCCTCTCTCCCTCATCTCCTCCCTGTCCCTTTCCAAGTAAACTGATAGGGGAGGACCTCCTCCCCTTATCTAGCTTATCTGGTCTCTTCAGGACTGGCTGCAGTGTCCTCTTCTGCGGCCTAGCAAGGCTGCTCCTCCCTTGGGGGGAAGTGTCGAAGAGCTCGCCATTGAGTTCATGTCAGAAATAGTCCCTGTTCCCCTTACTAGAGAACCTACTTGGATACTGAGCTACCATGGGCTATATCCGAGCAGGGGTTCTAGGTTATATCCATACATGGTTCTTGGTTGGAGAAACAGTCTCATGAAAGACCCCTGTGCCCTGATATATTTGGTCCTTGTGAAGCTCCTGTCCGCTCCAGGTCTTACTAGCTTCCTCTTCTTTCATATGATTCCCTGAACTCTGCTGAAGGTTTGGTTATGAGTCTTAATATCTATGAGTCTTAATATTATGAGTCTTTCAGAAGCCCTCTGTGGTAGGCTCCTTTCTTGTTACTTGTTTTCTCCTACATCCAATGTCCATCCCATTTGTCTTTCTAAGTGAGGATTGATCATCTTACCTCGGGTCCTCTTTCTTATTTATCTTCTTTAGGTTTATAGATTTCAGAGATTTATTTATTTATACTATTCTGCCTGCATGTGTACCTGCATGCCAGAAGAGGGCACCAGATCTCATTATAGATGGTTGTGAGCCACCATGTGGTTGCTGGGATTTGAACTGAGGACCTTTTGAAGAGCAGCCAGTGCTCTTAACCTTTGAGCCATCTCTCCAGCCCAGTTGTATGGTTTTGTGTTTAAAAAATTTAACATAATTTTCTATAATAGCCCAGATCTTTAAGTTGGGCTATGGATGTTTTATTTTTATGGCTTCTCAGATACCCTTTGTATTATTAAGTAAAAAATGAAATTTATATGTATAAAATTGTATTGTATGTAAGAAAACAAAACACCAAATAATGCCTGTGTATCCTATGTCACCCCCAAACTCAACGTAGAACCAGCTGTGGAGGAGGACACGCATAACCCCAGCTCTTAGAAGGTGGAGGCAGGAGGATTCTGAATTTGAGCCAGTGTGGGCCACATAGAGAGACTCTGTCTCTCCAAACAAACCCTCAAGCTAGTATTTAGTAATAAAATGAATATTCATATAGACATTGGTTATTTTGCTTGTACTACTGGATAGCTGTTGAATTTTCAACAAATTGCTTATTTTAAAAAGTTTTTTTTTTTTTTTTTTTAGTTTTTTTTTCCATTTTTTTTTCAATGCAGTTTATTCAGGAACCTTGAACAACCATCTGACCCTGGGGAAAGCCAGCCCACAGCTTAAATAGCCTCTGGGTAGCCAACCAAGGCGTGCCACGTGGGCAATGCAGATAGGTCCACATACATGAAAGCAAGCCAGATCCTCAGCCTTAGCCAAATGTGGAATTGTTCGTGACAGAGAGCACTCACCATCAGGAAGGTGGAAGGCGGAAACCAGCTCCATCTTTAAGGCACAGCATTCCGCAGCTCTCTACAGTTCCCCCTTTTTGTTTTAGACGCAACAGGCAAGAGTAGAGGTCTGATCTCTGATATTAGAAATAAATTGGGACTTTGTACTGATGTTCATTTAGGTGTCATCCACCCAAAGAGCATCAGACCCATCTGATACCTTTTTCTCAGAGGCGGGACCTGGGGTATCAACCCGCATGCAATCAGACATGCTCTTCTCTGGGTTCAAAGCGGCTGACCCTGAGTGCAGTGCTTAGCCTCACATCCTGAGCATAACATTTTAGCTTTTTATGGTATCCAACCATGCTTGGGGTGAATGATAAGCCTACACCTGTTTGTCTATATCCCCCATTTTTATTCATTATTAGCCAGATAGAGCCAAGTAATTGTGGTGATGATACTTGCTTTTTTGCCCAATGCTGGAATGCTAGTAAATTTAGGTATGCCCTGGTTACTCGCATGCCTCGCTGGGTGCCTATGCCCATTAATGCCCCTCACGCTATGACTCTCTTCAGACAGAAAAGGGATCTTGGAACTACAGCCGCCACTGTTACTGCCATCTCATTGGCGGCTGTTGGAGCTACCACCGTGGCATTAGCCATGAGTCATACTGGGCAGACTGCTCAGACCCTGAATAATCATTTAGCCAATGTAGCTCATGCCTTAGTTGTACATAAAGGAATTAATGCTCAACTGAAAGGAAGCTTGATGGTGTTCAATCAGAGGATTGACCTCGTGCAGGAGCAAATTGATACCCTATGGCAAATCGCTCAACTTGGCTGTCAATGAAAATATGCTGGACTTTGAGTCACTAGCATATAACATGAGAATTTTTCCTGTGCTGCAAATCTGTCTAAACAATTGTCGAGCTATATTTTAGGTAATTGGACTGGAGAATTCGATACTACGATGGAGCAGCTGAGAGTGGCCATTGTCACAGTAAATTCTACCAGAGTGGACGCAGGACTAGCCACAGGATTATCATCATGGATTGCTGCAGCCATGAATCATCTGAAGGAATGGGCGGGCATGGGAGCGTTAGCAGGCCTTCTGGTGTTGGTCTCCTTGGTTTGCCTGTGGTATATATGCAAGATTAGAGTCTCACAACAGTGTGATGCAGCCATGATCATTCAGGCCTTTACTACTATTGAAGCAGGACATTCGCCCCAAGCATGGTTGGATACCATAAAAAGTTCTTTATAGAAAGTAATAAAATTAACATACAGAGATGAATAGGTTTTATAGCCACAAAAAGAATGAATTAGAAAAAGTAAAGAAAACCTAACATGACAGGAGGGAAAAAAAGAATATATGCTTTAAGAAACTCTGAGAGAAATGTACAGAGCATATTTGAGGCATTTTAATATGCTCTTGGAAGACTCAAAAGAATACTTGAAAGTACAGCACAACATCCTCTGCTGTTGATATGATAACCCCCTGAATTCATTCATGAGTTTCTTGTAATCTCCGCAACAAAATCATTGAGTGTTCCCAGTAGGTTCCCAAGTTCCTTTGAAAGGTCCCTTGGAAAATAAGCACGTACAAATACTTAGTGGGGTAGAAAGAACAGAAAGCTATGAGGGGAACTGACATCACCAGATATTAAAACATAATATAAAACTTCCATAACAAAATAGTACTCATATTGGTACACATGAGTACTGTTATAATTTGCATGTAGAGTGCACCTTAAAGTGTCATGTGTTGACAGCTTAGTCACCAGCTCATGGTACTATTTCAGCTAGTACTATGGTACTAGTAGGAATTTTGGAGGGGACAGGGTTAGTGGAAGGAAATCAGGTCATTGGTGATTTATTCTTGACAGTCGCTTTTTCCCCTTTCTTTAACAGCAATATTTATTTAGTGCATGTGCATGGTTTCTGTGTGTGTGTGTGTGTGTGTGTACATGTATGTATGGAGTGCCTGCACCATGATATGCATGTGGAGCAGTGGACAACATTCCATAGTCAACCCTTTATTTCCATATTATTGAGGCAGGTTCTTCTTTTTATCTACTGATGACCTGAGTATTCCAGGGTAGATGGCTGATGAGATTCCAGCAATTCTGTCTTGGCTACCCATTTGACCAAGGTGTGCTGGAATCGTGGATCAGACATCATGCCAATGCCTGGTTAAATAAGTTTTAAAAAAATACTCAAAAGCATATGGGGGGCTGGAGACATGGGTCAGAGGTTAAGAGCACTGACTGTTCTTCCAAAGGTCCTGAGTTCAATTCCCAGCAACCACATGGTGGCTCACAACCATCTATAATGAGATCTGGTGCCTTCTTCTGGTGTGCAGGAGTATATGCAGGCAGAACACTATATACATAATAAATAAATATTTTAAAAAACATGGAGATTGAGTATGTAATGGGTGCAGTGGTGCACATGTTTAATATTAGCACTCAGAAGGCAGAGGCAGGCATATATTTAAGTTTTAAGTAGTCTGTGCTACATAGTGAGTTCTGGACCATCTAAGGTTATAAAGTGAAACCCCTTCTCCAAAAAAAAAAAAAAAAAAAAAAAAAAAAAAAAAAAAATCACTAGGCCAAAGATGTACTTTTAAATCAACTGTTGAAACTAAACTGCTCGCCCATTTAGAGATGATTAAATTACCACACAGTACACATGGGTGGAAATTCTAAGTACAGTCTGGTCTTTAAACATAAACATGCTATAAGGAGTAAAAAGAAAACTGAGTAAATTGTTCTGTGGTTTGGGTGTGGGGGAAGACTGTCATTGAGAAGCTAGAGACTAGGAGTGTGCCTGGGTGGAGGTTGGCTCAATGGGTAAATGCACTTTCTAACAAGCCTGGAGACCCAAATTTAATTCCAAGGAATGGTGGAATTAAATCCCACAAGTGATCTTCTGATTGTCTTACACATTATACTCTCTACATCATGCTCACTGAACAGACCGATAAACATAAAAAACTTAAAACTCCAGAGACTATAAAAAATTATAACTTTACTATAGTAGATTAATTAAATATAGGAATATCACAAAGTGAAAAGAGAAATCATAAATGGGCATGTACATATATAATATATATAACATATATTATATATATATGGAACAAATGAACTGTAATGTTGCTATAGAATATTGAATTTTTAAAGACTGAGTGACTTGCGTCAGAAAACTTGATAGGACAGTGAACTAGTAGCATAAAAGATGAAATAGTTCTCATCATTAAATATATAAAAAAGTCTTCAACCTCACATATCATTATGAAAAAAAATCACAACGAGACTATTTTTTAACCAATAGCATTGGTAAAAACTTACAGTAATATGTCTAGAAATTTTATTGGTGAGATCATATGAAAGCCCTTTCTTCTTTGAAGAAAAAACCTGAAATATTAAAATTATTATTACAATTATTATTGGCATATACAAACATATTTATTCACTTTACATCCCATCATAGTGTCCTCCCTCTTCTCCTCCCACACCCATCCTCCTTCCCTCTTCCCTGAATCCCCCTTTTCCCTCCCACTCAGAAAAGGGGAGGACCCCCACTTACCCATCCCTGGACATCAAGTTGTGTCAGGTTTGAGCACATCTTCCAAATCAGTGGCCTGGCAAGGCAGCTCCACCAGAGATGAGTGATTGAAAAGTATGCAATAGAGTTCCTGTCAGAGAGAGTTCCCACTCCCCTTACTAGGGAACCCACATGAAGACCAAGCTGCCCATTGTGTACATAGGTGTAGGGGGCCTAGGTCCAGTTCATACGTGGATCTTGGTTGGTGTTTCAGTCTCTGCAAGCCCCTCTCCCCACTCTGGCCCAAGTTATTTGGCTCTGTTGGTTGGTCTTTTTATGGAGATCCTGTTCTCTCCAGGACCTTCTATCCTCCCTCCCACTCTTCCACAAGGATCCCTGTGCTCTGCCCAGTGTTTGGTTGTGAGTGTCAGCATTTGTTTCTATCTACTGCCTCTCAAAGAACAGCTATGTGCCGGGAGCCAAAGCTGTTTACTGAAGCCAAAGCCAATAGTGAGCCAAAGCTATTTAGTGGAGACAAAGCTATTTACTGAAGCCAAAGCCAAATAGTGAGCAAAGGTCATTTAGTGGAGACCTAAAGCTATTTAGTGAGTTACTTAGGACCCTAAATCATGGGTGATAGATTTATGAGGACATCTGTCTGTTAGTTTTAGAGCATCCGTGAGATATCTTAAGAAAACATCCCTATGGTATCTTGCAGGTGCAATATTTAAGCCATGAAAGCACTCTTCCTAGCTCCTGCAGCAGTAATTTTGCCTTCACCCTTTTCCTGCCTTCTCCCTATATAAGTTGGGTAAAAATTTCTAATAAACGAGGCTTTGATCAGACAAACAGACTTGGCCTCATTCCTTGCACCTTTTGTCCTACCTCATTCTTTCCACCACCCCTCCCCCCCGCCCCCTTTAGGAACCCGTTGAACTCCCGAGGGTCGGGACAGCTGTGCTAGGCTCCTGTCTACAAGCATAGAAGAGTGTCGTTAATAGTGCTAGAAGTGCCTCTCTCCCATGGTGTGGACAGGTAATGGTTGGACATTCCCTCAGTATCTGCTCTATCTTTATTCCTGCACAGCTTGTAGGCAGGATCAAAGTTTTTGTAGCACATCTAGTACTATGTTGAGTGGAAGTGAAGTGGCATCTTTGTCTTCTACTGCGTCTGTTTTTATATTAAATTTTTAGTTTTTGTATTAATTACAGTTTATTCACTTTGTATCCCAGCTGTAGCCCCCTCCCTCATTCCCTCCCAATCCCACCCTCCCTCCCTCATCTCCTCCCATGTCCCTTTCCAAGTCCACTGATAGGGGAGGTCCTCCTCCTCTTCCATCTGACCCTAGCTTATCAGGTCTCATTAGGACTGGCTGCAATGTCCTCTGTGGCCTGGGAAGGCTTCTTCCCCCTCAGGGGGAGGTGATCAAAAGAGCCAGCCATTGAGTTCATGTCAGAGACAGTCTCTGTTCCTGCTAGGGCACCCACTTGGATAGTGAGCTGCCATGAGCTGGGGTTCTAGGTTATCTCCATGAATGGTCCTTGGTTAAAGTATCAGTCTCAGGAGACACCCCTTCGCCCAGATTTTTTGGTTCTGTTGCTCTCCTTGTGGAGCTCTTATCCTCTCCAGGTCTTACTATCTCCCTTCTTTCATGCATTCCCTGCGCTCTGCCCAAAGTTTGGTTATGAATCTCAGCATCTGCTTTGATACCCTGCTGTGTAGTTTTTTCAGATACCCTCTGTGGTAGGCTTCTGTCCTGTTTCCTGTTTTCTCCTTCTCTCAATGTCCATCCCATTTGTCTTTCTGAGTGAGGATTGATCATCTTACCCAGGGTCCTCTTTATTGATTAGCTTCTTTAAATGTATAGATTTTACTATGTTTATCCTATATTATAGATCTAATAACCACTTTTTTATTAATACAATATTTTATTTATTCTTTGATATGCGTATAATGTTTGAATTATATTCACCCCTGAATTCCCAGAACTTCCTAAGACAAACATCTCTTCCAAATCCCCCTTCAACTTAATTTCCTTTTTTTTTCTTTTTTTTAATTGTTTGTTATTATTATTTACATTTTATCAACTCTGCATCCCAGCTGCATCCCACTCCCCCTTTCCCTCCCAATCCCACCCTCCCTCCCTCAGCTTCTCCCTGCCCCTTTCCAAGTCCATGGATTAGGGAGGACCTCCTCCCCTTTGGTTTGACCCTGTTTTACCAGGTATCTTCAGGGCTGGCTGCAAAGTCCTCCTCTGTGGCCTAGCAGAACTGCTCCTCCCTTGGGGGGTGGGGAGTCAAAGAGCCTGCCATTGAGTTCCTGTCAGAGATAGTCCCTGTTCCCCCTACTATGGGAAACCAATTGGTTATCGAGCTACCAGGAGCTTAGTCTGAGTAAAGGTTTTAGGTTATATCCATACATGGTCCTTGGTTGGAGAAACAGTTTCAGAAAAAAAAACACTTTTTTAAAAATTATTTTTATTGTTATTAATTACAGTTATTCTCTTTGTATCCCCCCTGTAGCTCCCTCTGTCCTCCTCTCCCAACCTTACCCTTCCTCCCTTTTCCACCCTGTGCCCCTCTCCCAGTCCACTGATAAGGGAGGTCCTCCTCCCCTTCCATCTGATCCTATTCTATCAGGTCTTATCAGGAGTGGCTGCATTGTCTTCCTCTGTGGCCTGGTAAGGCTGCTCCCCTCTCAGGGGGAGGTGATCAAAGAGGAGGCCAATCAGTTTCTGTCAGAGACAGTCCTTGTTCCCATTACTATGAACCCACTTGGACACTGAACTGCCATGGGCTACCTCTGTGCAGGGGTTCTAGGCCATCTTCATGAGTGGTCCTTGGCTGGAGTATCAGTCTCAGAAAAGACCCCTGAGCCCAGACTTTTTGGATCTGTTGCTGTCCTTGTGGAGCTCCTGTCCTCTCCAGGTCTTACTATCTCCCACTTTTTTCATAAGATTCCCTGTACTCTGCCCAAAGTTTGGCTATGTATCTCAGCATCTGCCTTGATACCCTGCAGGGTAGAGCCTTTCAGCCTACCCTTCTGTGGTAGGCTCCTGTCCTGTTCCCTGTTTTCTCCCTCCTCCGATGTCCATCCTCTTTGCCTTTCTGAATGGGGATTGATCATTTTACCCAAGGTCGGCCTTCCTGATTAGCTTCCTTAGGTGGACGGATTTTAGTATGTTTATCCTATATTATATGTCTAATATCCACTTAAGTGAGTATATACTGTGTGTGTGTCTTTCTGCTTCTGGGATACTTCACTCAGAATGATCTTTTCTAGAACTCACTATTTGCCTGCAAATTTCATGATTTCCTTGTTTTTAATTGCTGAGTAATAATCCACTGTGTAAATGTACCACAATTTCTCTATCCATTCCTAACTTGAGGGATATCTGGGTTGTTTCCAGGTTCTGGCTATTACAAATAAAGCTGCTACAAACATGGTTGAGCAAATGTCCTTGTTGTGTACTTGAGCATCTTTTGGATATATGTCTAGGAGTGGTATGGCTGGATCTTGAGGAAGCATTATTCCTAATTGTCTGAGAAAGCACCACATTGATTTCCAAAGTGGTACAAGTTTATGCTCCCACCAGCAAAGGAGGAGAGTTCCCCTTTCTCCACATGCTCTCATTGTCACTTGATTTTTTAATCTTAGCCATTCTGATGGGTGTAAGGTAAAAATCTTAGAGTTGTTTTGATTTACATCTCCCTGATGACTAAAGACATTGAACATTTCTTTGTTGCTCTGCCATTCCTCTATTGAGAATTCTCTGTTTAGCTCTGTACCCCATTTTTTAATTGGATTACTTGATTTGTTGCCTTTTAACTTCTTAGTTCTTTATATATTCTGGATACTAGCCCTCTGTCAGATAAAAGGTTGGTGAAGAGCCTTTCCCAGTCTGTAGGCTGTCGTTCTCTTGTGATGACAGTGTTCTTTGCTTTATAGAAGCTTTTCCATTTCATGATGTCTCCTTTATTGATTGTTGATCTTAGACCCTGTGCTGACTTCTACTGCATCTTGTTGGGAAACTTTTCCCATTGATAATAATTGTTACTTGTGAGTTTTTGGTAAATGGATTGTATTATACTGAAAAAATTTCTTCTGTATGTATTTTATATTGACAGGTTTTAGAGACTGTTATACACTGTCAAATATTATTTGTTGATATATGGCCTTTATCTTTTTGATAATGTGACATACATCACATTAATAAATGTGCATGTTAAATCAGAAAGAAATATTTACCAGTGATAAATTCCACTGGATCATTGTTTTGTTACATTTGGTTTGCTAATATACTATTGAGTATTTTTGCTAATATTTTATTGTCGATTTATGCATCAATTTCATCAGAACTGGATTTTATTTTTTGTTTGTTCTTTTAAAGCATGGTTTTACTCATTCTTTTATCTTATGTGCGTGGATGTTTTGTCTGAATGTATTTCTGTGCACCATGTGTGTGTCTGATGCTTGCTGAGGCCAGAAGAGGACACCAGCCCCTGCTAGAACCGGGAATTATAGCTCTTCCTGAGCTTCCATATGGGTTCTGGGAATCAAACATTGGTCCTCTGGAAGAGTAGCCAGTGCCTTTAAGCTCCCGCTCCTGGCTGAGAGTTTTTTGAGTGTTATTTTTCTGTGGCTTGTATATTGAGGTGATGTCAGCTGTCATGGTTGATCTTCCTTGTCCTCGTGATGAATTTAGAATCATCTCGGGGACACCTCTTTGAGTGTGTCAATTAGAGCATTTCCAGAGAGATTTAACTGAGGAGGGAAGACCCACTCTCCCTGGGGATGGCGCCAACAGATGGGCTGGTCCTGAGCTGAGAGAAAGAAATAGAGAGGAAGGCAATCTGAGTCCCAACATCCTTCCTGAATCTATATGCTGTGCGATTAGCCACCTTGTTCTCCTATTCCATGGTATCAGCCAGGCTGGAGTGGGCCCCCTCTTCAATGCTGGGCCAAATAAACCTTTTCTTAACTTGCTTTATAACATCCTTATGAAGGAATTTGGAAGTGTTTCTTTCCTCTCGCTTTGTAAGTAGGGTTAACATATTGTTGTTAATACTTTGTGGTAGAATTTAGCTGTGAGACTCTTTGGTTCGAAGTCCTTCTTTATTTGGGGTTGTACTGTTTCTCCTCTTATGTTTTTATTTTGTTTTGTCAGTTCAGTCCTTATATTTGTTTCTTTCTCAGTATTAGTGAGTTGTATTATTCAGGGTTTTATCCTGTTCCCCAAAAGTGTCCCATGTTTTTAGTATTTAATTTACTACGTTGGCCAAAATTTCAGAAGACATACCCCCAAATATTGTAATTCTGAATGTTGAATTACTGTAACCTTACTTTTCCTATAGCCCAAAATCCACACAGTCTAAAATTTTGCAAACTTAATTCTGAAAAAAATTTATAAAACTTAAAAAACATTTATATTTAAAGATAACTTAGATGAGAAACAAAACATCAAAACAGTCCATAGGCTATCTTCATGGGTAATAGTAACATATTTTGGCTAGTATAAACTCCGTCATAGCAGCTCTGATCTGATGAACCACAGTCATGAAGAAATACATCTAAAACCAACATGTATAAGTGCTGGTTACTGCAATGGGTAACTATGCCCAGCTTTGTAACAATGCTCATTTGAAATGCTATGGTTGTAGCAATATGACTTTTTTTTTTTTTTCCAGGATAGAGGAGGATCATCTCAGTGTCGCCTTGGAGCAGAGATAGCCTTGCTACAGTAGTCATGGAAGTGAATAACCAAAGAATACAGTGATAATTAGGCATATGGCACTGCCAGTGGAGCTGTTAAGACTCTCTAGTGGGGGAAGGTCACAAAAACCCCATATCAGAGTCCAGCCACACTCCCTCCTCCTCCCTGTAGCTGCAAGTGACCTGAGCAATGACAGGGTATGGTAGAAGAGGGAGGTTAACTGAGACTGGGACCCTATATTCGGCTTCCATGAGGTCATCATGAAAATGGAGTGAGATATTGAGGGTCCCTCCTGCAGCTAATCCCTCCAAACCTTTATTGGTTCCCAAAGTCAGACTTGGGTTGAATCCTTACTTTGGTTTGTCATTGGTGCCCTATTTGAGGTGAATGTTTCTTTATATTTTCCCAGGAAAGGATGATGTAATAATGACAAAAACCCTCCATCTTTTGACAAGATAATAAAATTCAATAATTGACCAACAACACACATGGAGAAACTTTATATTATAAATACAAATACATGAAAAGGACATCTCTGCATTTATTGAAGAAGTTTCAATGTTTTTTTACATATATGTGCAATGCTTACAGATTCAACATTGTAAGAATGCATTTTCCTGGAGTTCAAGTTATAAAAGAATGAACAAAGGAAATCTGAATCTCCTGTGAGTCTTACACAATTTAATACTTCCACTATTGGAAATAATGGAATGTTGAAATATATATCAGAAAAGTACAAAAAACAGAGCTGACAGCTGGGGAAAAGAGAAAGGAAAACAAGCTCATTATATATTTTACTACTATTGTTGCACACAAAAATTGAAGTTATTGCAAAAGAAACACTTAAAGTCATAATAAAACATTCATTTAAAGTTGTAAGTGAGCTGGAGTCCCTGCAATTCTTGCCTTCATGTTAACATTCTGCTCATGATAAAATCTTTTTCTTTTTACAATGAAAATTAATTCAATTTACATTTTGGTCATAGGTCCCTCTCCCTTCTCTCCCAGGCCCATCCTTCCTCTCCCATCTCCTTTACCCTTTTCCTTAGAATAGGGGAGCCCCCTACCCAGATACCCCAGCTCCTCTCTGATGAGGACTGAGTTATTCTTCCTTCCCTGTGGCCTGGTAGGGAAGTCCCATCAGGGGGAAGTGATAAAAAAAGCAGGCAACATAGTCCATGTTAGAGTTATCCTTCACTCCCCTAACTAGTAGACCCACGTGAAGCCTAAGATGCCCATCGGTCTTATCTTCTTGGGGTCTGTGCTTTGTAGTATGTCTATCCTCTACAATATGACTAAAATCCACTCATAAGTGGATATATACCATGTGTGTCTTCCTGGGTCCATGTTACCTCATTTAGGATCATCTTTTCTAGTTCCATCCATTTGTCTGCAAATTTTATGATTTCCTTATTTTTAATGTCTGAGTAGTATTCCATTGTATAAATGTACCACGATTTCTTTATTCATTCTTCTGTTGAGGGACATCTAGGTTGTTTTCAGGTTTTTGGCTATTATGAATAAATCTGCTATAAAAATGGTTGAGTGAATGTCTTTGCTGTATGGTGGATCATCTTTCGGGTATATACCCAGGAGTGATATAGCTAGATCTTGATGTATAGCTATTCCCAGTTTTCTGAGAAAGGGCAAGATTGATTTCCAAAGTGGTTGTATAAGTTTACACTCCCACCAGCAATGGAGAAGGGTTCCCCTTTCTCCATATCCTCTCCAGCATGTGTTGTCACTCGAGTTTTTTATTTTAGCCATTCTGACAAGTGTAAGATGCCATTCTGATTTGCATTTTCTTGATGAGTAGGGACGCTGAACATTTCTTTTAGTGCTACTCAGCCATTCAAGATTCCTTTGTTGAGAATTCTCTGTTTAGCTCTTTATCCCATATTTTAACTGGATTATTTGGTTTGTTGGTGTTTAATTTCTTGAGTTCTTAAAGGCAATCTACAGATTCAATGCAATCTCCATCAAAATACCAGCACAATTTTTCACAGACCTTCAAAGAACAATTCTAAACTTTATATCGAAAACCAAAAAACAAAACAAAACCCAGAATAGCTAACATCATCCTACATAATAACAGAACTTCTGGAGGTACCTCCATACCTGACTTCAAGATTTACTACAGAGCAATAGTAATAAAAACTACAGGCATAGAAATAGGCTGATTGATCAATGGAATCAAATTGAAGACCCAGAAATAAACCCACACACCTGTGCACACCTGATTTTTGACAAAAGAGCCAAAACCATACAATGGAAAAAAGACAGCATGTGCAACAAATGGTGCTGGTCTAACTGGATGTCTACAAGTAGAAAAATGCAAATAGATTGATATTTATGGCCCTGCACAAAACTAAATTTCAAGTGTATCAAGGACCTCAACATAAAAGCATATATACTAAATCTACGAGAAGAGAAGGTATGTAAGAGCCTTGAACTCTTTGGCACAGGAGACAAATTCCTGAATAGAACACCAACAGCTCAGACTCTAAGATCACAATTAATAAATGGGACCCCTTGAAACTGAAAAGCTTTTGTAAAGCAAAAGACATTATCAGTAGAACAAAACAGCAGTCTACATATTGGGAAAAGATCTTCATGATAAAAATTTTTTTAAAGATATATTTTTAAAGGATTTTATTTATTTTATGGATATGAGTGTTTTATCTGCATTTATATCTGCCAGAAGAAGGAATCAGTTCACATTATACATGGTTGTGAGCTACCATGTGGTCACCGGGAATTGAACTCATGACTTTTGGAAGAACAGACAGTGCTCTTAACCACTGAGCCATCTCTCCAGCCCATGATAAAATTCTAACATGTCCAATAAGAACAAAATACATAATCTGCATTAATGTTAGAAAGGGAAAAAAATCCCATAGTTGCAGATGTTATGTTTTCTGTTTCAAAATGAAAATAGAATCTTGTGTTATACAAACAGTACTTCACAGAGAGTAAATCAGGATAAATATACACACCCCACAGCTTTTTTAATGTGTGATCGATAAGCATTTAAAGCACATGATAAGGATGAGGAAATATACTGGATTGAAAAAAGTTGGGGAAGGAGTGGGGAAGAGGCTGTAGAGATTGTAGAGAATGTTGTTGGAAAGAGGAACAAAGGCTGGTTGAGTAATGTGTAAGAATGTGTCTCCCCTACCTTGCTAAAAATGTCCTTTTCAAGATGAGAAAAAGTAGAGCACTCATGAACACAGCTTTGGATAATCCTGAAGAGGGAGAAAGACGGATGCTCATCAGCTGGATGTTGCTGGAAGCCAAGATCCCTGTGAAAGCATTAAGATGAACGTTAGCAAGGCACTTCCATAAATTTAACATAAGAATTGATGTGTATACATGGCACAGGGGAAGGCTTTCAGATCTAGCGGTGTGAAGATGAGGAGACAGTGTGAGGCAAGATCAGTATCTGAGGCTGAGGGTGAAACACAGAAAAATGAACACATTAAAGTCATAGAATAAAAAAAAAGTCATAGAATCATCACTGGACAGTTAGGATTAATTTTTTATAAGAATATTAATATAAAAGATAAACATTTTTCTTGGTTTGTTTGAAATTATCTGGCAGCATTCAGCTGCTTGGATACAGGCACAGAAAGGCTGAATCACTTTGCATCTGAACTGGTGAGTTGACAGGTGGCTTTATTGGAAGAAAATTGGGTGAGGGCACTGATATGTTTGCAAAGATACAATTTAATTGATTTCATCTAGGCCAGATAAGGAGAAAAGTAACACGGTGATGGGTCTTAAATAGGGAAAATATTTTGGGATTTTCTAATTCTAATATGGATTAGTAGTCATATTGAAGTTAAAACATGGTTATACGATATCACTTAAGTGGGAGGGCACTAGAGAGTAAAATTTGGCATTTAAAATAGCAGAGGTCATGTAATTTATGGTGGTGACAAAGACTGAAGTTGTATGATTCTCAGAACTTGGGGTTTTGTTGAGGTGATATCTGGTTGGCCACAAAGTAAGGCCATTGAGAACCTGTCCACCTCTGAAGATGCTACAGAGGTCTTCCGTATGTGTGTTGATATTACAAAAATCATACAGGAACTGGGGTAGAAAGGTTTTGAACCAGGAGAAGGATGCTACAGCTAGTCAGTGTAGCCTCAAAGAATGAGAGCTTTGCAAGAGGATAGAGGGACGGTAGAGTTGATAAGGCCATGGAAAAGGATGACGGTAACTTTTTCAACTTGACCCTGGAGCAAGAACAACTTTGTGTGTATGTGTTTCAGTGGGAGATTTCCCAGGGATGCCTGTTAATAAGAAACACTAGATCTAAGATCTCGTGTTTAAGGTAAAAGAATCATTCCAGGAAGTGCTTGAGTATGTCAGATTAGTTGGTGATACAACCAAGGAGTCAAGCAGTTAAGTGAATAGTTTGAGAAATAAGAAATTAGAGGGGTATTGTCTTAGACTGAGGATAGCATATTTGCAAGAATTTGATAAAGCAACTATGGAGGATTCTACAGGAATTTGAATCATGATAGTGTAATACACAATAGTTGGATGTAAAGAAAATAAATGTAAATATTTTTTTTTCTCTATTAAATCATTGTTGGTTTAGAGTCCTCATCTGCCTATCTGGTAATAAATAAAGTTTTAGGCTTTTCAGGGGACCCCTTTCTACTCTTGGGGTTACAGAAGAACAGGGAGTTTCTTTCTTCATCAGGAAATTGAGGAGCCCTTTGGTCTCTCCATGATTATTGTTTCTTGTGCAGGTCATTTCTCAGTGTCTTCACAGTCATTGTTTTTTTTTCCCTTTCTTTTTTTGTTAATATAACTTTTTATTTATTACAATTTATTTACTTTGTATCCCAGCTGTAGCCCCACCCTTGCCCCCTCTAAATCCCACCCTTCCTCCCTCCCTCATCTCCTCCCATGCCCCTTCCCCAGTCCACTAATAGTGGAGGACCTCCTCCCTTTCCATCTGACCCTAGCCTACCAGGTCTCATCAGGACTGTCTTTCATAGTCTTCCTCTGTGGCCTGGTAAGGCTGCTCCCCAATTAGGGGGAGGTGACCAAAGAGCCAGTCACTGAGTTCATGTCAGAGACAGCCCCTGCTCCCCTTACTAGGGAACTCACTTGGAGACTGAGCTGCCTCTGGTTTTGTTGTCTGTTTTCCCCTACATAGTTTAACACATACTTCTGGGCTTATCTCCCATGGTTCATTTGGGAGGGATCTACCTTTCATGTTTAGGAGGAGGTTCTAGTTCAAGGTTCTGGTTCTTGTAGAGCACTGGATGGGTTGGGTTCTCATCTTTGTCACCGGCAGAAACTAATTCCTGGTCAGTTCTTCACATTTTCATGCCATTCATTTCAACTTAATGACAGGAAACCTCATTTTCAGTCACTTACTTTCATTAATATTAGCTTTAGAAACAAAGCTATAAGAGCTTTGCAGTGTCTGGGGTTTATGGCTGGAGAGGAGAAACCGCTCTAGCTGCTGGGTAGTAAAGTAGAAAAGGATATTTGCTTTCCCCAGCACAGTGATAGCGGGATGTTTTCAACTGATTTTAATTTGTCTCTTAGAGTTGAGCAATCACTGAGATCTCATCTGGGAAGTGGATGTATTAGCCATGACATAAAAACTTTCACAGCTGCTTGCTCTCCTTTTATGGATGTAAGTGATCAGGCTTTGATAGTCTAGGATAAGAAGGGACGCTGCTTTCCAGAAGAGGGTGGTTCAATATGGGTTCAGAATCTGACCTCCTTGATCCTAGAGCTCCATGTAGAACTGTAGATAGGACAGACTTCCCCCAAACACGACTCGACTCTAGAGTTCTTCATCAGCATGCAAATCAGCTAACACAAAACAGTTGCTTTCACAGTCACACTGTCGTGGTGCCCGGAGTAATCATTTCCGTTCCCGCTGTTGGGTGGGTGTGAGAACGAGGCTCATCTTAAAACATATGACTAGTAAGCGCTTATCTGGATGGTACATCTGGTATTGATGGGGATGATCTGACAAGATGGCAATGAATCTGAGACCTGGGAACACAGCTTGTGGGCAACTGGCTGGGCCTTTGTGGCTTTGTGCTTGTGGGAGTCGGTGGGAAGATTTTCAGTGTTTCCTGTTTTATTTAAGGATTTTATTTTAGCATCTAGCTGAAAGTTTTTCTGGCAAATTTGCTAAGACATCATTTGTGTTAGAAAACTGAAGCTTTCCGTTCTCTGGAAAATCCAAACAAAGAGATATTCAGATGGTATTGTGTAGGTCCAGCCTGTGGCCATTCTATATGCCTGCGAGCCTTTTGTTTTGATGTCATATAGGAAAGAGCATATGAGTATTTATTTCATTGGCCCTCTGCAACAAATAAAGGGCTGTATTCACGAAAGAGAGTGATATGAATGTTCCTGCAAAAATTAAAAATAGAACTTCTATATGATATGAACATGCCACATGTGTGTATATACCTGAAGGTTTTGAAGTACTTGGTACTTCTAATCCTTTCTTTACACGCCTCTAAGTCACCACAGTCCACTGCTTTTACATGAGGCACATGTGTTCAGGTAAGCCTCATCTGGGCACCTGGGCTAATTTCCTCAGTTCAAGGCCATCTGATGGGCAATATTAATGCCTTGACAACCTCAGTTCTCCTTGTCACTTACCATAACACAATCATGGGTTTCTGGAGTTAAGATGTTGGGTTTTTAAAAGGGTCATGATTATGAACCGGTCATCAGGACTACCAGTAAGCTTTTGACAGGAATTTACTGCCCCTTCAAGGGCTGGCAGAATAGCTCTGACTGTACCTATCAAAATTTGTCTATGAGAAGTTTAGACAAGGGTATTGTGGTCTCAGAAATGATTTGCTATCATTTTCTGGAGAACTTTTCTTTTTCTTAGCCAAAATTGTATATGTGCTTTAAAATAACCACTCTTAATTTTTTTTTTTTTTTTTTAGTCTACATGAGTCAGGGTAAATATTCATCTTATTTCAAGAAGTATGTTCCCTACTGCTTATCACTTAATGAATTTTGAAATTACTTTTCCTGTTTAGATAAACAGGCACACAACAGACGTTCTGTTCTGTTCTGTCCTCTACTTACCTCAGAAACGGAGCCCACAAGGGACTAAAGTGATGATTCCATCATCCAAGTCCAGCTTGGTGATCCAATAAGACCTCCTCCCCATTGACCCCCATGTCCTCACCCCACCTCCAGCCCCTGCTATTAACAGAAGAGGAGGTGAGGGGTTGCTTAAGGGAGCTGGATGGCTCAAAAAAAGCAGCCAAATCACTGAAAAGCTCGCATCCACATGAGTGATGACTCATGAAACCTGCGACCCTGGAGCACGCACCGCACCGCAGGACTCTCAATCTGCTTTCCACAGCCCCCAACTCCGCCCTCTGCAGTTCCTCAGGACTGCCTCTTCTCCTGCAACACTTCTTCAGTGCTTTAATAAAGCTTGGGAGGGGCCTTCCGGAATCTTCCCTGTTTCTGCTTTCCTAGACATGTGGCCTTTTGTTTATCCCTTAAGGCTCCTGAGCCTTCCTTTTCCCCCTGGTGGGAATTATTTATTAAGGAGGAAAATACATACAACAGGAAGGGAGAGGGAAAATCTATGAAGTGATAGATTTTTATCTAAACTTCCAGCTTTCTGACTTTTCACTCCTGGTCATCCAGTGTGACCTGTGGTTAGTGGGAAAAATAGGTTGAAGAATTTATTGGGGCTGAGAAGATGGCTGTCAGTAAGGAGCGCGAGGTCTATAGCTCAATTCCCAGCAACCACCTGAAAAGCCAGGTGCCTCAGGGAGTGCCTGTAATCCTCTGGTTTAAAAGGGAGAAAATTGCCTGGGGCTTGCCAGCTGCCAGCCTAGCTAGTTTGAGTTTTAGGTCCAATGAGAGACCCTGTCTTCAAAATTAAGGCAGAGACTGATTGAGGAAGATACTGGCTGTTGTCCTCTACACTTGTGCATACACACTACACACAGGAATATGTATACAGGCATCACACACACACACACACACATGAGAGAGAGAGAGAGAGAGGCAGAAAAAAACAGAATTTTCTGTTAACACTTCAATATAAAATAGTCTTTCCAAATAGATTTCTGGTTCAAATTTCACTTGGGATTTTAAAAATATTTTTGGCTCCCATTATATTGACGTAGTGAGGTAAATGAAGATCATCTTGCCACAGTCTCTTTCCCTGTCTTCTTTTCAACTTTACATTCCTCCCAGCCTACAGAGTAAGAATGACTGGTGTAGGAAAGTCCACTTTTATTTTTTTGTATTTTTAATTAAAACTATGGCATATTATTTGATTTTTGAATTCTACCTCCACCTCAGCACCCATAAAGAGTGTTTTGCGCTACACTGTGAAAATTAAACATATTAGAAAGGGCAGTTAATTTTGCCCAAGGACTAATGCCAATATTCTGGCTCAGCCTCTGTGAAGAGCACAATTATTCTTCCCACTTCACACACATTAGAGTCCAGTGTATATGTTTCTGGGAATGAAATCCTCTCATCTGTCCTGTAGTAAATGACCTGTGCTGGATATGTAGTCAAAGAGTGCTGTTTCACTATGGACAAAATGTTAACAAAGAGGTGAAAATGGGTGGTATGCTCCAATTATTGCATGAATTGTGATATTTTGCAATCAGAACTTTAGAAAACGTTGGACACAGAACAGTGCACTTGAAAAATAATTTTTCTGTGATTACTATCTCTCAGTCCATCTCTTGTTCCTGGTTCTAGATAATGTCTTGGGTCTTGGGCAGATGCCATTATTTTTCAGTCACATTTGAATTGTCTTAGTGGAGATGAATATCAGGATTTCTCCTCATATATCGAAACTCCTTGCCTTTTTTCAGCTCAACTCCTACCTAGAATTTTCTCCACTAGGAAAAAGAACAGACAGTCTATTCTTCATTTTTCATTGTACACAAGCTTGGCTGGTTTAGAGAAGAAAATACAGTCTTTTCCAAAGTTTTGTCCACGGGTTTTTCTGTTTGATTTTCTGTTGCTTTAGCAGAGTACTAGAGAGTGGTTGATTTATAATGAACAGAAATTGGTTTGGTTCAGATTTCTGAAGGTTGGTGAGTCCACAGTTAAGGAACTGTGTCTGATGTGGGGATTTTTCTGAATCACAGGGAACTCTCACAATAGCATCTCAGGGATGAGGAAAAGAGAAGAGGTCTGTTCTAACCCCTGTGACAATGAACCCAGTCCTGTGACCATGGCATTGGTCCCTTTGTCAAGGCAAAGACTTTATAAACTAATCATCCTCTTAAAGGTCTTCCTTCTCAACACTGTTGCCTTAGGAACCTAGTTTTCAATATGTGGAATTCAAGGCATACATTGTAACCATGCTACACTGGGCCCTTTCCTGGCAGCTAACACACAGCAGAGCCTGTCCTCCACCTCTTGCTCCTCGAGAACAGTTCTGGTGACTAATCCCCAGCTGATGTGGATGTGGGCTAGATAATTTCATTGTTAGCTGATGTCCATTGGAGTGCTGCCATATTATATTTGAAATCCCCCAGTCTCCCGCCTTTCTTCCTCTGGGGACAATATATCTGAACATAAAAATCTATGAGTGTGTGGAGGCCCGAAGAGGGTGTCAGGTGTTTCCCGTGACCCACAGTCTATTTTTTTGAGACATGGTTTCTCTTTGAATCTGGAGTTAACATCTCAGCTAGGCTGGAAGCAGCAAGCATCCACAATAATACTGTTTTTGCACCTTCAGAGATTAGGTGACAAGCCTGCATGGGATGTCTGGCTTTTTAATGTGTGTATTGGAATCTGAGCTCAGTTCCTCATGATTACCCACTGAATGATCTTAACTGCTAAGTCATTTATCTAGCCCTTGCTCTTTGGAATTCTTGAGAGAACAATCACTTCTATTCTCAGAGGCTGCCTACCTTTCTAGATGTGTGAAGAAGCATCAACCACCAAGTCTGCTTGGCCATCTTAACAAGTTCTGTAGGAAAACTCAAGGCATGCCTCTTTACACACTGTGGATATTTATCAACTATAAATCTCATCTTGGGGCTCAGCCAAAACTCTAAAGAGACAACAAGGGAAATCCCACCAACTGTCACAATTAAAGGTGACCTCAGTACTCATATAAGTCTTTGTGGATACATTCAATTCCCCAAGTGGTGCACTGTCCTGCCCATTTGTTGTGCTGATATTGACTGTTGGGTTCATGGCTCTCCACTTATCAAGCTCTGCAAGACCATTCACTGTGAGCAGGAGGGTGCTATGCAAGGTCCTCAGTCATGTGGTGAGCTTATAGGCGAGACATGGTAAAAGTAAAATCTAGACATGTGTACCAAGGACATAAGAAAATCAACAATTATAGTAGTCAAAGTATAGCAGATATACTATAAATATTTCAAATAGGAAAATTATTTTTAGCTCAAAGTATCAGATGAAACACTGAAGTAGAGTTGTTCTGAAAGACTCTACTCTGCAGGGTATCAAAGCAGATGCTGAGACTCATAGCCAAACTTTGGGTAGAGCCCAGGGAATCTTATGAAAGAAGTGGGAAATAGTAAGACCTGGAGAGGACAGGAGCTCCACAAGGAGAGCAACAGAACCAAAAGAATCTGGGCCTAGGGGTCTTTTCTGAGACTGATACTCCAACCAAGGACCATGCATGGAGATAACCTAGAACCCCTGCACAGATGTAGCCCAAGGAAATTCAGTGTTCAAGTGGGCTCCATAGTAATGGAAACAGGGACTGTCTCTGACATGAACTCAGTGTCTGGCTTTTTTATCACCTCCCCCTCAGGGGGGGTATAGCCTTACCAGGCCACAGAAGAAGACAATGCAGCCACTCCTGATGAGACCTGATAGACTAGGATCAGAAGGAAGGAGAGAAACATCTCCCCTATTAGTGGACTGGGGGAGGAGCATGGGTAGAGAAGAGGGAGAGAGGGTGGGATTGGGAGGGAATGAGGGAAGGGGCTATAGCTGGGATACAAAGTGAATAAACTGTAATTAATAAAATAATAATAATTAAAAAAGAAAAAGATGGAGTCATATTTAATAAGATTGAAAGTAGGGGTCTTAGATGAATGGCACACCCCTTTAATATCAGTACTCAGAAGACAGAGGTTAATAGATCTCTCTAAGTTTGAAAGTAGCCTTGTCTACAAGGAGTTCCAATGCAACAAATGTACTAATTCACCACATAGCCATGTGATCCTATATCAAAAACAAAACAAAACAAAACAAAAACAAACTAAAATCAATCAAACAAACAAAAAAGAAAGTGGGGTCTTCAATGTGAAAATCAGAAGCAAGCTTTAATGGGAGCTGACTCATTGACTGAATATAGGCTCTGTACTATTTTTGCATATTTTATTTAATTTTTACTATAAGCTTATGGAAAACATGTCATTATTATTTGCTTTTAGCTACTGAGGAGCCTGAGATGTGGATTATATCATCTTGAAGGTTTTACAGTTAGAAAAACAATAAAGCTGGGACTCAATACTGTTTTTTTTTTCTGACTTTATAAATAATAGGTTACAATTTCTGTGAAAGAGAAGCATGCATAAATTAAGGCGTGAGTTAATCCGTGTGAAGAAATGCTACCTGATGAAACCCGGCTGGTGGTATGGCTGCTGTATCTGCACCCATGGTTCTCCTGGGATGGCCTGCTTCCAGGCGTCTGTCCCCACGCTTTCATATCTAGATTCTCACGATTCTTCTCAGTCAAATCACGTAGCTCCTTCAAGGTGCAGCACAGCTTGAAAGTTCCTTATTGGAAGTTATTTGGACTGGAAGTCTTTCAGGGTTTGGAATCTCCGTCTCTCTGTATCTGTCTCTCTCCCTACATACATATATACCCCATATATTGGGATACCTAATGGGTCATGAGGAGAATGGATCCCAAAAGTAAATCTCAAATTCACTTATGTTTTATATATAACTATATGTATAGATGTATTAGATTTGTGGGATTGAGTTAGCTTTTAGAAAGTTTAGGTTTGGGGCCATATCTGATTGTTTTTAAGACTGGAGACTATGGAGGCAGCTCCAGCTGCAATGTGTTCCAAGGCCTGGGTATATCCACTGTCTCTGTACCTGTCATAACTCTAGTTCAGACCACTGAGCACTGGCAGGGGGGCTTCCTTGATTCCAGCTTACTTCTCTAGATAAGCTATAAATTCTTGCGAACTTGGCTAACTTGTTTTGTATAGCATCCAGTGCCTGACAGACCTGCTGGTTAGTCTCAGAATGAGGCCACTTTTAGGGTTTCGGAAAGGTTTGACCTTTTATTTTTTGACTCACGTCAGGATGAAACTGCAGGGTCTCATAGTGCCTGGTGAGTTCCAAAGGCACCACAGTGTGAGGGAATGGAGAGAAGCTTGTCCTGCTGATGAGTCATCACACAGGCCTGTGCCTGTGAACACTGGGCTTGATGGGAGCCAAAGCAACAGCAGGGAGAATCCAAAGATTCCTAAGATCAGCCTGCGCAGAGGAGGGAGAAACACTCCTTGTTTCTGTCTAACGTGTTTCCCTTCTTAGCAGACCAGCCAAGGGAATATGTGGCTTTAGAGCGCCCGTCTGTTCTGCAGCTTTTGTGACACCCCAACAAATGCAAAGCATCGCACAGGCATGAATTTCTCAGTCGAACAGGAAGAACTCAGGAGGCAGTAACAAATGCTTCACAGTCTCCCCCCCCCTTGGCGTCTGAGATGGTTTTCCGAGAGAGAACACAAGCTCCTACTCAGTGGATTCTCAGAGGACATCTGTGGGAGGAGTTTTCCACAGCAAATATGTACACTCTCACCATTTCCACAGTGCAAACGCTAAGAGACGGTAAAGTCTGGTACAAGGAGGAGTCAGGAGGAATTCATAGGAAAACCTGTGATCACATATCTTGTCCAGAATACTGAGTAGTAATCGAGTGTGCTTTTTTCAAGAAACTACAGAACATGGACTCAGGAGAGGACAGCCAGGAAGGCAGAAGATCAGAGTAAAATAAAGTCAGCATCATCTTAAGTAAAAATCGGCCTTTAGGAACTGCTTTAATAATCAGGATTCAGAAAAAAAAAAAAAAAAAAAAGACAGTCCAAAATGTATCAATCTTCAAATAGCAGTAGAAACTTGGCTATGTCTCTGTTGGATGTCCTCCCACCCCCAAATGAAATCATAGTTGCATATCTGTATAGCGGGGGAGCAATGGATGCTTATCGTCTTGGCTGATATATTTAGATTTTGTTCAGCACATGCTTGATGAAGTGATGCTTGCCAGCTTAATTCAAGTTGTCTTGGATAAGATCTTAGTCATGTGGTTCTGAAACTGGGTAGAACTGATTAATAATGAATGTCATGATTTTAAAATACCAGAGTGAAATGCAAGGAACACAGAGGAGAAGGAAGCCTTCTGATACACGTTCTCTCTTTTCAGAGCGGAGTCTGTACTGCTCTGACCAAACAGTCTGGGTAGGGTCAAGTGCAAGGTGGCTGGAACATGATGATTGTTTTATGAGTTCATCTTACCTCCTGATCTAAGCATGTTTGTGGCAATAATGCTGCTTTTTCAGGAGGCTCACTTTCCTATGTTTGGAGACAGCCATTGTTTGGTCCCTTTTGTAGCATGCTGTCTAGCACAATGTGAATATCCAAGGTAAGATCCTGCTACTCCCAAAGGGTGATGGTATCTGTCTTAGGGATAGGGTGAAGCTATGCTCAGCCTGGAGTGGGCGAGACCGTAAGTGGATGGCCAGCTCTGTGTTCAGTCTTGGCAACCACTCAGTTCTCCATTCTTTCTTTGCTTGTTTCTGTTTATCTCCCAGCCTGTTAATCAACTGCATCAGGTTCTCTCATCATTTAATGAATCCATTTAATAGATACGTGCTTATAACATGTTGGGAAGGCAAAGTCAAGAAGCTCGGGGTCAAAGGGAGCCCAGATCCTGCATGGTGAGGCAAAGTATATAATTACAGTATATACAAGATACCACCGGGACCCAGAGAGGTGGGGCATAGATAAGGCCAAAGGTGGCTTTATGAATAGGACAATGCATGAAGCATGCCCTGGTAAGTGAGGAAGCAGCACTATGCTCATTCATTCATCAGATACTGATTCAGTGTCTATAAAAGATGTTGGGAGTTGGTCTGACGCTTGTATTTTGATGCTATTTACTGGCCTTCGAGATCTGAAATCTGGTTACTGCCTGGATAAACCTATCATTGTTGTGTAAACCTAAGACATTATACCTGATTGGTTGATTCAAGGCCTAAAACCTGTGTGGAGCAGAATGGAATAGGCATGGCTAAAGTTTCCAGACTGTGGGTTCAAGAGAATCACAGGAAACAGACAGATGGGAAGAGAGGAGGAAAGAGGACGCCACAATGGGTTGGCATGGAGAAGAAACCACATGGGCCAGGAGGAAGGACTCCAATAACGGAGTGTAAAGGCCCAGAAGTACACAAGCAAGGATTTATAAGATTATGGATGGGAGATAGTCAAGGTGAGGATGGTTAAGGGGGATGGCATTGGATGGGGCCTGGGAGGTAGATGGTGAGGTTAGTGAGATAGCGGAGGTGGAAATATCTGCCCAGCCCAAGGTAAATAAGGCAATTACAAAATTTAACAGTTATCAGTGTCTTATTAATTATGACACTGGGTTAGATATTACCACCATAATAATTATAACCTAGTAATAAATGTTTGTTAGGCCATTCATTCCTTTTTTATTTACTACAACAAAAAGATCAAGAACAAGAACACAGACATGGCAGGACCCACCAGGACATTCAAACCCACCAACTAACCCCCAAACACAGAAATCTCCTTTAAACTTCCAGATGAGCGTATTCTTGTTTGGAAAGACCCCTCTCTCTGCTGGCAGGAGTGGAAAGCAGGGAATAAACTTGCCATTTAAAGGTTGACATTTCTTTCTATGCAAAATAGTCTGTAATAGGTTAAACTCAGTCTCTTTGGGACACTGATCTGCCTTTTAGAGTGTTTCTCCTTGCAGCCGGAGGGGAAAAATGCAAAGTTCAAAGTTTCTCACTTAAAAAAAAAAAAAAAAAAAAGTTCAGAAATGTTGCCTGACAAAACTGCAAACCAGTTTCCCTGAACCTGTCCTCAATCTGATTAGTGCCTCAGTCACTCTGCACTGAACTTGTTTGGACTTTCATTTTTGTTTCATTTATATTTAGTGTGTGCATGCATGTGTATGTGTGTGAGAGAGAGCGAAAGAGATAGAGAAGGAGAGAGGGGGGGAGAGAGAGAGAGACTGTGAGTGTGCTACACAACAGTCTAGCCATCAGAGGAGAACCTGTGGGAGCGAGTTCTTTCCTTTCATCATGTGTGATCTGGGATTGAACTCAGGTTGTCAGGCTTGACATCTGGTACTCCTACCCACTTAGCTATCCCACCAGCACAAAGGGTTTCCTTTATACCCCAGCTAAACTTATGGTACCTGCACTTTGTATTTTATTTTATTTCTCTGGCTTATTTTAAGTTATTATCTTTGTTTCTAGTGCTCAGTTTTGTGAGTACTTTTATTGGGTAGGGCAGTTACCTTGAACTATTCATTTCTATAAAATGGCATTGTGGTACCAACTTGCTATGTTTGAATTTGTCTTAAACAGCTTCTATTTTTCTGTAAGATTTTTTTTTAGTTCTTTCTTTCTTTTTTTCTTTCTTTCTTTCTTTCTTTCTTTCTTTCTTTCTTTCTTTCTTTCTTTCTTTCTTTCTTTCTATCAATTACAGTTCATTTGCTTTGTATCCCAGCTGTAGTCCCCTCTCTCAGCCCCTCCCAATCCCACCCTCCCTTCCTCATCTCCTTCCTGCCCCTCTCTAAGTCCAATGATGGGGGAGGTCCTCCTCCCTTTCCATCTGATCCTAGCTTATCAGATCTCTGTAAGATTTTTTTAACTGAAATTTTTGGGTTTTGCTGCAATGAAATATATAATAAAAGTTTCATCATTTAAACTATTTCATATGTCTAAGTCTCTGTTCATTATTAAGTCACCACTATCGTCCCTTTTAGAAAATAATTTTCCTCTTCTTTATTTGGAACTCTGTATTCATTAAGCATTAACTACCTGCTTCCTGTTCTTCTTTGTCCTTTAGGAACACTGTTCTACTTTTTGTCCCAATCAGTTCAGTTACCCTAGGTACCTCTAAGTAAGATCATGCAATTTTTGTCTCTTTGTCACTGACTCATTTCACTTAGCATAGTGTCTTCAAGGGTCATCCCTGTTATAGTGTGAGTCAGTTTCTTTCTTTCCTAAGTTTGAATAATACTCTACCATGTGCCTGCATCACATTTTGTGCCTCATTTATTTGCTTCTCCCTTTGGAGAATGCTGTCATGAATATGGATGTGCAAATATCTCCTTGAGACCTTGTTCTTAATTCTTCTGAATATAAATCCAGAGATAGAGTTGCTAGATCATATGATAGGTTATATTTTTAAGTTTTGGAAAATCTTTCACACTGCTTTCAAGAACATTTAATTTAATTTCCTATTGTTATAATAAATTACTCTGACCAAAGGATCTGAAGGAAGAAAATGTTTATTCTGACTCACAATTCAAGGGCATACTCCAACATGGCAGAGATGTCAGGAGGCAGGATTCATCTAGTCAGGAAGCAGAGGGATGAATGCTGGATGTTCTACTCAGCTCCCTTTCTCTACTTACACAGTCCTGGATGAAATCCAAGCCAGGGAATGGTGCCACCCACAGTGGGTAAGCCCTTCTACCTCAATTAACACAATCAGGTAATCACCCTATAGGCATGTGGAAACATTACAAGTTCTTCCTATCCTTTCTTAGCTTGGTATTTTCCTTTGATCATAGTGATCTGAATGTGTATGAAAGAATATATCATTACAGTCATTATCTGCATTTCCAATGATTAATGACATTGAGCATCTTCTCCATTTGTTAACCTTCTCTGGAGGAAAGTGCCCAATTGAATTATATTGTTATCACGGTTACTATTGTTGACGTGAGACTGTCTTTGGTATATTCTGGATGTTGACCCCCTAATGAAGCACATGATTTGTGTATATTTTCTTCCATTTTATTGGTTGCTTTTCTACTTTTTTGATAGTTCCCTCTTATGCATGGATGTTTTCAAATATATTCAAGTCCCTCTTGTATAGTGTTGTTGCCTTTGCTTCCATGGCTCCCTTTGAAGCCAAAGAACACAGATCTGCATTCAGCAATGGTGATGAACCAATATCAAACATTCAACATGCAGAGTTCACCTCTGTGCCCTGCTTTCTGAAAGGAAGCCATTTGTCAGTTTCTAGACAGGGCAAACAATATCATTTATCATGGTCTGGGCAAGAGAAGCCTCTTCACCTTTCGTTGAATGAAATACCATTGAGTTATTCAACTAGCCTTATGTTGGTTCAGTTTTGGTAAGATCACTGCAATATAAAGTAGGTTTGGATATGTGTAAAGACACGGAAATATTTTGTGTTTTCTGATGCCTAAGATGCATTCTCTTGGTCTGTTGGTGTCAACACACATGATGTCTACAGTTCTCTATAGCTGCCAAATAAATTGGAAGCAAAGCTGTATCTAGGACTGAACTTCTGAAGCCTTAGTTTTGGGAATTTTTTTTTAACACTGTAGATTGTCTCTTGATCCACACATCACCTTTAGTGTGTATTTTATTAATTAAAAAAATCAGATTTTACATATTCTCCTGCATCACATCTTACTGTAATACCATTTTATACACATAAAATTATACACATAATTATTATCTAAATATTTATAAGCGACCTAAATGCATTTCAGACACTTTTCTTCCTTTGCTCACAAACAAGTCCTTGATACCACAAAGTTGTCTTGAGCTCAAAGAAAACCCCACACCCTACCAAGGCCAGCAGCTTCAAAAAACTCTCCTGTATTTCTCATCATGGAGGAAAGCATCTTTCTCTATCCAGGGGCTCAAGCTGAATGCCATGGAATTACCATTAACCTTTCTCTGTATAACCCAAAATATCCAAGACACCTATGGATTTTACCTTCTAAGTTTTATATCCTTTTTTAAGTTTCTTACTCTGTATAGCCCAGGCTGGCTGGGAACTCATTCTGCATCCCAGGCTGGTTTAGAACTCAGTATATTGCCCAGGTTAGCCTCCAATTTGCTGTAATCTTCCTGCCTCAGCCTTCTCTGTGCTAGGATGGCAGGCATATGCTATCATACCCAGCTGAATTTTGCCTTCTAATATTTTACTTTCTTTTTAAAAATCTTTTTTTATTAATTGTTATTATTTATTACAATTTATTCACTCTGTATCCTGGCTATGGCTCCCTCCCTTATCGTCTCCCACCTTCTGTCCCTCCTCTCCCCCATGCCCCTCACCAAGTCCCCTGATAGGGGAGGCCCTCCTTCCCTTCCATCTGAACCTAGCCCATCATGTCTCATCAGGACTGGCTGCATTGTCTTCTTCTGTGGCCTAGCAAGGCCACATCCCCCAGGGGGAGGTGATTAGAGAGCCTGCCACCGAGTTCATACCAGAGACAGCCCCTGCTCCTCTTACTAGGGAACCCACCTGGAGACTGAGTCTGAAGAAAAAGTGGGGAAGAGCCTGGAACTCATTGGCACAGAAGAAAACTTCCTGAACAGAACACCAACAGCACAGGCTCTAAGATCAACAGTCAATAAATGGGACCTCATGAAACTGAAAAGCAAAGGACACTGTCATCAGAACAAAATGACAGCCTACAGATTGGGAAAGGATCTTCACCAACCCTATATCTGACAAAGGGCTAATATCCAGAATATATTAAAAAACTAAAGAAGTTAAACAGCAACAAATCAAGTAATCCAATTAAAAAATGGGGTACAGAGCTAAACAGAGAATTCTCAATAGAGGAATGGCAGAGCAATAAAGAAATGTTCAATGTCATTAGTCATCAGGGAGATGTAAATCAAAACAACTCTGAGATTTTTACCTTACACCATCAGAATGGCTAAGATCAAAAACTCGAGTGACAACACATGCTGGAGAGGATATGGAGAAAGGGGAACCCTCCTCCATTGCTGGTGGGAATGTAAACTTGTACAACCACTTTGGAAATCAATCTGGTGCTCTCTCAGAAAACTAGGAATAGTGCTACCTCAAGATCCAGCTGTACCGCTCCTAGGCATATACCCAAAAGATGCTCAACTATACAACAAGGACATTTACTCAACCATGTTCATATGTTCATAGCAGCTATGTTTATAATAGCCAGAATTTGGAAACAACCTACATGTCCCTCAATGGAGGAATGGATACAGAAATTGTGGCACACTTACACAATGGAATACTATTCAGCTATTAAAAACAAGGAAATCATGAAACTAGAAAATATTATCCTGAGTGAGGTATCCCAGAAGCAGAAAGACACACATGGTATATATTCACTTATAAGTGGATATTAGACATATAATATAGGATCAACATACTAAAATCTATACACCTAAAGAAGATAAGCAACAAGGAGGACCCTAGGGAAGGTGCTCAGTCCTTGTTCAGAAGGGCAAATGTGATAGACATCAGAAGCAGGAGAAGACAGGGAACAGGACAGGATCCTACCATAGAGGGCTTCTGAAAGACTCCACTGATTGAAGCAGAGGCTGAGTCCTGCAGCCAAACTTTGGGCAGAATGAATGGAATTTTATGAAAGAAGGAGATAGAGAGACCTGGAGGGCACAGGAGCTCCGAAAGGAGACCAGCAGAGAAGCAAAGCAAAGCAAAGCAAAGCAAAACAAAACAAAACAAAACAGGGCCCTGGGGGCCCTGCAGAGACTTATGCCACAACTGAGGAACATGCATGGAGAGGACCTCTATGCATGACCCCTGCTCAGATAAAATTTTACTTTCTAAATGTATCCTAGGCTCAGATAGGTTGTGTTGGTTTTAGGTCACATAAGTTATATTTTGGCCAGTATTCAGTGATTTTCCAGACACTCCATGATGGCCACTAAACACTGCTTCAGATTCCAGCTCAGCCACTGCTTCCTTAGGGAATCCATCTGGACTTTAATCTTTGGGTCACTTCTTTCCCGTTCTCCTCCAGTCATTTCAGAACCCTGTTTCATGCATGCTATGATTCCAAATGCAGTCGTGGGCTCTTCTCAACATTTCATTTCTCTAAACGGCAAGGTAGGATTTATACCTGTGTGCTAAAAAGCAAGTGTCTGTCATGGTTGGTGGTGCATGGCATGGTCTTAACCTGTATTTTCCAAATAAGTGGGTAGGTTCATAATGGGTCAAGAGGCTGGGGTCTGAAAAACAGAGGCTGCAGGATATGTTGAAGGAAGAAACTCAATGAAAGCTGGGTTTTAAAAATTCATCTGAACAGGTTATATACAGAAGGAAGTGGTTAGGAAGCCCCCTTCAGCAGCTCTTTAACGTTTGATTAAAACCGCACTGAGCATTCGCGTTTGACAGCTGTCTCAAAGAAGGAAGGAAGGCAGAAATAGACAGATACTCATTGGGAAGAACAATGTTGAGAAATTGGAGGAGGCCAGGGAAGAGTGCTGAAAACTAGGTTAGCGCTGGAATCTTGTAATAACACCTGAAATTCCGAGTTTATTTAATCTGATGAATCAATGTCTGAGGTTGCATTCAGCAAACACCCATAATACTCCACTGTGCAGACCCGGGTAGAAGAAAATTGAATAAAATCGCACCTGGAGGATTCTGTTCGAGGAAGGGGCTCTGCTAGTCTGTATGGAACAGACTCGTAGGAAGGGCTGGTGACTCTTAGCTAGAAATGCTGAAGAAAAGACACCGTTGATCCACATAAAGGCAGCTGATCAGCGAGGCTTCTAGCTCCTTCCTGTGTTTGGAAACGGGTGGTACCTTGATAAGGTTCCCCCGCCACCACATTTCCTGCTTAAAGTACTGAGGTGTTTTATCAAAGACTATACTGCAGCAAAGGAAAGTTCCCAAGACATGCCACTGTGCATTTGTGAGGGTCCACGTGATTGACAGGTTCGAGGAAAACAAACCTCTGTCCCCAGAAGAAGCCGATTTAAAGCGGCTTGATCCCACTGCCTGCCCCCTCCTTGCACCAGCATCAGCTGTTGCCATTTGCTTGGGATTGCTGTGTCCCTCTCCTATCTGGCCAGCGGGGCTGCCAATGATGTCTCCTCTCGACATGCTCAGCTGATACAAAATTTTTCATCTGCATCATCCCCTTCAACTGCTACAGCATCATTGCTACAGCATCTCTTTCCGGTCGAAGATGTTTTGCCTGTCCCTCAACCCCACTTGTCTATTTATTCTGCAGCTTTCGGCACTCTAACTCACTCTTAACCTAAAAGGCAGGGGACCTGTTCCAGAGACATCCTCTTTAGTGTACTGAGACTTTCAGACCCCAGCTCACTAGACTCTTTCTCCATCTCTCCTTCCTTCCTTCCTTCCTTCCTTCCTTCCTTCCTTCCTTCCTTCCTTCCTTCCTTCCTTCCTTCCTTCCTTCCTTCCTTCCCTTCTTTTCTCATATGAGGCAGGGTCTCAGCATGGACCAGGATAGAGTTGAACTATCAAACAGATAGAACTGTTGGTTCTTCCTGCCTCAGCTTCCCAACTGGTGGGATTGCAGGACATTTTCACTACACCTGGCTTGTGTTTGAGCACACTCCCACTTCTTCAGTCACTCTTCTTGGATTTTTATTCGTATTTTTTGAAAAACATTGATATGCATACATTTGCCATTTAGCCATATGTAATTCCATAGCATAAGTATGTTCAAAATGTTGTTTAGCCTTCAGTGCAATTTCCAGTCTCCAATCATGCTAACTTGTTTTCTATCTGCTCTTAGGGTTTGTGCCACTGTGCCCTCCCAGAATCCATCTCCTCTTCAGGCTTTTTTGAAAATGTCTTAGTCTGCACAGTTCTTAATATGAACACTGTTTAGTTATTATTCTCCGCCCTTGTCTCTCTTTAAAGTACTTTTATTTATTTGTATGTGGTGGGTGTTGGTGGCAGTGGTGGTGTGTGTGTTTGTGTGTGTGTACAGGTGTGCCACACTGTACATGTGGAGGTCAGAGGTTGACTTGCAGGAGTCAGTTTTCCCTTATTGTGTGTGTCCTGGGGATTGAGGCAAGTGCCTTTATCTGCTGAGTCATCTCATGTGCCTTCCTTGTTTCTTCTTATTTTATGTGCTGTGCTTGGTAAATCTCAACCTACTGGCAGGTTTAATGGACATCCAAAGCCCAGTTCTTTGTTCTGAGCCCTTGGACAGGATCTCTTGTGTTTTAAGGAATTGTGTCTGGTCACTCACACACAGTGTAGCTTTTTCCCCTCACTAAAGCTTCATGAAGTGGTTTGTGTTCTACATTTTTACAAGTGTATTTCCTTATGTTTAAAACCTTTCTTTCTTTGCTTACTTAACTTCTTCATGTTTTCTCAGCATGGAGGCCATTTCTTCTAGGAAATGATTAGGTGCCCCTCCTATCTTTTCTTTATATACCATCATGGTTGGTCTGCTCTCACTGCTCCTAAGTTCTGTGATGATAGCAATCAAACCACCAAATTCCAAGATGGTGCCTAGTGTTTAGATTCCTCTCTAACTTGCCATGTGATTTCTCCCTTGTACAGGCATTCCTGCCACCAAGCATTCTGCCATGCTGTTATACAGCCAACAGAGCCCTCATCCAGAGGCCAGACCACATCCAGTGCTGCCCTCTAAACTTCCAAAATTATGAACTAAATAATGTTTTCTTTTTTTGTAAAGTACCCAGTCTCAGGTATTTTATCAGAGTAACCCAAGCCAGACTTTAAAAGTGTGTAATGTCCAAATGTTCTACATTTTATTGAGAAATAGGAAAAATAATGATAAGGCTTTTATGGACGTTTACCTGGAAGCCTCAAAACCATATTTGAGACTTGGTTGGAGTGGGTATACCAGTTGAATTTTTATTTATTATTTAAAATAAAGCCCTCTCTAGCATTGTTAGATTAAAGTACATTTTGTTTTTTAATGAAAAAATTAAGGAAAAGGAAACATCCTGTAAGAAAATCCTAGTTGCCTGGTCTCTGATACTCATAGAAAAGCCTTCAATGCCTCTGAGTAGTTCTGTCCTGAGTGTGAGTCCTACATCTCAATGGAGCACGAGCTTGTTGGAGAACGAGTAAGGTAAGAAAGGGCAGAGTGCTGTTTTCTAACATACCATAATTTTGAAATACTTTCAAGCCAGGGGTTTTTGGAAGTCTTATAAAAAGAGCCTTGATGCATTTTGTAGCATAATTTTAATTTATATAAAATATATAACATATTTGATATGTATGTTAAGTTTATATGTTTTATATAATATATTCATTATCATGAATACTACAATATCAAATGCAATGTTAGTAATATTTAATAACCATATTAATATTATATTAAATAATAATATAATAGAATAATATTAAATACAAATAATAGTATATATTTCATATAAATGTTTTCACATTTTATAACAAGAATTCAGTTATATTTAGAATGACCTTAAAAATCTTGGTATCAAGATGTATTTCATACATATTTTATATCTGAAAATATATTGTTTAAATTCTAGTCTTCTTAGAATATAGTTTTAAAATAATTAGAAAATATTAATCTTGGGACAATGCCTATAAATCAGCTAAAAAAATCACCTGGGGTAAAATTGATGAGGAAAATGAACAATTTCCAATAAAGAATTATAAACTTCTAAAACAATGTGAAAATGTTTATTTACACATATAACTACAAATTAACAATATAATTGAATTTGGAAAGATCAAGAAGGTGTTTATATATGCTAATTAAAGATAACTTCATTTTTGCCAGTAATAAATGGCTAACACTTATTTGGTGTTGTGTGTCAGATATATTATTTAGTGTTCCACCTTTATTATCATACCATCATTCCATCATGATGGAAACTATGTGTAAATTCTGGCACTGAGAAGAAGTGGACACAAAGTCCTTACTGTTACTTTTCTAGATAAATAAACACAGTCTAAGAGTCTTCCCACAGGCTTGCCTATTTGAATATGAAGTCACTTAATCTATACTTAATCTATGTAATGTTTGGTGACTTACCTCTTATTTGGTAAGAAAGACCTTTGAGATCGTCACCCAGGGTGGCTCAGTAGTTGAAACTGGAGAAAGGCACACACTGAGGAGCTTAATGTGGTTGAGAGACACTTGTTCGGGGGAGAAAGTAGGGTAGAGATGTGTTGGCATTCTAGGAAAAAAGTGTCTTCCATAAACAACATGTCGAAATGTTGCTTCCCAAAGTGAGATGGATTCAGATTAAGAAAATTTTCTCCTAGGCATATATCCAAAAGAGGCTCAAGTACACAATAAGGACATTTGCTCAACCATGTTTGTAGCAGCTTTATTTGTAATAGCCAGAAGCTGGAAACAGCCCAGATGCCCCTCAACTGAAGAATGGATGCAGAAATTGTGGTACGTCTACACAATGGAATATTACTCTGCAATGAAAACTAAGGAAATAATGAAATTTGCAGGTAAATGGTGGGACCTGGAAAGGATCATCCTGAGTGAGCTGTCCCAGAAGCAGAAAGACACACATGGTATATACTCACTCATATAGACATATAACATAGGACAAACCTAGTAAAATCTGTACATCTAAAGAAAGTAATCAAGACAGAGGACCCTGACTAAAATGCTCAATTCCCATCCTGAAAGGCAAAGAGGATGGACATTAGAAGAAAAAGAAGAAGAAAACAGCAAACAAGCTAGGAACCTGCCACAGAGGGCCTCTGAAAGGCTCTGCCCTATAGACTATCAAAGCAGATGCTGAGACTTATGGCCAACTGTTGGGCAGAGTGCATGGAATCTTATGTAAGAAGTGGGAAATAGTAAGATCTGGAGAGGACAGTAACTCCACAAGGAGAGCAACAGAACCAGAAAATTTGAACACAGGGGTCTTCCCAGAGACTCATACTCCAACCAAGTACCATGCATGGAGATAACCTAGAACCCCTGCACAGATGTAGCCCACAGCAGTTTAGTGTCCAAGTGGGTTACATAGTAATGGGAAGAGAGACTGCCTCTGACATAATCTGATTGACCTGCTCTTTTATCACCTCCCTCGGAGGGGAGAGCAGCCTTACCGGGCCACAGAAGATGACAATGCAGCCATTTCTGATGTGATCTGATAGACTAAGATCAGAAGGAAGGAGAGGGGGACCTCCCCTATCAGTGGACTTGTGGAGAGGCATGCATGAAGAGGGAGGGAGAGTGGGATCGGGAAGGGAGGAGGGAGGGGCTTATGGTGGAATACAAAGTGAATAAAGTGTAATTAATAAAATAATAAAAAAAGAAAATTTTGGATATTGTCCCTGTTAGAAAATTTTAATAGTAACTGTGAATAATTGATTATAATGAAATATTAAAACTCAAAATATATGGATTTTGGCAAATTGAATTTACTGGCATCTGGAAGTCCAAAACCATGTTAACAAGGCTTGTTCCCATTTTGTATCTGGAGCCCTCTAGCACACTTTTATTTGAATGACTTACCTGACATACTTGTTACTTTTTGTTTTCCAATGTTATTCTCATACCAGCAAAATATGTCCTTTGGAGTTTCTTTTTCTTGTTCTAAAACTGATTAGTACAAGTACAGGTAAATTGCTTGACGTTTTATACAAGCTGACATTCTAGAAGAAAGTGGCTATTTGTGTATAAGGAAGCACTATTCATTTGTGGATAGAAGGGCTTTTCTCAGTTATCAAGAGTTCTCTTTTGGTCATGGAATGCAGGATATGATGTTGAAGGAGAGGCATGTGAAATAGGAAAGTAAGTTTGTATATTAATAACAGGCTTTAATTTCTTTCTTTATTTCTTCCCTGACCCAGCTGCCATTGAATAGCAAGTTGTTCAGTTTCCATGCGTGTGTAGGCTTTTTGCTATTTCTGTTGTTGAGGTCCAGCTTTAGTCCATGGTGATCAGATAGGATACAAGGGATTATTTCAATCTTCTTGTATCTGTTTAGGCTCGCTTTGTGACCAACTATATGGTCTACTTTGGAGACTGTTCCCTGAGGTGCTGAGAAGAAGGTAAATTTTTTTGTGTTTGGGTGAAAGGTTCTGTAGATGTCTGTTAGGTCCATTTGATTCATGACCTCTGTTAGAATCACAGTTTCTTTGTTAAATTCTGTTTTGTTGACCCGTCCTTTCTTGAGAGTGGGGTATTGAAGTCTCCCACTATTAATGTGTGTGAGGTCTATGTGTGATTTCAGTTTTATTAATATTTGCTTTACAATATGGGTTCCCTTGTATTTGGGGCATAGATGTTTAGGATTGTGATGTCTTCTTTTTTTTTAATTTTTTATTATTAGTTACATTTTATTAACTCTGTATCCCAACTGTATCCTGTTCCCTCATTCCCTCCCAATCCTGCCCTCCCTCCCTCATCTCCTCCCTGCCCCTTTCCAAGTCCACTGATAGGGAGGACCTCCTCCCCTTTCATCTGACTCTGTTTTATCAGGTATCTTCAGGACTGGCTACAAAGTCCTCCTCTGTGGCCTAGCAGGAATGCTCCTCCCTTGGGGTGGGGAAAGGTCAAAGAGCCTGCCATTGAGTTCATGTCAGAAACAGTCCCTGTTCCCCTTACTAGGGAACACCAATTGGTTACTGAGGTACCATGGGCTACATCTGAGCAGAGGTTCCAGGTTATATCCATACCTGGTCCTTGGTGGAGTATCAGTCTCAGAAAAGACCCATATGCCCAGATATATTTGGTCCTTGTGGAGCTCCTATCCTCTCCACATCGTAGTAACTCCCCCTTCTTTCATATGATTCCCTGCACTCTGCCGAAGGTTTGTTTATGAGTCTTAGCATCTGCTTTGATACACTGCTAGGTAGAGTCTTTCAGAGGCCCTCTGCAGTAGACTCCTGTCCTGTTACTTGTTTTCTCCTATGTTCAATGCCCATCCCATTTGTCTTTCTAAGTGAGGATTGATCATTTTACCCTGGGTTGTGATGTCTTCTTGATGGAATTTTCCTTTGATGAATATGAAGTGACCTTCCTCATCTCTTTTGATTAATTTTGGTTGAAAGTCTATTTTATTAGCTATTAGAATAACTACTCCTGCTTGCTTCTTGGGTCCATTTGCTTGGAAAACCGTCTTCCCGCACTTTACCCTCAGGCAATGTCTATCTTTGTGATTTAGGTGTGTTTTTTGTATACAACAGATTGTTGGGTCTTGTTTATGTATCTATTCTGTTAGTCTGTGTCTTTTTATTGGAGAGTTGAGCCCATTGATGTTGAGAGAGATAGCTAAACCTCACAAAGACCCAACAAAGAAAGAATTTCAGGCCAATCTCCCATATGAACATTGATGCAAAAATACTCAACAAAATACTCGCAAACTGAATACAAGAATTCATTAAAGATATCACCCACTATGAACAAGTAGGCTTCATCCTAGGTATGCAGGGGTGGTTCAATATACAGAAATCCATCAATGCAATCCACCATATAAACAAACTGAAAGAAAAAAAACCCCACATGATCATCTCCTTACATGCTGAAAAAGCATTTGATAAAATCCAACATTTGTTTATATTTAAAGTCCTGGGGAGATCAAGGATACAAGGCACTTGTCTTTACTATGTTTACATAGTAAAGACATATACAGCAAGCCTATAGCCAACATCAACCTAAATGGAGAGAAACTTAAATCAGTCCCACTGAAATCAGGAACAAGGCAAGGCTGCCCACTCTCTCCATATCTCTTCAACACATTCCTGAAGCCCTTGCTAGAGCAATAAGACAATTAAAGAATATCAAGGGGATTCAGTTTGAAAAGGAAGAAGTCAAAGTATCACTATTTGTAGATGATATGATAGTATATAAGAGTGACCCCAAAAATTCTACCAGGGAACTCCTACAGCTGATAAACACCTTCTGTGAAGTGGCTCAATACCAAACTAACTTAAAAAAAATCAGTAACCATTCTGTATAAAACAGACAAATGGGCTGAGAAAGAAATTAGGGAAACAACACCCTTCATAATAGCCACAAAGGCCATAAAGTACCTTGGTGTAACTCTAACCAAGCAAGTCAAAGACTTGTATGAAAAAATCTTCCAGTCCCTGAAGAAAGAAATAGAAGAAGATATCAGAAGATGGAAAGATCTCCTTTGCACATGGCTTGGCAAGGTTTACATAGAAAATAATGGCTTCTTATACTTATGGTTGTGAGCCTAGCCTTTGACAGCTGAGCCATCTCTGGACCTCTGCTATCAGTGGACTTAGAGAGGGGCGGGGAGGAGATGAGGGAAGGAGGGTGGGATTGGGAGGGAAGGAGGGAAGGGGCCACAGCTGGGATACAAAGTAAATAACCTATAATTAATATATAAAAAAACAAAAAGTAAAAAACTGGCTTCTTACCAAAAGCAATCTACAGATTCAATGCAGTTCTGATCAAATTACCAACACAATTCTTAACAGACCTTGAAAGAAACAGTCTCAACTTTATATGGAATAACAAGAAACCCAGAATCGCTAAAACAATCCTCTACAATAAACAATCTTCTGGAGGTATCTCTGTCCCTGATCTCACCTCAAGCTGTACTATAGAGTAACAGTAATAAAAATTGCATGGTCCTGGCATAAAAACAGGCTGGTGGATCAATGGAATTGAAGAGAAGATCCAGAAATAAATCCACACACCTATAGACACTTGATTTTTGACAAAGATGCCAAAACCATATAATGGAAAAAAGAAAGAATCTTCAAAATATGGTTTTAGTCTAACTGGACATCTACATGAAGAAAAATGCAAATAGATCCATACATATCAATCTGCACAAAACTAAAATCCAAGTAGATCAAAGACCTCAATATAAAACCAGGCACACTAAAACTGTTAGAAGAAAAAGTGGGAAGAGCCTTGAACTCATTACACAGGAGACCAACTTTCTGAACAGAACACCAACAGCATAGGCTCTAAGATCAACAATTAATAAACGGGGCCTCATGAAACTGAAAAGCTTCTGTAAAGCAAAGGATACTATCATCAGAACAATATAACTGCCTACAGATTGGGAGAGGATCTTCACCAACCCTATATCTAACAGAGGTCTAATATCCAGAATACATAGAAGTTAAACAGCAACAAATCAAGTAATCTAATTAAAAATTGAGGTACAGAGCTAGACAGAGAATTCTCTGTAGAGGAATATAGAATGGCAGAGAAACATTTAAAGAAATGCTCAACATCCTTAGCATCAGGAAAATGCAAATCAAAACGACCCTGAGATTTCTCCTTACACCCATCAGAATGGCTAAGATCAAAAACTCAAGTGACAACACATGCTGGAGAGGATGTGGAGAAAGGGGAACCCTTCTCCATTCCTGGTGGGAATGTAAATTTGTACAACCACTTTGAGAATCAATTTGACACTTTCTCAGACAGTTAGGAATAGACTACCTCAAAATTCAGCTATACCACTCCTAGGCATATATCTAAAATACGCTCAAGTACACAGCAAGGACATTTGCTCAAGCATGTTTGTAGCTGCTTTATTTGTAATAGCCAGAACCTGGAAACAATCCAGATGTCCCTCAAGTCAGGAATGGATACAGAAATTGTGGTACATTTACACAATTGAATACTACTCAGCAATTAAAACTACGAAATCATGAAATTTGCAGGCAAATGGTGGAAACTAGAAAAGATCACCATGAGTGAGTTATCCCAGAAGCAGAAAGACACACATGGTATATACTCACTTTTAATGGATATTAGACATATAATGTAGGATAAACATACTAAAATTTTACACCTAAAGAAGCTAAGCAAGGAGGAGGGCTCTAGGTAAGATGATCAATCCTCACTCAGAAAGACAAACGGGATGGACATTGGAGGAAGGAGAAAACAGGAAACAGGACAGGACCCTACCACAGAGGGCCTCTGAAAGGCTCTACCCAGCAGTGTATCAAAGCAGATACTGAGACTTATAGCCAAATTTTGGGCAGAGTGCATGGACTCTTATGAAAGAAGGGGGAGATAGAAAGACCTGGAGGGACAGGAGCTCCACAAGGAGGGCAACAGAACCAAAAATCTGGGCCCATAGGTCTCTTCTGAGACTGATATTCCAACCAAGGACCATTCATGGAGATAACCTAGATCCCTGCACAGTAGCCCATGGCAGCTCAGTCTCCAAGTGGGTTCCCTAGTAATGGGAACAGGAGCTGTCTCTGACATGAACTCAGTGGCTGGTTCTTTGATTCTTTGATCACCTCCCTCTGAGGAGGGAACAGCCTTCCAGGCCACAGAAGAAGACTATGCAGTCAGTCCTGATGAGACCTCAGAGACTAGGGTCAGGTGGAAGGGGAGGAAGACCTCTCCATTCAGTGGACTTAGGGAGGGACATGGGAGGAGATGAGGGAGGGAGGGTGGTATTGGGAGGGGACATTTGACGGGCTACAACTGGGATACAAAGTGAATAACTGTAATTAATAAAAATAAATTAATTAAAAAATGAAAAAAAAAACCCAAAAACTATAACAGGTAAAAGTTTAAAAAATGTGGCACACAATTTCCCAGTGTAAGCCCTTTAAAATGGGCTTAATTGATTGAATTCCTCATTGTGTCTCTAGAGAGACTTACACCTACTGTTATTGCAGCATATTGGCCTTTGACAACATGGCCATTGACATCATGGCCATGTTATGAACTCTTACTAGTACCTCATATGTGATTTGAAGGAACATATTCTACTTCCTTTGAATAAAACTTGCATTCTGTACCAACGCCTACCAAGAATTGTATTTGCTGACTCTGGAAGCCAAACCAGCCTTCGTGAGACCTGAATGCCATGGTTACTCTTGGCTCTCACCAAGACTGGCTCCCTCTGCTTTAATTACACTTTCTTCTCTACTGCCTGCCTTTTCTTGTACCAGTGAGTTTCCCAATTTCACTGTTTAACTTCAGACTCATGGCTCTGAATGTCTAACAAACTAAACAAATTTCACTAGAAGTCTATAAACCTTTAAGTCTTCTTTTCCATGCTTACATAGTAATGCTTTCTACAGTAGACTATATAAATAAAACCACCCATCTCTGAAGACTTTGCCATTGATATCTGAGCCACACTGACAAGCAAGAAAACAAACAAACAAACAAACAAAACCATGATGAGGCTGAGCATGAGGAGGCCTCGCTGCTTCTGATACAAATTACCCTGAACCATTCATTCATTCATTCATCCATCCATTCCTTCATTCATTTATTCCTCCATTCAGTAAACTTTTATTGAGGGCCAATCATATCACTGCACTTGACTTTGCAGAAGTCATAAATCAGTGAGTAGAAGATAAACTAATGTTGTGGCTTGGATACGGTTAGGATGTATCTCTATAATTCCCATCATTTGACATTAACCTCCCCCCCTCCCCCATTAGGTGAGGTATCGAGAGGGTAGAAAACTCATTTGGTCATGATGTTTACAGATAGGCCTTTTAAAAGTGACAAAGCATAGATGAGATGTCACTTGAATTTTCCCTGACAGAATACATAAGAAGGAGAAAATAAATGAAATGCGGCATACCTATGTTTAGTTTTTTTTCCATGTGATTATCTCAACTAACTCAGGACTCTGTCGGTAAGAAAGCTATCACCAGATATAGATCATAGATCTTCAACTAGTGCTGCATGCCAAAAGAAACATCTAAAAAAAAAAAACAGTTAATCTGCCTTCGTAGTTTTGCTGTGTAACAGAGATAGACTAAGAACAGTTGTGATGGTTTGTTGATACATACTGTGAAAGAGTAGTGCATAGTATTCCAATGCCCCATAGTAGAGATGCTGACTTAGTTCTGCTAAAGCCTGAAGTTCTGCTAAAGGCATGTCACACTTGATTTACATTTGAAAGCTGAATTATGTTAACTAGGCAAGAGAGAAAAGGAAAAGTAAGAATAAATGCTTGTCAGCCCTTCAGTTGAAAGGTTGTCTTTTGATCCCATTTGTCTAATAGAGGCTGTAGAGTTTATTCTCTTAGGAATCTGACCAATATTCCCAGCAATGGGAGGGCTGGGCCTTATGTTGACTTTATGTTCTCTTATGTAACTACACCATTACCAATAGTTTGCTAAGGCATAGAGGAGCCTAAGATCAATCTGTATAAGCAATCTGTAGTAATAGTGTAACTGATTTCCCGGGAACCAAATCTTGTTCTTATTCCCTTATTCTTATTCTTGGTTTTCTTGAGCTTGAACATCTGCCTTGATCCTCACTCTTGGGCTCCTTGTGAAACTAGGTCCTGGGAGCAGCTTGGGGTAGAGCTTTATGGAAAATCAGATACATTGTTGACTGTCTGCAAAGTAGCCTAGGAAGAATATTGTTTAAACCCATTCTTTCATTGTTCCAACCTCAATAATAGTTACACATTTGGTTAAAAGTATAAAATTCACATAAGAATGTGAAATACTGGGTGACAGCAGCCTGGGGACTATCTGAAGACTTGGGAAGCTTGAGTAAAAATATTCTCTTCCCCAAGTACACATCCACAACCTAAAAGTCTTTGTATTAAGAAAGATATGTCTACTAACAGACTGAAAATGGTGTTTTCAAGTATTATAATAACTATCGTCAGCATAAGAAAAGTACGAGCAGTTTTTATCATTGTTTGTGGCTTTTTCTGGAGAGACATTAACCAAAATCTATTTGCACCAAATTGAGTACCAACCACAGAAGAAACATGATTCCACCCAAATATATAGTGAACTAATGGGTTTGCTTAAAGGAGTAAGAGTGAGTGGCCATTTGAAGGAATATGAATGACCCAAAGGCAGATGCATCATCACAAAGGTCATCCCAGCATGGGTGACACAAAAGCTATATCCCAGGAATTTCCTATACAGCTTGCTGAGTATCTCTCCCCAACAATGATTACAGCCTATAAAAACTTGGGGAGGGCCTTCTGAGTATTGAAAGTTTCAAAAATTTCCTGAGACTTGTAAATTGTTTATCTCCTGATCTTTGTAAGTTTTTTTACTTCCTGGATTTTAAGGATTCTTTCTCTAAGATGGAATGTTTCAATCTGGATAAAATTGCTATTTGATGTCTTCTCTTTGGTGATCTCAGACTAGCTCTCTACTACAGAAAGATGAGAATGTCCTAGAAGTTACCAACACCTTGTAGGTGGAGATTCTTTTTTAAAATTTTTTATTTAACTTCTATTAATTACACTTTATTCATTTTGTATCCTCCCCATAAGCCCTCCCCTCCCCTCCCGATCCTACCTTCCCTCCCCTTTCTGCATGCATGCCACTCCCCAAGTCCACTGATAGGGGAGCTCCTCCTCTCCTTTCTGATCTTACTCTATCAGATCACATCAGGAGTGGCTGCATTGTCATCTTCTGTGGCCTGGTGAGGCTGCTCCCCCCTCAGGGGGAGGTGATCAAAGAGCAGGCCAATCAGATTATGTCAGAGGCAGTCCCTCTTCCCATTACTATGTAACCCATTTGGACACTGAACTGCCATGGGCTATGTCTGTGCAGGGGTTCTAGGTTATCTCCATGAATAGTCCTTGGTTGGAGTATGAGTCTCTGTGTTCAAATTTTCTTGTTCTGTTGCTCTCCTTGTGGAGTTCCTGTCCTCCCCAGCTCTTGCTATTTCCCACTTCTTACATAAAATTCCATTCACTCTGATTCTTAACCTTTTCACAGACCTTGGAGCAGCTTGACAAAATCAGTAACTTGTTACCCAAAAGAATTTCTTTATGATGAGAGAAGAGCCTAAAATGTACTTATATGTTGCATATCTTAGAATAATAAAGGTCTTGATGGTTTCTTAAATTTTCATTGACTTAGCTCTAAGCATTATCAGAAAATTTTAGAAGTTGGAAACTTAAAAATGGTTAAAATGTTATTACACAGTTGGAAGTACAGAATTTTAAACCAATGCATAAGGTTACACATTAAAAAGCAACACAGCATTCCCACCCTTACTACCCCTACCTATATACTGCAGTGTTAGTGCTAACATTTATTTCTAAAATACGTCAGGACTCTAGGTATTAAATATCTCTTTCTATGGATAAAACACATATAATGCACACATACATGTTCGGGCATAAACCTCATTGTACTTTTTGAAGCATTATCTGTCTGTATTAGAATTTTTTTTTTTTTCAATGCAGTTTATTCAGGAACCTTGAACAATCCTCGGACCCTGGGGAAAGCCAGCCCACAGCTTAAATAGCCTCTGGGTAGCCAACCCCAGCGTGCCACGTGGGCAATGCAGATAGGTCCACATACATGGAAGCAAGCCAGATCCTCAGCCTTAGCCAAATGTGGAGTTATTCGTGACAGAGAGCACTCACCATCAGGAAGGTGGAAGGCGGAAACCAGCTCCATCTTTAAGGCACAGCATTCCGCAGCTCTCTACAGTTCCCCCCTTTTGTTTTAGACGCATCAGGCAAGAGTAGAGGTCTGATCTCTGATATTAGAAATAAATTGGGACTTTGTACCGATGTTCATTTAGGTGTCATCCACCCAAAGAGCATCAGACCCGTCCGATACCTTTTTCTCAGAGGCGGGACCTGGGGCATCAACCTGCATGCAATCAGACATGCTCTTCTCTGGGTCGAAAGTGGCTGACCCTGAGTGCAGTGCTTAGCCTCGCATCCTGAGCATAACATTTTAGCTTTTTATGGTATCCAACCATGCTTGGGGAGACTGTCCTGCTTCAATGGCTGTAAAGGCCTGAATGATCATGGCTGCATCACACTGTTGTGAGACTCTAATCTTGCATATATACCACAGGCAAACCAAGGAGACCAACACCAGAAGGCCTGCTAACGCTCCCATGCCCGCCCATTCCTTCAGATGATTCATGGCTGCAGCAATCCATGATGATAATCCTGTGGCTAGTCCTGCATCCACTCTGGTAGAATTTACTGTGACAATGGCCACTCTCAGCTGCTCCATCGTAGTATCGAATTCTCCAGTCCAATTACCTAAAATATAGCTCGACAATTGTTTAGACAGATTTGCAGCACAGGAAAAATTCTCATGTTATATGCTAGTGACTCAAAGTCCAGCATATTTTCATTGATAGCCAAGTTGAGCGATTTGCCATAGGGTATCAATTTGCTCCTGCACGAGGTCAATCCTCTGATTGAACACCATCAAGCTTCCTTTTAGTTGAGCATTAATTCCTTTATGTACAACTAAAGCATGAGCTACATTGGCTAAATGATTATTCAGGGTCTGAGCAGTCTGCCCAGTATGACTCATGGCTAATGCCACGGTGGTAGCTCCAACAGCCGCCAATGAGATGGTAGTAACAGTGGTGGCTGTAGTTCCAAGATCCCTTTTCTGTCTGAAGAGAGTCATAGCGTGAGGGGCATCAATGGGCACAGGCACCCAGTGAGGCATGCGAGTAACCAGGGCATACCTAAATTTACTAGCATTCCAGCATTGGGCAAAAAAGCAAGTATCATTACCACAATTACTTGGCTCTATCTGGCTAATAATGAATAAAAATGGGGGATATAGACAAACAGGTGTGGGCTTATAGGAAATATTATGAGAAGCCTTAACCCCCTCGTTGGAACATCCTGTGTCAGTTCTATTACTAGCAGTGGTGGTGTCCGAGGTCTGAGTAGGTTCAGGAGACCATTGCCCCAAGGGGTGAGACGTGCTCCATGCCAATTGACTAACTCCATGTTTTCCTCCACTTTTGAAAGTCATTTAAAAAAAAGGGGAAAAATAATTTAAGAACCTTAAATGTATTAGAATTTTTAATTTTTCACTCTGCCTAACGACCATAGGATTCCTAGTTCGAACATTTTATATTTTATCTATTAATTTTAAACTGATGGTAATTCTGATTGGCTTTGAAATTTTACTTCAGTAAAAATGCTGTAGTGGAAGGGATCCAAGATGGCGGCGACCAGCGTGTACCATATCTGAGGGGTAGAGGATCTGAAACTCCAAAATTGGTGAATGGAGGGGCAGCTGAAGCCAGAACATCGACATTGAGGCTTCCTGGGTGAGAGGGAACAACCCATGAACTGGGACTACTTGGATCCAGCTCACTTGCGGCCTTCTCTGGGGACTGAGAGTGGCGAATACTCAATTCCCCTGCACTTCCCCTTGATGGACCTCCCTCCTCGCCTCCTCCAGAGGCGGCCCTCATGCCCTCACTGCCCATGGCCACCAGCTCCCTGCTTGGTATCTGAGAGAGATAAGCGGGTCTCCCAGTCCCTCAGTGTCGGGCTGCCGGCTATAGTCCACTGGGCCACCCAGGTCTGCTGGGCCAACCAGGTCTGTGGCTCTGCAGGGCCTCCCAGCAGGTGTCTGTACTTGTGGCCTCTCAGCTCTGCTGCTGTGGCTGGACTTGTAGTAGCCCCCTATGCCGGCCTCTAATTTCTGCAGCTGCAGCACCACTGAGTTGATGGATGACCTACACTAGCATTTGCCCCATGCGGGCCCAAATCTGAGAGTAGAAAACGGGGAAACCCTGGGCTTTTCAATTTGACCTGCTAGAGAGTGAATGCACCTTCATTTAAGTGCCTGCAGAGCCCCAGATCCAGGGTGCCTCTATGCGAGCAGTCAGACATTGGATCCCTCCCACCCACAGCCCCACTATGGACAACATAGAGATTCTTGGGACAACATTCTCAACATTGAAGCCCCTATTCTGCTGGTCTACCAGTGGAGTCCAGGCAAACAACTCTTGGAGCCCACACAGATCTGAATACCAGAAGGGCAGTATGAGAGGCCTGTGTGCCACTGGGGTATTCAGGAAATATGTGTATGCACATTGCATCTGCAAAAAATGCCAGCTCCTGCACCCCCTCCTGTGCCTTCACCCCCACCCCCCAACCCACATTCCAGGCATTTACACTCTCTAGTACCCTGTCCTTCAAGGCAAACTGCCACGCACATGCACATGCTTGCTCGCCTGCACTTGTTCACCTGCACATCTTCCTCCCTTAGGTAGAGCTGAAACACCAACACACACTCAAACCAGTGGACTTCTCTCATCTTCCTGAAGAATACTCCAGACACCAGAGAGAGATAGACCCAGTCTGAAGTACAGACTCCAGGAACAAACAGTGAAGGTTATGGATAAGCAGATGGCCTTATCACTGGGCTCAACTCTCCAATAAAAAGACACAGACTAACAGAATGGTTGCAGAAACAGGATCCAACATTCTGCTGCATCCAAGAAACATATCTATGCAACAAAGATAAACTACCTCAGAGTGAAGGGCTGGAAAAATGTTTTTCAAGCAAATAGACCCAGAAAACAAGCTGAGGTAGCCATCCTAATATCTAATAAAATAGACTTTTATCCAAAATTAATCAAAAAAGAGGAGGAAAAACCCACCAGGAGGACATCACAATTCTGAACATCTATGCCCCAAATACAAGAGTGCCTAAATTTGTAAATGAAACATTATTAAAGCTTAAATCACACATCAATCTCAACACCTTAATAGTGGGAGACATCAACATTCCACTCTCACCAAGGGACAGATTATCTAGACAGAAACCTAATAAGGAAATAAAGGCACCTACAGAGGTCCTAAATAAAATGGACCTAATAAATGTTTCCAGAACTTTTCACCCAAATTCAAAAGAGTATACCTTCTTTTCAGAACCTTGTGGAACCTTCTCCAAAATAGACCATAGAGTTGGTCACAAAGCAAGCCTTAACAGAAGGTTGAAATAATCCCTTGTACCCTATCCGATCACCATGGACTAAAGCTGGACCTCAACATAAAACAGAAATAGCAAAAAGCCTACACACACATAGAAACTGAACAACTCACTACTCAGTGACAGCTGGGTTAGGGAAGAAACAACGAAAGTTGCTAGAATTCAATGAAAATGAAGGCACAACATACCAAAACTTATGGGACACAATGAAAGCAGCGCTAAAAGGAAAATTCATAGCATTTAGTGTCTTTAAGAGGAAATTTGAAACATCTCATCCAAGCAACTTAATGGTTCACCTGAAAGCCCTAGAAGGGGGGAAAAAGAAGCAGACACATCCAAGAGGAGCAGACGGCTGGAAATAATCAAACTCGGGGCTGAAATCAATAAATTAGAAACAAATAAATTTAAAGAGTCAATGAAACCAAGAGCTGGTTATTTGAGAAAAAATCAACAAGATAGACAAACTCTTAGGCAAACTAACTAAAAAGCAGAGAGAAATTATCCAAATCAGCAAAATCAGAAATGAAAGGGAGGACATAACAACAGACATTGAGGAAATCCAAACAATCATTATGTCTTACTACAAAAGCCTATATGCCACAAAATTTGAAAATCTAAACGAAATGGGCAATTTTCTTGATCAATTCCACTTACCAAAATTAAATCAAGATCAGGTAAAAAGATTGAATAGTCCTATATCCCCCAAGGAAATAGAAGCAGTTATCAAAGTCTCCCTTCTAAAAAAAGCCCAAGGCCAGATGATTTCAGTGCAGATTGCTACCAGACCTTCAAAGAAGAACTAATTCCAATTCTCTTCAAATTATTCTACAACATAGAAACAAAAGAAACATTACCAAACTCATTCTATGAAGCCACAGTCGCCTTGATACCTAAACCACACAAAGACCCAACAAAAAAGAGAACTTCAGACCTATCTCTCTTATGAACATTGATGCAAAAATACTCAATAAAATCCTTGCAAACTGAATACAAGAACACATCAAAGATATCATCCACCATGACCAAGTAGGCTTCATCCCAGGCATGCAAGGGTGGTTCCACATACGGAAATCCATCAATGTAATTCACCACATAAAGAAACTGAAGGAGAAAACCCACATGATCATCTCCTTAGATGCTGAAAAAGCATTTGACAAAGTCCAACACCCATGCATGTTTAAAGTCTTGTAGAGATCAGGGATACAAGGCACATACCTAAACATAGTAAAGGCAATATACAGCAAGCCTATGGTCAACATCAAACTCAATGGAGAGAAACTTAAACCAATCCCACTGAAATCAGGAATAAGACAAGGCTGCCCACACTCTCCATATCTCTTCAACATAGTACTTGAAGTCCTAGCTAAAGCCATAAGACAACTAAAGGAGATCAAGGGGATACAAATTGGAAAGGAAGAGTAAAAGTTTCACTATTCGCAGATGATATGATAGTATACATGAGCAACCCCAAAAATTCAACCGGAGAGCTCCTTCAGCTGATAAACACCTTCAGCAAAGTGGCTGGATACAAAATTAACTCAAAAAAATCAGAAGCCCTCCTGTATAACAAAGACAAAAGGGCTGAGAAAGAAATCAAGGAAACAACACCCTTCACAAAAGCCACTAATAACAAAGTACGTTGGGGTGACTCTAACCAAGCAAGTGAAAGACCTGTTTGAAAAAAACTTTAAGTCCATGAAGAAAGAAATTGAAGAAGATATCAGAAGATGGAAAGATCTCCCGTGCTCATGGATTGGTAGGATCAATATTGTGAAAATGGCCATCCTGACAAAAGTAATCTACAAATTCAACACAATTCCCATCAAAATACCAATTCAAGTTTTCACAGACCTTGAAAAAAAGATTCTCAGCTTCATATGGAGGAACGAAAAACCCGGAATCTCCAAAACGATCCTGTACAACAACAGATCATCTGGTCCCTGATCTCAAGCTGTACTACAGAGCAATAGTAATAAAAACTGCATGGTATTGGCATAGAAACAGAAAGGAGGATCAATGGAACCGAATAGAAGACCCAGAAATAAACCCACACACCTATGAATACTTGATTTTTGACAAAAAAGCCAAAACCATTAAATGGAAAAAAGACAGCATCTTCAACAAATGGTGCTGGTCCAACTGCATGTGTACATGCAGAAAAATGAAAATAGATCTATATTTATCACCCTGAACAAAACTAAAGTCCAAGTGGATCAAAGATGTCAACATAAAACCAGATACTCTAAATTTGTTAGAAGAAAAAGTGGGGAGGACAAATTCTTACATAGAGACAAACCATCCAGGCAGTCCTCCTGCTTGGTACAAAACTTGAATTTATAAATGAAGAGGGGATATTAAATTTGTTGTTAGGTTGCTATAATATCATTTCCCCCAGATGCTAAAAAGCAATTTGTTCTGTTTTCCTAGACAACTTAAGTTGTGCTGTCCTCACATGATTTTAGAAGATTGTATTACACGTTGAGAATTTATCCTCCTGTTGCTCAGAATGCTCTCTCTCTCTAATTGTTTATTATTAAGTTTTATTTCTTAGCTTTACATCATAAATGCAGACACCTCCCTCCTCTCCTCCTGGTCTAGGGTTTCACCCTTTTTCCCCTTTTCCCACCTCCTTTGTCTCAGGAAAGAGGAGGCCCCTCCCCCCTTATCAACCCTCCCCAGCAGGTCCAGTCACATCAGGACTGAGCATATCCTCATCCCCTGATGCCAGGCAAGGCAGCCAAGTAGGGGGAAGTGATCCGAAAGCAGGTAACAGAGTCCATATCAGAGACAGCCCCTGTTCTAATTGCTGGGGTGGGAGTGAGAGTAGGGGTGGGGGTGGGGTGGGGGTGGGGTGGGGGTGGTGTGGGGTTGGGGGTGGGGGTAGGGGTGGGGGTGGAAGTGTTCATATGAAGACCAAGCTGCCATGTGTTACATGTGTATCAGGGACTAGTTCCAGAAGACGTCTGTTCTTTAGCTGGTACTTCACTCTCTGTAAGTCCCTGTGGGTCTGGGTTAGTTGTGTCTCTGTCTTTTTGTGTGGTTCTTGTCCCCTCTGCATCCTTCTATCCTTCCCCCTACGCTTCTACAAGAATCCTGAGCTTTTGGCTGCTGAGTCTCAGCATCTGTTTCCATCTGCTGCTGGGTAGAACCTCTCAGATGACTGTTATGCTAGGCTCCTGTCTGCAAGCATAGCAGAGTATCATTAAGTGTCAGGGGCTGGCTCTCTACTGTAGGGTGGGTCTCAGGTTGGGCCATTTATTTGTTGGACATTTCTTCAATCTTTGTTCCGTCTTTATCCCTGAATTTCTTGCAGACAGGGTAAAATTTGGGTCAACCTTTTGTAGTGGGTTGCTGTTCCCCCCTAGCTACTAGGAGTTCTGCCTGGCAAGAAGGTGGTCACTTCAGTTTCCATGTCTTCCCCCCCGCCCCCTTTGCTAGATATTGGTCGCCCCCCCCCTTCATTTCACTTTTCCCTCCTAGTTCTTTCACCTCCCACCCAGGATGTCTCCACTCATCTAATCCCCATCCTCAGTTCCCTCCCCACTCCTCTCCTACCCAGCTCACTCTCTTTATCCACTTCTGTTGTCTATTCAGTTTCCTCTTCTGATTGAGATCCAGGCAGCCTCCTTTGGGTCTTCCTTGCTACTTAGCTTCTTTAGGTCTGTGGATTATATAATGGTTATCCTGTACGTTATGGCTAATATCTGCCTAGGAGTGAGCATATATCATGTGTGTCCTTCTGGGTCTGGGTTACTTCACTCAGTGCGATCTTTTCTAGTTCCATCCATTTGCCTGCAAACTTCATAATGTTCTTGTTTTGTGTAAATGTACCACAGTTTCTTTATACATTCTTTGGTTGAGGGATATCTGGGTTGTTTCCAGTTTTTAGCTATTAAGATTAAAGCTGCTGTGAACATAGTTGAGCAAATGTCCTTGCGGTGTGGCAGAACATCTTTTGTGTATATGCCTAGGAGGGGCATAGGTGGGTCTTGAGGTAGAACTACTCCCAATTTTCTGAGAAAGTGTCAGATTGATTTACAAAGTAGTTGTACAAGTTTACAGTTCCACCGTCAATAAGGAAGCATTCTCTTTTCTCCACGTTCTTGCCAGAATGTGCTGTCACTTGAGTTTTGCCATTCTGACAGGTGTAAGGTGGTATCTCAGAGACATTTTGATTTGCATTTCTCTGATGACTAAGGACATTGACCATTTCTTTAATTGCTTATCAGCCATTAGAGTTTCTTCTGTTATGAATTCTCAGTTTAGCCCTGTGCCCCATTTTTTAATTGGATTATTTGGTTTGTTGGTATTTAATTTCTTAAATTCTTTATATATTTTGTATACTAGCTGTCTGTCTGATGTAGAGTTGGTGAAGATCTTTTCCAATCTGTAGGCTGTTGCTTTATTCTATTGACAGTGTCCTTTGTCTTACAGAAGCTTTTCAGTTTCATGAGGTCTCATTTATTAATTGTTGATCTTAGAGCCTGAACTCTTGGTGTTCTGTTCAGGAAGTTGTCTCCTATGCCAATAAGTTCCAGATTTTCCCCCACTGTCTCTTCTAATAGATTTAGTTTATTTAATTTTATGTCGAGGTCTTTAATCCATTTGTACTTGAGTTTTGTGGGGGTTGATAAATATGGATCTATTCACATTTTTCTACAGGTGGACATCCAGTTAGACCAGCACCATTTGTCGAGTATGCTTTATTTTTCCCATTGTATGGTTTTGGCTTCTTTGTCAAAATTCAAGTGTTCATAGGTGCGTGGATTTATTTCTGTTTGATTCCATTGATCCACCTGTCTGTTTCTATGCCAATACCATGCAGTTTTTCTTACTCTGTAGTATTGCTTGAAATCAGGGATGTTGATACCACCAGAAGTTCTTTTATTATACAGAATTGTTTTTGCTATCTTGGGTCTTTTATTTTCCATATGATGTTGATGGTTACTATTTCCAGGTCTGTAAAGAATTGTGTTGGAATTTTGAGGGAACTGCATTGAATCTGTAGATGGCTTTTGGTAGTATGGCCAGTTTTATTATGCTGATCCCACCAACCCATGAGCATGGGAGATCTTTCCATCTTCTTCAATTTCTTTCTTCAAAGGCTTGTAATACAGGTCTTTCATTTGCTTAGTTAGAGTTACACCGAGACATTTTATATTATTTTTGGCTATTGTAAAGGGTGTTGTTTCCCTTGGAGGACAGGGCATTTGGAGGACATGGAAATTGTGGTCTTTGGGGACTCACCTGGTGTCCTGGGCTGCAGGCTAAGGGGTGAAGTCCAGTGGATGGGGAGTGCAGGGTGCCAGGTGTAGCTAACTGCTGCTATGTTTGCCTAGTGGCTTGGTACCAGCAGGGGGCTAGCATGTGGGAAAGTCACCTTTTCTTCCCCAGAAAAAAAGTCTTCCCCAGGTGGCCACAGAGGGCCTCCAAAGATAGGGGCACTGGGTCGGGAATCTCTCTCTCTCTCTCTCTCTCCTTTATTGAATTTGTTTCATTGCACCACTCTTGTTTCCTAAGTAATGACTTCGCTGACTTATTGTTTATGTTTCCTTTTTGCAGTTCCATGCCTAGAAACTTTAATGCCTTCTTAGAACTATGGTGATGATGAAGGTCTAAGAGTGGTTTGAAATGAAAGGAAAAATGCTCTCCTTTCTATGCAGCCTGTCTTAAGTTTTCTTCCCTACGACAACCTAAATGAAGTTGGCGACCTTGGTTTATCCCCTCTGGCCATGACTTTAAATAGGTTTGGCATTCTTGTTAAAGCCAGAATGGTGTTCCTGCTTATACATATGTAGCTCAAACTCATAAATTGAGTTTTAGTTACCTCATCAATTTCAAGCTAATGTCTACATTGCTTTCCTCAGTGACCTTTAGCTCTCTGTAAGCATTAGTGAGTCTCTACACAGACTAGATGTTTCTGTGACGTGTCCATTCCTTAATTGTGTGATTTTTTTTCTCTTAGCCTTTATTATGAAACTAATATGCCTTTATCATAACCAGCTTAGAAATTATGTACATAGAATTTAGAAAGTAACCATAACTTCTCAAAAAGAGTGTTAATATTTTTCTAGAAAATGTACATCTTGCTCAACATAGTTGACCCCATCTTCTTTAATCTTTGATTAAATACAGGCCATTGTACAGACTAGGCATGGAATCTACCCCTGGGATATATCTCCAAACCTTTTCCTACTTTTTCTTTTGAGACAAGCGCTCATGAAGTTACCCTGGCTTACCTTGACCTTGTGATCTCTTACCTCAGCCACCCAGTGAGCTAAGATTACAGTCCTCCACCACCAAGCTCATAGTAAACAAGGAGTAATCTTTGTATTTCATATCTCCTTTCTTGTAGTCACATGCCTACAATATACAATCTATCTTTTTAAATGCACTGTTCCATGATCTCAAATGTCCACATGCCACCACAGGACTACCTTTCAAAACTGGAACCCTGCACCTATTAGAAAAACGGCTCCCAGCTCCTCTTCTGTACCTGGAAAATAATCAAATAACCACTTATGCTTGATTATGCAGTATATGGTGTAGGTTCATAACTAGTACAATGAGTTCAGGCTTCATCTGTAAGAGATGTGTAAGAATTTCCCCTTGAAGCTGTATCTTATTCTATTGGATGTGGGTGTCACATCAGGCTTAGCCATCCTGTTAATGAACAGTTGGGTTATTCTCCTTTTGTGCATTTGTGAACAAGACTGTATAGATATTTTCAAATCTTGAATTTCAGATTTCAGTTCTTTGAGACATATACTCAAATATGAAATTGCTGTATAGTATAGTCATGCTGTGTTGAAGTTTCAAAACTTTGAAGTTCTTTCCTTCCTTCCTTCCTTCCTTCCTTCCTTCCTTCCTTCCTTCCTTCCTTTCTTTCTTTCTTTCTTTCTTTCTTTCTTTCTTTCTGCAGTCGTTATTCTGTTTTTCAGAGTGGCTAGACCATTTTACATCTTTTGCAACAATTCACAAGGGTTTCACTTTCCTTACCTCCTCATTAGCACCTGTTCTTTTATATAGGTTTAGAAGTAGATATCCTTACAGATATAATGTGGCATCTCATTGGGTTTTGACTTGCTTTTTCTTAGTGATCAATATTATCACTGAAATTCTTTTCATGTGCATGTTGTTTATTTGTCTATCTTTTGCAGAGAAGTAACTATCCAATACTTTTGCTCGTTTTCATTGAGGTTATTTAATTATTGTGTTGGATTCCTTGTATGAGTTGCCTAGTCAGTGTTCACTGTGTCCTTTGATAGGTATCTTTAACAACTTGGTGCTGTCCAATCTATTTTTTTTCCTTTTGTTGCCAATGTAAAAAAAAATTCACTGTCTGTCATGGTTTCCTTCTGTGCTTTTATAAAATGCTTACTTTTATGAACTTACATCTTCGCTATGTTTTGAGGTGATGTTTGTCTATGGTATAAGAAAAGGGTATAACTTCATCTTTCTGCATGTGTGCATCTCATTTTTCCAATGCCATCAGGGGAAAGGTTCACCCTACTTGTAGTCAATGGTTTTGATACTCTGTGGGAAGTCATTTGAGCACATATATTATATCTGACCTTTGCTACTTTATGGGTTCTTCTTTTTCCCACCCTTTATCCCCCCACCCCCAGTTTTACCCCCTAACACTAGACAGAAGGAAAAAGAAGAAATAGGAAAATCCACGAATCTAATTTCTTTCCTCTTTTTTTCTTCTTTGACCACAACACACACAACCAACACACCACATCCAAACTTCCTAAACAAACAAAAACCACTAACCTCCTATCAGGGCTCTGGCATTTATAGACCCTCTGAAAAGTTCCCAGAATTCCAAATGTCACACAATCGCAGAAACGATCTGCAGCTGGCAAAACCATGCTTCTGCTAGAGGAAGAGGCAAATCATAGCCAGCTGCTGCTGCGGTCAGTCTGAAGCAGACCCACATCCATACATCTGGGATTAAAATGAAAGCACATTTTAATTATATTTCTGTGTTTTTAAGGAAACCAAAATTCCAAAATTGCCACTATGTATATGAGCAACTCCTTCTGAGCTCTGTATCCCATTACATCATTCCATATTTCCACATTTTTATTACAAAAAGGTTTGAGTTTTGGAGTTTCAAAGTAAGTTGTAAAGTCACAAGACACCAACCTTGTTCTCTATTTTCAAGACTTTTTGTAAATCCCTTGTTATCCCATCGAAATTTCAGGATGGATTTTTCAGTTCTGGTAAAAAACAAACAAACAAACAAACAAAAAACATTGGAATGTTAAAATAATTGCACTGAATCTGTAGATTTCATTGTTTACTTAGTGTTTACATTTTAGCACAGTTGCTGGTTGTCTCCAATCTAAGACCAAGGGTTATCTGTCCAGTTATTTGAGCCTCAGGTAACATTTTAGCACTATTTTAGTCTTTAAGTGTGCACATCTTCCATCACTTAGTGAAGGTTAAACTTATGGGTTTTGTTATTTTTGATACTATGATAAATTGTTTTCTCAATTTCCTTTTCAGATTGACTGCATAAGCACAAATGATTTTTGTGTATTTTAATCTCTCTCTCTCTCTCTCCCTCTCCCTCTCTCTCTCTCTCTCTCTCTCTCTCTCTCTCTCTGTGTGTGTGTGTGTGTGAGAGAGAGAGAGAGAGAGAGAGAGAGAGAGACCTGGCATTTTCCTTGGTTCCTTTACCCGTTTTGGTGGGTGTGGATGTGTCCGACTGTCGGTAGTTTTCAGTGTTTTCTATTACTGTGTTAGGTTGTCTGAAAATAGAGATAATTCTCATCATTTTTATGGTGATCTAACATTTCATTAATAGGCTGCTTCCTGTTGCCTTAGCCACACAATTATATCTAGATGAAGATTTGAAAGCATACATCTAACAAATTCTGTTCTGCTTTTTTGTTGAAATTCCATCCTGTTTGAGGGCGGTTTTAGCGGATTGCTTAACAGAGTGGAGAGTAGGGAGAGCCGGCACATGCTTTGCATCACCGCACGTGTACAGCGTCTTTTATGAGTACTCACTTCTAAGGGGTGTGTTTGTTGCAATGGAGTCACTTATTTTCACACGCTATTGTCACCCAAAGCCCACATGTTACATTAGGGTCTTCCACGGAAATAGTACATTTCTGTGGGCTTGAGCAAAGGAACCAATCTGGATCACCGCTGTAGTGCTGTGTAGGATAATATGAGTGCTCTACAATCCTCTGCTGACTTACCTGACTCTTTTCCCTAACCACCACCAACCAGTAGTTCTTTTCTCGTTCCATAGTTTTACTTTTCCCCCCAGCTATCATATGGCTGGGATATTCAGTCTGGAGCCTGTCCAGCAGGCTTACTTAACAGAGGCAATTCCGACAGTGTTCTGAATGGTGGAACAGTTTATTTCTTTTCACTGGATAATATACAATCGTCTGGAGATAGCAGAGTTTACTTCTTGCTCACCTATTGGACATCTTGGTATGTCCAAGTTTTAAAAATTATAAATAAAACTTCTAAAAGCATGAATGTTTTTACATGAACCTAAGCTTTGTATTAATTTCATTTATTATTATTATTGTGCATGTGTATTTGGTGATTGGCACACATGTGCCATGGCCAGTGTATGAAGGCCAGGGCAATGTTGTGGAGTTGGTTGACTCCTTCCACCTTCCTGTGGGTTCTGAATTTGAACTCACTGCAAGGTTTACATGGCAAGTACCCGTGCCCACTTAGCCATCCTTCTGGCCCAGACCTAAGTTCTTCTTTTTTTTTTAACTTTATTTATTTAGTTATTCACTTTATATCTCAATCATAGTCCCCATAGTCCTCTCCTCCTGGTCTGTCTTTCCTCCCTCTTCCCCCCTTCTCCCTTTCTTACTCCTCAGGAAAGGCACCCCCCACCTCACTAGCCCACCCCAGCGCTTCAGGTTTCATCAGGACTGAGCACTTCCTTTTCCACGGTGGCCTGCAGCCCCACCAGAGGGAAGTGATGAAAAACATGCAACAGAGTCCATGTCAGAAACAGCTCCCCTCCCCTTACAAGAAGACCAAGGTGCCCATTGGGCGTATATGTGTAGGGGGCCTAGATCTAGTTCATGCATGGTTCTTGGTTGGTGTCTCAGTCTCCACAGCTGCCCCCAGCACCCAGCCCAGATTAGTTGGCCCTGTTGGTCTTCTTGAGAAGCTCCTGTCTCTTCTGGACCCTTATATTTTTCCCCCAACTCTTCCACAAGGCTTCCTTTGTTTTACCTAATCTTTGGCTCTGAGTCTCAGCATCTGGGACTCAGATGCTGGGTGGATCCTTTCAGAAGACAGCTGTGCTATGCTCCAGTCTGTAAGCCGAGCAGAGTGTCTTTGTTAATGCCAGGGGTTAGCTCTCTCCCATGCGCTGTGTCTCAGGTTGGGCTAGGGATTGGTTGGTCAGTCCCTCTATTTCTGTTCTATCTTTATCTCTACACATCATGTTGGCAGGGTAAATTTTGGATCTCAGTTTTTGTAAGTAGGCTGGTGTTCCACCTCCTTCCACTAGGAGTCCTGTCTGGTTAAAGGGTGGCCTCCTCAGTCTCCATGACCCTCACTACTAAGGGTCTCAGCTAGTGTCATCCCAGTGTCCTTCCTGGAGCCTGTCCTGTTGTAGGTCTTCAGATTCAAGCCTAGAGTTTTAATTCATTAGAACATACACTAGAAACACCACTGTCAAATAACACGGTCACGGAAGGATGACTGACTTTCCTTCAATGTAGCTACAGCACTGCATTAACACCCGTACTGTGTGACTGTCATATTCTGATGACCTCCTGTCTTAGGGTTTATATTGTGACAAAACATCATGACCAAAAAGCAAGTTGTGGAGAAAAGGGTTTATTTGGCTTAGACTTTCATATCACTGTTCATCATCAAAGGAAGTCAGGACAGAAATCCAAAGAGAGCAGAAACCTGGAGGCAGGAGCTGAGGCCATGGGGGTGGGGGGATGCTTACTCTCTTGCTTGCCACGGCTTGCTAGTCTGCTTTCTTCTAGAACCCAGCACCAGCAACCCCGTGTCAGAACTACCCACAATGGGCTGGGCCTTCCCCCATCAATCACTATTTAAGAAAATACTGTACAGTCAGATCTTATGGAGGTTATTTTCTCCCTCCTTTCAGATTCCTCTAGTTTGTGTATCATATTGACATATGACAAGCCAGCACATTCCCAGAGCAACAGCTCCTAATACCATCATATTAGTGAGTGGGATTTAATTTTAACACATGAACATAATTCAGAAACAAATACTAGTTCATAACCACTGTAGTTATAGTATTCAATTAATTTTATATATTATAGGATTGGATTACCTAATATCTTGTTGAGGATTTTTACATTTCTGTTCATGAAATACTGGCCTACAGTTTTGTTTTGTAATACTTTTTTTTTGGTTAATTGGAATAATCATGGTCTTGTAAGAATAGTTTAGAAATTCTTTCCCCTGCCTTTTTATAGTGGAAGAAATTATAGAAAACAGGTATAACTTTTGCTTTATGTATTTCGTAGAATTCACCAGCGAGTCTATGCAGACCTAGTGTTTTCTGTTTTAGTGGACATTAATTATGTCTTGAATTTCTTCAGCATGCCTATATAAGTCATCCAGCTCTTCTTGTGTGATTTTTGTCAGATTTCACCTTTTAACATGTTAGCACATTTCATTTGAATTTTCAAGTTTGTTGGTGCTTGAAGGGTTATAATTGCACATAGTCTCATTTATCACTTTGCTGTCAATGGGGTATGTAGTGTGCTCCTGCTTAATTCACAATATTATTGTTTTCTTCCCTCCATACACCTCCTTTTCTCTTCCTTTCATCTAGTTATGTGGCCCAGGCTGGGCTTAAATTTGTACTCTTCTTGCTTCAGTACTGGGGCTACAGAGTTATGTCACCCTCTCTGGCCTTCCTCTTCCCTTTATTAGAAGCAGAATGACTTTATAGATCTTCTTTAAGGAACAGTTTTTGTCCTCTTGATTGTCTCTATTGATTTTTTGTTTTCAACCTCACATTTCTACTGTAAATTTTTCATGTTTCCTTGGAATTTAATTTGGCCCACCTTTTCTGTTTCCCTAACATGGAAGCTTATGTCAATTTTATTGGCTGATTAATGGCAATATTTAGTTTAACTATGTCTTTGCTTATTTTTCTGTCTACTTAACTATTCCAGCTGAGACAGGTGTGTGTTTAACTCTTTAACAATAGTGGATTAATCTATTTTTTTCTTATTGGTTTTTGTCACGTGTGTTTGCATGTTATGCTGTTAGCCGTATGAATGTTAAGAATTGTTTTGTTTTAGAGTAACTATCTGTTTATTATTTGTTGTCTCCTTTTATTTCTGGCACATCCAAAGTCTGCCTTGTCTAAAATTAACATAGCTTCTCTTTTAAATTTTGATTTGTGTTATTACTTTATTTCTCTACCTTTTTAATTTTATATTTCGAATATTCATAGTTCATATTCTATAGTTTGTTATTCTATTTTGAGGGAGCCTTTTCAGAAACTATTTGCCCATCTTCCACTTTATCAAATGAGATCTTTCTATGTTGTGCAGACTGAAAAAGAAAAGCTCGTGGACTTAAGTATTCATCCTGCTTTAGTGTTCTGAGTGTCTGGATGACTCATGTCACACCATGTCCGGCTTAGTTTGTGCCTCTAATTGGTATGTGATGCCACTTGTTTTTACAGTGTCTGTCGATACCTACCATGCTTGCTACGGTCTTCGCTTCACTGTTCTTAGTTTTCATTCGCCTTTTGTTCTTCATACGTTTTATCTTTTATGGTTTTAATGGAGAATTTTGTGTGATTTAGTTTTCTCTCCTTAATAAAGCCATTATACTTATTTGAAAAAAAAAAAATCATTTTTTTAATAGTTCCTCTAGTGGCTCTTTTTTTCTTTTGAAAGACATAAATTAATTACTTAAATTTGTGGTTATGCACATGTATAGTGTGTATGTGAACACAATCACACGTGTGCCAAAATGTGCTCAAGAATGTCAGAGGGCGACTTTTGGGCGTTGGTTCTCTCCTACTCTGGAATTTGTTGATTGAAGGAAGGTCAACAGGTGTGCATAGCACTTGCTCTTGTCTGCAGAGCCATCTTGCTCTTTATAAGCTGACTACAAGGGGTTACACTATACACTTCCACTAATCCAAGTCTAATTACAAATATAATTATAGGATAATTACAGGAAAATGCTAGGAGAGTGCTTTATAATGATAAAATGTTTCTAGTTCTTTCATCTTGCCCCTCATACATTTCTGCCATTTATTTCACATATATGTAAGCATATGTGTTCATTATTTCTCTATTTAGCTTCTGTCTCACGCTCTGTCCATTGGTGAGAGTGGGTGTTGAAGTCTTTTTGCATAGGTGTTTGGGTTTATTTCTGGGTCTTTGATTCTATTCCATTGACCAAACACTCTATTTCTATGCCAGTACCATGAAGTTATTATTACCATTTCTTTGTGGTACAGTTTGAGATCAGCAATGGAGATACCTCCAGAAGTTCTATTATTGTATAGGATTGCTTTAGCTATTCTGTTGTTGTTTGTCGGTTTGTTTTCCATATAAAGTTTAGAATTGTTCTTTCAAGGTCTGTGAAAATTTTGTTGGTATTTTGATGGGGATTGCATTGGATCTGTAGACTGCCTTTGGTAAGGTGGCCATTTTACTATATTAATCTTACCAATCCATGAGCATGGGAGATCTTTTTATGTTCTGATTGATATCTTCTTCAATTTCTTTTTTCATAGACTTGAAGTTCCTGTCATACAGGTCTCTGACTTCCTTGGTTAGAGTTACCCCTAGATACTTTATATTATTTGTGACTATTGTGAAGGGTGTGGTTTCCCTAATTTTTTTCTCTGCCCATTTATCATTTGTATATAGGAGGGCTACTATTTTTTTTTAATTAGTCTTGTATCTAGCCACTTTGCTGAAGGAGTTTATTGCAGTCCTCTGGTGGAATTTTTGGTGTCACTTATGTATACTATCATATTATCTATGAATAGTAATACTTTGACTTCTTCCTTTTCAACTTGTATCCCTTTGATCTCCTTTTGTTGTCTTATTGCCCTAGCTAGAACTTCTAGTATTGTATTGAAGTGATATGGAGAGAGTGGGTGACCTTGTCTTTTCCCTGATTTTAGTGGGATTGTTTTGAGTTTTTCTTCATTTAGTTTGATGTTGGTTATAGGCTTGCTATATACAGCCTTTATTATATTTAGGTATCTCTGATCTCTCCAAGACTTTTATCATGAAGGGTCGTTGGATTTTGTCACAGGCTTTTTCTACATCTAATGAGATGATCGTGTGATTTTTTTTTCCTTTCAGTTTGTTTATATGGATTGCTTTTTGTCTGTTGAACCATCCCTGCATTCCCTGTTTAGAAGCCATATTGATCATGGTGAATGATGTGTTTAATGTGTTCTTGAATATGATATGCAAGTATCTTATTGAGTATTTTTGCATCAATGTTCATTCATAAGGGAGATTGGCTTAACATTTTCTTTCTTTGTTGAGTCTTAATGTGGTTTAGGTATCAGGGTGACTGTGGCTTCATAGAGTGAGTTTGATAATGTTCCTTCTGTTTCTATTTTGTGGAATATTTTGAAGAGTATTGGTGTTAGCATTTCTCTGAAAGTCTGGTAGAATTTCACACTAAATCATCTAGCCTTGGGCTTTTTTGTTGTTGTTGGGAGAATTTTGGTAACTGTTTCTATTTTCTTAGGGGTTGTAGGACTATTCAAACTGCTCTTGATTTAGTATTTGAAATCTATCTAGGAAATAATCCACTTCCTTTATATTTTCCAATTTTGTGGAATGCAGGCTTTTGAAGTAAGACCTAATGATTTTGAATTTCCTAAGTGTATGTTATTATGCCCCCCTTTCCATTTCTGATTTTGTTAATTTGGGTATTTTCTCTATGTTAGTTTGGCTAGGAGTTTGTCTATCTTGTTGATTTTCTCAAAGAACCAACTCTTGGTTTCCTTGATTCTTGTTCTTGACATGCAGGAAGGCTATGCTTGGGGTGGAGATGTGACTTAGGGAAGAGGGCCTGCCTAGCATGCGCAACACCCTAGTACTGAGAGAAAGGCAAAATGCTATTTATTAGTGATTGTTGTGAGAGTTTTTATTGCCAATATGACTGGATTTGGAATTAACTGGGGAATTGCCTTTGGTGAGATATGTGTGTATCTCTAAGTAATTCGGTGAGGGATTTTCCAGAGAAGATTTACCAAATGAAGAAGAAATACCCTGGATGTGGACAGCACAACCCCATGACCTAGAAGGCCAGGTGTGATAAAAGGAGGGAAGGGGAAAGCTGCGTGGTCACCAGTATCTCTCTCCTTGCTTGACGCGAACTACTCAGCTTTGTCCCAACCTTCCTGCTTCAATGGACTGATACAGACCCGTGGATCTAGTCACCCTGCTCCTTAAGCTATTTATATCAGGACTTTTATCATAGCGTATACCTGTCAGACCTTGTTTCTCCCCATAGGGCCCATTCTGACGTTACTCCTCTCACATTGCTTTCTCCTTGGGCTGTGAGCACACAGGCTCTTTCTAATCTGTCAGCCTCCATTTCTGCTCCCCCGTCCCTTTGAGATGCTCTTTGAGATTGATCCAACTCCATAAGTCCATTTCATAGCACAGGTCAAAGAGGAAAGGGATGACCACAGAGTGGTTTGTCATAAATTCCCTTCTGAGGGAAGAGACAAAACAGAACCTTGGTAAGGATAGGCTCCTCACTCAGATGAGGTTCTCTTATCTTCTGTGGAGTGCTATAGAGACATGGGAATAAAACAGCGATTTACAGTAATTCTGAAAGGTCTATCTGAAAGGGAAAAAAAGATAAGCTAATGTTTAGGAGAGACTTAAAGGCAGAGACCATGTTATTTAGACCTTTTGTATTGGACCTATTTGTATTTTGAAGGTGTTTACAATAAATGTTATAGTTATCATAACAAGTATTTATTTGTAGGCTGATTTCTGTCTAAAATATTTTTTCTTTTATCAAGGCAGGTAGATTGGTCTACTACCTTTTGGGACTTCCCAGGATGCATGTATGACTGATTCACTTATTAATTCATTTATTAATTCATATACCACATTTATCGGGATCTCCACATGGCAGGAAATGTTGTCAGTGGTCAGTTTGATCAGAGAGATAGATGTGAGAAAAAGTATGTCTTTTTTTCTTTTAATTAATTAATTATACATCCCACTTCTAGGCCCTCCCTCTTTTTCCATTCCCATCCTCCCTACCACTTCCCCCTGTTCCCCCTCCCCTACTCCTCAGATAAGGAAAGCCCCCCCCCCATCAACTCAGACCAGCTCATCTAGTCACATTAGGACTTAGCACATCTTCTTCCCCTGTGGTCTGGTGAGGCAGCCTTGGCAGGCAGGAAATGATTGAAAAGCAGGCAACAGAACCCGTGTCAGAAACATCCTCCTCTCTAGGGGAGCCACATGTTGGCCAAGCTCCCTATCAGCTATGTATGTATAAGGAGCCTAGATTGCGTCTAGGTCATTGGTTGGGTCTTCATAAGCACCGCCTCTTCCCCCTCCTCCACGCCCCCCCCCCCCCCCGCCAGGACCAGGTTAGTTGGCTCTGTTGGTCTTCTTGTAGAGCTCCTGTTTCCTCGGGGTCTTTCCATTCTTCCCCCAAGACTCCAATGTTTGGCTGTGAGTCTCAGCATCTGTTTCTATCCTTCGCTGGGTGGAGCCTCTCAGAAGACAGCTATGCCAGTCTCCTGTCTGCAAGCATAGCAAAGTATGTTAATAGTATCAGGGGTTGGTCTTAGGTTGGGGTGGTCTTAGGTGGGCCAGGCATTGGTTGGACATTCCCTCAGTCTCTGCTCTATCTTTGAGAACTAGGAAAGACTGTATTGAAATAAAGAGTCCAGGCAGGATGTTTGGTAACATCCAGAGCAGAATATGTAGCAACGTGTAAGTCTAGGGGTCTGGCTTGATGCTACCAAGTGTAAATGATGGATGGCTAGATTGGGAAGACCAAAGGGTTAAAGAGGAAGCTCTGGACTCAGATGAGAGTATGGAATAGGAGCAGTATGGCTTGGACCTGCAGATACTACTTTGACTGAATCACCTTATCTGTTTGCTAAGGTATGAATATTTAAAATCACTTGTTTCTGACTTAACAGCCACCTCCCTTCCCTGAAGAAGGAACAGAAGGGGGATGGGTGAGAAAACAAACTCCATCAGCTGAAAAGCGTTATCTTTATTAACTTGTTAGGAGAGTTATTTTGCCCTATACTTTCACAATAATTTTAGATAGATTTCCCTTATAACAGTGAATGATAGTATGCCTCCAGCAAATATTTTAAACATTCCCAGGACTTACAGCTTGGTTTTGGCAGAGAAGAAATAAATTTAGCCACTTAGGGGCTTACAACATAATGCATCTGTCAAGAATAAAACAGCGGAAACAGACAGGCTCTGATAAAGGCCTTTAAGTTCCATCACTCTCTCCTCCCTTGGCTCTTCCGAACACAGATGAATAAAGTTAGATTCACAACCACCCTGAACAGTTATTGTCTAAGTTTATGTGTCTAAATGAAAATAACATAACTTTATAAGTTCCGCTCGGCCTTCTGTAAGAGCAAGGGCCATGTAACTATTGGGTCATACTATTTTGTTGCATTTTTTGTATCATTGTATCTAAGTGGAAACAAATCCTGTTTGGTGCTCAGCAGTGCCAAATATTGTGAGAGGATGAGAATCATCAAAATTGGGTTTGAGTTTCATAAAATTTAACTTGGATCTGGTGATCTGGAGTCTATTTTAAAGAAAAAGGTTATCATTATTATTATTTTTTAAATGAAAGAGCATCTTGGAACCGAGAAATTGACGACGTTCTTCATACTGCCTTTGTAGCCAGACATAAAGAGATTAAAGAGAAATGCCTATTGCTTTTCTGGATCCTCTATGATCCATATTTGACTGGACAAAAATTGTATTCTAGTCTGAAAACAAACTTAAACTGATGTCTGAGTGTTAGTTTATGGCCAATTGTTAGAATAGTGTTTTCTTCTTGATTTCTCTGTCCAAATACTATATATTGCAATTTGGCTTTTTGTTTCTTATATCCAGCTCATAAGTAGAATAGCCTTTGTGGGTTTAAGAGAGAGGTGATTGGTGCTGAATTATAGGGGAACAGGGAGGAGGCAAAAAGGAGGGAAGGTAGGACTAGGAAGAGAGGAGGATGGGAGCTATGATTGAGATGTAAAGTGTACAACCAAATAAATAAAGTTAAAAGTTAAAAAACAAAAAGAACTTTTATAAAGCTGAGCAGGTGCTGTGTCCAGTGCTTGGTGACAGCCTGGAGTCCAGGTTTCTTTTTAGCTTGCCAGTATCCTCCTGGGGATACCCTACTTCTTTCACAGTCAAGTCAGCTGCAACCCCCCAGCAGGAAGAATCCTTTTCTGCCTCTGGGATAATGGAATATGAGTTTTCTATGTTCGCTTGGAAATGAGCAGAGATTCTCTACAAAGGAGCAATTGAAGAGCATGGGTGGCCTCTCTACCATTTTGTGATTAGAGAACAGTAAATACAGAAAACAAATTCTAGCTGAGAACCTTAGGATTGTTAAGGGCTTCATTGTTGATGGTGGTTTCCTCTGCACTTCCCATGGCTCCTTCCTGAATCCATCCTATTCTCTGGAGGGTATACCCACATCCCTAAGCTCCTAGTGACTATTTTGACACTTACTGTGTTCTTTTCCTTATGTCAGTCTCAAATCTATACTTTTTTTTTTTTTTTCTTCAGCCTGTTTTGAAGGCTGGGCTGGACATCTGATTTTGGAGAGCGTTGCTTTTTAGCCTTTAGCTGGAAAGAAGGGGACTTCTTCCAGGGTGATCTCGGGGTTCTCCGAGGTGTTCCGAGTCAGCAGATGCTGTCGATGAGCCAGCATTTGTAGCAAATATCTAGGTCAGTGGTTCTCCACTTTCCATGCTCCGACCCTGTTCCTCATGTTGTGGTGATTCCCCGAAGCATAATATTATTTTTGTAAGTGCTTCACAACTGTGATTTTGCTGCTGTTATTAACTGTAATGTAAGTATCTGATATGCAAGCTATTTGATGGACAGTCTCCCAAGGGGAGAGAACTATAGGTTGAGAAGCTCTGGTCTTGGAGCTGCTACTGCTCTGAAGAGTGCCTCTGGGTAGGCCCTGACTTAGACTACCAAGTATTGTTTCCTTCTCCTCCAGGAGTTGCCCTGGCTTTTCCTTTGGTGACTAACTTGTTTCCAACAAGTGGTTATTGGCAGAATCATCCCTGACTTTCTCACCAGTCAGAGTGGTTGTGTGATCTGAGGGGACTGAAGGGAAGCTGAGTTTCATGGTTTTGAAGCCAGGGCAAAGAAAATGTGTTTAACACAGCTGCTCCCTAAATTCCTTGACCTGCCCTGACCTCCAGTGTTTGCGAGTCCCATGTGAAGTTTCCTTTTAATTCTTTGACATACTCATATCCTTCCAATAACCAGTGGATTTCCTTCTGTATCCATCTTAGCTTTGTTCTTTCTTTCTGCTTCTCACTTGCCTTTTTCTCCTGTTACACAAACCAGTGGGTGTACTTATCATTCCAGCCTGAAAGGATGTATAAGCCTGCAAAAAGACACTCACTTTCTTATTTCTAGCCCTATGTTAACTCAGCTCTTCTTACACTGGATGCCTCTAGTCCCTCCCTGACTCTTTTTAGGGGCTTTTAGAGCTCTGACACTGTTGTTTCCCTCTATGTGTTACTTGTCTCCATTTTTTTATTTTATTTTTTTAACTTTTGAAATTGTATGTTTAGGAGTTCATTTTATATCTCCATAGTAGTCCTCATCCTCCTCTTCTAGTTCCAGCTTCCTCCATCTTCCCATTTCCTTCCCCTAAGCCTCACAAAATCTCCCCTGCCCCCCCCCTTCACTAACCCATCCCAACATTTCAAGTTGGATCAGGACTGAACACATCCTCTTCCAAGGTGGCCTGGCTAGGCAGCCCCACCAAGGGGAAGGGAACAAAGAGCATGCAACAGTCTCAACAGTCTATGTCAGAAACATTGCCCTTCCCTTTACTAGGAGATCCACAGGAAGACCAAGTTGCCCATTGGAAGCATATGTGTAGGGTGCCTAGGTTCACTCCAGGCACGGTCGTTGGTGATTCAGTCTCCACAGGCCCCTCATGGGCCCAGGTTAGTTGGCTTTGTTGGTTTTCTTTGTTGGTTTGTAATATTCCTGACTCCTCTGAGGCCTTCTATCCTTCTGCCAACACTTCCACAAGGCTCTCTTTGCTCCACCCAATCATTGGCTATGAGTCTCAGCATGCTTCTATCCTTTGCCGGGTGAAACCTCTCAGAGGACAGCTATGCTATGCTCCCATCTCACTCAGGATGGTCTTTTCTAGTTCCATTCATTTGCCTGAAAATTTCATGATTTTCTTGTTTTTAATGTCTGAGTAGTATTCCATTGTATAAACATACCACAGTTTCTTTATCTATTCTTTGGTTGAGGGACATCTGGATTGTTTCCAGTTTTTGCCTATTATGCTCAACACAGTTGAGCAAATGTTCTTGTTGTATGGTGGAACATTTTTTAGTTATATGCCCAAGAGTGGTTTAGCTGGGTTTTCAGGTAGAGCTATTCCCAGTTTTCTGAGAAAGCACCAGATTAATTTCCAAAGTGGTTGTACAAGGTTGCACTCCCACCAGCAATGGAGGTAGTGTTCTCCTTTCTCCACATCCTTGCCAACATGTGCTGTACTTGAGGTTTTGATCTCAGCCATTCTGACAGGTATAAGATGGAATCAAAGAGTCATTTTGATTTGCATTTTCCTGATGACTAATAATGTTGAGCATTTCTTTAAGTGCTTCTTGGTCATTTGAGATTCCTCTATTGAGAATTCTCTGTTTAGCTCTGTACCCCATTTTTAATTGGGTTATTTGTTTTGTTGATATTTAATTTCTTGAATTATTTATATATTCTGGATATTGGCCCTTTGTCAGATATGGGGTTGGTGAAGATCTTTTCCCAGTCTGCAAGTAGAGAACTCCTACAGCTGATAAACACCTTCAGCAATAAAATTAATAAAATTAATTCAAAAAAGTCAATAGCCCTCTTGTATACAAATGGCAAATGGGCTGAGAAAGAAATTGGGGAAACAATACCCTTCATAATAGCCATAAATAATATAAAATATCTTGGTGTAACTCTAAGAAAGCAAGTGAAAGACCTATATGACAAGAGCTTCAAGCCTCTGAAGAAAGAGACTGAAGAAAATGGAAATATCTCCCATGCTCATGGATCTGTAGAATTTAACACAGTAAAAATGGCCATCTTACCAAAAGCAATCTATATATTCAATGCAATTCCCCTCAAAATTCCAACACAATTCTTTACAGATCTAGAAAGAGCAACCATCAACTTCATAAGGAAAATAAAAGACCCAAGATTGCAAAAAACAAGTCTGTACAATAAAAGAACTTCTGGTGGTATAAACAGCCCTGATTTCAAGCAATATTCCAGAAAAATAATAATAAAAACTGCATGGTATTGGCATAGAAACAGACTGATCAATCAATGGGATCAAACTGAAGACCCAGAAAAAATAATGGACACCTGACTTTTGACAAAGAAGACAAAAACCATACAATGGAAAAAAGATAGCATCTTCAACAAATGGTGTTGGTCTAAGTGGATGTTCACATACAGAAAAATGCAATAGGTCCATATTTATCATAGATAAATTTGCACAAAACTCAAGTCCAAGTGTATAAAAGACCTCAACATAAAACCAGAAACCCTAAATCATTAGGAGAAAAAGTGGGGAAGAGCCTTGAACTCATTGGCACAGGAGACAACTTCCTAAAGAGACCACCAACAGCTTAAGCTCTAAGATAAACAATTATTAAATGGGACCTCATGAAACTGAAAAGCTTTTGTAAGGAAAAGGACACTGTCAACAGAACAAAAATGTCTTCATTTTTTTTTTTTTAAAGAAATGGACAGAAGCAAACTCAATACTTCCTTAATTCAATATGCAGGATGTAGATGGGAAAGACAAAGTAGGTGCTGTCATTCTTGCTGTGGACACTGTCCTCAGGCCAACACCACCAAAGGGGGATAACAGGAGGCTGCCTCCTGCTGATGCTGATGCAGAATTTTCCCAAGAAGCCAGGCCATGAAAGGATTTATTTGAACAGCATGTGCTTTTGACTGGCTTTGTATAAAGGACAGTAGAAAGCAGAACATTGCAGACTCAGTTACCATTATGTACTCAGAGACTGTTGAGAATTGAAAAACAAGAAACACGGAGCCCTCCTGAGGTTCTTTCCACATGTGACTGTTAAAATTGTCCTTTAGGCTCTCAAAAAATGCAAAGGGAGGCTCAGGAACAGTGGGGATTTTTACAACCAAATTATCATTTTTGCCATTTAATCTGAAAATTGGGAAGTTTAACTTTGCCACTTGACATGCATATTCATGACCAGCTTTTTCCTGGGCTGGCACTTCTCAGGCAGTAACAAATATGTTTCTTTGTCCTTACAAAACTGATTTTGAATTTAAATCAGAATGGTATAAAGTATTTGGTCATCGTTGATAAGAATAGTGAGAAACATGACACAATAGACCTTGGATATTTTCCTTTATTTTATGTTGCTTTTATAGCAAAGCCCAAACAGTGTCAAGACTCTAAAATCACCTCTGAGATTTAAGGTCAAACTGCATTTGTCTGGCAAAGTTGGAGGAGACAGGAGGACATCAACCATGCTGAATTTTCAATCAATGTCTCAGTCAGTTGTATCAGAGAGTTTAACATGAAGATGGCCCTTTAGAGTTGTTCTAAATAGAGGCAATGGGGCTGGGCTTTTGTATCAGTGACTGGAAGAGGGATATTGTTGAAGAGGGATTGACTTTGGGTGAGTTTGCACATACCCAATCTCTGGTTGTGGCTCCTATGGAGGACTTTAGCTGAGCGATATCAGATAACCACACTGGTCCAAAAGTGCTTAACAGGGATCCTAATGGGGAGCTCGGCAGTGTATCCTATTTGCACTATAGGTTATGGTGGTCTCAGTGGCTGACTGGTAGGTACAGGCAGCACTAGAACTGTTTCTTTGTGGAAAGGATTTTGACACATATTGGAGAGGGGAGGACACCAGAACAGTAGATCCCTTTTCCTCCTATAATGACTTCTTTCAAGATGGTTCCAGGATTGCTTCCTTCCTTCTCTACCTCATTTTCCTTTTTCTTCCCCATTCTCCTCCTCCTCCTCCTCCTCCTCCTCCTCCTCCTCCTCCTCCTCCTCCTCCTCCGTCTCCTCCTCCTCTTCTTCTTTTAATGTACTTTTTCTAGTAAGGTACCTATGTTGGATAATTTTATCAGGTACTTTGACTCAGCTATTGTGTTTAGCAGCTTGGGCTAACACCAGTCTAGATATTGCTGTAAGATGTTTCATAAATGAAATGCAGAATTTATGGTTAAGTTCATGTTATAGTTGGACATGAAATATCTCCCAGCAACTCCTGTGGTGAAGCCTTGGTTTTCAATAAGTCAGTGTTCAGGGCTTGGGTAGGAGGGCTCTTATTTAATTAGTGGATTAATCTACTAATGGGTTCATAGATGAACGGACTATTAGGAAGTGTGTGGAGACTTTAGAAGGCTGGGCTATCCAGCCTCTGGGTCCTGGCCCTCCAGGCAATGTCAGCCATGGGCTCCCCCTTATGGCATTGGTCTCAAGATGGACTAGTCACTGGTTGGCCAGTCCCACATGTTTTGCACCATCTTGTAGGCAGGACAACTTGTAGGTTTGAAGGTTTTGTGGCTGAGTTGGTGTCTGCATTGGAAGTCTTTCTTCAAAGACTTGAAGTTCTTGTCATACAGATCTTTCACTTGCTTGGTTAGAGTCCCACCAAGATATTTTATATAATTTGTGGCTATTGTGAAGGGTGTTGTTTCCTGATTTCTTTTTAAGACCACTACTGATTTTGAGTTAATTTTATATACAGCCACTTTGCTGAAGGTGTTTATCAGCTGTAGAAGTTCCCTGGTAGAATTTTTGGGGTCACTCATGTATATTATTATAACATCTGCAAAGAAAGATACATGGGCTTCTTCCTTTTCAATTTGTATGCTCTTGATCTTTTGTCTTATTGTTCTAGCTAGCACTTTAAGTTTTCTGTTGAATAGATATGGAAAGAGTGGACAGCCTTGCTCCTGGTTTAGTGAATTTGTTTCTCTCATTTTAATTTGATGTTGGCTATTGGCTTGCTGTATATTGCCTTTAGTATGTTTAGGTATGTCATTGTATCCCTAATCATTTCTGATCTTAGTCTATCAGTTCTCATCAGAAGTGGCTGCATTGTCAGGGTTCTAGGTTATCTCCATGAATAGTCCTTGGTTGGAGTATGAGTCTCTGGGAAGTTCCCTGTCTTCAAATTTTCTTGTTCTGTTGCTCTCCTTGTGGAGTTCCATAGGTCTTTTTAAATGGTTTATAGGTTTATATGATCTCGATTTAACTTTGGTAAGTGATACCTCTCAAGAAAATTGTCCATTTTATTTACATTTTCCAATTTTGTGGAGTACAGGTTTTTGATGTATGACCCAATAATTCTTTGGATTTCCTTGGTATCTGTTGTTATGTCACCCTTTTTGTTTCTGATTTTGTTCATTTGGATACTCTCTCTCTGCCTGTTAGTTAGTTTGGATAATTATTTCTCTTTTGTTGATTTTTTCAAAGAACCAACTCTTTGTTTCATTGATTCTTTGTTTCTATTTTATTGATTTCAGCCCTCAGTTTGATTATTTCTTGCCATCTACTTTTCTTGGGTATGTTTGCTTATTTTTGTTCTAAAGCTTTCAAGTGTGTGGGTATGTCATTGATATGAGATCTCTCTAACTTCTTTATGAAGGCACTTAGTGCTATGAACTTTCCTCTTAGCACCATATTCATAGTGTTCCATAAGATTGGAACACTGTGATGTTATGATGTATACAATGATGTTATACATTTATTTTCATTGAATTCTAGGAAGTCTTCCATTTCTTTTTTCTTTATGCCTTGAATCAGTGGTCATTCAGTAGTTAATTTAGTTTCCATGAGTATGTAGACTTACTGTTGTTGAAATCCAGCTTTAATCCAGGATACAGGAGGTTATTTCAAGTTTTTTTTTTTTTTTTTATCTGTTGAGTCTTACTTTCTGACTATGTGGTCAGTTTTGGAGAAAGTTCTATGAGGTGCTGAGAAAAAGGTATATTCTTTTGTGTTTGTGTGAAATGTTCTGTAGACATCTGTTATGTCCATTTGAGCCATAATATCTGCTAGTTCTATTATTTCTCTATTTAGCGTTTGTCTAGATGAAGTGTCCATTTGTGAAATTGGGGTATTGAAGTCTGTTACTAATGTACATGGTTCAATATGCGACTTACTCTTTAGTCATGTTTCTTTTACAACTGTGGTTGCTCTTGCACTTGGGCATAGATGTTCAGAACTTAGAGATCATCTTGGTGGATTTTTTTCTTTGATGAGTATGAAGTGTCCTTCCCCATCTCTTTTGATTAATTTTGGTTAGAAGTCTATTTAGTTAGATAATAGAATGGCTACACCAGCTTGTTTCTTGGGTTCATTAGCTTGAAAAAAATCTTTTTCAACTCTTTATTCTGAGGTGATGTCTATCTTTGTTGCTGAGGTATGTTTCTTGTATGCAGCAAAAGGATGGATCCTGTTTTCAAATCCATTCTTTTAGTCTGTGTCTTTTTATTGGGAAACTGAGTTCATTGATGCTGAGAAATATTAATGCCAAATGATAATTGCTAATCTTGTTATTTTGTTGCTCTTAGTGATGGTAGTGGCAGTAGTAGAAGTAGTAATAGCAGTTTGTTCCTTGTTTTGGTTTTGTTGGTGTGAAATTATTCCCTATGTTTTCATGGATATAGTTAACCTCTTTGGGTTGAAATTTTCCTTCTAGTATCTTTTGTAGGGCTTCATTTGTGGATGGATATTGTTTAAGTTGGACTTTGTCATGGAATATCCTGTTTTTCCATCTATCAAAATTGAAAAATTTCTAGCCAGGTGTGCTGGCATGTCTTTAATCCCAGCACTCAGGGAGGCAGAGGCAGGAGGATTGCTGTGAGTTCAAGGACAGCTGGTTCTACATAGTGAGTCCAGGATAGTCAAGGCTACAAAAAGAAACCCTGTCTTAAAAGAAATAAGAAAGACAAAAGAAGAAAAAAAGAAAAGAAAAGAAATTGAAACATTTCTGGATATAGTAGTCTTGGCAGGCATTGATGGTCTCGTAGAGTCTGCAAGATATCTGCCCAGGCCCTTCTGGCTTTTAAAGTCTCCATTAAGAAGTCAGGTAATTATAAGAGCTCTGCTTCTGTATGTTATTTAGCCCTTTTACCTTTGAAGCATTTAATATTCTTTTTTTTCTGTTCTGTATGAAGTTTAGTGGCTTATGCTTTCTGTACATTTAGTGGCTTGATTATTATGTGATGGGGAGACTTTCTTTTCTGGTCCAAATCTATTTGGTATACTGTAAGGTTTTTGTACATTTATAGGCATCTCCTTCTTTAGGTTAGAAAATTTTTCTTCCATGATTTTGTTGAAAATATTTTCTGGGCCTTTGAACTAGGAATCTTTTCCTTTTTCTGTTATTATTATTCATAGGTTTGGTCTTTTCATAGTGCCCCAGATTTCCTGGATATTTTGTGTTAGGAACTTTTAGATTTTCTTTGACAGATGTATCAATTTCTTCTATCATATCCTCTATGCCTGTGATTCTCTCTTCTATATCTTGTATTCTCTTAGTGATGCTTGCATCTGTATTTCCTGTTTCACCTAGATTTTCCATCTCTGGGATTCCCTCAGTTTGTGTTTTCTTTATTGTTTCTATTTTATTTTCAAGTCTTGAATAATCCAAGACTTGAATAATTTCAAGTCTTGAATAATTTTGTTCATTTTCTTCCCCTGTTTGTGTTTCCTTCAATTTCTTTAAGGGATTTATTCATTTCCTCTTTAAGAGCTTCTACCATCTTCATAAGAATGGTTTTAAGGTCATTTTTCTTGTGTGTTCAAGCTGTGTTAGAATATCCAAGGCTTGCTGCAATAAGATTGCTAGGCTCTGATGGTACCATGTTGCCCTGATTGTTGTTGACTGTGTTCTTATACTGGCCTCTAGGCATCTGGGTTTGGGGTAATTACAGGTTACGGTACCAATTTCTTAGTTTATCTTAGTTGAATGAATGTTCCTTCCCCCCCCCCCTTGTTTTCTGTTTCCTCTCTAGTCTCCTGGCCTGAGTGGCCTGTGGTTCTGGTGACCAGCTAGTCTTTAGGTCCAATAGAGTGTCTCCTTTGGGGTTTTGGAGGCCTACATAACCTCTAGGGTTAGGGTTCCTGTGTTACTCTGGGGTTCTGTAAACTGGCATGGCTTCTGGGGCTCCAGGTACCTGTGTGACATCTGTGATTCCTAGCACTAGGTAGGGCAGCAGTCATCTGCCAGGTTTTTGAGCCTGGGGTTGCTAATACCTTTGTAGCCTCTAGAAAGCAGGGGTATTCTGCTGGAATAGTGGGCCGGTGTTACATGAAACCCTTGAGTGCCCAAAGACAAGGTTTCCTAGATAAGAGAAGTTCTTCAAGACTGATTTTTCCTGCCTGTCTGGCTATGCCATGAACTTTGAACGTGCCAGTCCCAAAATCATGTGAGCCACTGTGTTAAAATTCCTTAGGTAGCTTATCTCTGTCTTTACCATCATTTAAGTAATTACTTGTCCACACTGGTGCTTAAATCTTAGGCTCTGCTTTGTTTTATGGGGAATACAAAATAAGTCCAAATGGACTTAACGGTATCTCTAGAGGTGCATGGTTTAGAAGATATCAGGAACATTAAAGACCATCTGAAGTTTTCCTTCTCATTTTATGAATAAGGAAATTGAAGGTCAGAATTTTATTATTATTTGACATAAGCCCCTGACTAAGAGCCTAGGCTCCCTGTCTCCTGCTTCTCTTCCTTTCTTTCATGGTCACACCATGTCTATGTTAACCTACTTGAAAGTGACTTTGCCTCAGATTTTGATATTTTGCTGGGATCTATTATAGACATGCAATAGCTAGAGCCTCTTCTAGATATAAATGCACTTAATATTTTCATGGGGCTTGATGAATGCTTATTAGAGACCTTCAGTAGTATGGTCTTAACACTATTGGAGCCAAGAAACAGGAAAGCAATTAAGCCTTGTTTTTGTTTTGTTTTGTTTTTGTTTTTAATCCCATTTATGGTTAGGGTTTCTCTTTAGGGTTTTTCTTCATCTGTCATTCTAATCTTCTTGTGTGTTGTTTATATTAATTTGTTTATCATCTAACAATTATTTTTCTATTTAATTAAAATGTAAAACTACCATCAGGATGATGATGTGGGAAGTTTATCATGCTAGCCTTATGTTTTAGCTGATAAACCTGTGGCTTTTAGCATGAAAACAAATCCACTACTCTATTCAGCTCTCTATCACTATGGTAAAATGCCTGAGGAAAAAAAAAACAATTTATAAGGAAGAAAAGGTTTATTGTGACTCCTAGTTTAAGAAGTTTCAGTCTGAAGTGTCCAAACTCATTTGCATTGGGGTCTATTGGGGAGGCATGAGGGGACACAGTAGGGGAATAGATGGGCTCATGTCTGGTGGTGAGGGCAAAAAGAGAAACAGGGGTGTGTGTTCCCAGTGTCCCCTTCCAGTGCCTGCTCCTGTAACATAACTTCCTTCTAGAACTCACTTCCTGAAGGTTCCACTATATCTGAGCAGCATGAGCTGAGATGCTTTGCAAGTCATTCCAGTGACCGTGTTGTAGTCTCTTGCTCCCCGGTGCAAGCCACAGGGATATTTCCCTGAACAAATGCAGGCAGCCTCATAGGTGGCTCCACGCTTACTCCTCACAAAGTCCACACTCCATAGAGTAGCCACAGCCATCTCTGAAACTGCAAGTTTTGCTGCACTTCTCTCTGTGGTGTGGCTTCCCTTAGATTTACAACAACGTGATCACATTTTGTTGTGGTCTTGTGTACTTCATTCTGTTTATTTCCCAGGCTCTGCTCCCTGCTTCCCCTGCAGGACTGTGCTCCACTCATAGGGATGCCACTGTCTTTGGGCCTTTGCACTGTTCTTTTCACACACACACACACACACACACACACACACACACACACTCATTCATACGCAGAAACATATGTACACCTGGATATGTATTTCCCTACTGCTTCCTTCACATCATTCACGTCTCAGTTAAAATTATTTCTCCTAGAAGCTGTACCTGATTATGCCACTTTAAGCACTGTCTTACCTGCTTCTTTAGTGCCCTTTTTATTCTTTTTCCCCTTACCATTATCTATGATTACCCAACCTAAATAAATAAATAAATAAATACCCTTATTTATTTTCTCCATAAACTACAAGCTCCATCAGGCAAACCCATCAACTACAGCCTCTGGAATTGTTCATTAGTAATGTGGGAGCATTTTGTCCTTTTGAGAGAAGATAGTCATTAATCATATCTTGAGTGCATTTGCTCATTCCATGGTATGTGTGGAGCTCCCACTTTGACAGGTGTGTTTTTGGCAAGAAGATTACCAGGAAATTGCACAGACAAAGCCTTTGCCCTCATGGAACTTACATTCTATTATGGTTGGTTTGGGGGAGACACTAAAAAGTATAAACTAACATTAGCATGTGGCATAAAAGCTATAGAGTATAGTGGGACAGAATAAAGGTTTTTGGAGTATCAAGGAGCGATAGCACTTTGAAATTGTGGGAGCAGTTGAAGTAGGGAAGGAAACTTTGAAAGACTCCATGGACAGAGACACTGAACTGGATTGTTAAAAGAATAGCCAAGGGGCTGTTGTTGCTGCATTAGGGAGAATGGGACCTAGGAGGGCTAGGAGAATTAAGGAGAGCAAGGATCATGTCAAAACTAGCAAGCTTTGCTGGGCCATATGAGGACTTGGGTTTAATTAGGAGTGACATAAAAACAACTAGAAGCCCAAAAGTGATATGTGATATGTTATGTAAAAAGAACTTTCCTGTCTATTGTTGTGATAATAGACACAGGGATGCTGGCACTGAAAATATGAAGATATTTAGGCTACCTGTGATAATGCAGGGGGACTGGCGTCATTGTTCCTTTTAAGGCAAAACACACAAGACATGATAACAGGTGGAATATGGTGTAACCTTACATCCATTAGCAGAGTGATTCCTAGTTTAAGATACAGGGAATTGAAGAATAGAGTTGCTGATGAAAAAGAAGTCATACATATGTACATACATACATACATACATACGGAGATGGTTGTATTTATGAACTTAGGAATAGACACACATAGATTCCACCACCAAAAACAACAGCACCAACAACAATTAAAGAAACAGAGGCCATGAATTTTAAATAGTATATGAGAGGGTTTAGAGGGAGAAAAGGAAAAGAAAAATGGTGTAATTAGAATATCAAAAATAAAAATTATTTAAACACATTAAAATAAGAGAAATCAAGAAAACAATCCCCATTCACATAGCCCTAGAAACAAACAAAACCATAAACACATATTTAGCTAAGAATTTAAAAAACCTGCACATTGAAAACTATAAATCCGTACAGGATGAAGCTGTAGGAAACCGTAGAAGATGGAAAGACCTCCCAGGCTTACAGATTAGCAAAATTAATATTGCTAAAATGCCTAAATTACTAAAAGTCATATACAGATTGAATTCAAGCCCTATTAAAATTCCAATGGCATTCACAGAAATAGAAAAACAGCCCATATTAACATGAAAGTTCAAAAATTATGAATAGTTAACACTGAGTGAAAACAGGAGAAATGCTGGAAGATATCAAATAACCTGGCTTCAAACATTACAGAGCCATAGTAACAAAACCAGCGTGATAGTAGGACAAAATAGCAGCATAGAACAATGGAATAGAAAAGATGTTCCAGAAAGAAGCCTAATGAGGTATGACCATAAGATTCTTGGAAAAAGTGACAGAAATAGATATTTGAAATAAGTAATTTTAGCAGATGTTGTGGGGAAGACAGGATATGCGCATGCCCAGGACCAGCTAGATTCTTGTCTCTTGACCTGCACAAATATCAATTAAAGATATATTAAGTTAAGATTTATTGTAAGAACTGAAACTTTGAATCTACTACAAGAAAACAGGGAAAAGCTTAAGATATGAACACAAACAATGACATTCTTCGTAGGATTCAAATAGCCTGGAAAATAAAAGCAAGAACTGATGAATAGGAGGTGGCTCAGTCAGTAAAATGCCTGCCATATAAGCATCAGGAGCGGTCTTCAAATCCCCAGAACCCATGTAAAAATCCCTGTATTGCAGCACATGCCTGTTGCCTGAGCCTTGGAGTAGCTGTGAGCAGACAGGTGGGTCCCTGAAGTTCATTGGCCAGCTAGAATAGCAGGATTGAATTAGTTTCAGGCTCAGTGAGAGACCCTGACACAAAAATAAAGGTAGAGAGTTATTGAGAGAGAATGGTTTAGGTCAAACTTGAGCTTCCACATCCAGGTACACAATACACTCCACATATTTAACATCACAACATATACAAAATAAAAGTAGTTTTTAAAAGTACAAATGTCCAAAAAATATATGAAAAAATTCAGCGCCATTACCCATCAGGGAAATAAAAATCACAAATAAAAACTACAAATTGCAAATAAAAATTACAAATTGCAAATAAAAAACTATTTTTTTTGTAGAATCCATCTCACTCCGGTCAGAATGTCTATCATTAAGCAAACAATAAAGTGTGTTCTGAGTAAAGAAATCTTTGCGTATGGCTGGCTGTAAATAAATTAGTGCAGTCTTTATGTTAGTCAGTGTTGAGGTTCCTGATAAAACTAAAACTAGACCTACCATATAATCTAGCTACCCCTTTCCTTTGGATATACTCAAGAGAACTGTAGTCAGATAACTATGGAAACACTCATGCACACCTGTGTTTATTACAGCAATCTTGACAATTGCTGAGTTAGGGAGCCAGCTAGGAGTTTATTAATGGGTAAATAATAAAGAAAAAAACATATAGTTTATCATCTGTAAAGATGAATGAGATTATGTCATTTGTTGGAAAAATGGATGGAACTGGGACCATAATGTTAAGAGAAAAAGCCAGCATCACTGAGACAAGTAGCAGTATTTTTTTTTTCATATAAGGGATTTAGACAATTGGAGAAAACTAGGATACAGGAAGAGAGATGGTGGTTGAGAAGGAACAATGTAATCAAGATATGTGCATGTCTTAAAATATTACAAGGAAGCCCATTACTTTCCACTCTTAATATATGCTAATATAAAAGAGTAGATGAGTCATTTACTGAGACGAAGAAGTTTTGTGGATGAGAGCAAGATTAAGAAAGAAACCAGAAGCCAGGTGATGGTAGCTCATGCCTTTAATCCCAGCACTTGGGAGGCAGAGGCAGGCAGATTTATGACTTGACTTCAAGGCCCAGCTGGTCTCCAGAGTGAGTTCCAGGACAGCTAAAGCTACACAGAAAACCCTTGTAAGCTTTGACTTTTTTAAACCTACTTTATTTGAGGTTCTTTATGTCTCTTTCTCCCTTCTCCACCCCAATCCCTTCCAACATGCTCAATACCAGCTAGGAGAGAAAGGTCGGTGGGAAGAGGAATCATAGCCTCTTTAGCTACTTCCTGCTGGTTAGGGTCATTGGGTTTCTAACTGCCTCTACCTCCCTTCCAACCCACAAACCTTAAGTAGGAGAAAAAGAAGATTAATAGGGGCAGAAGAGGAGGAGGTGGACCTCTTTAGACATAGTTCCTGGGGGTGAGTCCAGGTTTTGTTTTCAGGATACCAGCGGTCCAGTCAAGCAGCAAACAGCAACAGCGAACAGAAACCAACAGCAATCAGCAAAACAGCAACAGAAGCAACAGCAGCAACAGCCTTCTGCTGCAGTGGGCTCAGAACCAGCAGCAGGAGCTGCAGAGCCATGGGCAGCAGAAACAACCACAGCAAACTACAAGGTGTTTCTCCCCAGTAGCATCTCAAAGTGAAGCAAGCATTCTCGCCCTGTCTGTGGGCTCCTATTTATAACTTCTCCAAGTCCACACCAGGATGTTTTCCAGCTGGCAAAACCACACCCCCTGTAGTTTCCTGTTGACAAAGATCATGCAACTCTCCTGAGGAGGCTATTAGCTATGGACAAAGCATTCCCTTATCCCGCACTTGGGACTATAGCCAGCATGTATCCACACAACACAACAAAAATTTCCAGTACAAACCCTGTCTAAAAAAAACACACACACACACACAAGAAGAAGAAGAAGGAAAAAGAAAAGAAAGAAACTAGGTAGCATTTTTTCTTTTTTCTTTAAAAGAAGCACATGATTCATATGTGTCTGTGTCATATATGTGCACATGTCTGAGTGCACACGAAATCCAGAAGACAGCCTCAGATCTCAGCTTCCCTGAAGCTAGATTTATGGGAAGGCCATTCACTTAAGGTGGGTGCTGGAAACAGAACTCCACTCTTCTTCAAGAACTACATGTGCTCTTAACCACTGAGTCATTTATCAACTCCCAATTCTAGATTGTCAGAAGCCTTTCCCAGTTGCTCAAGTATTTTTCTAATGGCTCTCTGTTTCCATTTACTCATTATTTTTAGTTTAAAATTTCCATAACAATATGAGAGAGAGAGTGCATGCCTGCGTGTGCATGCCCACATGAGCTGTCCATAGTCACGCTGATACAGGTCAAGTAGCTCCTATATGTCTCAGATCTCTCTGGAATATCTTGGGAATTAGACTTAGGTCTAAAAGTGAAATCACATGTTTCAGATATACCTTTTACCCATAGCCTGAAAATAACTATGCACAGTATCTTTAATATTCTTGGGGTTTGCCTGCAACTCATCACCTGGGGCTAGATGAAGTGTTTCTACTTTTGTTGCCATGATAGCACCCAAAGCATTTGGGTTTGAAGCACTTTGGAGCTGGGGTTTTAGAATTAGGGGTACAAACCCAACATTGCCAGGAGCAGCCTGGACACATAAGCTGCAAAATGATCTTCCTTCTTCTCTCACTTTCTCAGTTTAGACAGAAGGAAATCAAAGTCTGAGGCTCAGAGACATGAGTTGGTTTGTTCGAGGCCTAACAACTAGTGAGTTTTTCAACTGGCCAGGGAACAGAGACCTCTGCTCTTTGCTCTCTCAGCAATATCACAGCAGGTCTCCACTGACAACCAGTCATGGCAACTGGCATCTCTCAGAGAGCAAGGAGTAGAAACAATTTAAGCCAGGCATAGTTATATACACCTATGATTCCTGTGCTCTGGAGGATGAGGCAGGAAGATTTGAGTTGAAGGCCCGGCAAGGCTATACAGTGAAACACTGTCTTAAAAAAATGAAAGAAAGAAAAAAAGAAAGAAAGAAAGAAATGTATACTTTTTTTGTTGTTGTTACTGTGAAGAGACATCATGATTATGGTAATTTTTATAAAAGAAAATTTAGAAGATTGCTTACAGCTGTTAGTTCATTATCATCGTGGTAAGAAGCATGGTGGCAGGTAGGCAGGCATGATGGGGAAAAGCAGCTGAGAGCTTTATATTCTGATCAGTAGGCAACATGCAGAGAGAGAGAGATAGAGAGAAGAAAGAAAGTGAAAGACAGACAGAGACAGAGACACACATAGAGAGAAAGAGAGAGATGCAGAGAGACACACAGAGAAACAGAGAAAAACACACAAAGAGACAGATATAAATAGAGAGAGACAGAGAGATACAGAGATAGAGTGATATATACATATATATATATATATATATATATATATATATCATATATAAGAGAAACAGAGAGAGATACACATGCACAGAAACACTGGGCTTGGTGTAGGCTTTTGACATCTCAAAAGCCTCCTACAGCAAGGCCACATTTCCTGATCAGTTCACCAACTAGGGACAAAGCATGAAAATATGTGAGCTATTCTCATTCATACCAGTAGAATTGTATTCTCAGAAATACTCAGTTTCACAAAGGCCAGGAAGAGGGAAGAGAAAGCAGAGTGAATGTTATGGTCACAAAATGGGGAAACCTGAAGCATTTGCCTTATAACCTATAGAAGCCCTGAGAATTTGCTTTTCTTGTATGCATGAAGCAGCAGGAGAAGATAAACTGTGCCATTCAGAAACCACAGAAGAGTGTTCCTGCTGTCTGAGGCTGCCAGGAACATATGGAGGACAGTCTTCGGGTTTAAGTTGCAAACACTGAGCATACGTCTTCCCTCCTAGAATCTCCGCAAGTGAGCCGTGAGCCTTGCTGAGGGAAAGCCCATGAGACTACTTCACTTGGGGAGGGGATATTGAATGCACTTCCCCCCACCAGCAGAGGGAGGGACAGGGCTTGCCTTTCCAATGTGTGAAAGACAAGAAAAGAACATGGCAAGCATGGCACTCCTTTTGGGTGTTTCTTAGGGTTTGAGAGTGAATGATATAAATGTCTAATTAGAGAGGAATGTCACTTGCACATTTAATCTTGCTGGGGGCTGGGATCACAGGGCTCATTATCGCTTCTGCTCCCTCCAGTCTTCCCTGACACTTCTCTTATTACTTTCCAGCAATCGTGCCAGGCACTACACTTGAGCAGCTGAGCCTCGGTTTTCTGAGGGCTGTCTTTGATATAGAGGTGACATGAGGACCAAAGCTGTGGTTCAAGTTTCTTTTGTACTCTGCAGGAAAAAGCCACCAATTCAAATATGGTCCAGGATCACAATTAGAGCTTTGGCCCTGGTCAGTTTATCTATGGAAATCTCACTAACAGGCATCCTGAGGAGTCCAGACAGGCTCTTAACAGAAAATGCCCACCCACCCCCGACAGCCTGTCTTCCAGAGTTGCATGATTTTAAAAGCAAATTAACCACATCTTGATGAATTTCATGCAAGCTTTTCCCCTTTCCTGTGGGATGATTTAGCACTGTGTTTAGTGGGGCTCTTTAAGAGTAAATATCTGAGTGTCCAATGATTGTTTGTAACTCCCCCTCTGTAGGAATAAACAATTGGAGAATAGGAATGGTACTAAAGGACGCAGACAAGGACATAGCCTGAAGCAAAAAAGTGTTTGGCTTTCTCTCCTATCTCCTGATTTTGGCTAATTTCCAATTTTCTATTGCTTCAAGAGAAAAATTTTAGTGTTAAGAACTACAAGGCAGGGTGAGGAAAAACAAAAACAAAACAAAACAAAAGAAAAAAAAACAGTTAATAGTGTTAAGATTAAGGACTTTCAGTCCAAATAGTAGACAGCATTATTTAGAGTGTAAAGACCTTTGACTTTCTTCACAAGGCAGACATGGCTTCAGGTCCAATCAGCTGTCAGCCCCGTGAGGAAGAATTTTGGGGTGTGCTAGGATAGAGAATTTCCTTGTAGGCAGTTAGTGTTTTTTAAATTCAGACGGGAGCTATTTCAGCAGTATTCTGTAAAGCCACTGATGGCCCCAGCGCCTGCTTAGACACAGTTTGGGGCTTCCCTGACAGAACTGTGTTCCAAACCAAAGCCAGGCTGGTTCAAGAATCAATCAACATAGTATAACTAGAGAAACCATTATGCTGATGAGTGAGGTTCCCTCAGGAAAACTGCAGTGTCATGTGGGCTCCTACAGTCCAGCTCTGGTGTCTGCAGAGGCCCCAGAAGAAAGGCTGGTACACTCCAGCTATGTGGCACACTGGAAACCTATGCCCTGCCCTGCCCTGCCAGCAGGCTTCAGAGCTGCCATAGAGCCACCCTCCTTCATATGTGCATACACTCTCCCTCTGGAACCAAGGAGGACACTGTGCAGGGAACTAGGAGAGGCCGATGGTGGTTTGCTCTGTGATGACAAGGACTGACCACTCTTACCGAGCAGTGTCTACCTCGTGATGCTCACAAATCTGTTCGAGGGACTGTGGGGTGTATCTTAGCGCAGGAAAGCTTCTTCTTAGAACCCCCTGAGTTCATGGATGCTCCAGGGGTATAGCCACAAGCATGCACTGAGGGGATGACTCAGTCTTTGCCTGGCAGCCAAGCCTCCAGCATCATCCCTTCTCCTGTGTCCTCATTCCCTGGGCCTTCTGTGCAGATTAGATCTTGATTTTAAAATCATGAGACAAATAGCGGAAGCTAATGTCGCCAAACTGTAGAGAGCTCAGAGAAGCAGTGTCATATTGGGCTAATAATTAGTGACACCAAGAGTCCAGTAAGACAACAGAAGTCCAGATGGACCCTGAGATCTGGTTCTGACATCAGTTGACATCACAGGTTCAAAGGCAGGAACTATCCCTAAGGGCAGCACTGTTCAGGACAGAGCACGGATTTTCAGGGCGGCACATGCGTACGTGAATTCTCTCTCAACATCCTTAAATCCTTTCCACTTCCAAATTCCCTTTAACTGATGGCAAGGGTGAAAATGGTGCCCCAACACACTGCTGGGGATCAGTCAGGCCCCCGCATGCCCAGCAAGTGCTTTATCATAGCGACCTTCAGTACTTCAGTGTCTTACACTGTTTTCTGACAGAGTCTGGGACAAGTGCTCCCCCACCCCCACACTCAAAATGTTGACCCTAAAGCGATTTGACAATTAACTTATTAATTGGAAGATTTGGGTTTTGTTAATTGGGCTCCAGTATTTCTCCATGCCCTTCTCAATTAACCCAGTTTCAGACAGAAGCGGGGGAATCTCCAGTGTGGGGAACCGCTGCTAGTGCAGCCTTCTCACCAAGTGGGCACACACTTCTTTTCTTCATGCTTTTCTAATGAAATAAACCAAAGCAAACAAACCCTGTATCAGGGCGTCCAACCAGTCTTGGAGATGGTGTGGTTAGTAGGTGGTCCCCAACCCACTGCAAGGGCCAGTGGCTGTGGTGACCTGCTCCTGTCTCAGCGATACTGGCCCTACAGAGGCAGTTCCCTCCCAAGAACCCCCAGCTTATAGGGCACTTAGAGGACGGAAGACAAGAGCAGCCAAGCAGGCCTCAGCCCCCTGCAGGCTCTACAGAAGGCTCCTAAACAGCTATGTCCCCTTTCCCTCAACTATTACCCTGTTCAATTTCCAGTTTTGCTTCTAATTTGTAACTTAAACAAAACAAAACAAAACAAAACAAAAAAACTACTTTCTGGTTTGGTTTTCAGTTCACATATCTGGTCCACACATATCTTGGGCACCATCCTGTTTCTTCTTCTTCTTTGTTTATTTAAGCTTATTTTCATTTTGTAGTATTTTTCTGACATCTCTCTAGCTACCTTTAATTATAAGAAAATTATTTCTAGGGCTCTCAGATATTGCGGAGCCTCTTAGATGTTTGGGTGGGCTCTCCTCAGATTTTGGGGGTGTTGGAAGGGGTCTTTCTATAACATTCTCTCTGTGTGTGTGTGTGTGTGTGTGTGTGTGTGTTGAAAGGTCAAGCTTGTTTATTGGTAGAAGTAAAGCCATCCATTATACATTTATAAATTTTATAAGTATATCAGTAAATTATAAATACACGGAGGTTCTGGTCATTGCTCACAATGCTGAGAACTCATAGATGGAGAAACTGGTAGAAGCAGCTGGCTCTTGGCAGTGCATCCTTCGTCCTAGCAGGAGGCAGAATGTTTCCCATCGATTCCCTCTGCTAAACCTCACATCCCTGTGTGGAAAGTTCAATCTCTCCCCTTTTCAGATCTTGGCCATTAAGCACTATGGCCACAACCTGAACTCAGCTAATGGGCTACAGGTCACATCTCTAACCCCTTTGTTTCATAACCTTCCTTTCACCGACTGATTGGCATGTAAAGTCCTCCTGCAGGCTGTGGAGTGCTTCCCTGTGCTACCAGACACAGCTTTAAACTGCAACTCACAGAAGTCTTGATTGAAATAGGCAGTATGGAGGTCCAGTGTGGAGAAGTCAGAATTCTCCAGTCAGTGATTTTAAGCGATGGTTGTTGGTCTAGTTCATGCTGGAGTTTATAGCACATGTTTGATGAAAACATCTGATCATCTGATTTGAATATACTATCTAAATGGTCTCTTGCTATTTTCTTTCTTTTTATCATTTGTTTTTATGCTTAGAGTTTCCTTTTATCTAGAGTAGGTGGCAGTGTTTTGGTATGCATATATAGTTTAGTATGCATAAGATTACCATATCAAACTAAGGAATATATCCATTTTCTCACACAGTTAGTTATCTTTTTGTTTTGTTTTGCAGTGAGAACACCTAAAAATCTACCAAGTTTCCAGTATACAATATATCACTAACTATAATCTTCATTGTTTTAAAAAAAGAGATTTACTTATTTTTATTGTATGTAAGTGTTTTGCCTGCATGTATATCTGTGTTCCATGTGCTGCAATGCTTGACGAGACCAGATGTCACATGCTCTAGAGCTGGGCTTAGAGAGGGTTGTGAACTGTCACGTGGTGCTGGGAATTGAATCTGAGTTCTTTGGAAGAAGCAGCCAGGACTCTTAACTGCTGAGTTGTCTCTTTAGCTCTCTGACCCTTATTCTTGACATTGTCTCTGTAAACTTATTTTTCCTACATGTCCCCATCAGAACTTGCAGGTTCCTTACATATGGTGGTTCTCAATGTCCGTTTGTTCTTATTATCAATGGAGATCATCGAGTTTTTTAACAAATATAACAAACACTGCCTATTTTTCTAAGTTATAATAATCTTCTTAACCATGTGAATTTCTCAAATGCCGATTAAATTGAGCAAAAACGGCATTGAACACTTCCACTATGTTTGCACTTAACCCTTTTTTTAAAAAATTTCTTTTTAAAGTCTTTTCACTTCCTGAAAAGATAAATTTTAGTGATTTTTAAAGAGCATTTCATTAGCATCTCAAATTCAAAGTAAGACCTTACTATCTTGTACATGAATTCATAGATGTGAACAAGAGCAAATAGTTGCCTGGGAGATTTTCTTTTTTATGAGCAAAGTAACTCCAGTATAGCCACAGAGTCTATATCTCCAGAGCAGAGCTTCCCTCTGGTAACTGTTAATGTCTAGTTCCCTACTGAACATGAAAAGGACACCAGGAACAATTTCATTTGCAATACCTGATGTTGCCTCCAGGAATCCTGTTCTGCATGCAACCTTTGCCCTTTTGTACCATATGGAATCAAGTAGCTTAGTCAACAAATAGTGTTTCAATGTGTGGTTATGCTATATGCTTTACTCCCTGGAAAGGCTCATCATTCAAGAATGAAAGTGATCACAGGACACTGCAGAGGATATGATGGCTGCCTGAATTTTCCAGCATCAAATCTTCTGAATGTCATTCAGTCATTACTATCTGTTCAGTTCTGTGGAATAGCATCGTGACTGCCTCATCCTGACAGGATGAGTATACTGCCAACTATCTGCAGAATGGATGAATCAAGACCTGAGTCACTCCATGAATGTGTCTTGGTGATTCTGGTGTGCATTTGGCCTATTTAAAATGCCAGTTTTTCCTTCTGGGTTCTATATACTTGTTTTTCTACATCAGCAGAGATATCAAGGACCACTAAAAAAATTCCCAGTATTGTCAGTCTTGGGGGAAAAAGGAGAACACAATCCCCCCACCATCATTTCTCCCCCCCCCCCCCCCGGTAATTCAGCAGGGCATCTTTTATTAATAACTGCATCATTCAAGCCTCCTTCTATCCCAAAGGAGACTCAGTTAATGTGCATTAATTATCAGCCCTCTAACTGTGTAGGTGTTAATGACTCTGTTTGGGTGAAGGCATTGAGTCAGGGCAAGGAGACAGATCCTGCACCCACCTTTTCCTTGTTTCTTTTAGTGTCTGTGTCACACAGGAACACCGGTATCGCAGGAGTGTAGTGACCTCTCTGTCCCCAGGGGAAAAGTAGCACATATTACTGTTTGTATTTGTGAAATTAGAAACTGTAGCTCAAACCGTCAAGGGAAGGGAAGGTCAAGAGAATATGCCGACATCATTGCCTGCTTTGTTTTACCAGGGCTACAGTATATTTGTTTTTGAAAACAAAACAAGCTCGGTTTTTTACAGAAATTCTGAGCTTAGATCTAGTTTTGTGCTCTTGGGATGAGGCTGCAGTTCTTTCCGGCCTCAAAGGTACCGAGCAAAACTGACTAGGAAAGCTAACGCAGCTGCAGGGAGGAGATGCCCTTCACCCTCTCCTGCACATATACACTGGATTTTACTTGGGTAAATATGGCCCAGGAGGATATGGAAGGGTTTCCGGTGCAGACCTGAGGGGTTGAGTCTGGAGGAAAGGCGACTCTGGGCTGGGATGGAATTAGTAATATATTCTGGTGTCTCTAGAACTTGTCAGTTTAATGCGCTCAGAGCTGTATGCTTTAGCCAGATTTCCATTCTTTTAGCTAGTGTTCCATAGGGGACCACCAAGTACTATATATAAGCAGCACCTAATACTAGTACTTCTCTTCCTTTGTGTTTTGTTGGTTGAGGACATTTTGATTTCCTCTTTGAAAGCTTGATGGTTACTACCTGCTGGAGGTTCAAATTTAAGGCTGAAATAGCAGCCTTTGAAGACTTTAGATTCTCTCCCCCCTCCATGGCCTTGATGGTGGACTTTGCATTGTCTCAGAGCCAAATAACACTGCTTCCAGAGACAGTGATAGACACTTGTGACATTTTAGGAGTTAAAAAAATAATTCCATTCCAAAATATTTCAGGGCTTAATGGTAAGTTGGTAACCATTATACTGTCTGGTGACTATTAAAAATTTGTCATGAATAATTATATACAATAAATGGCTTATTAAATTTGTTATTTTAAATATACTCACATGGTGGGACAGATGGCTGCTGGAACAAACTGATCATGAAATAAAAAAGAAATTACCATCATGATTAGATAATTATTATATTATTAATTTTTACCTTTAAATATATCACTCATATGGCCATATAAGGGGTCTAAAGTTTATTTAAAAACTCATCAAACCATTAAATATGGAGTTGGTGTTTGTACTGTTTCAATCTCGTCTATGTTGCGATTTGGAACTTCCTACTTTTAGCTATAAGAAATGAATTAGGTACTGAATTAGTTTTGTTATTGATCAAACATTTCAATATTCTGGGAGCTGGGAGCATCTAAGTTTCCATTTCATTTCAGATACTGCTGCGTGGGCTTGGGAACACCATTTTTGTGTTTCTCTGGTTCCCCTTCTTTTCCTTATGAATAGAAAGGGACAATGATTTCTTTCTTGAGTGTGTCTTAGGGGAAAGAGTGGACATTTGTTTCGCATTGCTGCTTAATGACAGACATTCTTTCTGTCCTTGAAAGTTGCCAGAATGTTGTTCCCCAGCTAAATGAGCTTGGCCCATTTTCAAGAGGCAGGGCCTGTGTGGCATCCAGTGCCACGCTGTGGCCAAGGCCTCTTTGTACTAAGTCTTCTGCCAAGGTTAGTGGCACAGAGCTATTCGATTCTGCTGTTCATGCAAACAGAGTCTGGCTCTTACTTTCTCCTCTAGTGGCATTCACACCAGAGAGGCAGGGCTCCCTCTTACTCAGGGTGCTTGGCAGTTTGACCTCTGGCTCCTCCCACATGCCTTACTTTTGCTAAAAGGAACAAACTTTGATACACATAAAAAATAAAATAAAATAAAAGAGATGTTTTGGCAGTCTCTTCAACCACGCTGACCAACAACTCAAAAAGAGCTTTTCATGACTAGAGTTGGGGTTTTTGTTAGATGGTCTTTGATTCTTGAAGGAACATTGTCTGCCCAGAGACTTATCAGTATTATATGATTTTTAAGGTTGATTGGTAATAGTATGATTCCTTATAACTTTTTCAAATGTTGTCGTTTTCTTTTTTAAACTCTCCTCTCTTTCTTTTGTACTTGTCTCCTCCACCTTTCTAATTAGATCCCTCCCCACAGTTTTTCCGTTTTCCTTATCAGATAATTTATACCTCCTATTTCCCTCTCTATCGATCCTCCCATGCCTCTGGCAGTGATTCACTTTGACTTTCCTGGTTTCTACAGTAACTGCAAGGGTGCATAGTCACATCAGAAGATTTTAAGCGAGGCGCCTCCAATGAAAGAGAACATACAACATTTACCTTTCTGGTCTGGGTTACCTCACTAAGTATGATCTTTCCTACTTCTATTCTTTTACCTGTAAAACTCATGATTTCTTTTTTTTTAAGTCAAGTAGTATCCCATTGTGTATATGTACCACATTCTCTGTTTGTACTCTCTCCAGATCCCTCTCCAACTAGCTGCTCCTCCCACCTCATGAAAGTTTCTTTTACTGTATGTCTGTCCTGATTTTGTGGTGAAAATGAAAATGATAGTGATGATGGTGGTGATGTAGATGTTAGCAGGCCATCACGGAGAACACACTTGCAGTGACTCCAAATATGCCCATAGGGTTTTTATGAAGGGTCCCAAATTAACAGCCATGCTGTATGCATCCTTATTAAATTAAACAGCCTCATCTCTCCTTATTAAATCCACAAGGTATAGAAAATTACTTCCCCTACTTCAGACATTGAGAAAATGAGCACTAAAAAGACATGTAGAGGTGAGTGTCAAACCCTCACAGAGAAGAAGCTTGGCCTTTCTTCTCTTCTCCTGTATTTCAGCTTTCACACCAAGGCTGTGATTGTTCTTGATAACTTAGAGCCAGTGAACCATCTAGTTGAGGATGGTTCCCTTCATAGACTATACCAATGGAATAGACTGGTGTCTTAGGGTTTCTATTGCTGTGATGAAACACCATGACCACAGTAACTTGGGAAAGAGGATTTATTTGGTTTGTGCTTCTGTATCACCATTCATCATCCAAGGAAGTCAGGACAGGAGTGCGAACAGGGCTGAAACCTGGAGGCAGGAGCCGATGGAGAGATCACGGAGAGGTGTTTCTTACTGGCTTTCTCCCATGACTTCCTCACCCTGCTCTCTTATAGCCCAGGGATGGCATCACCCACAGTGGGCTGGACCTTCTACACTGATCACTAATTAAGAAAATGCCTTGCAGATAGAGTTTATGGAGATGTTTTCTTAACTGAGGTTTTCTTTTTTCAAATAACTTCAGCTGTGTCAAGTTGACAGACACAACAAGAAACAAGAAACCAGCACAACAAGAAACCAGAATGCTGTGCCTTCCATCTTCAGTGCCCCCTCAGGTGCTGATTCACCTCAGTATTAACCTGATACTTAGGGCTACAGGTTTGTAGAATGCATTCTTCCCCTTTTATGTCAAAACAGTATTTTGTATTTTGTAGAGGTCACTATCCAATCTCTACTTTTTTGTTGAGTGTTCAGAATCTTAAAATACTTATGCAGAAGTTTCAGACTACGAGGCAAGTTTGGGGCTTTTTGTTATTACAGTTGACTAAAGCTATCTCAAATACCTGTTTTTAAAAACATAGGCGAGTCTATGGCATAAATACTAATGAGATCAGTTCTTCAAGAAGAGATCTGGTTTTAAGAAATAATGTTTTTCCATTTGTAAGCTGTCCTTAACGTTTGTCACACTGCTATCTCTAACTTTTGAGATGCCTCCATGAGGCAGAAATCATCAGCCTCAAAATGTATGTAAATTCTTAGGATGCCTCTTCTGATATCACTCAAGTCTATGTCCTCAGCATCTTGCACAGAGCCTATCATGTTGCTGCTCAACATGTTTTTATAGATACATGAAATAATTTTCCTGATTTACAAACTAGAAGACCAAGAATCTGAGAAGACAGATTTTTTTTTAACCTTGCTTACCATCATCTCTAACAAGCAAGCAGTAAGTAAACAGAAAGCACCAGTTTCTTAAATGCATTGGTGGCTTCAGAAGACCCTTGCTTAGGACAGGTACTTTTGTTTGTTAGTTTGATTTTTTAATATTTTTGGGAAAATAAACATACACCTTTTGCTTTTATTTTTTTGTTCATTGGGGAAGGGTTTTGGATATACCAGTAAGAGATAATGAAAAGAGGTCCCTCTTGGTATTGTGATTATGTATAAACTTCTAGATGAAGACATATATCTGGAAGGAAATAGCTTTGATGTGGAGGCATAATAAATCTGCCTGCTTGATCTGACCTCATGTGATTCAACAGCAAAGAGGGAAAGCAAACTAGTAGCCCATGATAACATGTCACAAGAGGCTGTGCTATCCCAGCTTCTTTACTTCATTGTAGGTAACTATTAATTGTCTTTTCATAAGGAAGGGTGGGGAGCTCTAGATATGGTAATAGAACAGCTATGTACCAGGCTGTTTGTTGGCTTTTGGAGAAAGAACTTTTGACCTAAAAGCTAAGAGGCTGATCAATGATGACAAAAACAACAATAGTCATTGGATGCTAGAGCTTTTTAGCCAGTGCCACATCTAATTTTGTCAAGTAATTTTATCTTGAAATTTATTCTTTGGATTAAAAGTAGAGAGAGAAAGACTTACACATATCACATTATTTACCCATAGTCATGTAACCAACTGTCAGAAAGCCAGGATTCCACCCTGGCTCTCTCTGCCTCCTGAACCGCCTCTGCCCATGTGGCTGGCCCCACTGAAGAAGAGCTGTTTCCTTAGGAAATGGGGCTATAGGCTGCACTGCATGAATGCAAAAGGTGAGAGCAAGTCCAGGGGAATTTGTTTCTTATATCTGACCTTCCCTAGGACTATTTTAGATTTCTGATCTTTGACTGTAGTTTAAATATTTATGAAGATAACCAAGAATGAAAGGAAAGCAGTATGTGCCTCAGTTAATCTTTTCAATAACAGAACTGGTGGTATAAGTCATTCATAAACTTTGTAGTGATGGAAAAACAAAACAACAACCAAAGAAACAAATTCACCCAGACTACACTGCAATGCAGATTACTATTTTCTTCCCCAGAAACTGACTAAGCAGGCATGAAGACCTGGGTATCCCGTTGTGTCCAAATTTTCCCTGGGTGGTTCTGAAGTCTAGGGACCACACATTATGAAGCACTGGCAAATTCCACCTATTGGTAGTGCTCTCTAATTGCAGGTTTCCCAACTCTGCTAAGGATAAAAACAAACAAACAAACAAACAAAAAAGTACTTTATGGTTGAATAGCCAAATGAGACCTCAGCAATAAACTGGTGAGATGTGGCCAGCGTAACGTAAAGCATTTCTTTAGAGCCATGGATTCCATAAGCTGCTTGCCAGAATGGTGTGGGGTTTTAATATTTTGCTAGGATTTAAATATCAATGTATATGTTCAAGGATAAATGAAATTTCATGGTTTTCCTGTAAAAGAGACAAATTAAAATTCTTACAAATATCTAAACAGTTCCTTTCTCACTGTGATGAACTTTTAACAGGGTGTATGCAAGTGTTCCATTTCACCCATGTGAGGTTGCAATGAGCTCAAGCTTTTCCAGCCTACTGGAAGGAAGGGGTACCTCTTATTAGGTGAGATTATTACTAAGCAGTGCAAAAAAGTCTATGACCTCAAAGTTGGTATTATAAACCAAAGTCTTCATATATTGTAGACAGGGTGCGAAGAGGGTACCTGTGCCAGCTACTATCCTTAGGCGTGATTGTTTATACTTTATGTTTGAATGAGGAACATCACTGGTTTGGCAATTTAGTCCTTTGGCAAAGAGCTGACGAGGGCCGGGGGTAGGGGAGCAGGATCAGTAGTTGCTATTACTAATTCAGCTCAGTGTCCTGCATTATAGTTAAAGATCACCACCACTTAGCAGAGGACTTGAGTATTGAAAACATTATGAGGGAAGGAAGCCATGTGCACAACGCAACAACAATTGGAGCCTTTAGTCATATTGTATTACAGGGATACAAGAAACTGGTGTCGCATTTGCAAGTAGGATGCAGCCCAATTACATGCAATTAACTAAGGACTTCTTGGGCAGCAGCCCAATGTGAGGCTATCTGTCAGAGTTGCAGATAAAGCAGAGAAGGACAGAAGGAGGGAGAGATTAATTCTAGCTGTGTCAGGGAAAAAAAGTCAAAGGTCAAAACTGATTGACATAGATAACGTTTGACGAGAATCCCAAACTGCAATAATACAACATGTTTTTCATTTCAACAGTATATAAAACTATCAAGGACCATGTTTTCCCTTTGCTTGACTGGTCTTGTAAATTTCCTCTATAATTCTTCTTCTAAATGTTTGTCCTCCTCTTCCTCATGCTCTGAGCTGAAGTGTCACTTCTGTGTTACAGGATCCCTTACAGTTTGATCGCTAGCTCTCTCTCTCTACGTAGCTGAAAGCATGTTGGATGAAATGATTTAGGATTTAGGACTTGTTCCCTTTCCTCCTTCCTGTCATTCCTATTTCTCTCTTGGAGGATAAATAAACACCGATGGCTTTTTAAAGCTTACATTTCAAAGGTAACCTTTTGGTATAACCCCCAGTCCTCTCAGTGCAAATGACTATCATTGCATAGGAGTCATTCTTGAGGCTCAGTTATGTGTGTTGGCTGTTGCTTGGGATCCTCCATATATCAAGTTTCCAGTGGACAGCACATGAGCCTGTCTTTGGAAGGCACAGTGGCTGGGAGGCAGCACTGAGCTCTCCTCCCAGAAGAGAGAATCTGTAAGTTCCTGGGTAAGCCTTTCCCTGCTTCCTTCCCCCTTCCCCTCTCCTTTCTTCCCCTCCATTCCCAGATTCTGCTGTTTCCACCCTCTGGTCCTGAGCTTCCCAACCTGTGACACAGAAACTTTAGGTTTAGAGGAACCTATACTGTCCCTCATCCCCGACAGACCATCCAACCCCCATTTTTTTTTTTTTCTTGGAATGAATTCATATTGACTTAACAGTTTTCAGGACAGTTTCATCTATTCATCCTCATCCCTTCCCTCTTTCCCTCTTTTATATAGTTTGCTAAGCCTCCACCTTTTGTTTTATTTCATGGTCCTTCTTAGGGTCTGACGCTTTATACTGGGAAGACTGAGGGTCACCTGTGTAAAGGGTGTTCTCAGGGCTGCAACTCTGGCTGTCTAAAAGCCCTGCACACATGCTCAGGATGGTGAATCATGTGTCTTCTCTTCTTTTGTTCATGGCTACAGTCCTTCAAGACTAAGTGCAGGCAGAAGATGGTTCTTTTACTTCAGAACGTGAAGAGGGGCTAAGGGGGATTGACAGTGACCATTAGGCTGTGGCTCTTCACCTGGAAGAAATGTGGGCGGGGCTGGCTCAATAACCCTAAATAATTTGCTAGGATAATCTTTAAGACACAACTTAGTGAGATGTCTGATAGAATTAAATCAAGGAAGGCACTGGAAAAGAGCAAACCCTTGACCATCTAAACCTACATTCTAGCTTATTTCTAAAGGCTAGCTGGGAGACTCTAACCAGTAACCTCTTAGGGCCAGAGTTGCTCATTAAATGATGGTCTATTGAAAATAAATGATAATATAGAATGTGCCTTACAGTACATGCATGGGGTCAGGGAGGGGGACTGAGTCTTTGAGACCACTCTAAGATCTGATTTTATAAGTGAAAAGTAACCTTGAAGAGACATTGTCAAAACTATGAAAAAGCCCAAGGCACTATATTATCCAAGAATTAACAAAAGGACTGACGGGGCCCACAGTTTCAGAGTTAACAAGTGTACCTTTGTTCCTAAAATAAAAAAGCACCCTCCCCTCAAACCCAGCATCCTAATCTTTTTGTACTGTTGCATGGTACTTATAATTAGAAATGAATTAATTTTTGAAGAAAATGAGTATTTTCTTTTGCTTCTCACATGAACTTAATAAGAAGTCCTTGAACAATTGTCTGTGGGAATATTGGTTTATCTCCTTCCTGGGGAACTTGCAAGCTGCAGGCACTGAGTCTAGAGAGTATTACAGGCCTCCCGGCGCTCTCCTGCTCAGGCAGTACAATGCTTTCCTCCAAGCTCACGTTGTGTGTTGTGTGCTAGCTCCCTTTCTGGTGTGTCTGATTCCTGGATGGTTTGATGTGCCCTTATTGTTCTTATATTTCCCAAGTGAGAAGGAGATGTGGGAGAGCCACCACGATGCTTGGGTTGTTCTGAATTTTTATTCAGGGCCAAGTTGGTTGTGCTTTGGTGGTGACCAGCTCTTTCTCCCTTGTCTTTTAGGACTGAGCAGTGCCCTGTAAGGGAGGAGTTACAGGGCTAACTTCAGCAGTCCCAAGTAAGCCAGGGCAGCTGGCTATTCTAACAGCTACCTTTAGATATATTTTAGAAGTTGGAGCCTTTAACACCTGATAGCGCATCGAATTCAGATTTCGGTTCCAGCAGCTGCTTTCTGTTTTTGTTGGTTTTAGAATAGAACAGTGCCTTCATTTCTTCCTTTCTGTAGGTTCAAAGCACAGCACTGGTACACTGCCCTCAAAGAGGGGGAGCCCTCTTCCCACGTGTGTTATCAGAAATCATGGCAAATGTAAATGTAAAGAACTAAAGAACCCCCACAGTTATTTATGGAATTTTTATGCGGTTGCTGTGCAGACCCCCAGTCTTTTAGGAATCAACTAGAACCTTTTGTTTGGAAACAGAACAAGAATTTTTACCACCCTTTTCTTGGGAGACTGGCCCAGGGTTCCCAGTTGTTTCTAAAATTAAAAAGGTAACATTATTGTTTTAAGTGGTAGCACCTGAACATTAGACCCAAACTGGTAAAAATTTACAACAATTAATCGATGTCTGTTTTGGTTCTATTAAACTGTGTGAAGGTAATTTCACCTGCTGTTACTTGCAGTCTATTTAATTACAATGCACGCAGATGGGAAGACAAGTGCAAACGTAGGTCTCAATTATGGTGTCAAATTAAAAAGCTACTAAATTGTCTCTCTGATCAAGGGAGATGATAGGGCAAGCCTTGCAGGTCATTGGCTCATCTTATTATTGAGAGGACTTATTTCACCTTTTATATAACACTATTTTACACACCATAAAAAAGTAGAAAGCTGTTATTTGCTGGAAGGTCACATTGATTGTTTAGCCACTGGGTACCAGACCCAATCTAGGAAGATAACAGATGACGTCCTTCCATTTGTCTAGCAGCCCCATCAAGAAAGCACATTACTTCTGTATATAGGTGAATTCAGAATGCCAAGAGAAACAATGATTTCTTCAAGTTCCTAGGCTGGTAGGTGGTATAGGATGAGCAGACTCAGGTCTGATCGCCATGGTGCCCAAACTCCATCCGAGAACATCAACTGTTTGCTGTTCTCCTTGGGAAGAACTTGAGACACAGAAAGTGACACTTGCCCCAGAATTTGGGATCATGAAGCCCAACTTGCTGATTCTGAGAGAAGGAGTGAGGGGTTCAGGGAAGCTGGGATAATCCTAATGGCCTTTGAGTGGGGTGATAAAGTCAAAGGTTGCCTCAGGCTAGAGCTGTGGTGACCACTTGCTCTCTGCTGTCTTGGACCTCTCACCTCTCAGGATATTTTTAAAAATATTTATTATTTTATTAATTACAGTTTATTCAGTTTGTATCTGAGCTGTAGCCCCTCCCTAGAGCCCTCCTAATTCCATCCTTCCTCCCTCATCTCTCTTATACTCCTCCCAAAGTCCACTGATAGGGGAGGTCCTCCTTCTCTTCCCTCTGATCCTAGTCTATCAGTTCTCATCAGGACTGGCTGCATTATCTTCTTCTGTGGCCTGGTAAGGTTTCACCCCCCTCAGTGGGAGGTGATCAAAGAGCCAGCCACTGAGTTCATGTCAGAGACAGTCTCTGTTCCCATTACTAGGAAACCCACTTGGAGATAGAGCTACCAAAGGCTACAACTGTGCAGGGGTTCTAGGTTATCTCCATGAATGGTCCTTGATTGGAGTATCAATCTCAGAAAGGATTCCTGTGCCCATATTTATTTATTTATTTATTTGTTCTCTTTGTGGAGCTCCTGTCCCCTCCAGATTTTTCTGTATCTCTCTTCTTTAATAAGATTCCCTGCACTCTGCCCAAAGTTTGGCTATGAGTCTCAGCCTCTGCTTTGATAACCTGCAGGGTAGAGTCTTTCAGTGTCCTTCTGTGGTAGGCTCCTGTCCTATTACCTGTTTTCTTGCTCTTCTGATGTCCATCCCATTTGCCTTTCTGAATGAGGATTGAGCATCTTACCCAGGATCCTCCTTCTTGATTAGCTTCTTTAGGTGTACAGGTTTTAGTATGTTTATCCGATATGTCTAAGATACACTTATAAGTGTGTATATACCATGTGTGTCTTTCTGCTTCTAGGATACCTCACTCAGGATACCATTCCTAGGCATATATCCAAAAGATGCTCAAGTATACAACAAGGACATTTGCTCAACCATGTTTGTAGCAGCCTTATTTGTAATAGCCAGGAGCTGGAAAGAACCCAGATGCCCTCAGTTGAGGAATGGACACAGAAATTGTGGTATAATTACACAATGGAATACTACTCAGCAATTAAAAACAAGGAAATCATGAAATTTGCAGGCAAATGGTGGAAACTAGAAAAGACCTCTCAGGATCTTATTTTGGATAATTATAGTTGCTGCTCAGTTTGATGCCTGGACATTCTACTTTCTTAAAAAAAAAGTAAGGAAGTAAGTGATAGAGAGTAAGGTATTCCTCTGTGAGAATCTGTGAGATTTCTTTGACTTTGTTTGTTTGTTTTGTTTTGGTGGTACCAGGGGTCAAACCTAGGACCTCATGCATGCAAGACAAGCAATCTACCACTGAGCTAATTCTCAGCTCTTTTGACTATGCTAATACTGGGCACTTCACCCCCTTGGTTTGGGCAAAATCTGGCTATTTCCATTAACAGGTACAGGGTGAGCTCAGTTAAAAAGGATAGAATGTGTGATACTCAGAACAAACCCTAGGTTGTATTACTAGAGAGTAGATGGGGCTAGAGATAAGAACGCTGGGTTTGGTAGTGCCCCTTCAACCCTGGTACATGCCAGATTGCTCCTTACACTCAGATTCTTGTGCCTTACCTGCAGGACATTGATTACACAAAGTCAGGGTTACAGCCCCAGAAGTTGGTTATGTTGATGCTTGTTTGCAAAAATCACCGCTAACAGAGCTCTGCTCTGAGATATGCTCCCCTCACCCACCTACAGTTTTGCTTTACATGGTTGCAATTAAGTCATTGCAACCATCTGAAAACAGTGCATGGACAATATCTCCAATGAGCAATTCATGTTTGAAACAAATCATTACAGTGTATGGTTACATTGGACTATTTGTTTGTTATTGTTGTTAATTCTAACTTGTGGATTAAACTTTATTGTAGGTCTCTGTAACCTAGAAGCAAACAATATATAAAAATTATGTATGTTACTGGTTCCACACATTCACTGGGGATCTTAAGGAATATCTCCATCAAGAAGATGCTACCATTGGCTAGGAAAAAAGTGGGGAATACCCTAGAACTCATTGGTACAGGAGAGAACTTCCTGAACAGAACACCAACAGCACAGGCTCTGAGAGCAACAATCAATAAATGGGACCTCCTGAAACTGAAAAGCTTCTGTAAAGCAAAGGATACTGTCATCAAAACAAAGCGACTGCCTACAGATTGGGAAAGAATCTTCACCAACCCTTTATCTGACAGAGGACTCATATCCAGTATATATAAAGAACTAAAGAAGCTGAAAAGCAGCAAACCAAGTAATCCACTTAAAAAATGGGGAACAGAGCTAAACAGAGAACTCTCCGTAGAGGAATATCGAATGGCAGAGAAGCACTTAAAGAAATGCTCAACCTCATTAGCCATTAGGGAAATGCAAATCAAAACAACCCTGAGATTTCACCTTACACCCATGAGAATGGCCAAGATCAAAAACTCAAGTGACAACACATGCTGGAGAGGTTGTGGAGAAAGAGGAACCCTTCTCCACTGCTGGTGGGAATGTAAACTTGTACAACCACTCTGGAAATCAATCTGGCGCTTTCTCAGACAACTAGGAATAGCGCTTCCTCAAGATCCAGCCATACCACTCCTAGGCATATATCCAAAAGAGGCTCAAGTACACAAAAAGGACATTTGCTCAACCATATTTGTAGCAGCTTTATTTGCAATAGCCAGAAGCTGGAAACAGCCCAGATGCCCCTCAACTGAAGAATGGATGCAGAAATTTTGGTACATCTATACAATGGAGTATTACTCAGCAATGAAAAATAAGGAAATCATGAAATTTGCAGGTAAATGATGGGACCTGGAAAGGATCATCCTGAGTGAGTTGTCCCAGAAGCAAAAAGACACACACGGTATATACTCACGCATATAAACATACAACATAGGATAAACCCACTAAAATTGGTACATCTAAAGAAACTAAGCAAAAGAGAGGACCCTAACTAAAATGCTCAATCCCCATCCTGAAAGGCAAAGAGGATGGACATCAGAAGAAGAAGAAAACAGGAAACAACCTAGGAACCTTCTACAAAGGGCCTCTGAAAGCCAGAAGAAGAAAACAGGAAACAACCTAGGAACCTGCCATAGAGGGCCTCTGAAAGCCTCTGCCCTGCAGACTATCAAAGCAGACGCTGAGCCTGATGGCCAACTGTCAGGCAGAGTGAATGGAATTTTATGTAAGAAGTGCGAAATAGCAAGAGCTGGAGAGGACAGGAACTCCACAAGGAGAGCAACAGAACAAGAAAATTTGAACACAGGGAACTCCCCAGAGACTCATACTCCAACCAAGGTCTATTCTTGGAGATAACCCAGAACCCCTGCACAGATGTAGCCCAGGGCAGTTCAGAGTCCAAGTGGGTTACATAGTAATGGGAAGAAGGACTGCCTCTGACACAATCTGATTGGCCTGCTCTTTGATCACCTCCCCCTGAGGGGGGGAGCAGCCTTACCAGGACACAGAAGATGACAATGTAGCCATTCCTGATGTGATCTGATAGACTAAGATCAGAAGGAAGGAGAGGAGGACCTCCCCTATCAGTGGACTTGGGGAAGGGCATGCATGCAGTAAAGGGAGGAAGGGTGGGATCGGGAGGGGAGGAGGGAGGGGCTTTGGGGGGGATACAAAATGAATAATGTGTAATTAATAATAATAATAATAATAATAATAAAAAGAAAAAAGAAAAAAAGAGAAGAAGATGCTACCGTACTTACTACAAGGAGTCTGATATATATATGAGAGGGTTTGTGACCCTCACAACCTTGGACATTCCAACATGGCTTTGTAAGCTTACAGTTTTTACCAAAGCACTAAATTTATTAAGAAAGCACAAAGGAGCCTGGCACCATGGTGCATGCCTGTGATCCCAGCACTTGGGGAGGCAGAGGCAGGCAAATCCCTGAGAGTTTGGGGCCAGCTTAGTCTACAAAGCTAGACAGCAAAAGCTACACCAAGAAACTCTGTCTTAAAAAAAAGCACAAAGGATTGTACCCATTAGTCCATCTGTTGCCAATTTATTTTTATTGTAAAGAAAAAAATGTAGATTCTACAATTTGTTGTGAATAACTTTGATGAGGGGAAAGTGAAATCAAGTATGACAATTGCACAGTGATACCTTACACAGTGGGCTTTACTTTACCTGCACACTGTGATGTTCCTGGCTTTTGTAGAGTGAGTTAGATATCCTTGATACTTGGACCAGTTCTGACTCTCCACTAGTTGCGCAGTCTCTGATCTTTCTCCCCTTTGGTACAAGGGAAATTGACTGTCACAGTCCTAAGCGTGTTTTTGTCGATTCTCTCCTCTTACTGGAGGTCTTCTGTGGGTAGAAGGTGTGTGATCCTGGCAACACAACAGAAAATCTCCTCAAAAAATAATTAATTGATCAAAGGCTCCAAAAGCAGAGGTGAGGAATCACCTTTTAAGCTGCAACATGCTTGATTTAATTTGCAGAAACAAGCATTTGATGCATGAAAACCATCCTGGGAAAGGAGGAAGCATGTTGTTTCCCTACACCTCCACAGATAATTGTCTGTGCTGATTTGCCATTTATTTCTTTCACAGAAAACTTGAGGGAAAGGGATGCATTCAGTGAAATGGAAAAAAAAAGAGAGAGAAGGCAAAGATGTGTTTTTAATTACTTCGATGAAGTAAGCTGTGCAAAGAGCCTCTTAGCAGCTTTTGTGATTTAATTTGATGAACAATTTAGTAAATCTGGGGAGGGGGTTATTTACAGATCTATAAAAGAGCATTACTTGCTTGGATGCTGAAGAGGCATCATTTGTCAGGGAGCAAGCCACATAGAGCTTGGAGTGGGAAAATAGTTTGAGGGAGTCTTGAGGCAGCTGTGATATGACCCTTCCACGTGCCCACCCCTCTCTTGTTTCTTGAAATATTCCATTCAGTTCTTAGCTGCACTCTTTTCATCCCAATAGGGAAGAAGAGGAGGAACAAATGTTCCTTCCTTTGCAGTCTGCTGTTTTGGGAAGAATTTGAGGTTGTCTTTGAATATAATTTTATTTAAATTGCTTTCCCATGCAAATCTTTGTTCTCCATCTAATTTTGGTCATTTCTCTGCAATGCTCTTTCACAAAACAAAAACAAAAATAGATGCTACTGTCATCGAGAAGTTTGGTGTCCTAACCACCCTAATTGTTCTTAAACCCATCCTCTCTTATGTCTGAGAACTATTGCAGCTTGAACTATTGAGGTAAGTGTCAACTCCCGACCCCCATGGAACATCTATTCCCAGGTGTCCAGTGTGATCGCAGCCTGATGTGTTGATGCCTGAATGAAGTGGTTCTTAAACAACTACAGTTTTTGTTTTTGTTTTTTTCTGGCTACTAACTGTTTCTTCTTTTCTGTTCCAATTACATTTGAACAGTTTGAATAAATGACCATTCATAGTCCTTTAAGGGGAACCTGTCAGGCTGGTTTTAATAGTTCCTTGCATCTAAATATTTTAAAATATCCCTTCATGTATGTAATGTTTTTTTTTCCTTATGTCTGCAGTCTTTATTCAAGAGACATCCCCAGGAATGAGAGTATTGGGTCAAAGGCTACTCGTATTTTCAGTTTTTGAGATACTTTGTAGAGCAAATATATTCTACAATATGGGTGCCATTTTTCACCTTTGATGTAAAAAATCCAGTTTTTTCATTACTGAGTTTTGTTTGCAGTCTTAAAAGTTACAAAATTGTACTGTTGCTTTTACTTTACATTTCTTTAGTAACTGGTAAGGCAACATCCTTTCTAGAAATTTATTTGCCATTTGTTCTATTTTTAAAGTGATGCTTTATATTAGTCGTAGGAAAATTGAACTTATTTGACATACTTTCGACAAGGAGGGAGGGAGAGAATAAGTAAGGAAAGGATTCATGGAAGAGGAGAGAGAACTTGTATTCTAACAATAGCCATTGGCAGCACTTGACCTTGCTCAGATATGAGCCCATCTTACAAAACCTGTCCCGATTTAAAATTAGATTAACATAGGGGACAGTCCAAATGCATAGGCTTTGAGAACCAAAGCCTTCTGTTTAGCTATTCTCTGCTTCTTTGTTATGAATGTGTTTAATGTTACCATATGCTCTTCTCCCTTTGAGATGGGCACCTTGCCATGTGTACACTGCTTCGAGACTATTAATTACTCTGTATGAAGTAAGTTATTGTATGCTAAGTCTCTTCTCAGGCCAGTCTAGCTCCCTATAACAACTGGGTTCTAGTCCTATAAGGATGGGCTGCTTCTTATTTTGAGGCAAGCAGTGGCAGCACACACAGCCTTGGTGAGACGTTAGAGAGACTGAGCCATAGAGAGACAGCTCTGTACAGGGGCTACAGAGTTCGAAAAAGACATTAGTCATTGGTGATACTGCTGGAAAACTTGAAACTGACAAACTGTTTCAGTTTACTTGGGGATGTTTAATGTCTCTGGCACTTTATTTTCTGGGGCGTGTGTGTGTGTGTGTGTGTGTGTGTTGATTACTAATGAAGATCCACAGTCTGAAAGAGCTGAGCTGTGTGATATATCCTCTGCCTCTAAGTAGGACAGTCAGTGGGGGGGCTTCGTTCAGTCACTCACTTCTTCAATCACTCATTAGTTCATGCATGAATCCAGCTCATGCTTATGGAAAAACTGTGGTGCTGGGCACCCTGCTAGGAACTCAGGTTTGAGATGCTTGGGAAAAGGAAATGCAGCCATTTTCTGCCTGGTTTCCTGCTGCTAGGTCTCTGATGTCTATCCAATAGCCCTTGCAAAGGAAGCAAACTTTATTAACAAACTAAGTGACTAATCCATTGCTCTGACCTTTCCCATTCCTGGGCACACACAAGCTGACAAGCTTCTTGAGAGAAGAAAGGAGTTGGACAAACACAAGTGAAACAGAGCAGAGTTATAGTATGGAACCAGTACTAGTAAAAGGCCAGGCCTGTTAGACCCTCAGCAAATTGTAGATGGCAATTTGGTTTTTATCTTCTGGTGGCTTTTGCTGTGTTAGGTGACTTGGAGAGAATCCGAAGGCCAGTCAGAGGCTCTTGGAGCATTAAGTGAGGTGTGAAAAGGTGGACAGAATTTGGATATCAGCTGGAAGGTGGATTGATTGATATTGCTGGAGTATTGGAGGATGAGGAGAAAGAAGAAATTACAGCCTGTATCTGGCCTTAAGGGTTTTGGCATTTAATGAAGAGAGAGAAAAGGGGGAGTTGAGTCAATGTTAATATGTATGTATTTTAAGGAAAAAAAATATGAGACTACCTATTTTGAGAAACCTTATCTGTAGTTACTTTCTCTTGAAAAGTAGGAAGAAATCAATTAGTTACTAAAATGTATGTTTTATTGCATATAGACTGTTCCTTGCTGAATACACAATTAGTTTCTTGAAGAGGTCAACCTCCTTTAGAAAGGTGTGTGTCTGTTCAGACACTGGAGAAAGTTGTGACAAAGTCAAAGAACGGTATTGTAAATGTCAACCATGGCATTTTCTTTCCCATTGCCGTGATGGTGAGATTCACAGTTCTCACTGTGTGTCAATCACTGCTGTAGGAACTGTGCAGATAGACCTCATTTAATCCTCACAACAACCACAGCACACAGTCTTCTACTTTCTCGTGTTACAAACAGGACTCAGAGGTATTAGGAGACTCTGGGTACTTGTCCAAGGTTATACTGATATAGTGGCTAAGTTAATATTTGAACCCCCAGTAGCTTCTAATCTCACATTAAACAGTTCAGAAGACAACATTGCAACAAGTTAGTTTTTATCTGCATTGAACGTTTAGTTTTAAAAGCTTACTGAATTTCTTAACCTGTAAGCACAGGATAATCTTGGTATCTTTGGAGTCTGATGTTAATGGATGTTACTGCACATATTCCAAGGATTGGGGAAGAAGGAATGAGGAGGACAGGAAGGGGCATGGAGTTCACGACAGCTAGAGAACGAGAAAGATTTCCTTTTTTTTTTTTTTTGATTTGGAAAAGTATGCGTACATCTACATAGCAACACACAATCACTCAGAAGTCAACTGAGATAAACTGAAAAAGAACCTGGAAGCCACCATTCCGGCTCTCCCTAACCCTTCAAGACAGAGGTAGCACTGGAAATGCGTCCCTCAGCTTCACCACCAAGTTGGCTGTTTTTCTTGTATGTTCTGTGTCATCTACCACAGCCCACAATGGATGCTCTCTTCCTTGTTTAAGAAGTTTGGAAGAGGATGGTAACTGCCATTGTAGATGCTGGGGTTTTGGTAATGAAGAAGGCAGAAAGACTCATTAGAACCCTAACTTTTTATCTCCTGAGACTTGTCATCCTCTCAATCCTTAGTGAATTACTTCTGCCACTGTCTCTAGGTGGCAGTGTTTCCCCTTTAACACTGATCTGAAAGAGCACACTGGTAATACTCAGTGCCTTGAGGTGAGTTGGAAGATTGGACATAAATCACAATAGGAGGATAACCACAGGAAGACCCGCCACAAACACTGCATAACGTAGCTTTTTATCTTCTAAAATAGCTTGGCTTGCTATGTGAAACCTGTAGACCCAGTTTACCAGCTGCCTCATGTCAGAGGGCCCACGAGCCTGTGGGTTGCCAACCCGAAAAAACAGAGTTGAATATGTCCCTGCTGGAAACTAATAGAGAAGACAAGCTTAGGTCGAAGGAGTCAGAGGATCCTGTTTAGTGTGTTGGTCATACAAAGGCAATAAAGCAAATTTATTATTCAAAGTCTGAATCCTTAGGGAGTTAAACAGAAGGTTCTTGCAATAGAAACAATAAATAGTTGGAAGCAAAAGGATGTGGCTGTGGAGACATGGGACAGAGGGTGATATGAGGACAGAGAAGAGAGCCAGGATCATGAAACTCTGGCTATAAAGGATGAGCGGCTGAGAACAGCTAAGCATGGGTTCTGATTTTGAGACCAAGTATACACAGGAGGAGGGGGAGAGAGGGCAGCAGTAACTATCCCCTGGCAGTGGAAGACCTCTGGGGAAAGCAGTCTGTGTGAAAAGCTGTTTGAGGCATATTCTGAGAACCATGAAAACTGGGGGAATCTGGTGCTGAAGAATATACAGACAATTAATATGATGGTTGGTAAGAAGGAAAGGAGAGACATGGATAGTGACAGTCAGTGTGCAGATATCATCCCTATACTCAGAAGCCTTATTATATTTCTCTCCCCAGTTTTACTCATAAGTCAGTGTATACAGCCTTTGTTTCAAGCTTTTAAGCATAATACAAGGAAAAGAATGATGTGTGTTTGGCTTTTTTTCTTTTTTTCTCAGGCAGGAAAATGATTCTTTGAACCAAAAAGGGATTTTGGTAAACAGCCCCCAAATGGATGCTTGTGTGTCCACTTAACACAGGCCCAGAGGGCTCAGAGGTGCAGCAGGAGCAACAGGACCCTGGCCTCAGGCAGAGCATCTCCAGACAGTGTTGAGTTAACAGCCTCCAGAGCATCCGTGATGTGTGCTGGGCAAGTAAATGCCAAATCTGAGACTCAGTAATGAAGACTTGGGAACACTAAAGCATTTCCCAGGAGAGATTGCCATTTGTCTAAGGAGGCTGTGGACAGACTGGGAGAGAGACTGGCCCCTCAAGGTTCTGGAATGCTATACAGAACAAAACAAACAAAACAAAACAAAACAAACAAACAAAAAACTGAAGATGATAATTAGAACCCATAACTGATTTTGTAAAAGAGAAAGATACATTGTTAAAAATTTTAATCATTCCTAAAAATAGACACTAGTGTACTCATAACTCAGTTTCAAAAATATATGGCCAATTTTATTTCCTCTGTATCCCTTATTTCCCTACTTTTGAAACAATCCAATATGTTGTATTATTTTTATCTTCAAATATTTCAAGATCTATCTATCAAGTATCTAGCAATCATTCTGCCTTCTAATAGTCTCATAAATGTTGCTTGTTCTTTCTTTAAAAAAATAAACCTGATTTTTAATAACTCATTATGACTGGTTTCCATGTCTTAAAATTTGAAGGTTCTTCCTGTCCTTTCTGTTTATTTTCTTCCATGAATCTGTATGAAAAATAAATAAATAAATAAATAAATAAAGGATGGAAGCACCTCTCAGTAGCAGATGGGTAGACATCCCCAAATCTGTTACCTAGGCACACAATTGCATTGGTTTTTTTCACCTTCTCTGAAGTTTGATGTGGCCTTTGGCCAGTAGGATGTAAAAAGAACAGGTGGTACCCACATATGTGTCCATAAAGACCTCCCATGAACTATCACTATTTGCTTTTCTTCCCTTGCTAACCTTGGAAGTCATATATGAAACAGAATGAAACCATACTTTGCAAGGAGCCAACACTCCAGTACTCTGGAAAGAGAACTCCTGTCTACTCAAGAGGATCTTCCATGCCGTTATAAAATGCTTCAGTGTATTTGTAACACGGGCGGGCTGGCGTTTCTTTGACAAATAAACTTTTCTATAAATCTCATTGTAGAGAAGTGGTTCTCAATTCCAACTACATGTTAGAGGCCTCATGAAAGCTCTGAAAGTAGACAGGTGCCTGGATTCCACCTTGGGCCCATTTAATCTGAATCGTGGGAAGATGTTCAGAACATTTAAGCACAGTATTTTTTAAAAGTACAGTGTGTGATTCTAATACATCAGCAAAATTATTGTTGATTCTGGTGCTAGTTATTGAGGATCCCTTTTCCTCTTCTGGCTGAAATTCTTGGCAAAAAAACAAAAAAACAAAAAACAACCCAGAACAACAACAACAACATAAAACAAAAACCAACCAAACAAACAAAAAACCCAAACCCTGTAATGTTGTTGTATTTTGTTGTGTAAAGATTCAAATTTAAGGTTATTTTTGATATACACATGTATGTTTATTTCTACTCTGGTATGAGGCATTAGACCTATACAACTCATTTATAAACGTAAAGTTTACTTCTAGTCCTTTTAAAAGCTGCTATTACAAACTGTTTATGATAATTAACTTATACAAGTTAATGATCAATCAGTCAGACTCATTGTTTTGTCAGATACTCCTCTAGTTTATCATAAAAATATACATGCTAGGTTGAACAGATAGTAAATACCTAGAAACAAGCAATGTTCACCTATTCAGAATTACTATAGATGATAGATAGACAGATGATAGATAGATATAATCATGCACTATGTAAATAGATAGATAGATGGTCCTCAGAAACTTCAGAGACCTACAGAATATGGCATTTAAAGATTTTTTTTTAAATTTATTTAAGGCCTTTTTATACTTGAGACATGTCAGCTTCTGACAACACCTCCAGCCTACCTCAATAAGGATGATGAACATCATAAAATCTCATTTTGGAGATAGCATCATTAATGGCAAGCTAGCCATTAGGCAAAAATGCCCCCACTCTCTCTACATACACTGTGATGTCCAAAAAGAACAAGACTTGGATGTAGGTTGAGTTGACTGCCAAGCTCTGTCATGACAGGGTTAGCAACTCCTTCGTATTCCCACTTCACAGATATATCTGCCAGATGGACTGTGCCAGAAGAGTGAAGATAACGCTCCAACATTATAGAGAGAGGACGGGTGACTGACCAGGTAATAAATTGTCTCTGTCATTATTTTTGGAAGCTGCTTGCTTGCGCTTGCTCCTTAAGTAATAATTTTATTCTTTCTCAAAGAGCTGATGGGGTTGAAGAAGACTAGATAGTTATAGTTCCACAGTTAGGCTTAAGTTGTTTAGGATTTAGGAAAATGTTTTAAGGTCTAGAAAGAATTTTTTTAATTCTTGACTAATACAAGATATGATAGAAAATGATTTAGGTACAAAACTTCAGGCTTAGACTTACTTAAGATAGGATAGATAGTATTTTCTTCAAGGTTACCAAATACAAATGAGCTAAACATATTGAACGGAACTTTTACATATGGCTTTCACTGATTATTTCATAATTGTTCTTGCTGCATGTAGTTTATGATAAATAAATAAAGTCTATATGCATTTGGAAAAAAAGATGATGCACAGTAGAACATTCGATTGGCAGTCAGGGTTCTTGTAGAGTCTCATGAAATTTAGTGTCATGAAATACGGCCTTTCACCCTCCAGTTGCTTTTATGATACCACTCTAGTGGCACTTGTTTCTTGGCATGTTTCTTAAAATTTTCCTTTGTAATCTGTTTACAAGGGTGATTCTGCTGAGAAAGGAGGACTCCTCCAAAGAGGTGTTTCATGCCCCATCACTATGTCCCACTGATTGAAACAGTGCCAGGCACACAGTAGTTTTCACTAAGAGTTTTTGAGAGAGGAACAGTAATTGAACACAGCAGATGATTATGGAAGCCACTCTGCAGAGCAATTTTTTTAGGTAAGATAACAAGTGTAAAGAGAAATGAGGAATCAGGTACCTCAAAGGAAACCTGAGAAAGATTCTTACAAGTTAAGTATGAGGAAGAATATACAGGAAACACTCAGACCCACAGTATTATCAGAATCCTGAGCTATACTTAATAGTAAACAATTGCCCAAGAGTACAAATAGGAATATTGCAACTAGTCCAGAAATTCTCAGTGTTTTCTATAAGTTCCTGGAAGTCCCCAAGGACTCCTCAGGCACTCTTCTACTATATATTTTCCTTTTCCTTGCATTAATCAGTCTGTCTCTCACACACACACATATGCACACACACACACACACACACACACATGAAAATGGAGGACAAACGATTGCATGGTGCTTTAGTAGTTGACACTAAAGTAAACTAGGAGCCACTGACTATTTTTCTTGGCTGTCTTAGTCATTGTTCTACTGCTGTGAATAGACACCATGACTAAGGTAGCTCTTATAAAAGAAAGCATTTAATTGGGGCTTGATTATACATTTAGAGTCCATTATCATTATCGTGGGGAGCATGGCAGCATGCAGGCAGGCATGGTGCTGGAGAAGTAGGCAGGAGCAAGAAAGAAACACTGGGCCTGGCTTGATATTTGGAAACCTCAAAGCCCACACCCCAGGGACACACTTTCTCCTATACGGCCACACCTCTTAATCCTTCTTAGTAGTGCCACTCCTGGATGACTAAGCATTTAAATATATGAGCCCGTGGGGGGGGCCCATTCTTATTCAAATCACCATAGTGACTAGGTGCTTACAGGATTTGAAAAGGTAGTTTTACTTTAGAATGCCCTTATAGAAGTTGTGCCTTTGGGTGCATATTCAGTACCTGTTGCATAATGTGGACTAAGAAGAAAAGTATCTCTGTGGTCATTTGAGTTATGAGCAGAACTAGCAACTTTTGTGCATGATGGAATGACCAAAGAGATTTGAGAAGCAGAAAGGCATTTCCTAAAAAGTAAAAATAAGCCTACTAACAAAAATAAATGAAATAAAATAGCAAACAACAAATAAAAACTCACACACGAAAACAGAAACAATAATAAAAAAAAAACCCTGAAAAAATACTGGTTGTTAATGGCCAAAGTCGAACTTTCAAGCAAGGTTATAATCTTGGAAATCATGGTGTCCTCATTAAATTTTGATGGATGCTGCCCACATACACAAAAAGGATTTGGGATCTTTAATAATGTTGAAGAGAAATCTCCTCCTGTGGGGTATAGCCTTGCCAGGCCACAGAGGAAGACAATGCAGATAGTCCTGCTGAGACCTGATAGGCTAGGGTCAGATAGAAGGGGATGAGGACTCCCCTACCAGTGGACTAGAGGAGGGGCATAGGGGAAGAAGAGGGAGGGAGGGTGGGATTGGGAGGTGTTGAGGGAGGGGGCCACAGCCAAGATACAAATTGAATAAACTGTAATCAATGATAATAATAAAAAATATTCCTAAAAATAATAATGTTGAAGAGAGTAAGAAGGGTTCTGTGATCAAACAAAGGGTTAAATATCATTGCACCAGCCCATTATCTCATTGTTCTGAGAAAAATATTGAGATAAAGAGGCCGGGCATTAAAATGACTGAATAAGTTATCAAAATATTACTAAAAGTGATACTGCTTTTTTTTTTTTTTCTCTCCAGAAGAAAGTACTCTTCAACAAACCCAATGAGTCTTTCTTAGAAATGTTTCTTTTGGGTGTTCTCATGACCTGTCAATGCAGCTGTTGTCTGTGAAACTCGAAGCTTGAATAATGCATATCTTGGTGCAACTTCGAAGAACAACCTTTTGTGCCTTAGGATTCTAAACTTTCAGATCTTCAGATGGGTATCAAGAATTCATCTTTTTGGAACAGTAAAAAGAAAACAGCAACTAGAAGTGGAGAGGTAGCTGCAGAAAAACTGGTAGCTTCTGCTCGTTAGAGCTGGTTAGTAGCTAAACTGGCTTCAGGAGTCAGAATCCTGACTTTCAGCCTAGGTGACTATGGAAATAGGGAAGGAATGAAGTCTTTGGCATGGTGCGCTGAAAATATGAGTGCTAGGGCTGGGGGTTGGATGCTTGAAAAGGCCACATCACAGCCTGGGCTAACCAATGTAAATGTAAAACTTCAGGATGAATGATGCTGAACTGAAGTCATGAGGAATTAATTGTTGGTGAGTGCTAAGAAGAGGAACACAAAACTAAATGTTTGAGGAAATGGCAGAAAGGAGGGTGGTGTAGGCTTCAAGTCAGCATTGTTGATGTGCACAAACAGTATATCATTTGCTGAGGGTCATAGTCATCTTAAGAGACAGTGATCTAGAGTTTCCTATAGATCTGGGATAGGGGGTCCTGCACATCATAGGCTCCTGTTCTAACCACACTAGCCATCTTTCCTCTGTACACAGTAGAGGGTTGTTGGGACTTCTGTCCACTTCTATGCTGCACTAGAGGTAGAGGATGCCAGATTTCTCTACTGAAACAACCTCCATTCTGTATACAGTCTAGATTTGTTCTCCTGAGAGTAGATGGGACACCATTGTGTGACTTCTGAGTGTGAGAGATGGCTGTTAAAGGTTGGCTGTTTGAAGGACATGAGGACAGAGCTCCGACACATCGTCTGGAGGGTCTACACTCAAACATGTCACATTCCCTCATGTCATAGATGAAGTCAAGGCTCATGAACTGGCTAGCGTCACACTGTCTTATTCCTCCAAAACACTGAGGAGCCTGGGTTCTAAGTATAAAATTAACCTTCTCCATTTATTGCCTCATTGTTGTCAGAGTGAGAAGATAGAACATATTCATCTGACAGTGGGACTCCATTTGTACCCTTGTCTGGAATTCTACAATGTTAAGGTAAAGTCTGCTCCAAACTGTTGACAGACATTCTGGCTAACCTTTAACACTGCAATACTAAGGATAAACCACGGTCTCTGTACCCAATCACTTCTTATCTGGAAACTGAAATTAAGGGATCATAACCTAGTTTTACCTTGTGAACTCTTAGCAAAATAAACATGCTGTGTCTAGGCATAACATTAAAAAAAATTTATGAGTCATTAAAGTAATCAAGGGGGTCAATTAGCATCTCCCTGTTGGGGAATCAGCTGGGCATTGAGCAGAGCCTATGGACTGTGCTCAAAGCCAGTGGGCCCAGAGTGGACATCCTTTCAGTAGTATCCAGCGTGACCACATGCTACTCTTGCTGCAATTGCTTCTAGCCCTCACTCCAAAGAGAGGCTATGCCAGAGTCTAGCCTCTGACTCACCTCCATAAAAGCATATAGGGAGGCAAACCCTGCTAAATCAGTCTCTGATGCAGGGGAGTATCCCAGGAAAGCGGCGCTCCTCAGTCAGGATGCTGGGTGCATACCATATATTGGAGACATGCCTACTGACTCACCCTCCTAAAAGCAGATGGCCCAATTAATAGTCAGAACAGTAGCTGCTGTTGGGAGTTAGAGACAGAGCCTTCTAAATCCCTGCAATTTACTCACAAGTAGGGCTGCCATTGTGCTTCTGAGGTATCACTAAGCACTTTTAAGCATTTACTCACTGAAACTTAAATATATACATCACTGTTCTGAGCCAATGATGTTCTAAGTACTTTAACATACTAGTGCAGATAATCATCATATAAACCTTATACCATAAGCATAAGCATGATTAATTATCTTTTACAGCTGAGGGAACCAGGGCATGGAGTACTTAGGGGACATGCTAAAGTGTATATCTGGGAGGTCATGGACTGGAGACATGAGCTTGGACAATTTGCTTCTAGGCTCTAATCCTATTCGGTTCACTCTTTCTGAAAGCCATCTAGTGCAGGAACATGGGGCCAAGGCTTCGAGACTTACCAGCTTTCCAAGGTGAGTTTGCTGGCCCAGTCACACAAGTGGTGAAAGCTTGGAGGCAATTTACTAAATGGATTGCACCATCAAGCAGCTCTGGATCCTTTGCTGAAAACTCTGAATGAAGAGGAGTTTGCTATGCATTGAAAGGCATTGACACTGGAAAGGTCAGGCTTGACAATGCCATTTCCATCTTCTCTAAGGACTGAATGGATGGAAGAAGCTGAGATCACTTCTCAAAAGACTTGAGACTTGTGAGCAGGGAGAATGGAGATTTGCAAGGAATAGGATTGCCTGTGCTCCCTGCTGAACTTGGGTGAGAGCGTGCTAGGTTGACAAAGGGCCTGGACATGACCAGGCTACATGAGATAACTGAAATAATTTATCGTATGGTGGATTCACAGGATTTAGAGACTGCGAGCCCCGGACTTACACTATCTCCATTATTTACTTTACCACCTAGAATCCCCCATGTCTTGTGTGCAAGTTGGGCTAACAGTGAGGACAGACACAGAACAAGCTATCCAGATGAATCCTCGGTTCCTTTCTGTTTCTTGTCCAGAGTCATGTGAGCTTTGAAGGGACCTTCCAAAAGTTCCCTCTGCAGCTATTTGGCTAGTAGAGAGGGCGCCCTGCCAACTCTCCATCCCCTGGTCTCCGGAAAGCAAAGACCTCCCTGGCACAGCCTGCTGAGCCCACTGACGCAATGGCTCTGGAGGAAGGCCCAGCTCTGCCTGGCCCTTAGCCTGGGTTGCTTAAGCCAAACACAGGAGCCAGGAGCCTGGTTGGGGATGTCCAGAGGCTTGTGGCCACCTCTCCTCCTTAGAGCGTGTTTCTTCACACTACAGGGGCTACTGAGATGTTTGCAGATGTAAAATATAACAGTTTATGCTGTTTTTCTTCTCACTCTTTGTTGATGATTGAATGTGTTGTGATATAAAGACAAATAGGATAAACAACCATTCCCGAAAGCCATCAAAATTGGCATCTGGCCCCCTGGGTTAGGGCTACAGAGGGGCCAGGGAGCTTCAACTTTCCAGAGGTGTTTTGTGTTTTGTTGTTTTATTTATTCTTTAGAGTGGAGGCAGGGGCTCTGTGTAGAATTCTTCCAAAGCATCTTTGCTATCATCCTGGCTCAGAGGTTATGGAGGGACCCGGAGCATATGTTCCATATTTATTCACATTTACAGACTTTCCTGCATCCATTATCTCACCTCATTAGGGCTTGGAAGGGGAAGTGTACCTGAGTGTGTCAGCAGCATGTGCTTTCCTGAGCCCTGTGGAGAATTGTCCCACACGGTAAATGAAACAGTTGCAAGGGCTGGCCAGGAACCTGCAGGGGCGCGGGCGTCTCCGGGCTCAGGCCCAGGCCCAGCAATGCCTGGCCAGTTTCAGAGGGTCCAGCTGTGCCAAGTCACATGTCTCAGTGAGGGAGCATCCTGGCTGGGCAGCTCTGTGATTGATGAGCCTGCCTGAACTCCAAGTGTCTGTACAGGGCCCACGGTTCCCCACATGCCTGCCCTCCTCGAGACGTGAAGCAAATGGTTAAAGTAAATCATATCCTTCCTCTTTTGCTGGGAGGGACAGGCCCAAATTGGCTTTCCTTTGAAAGAGGGCACAGTCCATAAGCTACTATTTATTTCTTAATGGAAACAACACAGGGGGAGCTTGTGTGGTCAAGGCTAATCATAAAGTGTGTGGTGTGATACGGTGAGAAGTGGAGACTCGATTTACTTGAGTTACTTTCATGCAGGTCTCAGATTTATGCTCATGTTAATCAGACAAATCACTACCATTCAGATAGAAAAGTGGCCTAGATTTCACTCCATGTTACCCAGCAGCCCTGCTGAGTACTGTCTCAAACACCTATGACCAACTAACTGGTCCTCAGTTGCCTGTTTCACGTTTCTCTTCTGAGCTGTCTTTTCACCTCTTTTAGTGGAGACTTGATTTCTAGACTTGCCTCTGTCACTCATGTGTGAAAATGAACAAACCAACTCCTCTGGGGCTCGGTTTCTCCCTCTATTAAGGCAATGGCACTGTTCTGACCTGATCAAGTCATGAGGGCACTGTAGAGCAAGGTGACCCAATAATTGCCGATGTACTTGTGGTGATAAAGTGTCGTGTGAAGTAGAGTGGCATAATTTGAACATGGATAAAGCTACTTTTCCCTTGACTGTAAAAAATAACTTTATTGATTACTCATTGATTCGGTAATCTGATGGTTCTGGAGTGGCTGTGGACAAAGCATGGTGAGACCAAACGGCCTTTGGAACAAGGAAGAAATGGGTGGTATTTTCTTTACAAACATGTCCAAAGTATAGGAATTAAACAAATTCGATAATTAGGGAGGAAGGCTGTGAAACAAGTATGTTTCTCCCTCTATGCAGTAGACCACTTATAACCTGCTCACTGGGTATTAAGAGAGGAAAGAAAAATTCCAGGCAGAATATAAGGAAGCTGCAGAGAGAATCCATAGCACGAGGTTATGTTATCCAATTATGGGACTGTAGCATACGTCAGGATGTTAGAACATCTCTTTAGAGGTTAGACGTTGCCATGACTTTTTATCCAGTGTTCTGAGTAAGGGTTCTCAGGGGTTTGTATTCATCACCTCTGACTTAAGTGGCTCACAGTGCCATTTGCTTAGGGAAACTTGAAAAGAAATCATTAGGCCCTAGTACATGCAGTACAGAAAGCGCAGTGGATTAGAAAGTAAAATCAGGCATCAGGACAACAGTGTACCCTCATGGAAAGGAGTATCCTGCCAACTGTTCCCATACACTTTCTTTTCAAACATCCCCTCATTACCATTTGAAAACATGTGCTTATTCCGCTGCTCTCTGGCTCTGCAGTTTGGCAAAGTAAATTGATAGGATTAGCCCCGTGTCCTACCTTGGGGACAAGGCATGTTGGGTCGTTGACAGCTTAGAACCTGGGTGTGTTTACAGCGGTAGGTCTACTTAAGAATCTGGAAGCTGTTAACACAAGACATTCTATAGGGAATGGGTTTGGCAGTGAGGGTGCCAGGGAATGGCTGGAAACCAGGACCAACCTGGCTGTGGCAGCTATTCTCAGACAGAAGGATCATTCTGCCATCATTCTAAAAGAAGATTCTGGAAGACAACATAGAGGCAGAACATCCAGACCCAGATATGCAGGCTGTTTTCTGAGTTGGACTCAAGTACCAGACAGCACAGCTGGCTGAACAAAGGAGGCCTGTAGCCTGCAGAAATTTGAGCTTAGAGCTGTGTAGTGCCTTGGCTTTGGCCTATTATTCATGGGGCAGAGGAAGGGTTGTGGTACAATGTCAGATTGAACCAACTTGGCCATATTGGGAGGCTGCTAGTTACAATTCAAAGCCTTCCAGGTTAGCCCTGACAATTTAGTGACAATGTCAGGAATTGGGGTTGTCTGAGTCACAAGGATGGAGATTTTTAAGGTATGACATTAACGAGGACTGAAAAGATAGAGACCAAGACTTGGGAGATAATATGGCCCCGTTCATTATTTCATGAGTAAGCGTCCTCTCTAAAAGTGAATTTTTGTATTTTGAACATATTGGCTCCAAGACCAAGCTCTACTTGTTCTAACTTTGGCCATTTTCTTATATTTACTAGCAGGAGGATATGTTTTACAGCCACAATTACATATAACATAATTGGTGGGTTCAAAAGGGACTTTTTAACTTCAAGCTTTAGTGACATATTCTCCAACTGGTAGGATGGGGTTTTTACAAGTACTGTTGTTTTGAGGAGGCAGAATCAGTGCATACAATATTCAAAGACTGTTATATTTGGGGAAGAGATGGGGCAGGAGGGAGTGTGGCACATAGGTGACGGAAATAAAAGGATTTTTCAGGTGGTAACAGGGAATCCAGACCCAGTGGACAAGTGAATATTGTTTAAGAAGTTTTTGGGATTTATTTATATATTCATTAATTCACTTTATCCCAATTGTATCCCCTTTCCTCTTATCCTCTCAGTTCCACCCTCCTTCCCTCTTCCTTCTATCCCCCCTTCCTTTCTCCTCAGAAGGGCCCCAGCACCCACCCATCCCAGCACACCAAGTCACATCAGGACTGAGTGCACCCTCTACCACAGTGGCCTGGCAAATCAGTCCTGCCAGGGGTAAGTGATCAAAAAGCATACAAGAGAGCCCTTTTCAGAGATAGCTCTGACTCCCTTTATGAGGGTACCCACATGAAGACCAAGCTTTCAGTCATGCACATATGTGTAGGGGGCCTAGTCCAGTCCATTCATGGTCCTTGGTTGGTGTTTCAGTCTCCACAACCCCACCCCCCGGCCCAGGTTGATTGGCTCTGTTAGTCTTCTTGTGGGGATTGTATTACCTTCAGATCCTTCTATCCTTACTCCCACTCTTCCAAAAGGCTCCCAATGTTTGGCTGTGAGTCTCAGCATCTGTTTTGATCTGCTGCTGAGTAGATAGCGTCTCAAAAAATAGCTATGCTAGTCTCCTGTCTGCAAGCATAGCGGAGTATTCTTAATAGTGTTAGGGGTTGGCTCTCTCCCATGGTGTGGCCAGGCATTAGTTGGACATTCCCTCAATCTCTGCTCTGTTTTTATCCCTGCACATAAGTTTCTTAACTGCATCTTACATGTGAAAGTAACAGTCACCCTTAGATCAACTCCCTGAGTGATAACCACATGAGTACTTGAACAGCATGTATATTCTTTGGGACTTTCTGCCAATACCTAACATGACTTATAAGTAATATTGAACTTAGGATGATTATAACAATCCCTGAGGAATTCCCTGGACCAAAGGTAGCATGCTATTCTCCTGCCAAGAATGCAGGGTTCTGTTAAGTTGCTAAGTTAGTCTTTGCATGATATTCAAGGCACAGTGTTTAGTGGGATACTTCTCTTTGTAATTAGCTGGATGATTAGTGAAATTGCTCAGTGAAGTGATTCTGTTCTTTGAATTTAATACACACTCACAGGGATTCTGAAGGTGACATGTTGCTTATTGAGCAGAGGAGCGTTTGTGGTTGGGTCATAACATTTCCATAAAATGAAGAGAAACTGAAATCTTCTCCAGAGATTAGCATCAATTATGTTTGTATAAATATGCCACAAAATTCCAATGGCGGGTCTATTTATGTTGAAAGATGTTTGTGAAAAGAGCAGCTCTTCGAACTGCAGTGATCTAGAGGCTGGTTAGGTACCTCGCATTTGTAGAACATTGTTTTAAAACTTATTCTAGAGGGAAAACTATTTGGATGGTATTATTTTAGATATTTCTCCGTAAAAGGGGATGTGTGAATGTGTGTGCGTGTGCATTAATATATGCATCTACATATGTTGCTGTTACAGGTTACCCATGTCCTTTCCTTCAAACATACATGTATATATGAAGCTGTTTGCTTACACATGCCACATAGACTGTGGCTGATTGACAGAAGTTAAATCTCTGACTCTTGGGGCTGGGAGTGGAACTGAGCAGCAGAATGTCCCCCACAGGCTTGAAGTGGAGAAGGCTTGGTCCCTAGAGAGATTATTTTGTAAGATGGTTAAAATAAGACTCCACCAGGATCATGATGCTGAAGGGCAAGTCCAATCTTCTTCTCTTTTCTGTCTCCTTCATGCGTCCTGGGCATGAAAGTAAGCAGTTTGCTTCTCCACATCATTCCAATATGATGGTCTGACTCACTGTGGCTTCGTAAGAATGGAGGTGGCTAATCATGAGCTGTAACATCTCACACTGCGAGCCCAGATTAACCTTTATCCCATGAAGCTAATTATATCAGGTATCTTGTGTCATCAGTAATGAAAAGCTAACTAATAATGAAGGTGGTAAAGAGTAAAGATGGAGAGCAGAAGCATGTCCCACGTTAGAACTCCCTGCCCTTGTTTTCAGTTCTCTCAGCAATGGAGCTAGGACAAAGGCAGAGGCTGCTCGGCTCCATTTACAAGTTGGCCTTTGGCCTTTCGCAAGCATGAAAGTGCTGTCATTCACTGTTCTAGTTCAGTAGTTCTTGGCTGGAGCACACATGCTCCGCAGGTTGTTGCATCAAAGTGAATAGCTTCAACCCAGAGAAGGACACGATACAAAGCACAGAGGAAACGTGTAATATGAGAGGTGATATTTGTAAGCCACGTAGCTTATGAGGGATTACTATAAAAAAATACATTTTCTTAGTTTGATTTCCATGGCTGAGACAAAGACTGTGACCAAAAGCAATTTGGGAAGGAAAAGTTTCATTTCAAGCTGTACGTTATACTTCATCATATAGGAAAGTCAGGGCAAGAACTCAAGGTGGGTGAGAGACCTGGAGGCCTCAAGACCACCTGCCCAGCTGTGGCATCACTCACAGTGGCTGGGCCCTTCCATATCAATCATTAAGCAAGAAAATGCCACACAGACTTGTCAAAGCCAATCTGATAGTGACATTTTTTTTTAAATTGAGGTTCCCTTTTCTCAAAGACCTTATCTTTTGTCAGGTTACAAAAACACAACAACAACAAGAACAAAAACCCTAAGCAACACTTATGTCAAGGACAAAGACAATTCAATAGCAAGGAAATCAGATGACTTGATTTATAAATATACAAAGTATTTGAATAGTCATTTCAGAAAGAAGACACACCAAAATGTATGTGAAGAAATGCTATCATGAATCATAAAACAATAAAAATCAAAATGTCAGTGTGCCATCATTTTGTTAGTTACTTTTGCTATTGTCATGACTAACTACCTGTCAGGAACAGCTTAATGAAAGAAGAGTTTATTCTTGCTCATGAGTTAAAGTCCAGAAGAGTGGAAAGTAAATGATAGCAGAGCTTGTGTCTGGGACTCTCCGTACCTTGGTGGGCCAGGGAATAGAAAGAGTTTAGGCAGGAAGTACGGTCAGGCGATAGCCTCCATAATTCACTGTTAATGTCCCCCATCATCTCGCTAAATTCTATATTCCAAAAGTTTTACAACCTTCTAGAACAGCACCAAATCATCTTAGGTTTAAGTTATCAAATACGTATACCTATAGGGAATGTTTCATGCTCAAGCCCATTAAAATAGCTATTATTAAGAGGAGGAAGACAAGCAGTGAACCATTGTTAGGGAGAATGTGAATGAGGGTCATCACTGTGGAAACCGATGTGGAAGTTTCTCTAGAACCACTGCAGGACCCAGAAGTTTCCTTCTTAATGTATTTTCAAAGAGTATGACAGTGTCTCAGGACATATCTTCATTCCCCTGTTTTTTTGTGGCACTTCTTACAACTTAGATATGAAATCAAAAGAAGTGTTCACAGGATGTATTATTATATTGGTATTCTATTGCATTCACATACTATATTTATGATATATATATATACATATATATATGCTCTTGCATATTTATGTCTATAGCTCATGATACATTATGCAATTAAACTTTACCAGGAGATTAGATCTCAAATATTCTCACCATCAACCATAAAATAATAATTGTGGGAAATAATGGATATGTTAATTATCCTGAAAGCAGTGATTATTTTAAAAAGTATATCAAAATATCACATTGTATACTTTATTATTTGTCAATCATATATTAATTAAGCTGGAAAAAAACCCCAATGATACTGTGGCTTAATGTAAGAGTTCCAGTTCACAGAGTGGTTCTTTCATGAAATATTGTATTTTAAAAGTGTTCTTGAAGCTTATTGTGTGATGTGCTGTGAAGAGTCTCAACTTTGGCTCTGTCAAGTCTGCTTCCTCTGTGTTCAGTTTGGTGACTTCAGAGCTTGGTGATTTTAGTTTGAAGATGTCCTTGTGTAGTCCTTAGGCCGTCTTGCTTCTAATGTAATAAGAAAAGTTAGTTTGCTTTGGATCCATGGTTTGTTGGAACCATGACGATTCATGAAAAAGGTAAGAAACACAGTATGGTAAGCAGAGACGGCAGGGGACTTCCCACTCAGTGCTCTCGAGGCACAGTTACAGCCATTCTTCATTTGGTATTCACAGATTTTACTTTCCTGTGGCACAACTACAGCAGTCTAAGAAAAGCCACTTGTGTTAAAGGTGACATTGCTCTCTCTCTTGGAACATGTATTTGCCAAGGAATTCATTAGCCAGACAGGTGTTGATGTCACTGTCAAATTGCAATTGCTATTTTTTTTTGTTTCTACTTATGGGAATAACAAGCTATTAGACATTAATAAGCAGCAAGGAACTTTCTATGACCCTCTCTAAATATAGGTGACCTGAAAAGAAATAGCAGCCATTATTACAAGGGCAACTTATTATCATTGTGTTCTTACGACAAACTTAAAATGACATATATTCATAAGTAACCTGAGATTCATATGCTAAGAAGATGGGTTGAAAATACTTTACTGAGAGTATAAAATTGTTTCAGGAGGCATCTGGAGTCTTTCATGATAAGAGAAAACATCAAATAACACTTGAAGGATTTCAATGTTGCTTCTCCACGACATATTGATAATTCAGTAGGTGGGGAAAAAACAGGCAAGAGGGCTAAATTAGCATGGAAAGCAAAGTTCATATATAGAGAGATAAGTTTCAGGGCTGCCGTTCAAAAGAACTTGGCTTTGTTGGGCAAGTTGTGAAGGCAAAACAAAACAATAAATCAAAGATATTTCCAAGCTTAAGATAAACTGGAGGTGACAGCCACTGTGTGGATGACAGAAGGGGTATAATTAGGAAGTAAAGCTGTTTGTAACTTTAAATGTCACAAAAATTCAGAGTGAAAAACATTGCCAGAGATGCATAGGCTATAGTAGTGGAGATAGCTCGTGGTAGAGGGACAGACATCTGGACACAGAACTCCATACATGGCTGAGTCACTGTCCATCCTGCAACTGCTATCCATGTGTGTTTTATTCCACAGTGCCTTGTCAATGCTCCACAGACAGCACATTGAAACAGGAGGAATAGCTTCTCAATTCAGGCCAAGTTGGAAGTCAGGATTGCCATTAAAGGGTTGAGATTAGAAATTTGAGGATGAAGCAGGGTCTGGGCAATGCTTCTTGAGAGTCAGATTGCAAGCATAGAAGACTTAATGGAAAGGACATTGAAGAAGAGCAACTCACCCCAGATTCCATCTGGGTGTTAGAGAGTCGCAGGGTCTTGAGGGCATGAAAGTTCCTGAGGAGATCCAGCCAGAGTCCCAGTTGAGACTTAAGAGAGCACACCAGTATTTTGCAGTGTTGGTGTCAGATGCCTCAGTTTCCTTGGTCAGCCTGCAGAGAGATTTAGAAACTAGCTTGGCAACCTTAAGGGCTCTCACAAAAGCTTCAAATAGCACTGGGGAAGAATTCAAAGCTTTGTTCTGTGTTCTGGTTAGAAGCCAAGCATGGCTGTTTGGAGGGCCTCTTAGAGAAAAGTGGGGAAGGTTATTTTCAATAGACAGTGACTCTGAAGGTTGGCTTTGACTCCCTGGAGATGATCGGGCAGTTGGAGTTGGAGAGCATCCCCCAGAGCTTCACGTAAACGTTTCTCAGTGCGTCATGGCTGACGATGGCTTTCAGTTTCACATAGTTTTCTGCGCAAGCTTCCCTGGGCCAGGTCTCCATACTTCATCTGCCAGTTGCTTGCCAGCAGGAACTGCGAAAGTGTTCTGTAGAGGATTAGGACTGATGTCAGAAAATTTGTTAATCGTGGGATTTCAGTGGTCACGTGACCAGTGACTAAGTGTATTTCATACTTCGTTTGGGTACCTACTACTTCTATGATCGTGGGTGTGTGGTGATATTGTGATCCCTAAATCTTAGCTTCTCCATTTGTAGGGTAGATATAATAACAAAAGCCCATGTTGTTGGATTTTGGAGATTGTTAAATGAGCTCATGCTTACGGGAGGCTAAACATTGTGCAGAACTCATTTGGGGAACTCATTAAATCAATGATGCTGTTGTGATTTCTTGTGAGTAATGTCTCTAGTGATTCTGTTGAGCCGCTGGTAAGTGTATGATTGTCTAATCACACCATGCCTGAGTACGGAATTCATTAGGGACCACACAGAGCTTGACCTTGTAGAAGACTGCTGAAACTTACGCTGTCTGGTAGTGTTTCCAGAGAGTCCATCAGGGTGAAGTGTGCAACCGCCAGGCTTGATTGCAAGGCTCGTGTTGTGGAGTGGGTAGGTGGGTATGTCACCTGTGGCATACATGGATTCAGAGCCACGGGGAAAGGGGCTGTGGAGGTGTTAAAACAGTGGCGATAATGACCATGCTTGCTATTTGTACTGCACTTTATAAAATGCCTCATGTTGAGGGGTTAAGAAAAACCATTTACAAAGGTTATATTGTAGATTTCTTATTTAGCTTTTCAAGAGTCTACTTACTGGTTTCCAGAGTATCTGGACTGGTTTGCAATTCTACCATCAGTGAATGAGCCCTACCCCAAACCCTGACACATTTGCTTCCGCACTTATGGTCCTTTCTTTTGTTGCTCTTTGCCACTCTGACCAGAGTAGGATGAAATCTGATAGTTGTTTTCATTTGCATTTCCCTAATTGGTAGGGATGATGGTCATTTTACGAGATTTTTTTTTCTATCCATTTTTAATTCTCCTTTTGAGAATGATCTATTTAGACTCAAGCCCATTTCCTGAATGGGTTGTTTGTTATGTTGATTTCTATTTCTTCTGAGTTCTTAAAGTATTCTGGATATTAACCCTCTATCAGATATGTGAGTGGAAAAGATTCTCTCTTACTCTGTGGGCTTCATCTTCAGCTGATTGGTTGTTTCTTTAGATATTCAGAAGCTTTTTAGTTTTATAAACAACTTGTCGGTTGTTGGCCTTCATTTTAGCCAAACAGAATTCTATTCAGAAAGTCCTTTCCTGTACCTGTGTCTTTTGAGATACTATTAGCATTCTAGATCTTAAGATATATTACAGAGCCACAGCCATAAAAAAATATAGCGGTGGCACAAAAAGCAAACATGGGAGAAAATTAAAAATCCCAAACATAAGCATACATAACTTCACCCATTTAATATTGAACAAAGGTATCAAAAACACATACTGGAGAAAAGATGTCTTTAGTAAATGGTGCTGGGAAAACTGGATATCCACATGTAGGAAAGTCTAATTAAACATGCAGCTTTCACCTTGCATAGGAAACTACCTCTGCGTGGACTAAAGACTCAAATATGAAGCTAGAAACATGGAAACTGCCAGAAATACTCATTTCTTTACATCCTCCAATGCATGTGATGTAACTTCCCTTGTGTACAGGTACCAATTCCAAATGTCAGCCATTCTAATTTTTTTTTTGTCAAGGCAAGCTTCCCTTTCATCTTCATTTACTGTATACTTGTGATCTATCCTTGTTTTTCACTTAGAACAAGATTTTTAATATTGAGAAGCACCAATGATATGAAAAACAAAATTTGTACTGGATCATGTGTCCTTATAGATACATTTCCCGTTAAAAGCTTTCCTTTGGAGCTGGGCTATGACCTAGTATCACAGTGCTTACTTAATGTATATGAGTGCCTTGGATACAACCCCCAGTGCTGAAAAACAAAACAAAACTCAAAATCTTTCCATGTTAGCATACCAATAAAAATTCCTTAAGCTTATAAACTGGAACTTTAATACATTATTCCTTTCATTTCTGCCTATGAAACAATAGTTTGGTGATTTATTCTTGTATTTTAAAAATCAAACTATAAGTAAAAACTTTAAGAAGGAATATGTTCAAAATTTCTAGCTTCTCCTTTCTTTAGACCCATTTGTTGTAGTATTGTTTTTATTAGTTATCTACATGATAATGTCAGTGGTGTGAAAATGTTTGGCTTTTAGCACAAATGGTTACTGAATACAAGAGATTGCCTTCAGTTTCAGAAGAGACTTTGGATTTTCAAACAGTGTTAAGACTGTGAAAGCCCATGGGGATATCTGATGTTGGACTATATGCCTTTTTTATTAGGATGTGACTATAAGCCTATGGGGCCAGATACTGAAATACAGCAGTTTGAATGAGAATGTGCCTAAGTTCATATGTATGACCACTTGGTCCCCAGCTGGTGGATCTGCTAGGGAAAGACTCGAAGCTGTATGCCACTGGAGTAGGGTTTTGATCCAACATTCATTTATGTTTAAAGTCCTGGAGAGATCAGGGTTTTCAGGTTTCAAAAGACTCACATCATTCCCAGCCTGTCTCTCATTGCCTTGTGGGAGTAAAACAAGATGTGAGTTCTTAGCTGTTCTTTTGCCCCCACCATTACAGATTCCAACGCCCTTAAATTGTAAGTCCAAGTAAAGTTGCATTGGTCATAGGGTTTTGTTTAGACCCATTTGTGGTAGTATTCTTTTTTTAAAAATAACTTATTTAATTTTTATTTTATGTGCATTAGGGTAAAGGTATCAGATCTGTTACAGACAGTTATGAACTGCCATGTGGGTGCTGGGAATTGAACCCGGCTCCTTTGGAAGAGCAAAAAGCACTCTTAACCACTGAGCCATCTCTCCAGCCCCCTGTCGTAGTATTCTTAAAGAATAGAAAAGTAATTGTGGCAGTTTCTTTCCATCTTTAGTGAAAATTGATGCTGGTTGTCATCTGAGAGCCTGTTGGAGGACTGTCGTCGAAAACACCCAAGCAGGACCTTTTTATGTGGCCTGGGTGTCCTCTGGGTGGTTGTGGTATTTCAGGACAGTTGTTCTGAGACAGAAGCTATAATGGTTATTATGTTATAGCCTCAGAAGTCTATAAGTAACACCATTTCTATCACAGTCTATTCGTTGGGGTACTCTCCCAACCCCACCCCAATCCAAATGTATAAAACATTGCTTCTGCATGGAAAGAATGTCTTTCAAGTAAGGGCATGTTGGGTAGAATAAATATACAGGTATGTCTATGTTTGGGAGATACACTGATTTAGCCATTTCTTAGTCTCAAGTTCACACTCCTTCCACATGTAAAGCACCTTCATTCTGGCTCACTGGACCCTTGACTATTGTCTGATTCTAATAGCGTAGTGTTATCTCCTTCTAACAATAATAAATATTATCTCATTCACAGACACCGGCAGCCAGCCTCTGAGACTCTTTCACCACAAACCCTGCTTTCTGGCAGTTATGCCCTTGAGGAGTTTCACATATTGGATCAGGGCTGACTTCTATGACCAAGAAAATAAGGAAATCATGAAATTTGCAGGTAAATGGTGGGACCTGGAAAGGATCATCCTGAGTGAGTTGTCCCAGAAGCAAAAAGACACAAACGGTATATACTCACTCATATAGACATATAACATAGGACAAACCCACTAAAATTTGTGCATCTAAAGAAACTAAGCCCAGGTCCCGCCTCTGAGAAAAAGGTATCAGACGGGTCTGATGCTCTTTGGGTGGATGACACCTAAATGAACATCAGTACAAAGTCCCAATTTATTTCTAATATCAGAGATCAGACCTCTACTCTTGCCTGATGCGTCTAAAACAAAAAGGGGGAACTGCAGAGAGCTGCGTAATGCCGCGCCTTAAAGATGGGGCTGGTTTCCGCCTTCCACCTTCCTGATGGTGAGTGCTCTCTGTCACAAACAACTCCACATTTGGCTAAGGCTGAGGATCTGGCTTGTTTCCATGTATGTGGACCTATCTGCATTGCCCACGTGGCACGCTGGGGATGGCTACCCAGAGGCTATTTAAGCTGTGGGCTGGCTTTCCCCAGGGTCCGAGGATTGTTCAAGGTTCCTGAATAAACTGCATTGAAAAAAATAAAAAGAAACTAAGCAAGAGAGAGGACCCTAACTAAAAAGGTCAATCCCCATCCTGAAAGGCAAAGAGGATGGACATCAGAAGAAGAAAACAGGAAACAACCTAGGAACCTTCTACAGAGGGCTTCTGAAAGCCAGAAGAAGAAAACAGGAAACAAACTAGGAACCTACCACAGAGGGCCTCTGAATGCCTCTGCCCTACAGACTATCAAAGCAGATGCTGAGCCTGATGGTCAACTGTTGGGCAGAGTGAATGGAATTTTATGTAGGAAGTGGGAAATAGTAAGAGCTGGAGAGGACAGGGTCTCCACAAGGAGAGCAACAGAACAAGAAAATTTGAACACAGGGAACTTCCCAGATACTCATACACCAACCAAGGACTATTCATGGAGATAATCTAGAACCCCTGCACGGATGTAGCCCATGGCAGTTCAGTGTCCAAGTGGGTTACATAGTAATGGGAAGAGGGACTGTCTCTGACATAATCTGATTGGCCTGCTCTTTGATCACCTCCCCCTGAGGGGGGAGCAGCCTTACCAGGCCACAGTAGAGGACAATGCAGCCACTTTTGATGTGAACTGATAGACTAAGATCAGAAAGGAGAGGAGAACCTCCCCTATCAGTGGACTTGGGGAGTGGCATGCATGCAGAAAGGGGAGGGAGGGTGGGATTGGGAAGGGAAGAGGGAGGGGCTTGTGGGGGGATACAAAATGAATAAAGTGTAATTAATAAAATAAAATAAAAAAAAAGAAAATAGAGCAAGGGTAGCAGCGGGTAACTTCCAAAGGCAGAGTACAAAAGCCATCAGATCATCTGCTAGCTCTCCCAATGCTTTCTATAAAGGAATCTAATCAGTATGCTTCGCCAGTGCTCTATAGCACTATCAATGGACTGCACCAGTGAATCTCAGCCTGTGGGCTGCTCTGCCTTTGGGGATTTAATGACCCTTTCAAAGGGCTTGCCTAAGACCATTGGTAGACACAGATGTTTACATTATAATTCATAACAGTAACAAAATTGCAGTTATGATGTAGCAATGAAAATGATTTTATGGTTGGGGATCACCACATCTAGAGGAACTGTATTAAAGGGTTGCAGTATCAGGAGGCTGAGAACCACAGGTATAGACCACAGAGAAGATGGCCAGCTCCATGAATGTTCACCTTGGAAGTATACCGTATGTTTCCACTCTAGTCTTCAAAGGAATGGCAGCCCAATCAATGTCTGAATACAGTTTTCCAAGAGACTTTGTGGTAAAACTGCCACACAAACACCCTTTGAAATTTTGAATTTTAAGTCACAGAACTATGGTTTACTCTAGGCCTAGGCCATTAAATACTACATCATTCTAAGAAAGTCTAATTTTCACTAAAATTTGAGACCCTTGGCTTCGGAACTTACTTGGTCATGCTAGGGGAATTCTAAACAGAGAAGAAACATATTTCTTCATTATAAACATTGTTTTCCAAAAGTATACTTTGCCCACCTGACGTTGAAAGCCAGTGTTATGTGTTATTTTTGAGATGTGGCACAGAACAAAGTCAATCTGTGCCAGAAGAAAATAGGACAGGTTAGTCACATTTTCAAATTTGTGGGAAAAGCAAAGTTTGGCTTGCTGGTATTTTAGGAAGGAAACTTCAAGATGCATGAGTTTGGATTATGATTAGAGTTTGGATGCTTCTTGGAATGTGTGGGTCCTGGATCCCTTCAAGAACAGAAATAACGAACTTAATTCTGCTCCTCCTGAGATTAGATAATGGTTTCTACCCTCATTGTTTCTCCTGCAGGCTTTTTTGTTAGTTAGTAATCATTCTCCCATGGAAAGTCTACCAGGCCGAGTCAGCACTTTTATAGCCCTGCTGTTTGTCACACAGTAGGACTGTCAGTGTTTTCAAAGAAGTGGAAACAATGTTCTAAGAGGAAATTGATGTGGTTATCAACTAAGAATATATTATTATTTATCAGTATGTAGTTTTCCAGATTGTAACAAACAATCCTTAAAAGTTCCACATTTTGTTTTTGTTTGAAATAGAGTGCTAAAATGTCAGGCATCGCACTTTCCTACATTTGGCTTGTGAAATAAGTGTGTAAATTTCTTTTGAGGAATGAAAAAAAGCAGGATTTAAAGCAGGAATGTGTTAAAATCACTTCTAAGCCCATTAGTCATTATTTCTTATCTGCAGCCTATGCTTCTTTCACTGCTACTTTTTAATTCTTTAGTGATAAGTTAGCATCCAGCTATGTGAGGGGTTGAAGGGTGCAAGATCCTTTGGGGCATTCTCATTGGTGCCAATTAGCTGAGCGTTTTTGTAGACTAAACACACACTCACATAGGTAACGATAGCATCTAATCTCAGGTAACAGAAATCACACACTGTTGTAGTGTATCACTACGCGTGTCCAGAAAGTAGCATGTGGGAGAGTTGTTCTTTACATACAATCATGATGACATTTTGTCTGTTGGCAGACCACATTGCCACTCAGTATCATGGAGTCAAAAAACTTTCATTGCCTAGTGTTGTTGCCATCTGAAAGTTATAGCATGGTGCATCACTCAGACATACCTGAAAATGCTGGTACAAACTAACCTCCTGAACTGAGAATAACATAAAGGAACGTACACACATAAGCTTGTATGGTACATAGTGATTGATAATAAACAATTGCTGTTGGTTTGTTTTCCAAATGGAAGAAAAATCTGGCTGTGCAGAAATAACCACTTTTGGTTATTTCTTTATTCTATCTCATTATTAGACGTTATCAACTGTTAATTGGACATTAGAAATAAAATTGGGATTGCATCACATATATTCTATTACTGTCTTTTATTAAACATTCAGGCAGTCTATATTTTTATTAATGAATATAACTCTAAAATATTTAATGACAGTGTGTTTAATTATTAAATATTGCATTTCCCCACTATTGATGATTATGAACATCCTCTTAGTGAAGATTTAATGCAAATTCTCATTTTTTTCACAGGATAAAATATAACTGTACTGTTTGCTGATTGTTGCTTCACTGGTAGATTGTTTGAAGTAAATGTTCATTCAGAATACCCATATGGGTTGATGAAATGTCTCAGCAAGCAAAGGAGCTTGCTGCTAAGTCTGACAGTTTAAGTTTGATCCCAAACACACGCATTGTGAGAGGAGAGAACCAAGTTCCACAGGTTGTGCTCTGACCTCTAAATACAGGTCACGGCATGAGCTCATACCCCTTCCCATCTGACAGGATTTTGACAGCAGTGACACAGAGGAAGGACATTCCAGCAGAGAGAGTAATAAGAGAAACTGAGAGTTCTAGAAAGTTCAGCTAGAGTAGAGATTTTGAGCAGCACAGTGGCCAGAGACAGTGTAAATTTGCTTAAAGCATAGGGGGATAGAATGTCCATGCTGGATGTGGAACCTTTTTATTTATTCTTAGAGAACATCACATCTTTTTACAATGCATTTTGATCATGTCCATCCCCACTTTCCACAACTTCTGCTAGACTTCTCCATGGCTCTTCCCAATTTCATATCCTCTTTATTATTCTTTATTCTTTTTTTTTCTTTTTTTTTTTTCATTTAGTGAGTCTTTATGACCTACTGAATCCAGCCAGTGCCTCCTATATGTGCATGACTATAGGGCCATCCATTAGAGTATGGTCAATCTGGGGCCTTACTCCTGAAGGAAACTGACCTTCCTTCATCCAATAGCTACCAACTGCCAATAGCTTTCAGCTGAGTGGAGGATTCATGAGCTCCTCCTACTTCCAAGCTGGAATGTTGTCTGGCTGATCATGTATGGGTCACCAAGCTGCTTTGAGTTTATTAATACAAAGTCCTGCCATATCCAGAAGACACTGTTTTGTAACAGTCATGTTCTTGTTCTTCTATCTTTTCACTTGCTCATCAAAGTCTGATTGTATCTATAAACTCATAGACTCACAATTGCCAATGAAACTGAAGCCAAAAAACAGGAAGAAAATACTGGGAATCACATATTCAAGTTATTCAAAAGCAGTCATAAAGGCTTTATTACATATGGAAAACAAGGGCACTATTTTATTTATTTATTTGTTTGTTTGTTTATTTAATATTTTGATTCATAACAGTAGCAAAATTTTTTTCTGCTTTTTTAATTTTTATTTTTTTAATATTAGTTACAGTTAACTTGTATCCCTGCTGGATCCCACTCCCTCTTTCCCTCCCAATCCTACCCTCCCACCCTCATCTCCTCCCTGCCCCTTTCCAAGTCCACTGATAAGGGAGAACCTCCTCCCCTTACATCTGATACTGGTTTATCAGGTGTCTTCAGGACTGGCTGCAAAGTCCTCTTCTGTGGCCTAGCAAAGCTGCTCCTCCCTGGAGGGGAGGGGAGGTCAAAGAGCCTGCCATTGAGTTCATGTCAGTAATAGTCCCTGTTCCCCTTGTTAGGGTACCCACTTGGATACTGAGCTACCAAGGGCTACATTTGAGCAGGGGCTCTAGGTTGCATCCATACATGGTTCTTGTTTGGAGAAACAGTCTCATAAAAGACTCCTGTGCCCAGATATATTTGGTCCTTGTGGAACTCCTGTCCTTTCCAGGTCATATTAACCTCCCACCCCCCTTTTTTTTGATTCCCTGCTTTCTGCCGGAGGTTTGGTTATGAGTCTTAATATCTGCTTTGATACACTGCTAGGTAGTCTTTCAGAGGCCCTCTGTAGTAGGCTCCTGTCCTGTTACTTGTTTGCTCCTACATCCAATGTCCATCCCATTTGTCTTTCTAAGTGAGGATTGATCATCTTACCCTGAGTCCTCTTTCTTGTTTATCTTCTTTAGGTGGATAGATTTCAGTATATTTATCCTATCTTATAGGTCTATATAAGTGGGTATATACCATGTGTGTCTTTCTGCTTTTGGGATACCTCACTCAGGACGATCTTTTCTAGGTCCCATCATTTGCCTGCAAATTTCATGATTTCCTTGTTTTTAACTGCTGAGTAATATTCCATTGTGTAAAAGTACCACAATTTCTGTATCCATTCCTCAACTGAGGGACATCTGGGTTGTTTCCAGGTTCTGGCTATTATGAATCAAGCTGCTACAAACATGGCCGAGCAAATGTCCTTGTTGTATACTTGTACATGTTTTGGATATATGCCTAGGAGTGGTATAGCTGGATCTTGAGGAAGCACTATTCCTAACTGTCTGAGAAAGCGAAGGGCACTATTTTAGAAAGAGAATGCAAGTACCTGAAAAAGTACTTTTTGAAAAGCAACTCTATTCCAGTAATGGAGTGAAAGGGCTATCAAAAAGAATTCTGTATTTAGAGAAACTATCTTCCCAAACTGAAAGCTGAATAAAGAGATGTTAAACCACATAAAAGATTATTACAGTTACTTATACAAACCCATACTTCAAGAAAAGTTTTTTAAAAAATCGCTTAAGGGAGAAGGACAATAATACCATTGGGAAATATAGTTTTACACTTAGAGAGAAAGAGCCCCAAATAGTAAGTCTTTAATATTAAACCATCTGATCTTTATAAATGGTTGGAAACTGTTTAAAGTTGGCATTAACATAATGCAAATAGGGGTTGGAGAGATGGCTCAGCAGTAAAGAACTCTTGCTGTTCTTGCAGAGAACTTAAGTTTAATTCCTAAAATCTACTTTAGGCAGCTTGTATTCACCTGTAACTTCAGCTGATTTTTCTGGTCATTTAGGCATCCAGGTATTCACATAAAAAACATGTACACACACACACACACACAAATAAAGAGAGAAAGATTGAGAGAGATAGAGACACACAGAGACAAGACAATTACATAAAGTAAAAAGTAAATCCTAACAAACAAACAAAACCAACAAAACTTCATATGAAATAAACAGCACAGACATTGGCTGGGGCTAAACATAGTGACGTAAGGTTTATATCCCGAACGCCAAGTAGCATAACTTGAAAGCATATTCTGTAAACCTTAAGGCGATCAGTAAAATCAACCCAAGTAAGAAACTAGTATAGAATCATGAAAATTAAACCATAAACTAGGAAGAGTACAAATGGAATGACTGAAAATTCAAATAGCAAGGTTACTGGGGAAATGGCTCAGTGAATATAGGATTGCCTTGTGTGTATGAGGGGCCAAGTTTGGTCCTCAGAACTCATCTAAAAATAGCCAGGTGGTCCTCTCTTGTAACTCCAATGCTGGAAATGTAGAGCCAGTGTACCTGCCAACTAGAAACACATTGGAAATATAAAAATTTAAATGAATTAAAACAAAAAGACTTTCATGCTAGCACAAATCAAATGACTATATTTATATATCAGATGAGCAATACTAGATTTGAAAGCAAAGAATATTATTATAAGAGGGTTGTTTGGTAAAGATCAACATTCTAAGAATCATCCCTTAAAGATGATGGAACCAGTCATCAAGCAGAGAAAATTAACCTATTTGATATTATGGAAAGCCATTAGAAGCTCCAAGTTTGTCTCTTTTAAGCTGTCCAAAGCTGTCACGAAGGATTCAGGTTATCTCTGTATTTCACCCTGCCATACCCAAGACATCCTCACACCAGGTTACCTTATGAATAAAGATGGCTGAACCTATTCTAGCAATCACAACCTGGTGGGCTGTGTGTGTGTGGAGGGGAGGGAATAAATCTTTTCTTCCAATTGCCTTTGGTGAACTTCTTCAACGGCATTTATCAATAGCAGACCTCATGTCCACTTTTAAAGCAACTGACTTAGGTCAGAGGCCAGCAAACTCTCTACAGAGAGGCAGATGGCAAACATTGTGGTTTGCAAGCCACATATTCTCTGAGGGAACTGTTTACTCATGCTATTGTGGCAGGAAGTTATCTCAAGACACTATGTAAATAATGACATGTTCATGGCAATTTTTAAATTCACAAAACAGTTAATTACCTAGATATCAGGCATCTACCTCACTTTACTGATAATGTGACTCAGAATAATCAGCTGAAGTGGGTTTGCCTTCCCTGAGGGTTGAATACTTTACAGTTTATTTTATCTAAGCAACAAGTGGAAGGAATGGCAGTGGGTATACAGTCCACAGAATCAACAAGTCACGGCCTCATCCCCAAAGCCTCCAGGTTTATACCTATCTGAATGCCTTAATGACCAGAATGTGGTAGCAAAGGGGTCTTGTGCTTCCCTCACTGAGGAAACAGCTCAGTTGTGGAGCCTCGTGGTTATCAGGTGACCAGTCACTCTGGGGTGATTGACGGGTGCAGACTATCCTAAGCTCTGATAGTTTAAGGCTCAGGGATAGTTTTTCCAGCAGTTTCATCCCTTTGTCCCGGAGTTAAAATTTATTGTCCTTTATGGCTCTTGCATCTTACAGCACACAGATAAGTGGGGAGGCTCAAGGGAAGCCAGGTGAAGGAGGGAGGCCATAGAGCCAAAGTAACCTCCTACCTCCCTAGGGCTTCTGTGCCTTCCTCAGCCCCAGAACATCAAAGCTTTCCAGAGACTGCAGCAACACAAATAATAAATTAAAGGAAAGCAATCATTCCGATCTCTACAGCTCAAAGGCTGAGCTGAGCTGCAATGTTACCAAGAAAGGGAAAGGGAGGCTTTTTTTTTTTTTAATAAGCTAGAGTTACACTTCTTTTTCCCTCAGTTAGTGAACACAGTCCTGTTATTTCTGCAAATGTGTTCTTTCTGAACTAAGTGTACACATGCTGTGAAAATACGTGGGTGCACCTCCCAGGGTGATTCATTTCCTCAAAGCATTCGGCAAATGAAGGAGGCAGGCACCAAAGTTAATTACAGGGTTGGGGTACCCCTTCACGCACTATGGCAGAAGATTCTAAAAAGTCTGAGGCAGGAGGGCACCTTTCTCGAGAAATAAGAACTCTGCCATCAGCTTTTAAGTGACTCTGTATTACTAGGGTATATTCTAGGACAGAAACCCTGCCGATTAGTTGTGAAAACAGTGTTTGTTGAAGTCAGGGCTCTTAGAATTGATGCTTTCATTTTTAGCATAAAGAGAGAGAGAAATTTCAAATGCACTGGCTGTGCAGTGTAGCTTCAGCCTCCTCACAACCATCTTCAAGGCATTTGGAGTAAGACAAAGTTAAGATGTGAGAACACAGTGGCCTCTAGGCTTAGTCCAGCTGGATCCAAATCTGGGCTCTATTATGTTAAAGCAAGTTGGATGACTGTGGGTTGAGCAAATTCTTTCTTTTTATCTTTAAGAATGATAATGCCATGCCTCTCACTGGGTTGTTAAGATTAAAAGACTCTAGTAAAGTGGTGAACACAGGCACCAGCCTTACAAAGGTGCCAGTGGGATGTGTGGAGCGCAGACCACTCCCCAAATCCTGACTCTTCATAGCAAGCTTTCAGGAACCCTGGGATTCTCTGATTCAAGCCTGTGAAACACATGCTTGCTGAGGAAGAAGCAAAGGGGTGAGCAGCTCACCTCCCCGTGGTCCCTAGTCCTTGGACTCCACAGAACCAAGATGCTAGAGTGGCACAGGTAGAGTCTCAGCATGATTTGTAATGATTAGACTTGGAAAGATTTGGTTTCTCAATCTTCCCCTTCAAAGTTGGGCCAGCTCAAGGAAAGCAGATCTTCCTGAGTCTGTGTTTTTTCCCTAGTGTAAACACCGGTTTTCACAAACAGTGAGAGGAAGTGTGAGTCAGTCTGGGGGAAGTTTAGAAGAAAAATGCAAGCCTTATTGTAAAACACTTGCACAAAGTTAAATCCTATGAATATGGTAAATAATACTCAAATTGTGCTCTAGAGTCAGTACATTTCAACCTACTAAAGCACATTCATTTACTCAAATAGATAAATGTTTGGTTTCTTGAACACATGGTTATCTTCTGACAGGGATTTTTTTTTTGGGCTACTTTTGGTATGTGAACTTCCTATACTTAACCTTTGTTTTGAAGAGTTAACACGCTCGCATGTTTTTCTTTCTAGGATTTTGTTTTGCAGTTTTTAAACATTAATTAATTAATTGATTCACTTTACATCCTCATTTACTAGCCTCATTTCTCCTTACCGCCCGGTTCCATCCTCCCTCCCTCTCCCCTCCCTTTCCAATAATCCTCAGAAAAGGGGAGCCCCCTTCGCCATCCACTCCAGCTCAGCAAGTCCTATCAGGGCCGAGTGTGCTCTCTTCCCCTGTGGCCTGGGCAGGCAGTCCTGTCAGAGGGAAGTAATTAAAAAGCTGACAAGAGAGTCCATGTCAGAGAGTGTGGGCTCCCCTTAATAGGAGATCCACCTGAAGCCTGAGCTGCCCATCAGTTACATTATTGTAGGGGCCCTAGGTCCCGTCCATGCAAGGTCCTTGGTTGGTGCTTCAGTCTCAGAAGAACACTCTTGGCCCTGGTTAGTTGTCTCTGGTGGTCTTCTTGTGAAGCCTCTGTCACCTCCAAGTCCTTTTTTCCTTCCCCACACTTTTCTACGAGGCTTCCTACACTTAGCCCAAAATTTGGCTGTGAGTCTCAGCATCTGTTTCCTGGTGCTTCTAGGTAGAGCCTCTCAGAGGACAACTCTGCTTGACTCCTGTCTGTAAGCATAGCAGAGTATTGTTAATAGTGACAGGGGTTGGTTCTTTCCCATGGAGTGGATCTTGGGTTGGGCCAGGCATTGGTTGTACCTTCCCTCAGTCTCTGCTATATCTATTCTATCTTTATCCTTGTACATCTTGTAGGCAAGGTGAATTTTGAGTCGATGTTTTTGTGGGTGGGTTGGTGTTCCCCTTCCTCTACCAGGAGACTTGTCTAGTTAGTACTTGAAGTTCTAGCTAGAACAATAAGACAACAAAAGGAGATCAAGGGGAAGAAGTCAAAGTATTGTTATTCACAGGTAACACCTACATACACCCAAAATTCCACCAAAGAACTACAGCTGATAAACAAAGTGTTTATCAGCTCTTCAGCAAAGTGGCTGGATGTAAGATTAATTTAAAAAAATCAGTAGCCCTCTTGTATACAAATGAAAAACGAGCTGAGAAAAAAATTAAGGAAAGGACAGTTTTCACAATAGCCACAAATAATATAGTGTCTTTGGGGAACTCTAACCAAGCAAGTCAAAGACCTGACACAAACTTCAAGTCAGTTTTCATCATTCCAGTTAGTCACTCCAGGCTTTACAAGCAAAGTTGCCGCTACACTCCCACCTTACTTGTATATTAGTTTTAGTTTGAGTTCTACTCAGTCACTTCAATTTCATGTTCTCTGAAGTGTCTCCCTTCTTAGCTCTTTTTGTTTTGCAGTTTTGTGAGTCAGTTCACTGTAGTTCCCAGTAGACACAGCGGAGTGGATGACGGCGGCCCACGTCGTTGAGATGTTATGGTCCTCCGAAGTTAGGGTGTTCCTACTGTAGCTGAATAATATGTAAATTGTAAGCAAATAGTAGAAATTTATTTAACATAGTTCTGGAGGCTGGGAAATTTAGGGCAGAACCAGAGCAGAGGCAGTTTTAGGGTTTCAGGAAGACTGTGTCTTTGCTTTCAGCAAAGCACTTCATTGCTGATCTTGACATGGCAGAGAGGTGAGTGGTTTTCCTTCAGCCTCCTATTCAGTGTACTGATCAGGTTCCTAAAGCTGGAGAGCTAATGACAGTCACTTTGCTAGAGGCTTCTCTTAACGGTAGCACATAGTATTCAGTTACACAGATGGGCTTTGAAGAGCATACCCATTACATCTATGGCATCTGTCCTTCTCTGAAAAAGTGTTAACTGAGGGTTTTCAGGTGGGTCCCGGGACTGACAACTGTTCTCCTTATAGGCTAGAAGTTTACTTTGTTCATTCTCTCCCTTCATTTCCAGTAAGTTGTTGAAGTCTGAAGTAAATTTTATATATGTGTTTTCTGTGCCTTAAATATGTTTTAAGCAGGAAAACCTGTCTTTATGCAAGGCAAAGATCAGAGAAGGGAGTTTAAGTCTCTAGGGTAAAATGCCTGAGGTCAAAGCCAAACCTTGTGTTTACTGATGCCCTGATGTCAAGGCTGCTTCTGGGGGATGGGGTTCTCTGCTGCCAGAGCTGTAGCTTCTCACAGCATCATCACCCTGGGATATTAGGTCAGTGTATCGAAACACAACTTACTACTCTTCTTCCTACTCTGCTTTCTCCCCTCTAGCTTTGTGATCGTGATCCATCTGCCTCTACCACTTTCAAGGTGGCTTTTGCAGTATACATTAAGCCTCAGAATTAAAATGGCAACTACTCTCCTTAGCTCTTTTCTTGGAGGGACGTGGCTAACTAGAGGTTGGCCAAATCCAGGAGGAAGCTTTATTTCAGTCAATTTCTGTATTTCACGTTGTTCCTGGCCCATCAGCAACATTTTCTTCAATCTACACAAGCAGCTGTGTAGAAGAGGAAATTACAAGACAACACAAATCAGGATCATCAGGCCTGTTTCTGTTGCTAATTTATGCATGTGGGCTTCATTTCCTCTCATGGAGCCCAGGATTGGAAGTGATGGATGCCTCCCGGGGGCCCTGGCTCATCATTAGACCAATATTTTGCCACTTCTTCAAGGAAACACCTGATATTTGAGACACTCCATTCTCTCTTGGTTCCTATTATTCGTTCTTATTTGTGGGTGTCATCATAATCTGAACTTTTCAGATTCTGAATAAGAAAAAAAATCAGATGAATTTATTTGTTCAACTACTTATTCAATAAATACACATTGAGACTTGAACCCTCTATAGTAATTCAAGAATGAAAATATTAATGTAAATTGATTTAACTAATCCATAAGAGTTTTTGCTCTGTTAGGTACTGTTCTTAGCATATAATATATATTAATTCATGAAACCCACACTACAACCTTAAGAGGAAGATATAGTTTTATTTGTTTTTATAACTGATGACAAAATCAGCACAGAGAATTCAAGAAACATGCCCAACTATTTGATTTTGCTTAATGAATTCTGGTTAAATAACACTATGGTATGGTTTGGGCATTGGTCTGTGCCCCAGGAGAGTAAATATTTACACTAGTATTCAATTGGGGTTCAGCTAGAGCCTAGGAAGGGAGTTAAACATGAAATCTTGAAGAGGGTCATTGCTGTTTTTCCATGGACCTGTCTTTGGGGACTCAGATTCCTAAATGCCCGGATACAAACTGGCATACTTCACCAGGCTGATCCACTGCGTCCCCTGTCATAGCACCCTGAGGTAACTGGTCCGGGCCAGTGGTTTCCAAAAGAGTTGTTCTAAGGATGATTCTGATGATAGTAGTATTTAACCAGTGCTTCTCCAGCCAGTACTGCTCTTTGCATTGAATATATAAGCTCCAAAGTTACAGTAGATTGATGAGATGCATTGTTTAAATTACACAGCTGAGAATAGTGATGAGTAAAGAAGTGAATATATTTTCCATGATTATTATAGTAAAGAAAATTTCCCAATGGATATGGGGAAATCTTGTGAAGGATGCCTGAAGTCTTAACGTCTGTGCAGTGGTGACTGCGGTAGTGACTAGAAACAGTGTGGACAATACATCATTGTAGGGGGAGGGCTTGAGAACAGAGGTATCCACAAACCCTGAAGTGGGCAGTGGCATGGGTCCAATTATTTTACAAAGGAGGTTCTGAATCAGATCAGGGGATAGGGTGAAGGCAGTGTCAAGAATGTTTGTTGAAATTCTGGAGTAGGATGGAAGGAAAGCCTTAAACCAGAAGACAAAGTCATAAAAGACCATATGATGGAGCTAGAAGCTCCTAAACAGCTAACGTGTTGATGCTTTTCAATGTCACATATACTTACTAACCACCTATTATGAGATGCAGAGTTAGAAAGCGAAAATACAGGTAGAAATACTTGTATCTTCAGAGCATAACCAGAGAGGAAATACCACAAATAAGACAAGTAAGATGAAATAAATGGTATGAGAGGTACTGATAAATTCTGCAGATGTGCCAGGAGAGGGGAGAAGAAGTGTGTGCAGGATGTCTTCATTAAGAATGTGGGTGACAAAAAAAGCAAGTATCATCATCACAATTACTTGGCTCTATCTGGCTAATAATGAATAAAAATGGGGGATATAAACAAACAGGTGTGGGCTTATAGGAAATATTATGAGAAGCCTTAACCCCCTCCTTGGAACATCTTGCATCAGTTCTAGAACTAGCAGTGGTGGTGTCCGAGGTCTGAGTAGGTTCAGGAGACCATTGCCCCCAGGGGCGAGACATGCTCCATGTAAATTGACTAACTCCATGTTTTGCTCCACTTTTGAAAGTCATTTAAGGTTCTTAAATTATTTTCCCCTTTTTTAAAATTTTTTCCTCAATTACACTTTATTCATTCTGCATCCCCCTATAAGCCCCTCCCTCCTCCCCTCCCAATCCCACCCTCCCTCCTCCCTCTGCATGCATGCCACTCCCCAAGTCCACTGATAGGGGAGGTTCTCCTCTACTTTCTGATCTTAGTCCATTAGTTCACATCAAAAGTGGCTGCATTGTCCTCTACTATGGCCTGGTAAGGCTGCTCCCCCCCAGGGGGAGGTGATCAAAGAGCAGGCCAATCAGATTATGTCAGAGGCAGTCCCTCTTCACATTACTATGTAACCCACTTGGACTCTGAACTGCCCTGGGCTACATCTGTGCAGGGGTTCTGGGTTATCTCCATGAATAGTCCTTGGTTGGAGTATGAGTCTCTGGGAAGTTCCCTGTGTTCAAATTTTCTTGTTCTGTTGCTCTCCTTGTGGAGACCCTGTCCTCTCCAGCTCTTACTATTACCCAGTTCTTACATAAAATTCCATTCACTCTGCCCAATACTTGCTTTTTTTGCCCAATGCTGGAATGCTAGTGAATTTAGGTATGGCCTGGTTACTCACATGCCTCGCTGGGTGCCTGTGCCCATTGATGCCCCTCACGCTATGACTCTCTTCAGACAGAAAAGGGATCTTGGAACTACAGCCGCCACTGTTACTGCCTTCTCATTGGCGGCTGTTGGAGCTACCACCGTGGCATTAGCCATGAGTCATACTGTGCAGACTGCTCAGACCCTGAATAATCTTTTAGCCAATGTAGCTCATGCCTTAGATGTACAAAAAGGAATTAATGCTCAACTAAAAGGAGGCTTGATGGTGTTCAATCAGAGGATTGACCTCGTGCAGGAACAAATTGATACCCTATGGCAAATGGCTCAACCTGGCTGTCAATGAAAGTATGCTGGACTTTGTGTCACTAGCATACAACATGAGAATTTTTCCTGTGCTGCAAATCTGTCTAAACAATTGTCTAGCTATATTTTAGGTAATTGGACTGGAGAATTCGATACTACGATGGAGCAGCTGAGAGTGGCCATTATCACAGTAAATTCTACCAGAGTGGACGCAGGACTAGCCACAGGATTATCACCATGGATTGCTGCAGCCATGAATCATCTGAAGGAATGGGCGGGCATGGGAGCGTTAGCAGGCCTTCTGGTGTTGGTCTCCTTGGTTTGCCTGTGGTGTATATGCAAGATTAGAGTCTCACAACAGCGTAATGCAGCCATGATCATTCAGGTCTTTACAGCCATTGAAGCAGGACAGTCTCCCCAAGCATGGTTGGCTACCATAAAAAGCTAAAATGTTATGCTCAGGATGCGAGGCTAATCACTGCACTCAGGGTCAGCTGCTTTCGACCCAGAGAAGAGCAAGTCTGATTGCATGCGGGTTGATGCCCCAGGTCCCACCTCTGAGAAAAAGGTATCTGACGGGTCTGATGCTCTTTGGGTGGATGACACCTAAATGAACATCGGTACAAAGTCCCAATTTATTTCTAATATCAGAGATCAGACCTCTACTCTTGCCTGATGCGTCTAAAACAAAAAGGGGGAACTGTAGAGAGCTGCGTAATGCCGTGCCTTAAAGATGGAGCTGGTTTCCGCCTTCCACCTTCCCGATGGTGAGTGCTCTCTGTCACAAACAACTCCACATTTGGCTAAGGCTGAGGATCTGGCTTGCTTCCATGTATGTGGACCTATCTGCATTGCCCACGTGGCACGCTGGGGTTGGCTACCCAGAGACTATTTAAGCTGTGGGCTGGCTTTCCCCGGGGTCCGACGATTGTTCAAGGTTCCTGAATAAACTGCATTGAAAAAAAAAAAAAGAATGTGGGTGACATTCCAAATGAAAGAGGTAAAAGATGAGTTTTATGCAAGAGGGGATGTAAGGGCAACCAAATCTAAAGACGAGGTGGTCAGAGGACTCCCAGCCAGAGGGCTCTGTTTAAGGAAGGACAAAGGGACCATTTCAAATTTGGAAGCAAAGCAGGGCCAGGACAATAGAGGATGAGGTCAAAGAAGTCCACACAGGGTCTGTTTGGTGAGTAGATTAGAGTGAGTATTTATCCTAAGAGGCATGAAAAGCATATGAGAGGCTTGAAGGTTATTGGGTTTGCATTTCAAGAGGATCATGTGGATGCTGCATTGAAAAAAAAAAAGGTCAAGGGGGAGGCAGGTGGACTTGGTAAGCTGTGGCAGGTGGAGGAGTGGAAGTGGAGTGCAACTGTAAGAGGGTACATCTTGCTTTAGGTTGGAGGAGGAGTCAAATGGTTGGGCTCGTGGCTTGGTATTGGGTGAAGAGAAGAGACCTGGATGATTTCTGTACTTGTAGCCTGAGCGTTTGAAAGATTGGAATCACCGATTCTGTACTGAAAGTACAGAAAAGGTAGAAAGCATTTGTGGGGTGTGACACTGGGGACTCGGGGTTGAGTGTGCTAATTTTCCAATTGCACACATGTAAATGCTGGTGTGTGCTCATATGTGCCCAAGATTCATTGAGCTTGGATAATACTCTCCTAATTGAAATGAATCAGCAGAAGGAAAAGGTGTATTAGAATTTCTCAGAGTTGATGTGCGGTGAAACAAATTCATATCAGTGGTATTGCTCACAAGTTCTGGAATGATAACTTTATGGAGGGGAGGGATGGTGTCACTGGAGAAAATTTCTTTTGGTTGGAAATGCCTGGGACTCACAGCTCTTGGAAAGAAATGCCAATGTCATAGACTTCTTTCCCCAATGGGACCAGCAACTGTTCTGAAATTTTATGAACCTTTTGATTTCATTGTCTAAAGATTCATGGTGAGTGTAATGGGTAGTCTTGGGTTTTGGCTTGGTGAAATTTGGAATTAACCAAAACCCAACACATGGGTACACCTGTGAGGGAGTTTTTCTCAGTGTGATCATTTGGAGTGGGTGGACCAGCTTTTAACATGGATCCTTTGAGGTGAGAAGATCTGCCTTTAATCGGCTCCACACCTTCTGCTAAGCTTGCTCTCTTTGCTTGCTCTCTCATTACCAAGTCCGTTTCTTCACTGGCATTAGAACTCACTTCTTTGGGATTTGGGCATATACTGAAGACCAGATAAGACATCCAGCCTTGTGAAATGGACAACTACTAGATTCTTGAATCTTCCATTGATAGACAGCCATTGTTGGACTAGCTGGGCCACAGCCTGTAAGCCATTCTAATAAATCTCTTATTTTTCCTGTCCGTATAGGTATATTCTATAAGTTTTGTTTCTCTGTAAGCCTCATGACTAATATGGTAAGTTATATTTGTATTGCCTAGGTTGATAAGATCATTGGGCAGAGTCTTATGATGAATATGGCTTTATCGATACACTTCTTTCCACCTTTGGATCTGCTGAAAGAACTTTGCAAAGGGCATGCTTGCAACGATTTTTGCCTGCTGGAGTGAGCCTATCTGTGGATGCAGACAGTACAAGAGAGAATGAAGTAGAACCCCACAAGCACATTTCTTACTTGGATTAGATCAGTTTAACTACTTTAGAAGCCTGGAAAAATTCTTGCATACTCAGCCAGAAGAGTCATTATTTAGTCCATAGAGGGAATATATCAATTATGTGGATTTTTGAGGCAACTAATTATGATGTATTATGGGTAACACTGTCGCCGGAGGCAGAGGAAGTCTCTGTCTATATGATTAAAGATCTCAAAAACATCTCCAAGTCAAAAGAGATTTTCTGAAACTTGATATAAGGTATAGAGTTTGTAGCATAAAATAAGTTAAGGCCTAATTTTCGTAGTGCCATTATGCCTGAATGAATGCTTTGTTTCAAATCTCAGAAATGCAGTTTTTATTAGCAAGGTTCTATAAATTGCACTTAAGGGATACATTTTGGTAACAGGAGACTGTGAGGAGTTTCTAAATGGTGAAACATAAATTTAAGGTAGGGTGTTATGTCTGGCTAATGTGTCTTAGAATGAGACTTTGCTTGGTAGGATGCAGCTAGGTACGTGGTGATGGACATTTAATGGGCATAGATCACTAGCAGAGGAGATGAATATACTGCAAGATGAGCTTCATTTGCTTAACGATCTTTCATTAGCTAGCCTTGGTCAACAAATGTAGTTTGTTTGAGAAGAAATCTAAACTGTACGTTGGTTATTTCTCTTAGATTACCAGTTCCACCCAAACCTAGAGGAAAGAGACTGGGGTATTCGGCAGAGATGCAACATGTCTGGGTTTTACAATAAATTTCACAGGGCACATGTAATGCTGTGGTAACGATTAGGGAGTTAAGCTAGGGGACTCCTTATCTGGTTACCTTGAGTCAAAGGCTAGAGTTGTCTGTGCCATCTATAGAAGCCAGGGCATTATTTGTCACCGATTAAAGCAAAGGGAAGGCTGGAGAGATGACTCAGCAGTTAAGAGCACTGTCTGCTCTTCCAAGAGGTCCTGAGTTCAATTCCCAGAAACCATATGGTGGCTTATAACCATCTACACTGGGATCTGATGCCCTCGTCTGGCAGGCTGGTGTACATGCAGATAGAGTACTCATATACATAAAATAAACAAAATCTTAGATAGATAGAGAGAGAGAGAGAGAGAGAGAGAGAGAGAGAACAAAGGGAAATTTTCCTTGAAGAAATGTGGAGGATAGGATGTTACTTTTTGATGATATCTTTTTGTGGTTCAAATATGTGCTGTTCATTAAATTATTAAAAGGAGTGAGCAGGGTGAACAATAACCACTGGACCAATCTTCCCAGGACTAGTATGTGTGTGAGTGTGTGTGTGCGTGCATGTGTTGATAGTGCAGTTTTCTAAGTATACTTCAGGAAGGAAGAACGCAGGTGGAAGATATAAAGATTGTCCCATAGTGCTTTGCCGGTGTGAGTGCTGAGATTGACACCAGGTGCCAGAGGGAGAGTCAAGTCCATCCCAGTGCACTGCGTCTCAGTGATGGTAAAGCAGGGATGGTGGCTCTGCTTTTTCTCTGGTCTGAAGAAACCTGTGCAATCCCAGTTTGCTTCATTAGTCCCAAAGCTTGTGAATTTGCATCCTGGCCCAGTAAGTAATGTTTTAGCTAGCAAGTTCAGAATGAGAAGTTTTATATTTTAGTTTAGATGAAATCTTCAGTGTGGAATTAGCAAATGCTTTAGAGATTATGGATCTGCTTCTCCCAACATGGTAAACTTTCCAGTTCCTTGGCCACACTATTCATACTGTGCTGGAGCGAGGTGCTGTTTTACTGGACAACGCATCATCCCAGAAACTGCTGTTGGTTGGAACAGATCTGAATCATGAAGTTGGCCATGACTTCTCTTCTAGTACGAAGAAGACCTGCAGCTTTGGAAATTAAATCAGGTGGACTAGGTTAGGCCCTGACAGGCCTGTCCTGATACCAATTTATTGCTCTTGAGCTGCAGAAGCAGGTGAGCACTCGAGAGCTGTTTCGCTGCTTTGGAAATGAAGTGGTAAGTTTCTTTTGCTGTTGTTGTTATCACTTTGTTTTGAGATGCGGCTTTGTGTGAGACCTATGTGCAGGATCTTATATGTATCTTGCAGTAGATTATTAAACTGGATTGCAACTTTGTAGGCTACTTTTGAAATGTATGGTATCATGATGTCATAAAAGTGAAAGAAATAGGACTATCTGGTGTGCTGCTTGAGTAGTGAGAGTATTATTTGGAGTTTTGTTTTAGATAAGGATGAATTTGGCTATGTTGAGTTCACCATGTAAATTGGACACTTTACTCTGAATCATGGTTAAACTATGTTGGAAAGCTGGCTTTGGAGTTGAAAAAAAATTGTGGAAATGAACTGCTTTGGACCCTGCAGCAAATAGCAAAGGGATGCTTAAAAGCTTGTTTATAGTGTTTTATAGCAAAAACCACTTACTAGGCCTTACTCAAAAGCTGCTCATAGACACAGAACAGGGTACTTGACTTCCCCCAGGGAAGATCTGTATAATAAGCCTGCAGTGTTATATGAGGCCCGCAGAGACGGGGTCCTCTAATACCCGATAGCAAATACAGGACACCTTATACCTGTGAACTAGGCCACAGTGTTAATTACATTTGAGCACTTTATTTCCGTTTGTTTGAAGCAGCTTCAGCAGGAGTCATTCGTTCCATCACCACAGATTCTGCTAAGTCAGAAGATTTGTTTATAGAACATAGATATGTAGTTTCCTTTTACTGACCAGCACATTCTCCTCATGTTTAGTTGGTCCTTGTGTAGGGCTAGTGAGCATTTTTAGTATTCTGATGCAAAAGGGCTTATTTCCCTGCCTCTAAGCAGTCCAGCCCTTGCTTGCTAGTGCTTTCCTCTCACTCACTAGCTTCTGGGTGCCCTGCTTACCAGCCTTCTTTCCTTGGTTTAACTGGGATGTTACCAAAACCTAATTGCTAGTCTGCTTTCTCGCTGGTCCCAACCTGCACAAGCAAGAAGAGCCACACACGGAGCATGCCATTCTTGTAACTTCTCCTTATCAAACACCTTAGAAAACTTCTGAGCCTTAATGAACATTTACTTCAACCCCCATGAACTGCTCATATGGTTACCTGCCAACCATTTGATACCTGTCTTCTCCTACTAGAACACACTCTGATAGCAGGAACCATGATCTGATTTATTTTCTTTCATCCGCTAAATTTGACCTAATAAGGATCCAATATAACCCTTTAGGGTAGTGGTTCCCAGCATACCATTCCCAATTAGCAATACCAGCCTTGTTAGGAGTGGGTTTTCTAGTCCTCAGTCTGACTTGCTGAACTGGATGCTCCTGGGATGTAACCTGGATAGGTGTTTTAACAATCTAAAGGCGGCTCTTGTGAGCTTTATGGTCTGAGAACCTCAGGTTAAATGAGTTCTTAAATTAGGTAACTTGAGGGTGTTGCGGAGATTATTTTCTTTTAAAAATCTATAAAGCGTTTATTTTTATTTTACATGTATGAGTATTTAGTGTGCGCGTCTGTATGTGCACCACATGCATACCTAATACCTGTGGTGGTCAGAAGAGCACATCAGATTCCCAAGAACTGGGAGTACAGACAGTTCTGAGACTTTATGTGGGGGCTGAAAACTGAACCTGAATTGTCTACAACAGCAGAGGGTACTCTTAACCGCTGAGCCACCTTTCCAGCCCTGATGATGTGATTTTCAAACATGAGTTCTCTGATATAGCTTTGCTCTCAGGTTTCATACAATAGTTGAGAAAAGATAATATGTATAATTTTGAGGTATGACTCAGTGAACCAGTTGGTTGAAACTCTCATCTGATGGTCTTCAATGATTTAATGCATAGAATCTGACTTTCCTGTGAGCCCTGTGAAAATAAAAATTGTGAAGGTGTGGATTTTACATGATTAATACTGAAAAATAAAATAACTAAAGCCAATTTTAGAATGTATATCCTGGTATGAAAGTGTATTTATTTGACATAGTAATTCTACTTGCCCCTGGTAAGTAGTCAGGATACTATTTCTGTCATTACAGCGATAACTTTATGTGCATTCTGATTTATAAATGTTCAACAATATGAAACATACAATGCAATTATGATGTCCCTCCTCTTTGGGTCATCATCTAGCTTGTGAGATATTCTTGAAGACTTTTATGTAGAGGAATGTTAATTCAGAATATGGCTGTTTTGGCAAGAGATCACGTCCAAAGACCTCCTAGGTCTGTGTGATTCAGCTGGCAAGAGATCATATCCTAAAATCTAGGTCTGAATCCAGCAGATGGAGGCAAGCAGATATGAGTTCAAGGCTAGCCTGGTATAGAGCAAGCTTCAGGTAAAGGAAAGCTTAGTTCAAGGCATGGTGGTACATGCCTTTAGTCCCAAACTTTGAGGTAAAGTTAGTTTGTAGAAGGAAGCACCCATGTTTGAAAGTGATGTCTAATTGAGTGGCGGAAAATCTGAGGAATCAGAGAAAGACTTGACAGAATAGGATACTCCCAACCCTCTTGGGAAGAGAGAGGAAAGGGAAGCTACTTAAGGGGCAATACAGAGAAAGAGGAGGCAGTATTTACTGGGACAGTAATAGAGAGATAGGTTGCAGAGAGAGAACTCAGGTGAAGGCAGCATGAGCCAGAGAATGAGAAAGAGCCAGAAGATTAGAGCTGATTCCTGGAGTTATTTGGAGGCCAAGCAGACCAATTCAGGGGCAGAAAGAGAGAAACCAGATTGAATAAGTCAGCTGAGAGAGCGGTTTGAGCTTGAACAGCTGAGTTGAACCAGCTAGCTCAGAGCTCAGAAAGAACAAGAAATGATAAGCATATTAAGCAGTAAGTCTCAGAGGCTAAAAACATTCTAGGCCTAGGTTAGATTGTATGGAGGCTAGAAGCTTCTGGGACTAGGCCTAGGTTAGCAGACAGAGGCGGTAAGCCTCTGAGACAACCAGTGAAACAGGCGAATAAAAGTTCTTTTTACAACTTTAAGTGAAATGGAAAGCTTCATGCTTAAGACTGAATGAGAAAAATCAGTTTCAAAACATCACACGTGAGATTTATGTAAATGCCACAAGGAGAAAGAGGGTATGTCCTAAAACTTTTCTGAAGTAGTGGACTAGACTATTGACTGCTTTAATTCTCTCTTGCAGCTTTGAGTTGCTTACAATGGTTAGATATTTAAATTAGAATATATGTATGTTTATGAATATTAGGAATTAGTAGGAATGAACTTACCCATGGTTCTACTTGATGACAAAAACTGTTAGACTCATGTGTAGCTATCCCCTTCTAGTTTTATTGTATATGTGCAGTTTTGTATGATAAAATTGGTCAGTCACACTTTAGCAGGTTTTGAAGATTCATACTTCAAATCTTGGGCCTACACCTACTGTTCTTGCTCTTAAGCTGATATTTCTAGTTTTTAATTTATTTGTTGTGATTACAAAAATGCTGCAAAAGTGTTTAGTGTTCTGAAGTTTATTTTTGAAAAAAAAAATTAGCGTTTTCAGCCTTGAGTATTGGCAAAGGCCGATAATCCCAGCACTTCGGAGGCTAAGTCAGGAGTCCTGCATTGTTGAGGCCAGTGTAGAATACAGAGTGAGACCTTATTTGAAAAAAAAAAAAAATAAATGAAAAGAATTCCACATTCATTGAATTTAGCTACTTTAGAGTGCTTCCTGAAGAGGCCTGGGAGGAGAAGAACATGTCTGAATCAGTGAAACTGGTCTTTTCCATAGAGGTGAGGAGATGATGTCAGTGCAGGACGGAAAGGAAGGGCAGAACAACAGGCCAAAGTCCAGTGGGGAGGAATGCTGAAGCCTGCAACACAAGAGCAGGATTTGAGGCTCAGACCACCCCACAGCACAGATACCAGCTAGGTGTTCCGAGAGTTAGGCAAGTCACTGTCCCTCTCTAAAAGCACTTAACTCCATTGCTTTTGATCCCTACCCACCCCAACTTGAGTGAGATACAGAACATGGGAAAAAAAAGGTTGAATTCAGACTCATGGTTCTCAGTATTAGAAGCAGATTTAAACCATAATAAGACCATCAAGGTAAATCTGAAGTAGGTGTCACTTAGAAGCAGCTGGATAGTAAGACCTGGCTGAGTGCCCTAAAAAGAGCATCCATTTCCCTCTATATAACACAGTTGGTCAAGAAGTTTGTGAGTTTACTGCACTTTAGTATAATACGTTATCTATATGTATATACATACTTACATATATCTGACTCAGTAGGTGGCTATATGTGTATGTAAACATGTGTGTATGTATATATAATTATAGAATATTATGAATTTCAGAGTGGAGACATGAGAGGAATTGGAGAAGAAAAAAATCTCGACTTTAAAAAAAATACTGAAAGAGAACTTGGCAATACCAGTTAATAATATAACATATAACAAATCAAATGATTAGTACTGGTGACTCAAGAAGAAACAGAAAGAAAAAGGAAATGAAAGTTAGTATATAATAAGGAATTTCAGATCAATGATGTTAAGAGAATAGCATAATCCAGGGCAGTGGGGAAACTATCATGCTCCTTAGGAGCCCTTATTTTTATGTGTTTGAAGTTGACCACTTAAGATTGGGGTTCTCTATCTCTCAGCAGCTATTAACTGCCTATAGGTAGGGGTGGGGCTCTGTGAACCTGTTCCCTATCAATGTAGCATGCTGGCTGGGGTGATCTTTGCAAATCATCTGAAGGCAGCCATATTGTTGTGGGTTCATGGATGCAGTCCCTATCCTATCCAGGAGACACTAGATCATAATAGGTGTCTCTAGTTCTTGGGCTCTTCCAATATGTCTGCTTCCTCTTTTTAAGATGTTCCCTGAGCTTAGGCACAGCAGTTGTGCTATCAATGACCCATTTGGAGCTTGGCACCTATTATCATCAGTCCTCTGTATTTGACCAGTTGTGGGCCTCTCTATTAGCCTCTGCCTACTGCAAAAAGAATCTTCTTTTATTTTTATTTTTGAGATGGATATTTCATTTTTGCACTTTTATTATTGCTGTTATTATTAACAATTTATTCACTTTGTATCCTGGCTGTAGCCCCCTACCTCATCTCCTCTTGGTCCCACCTGCCCTCTCCCCCCCACTTTTATAACCCTCCCTGATAGGGGAGGTCCTCCTCCACTATTATCTTACCCTAGCCTATCAGGTCTCATTAGGACTGTCTGGATCCTCTCATTCTGTGGCCTAGTAAGACTACCTCACCAGGGGAAGTTGACCAAAGAGCAGGGAACTAAGTTCATGCCTGTGACTGACCCTGCTCTCCTTTCAAGGGAATCCTCATGGAGACTGAGCTGCCCTAGGGCTACATCTGAGTAGGGGGGTCTAGGTCCTCTCCATGCATGCAATAGGGACTGCCTGCTAAATACACATCCTTATTCCCAAGGTAAGTATGGCCCTTATCACTCATTAAAGACTATTCTTTTTAAGTTCTCCAACTCCAGGCTTTCCTCTGTTTGTGTTTTCTTTATTGATTCTAAGGCTCATAGCCAAACTTTGGACAGAGTGCAGGGAATCTTAAGGAAGAAGGAGGAGATAGAAAGACCTAGAGGGGACAGGAGCCCCGCAAGAAGACCAACAGATCAAAAAAATCTGCGCCTTAGGGGGGTCTGCAGAGACTGATGAATCAACCAAGGACCATGCATGAACAACATTTCCCAGCTTAATTTTTTCTTTCTTTCTCGCCACTGATTTCATTGATGAGCATGTCTTGAACACTACTTAATATTACGGATGATTACCTGTACCCTCTTTTAGAAAGCGGCTGACGCTGTACCTAATGTTTCTAATGAGTATGATGGTAAATTATAGTGAGCATGGGTGAGACTAGTGATATTCTACAAAGCCCTGCCTCTCTTGTTGCTTCATTTCAGACTCTTCTCATTCCTTACGTAACTTTTACACCAGCTCAAGTTTTTCTTACTTCATTATTTTAACTTTCCTGACTAAGTCCAGATTAATGGCCCTTCAAACTCCTTAACATGACTTTCAGGGTTTCTTGTGTTTTCCCTTTCCTCTCGGTCCTTCTGAGTATTTAACCTTCATGGTTTACCCATCCCTGATTCATAAATATACCAGTAAGGAACAGGCATCGTGAATTACTTTCTCTGAACACTTTCTCCCAAGATTCTAATGAGTGATACACATTTGTTACTATCAATTGTTTCTATACTTGGAAGTTCCCACCTACACCCTTTCGTAAGATTAGACTCATCCACCAGTTCTTCCACACTAGCCTAAATGCTGCCTCCCACTTAGGGTTAACAGTGTCTTTGTTAGTTGGCTAGTAGTTTTTTGTTCACTGGTCTCTTAATTCTTATTGACCAAACAATAAAGAGCAGACTCTTTGTGAGCAGACCAACTTGGGTTGTCCTGGCATGAGTTTGGCTCTTCTGGAATGGTGAATATGTGACTTTCTGTTCAGAATGACATTTATTGAGAAATTCAGGCTGAATGATTAGAGGAACTGAAAGAAGCTGAAGTGTTTGGAGCAATAATGTGTCTACCTAGCCCTGGAATCTGTAAAAGAGCCTGCTTGCCCAAAGTGGAGGCTTGAACACTCACCAGACCATAGCAGGCAATTCCTTGTTTCACAGCGACCTTGTCTGAGCTTGACCTGGAGTTATCATGTCCCTAACCATAGCCCCATGTCTGCCTGAAGAGCTACTTGCCCAGTGAATAACTAGACCCCTGGTGGAGCCTGGTCAGATTGTACTGTAAGGAGTGAAAATGACATGAGTAATACATTTAAGTGACATATATTTTACCTTAAACTTCCATCAAAATAATCTAGGAAGACATGCAAAACCAACACAGGGTTGAAAACCTAAGGCTTAGATGTAGTAGTTTGTGTGCTATAACACAGACAAATTGTTCTGCAAGAGGGTAGATGATGATGTATTGTTTGTAGCTGGCATGGCTCCAGAAGGGACTGGGATAATGGCAATAGAGAAGCTATGCTGGCTACTGTTTGTCCGATTGAGAATTCTTTGGAGAGTGTTCTGAGGATGTAGCTTGGACACAAATTGAAATCTGTTTCTCTATGATGAGTCCCATGAGACATTGAGGCTGCAACAGTACCTAACAGTACGGGAGAACTGTTAATGGACATAATTACCAATGGCTCACCATTGGGAACCAAAAGCCCATGTGGAGAACAAGAGAATGACTGTCCTTTGTACAGTAAGTGTTCCCTGAGAAGAAGAGAGGTAAAAAATTATTCTCTAATAAGAGTTAAATAATTATTGAATTGGTTTTGTTAGGTCTTGTTTCATAGGGACAAACGGTTTCCCTCTCTTTGTGTTTTAATGTCAGTTAGTACAAAGAAGAATCATTTAGGGACAAAAGCATCCTAATATTGGTTGGAATATTGTCATATAGTGATACTATTTGTATTGACTGATTTTTTTTCTTATAAAAACTCTATAAAGTAAGAAATATGATTACCTCTATTCATGGAGACACTGATGCTCAAAGGAAACAAATGATTTGGATAAGCCACTCAGTTAGGCAACAGAACCCAAACTGCCTGTGGCTTTACTTCTCATTATTCTGACCTTGCATTTGGAATCCCTACTTAAGGAACACTTGCCTAGAGCTGCCTGGTTCCAGAGCCCAGGGGAACACCCATGAGCCCTGTGGATGGACTTGCAGTGGAAGAGGAGATGTCATAAAAGAGAAGTGGCAGGTAGTTCAAGCCTAGGCTTTTGGTTGGGTAAGAGTGGGAATTAAAATTCACATGAGTGGGCGACTAATAGAGACTAGACCACATTAATGATCCTGGGGCTATTTTTACCTCATTTCGTGTCCCGTGCCAAGAAGATGACAAGATGAACCGTGGATATAAATTATTGTGATAATAGAGAAAAGATGAGAAATATAGATCAAAAGACTAGCACAAAGGTAGGTACCTGATTAGTTTTAAGAGACAGGTTGCTTAGTCTTGAGGTATAGAAACAATGAAAGGCTGTTCCTTTCCAGGGAGGCTGTGGATACTTAGTAGATCAGTGAGGCAGGAGGCCTCACTGTGAGCTTCCAGCTACAGTGCTGGCTTAATCACCATCAATAGAACTGATCTACCAGCAGGGCTAGCTAAATCACCACAGATAGGACTTATCCACTAGGAAAAGAGATGGGAACATGGGAGAAGGAATTCAAGAGCTTTATACATATTTTGTTATGAAAATCTAATTCTCTGGCTTTTGAAGTTAATCTCGTGAAAGGTTGAGAAGTCCCACACTCCTATCATGAGGAAAACTTTTCAATATTATTCACTTCAGGGGCTCTCATTTCCTCTGATGTCAAGATTCTGTGGTTTTACAAGTGGAGTTTGGCATTAGATATATGGAGACTTATCTAGGTCATGTTTCATGATTAATGTATTCTACCCTCAGGATATTAGTAGCTTCTTTTCACTTATAATCAGATTTTTTTTATTATTCCTAATGACCTTTTAACCTATTTTCTCACAAAGTGAAACTTCTCCTCTGAGGATGACAATCCTTTATTAGAATCAGCCATTAAAGCTTTTAATACAGAGAAATATTTTATGGGGTTTTACAGATACTCCCTTATACAAGATTCCCCTGTATTTGGAGAAATATGTTACTTGGCCCATTTTCAAGTAATGAGAACTCTAAATAGAGCCACACTTTTTTTCCCCTTCCTAATTTTCTGCTTAAAAAAATTAGAAAGCTTGCTTAGATATGAAAAATGTAAATGGAAATAAAAATAGGACTGAAAATGAGTCCCAGATTTAGCAAAGATGACATCCCTTTTTAATGCTGCCAACCCAAGCCACCCTTTACAAATGCTTCTGTGTTATATGTTTTTAATGGAAAGCAGCTGCCTTGGAAGGCCCTGTTTACAATGGATCTATGTCATAGCTCTGCATTGTAGCTATAAATAATGTCAACACACTCTCCTATCCAGCAGCCTAAATGCTAATACCACACATCTATACCAGATGAAGTTGTATTATTATTTCCCCGGCCTACTCATTATCATTTTGTGCTGTCCCCATCTCTGAGGGTAATGATGACCCTATGTCACAGTGTTCATCACTGCCTATGATTGTTCCCAGCTGAGGCTGTTGGCCTGAGGGCACTCCCCCCAGCTTGGCTATTCTGTTCTCAGTTATATCATGACAGCTCTATCTCCTTTTTATTCTTTTCCTTCCAAAGTGTTTTCATGGTCTTCAGTATGGAGCTGTAGGAGGAAAGCCAACACAAGGCACATTCATGTTCACAAACACAGTCAAGCAGAGGGCTTGGCAACTTAATCAGACGAGGAAAGATAACTGCGAGAAATTTAGTGTGACTCCTGAATGTGAGAGATCAGGGAGAAACTGTGAGATAGTGTTTGAAATTGTATTTTCTTGGAAAATCTGGGCTGAACAGAACAAAAAGATCTCACTCAGGGATGTTACCTGAGTTCACTCTCCCTAGAGTCTGGGGACTCAGGGGCTCTAAATCTCCACTCTGCAGGTATGTTTTTCTGGGCAAAGCATTTTTCCATTGTTTATAAGCCATATGATGGATCACGCATTTAAGAGAAGATGAATAAGTATGAACCAATATCAGGAGGAAGGAAGGAGGAGAGGGGAGGAGGAAGGGAGGAAGGAGAGGGAACAAGAGGGGAAAATCTTACCATCAGTGGGGTAGGATCTGCAGATTTATGGAAAGAAAGAAGACAGGTGAAATTAAGCTGACAGTTAAGTATCTTAGAAAAGGCACAAAGGAGGCTGATGCTTGTGCCAACAGAATTGGGAGTTCCTGAGGTCAGTTCTGTTGTCAGGTCCAGGAGTGGTTTCCTAAATACTTTGGGAGGACTGCTTTTTTTCTCAGATGCTGGAAAAACCTCTGCTTGTTACCCTGGCCAATGGGAAGAGTAAGGAACTGATATTGGGACTCAAGGGCACCTGCTAGTAATTATTCCATGTTCTCATGTCCTTGAACAAAGAATGAAGCAAACATGGCTGGAAGTGACAGAGACAGCTCATTGAGACAGCACATTCCATAGTTGGGAGGGCGAAAAGGTTGAATAAGAAAAGAGTTTAGCAGCTAATAACCCTGTTGAAGAGTAAGGCTCTACCTCAGCATGGGCCTCTCTCCTTGTGTGCATGGTGTGGGCTTTTCTCATTCTGCTACATGTAACTCTACTTATGCCTTCATGGGTGCCTCATGGGGTACATGTCTCATTAATACTTTAAATCTCCTACCAGGGGTATGTGCTTGAGTGTTACCATGAGTCACAGGTTACTCTGGGAGCTTTCATCTTTGCCAAACTGGTTTTCTTGTAAGATAATTTTTAAGGCAATACATAAGGCCTTCCTAGCTTCATTCTCTGTCTCCTTTCATGTCTCACCTTTGCCAGATGGTTAGCTATTAGGATACCACATACTGGAGGAAACCCCAGTGACTGAAGACAGTCCACCTGAAATACTCTAGGCACCAGCTGACAAACCTACTTTGAAGAACAAAAATCACCAACTCCACAGAAGGCCTAATACTCAAGGTTAGAAGAACTTTAAGAATTAGATTTTAGCTTTCCAGTACTATGAACTTGGAGGAGACCATATTTAAACTCATGTAACTAGCATAGTCAGTTGATGTAAAAAACAAAACAAAACAAACATTAGAGAGCTTGGGAATAGAAATAAGATTATTTAAACATAAATTCAACCCCAACCCCCACTCTGAACTGTAAAATATATAGAATGCATGCATCAAAATGATAAAAGTATTAAGCAGGAGACATTTTTCCAAGACAAGCACAAGAAGACATTGAAGTAATGGGCATGGCAAAGGTAGACACAAAGATCTGCACTGCCCTTCTCCCCCAGTTTGGCAATCTACCAAAGAAGAAAATCTAAAAGAAAAAGGATGCCAAGGAATTCCCAACAATACTTCTCCACAAATTAGAGCTTCGGAGCTGGGTTGCTAGGTAGATTGAAGCCTCACTGAGGACAGGGCCTAAAAGACCCCTCTCCTAGATATAACATACCAAGGGTGCTTCCCAGATCATCAAGTGGAAACAGATACCCCTAACTGCAGAAAACAAACACAGAGTAAACAGAACTGGACTGATATTAGGCTTCCCCAAGGCAACATTAGATACAGGAATGCAGAAGTTTTGAACCTATACAGCTGTGTTTAGCCAAACTGATTAATTTATGAGAATAAAAATGTTTAAATAAAAAGTTTTTCATATATATATATGAAAAACTGTGTAAATTATATAAATATTATATAACATATCAATTATACATTATGTAATAGTATATTAATATAATATACAATATAACATATTAATATATTATATATTATAAATTATACATATATAAATTCTATTGCCTGAAATCTCAGTGAAAAAATAAAAATAGCACTCATTCCAGAAAAATACAAAGTAAGCCCAAAGAAAAAGATACAAGAAATTAGGGAGTCAGAACAAATACACAAATAAATAATTGCAGTTATGTCTAAATAGTTGCTTATTAGCAGTAAAAAGTCTGTATTACTTTAATGCAGAATTGAAAACAAAATTAAAGAAAATGTGAGGTGAATTTTTTTTCAGTAAGATCAGTTGCTATTAACTAGTTCTATATTTATAGAAAAAAGAAGTACAAACTGATATGCCAGTAAGATGCTTGATCCCAGAGGGTCTGAACTGAGTTCAAACTAAACAGGAGGCAAGAGAGAAAAGAAACAAGATACATGGAAAGTAGAAAGGGAGTGTTTGGTAAATGTGAGTAGGTTAAACTCCCCAATTCTGGACAATATTTCCAGGGTTCAAATAAAGGAACCAAGCTCTAGGCTCTTCAGGAAGCATTGAGAGCCAAACGAAGCCAGAACACTGCGATGCAAACTGTAGAAAAATGGGTTGGCATCTGCCCTTCAACAAAAACAAGCAGGACAAACTCCCCAGCAAAATTAAAGTCATGGATGCCAAGCATACATGATACACACTGATCATATTGTAAACTCATTAAGAAACACAGTAAAGGGCATGTTTGAAGTGGAAGTTTCTGGACTCAGTTTGGGCACGTGATGTTTTGCTGCAAGCTGGTCACGTGATGTTTTGTTGGGAGCTCTCAACATGCAAGAGGTGTGTGACTTTGGCCAGCTGAGAACATCTGTGGGTGAACTTTGAAGAGAGGACATACATAGAGGCCCAAGCAGAGTGAGACATCCCTTTTTGGATTGGTATCACTGTGTTGATTCGTGCTTCAATGCTTGGCTTTGCAGAGAGAAACATTCCAGAGAGCTTCTCTGGGCAATCCAACTGAGTCTTTTGGTTTTTGCTGCTTGATGTTGGCCTTTGGACTGGAATGCTGGTATCCTGATGACTGAGTCTGGTAATCCCCTAATGACCCATCAACCCTGATTAGCAAGAAGTAGATAAAAGGGAACTACAGCCCTTTTTCTCTTCTAATCTCCTACCTAAGGTTGAAGAGGCTTGGAAGGGAGGTAAAGGTACTTAAGCACCCTAAATAAAGTAGATTTGGTGAAAAATCTAAGCCTACACACGTTGTTGCTGAGTTACGCGTTGGGGGTGGTTGAAGCCTTGACAGTTGGATGCTGTAGTCCCAAGTGTTCCTTGTGAGGTCTATGAGCACAAGTAGCAAGAAACTACGTCAAGTAGGTTTATCACAAGAACTATGCAGCTCTGAGTGGACATCATGCTGTCACCTGTCAGACCATTATGACTTTCCCTCCGCATCTTAGAAAGGTGATTGTCTAGAGTGATAGAGGTAACCTTGAACTTTCTATATGGCCAGCGAGGCCTGTGCCTAACATGATGATTTCACTGACATTCCTAGCATGACTCTTCCTACTTGGAAGGAAGCCCTCTATTGTTGACGGCTTGCATATCTGTCACAGAGGAAGCTTTTTCTAATGCTTTTCTGTTTGTTTGCTTTTTAATTGTGAACTAGCATGATGATGCATGCTGCCATCCCTGATTGCTTGAGTTCAGTTTCTTAGGCCCACATAGTGTAAGGAGAACACTGCCAAGAGTTTGCTCTTTGACCTCCAAGCCCACACACATACATGCATGCACAGATGCATACACTTCTATAGACCAAGAAGCTGACAGAACATTTCAATCATAATGAGAATTGTGAGAGTTAGCATGGATTCTTTCACTGTCTTGCCATATTTTCTGCTTTGCTCAAGTTTTTGAGGAAAAATATAATGGATCAACACTAGGCTATCATTAAGCAATCCTCAGGCAGATCATTTTCCTTTCTTAATAATATTTGATCTGTGAAGGGAAGAAGCAAAGAAGAAGTTTGTAGTCAAATAGAAGCAATTTTCTAATACCTTGATTTATGCAAGAAGTAGGAGCTATGGACTTCTAATTTACTTCCTCGTGTATACTGTAGAATAGAGAACATATGAGAATGTTTACTGAGTGAGTTAAGTTTTTGCAGTGTTCAGTTGATGAGAACAACACTGTAGCACCCCTGAATGCTGGTGTAGAAGAAGAGGTGCTTTAAGCAGAAGCGATGGAGTGTCAGGTGGAAGCCGCATCCAGTTTGGCACACACCATTAAACAGCGTCTGATATGAGCAGATGTTCAATTTTTCACAGCGAGGAGGTGGTTCAGGATATTCTATCGTAACATAACATGATGAAATGGTATAATTTCCCATGAAAATAAAGTAAGCTATCTGTCTTGAATGTGGCAGTTTGTATCTGTTTGTGAATTCTGTTGATAAATTTAGTTTTCTGCCTGTGCTGTAAAATAAAGATGATTCTGAAGGTTATAAACACTTCCTGTGCATATCCGGTATTGTTACATTATATTGATCTAGTGACATAGGTAGGCAGCATCTTTAATTATGTAACAATGTCTTAAATTATATCTGTTAAGACTTTCATTTCCTTTTATTTACTACTCCAGCTTTTAAAACTTCCATATTCTACCCAGAAGTCTCTCTTTAAAGCTACTCTTCTTGGCCTAGGTGCAGAGGGTAAGATATTAAAGAACGTTTAGTTGTAAGTGGAACATACATATGGCGCCTCCTCCCAGGGCTCAGGGGTCATTGCGGAAGAGAAGGCAGAAAGAGCCAGAGGGGTTAATAACTACAAGGAAACATTTTCTGGATACAGCGCAGCAGCTATACATATGAATTCATAGTAGTTGCAAGACCTGTGCAAGCTAGACCAATCCCAGCAAGGAGAAGAGAGCTGGACGTGAGGTTCTTAGCCTCTGGGGAAGGAAGGGTCCATTTTTTTTTTTTCTGAGTGTAGGCACAGTACAGTACCTACACTGTAGGCACCGTAGTTGGTCACAGTACAGTGGAAGACCATGCATCCAAAAATATTTGGGCAGCACAAACTAGCCTTGATGGAGAAGTAAGAGGATGGACCTTGGGGAGTTGGGGGATGAAGGGTGCATGATCAAAACACGCTGAATGGAATTCTCAAAGAACTAATAAAAATATAAAAATAAAACATACTCGTCTTTAGCAAATACTTTTTTTTTAACAGTGCTCTCATCAGATACTTTTAATGATAAAATTCATCATTGTATCAATGCTTTATTTTTTTTGGTCCGTATCTACCCAAAATTACCTAGTATAAATTTACCTTCTCATAATTTGCTAAAAAATAAAAACAAAATTACATAAAACCCATTTCTTCAACAGCACAGAATTCAAGAATTTTTAGTTCTAGACTAACAGTAAGTAGAAAAATAGGGACAGTAAATCCTCCATGTTGTGTTCCGGGCTTCTAGCTCTAGGACTTTCATTATACACAATAGATTCTGTTATGTTATGTTTTCATTTTAATTTGATTATACAGATTTTAAAACTTCTCCTATGTCTGACTTTTTTGAAGACCCACTAATTATTTTAAAGTGCTCAATTTTCTTGTACTTGAATAATTTTTAGGGGGAGGCATTCTTTTGCTATTGATTTCTAGTTTTATCCCATTATGAATGAAACATGAAGTTGTATTAATAATTTTATATTTGTCAAAACTTGTTTTAAATCCTAAACTATCTGCTCTGGAGAAAAAACTCATTGGTTGCTGAAAAGAGTATATTCAGCAGATATCAAATAGAATATTAACTTAAGGTTCATTTGATCTGTTGTATTATTTAATTCTCATGTTTTTAATTTTCAGGGGGTAGATCTGGTTAACTTCTTTACCCATGAAGATGGTGTACTGAAGTCACTCACTACTATTGAAATAGAGTCTGAGTCCTTACGTCTAATATCATTTGTTTTATGAGACCTGGCATGCCAGCACTTACTTGGTTATGCATATATTTACAATTGTTATATCCTCACAGCAAATTTCTCTTTATCAACACATGAGTCGCTGGGTCAATTCTCAAATTACCACAGGAATGAAATAACAAAGATCAGTGCTAAATAAAACGGATATTTAAAAAGCCATTACATAGGATTAAGGAAGTAGAGTTGATTCTTGGAGAGGATCAACATGACTGAAATATCTTTACCCATACCAACCAAAAGGAAAGATGGAAGACTCAAATGAGTAAATTAAGACTGGAAAGAAGATGTCATAATGAATGGCAGGAATGTTTGGAAGGTTTGTATGCCAATCAATTACAAAGCTTAGACGATGTATTTACATTTATGAACATATTATTTGCTCAAATTGAATTTGTTATTTAAAAACTTAAATAATTAGATAATAAGAAATGAGATTTAGGCAGCAATCAAAAGTTTCCCAAAAAAGAAAATCTTAGGTTCAGGTGGTGGAAGTCACCATAGAATTCTACTAGACCTTCTTTTGAAAAGTAATTAATGTCAGTGATCCTCAAGCTATTCCACAAAATAAAAAGCTTATTCTATCAATTCCTATTAGCTCATAGCTAGACATAATATCAACACAAAGGAAAGCTATAGGCCAATATTCTTGATGAATGTAAATGTCAAAATGCTTACTAAAATACTTGCAAATTTTCAATATATTAAAAAGACCATACGCCACAATTAAGCTGGTCTTGTTTCAGGGATACAAGGGTTGGTTGAATAGATGCAAATCATAAAATCTAATATAGCATATAAATAGAATCAAGTACAAAAAAACCACAAAATCATCTGAATATATCTAGAAACAAACTAAACATCATCTCACAATAAAGTCCTTAATGAAACAAAGACTAAAAGGCGCATACTGCTAAATAATGAAGACAACATATGATAAAACTATAGCCAACATTATACTGGAAAGGGAAAAACTGAAAGCATTTTCTCTACAATCAGAAATGAAATAGATTTTCTCTGTCATTTCTCTCATTCAGAATTATGCTTGCATCTTATCTAGAATGATAAGACAAAAGAAAAATAAAATAGATACAGGAAAAGAAAAAACAAAATTATTTTTATTTGCAAATGATAATTAAAATATCTCCAAACTCTACCAGAAGACATAGATTTTATAAACATTTTCAGCAAAATAGCAGGCTACAAAGTTTATAAAAAAGAGCTGGAAGGAGGGCTCACCAGTTAAAACCACTGACTATTATTTCATTGGACCTGGGTTCAGTTCTCTGAACCCAAATAGTGGCTCACAATCATCTTAACTTCATTTTTAGTGGAGCCAACACTCTCTAGTAGCTGCTGTAAACACCAGCACAAATACTAGCAGACAAGGCATGCACATAAAATAAAAATTAAAAAGTCATAAAAGGAACTAAGGAAATTTTAGGATGGGGAGAAACACTTGACAGTGACCTCTGGTCTCCACACACACAGGCACACAACAAAATATATAACACATGCTCTCTCTCATCTCTTTCAATACCATGTCTATAAAAATCTACGAAATTACATGAGAAATGAGAAAAACAGTCTGTTTCATAGTATCCATCCTTCTTCAAAAAACATTAAGTCACAGAGAGAGAGAGAGATAAAATTGGGTGGGGGTAAGGAGGGGAAGAGGGTGTGGAGGGATCTGGGAGAAGTTAGGTGACGGGAAAATATGATCATAATACATTGTATAAATAAAACTTCAAAAACTGAAATAAACAAAAATGTAGATGAGCTCTAAGTTAAAAATTATAAACCACTGAAAAAATACGTCAAAGATATTAGAAGATGAAAGTAACTGTCATGCTCATAGATTGGGTAGATTTACATTGAGAAAATGGCCACATTGCTTCATGTGTCCTACAGATTCGAATAAATATGAGTAGTTCATGCTTCAGTACCTTACCAGATTTGAGTGGGCACTGTCCACTGTCATTAGCTTTTTAGTACACTTGCGTGTAAAAATTGTGTCACTGGCAGACCTCAGTGAGTGTAAATGGAATACCTCTTTTAGAGAGACGAGAGAGAGAGAGAGAGAGCAGGGGTAGGAGTCACTTCAAAATGGTGAAATTTGAACAGTTGTGAAAACGAGCATCACTCGCTTGGAAGTGTCGGGACTGAGTAGAGTGAGGGGCCAGACTTACACACCCAGACTCAAGGAGTGTCATTTGAATGAAACTGGTAGTTGAGACTGGAGATCCTCACCTGAACCTAAAAGGGATGGAGGGAGACAGTAGTTGAGATTGGAATACAGCGCTGGGTAACACTGTCTGCTGGCAGAGAAGACGGGTGGAGGGGAACCCTTACCTATTCAGGGGGAACAACTTTGCCTGGACTTGAAACATAATGTTCATTTTGACTGACACATCTCTAGGGCCCCTGAAGTAGGTTGTTTTATGATACTTAATCTATATTTGAAGCTAACTAATACCAAACATTGATATTTTGAAAAGGTCTATTGAACCATCTTTCTAGATGGCATAAGAGATGTAGAAACTTGCTTCTATTTTGTTTAATACTCATTTAAAGATGTATTTTTAAAATTTATAAATATAAAGAGGAATTCAGGGCTAAATATATAGTGATCCTTGTGAAGAGCACATACATTTATTCATATGAATATAACTGAATGAGAAAAAAAATTAAGAATTTACCATATTACTAAATTACTAGGTATTTTCCTTCCTCCCTTCCTCCTTTCCTCCCTTCCTTCCTCTTCCTTCCTTCCTCTTCCTTCCTTCCTCTTCCTTCCTCCCTTCCTCCCTCCCTTCCTTCCTTTTCCTTCCTCTTCCTTCTTCCCTCCCTCCCTCCCTCCCTCCCTCCCTCCCTCCCTCCCTCCCTTCCTTCCTTCCTTCCTTCCTTTCGTCATTTTTTTTCAACACAGGGTTTCTCTGTGTAGCCCTGACTGTCCTGGACTCACTTTGTAGAACAGGCAGGCCTCAAATGCAAACTCACAGAGATCTGCCTGCCTCTTTCTCTTGAGTGCTGGGATTAAAGGCCTACGTTACCATGACTGGCAAAGATTTTGTTTTTTTGTTTGTTTGTTTTGTTATTTTGGATTTTTGTTTTTGTTGTCCTTTGGGGTTTGGGGGTAGTATTTTACTTTTATTTTTTATAACGATGCTGGTTTGAACATCATTTGAGCTTTGCCCTTGATGAGCTACAAGCTACACACTTGTAAAAAACATTATTCCTGTATGGAAAACAGAACACCCTGAAGCATTCATTGATGCCTTAGGCCAAAGACTGTTTGCCAGCCAAATGATAACTTAGACTAGTGTGCAAGCTGGGATTTATAGTGTCATGAGAAAATGAAAAATTAGTGTGGGAATAGTTACGTCCTATTAGAATGTCAACATCCCTGGATGGAACATATTTGTGTTCCTTGTAGTGATTTAGATCATGACAATGGGAAGAATTCTAAAACCTGAATGTCTTTCACTCTGGATAGTGACACAAAAAATCTCAGCTTGTTACAATTATTTATTTGTTTTAGGTAAGTGGGTGTATAGGTGTATAGGTATGTGTAGAGGATGTCAGAGAATAACTAGCAGAAGTTGATTTTCTTTCTAACATGTGAGTCCGAGGTATCAAACTCTGTTCGTCAGCTTTCATGGCAGGTACCTTTACCCAATGAGCCATCTCACCAGTCCAATATAAGATGTTTGGAATGAGAATCAAAACACCGGCAACAACAACTTTACCAACAAGGAACTTTGCCGTGGAATTGCAAGAAGATACTGGCACAGATAGTTTGAGAGTTCTGAACCAAAGCCAGAGCTACACATTTTAAGATAGTTGGGCCAGTCTAACAGTAAAGCAAAACTGTGGTTAAAATTAATTACTCTCATTAGTTTCAAATTCTTAAGCCTGACTTCTTATATTTATCCTAGAAGTAGCAATGGGTTAACAAAACATTTAGCTGTTCACATTGGAATTGTTTTTATTTAATATGTTTTTGTTCTGTTGGATACAGATGGCCTTTCTGGGGAAATCTGTGGTAGTTACATAGTTTCCCTATAAATAGTATCTGGAGGGTGGGGTTCTACAATTAATTCTATCCCTGAAAAATAAAGGGTGGAGTTAAGCCTTGCCATCATTGTTACCTGATGTGGGAAATGTGATGTTTCTGTCACATTTTTGTCTATAAAATTTGGGAAACAGTAGCTTCCTCATTGGGATAATTAAATAAAACCATGTATTTAAAACTCTCTTTTCTGAATCCTGTGTCCCTTATATGCCAAGTGGCGGAACTCACTGTATCTTTACTGGTCTGAGAGATCCTCACTGTTACTTAATCAAACATTTATTCAGTGTTTATTGTGTAGTACTGTTTTAAACTTTTATACTTTACCTATGGCTTCTAGAAACCAAATGGAATTAAAATTTATTTTTAAACTGATTATGACAATATTTCTTTTTTAATGAAACTTTTATTTTTATTAGTTACAGTTTATTTACTTTGTATCCCAGCTGTTGCCCCCTCCCTCATTCCTTCCCAATCCCACCCTCCCTCTCTCATCTCCTCCCTGCCCCTCTCTAAGTTCATTGATAGAGGAGGTCCTCTTCCCCTTCCATCTGACCCTAGCTTATCAGGTCTCATCATGAGTGGCTGCAATGTCCTCCTCTGTGGCCTAACAAGACTGTGCCTCCCTTGGGGGGGGGGAGGAGAGGTCAAATATGACAATATTTCTATCCTAACATTGGTGTAAAGTATTACATTTATTTTCAAGAATAGTAATGGGTCTGCTACATGCTCCTTTAAAATTTTTGTTGTCATTTTTCTAGTGACTTAGAAGTGGTGGCTCTTTCTAAGTATCCACATTTTTATTTTAAAATACAGTAAAATAAAATGCCTCACTTTTAAAATAGTAAGAAGAGAATATTAGCAATTAAAATTGTGAAACTATTTTTTCATCCTGTAGGTTGAGGCAACTCCTAACCCCTCCCCTCTTTTCTTGTAAGCTCTACTTTTAGGATCAGGTTATTGTTTCTGAATTATTTTATTCTAGGCAACTTTGAGCAGTTACTTTGTATATATTATTTACTATTTTAAGTACAGAATAGTAAGTAGTTCTGTTTAGTGCTCTTTTAAAAGTAGTATTATAATTCTGTATTATGTTTTCTAAATTTTCTAATCTAATGAAATAGGATTACATTAATTAGAGTAGTTTTGAATGTATTTGTGCATGTGTGTGTTGAGTATGTATTATGTACTGTTTTGAGTACTTAATTTTTAATTGCTTACCTACTCAGAGAATCTGCTTGCCTTGCCTCTTTTGTCTTTTGTCATCAATTGTATATCAGAAGATGCTAAGTAAATGTTTTCCACTGCACAACTTTTCTGTGTTTTTCTTGATATTTGACATTTAGATAGTACATGTGGTTAACAGGAACAAATGATACCACATAGGACCAGAGAAGCATTCCAAATTGTTGGACAATTGGGAGGAATATCTCAAATGTTTTAAATGTTTCAAGCAATAATATCCTTACAATTTTTTTTTCGTTTTTTTCCCCCCTTCCATCTCATCTTATACTGGAAATGCAAAAGAAAATCAAAGATCCATTCAGACATTGCCAGGGCCTATTTGTTTGTTTATCTATTTATTTTCACTTCTTAATAGGATTTACTTATGTGTCTGAGTGTTTTGCAAGAATGTATGCATGTGCATCACGTGTCCACTGCCTACAGTGGTCTGAAGTGGGTGTCAGATCCCTTACAACTGGGGTTACAGATGATTGTGAGCCACCATGTGGGTGATGGAAACCAAAACTGGGTGCTCTGTAAGAGCAACAAGCGCGCTTAGCCACCGAGCCATCTCTTCGTCTCCTGGTTATCTTACCTTTTACATACTGTCTTCTGGTTTAGAGCTGACACATTGGAGATGCTTGCATTACTGCTCCAGGAGAGTGCATTGTTAAATAACCAACCAATCAACCAATCAATGAGAACCAATCAATGAGAGACCGAGAACGCTCCTCTCTACACTGCCATGCTGTCTGCATTTTAGGTGGTGCCTAGGAGATTTCTGAGAGGAGAGCTCAGTATGTGCATTAATCGGCTTCTTTCTGATGCTGTGGAGGAAGGGATGTTTCCTTTGAACATGGAGAGGCTGTCTAGCTGGTCGAAGAACCTGTGGCTCGGGGATGTGATTCTGGGGTGCTGGATCCCATTAGCCCAGGTGGGAAAAGGGGACTACACATGCAGGAAAGGAAGGAGGTCAAAGCAGATAACTGGAAATTAGAAAAGGCACGTCCTTCTGCATACCTTCAGGAAGCACAGCGTTTGGGAAGCTCTTCACACAGAACTTGGCCTTTTCAGTTTTGTCGTATTGTCAGTATTCTGAAAATCATCTTCAACATCACACCCTGACTGTCTTTTCAACAATGTAAATTCTGTTTCTTATTGCTCTCACTGTCTCATCCAATGGTGTATCTAACAGTTCTGTTTATTTCCAACCCTTTGCAGCTTGCATGTTTCACCTTTGTGTTTCTCTCTCAGTTGGAGTCAGCTTTGTTATGATGTGATTCTCTTGGAATTTGTTACCATCCTCCATAGGCTCTGATTTCAGAAAAATACTTCCATTCTGTTGCATAGTGATATTCTTCCTTTTCTGTGGAATGTCTGCATAGTTCACCTTGCTGTTTCTTCAGGAAGCATGGGCCAGTGTGTGGATGCAACATTGATGACCAGAGCTCTGGGCAGGCTCAGCTTATCCCTCTGACCTCGCCATTTGTGAATTTATGCAGTACAGAGATGCTTCCTGCCTCATACCAAATTCCTGCTAACTTTCCCAGTGTGGATCTGTAGTAATGAAAACAAGTGTGTTCCTTCTGCTTCCTGGCTGTAAGTTCCTGTGGATATTCATATGATAGCTGTCATGCTTGTCCCCGGACTGGTGAGTCCACAGCACTCTCCTTTTCTAACCATTTCATTTTCAGCTTTTCTTCAGGATCCTATGTTTCCACTGTCCTTCTCGTTTTTAAGATCAGATGTGTCCTCTTGAATTACAACATGCCCCAAAATGCCATAGAATGAATGGTTAGCCATAAAAAATGGTAAGGAACTTAATCTCAGTTAAAAAAAAAAAGACATTTGACACAGGGGTATTGGAGCATTCTAATTTATGGCAGAAAAGTCCTCTTCAGTGCCCCCTGATCAGGGTCTGCAATGGTGTTGGTTGGATATTTCCTCCTCCTCCTCTTCTCTCTCTCTCTCTCTCTCTCTCTCTCTCTCTCTCTCTCTCTCTCTCTCTCTCAGTTCTCCTCCTTTAAAGACATTTTATTTTTCTTATTCAAAATTCCTCTGGGTGATTTGTGAGCAGCTGTTTAATATTACCCGTGCTGCTCTACTTTGCATTTCTCAGGCTTTTATGAATATTTTAAAAAATGGATGAAGAAACGAAAAGCAGGTTTGGGACTTCTTTTTATTTAGTTTTTTCTTACTTGCTTTTTAAGTCAAGGAGTCTGGCACATCGGGAAGTTCCTGGCTCCCCAGTACATGGCTTAATTATTTTTTTATTTTGGAGCCACAGCCCAAGTCTACACAATGAGCCAGACTCTTTTGAGGTGCTTGGCAATGCCTAAAGGCAGCTTGGCACCTTCTTCAGGGTCTTGCCCTGTGGCATACTGTCACACAGGTTGTGTAGGGGCACCTCACACAAACCAGTGCACCTCTCTAACAGGCAAAGGTTTAACGGAATTGACTTTCCATTGCAAACTTTGTGAAGAAGTAGTCACTGGATGGAAGACTTGGGTTTTTAGCTATGGAGAGTGATGGCTGTACAATTTGCCTTTGGATGTCATAAAAATGGATCCTCATGGCACACAGAGTATATGAGAAGGGGGCTAATGATCAGTTCAATGAGTCTGAAGTCTGTACTGCATTGGTTTCTGCTCTCAGCAATGGTCTGTGCAGCACAGAATCAGGGGGAGCAGAAACACCAGGATGCTGTGTGATACTTATAGAGACTATGATGCTCCCTTGCAAAGTTCTCAATCAACCCTCATTGTCTTCCCCACCCTCCCCAGTTATCAAGCACGGTGGGCATCTAACCAAAAAACAGTTGGAGAAAACAAGAAATACCCACTTTCAGGTATGTCATATTGACACTGTTCCATGACATGAGAGTTTATGGTGATTGTGTGTTCAGATTGTATCTGGCATGAGACCCTCATAACAGAAGTCGGCAGAAGTTTGCGTAAGTGCACAGAACAAGAAAAGATTCTGACCCTTTACTTGCTTCACGCCCCCTTATTTACAAATGAAGCAACCAAGGCTGGACAGGCAAGCCTGGCATCTCTGTTCAGTACTCTTCCATTTTGCTTTTCCAAGTCCCTGTCTTATTTCCGACAGTATCCAGATAATTGTTATGGTGTAATTTCACCCTGACCCCCTTCTCTAAGTCTCATGGTTGCAGTGACCAGCACAGTCTCAGGGGTTGTTGAAGTCTAACCCCAGCCTATTCCAAGGCCAGCAATAATGTTGGCTGAAACTCTGTCTCACCAGTGGGCAGGATTTCCTGTATGATGCATGCTCAGGTACAGAGGTCCATCATGTGAGTCTTGGCCTGTGTCCTTCTACACGATATAGAGTTTTACTTTTATAGGCCTGGCTCCAAGCACTAAGATGAAGTCGAAGGCTAGATTTCATGCCTTGCCTGTGGCCAAAACTTGACAGTTCTGGTGTAGGCAGTCAGTCATCCAGTTTAACACAGTTCTCCAACAGCTCAGTGCATGGATGTTGGACAGGGAACAGGGTCTGTAGGGCTTTTTCCTGCACTGTGATTCATGCTGAAAGCTGAAATTTTATTCTTCCTCCAGGAGGTGCCATTTCTCTTCACGCAGTTTGGAGTTGTGGGAAGGATTCCAAGGATATCTCTTTCTGTATTCTGTGTGTTTTTCTTTTTGTAGGTCTTTTACTTTGTTTCCTCAGTTCCCATGGAGTTAATTTGCTGCTTGAAGAGATGTTGACTTGGTGTGTCTACAGCAAGGTCTCCAGAGGCTCCCCAGTTTCTTCCCTCCCCACTTCTGCTTTAAATATTCTACCAGGGTCAGTTTTTGATGACCTGCCACTCTTACTATGAATTGCTATATATTCTCGTAGTATTGTTAAATGGGGAAAGAGTCAAGGGAGAAATAAGTGCACCCATTTTAAACTTCTACTTCCTTGGGTCATAAATTCTTTTGTTTTGATTATAGAATGTTTTTACCTTCTTTATTTTAATAGTTTTTCTAGGTAGAATAGTCTGGATTGATAGTTGTGATATTTCAGAACTTGGAATACATCTCTTTCTAGGCCTTTGTGGCTTTAGAGTGACTTTTCCCTCTTGTAGCTTTCAGTATCATTTATGCCATGTATTAAAGGTTTTAACTATAATATGTCACAAAGAGTTTATTTTCTGGTATTGCTTTTTTGTTGTTGTTGTATTGTAGACCTCTTACACCTGGACATCTCTTCCTCCAGGTTTGTGGAATATTCTATGAAAATGTTCTTCTATGGATGTTGTTATGGAAAATATCTCTATATTATCTGTATGTTTTTTTAAGGTATTATTAACCTATGTTCATGATTCCAATGTTAGGTCTTCTAATGATGTCCCAAAGCTTTCACATATTCTCTTCATAGTTCAATTATTCAGTCTTGAGTCTCTCTTTTCCATATGACCCATTCAGTTGGTGAGGGAGGCTTTCCATTGAAGTTTTATTTGGAATACTGCATTTTCCATTTCTATCATTATTTTAGTTTAATTGTGAAAGTGTTTTTGCAGTGAAGGTATCTTAGTGATTGCAGGGCCAAGGAATGCCGCAGAGTCACACAATGCAACAGACCTCGCACAAGAGATTTATTGAGAAGTAGGGGACACAACAGGCTGCCCCTGAGCAGGGGTGGAAAAAAGAGAGAGACCAGGCCATAATGGTGGCTTTTATAGAGGTTATGGAGCATGCACACAGGAAAACCAGTGAAAATGTGTCACATTGGCTGTTGATGATGGGGACATTGACACTGAGTCATTGAAGGAAGGGAGAAAGCTGATTCTAGAATGTGGGCAGTTCATAGTTGACTAACAACTTCTCTGTAGAAATTTTCTTTATTGAATTCTATTTTCATGTCTTGGATTGACTTCTGCGTAACATTCAGGTTTTTATGTTTGTGTTCTTGAGTTACATCATATCTTCTGAGTTTCAATACAGTTACAATAATTATTTTTGTAGTCTTTATTTTTCTTTCTGGAATATCTTTCAGGCTGTTCTCAATGGTATTTAACACTATGTGGTCAGTAATTAGTTTTTGGGTAGAGGGATCTTATCTTGATTTTTCAAGTTACTTTTGTTTCTGCGCTAGGACTTGCACTGCTGAATTACTTTGTTATTTGTGTCTGTTTTTGCTGAAATCACCTTTGTTCTTTCATATGTGTGTACAATGTTCAGGAGAGGATTACAGTATGAGAATGTTGAGACAGTATTCTTAAGTGGATCTTATTGAGGACTGCAGGTTCTAATTTCTTCTGAGGGTCCAACACTGTCTGTACTAACAGACATACCCCTCCACTCTCTTTTCCCTTCTGGTGCGGCTCTTGGTCTTAGTTAGGGTTTTTATTGCTCTGAGGAGCAGCAATTATAAAGGAGAACTTTTAATTGGGGCTGGCTTAAAGTTTCGGAGGTTTAGTCCATTATCATCATGGCAGGAAACTTGGTGGCAAGCAGGCAGACATAGTGCTAAAGAAGGAGCTGAGAGATCTACATCTTGATGTAAAGGCAGGAGGGAGGAACTGTGAGCTACACTTGGCATAGTTTGAGAATATCAAATGTCAGAGCCTACTCCTGCAATGACACACTTCCTACAACAAGACCATCTCTACTCCAACAAGGTCACACCTCCTAATAGTACCAATCCCTATGGGCCAAGCATCCAAACACATGAGTCTGTGGAGATCAGTCCTTTTCAAACCACCAAGTTCCACTCCCTGGTTGGTACTGATAGCCTTGTAGCCATACCATAATGTAGAAATGCATTCATTCCAACTTCAGAAGTCCAACTCAAAAGGGAGCATAATGAGGAAATACTGGGCCAAAGCAAGACTGAAAACCAGCTGGGCAAACTCTAAACTCTGCATCTCCATGTCTAATATTAAAGTGCTCTTCAAATCTCCATCTCCTTTCATCTTTGTTGACAGCAACACAGTTGTCTCTCTTCGTCTGAATCATCTTCCTGTTGGTATCTCTCCTTGGCATGTACTTTAGAACTTTGGCATCTCCAACATCTTGGGGTCTCCAAGGCAATTCATGTTTCATCTTCACACCTTAACACAACAGCCTCTCTAGGCTTCCATGCAGAAACATCCCTGCCACACACCTGGCCATAGTGGAGGGAGATTCTATAACCCCTTTCTTCTGTCCTTGATTCTAAAGCTGGAACCATGTGGCCAAAGCTGCCAAATTCTGCTTCTTGCTGAGGCTGAAACATGGACCCCATGTCCAATTACATCTTCGCTAGCTTTATATTTTCCATGGTTTCCTTCACTGTCTAAGCTTGACTGTCCTTGACATGCTCTGTAGACCAGGCTGGCCTTAAACTCGGAGATTTGATTGCCTGTCTTTCCTGAGTGCTGTTATTAAAGGTGTGTACCATCATGCCTATACCTAAACTGTTCTTTTTTTTAAAAAAAATTCTTTATTAATTACACTTTATTCACTTTGTATCCCCCCTGTGGTTCTCTCCCTCCTCCCATCCCAATCCCTCCTTTCCTCCATCCTCTTCATGCATGCCCCTCCCCAAGTCCACTGATAGGGGAGGTTCCTAAACTGTTCTTTAATTCCTTTTTACATATGGAAGCTTACTTGGGTAGAGTCTTGTCCTGAGGTCACCACTTTCTTTATTCCATTTATCATCAGGGTTTTCTTGAATGTGTTTTTCTCCTTGAACAGATGGTTTAGCTCCATTCCACTTCCTAGAGCCCATTTTCTCCTTAAACTGTATATTTTTTTATTTTTCCTTGCTCTGTTTGCTCCTTTTCATTATATATATATGTGTGTGTGTATATATATATATTTGTGTACATATATATGTATAAGACTAGTTACTAATAACCACACAACAGACTCAATACCAGGATGTTGTGAGATTTCCTCTGTCAATGGAATTAATCCAAAGCTCATTACTTTACCCTCGGGCAGACTTTTTAGGACAAAGGCAAAATGCTACCACATTCTTAGCTAAATAGCACAGGACAGGTCTCTAGGCCACATACAAACTTTCTTCTCTGAAACCTTTTCGTCCTTGGCCCTCATAGTTCAAATTATCCTCAGCACCATTGTCTTCTCTGTTCCTACTAGCACATTAAGCCCTACTTAAAGCGTTCCACTGCTTTCATAATCCAAAATCCCCAAATCTACATTCCTCCAAAACAAAAGCATGGGCAGGCCTATCACAGCAATCCCCCAGTCTCCTGTACTAACTTATGTATTCATTAGGGTTTTTATTATTGTGAAGGGACACCACAGAAACTTTATAAAGGATAAAATAATTTAAAAGATTATAGATTTAAAGTTCCAGAAATTTAGTCCAGCAGGAAACATGGTAGCTTGCAGGTACAAGGTGCTAAGAGGTAGCTGAGAGTTCTGGATCTGCAGGAAGCAGGAAGAGAAAGTGAGTCTGGGCCTGACTTGAGCATCTGAAACCTCAAAGCCCATCCCCAGAGACATACTTCCTCTAACAAGGCCACAGCTTCTAATAGCGCCATTCCCTATGGTCTAAGCATTCAAACACATGAGTCTATTGGCGACATTCCCTCAAACCACCATGCTCTCCATCTCTGATTATTTTGCTTGAGTAAACACTCCTCAACTGCTAGTTGAGGGCAGGGGATCTTGGAAAGTTGAATGTGTAGTGAGGACCATATGGAGGCAGGAGGGACAGGGCTGACCTCAGAGGAGCATTTGGAAGGGAGTGAGCAACTCTTAAGGTGGGAAAGAGTGGACCTAGTCAGAGGGGTGGGGATAGGAGAAACCAGGTAGTCTGGCAACACTTGGTGGCAAAAGGGTATGTAGCTTAGAAAGAAAGATTGTTACCATGGAGATAGACTGACTCAAGGGTGAAAAGGAGCACAGACTAACTGACTGTTAGAGGAGGGAGATCCCAAACGAGCTGGAAACTTTTGGGGTGGTTAGACTCAGGGCCTACCCAGTGAAGCAGGTAGGTCAATGGGATAGAGAGGAACAGCCCTGCTTGGTATATGAGGCAAGTCTCCAAAGGGTTGTGTGGTATTTTGGAATGAAAAAGAACAGACCCATTTGGCCACATAAGGAAAGGAAGTTCCTGGGGAGTTGAAAGGGTACACATTTTCTTTGCATTTTGTGTGTGTGTGTGTGTGTGTGTGTGTGTGTGTGTGTGTGTTTGTGATGTGATCTGAGCATGTGACTTTGCTAGCTGCCTGTGTGTCTGATATGAAATTCTGTACTGCTTCTGTTGAGTACAATTTTTTGCTGTTGCCCAAACTGGGTTGATTTCAGATCAGACACAGTTAATTGACCAGTCCTTCAGATGTTTTGTGTTGATTTTTTTTTTTGGAGAGACTGGGCTGATTCTAATTCAATAGCAAGCCCAAAGCATGCAAAGATGACTCCCAGCTGCATCAGAGCATAGAGAGGTGGTGTAGGTTGTGGAGAAGACTCACTGATAGACTACGTGAGTGTGAGTCCTAGCTGGGCTTGAACTTGGAAGAATGACATGGGAGATGGTCAGGTTAACTCACCTGGCTGGCACACACGTGGCTGAGATGAGATCTGTGTCTGGCTTCTGCAGAACACACCTGGTTGTGTCACACTTGGGTGAAACTCCAGATGCTCCTTAGCAGAGGTCTGGGTGACTGACCCAGCTGATGTTTCTCTACAATTCTGGATGGGTCTTGCAATGTGTATGTAGCCTTCCCAGTGGTACAGGGCCATTTCACCAAGCTTTCCTACCCTCTGGTATAACTTTGGGTGGGACTGATTGAAATTATAGGGGACTCACATTTTTGTAAGTGTGTTAATGTAACAAGTTTTACTGATTTTAATTTATATATAGACTTCTATTTTTACAACATAGCTTACTTAGTGTGTTATTGTTCTTTAATATATGCTTTTGGTTTTGATTTATTAAAATAATTATTTTTGCATTTAAGTTTATGAGGAATGTTTGGTCTTCAGTTTTATTTTATTTTTAATATTTTTAGAGTTTATTTTTGGTATCATAGTTGGTGACATCAAAGAAATATCTTACTTTGCTTTAATGTGTTTAGAGTTGGTATTTTGTTCCTTAAATTCCTGATAAAATTTTCTCATGAAGACTGCATGTTTTTTGTTTTGTTTTGTTTTGTTTTGTAATGCTCTCTTTACCACATTCTGAATGCTCAAGTAAATGTAGATTTATTCCTGGTCATTCTTTATCCAAGAATGAACCTGTTGGTTCATTGTATTTTTTTGATCATTTATAATATCACCCAGGAATTATGATACATAGTTATTAAACATTGTAAGATCACTCCATCTGACTGGAGTACAGAATCTCATACTTCCAAATAACTGAGTATGGTTATATTGGAAAATCATCTTGTACAATGATGGGACAGCTGTGACAGCTGACAGCAAACAAGCCTGGAAACATAGAAGATGAGTTAGAGAAACACAGAAGGTTTTCAGCACTATTGTGTTATCTTTAAGGAGACTTTTTTTTTTTTTTCCGAAGAGGTGAGTAGGCATTGTCTTCAAAGAAATTTAATGCCCTATAGAAGAAATTAAAATGAGGCAAGTCTAGTGATTGCTGTGGCTTTCTGTCATTCTGAGAACTTGTCCATATACCGTGATACTATCTTTATTGCTTTCTCTAACCTACAGACAGTAGGTGGTCCAAGTGGCCCATTTATCAGTAAGATAATGAAGTAAAATTTAGGTCTGGGCATGGTAGGTAGCATACATCTTTAATCCCAGCACTCAGGACTGAAGAGGCAAGTAGATTTCTGTGAGTTCGAGGCCAGCCTTGTCTATAAAGTGAGTCCGGGACAGCTAAGGCGACACAGAGAAACAGGGACTTGACACCCCCCTCCACACACATTAGGTTTTGTAGTCAGAACAGGAATGTTAGAGACAAAGAGAGAAGGAAGAAGATGCTGATGAGAATGATGTGCTGATTGTGTGGCTTGTTGTAATGGAACCTAGAGGAAGGGACCAGTTCAGAGGTATGGATGAGAACGGCTAGTAGGATAGGACAAGAGCCAGTACCATGGACTACAAGAGCAATAGTGCTAAGGAAAGCATGAGATATGAGCAAATAAATTTAAAGAAATAATCATGGGGTTTGGTAAGAATGGAGAATATGATTTTTTTTTTTTTTTTTGTGAACTCTCAGGGCCAGTATGTAGAAGCATAGTTGGAAGGAGTAAAGAAGAGAGGCAGTGAGCTGTGTTACAAGAACACGACTCTAGGCAGCTTTGGGGCATGCTTTATCCTGAATATAGCACAGAGCAGCTAGCTACCATAGTCACAAGTAGCTGGCATTCTATAGTGGTGACCCTGGTCACAGTCTTAGAAGTTAGGTTCATGTCTCTCTTTCCATTGAGTTGAACAAATGAAGGATGAAGACGAGAAAGAGGCAAGAGATTTTCACACCTGGAAGTAATAAAAACTATTAAGGCACATGATAAAGCCCTCTGCAAGAAAGTCTGTCATTTCTAATAGCTTGAATTAGAGAAAGCAGGGGACAATATGACAAATTTTAAATCCAGTGCTTACCTTCAATAGATAATTGATTTATTTTTTTACTTTATGAATAATGATTTTTCTGAGAGAAACATGATATTTTTTTTGAAATAAACATTGCAACCATTAGGCTTGTGGGTAATTTGTCATCTTCATTATCTCACAGTTGGTACCAAACTGAAACCACATCTCCTGGAAGAGGAGAACATTTCAGGACCAAATGGTAGCAGCGTTTTCATTTTCCTCAAATGTCTGCTGCTTTCAACATAATTTCTCTTTTCTTTTTTAATAGTGATGAGATTATGCAAAGATTTGTTTCTAGTGAATTTTAGTGTCAGATAATGGAATATTTGAATTCCTGTTGTCTATTTATCCTTTTTCTTTTGTTTTACAAATAAGAAAGAATTTATTTTTTAAATTTTATTTATTTTATTAATTACAGTTTATTCACTTTGTATCTGAACTGTAGCCCCCTCCCTCATCCCCTCCCTTGTTTCCCCACATGCCCCTCCCCAAGTCCACTGATAGGCTAGAGTCAGTTGGAAGGACCTCTCCTATCAGGTCTCATCAGGGCTGGTTGCATTGTCTTCCTCTATGGCCTGGTAAGGCTGCTACATGCCCAGGGGGAGGTGATCAAAGAGCCAGCCACTGAGTTCATGTTAGAGACAGTCCCTGTTCCCATTACAAGGGAACCCACTTGGAGACTGAGCTGCCATGGGCTACATCTGTGCAGGGGTTCTAGGTTATCTCCATGTATGGTCCTTGATTGGAGTATCAGCTTCAGAAAAGACCCCTGTGCCCAGATTTTTTGTTTCTGTTGCTCTTGTTATGGAGCTCCTGTCTTCTCCAGGTCTTTATATCTCCCCCTTCTTTCATAAGATTCCCTGAACTCTGCCCAAAATTTGGCTATAAGTTCTCAGTATCTGCTTTGATACCCTGCTGGACCCTCTCAGAGTCCTTGTGTGGTAGACTCCTGTCCTGTTCCCTGTTTTCTCCCTCTTCCAATGTCCATTCCATTTGCTTTTCTGAATGTAGATTGATCATCTTACCCAGAGTCCTCTTTATTGATTGATTAGCTTCTTTAGATGTACAGATTTTAGGATGTTGATCCTATATTATATGTCTAATACATATTTTTAAGTGAGTATATATCATGTGTGTCTTTCTGCTTCTGAGATAACTCACCCAGGATGATCTTTTCTAGTTCCCACCACTTGCCTGCAAATTTCATGATTTCCTTGTTTTTAATTGCTGAGCGGCATTCCATTGTGTAAATATACCACAATTCCTGTATCCACTCTTTCATTGAGGGACATCTGTGTTCTTTCCAGATTCTGGGTTTTACAAATTAAGCTGCTACAAATGTGTGAGAAAATGTCCTTGCTGTATACTTGAGCATCTTTTGGATATATGCCTTGGAGTTCTATAGCTGGATCTTGAGGTAGCACTATTCCTAATTGTCTGAGAAAGCACCAGATTGACTTCCAAAGTGGTTGTACAAATTTACATCCCCACCAGTAATGGAGGAGGGTTCTCCTTTCTCCACATCTTCTCCAGCATGTATTGGCACTTGAGTTTTTTATCTTAGCCATTCTGATGGGTGTAAGGTAAAAATCTCAGGGTCATTTTGATTTGCATTTCCCTGATGACTAAGGATGTTGAGCATTTCTTTAAGTGTTTCTCTGCCATTCGTTATTCCTCTATTGAAAATTATCTGTTTAGCTCTGTACCTCATTTTTAAATTGAATTACTTGATTTCTTGCTTTTTAACTTCTTGCATTCTTTATATATTCTGGATACTAGCCCTCTGTCAGATATAGGGTTGGTGAAGATCCTTTCCCAGTCTGTAGGCTGTTGTTTTGTTCTGATGACAGTGTCCTTTGCTTTACAGAAGTTTTTTAGTTTCATGATGTCTCATTTATTGATTGTTGATCTTAGAGTCTGTGTTGGTGTTCTGTTCAGGAGGTTGTCTCCTGTGCCAATGAGTTCAAGGCTCTTTCCTACTATTTCTTCTAACAGATTTAGTGTGTCTGGTTTTATGTTGAGTTATTTGATCCACTTGAACTTTAGTTTTGTGCAGGGTGATAAATATGGATCATTTTCCATTTTCTACATGTAGACATTCAGTTAGACCAGCACCATTTGTTGAAGATGCTGTCTGTTTTCCATTGTATGGTTTTGGCTTCTTTGTCAAAAATCAGGTGTCCATAAGTGTGTGGGTTTATTTCTGGGTCTTCTATTCAATTCCATTGATCTAGCATTCTGTTTGTATGCCAGTACCATGCAGTTTTTATTACTATTGCTCGGTATTACAGCTTGAGATCAGGGAAGAAGAAACTTACTTTTCCCCTTCTTTGTGTCTTTTATGTGTATGTAATACTGGTTGGCAATAAGTAGGGGTTACAAAACTGCAATCAACATCCAGAGAATTTACAGCCACCCTTGGTCAGGTAGCTGATAGCCTTGCATCTTTTCTTTGAAGAGAGTAACATGGTGCTTTAATTGTGAATTTCCATTCTACATAATATCACAAGGCACAGACTTCCATCGGGCTAAAGAAATATCCCTTATTTGCTGTTGGAACGACAACACTTTTGGTCATATTTATCTCAAGTTCTTTTCTATTCTTCAGTTCTCATATTGCAAGCTTCATTTTCTTTTTTTTCTTTTTGGCATGAGGAGACTTTGGTCGTTTTTTCAAATTGTTCTGGTTTGTTTTTGTCTGAAAGCATTTTATTGGTATGCTTTCCCGTTGTCAGCATATCTTAAGTATCTGTCTTTGTTGTTCAGCATTCTAAGTGAAGTATTGCTATTAATGAATAACACATATCTATTAAATTCTGTATTTGAAGATTCTTTTCACAACATTGCAAACAAACATTTAGATCCATATTAATTGGTCGAAGAAATGGTAAACAAAATTGTCTATAAAGGCCAATGTGGATGAGGGAGAGGGCTCAGCAGCCAAGACACTGGTGCTACAAGTGTGATGACCTGAGTTTGAACTCTGGATCCTAGGATTAAAAATAGAGAATCAGTTCCCCAAAATGTTGCTGTTATCTCCACAAACACTGAATACACGTGTGGGCACACACACTCTGTCACACACACTCACACAGAGAATTAAAATTTTAAACCTTTTAAATCAAAAGCTGGGGTGTGGCAACACACCTTTAACCCCAGCAGACAGGAGATAGGAAGGCAGATCTCTGAGTTTGAGTCCAGCTTGTCTATAAAGCAAGTATCAGGACAGTAAGGACTACACAGAGAAACCCTATCTCAATTAACCAAAATAAAGAATACATTAGTAACTATGTTTTACTTTAAATTTTTGTTAAATAGTGTTTATTAGGGCTGAAGAGATCACTCTGTGGTTTTCCTCTAGAAGTTTCATTTTTTTAAGGTTTTTAGATTAATTTCTTTTATCCACTTTGAGTTGATTTTTGCACAATTTGAAAGACACAGATCTGCTTTTATTCCTCTGCAGATATATACCCAGTTTTGGCAGAACCATTTATTGAATAGGCTGTCTTTTTTTTTCCCTACTGCATGTTTTTGCTATGTTTGTTACAACTGGGATAGTTCTTTTTTTTTTTTTTTTTTCTGAAATCTGGGATAGTTCTAGTTTTCTAAATTTATATCCAGATTCTCTGTTCTGTTTCATTGATCTGTTTGTTTTTATGCTATATCTAGGATATCTATGTTACTGTAGCTCCATAGCAGAATTTGAGATTGGGTATTGTGAATACTTCATCTGGGTTCTTAATCCTTAGTATTGCTTTGCCTATCCATGATCTTTTTGTGATTCCATATACATCTTAAACAACTTTTAGAAGAATACTATGTAAAGTTAAAGTTTCTGTAAAGAACCCCAATTTTTTAATATGAGAAAAATACAACTTCCATTTAAAACAATTCTTTAATTATATATTTATAGCCAAACCATCCTTGCTAAAATTTTAAGAACTTAAATACTTATTGGTGAGTGCATTATCTTGTGGTATTCTATTGTTAAACATATTTTGTTACTGACTAGAATATTTTTGAAAGCCAGTGTCTTTTGTTTTCATTCTCAATTGACCATTGAGTTGCTTATGTGTTTTGTCTCAAAGTGATTCTTAGCAATATGCAAAGATCCCCGTTCTCTGTGAAAAATTAAAATAAATACGAACTTCAAATGTGCATAAAATACATCAGTATAGTAAAATTTCACTGACCCTTTGCTTAATTTTAGTATTTGCCAAAATTTTACCCATTTGCAGTACATATCTAAACTTCACACATTATGTCATTTTACTTCTGTGTATATCAGTACCCATCTCTAACAAAAATGAATTGCCACACAACTATTATCTTGTTATAAGTAACAATTGCTTAGTACCACATGATTTCTACCTCACAGATTTGTTCAATTATCACTAAGGATAATTTCATTGTTAGTTTAATCAGAACAACCAAGTTTATAGTAATTTGGCTATTACTTACTCTCTTTTGTATTTCAGTTTTCAGAAGTCCCTTCCAGTTCCCTTTCCCTTTTTTCTTTATTCTTTTTTCTTTGCTTGTTTCTTTCTTTCTTACCTTCTGTAGGTGACTTGTAGCATAAGCCAAGTTAGTTCTTGTGGAAGTTACCCTCTGGATTTGTGGGTTACTGATTTAATTTGTTTTTCTACTATGCTCTTTTCATAAATTGAAGATCCTACAAGCTTGATAGGACTCTGGCTCGCCAATTTTGGCAATAGTATCTCAAAACCAGGACTCTGTGCTTCATTTTGTATAGTAGCATATGTCATACATACCATGTGTGTTTTTCTCATGTTTAGGGTTGCTAAGGTTGGTGAGGTTTCAGGTGGTTTCAACCGTGGGCTTTCCATGCCATCAGATAGAGTCCAGTCCTCTCTGAACACATTTGCCAGAGCATACTGGCAAAAAGAAACCTTACAAAGGTTGCATATGTCTCAGCACCAAGTAGGCTTCCAGTGTCCCTACAAGGTGCAGTGTTAGTCTCTGTCACATTCTTTGCTGCCCTGTTGATTATTGAGTTATGGTGGGTACACATCCTCACAAACCCACTTCAAATTGGAAGGAGTATAAGCCAAAATCACATTTTATGTAACCTACCAAATATTAGCACTCAGCCTATCCTGCCTTAAATGTTCTTAAAACACATTGGCCTACAGTTAGGCAAAAGCATTTAATAAAATCCCCATTTATAATAAATCATTGAGTATATCATATTTGTCAATGACTATAGTACTAAAAGTGAAAATCAGAAGAACTGTAGAAGTCTTCATTGACTTGTGCAATTGAGACACTCTGGGCCTGACCACACTCAGCAACTTGGCAGCATTGTCCTCTTCTTCCTGGCTTGGGAAAAGATCAGAATGTAAAGTGTCCTTCTTGTTGAATACATACTGCTTTTGCTTAGTTTTAAAGTTAAACCGTCATCAGTCAGGGACCATCTGTCTATCCCAGCTTGAAAATATCTATTTTACTTATACGATTGGTGCTACTTCCCACTAGATTGTGATGCCTGGAGAAAACAGTTTGCTGGTTTCTAGACAAATACTCAATAAAAACTAAGTACAAAGCAGATGGAACATGTTTGAAGGCCACTGAAGGTATCTCCCAGTATTTGAAGAGTTGAAATCACTGGATGATAGTCAGAAATCTCTGTCTTTTCTTCTGACTGACATTTTGGTTCTCTCAGATACATTCCATGGCCATGGTCATGGCAAATGGCAGCTCAGGATTGAATCTATTTAGCATCAAGGCTCTGATTGGCCTGATGTGAGTCATATGCTCACCTCAAGGAAGTTATTGCCTTCAAGGGCACTCATTGGCCTTTTGTAGGCCAAATTTTGTTCCTGTGTTTGGGGGAATGAGTGGGGCCCCACCTTTGTAGGTGGTTAGGATGCAAGTGAGTCTCTTCTCTTTAGAAAGAGGGAGTGCTGTTCTCTGAAGGAGGAATGTTGATTTTGCCTTTATAAACTAGCATGCCAGTTCAATGTTTACATCACTAGTACCCAAGACAGCATTTTTTTAGATAGCAGATGCCTAACAAAGCTACATCAGTGTAATGAATTGCTTGCTTCCCTGTGATTCATTTGGTTTTTAGTAGAAATTTATTTTGACAGAACATAGTTCATAAAGTCATGCTGACTTTTTACTGGATGTGTGGGTTATCTAGACCTTGCAACATTCTCCTTATAATTGCTGTATTTTTACTTAAAAATAAAACAAAGCAGAAACCCTCTTTTTCCTGGCCATCATAAAATTTCTAAATAATGGTGAAACCTTCAGCTAGCATAAGAATTTCTCTAGTACTGAAAATGATGATCTGTTAGGACCTCCAGATGACAGCCCATCTCCAAGTGTTTCCAAGTGCTGATCTTGCACTTCTGGGTCTAGTCCTTGGCTGTCTTCTGTGTTTAAGCATAAGGGACAATGAATATGAAGACCAAGCAAAAAACAAAACAAAAACAAAACAAAACAAAACAAAAAAAACAAAAAACCTTTCAACTTGTTCTCAAGGTGATTTTTTTTTCAATTTTAATAGATATCTGTTTTTTCTGGAATAATAAGTTGTCATTATTGATTTTGAACTAGTATATAACTGATCACAGATTTGTATTTTAACTCTCCAATAATGGATACAAACTTGCTTTCGGGTCATCAAGTAAGGAAAGTTAGTTTGCCAACAGGCTTATCCTAGTCACTCTGTAATGATGCAGATATTTTTCTGTCTTCTTCAGTATATCCATGGCAGTCTGGAACTATGAATTCTATTCTGTTGGAAGGTGGTGGCTTATTTGTTGCTATGAATTTGAGATAACTTAAAATTGCGTGACTCTGAGCAGAACTAGAGAGTCTTATCAATGCTAGAAGCATGTCACCTTTCATTTTCTAAGTTCATCTCTCTAAGCAAGGTGTGACTTTTTGATTTTCCTAAACATATGAATGAAACATTTTATATAAACTTGAGGGCCATCTGTATCAAATAATTGTTCTTTAGTTTTAAAGATCGATTTGATATCCTTATCATCCTCAGATAAAATATATATGAAATTATCTTAAAACTTTAGTAAATATTTGAATATCTTTAACATTTTATTCTCTTCATCATTTTTGATACATGTCATCAAAGAGAGTTTCACATTTAAAGGGTAATGAGGCATTGGATTTATTGTACCCTTCTTACCCATCATGGCAAATGCTCATCAAGTCGATAATGAAATCTGCAGCAGCATCATGGTGTTTGATGACTTTAGAGGCAGGAGAATTTGGAAGCCTACACTCAGTTCATTTAACTTGTGCCCGAGCCATCTGCTTATCCGCATTAGTCAGCCAGCCAGCCTGTTTCTCTCTCTTAGAGTATACAGAGATGATTAACCTGGTTGAAGATTCCTGGCAGCCTTAATCCACTTCCTGAAACTTCCATATCCTCCAGAATTCTCTGGAGCTTGGGCAGGGTATCTGGAAAGACAGAGAATCTGTTAGCCTGGAGGAGTGTTGACATAGATTTCAGATGCTGAATACCATTGAGACACATGGGCTTGGGTTTCTATGTTCATAAGACATGAAGTCAAGTTACCATGTAAAATACACAGGACAAGGAAAGGACATTCTGGTCTTGTCATTTGTATATCGTAAGGAATAATTCAACTTTAGCAAGTTTACAGTTTGTTCACAAACTCCATGTTACCAAAGTCACTTTGAGAATAAGGCAAACATTTTTCTTCATTCTAACTCTAATCAGTGGAGCTTTAAGTTTGATTCTGTTAGAAGATGGAGTCAGTGTTTGGTCATATGCCCTGGGATATTATTCTCTTTAGATCTATCGTATTGCCAGGATAGCAATGGCAAGTGAACCTGAGGAACACCGAATCTTCTCTGCATGGTCACAGTGTGTCTGGTGCTACATTTGTGCTGGGATATGAGCCAGAGGTTTGTTGTCTCATTCTCCTTCATAAGTGCTCCTTGAACCATCGTTTAAACTGTGGACTACACAGCTGCCAATAACATAGCAGGTCCCCCTATCAGCGGGAATTATCAGAATTAACTGATGGTAGAGAACAGGCCTGTGACCTGAGGGGACAAGCTGCTTTCCTACTGCAGCGGGCACTGACACAGCAGCGTCGTCTTTTATGCATTTGCTGTGTTGGTGCTGGCTGCTTTACCACAGTACACACCCAGTCACCCCATGGCAATCACTTGAGGCTTTGCATACAGACCAAGAGCTTTTCCAACGTGAGACACTCGAGTCATTTTCTTTTTATTAGCAATTGTGTAGAAAGTGTTTTTCTGAGGGAAGTTTCCAACATAAAGAAAGAAAGGATAAGAAAAGAGGTTTCTTTTTTTCTGTTTGTCTTTCTTTTTTTTTTTTTTTAGGAAGACAGGTCAGAAGATTGCTATCTTCAGTAACTACAACACAGATGGTAGTTTTATAATGAAAGCCAAGACCTACTCCTTGTATGAGACACATGTTTGCTTTTATGTACCAATTGGTTAATTAAATGTCTTTCTTCCACACAATTTTCCTGAGCTGGCATTTATTAATATTGTGAAGCTAGTCATTCTCACTTTTGGCATCTCCCTCCCTGACTCTTTTGGTACCTTGTATCTTTCTCCTCTTGACCACTTTCCCAAGGATCCAGGCTGCTGCTCCTTTGGCCTGCTCTTTTCCACAAACTCTCTCTCTGATAAATCTTGTATTTTGTTCCCAAATCATCACTTCAATTCTGCCACTGCCTAGTGGTAATAAGCAGTTAGACAGATTGCATTATTATTTTCTCTTTTGAGAAGAAAGATACAGTTTTTACTAGGATTGATACATTGAATGCGGACATATATAGTCAAATATGGTAATTTTTATCCCTTCTTAATCTTTTCATATGTTTGAAAACCAGTCAGTTGATTTACTGTATGCTTTCATTTCTCAAAGCATGCTCCATTCCAATAGCATTGGCACTACACTAAAATGTATCAGAAAGCCAGAGTCTGAGGCCTTATTCTAGAACTCCTGAATTAAATATGACTCATATTAAAGTTTAAGAACTAACAATCCGTTCTATACCAAGATCTATCAAAAGTAGATGCTTTATTATCTCAGATATATAGCAAAAATGCAGAACAAAAGATCCTGACTTGAGAAAGGATATGGGAAACAGATAGAGCACTGCTTCACAGAATTTTATATGTATGAAAATCCCCTGGAAGTATTATTAAACTGTGGGTGACAGAGTTGTGCTCTCAGAATTTCTGAGCTAGGAGTCAGGGTGGAGCCTAGGATGTTCATTTCTAAAATGTTCCCAAGTGATACTGATCCTGCTGCCAGGACTCTGGAACACACTCTAGAACCACAGGCATAGAAGGAAAGAAATGAATGTAGAGGAAGCAGTCTTGCATGTTTAGTGAGTTTTTTTATTGCTGGGAATCCTGTGAGACCCGTGTGCATTGAATAAGAGTTACTTGAGATAACTTAGAACCCCTGCACAGAAGTAGCCCATGGCAGCTCAGTATCCAAGAAGATTTCCCAATAATAGGACCAGGGACCATTTCTGACATGATCTCATGGGCTGGCTCTTTGATCACTTCCGCCTGAGGGAGTCCACATAGGAAAGAAAAAGAAGCCAGTCCTGATGAGACCTGATAGACTAGGGTCAGATAGAAGGGGAGGAGGACCTCCCCTATCATTGGACTGGGGGAGGGGCATAGGAGAAGAAGAGGGAGGTAAGGTGGAATTGGGAGGGAGGAGGGAGCTACAGCTGGGATACAAAGTGAATAAACTATAATTAATAACAAATAAATCTTTTTTATTTTTTTGGTAGCACTGCTCATCAAACAATGCCTCTGTACTGGTTCCATGGCTTTGGCAGAATGCCTTCTGCACCTATGTAAATAAAGAATAAATTTTAATGAATAAAAAAATAAATCAATTTAAAAAATGAGTTTGATGCTGTCCATCAGTGATTTCTGCCATTCTGTGCTTCTGTTTTTCAAGTGACTCCTTGAGCTCCAACTAAAATGAATCCCACGAGGGGATCTCAGAGTCAGGGTACAGGAAGAAGCATGTGCCATGATGAAAGCTGGGGAATCTTTGGAGGAGTGAGGAAGTTACTGTTTCCTCTTGAAGCTGGCCACCATTACATCTGTGAAGAGGGAATTCTAACATTCTTACTCTGCCTGATGATTGGAAACCTTCCTGGTCTAGCCTTTCTTCAACATGATGCATCCTAGAAGTAAAGCAGAGAGGACCTTGTATATTCAGAATCCAACCCCATATATTCTATCTTCTGGATTCTACACAATGAAAAAGACACGGACACACCAGTGCACACACAGCACATAACTACTGCATTTTCTTAGAATGTTTAATTAGGAGGTTTTGTTTTTTTTCTTTTTCTTTCTTTCTTTCTTTCTTTCTTTCTTTCTTTCTTTCTTTCTTTCTTTCTTTCTTTCTTTCTTTCTTTCTTTTTCTTCTGTGCTTTGAAGCACACAACCTTAATCTGTGTTCTAGTGACACTTACTTGTGCTGTGCAAGCAAACGGATCTGGTATCACGCAAGATGGTAGATTTTGATCATTAGTGTCAAGACTCATACATGTTTAAATGCATTCACCATGTCAACCTGAAATATTACCAGCTCTCTTGCTTAGGAGATACCCCTTCAAAGAAAGGAGACCTGTAGGGTCAAGTTAAGCCTTCCAGTGTCAGTAGCAATGGCCGAAGTGGATGGCATAATGTCAGAGTGTACTATCAGGAGGGGAGGGCACTGGATGTCCTGATACAAATGAAGTTAAGATAGCAGACAAGGACAGTGATGAGAAATAGTGAGCAGGGAACAAAACAGAGTTTGGCCCTTTCCCGATTTGTAAGGATATTATATCATTTAGGGTTTTCAGGACTGTCTTCCTAGTATATGTGCGTTGTTTGATTTCCTTCTCTTTTTCCTTTCTTTTTGATAAAAATTCAGTTCTGAAAGAGTTGAAAAATTGAATAGAAATACCCCCTGGATCCTGGAAACAATCATTTAAAAACATTGCAAAGCAGTGAGGTGATGATCTCCCTCATCACAGAGCCTGGGCTGGCATTTGCTGTCTTCTGAGGCATGGCAGGAAACAGAAGCTGGCAGTGAAGTAGGATAAGTAACCAGGATGTTCCCACGCAGCTCCCAGAACTAACACATTGTCTGCCTTCCATCCCTCTCTCTCAAGCCTTGCTACTTTAATTCTCAGCTCAAAATAATCATGATCCACGATACCTTTTTGGTATCAATATCTCTTAATCTAGAAGGGCTTTTTTCCTTTCATGGCATCATCTACAAGATTTAATCTCCTTCTACCGTGTGCCTAAGAGAATTTTGGTGAAAGCTGCTTTACCCAACACCTGGAAGCTCTATGGAAATAATCATTCCAAATGCTTATCCCGAGGAGAACTTAGGCTGGTTAAATTAATTTGGCAAAAGGAAAGATTTAGACTCTGGTGCATTCAGTGGTGCTAAGTCTGGAGGGAGAAGGCTGTTCTAAATGATCACAAAGTTTCATAACTCACGTGAGCGTCATTGTTGCTTAGTGTTGAGAAGTAAGTATTGTGTTAGGGCCCAGATGTTACGTGTGGCCCACAGGCTCATGTGCTGACTGCGCCTGCAGCTCCTGGTCCTAGTGTTGGCATTTGGAAACTTTAGGAGATAGGGTCTAGCTGGAGGCAGTGGGTCACTGGGGCTGTTATCGTCTAAGGTTGGTCTTGGTCTCTGAACCCTTCCATCTGCTCCCTGTTTGTTGTCAGAGATCAAGAACTCCCTATGTTATGTGTGCTCTCAACCAAGTTATTCTGCTCAAGAACATTGGGGCCATGCTTTAGATGGAACGCTTGGGAACAATGACCCACAGTAGCTCTTTCCTCATTTAAGTTGTTTTCTCTGGTATTTTATGTTTTATCTGAGACAAGTCTCATTTACTCTGGTTTGAGACTTGCTATGTGTCCCTCCACTTACCTAGTGCTGGCATTAAAGATGGGCATCACCATATCCAGTATATATATATATATATATATATATATATATATATATATTGCTAGAGATCAATGCCAGGGTCTTTGCACATGCTAGGAGAGAAGGCTGCTAGCTAATCTCCACCTCAACCCTTCAGGGTTTTGGTCACAGCTGTATAAGTTAATGTGAAAGCTTGATAATACATTCAGGATTTAAGGAAAATATATATAGTATGGCTTGTGTTGCATCATCTGTCGTTTGACCAATTGGATGAGTATATTGAATATATGAAGTATGAATGCAAGTAATATGCATACATTTTTGAAAGCTTAAAGGATATAAAGGAAGTAAAATAGAATATTCTTATACATATATATATAATAACAAAAAATAGTTATTTCACATTCTGAGATAGTTCCCACACATTCTTTCTTTTCTTTTTTGGGTTTGGGGACAGGTTTTTATTTTGTAGTTGAGGCTAAATTAGAACTTGCAGTAGACTGAAACTCTGAAAATACTTCTGTCTCACCCTCCCAACTTGTAGAATTACAGGCATGAGCCACCACATCTGACTCAATAATTTCTGAAATTTTTGTAGGCCACATAGTAACATGTATTACGCTTTTCAAGTCTTGTGACAAGAACTGATCTAGCCATTCTGTGGCTAGAGATGTTTGCTTGCTAGAGGTAGACACTTACCCAAAACCCCATTTTCCCGTGGGTAACACTGTGTTACAAAGTTTCGTAGCTTTGTTGGTGTCTCCTCATTGAAGCAGCTTCATAAAGTTACTATCTTGAGAGTAGAATGACAGGGTAGTAATTCAGCCATAGTAATAAAACTACTTGACATTCAGATGCACCAGGTATGACCACAGTTTTATTACAAGGAAAGGCAATAGATGGCAGGTTTCAGAGAAGAGTTCTGAGTGCTTTGTTTTATAGACAAGCAGACTCTGCTCATGAGGGGTCAGAGTTGGGTTTTCAAAAACCTGTATCTTTTCTTAGTCTCTATCTTTAAATCCAGCCATTGGCAATATATTTGTCTCTGAAGGTTTACATCTAGTTCCTTCGAAGTTATCTTGGACTTCCTTGCCCTTATGTATCCTGTCTTTCTTTTTTAACCTTATCTGTTGCTTAGGCATTGTGCTTATTGATGGGTGAATCCAAGGCTCAGTTTTTGACCCTGTGTTTTCTATACTTGTCACACAGATGTTGTCAACATGTTCTCTGAGCTTCACCCATTAGCCAAAATCTCTCTGTTGAGGATACCATGATTATTTGTCCAACCACAATCCAGGCAGATGATATGGTTTGAACATGAAATGTTCCCCAGGGGCTCTTCCATTTGAGCACTTGGTCTCCAGTTGATGGCTGTGTTGGAAAGTTGTGAAGCCTTTAGGAGGTGGAGATTTGCTGGCCAAGGTGAATCATTTGGGACAGATCTTGAGGTTTTACAGCCCATCCCCACTACCTGTCACCCTCTGTTTCCTAGGTGCCATAGTAACAGAAACGGTTGGCCTTCTGGTCCCGAAGCCATCTCTTCCCTACCATGATGGAATATTATCTCCCTGGAAATGTAAGCCAAAGTTAACCCTTCCTTCCTTATGGTCAGGTGCTTGGTTATGGCAATGAAAAAAATAGCTGGAAGCTTCATATAAGATTTTGATTTAGTAAAAGGATCTATACCAAGCATGGTGTGTGTCAGTGTCCTTACTCTCATGGCGCGTATGCTCTATTAGGAACACACTGGAAGTAGCCATGGCAACCAATAAGTCATATAATAAAGTGATCAGAGTACACTGAGGGAGAGTAATAGATATAGCAAACACTATTTCTATTGGTCAGGTATTGAAACCTCTAAAGAGGTGATATTTGAGCTGAACATATAAATTCCCCTATCGTGTTTTCAAGTTATAATAGTTTGTCCCATAAATAATAACATTCTATTTATAAAGCTTTTCTGAGGTTTGTATTTGACTTATTGAATTTTTCCAGTGTCTTAGAAGAAAATTATAATCACCAGGCAAACATAAATATGCAAGCAGCATAGGGATTCAGAAAGAAAACACAGGATGGGTAATAAATCACCAACAGGGGAGTGCCGCTCTGACTCCTAAAAGCTCTTTAGTTGTTTTAGGGGTATTATTTTAGCTCTTCAGACAACACTGTAGGTTTGTGTTCTCTAAGAAAAGTTATAATTTGGGGATAATCTTACAGAAAATCCACAAAGGTAATCCAGTGAGTCCCTAAATACTCATCACTTAACTTCCTCATTCATTAATAGTTTACAAAACTATAATGCATTTGTGAAAATTTAGAAGTCTACATTTGTACAGTACTATCATACAGCCTCAACAGTGTGATAGAAGTGCGCTAGTATTGCTTTGTGTAGCCCAATATTCAATATCCTGGTGCCCACACTATGTCTGGCCATCTTCTCAGACCTTGATTTTTGTCACCTGTTATGTTTTGAAAAGTACTGGTCAGATGTTTCATAGGCTCTCTCTCCATTTGAATTTTCCAGATTGTTTTCTTCCATGGTTAGACTATAATTACAGATTTTGTTAAGAAAGGAAGTGAAGAGCTTTTCTCATACAATGGTGGGAATGTGCAGTATTCACCATTCTCACTGGGTATTAACCTTGATAACTCAGCTGTAATAGAACACACAATGTTCTCCACTGCAAAGGTAACTTCCTTACCTAAATCCAAATTCACTAAGTCTAATCCATTCTCAGTGAAGATGAGAAGGTGATGATGAGGAAGAAGGTTAGAAATGAGTATCCCTTAACGGTATATGGGGAATGTATTATTTGAAATTCTCTTTTAGGAAGCATTTGCCTTTATCTCCTCTTCATTGTCTCAGCCATATATTCATATCACGCCGTATTGTTACCCTGGTTATCATGGTCCTTCCTTATTGGTTCAGCCGTTACTGTGGCCTTCTGAGTAGTTGTAGCTGCACTTACTGCATTATCTCTTCTCTGTGTTGCTTCTCCCGTGTACTGCTATGTCACTGTGGACTTGTATATATTTATTTTATACTGTGTTATTACTCTGTGTGCTAGAATGCCCCAACATTGGCCCTTTTATTTTTTTTTTTTGAATTGAATAGTTGTTGCTCCAGGTTCATCCTGGATTTTCCCTGTTTGAGACCCAGAATCGGCCAAAGATCTCTCATCATTTTGTTGAAAAATCTTATTTATATTTTCATCTGGGAACTATTTATACAGTGTATGATTTTAAGTATAACATTATTGCCAGACTAACTTTTTTTCTTCTTTTTTTAAAATTAATTTTTTGGTTTTGGGGAGTATAATATACTTACATCATTTTCCCCTTACCTGCATCTCTCCAAACTTTTTCTTGTACCCCTTTGCTCTCTCTCAAGTGTATGGACTCCTCTTATTTAATCATTGTTATGCACACATTCATTCCAAAACACATAAATACAATCTGTTCAAGTGCTAAAATATTACTTACATGTCTGTTTTTAGGGATGTCCATTTGGTATTGGATAACTAATTGGCATGCTCTTTCCTGGAGAAGAATACTTCTCCCACTCTGAACATTCCTTAGTTGCTTGTAGTTCTTTGTTAAGCATTGAGGTCTCTTGTGCCTGTCCACTTGGCGTGTCTGTTGATGTCATCCTGATCAGCTCATATATTTATGTCCTCTCTACTTTTTTGTACATATTTACTGTTTTTTCCTAAATGCCTAAAAGTGGAATTGACGCTTAAAGGGAACAAAACATTAAAAGATTAGCATAATTCCAAGTCTTCTAAAAAAAAAAAGAAATGTACCCATCTACATGACTCTCAGTGGCATATCAACAGTTTTTGTTTTGAACTTAAAAACTGGATAAAGTTAATTTCTTCACCAAATATGACTCTTCAGTCATTTCTGCTGCTGACACACTCAGCTCACTATGGTTATCCTTCATGTAGAGCATTGCAATGAATGCATAGTTACCCTCTTTTTACTCACACTATCTTTTCCATAAGAGCAGAGTCGGAATGAATGAGATCATGCTGTACTCTGGCACCCTGGCTCTAAGAACCTCTTAGCATGTGCTCACAGGGAAATGTAAAGTCAGAATGTAGAGTCAGAGTGAATGAGACCGTGTTATGCTCTGGCACCCTGGCTCTAAGAACGTCTGAGAATGTGCTCACACGAGAGTGTAAAGTCTTTAATAGGGATATACACCCCTGGACTGTATGGGTTAATTTTCATCTGTAGTGTTTCCTCTGTTTCCCTCACTTGCTGTACCATTGTACCTTGCAAGCACTGCCACCTCCTTGCTTAATACGTCAACCTGGATCACACTCAGGGCCTTCCAGTGAATTTTTCCACTGCCTCTATGTGTGTGTGTGTGTGTGTGTGTGTGTGTGTGTGTGTGTGTGTGTATAATAAGAGAGGCAGAGATTGACTCACTCTTTTTCCCAGGCTTGTCTAAAACTCACAGGCAACCCTTCTGCCCCAACCATTCTGCCCTCAGCATTTCCTTCCCAAAACTGCCCAGTAAAGAGGAATGAGCTACCATGCTCAGCACCATTTGATCGTTTATTAGTTCTTGATTTAAGTATCAACTTTTTGAGTCCTCATATAAGTTAATTTAATCTGAAATCTCTCAAAGTTTTATTATTCTTTTAAATGTATTTCTTAATATTTCTTATTTTAAATTTATTTATTTTTTTTTATTACAGCTAATTCACATTGTATCCCAGCTGTAGCCCCATCTCTCATGCCCTTCCAATTCCACCCTCTCTTCCTCTTCTCCTCCCATGCCCCTCCCATACCTCCACTGATAGGGGAGTCCTCCTTCCCTTACATCTGACCATAGCCTCTCAGGTCTCATTAGGACTGGTTGCATTGTCTTCCTCTGTGGCCTGGTAAGGCTGCTTCCCCCTCAGTGGGAGGTGATCGAAGAGCCAGCCACTGAGTTCATGTCAGAGACAGTCCCTGTTCCTACTACGAGGGAACCCACTTGGACTCTGAGTTGCCATGGTCTACATCTGTGCAGAGGTTCTAGGTTATCTCCACAAATGGTCCTTGCTTAGAGTATCAGTCTTAGAAAAGACCCCTGGGACCAGACTTTTTTATTTTGTTGCTCTCCCTCCAGGTCTTTCTGTCTCCTCCTTCTTTCATAGGACTCCCTGCACTCTGCCTAAAGTTTGGCTATGAGTCTCAGCATCTGCTTTGATACACTGCTGGGTAGAGTCTTTCAGAGCCCTTCTGTGGTATGCTCCTGTCCTGTTCCCTGTTTTCTCCTTCTTCCAATGTCCATCCCATTTGCCTTTCTGAATGTAGATTGATCATCTTACCCAGGGTCTTCCTTCTTGCTTAGCTTCTTTAGGTGTATAGATTTTAGTATGTTTATCCTATATTATATGTCTAATATTCACTTATAAGTGAGTATATACCATGTGTGTCTTTCTGCTTCTGGATTTTTTTTTTTTTTTTTTTTTTTTAGTTCCCACCAATTGCCTGCAAATTACATGATTTCCTTGTTTTTAGTTGCTGAGGAGTATTCCATTGTGTAAATGTATCACAATTCCTGTATCCGTTCTTTCATTGAGGGACATTTGGGTTTTTTCCAGATTCTGGGTTTTACAAATCAAGCTGCTACAAGCATGTTTGAGCAAATGTCCTTGATGTATACTTGAACATCTTTTGGATATATGCCTAGGAGTGGTATAGCTGGATCTTATGGTAACACTATTCGTCATTGTCTGAGAAAGCACCAGATTGATTCCCAAAGTGGTTGTACAATTTTACATTCCCACCAGTAATGGAGGAGGGTTCTCCTTTCTCCACATCCTCTCCAGCATGTATTGGTACTTGAGTTTTTGATCTTAGCCATTCTAATGGGTGTAAGGTGAAATCTCATGGTCGTTTTGATTTGCATTTCCCTGATTACTAAGGATGTTGAGCATTTCTTTGAATGTTTCTCTACCATTGGATATTTCTCTATAGGGAATTCTCTGTTAGCCCTGTACCCCATTTTTAAATTCGATTACTTGATTTGTTGCTTTTTAACTTCTTGCATTCTTTATATATACTGGATACTAGCCCTCTGTCAGATATAGGGTTGGTGAAGATCCTTTCCCAGTCTGCATGCTGTTGTTTTGTTCTGATGACAGTGTGCTTTGATTTACAGAAGATTTTCAGTTTCATGAGGTCCCATTTATTTATTGTTGATCTTTGAGCCTGTGTGTTGGTGTTCTGTTCAAGAAGTTGTCTTCTGTGCCAGTGAGTTCAAGTTTCTTTCCCAGTTTTTCTTCTAACAGGTTTAGTGTGTCTGGTTTTATGTTGAGGTCTTTGATCCACTTGGACTTTAGTTTTGTGCAGGGTGATAAATATGGATCTATTTGCATTTTTCTACATGTAGACATCCAGTTAGACCAGCACCATTTGTTGAAGATGCTGTCTTTTTTCCATTTTATGGATTTGGCTTTTTTTTTTTTTTTGTAAAAAACAAATCAAGTATCTATGTGTTTGTGTTTATTTCTGGGTTTCCTATTTGATTCCATTGATCTAGCATTCTGTTTCTATGCCAGTACCATGCAGTTTATATTATTAATTCTCTGTAGTACAGCTTGAGATCAGGAATGGAGATACGTCCAGAATATGTTATTGTACAGGATTGTTTTAACAATTCTGTGTTGTTTTGTATGAAATTAAGAATTGTTCTTTCAAGTTCTGTAAAGAATTGTGTTAACATTTTAATGGGAATTACATTGAATCTGTAGATTGCTTTTGGCAGGATGGCCATTTTTTCTGTGTTAATCTATGAGCATGGGAGCTCTTTCCATCTCCTGATATCTTTTTCAATTTCTTTCTTCAGAGACTTGAAGGGTTTTTTGTTTGTTTGTTTGTTTGTTTTTCAAACACGTCTTTCCCTTGCTTGATTAGAGTCATGCCAAAGTACTTTATGTTATTAGTGGCTATTGTGAAAGGTATAGTTTCCCTAATTTCTCTCTCAGCCCTTTTGTCTCTTAGTATTTCTAAAGCAAATTATGTAATTATTTCTGTGATAACTACCTGTCCAGTAGATTTAAACTGATAGTAACAAGGTCATTGATTAGGTTGGTCAGCCTCTGGTTGGGTGGTACTTATTTGTTGAAAAACTATGGAAGTGTTATCTTGCATTCATTCATTACAGGAGAAAAAGCCCTAATACTTTATGTATAATATATTATAAATTGATATATTTGAGCTATGAAATCTTTTATCCAGGCCTCAATCATAATATGGTTTGGGGAGAAATCATGTCACAAATAAAGGTTGGGGCATATTTTAGTGCTTTTCGCTTACATTGCCAATTCACTTTTTAGAACGATTCTAATTTCCACTTGGCAGTCTATGAGCATATTCATTTTGCCTCAGTGGCAGATTGGATCTTGTGAGGGTGGCTAAAACAGCATTTCCCACTCCACGTTGTCTCCATAAATGTGACTTTAGCATCCCTCTCTTTGGTGGGTGGGATGTGTGGGAACCTGGGCAGGTCTGTGAGTTACTTCAGCTGACTGGATGCTATGTGACTTGTGGGATCCCTGTGTTATGTGTCCCACCTGCTTCTTGGGAACCAGGTTGTTCTCTAAGACGGGGCCACTAGGTAACAAAGGTCCTGCATGGCAGAGTTTATGGCCTCTTACCCCAGACAGTATCCCAGCCCACAGCAAGTATGTAACACTGGTTGTGAGAGTGAGACCATCTCTCTATGCTTCTTGTCCCTGCCATTGGGGAACAATGAGTTTTGAGTCTGAGGCTCCAGATATTACTGCAAAACAGGAACAAGCGTGTTCTCCCATATATTTTTCAGACTTCTAGATCTCTAGAACCAGTGAGCAGATTTGGGGGGTTATTTGTGAGAAAAAAAATGTGAATTGGAAAAAATATATCAATAATATTATTTCATTGTTTTTCTGAGAATAAAACATTGATTTGTGTTTCTTGGAATTCTAAGCTTGAAATTTTTTATGTGTATGTTAGCTAATCCCATATATCCTTTTTGCTACATCCTTATCCTAGCTTTTTACTGGATTTTTAATAGCTTTCCTTTCATAAGAATTCCTCATGTACCAAGGAGAATACTTATTTCTGTTAAGTGATTTTTCATTGTTTATGGTGCTATTTGCATAAACTTACACAGAATTTGACTGTTTTAGAATTTTTGACTTTTTTATTTTAATTTTTATTTTTTTGTATTAATTACAGTTTATTCACTTTGTATCCCAGCTGTAGCCCCCTCCCTCATTCCCTCCTAATTCCACCCTCCCTCCCTCATCTCCTCCCATGCCCCTCTCCAAGTCCACTGATAGGGGAGATCCTTTTCCTCTTCCATCTGATCCTAGTCTATCAGGTCTCATCAGGACTGGCTGCATTGTCTTCCTCTGTGGCCTGGTAAGGATGCTCACCCCTCAGGGGGAGGTGATCGAAGAACCAGCCACTGAGTTCATGTCAGAGACAACCCCTGTTCCCATTACTAGGTAACCCACTTAGAGCTACCATGGGCTACATCTATGCAGGAGTTCTAGGTTATATCTATGCATGGCCCTTGGTTGAGTATGAGTCTCAGAAATGACCCCTGTGCCCAGATTTTTTGTGTCTGTTGCTCTCCTTGTGGAGCTCTGTCCCCTCTAGGTCTATCTCCCCCTTCTTTCATAAGATTCATAAGATTCTCTGCACTCTGCCCAAAGTTTGGTTATGAGCCTCAGCATCTGCTTTGATACACTGATGGGTAAGACTCTTCAGATGCCCTCTGTGGTAGGCTCCTGTCCTGTTCCCTGTTTTCTCTCTCTTCTAATTTTTTTCCTATTTGTCTGTCTGAGTGAGGACTGATCATCTGACCCAGGATTTATTTTTTTATTTTTATTTTTTTTAGTTCTCATGGCATAGAGTTAATTGCTAACTTGACCAGAATTCAGAAGAACCAGGTAAAATGACTTCTTGGCATATCCCTGGGGATTATATTGATTGAATTAATTGAGATGGGAAGATATAGCCACTGTGAATGGTGCATTTCCTGGCTGTGATCTGGGACTGTGTAAGTGGGGAAAGGAGCTGAGAAAGACTGTGGGTTCATTATCTTTGCCTTCTGAGTATGATGCAGTATGACTAGCTGCTTCAAGGTCTTGTTGGCATGGCTCCCATGTGGTCTTTACCCTGAACTTTGAGCCAGAATAAACTCTTCTTCCCTTAAGTTGCCTTTGCAGGAATATTTTATCACAGCAACAGGAATAGAAACCAAGATATTCATCATGATCTCTCTGAGTCATTGCAAGAGCTAGAGATGATAGACATCTGCAGTGAAACAGTATTTGCTGGGCATGTTAGGGCCATTGCTCACATGAGTTCACAGTATCTGTGAATCCACATTCAAGATCTGTGGATGATCAAATCTACCCAAATCTCAGCATGGAAGTGTATGTGATTGTGTGGATGTGTGTGTGTGTGTGTGTTTTTCTCATAAAGTCTAACCCCTTGCTGAGGAATTACTAGCAGTTGTGATGGTTGGCGCAGTAAGTCTGTGTTCTTCAGGAGTGTGTTCCTGGAAAGGCTGTTGTGTGCTTCAGTAGAGGACTGTATATTCTTGCCCATGTAATAGCACTAAGTGGGCTCAGCGGGTTTAAAAAGAAAGCCCAAAAAGTTGGGAAGAAAAGGTAGTGGAGGAGTTGGGGAGCCTGGGATGGATTTGAGCAAAACACCTTATAAGCATGTATGAAATTCTTTTTTTTTTTTTCAATGCAGTTTATTCAGGAACCTTGAACAATCCTCGGACCCTGGGGAAAGCCAGCCCACAGCTTAAATAGCCTCTGGGTAGCCAACCCAGGCATGCCACGTGGGCAATGCAGATAGGTCCACATACATGGAAGCAAGCCAGATCCTCAGCCTTAGCCAAATGTGGAATTGTTCGTGACAGAGAGCACTCACCATCTCACCATCAGGAAGGTGGAAGGCAGAAACCAGCTCCATCTTTAAGGCATAGCATTCTGCAGCTTTCTACAGTTCCCCCTTTTTGTTTTAGACGCATCAGGCAAGAGTAGAGGTCTGATCTCTGATATTAGAAATAAATTGGGACTTTGTACCGATGTTCATTTAGGTGTCATCCACCCAAAGAGCATCAGACCCGTCTGATACCTTTTTCTCAGAGGCGGGACCTGGGGCATCAACCCTCATGCAACCAGACATGCTCTTCTCTGCGTCCAAAGCGGCTGACCCTGAGTGCAGTGCTTAGCCTCGCATCCTGAGCATAACATTTTAGCTTTTTATGGTAGCCAACCATGCTTGGGGAGACTGTCCTGCTTCAATGGCTGTAAAGACCTGAATGATCATGGCTGCATTACGCTGTTGTGAGACTCTAATCTTGCATATATACCACAGGCAAACCAAGGAGACCAACACCAGAAGGCCTGCTAACGCTCCCATGCCCGCCCATTCCTTCAGATGATTCATGGCTGCAGCAATCCATGATGATAATCCTGTGGCTAGTCCTGAGTCCACTCTGGTAGAATTTACTGTGACAATGGCCACTCTCAGCTGCTCCATCGTAGTATCGAATTCTCCAGTCCAATTACCTAAAATATAGCTCGACAATTGTTTAGACAGATTTGCAGCACAGGAAAAATTCTCATGTTATATGCTAGTGACTCAAAGTCCAGCATATTTTCATTGACAGCCAAGTTGAGCGATTTGCCATAGGGTATCAATTTGCTCCTGCACGAGGTCAATCCTCTGATTGAACACCATCAAGCTTCCTTTTAGTTGAGCATTAATTCCTTTATGTACAACTAAGGCATGAGCTACATTGGCTAAATGATTGTTCAGGGTCTGAGCAGTCTGCCCAGTATGACTCATGGCTAATGCCCCGGTGGTAGCTCCAACAGCCGCCAATGAGATGGTAGTAACAATGGTGGCTGTAGTTCCAAGATCCCTTTTCTGTCTGAAGAGAGTCATAGTGTGAGGGGCATCAACGGGCACAGGCACGCAGTGAGGCATGCGAGTAACCAGGGCATACCTAAATTTACTAGCATTCCAACATTGGGCAAAAAAGCAAGTATCATTACCACAATGAAATGGCTACCTCATAATTTAGTCAGAAGGAATAAGCTATAAAGGTGCAGTAAGTAAGAGAGCAATAGTTGTGAAAGCATGTAGCATACATAAATGTGGGTGAGGCTTGGCTTTTGGTTTGCTTTTCAAACATGTGAGAGAAATTGTAGGTATAAGAATGATAAAATAAACAGTAAGAATTTCTAATACAGAAAATGTTGACTTGCCTTAATTAAAATTGTAAGAAAGTCACTGAAAATGACAAAAAAATTTAGAAATCTACAAAAGAACATGCTGTAGGTCTGGGTTGTCACAGAGCCATGGGGAGACTATAATAATAATAAAAAAATGCTATGACACAATGATGGAAAGCATGGCTTAATTTCAGTGGAAAGGCACATGTAGTTTGATTTTGGTTTCAAAGTGTGTGAGTGTAACTGGTATTGCGTTTGGGTGGTTGACAGTGGACTACCATCTTAAAAGAACCGTGAGTTTCTACCCTTTAAATCAGGTTTGAGTCAAGCTTTTCAAAACTGGCGTTTTTTGAATTTTAGTTGATTACCTACTGTCAGTTTATGTTAGCTTCAAGCCAATTATAGAGGAACTAGCTACGTAAACAAAACCACTAAATGGCAGCAAGTAACACATTGAGACAGTTGCAACTCTATTGACGTCTACTGGTGGGGGGAGGAAAAAAATTGGCCCAAACTGATTGCTTAACACATCATAAGTTACACTATCGGCAATAAACATTTGTGCAATTATGAAATCCTTTATAACACAATGTAATACTTGTTGAATTGGTGATATTTTGGAAACTCTGAAAAGTAATTTATGTTTAAAGACTTTAAATATCGAGTATTTCAAGGAACTACCAGAGTCCCCAATGCTTTGAATTTAATAAAGGAGTTACACCTATCCATCATAACTCCTTTTACACAAAAATATTCTCAGCACCACTGCACTCCTGGGTGTGAACTGGCATTCATTGCCTTGCATTTCCCTGCTGGATCATAATGTGAACATTTTCTTTTGCCATTTCTGTATTTGTTTTTTGTTGTAGTTTTTGTTTTTGTTTTTTGTTTTTTTTGTTTTTTTTTGAGAAAAGAAAGTCTATCTAGAATCTCGCCTGTTTAAAGAACTTAGATTATTTGCTTTTATACTGAGTTGTGAGGGTCCATAGTCACTATGGACTGAAAAAGAAATATACTAAAATAGACTTAACTATTAATTCATGATTAAAAATGTCAAAAGTATAATATACCAACCAAGATTGGTAGGGATATGAAACTTAAGGTAGTTAGATTGTGAAGAAAGCAGAAATACTGATCTTCAGATGACACAAATGTACATAATAAAGCTTAAGGAATGCACTAAAAATTATTAGAACTAATAAAAATACCAGGTAGTTGAGAAGGTATAAGATAAATGGTTGAATATCAAATACTTTTCCTATGCAAAGTAAAATTAGCATAAAATTAGCATAATAGTTCAATTTATAATACCATCAAAAGAGTAAAATTCACCGAAGTTTAACAAAAGTGAATTTTGACATTCACAAAATATGGAAAAAATTAATGAGTATCAAAAGAAATGAAAAGACAGATTATCATGGTTTGAAAGTTTTAATGTTAAGATCAGGACTAAGAACCTGTGGTCTCAGGGGAGAACAAGCTACTTTGACTCTGCTGAATGGACACAGCATTAATCCAAATCCTAAAGCTTTATCTTTATATCCATAGATAAACGTGCCTCTCATTCTTCATCAGAGAAACATGGTTTTCAGTAGATAGCAGTTAACACAGAGCTCCACCATAGGTCAATGTGCAGAGAAAAGGAGACTGTGGAATGATTAGCCAAAAATGGGGCACCTGCAGCACATTCTCTCCTCTCAAGGCTCAGAGATCATTGTGTAAGACCCAGGGGTGGTGCATAACTACAAAGATTTCCCAGACACAGCAGGGCAAATGCACAGAAGAACTCGTTGGCAGCATGTGCAAGATCTGCCCAGACTCAAGCCAGACACAATCTCATGCAAGGGAATAAAGTTGGACCCTTGTCTCAGAGCACACACAAAAGTTAGCATAGAGTAGATCATGGCATGTAAGAGTGTAAACCCTTATGAGGAGTATGAGTACATATCTTAATGATTGGCTTGTTAAGTTTGACACATTTATACAACAAATTATATATATATTATATATATACATTATATATTAAATTATATATATATACAACAAATTATATATATATATATATGACATATATATATATTCAGACAATGATAGTTGCTCCAAAACTTGAGGTGGGTTAAGTTATTGACAACACAACTGTAATATTATAAAAATAAGTAAATGTCACCAATTGCTACACATAGAAACATTTGATTACTTACAAAATATTCCATATAGTGTGCTGCATATTTGGCAATGTTCCGGGTATAAATCCCACTATATATTTGACCAGCACCATAAGTGAAGCCATCACTAAAGAGTGTTCTACAGATAGTGGTCAGCTGTGTTTGGAAATGTTAAGGAAACTTGTTTGACCACTGGACACTGAATGACTTTAGGATCAAACTTTAGAACTCCAATGGGCAAAAGGTTCTTAATTCAATTAGATTTTTATAACTTTTGCAAAAAGAATTTCTTCAAAATAGTTATCCAACACATAAGTCTTTGTGTTCCTCCCCTTTCCAGAGTAGAGATAAGTGGGTATATTTTTTTGAGATTGATTATGCTAATTAGGCAAACTTCTGGTATGGATTATGGAATGGCTATAAAGCTGCATACTAAAGTAACGACCGTGAACTAAGCTATCTTTGATATGTGGTATATGTTTATTAGGGCCACTATGCCTCATTAGGTGCTTCCTGTGGATGAAGCTGTGATGGGTGTTGGTCAAGTGGAGATGAATGATAGCCATGTTTTCAGTAGCCTCATCCACTTACAGAGGAGGGAGACGTTTTCAATGCTGCAATTACAAAGCTAGAGAACTATGTCTAGGCAGTCAGAGGAGCCAAATGCACCACAGAGGACATTGTACCAGGAAGCCTTCTAAAGGAAAAGACCAGTTTCAGAGTCTGGGTAGGTGGAAAATGTTGTTCAGATAGTGTCATCCCAGAGAAGACAGGGAGACATGCGACAGAATGTATTTGGGGCACACATTAGCTTCAGTATAGCTGTGGGTCATGGGCGCCTGCAGATGTCTCGGTAAGCAATGGCTAGGTTGAAAGTGGTGTTATGACTTTACTAAAGAGATGCAATTTGGAAAATCATACACACCTAAAGGATATCTTTAGGTATATTGGTTTTATACTGGGTAGTAGTTTTATTTTCTACAATGCAAGGATGCAAAAATGACAAAATGTTATTGAAGAAAATTCCAAGTTGCCATCTGTGTCTATTTAATGGAAAAACTCAGATGTAGGTGGGATTTTGTTGTAGCTGACTCTAGAGTTCTTTCAGGACTCTGCTGTAGCTTTCCTGGTCTGGGTGGTCACAGTATGTTGACTCTCTCTTTCCATAGAAGCTCATCTTCCTACTCCTTTGACCTTCCCATTGGTAATTTTAATTTCCATTAGTAGCCCGTCAAGCCCAGTAGTTTAATTTCTCACATTTGGCTATCAAAATGGAATTCTTGAATTCTTTCTAGAAAAATCCTTGACTTTGGATGAAATATATTGATATAATGCTTGGACAAAAATTCTGTGTATAATAAAAAAATAAATGAGAAAAATAAAGTACAAACTCATACAAAACAAACAAACAAACAAACAAACAAACCTCTGTGTATAAGCATGTGCTCAGCCAATGCAGAACACTCAGAAAGAAACCACAGCTGAGCAAATGGGAACCACTTTTTGGAGGAGGGAAAGAAAAATAGAGATAGACTGCAATTATACTGATGTTAAAAGCAAAAGTGAGGGGTTTAGGGGAAGAAAAAGAAAGGGGCTAGAAGATTCTCTTCCTAAAAGACCACTCAAACCTTCAAGTGAGAGTTGACTGCTCCCAGAGTGGTTGGTGAATGTATTATCAATGGACTCTCAAATGAACCATTGAAACTGAGAATCACATTGGGTATGTGTCTCAGTTACTAGTCTGTTGCTGTGAAGAGACACTATGAAGAAGGCAACTTACGAAACAATTCATTTGATTGGGGCTTGTTTATAGTTTCAGAGGGTGAACGCCCAGACTGAACAAAGGTTTATGTATAGTGGAGTGTGGCTGGAGGCAAGCAGGCAAGCAGGCAAGCAGGCAAGATACTGGTGCAGTAGCGGAGGAGTGCTAACATTTGGTCCATGAATAAGAGTCAGCTAAAGCACCAGATAGCTTTCCAGAGTGGTTGTACCAGTTTACATTCCCACCAGCAGTGGAGGAGGGTTCCCCTTTCTCCACAACCTCTCCAGCATGTGTTGTCACTTGAGTTTTTGATCTTGGCCATTCTGATGGGTGTAAGGTGAAATATCAGGGTCATTTTGATTTGCATGTCCCTGATGGCTAATGAGGTTGAGCATTTCTTTAAGTGTTTCTCTGCCATTTGATATTCCTCTGTCGAGAATTCTGTTTAGCTCTGTTCCCCATTTTTTAATTGGATTACTTGGTTTGCTGCTTTTCAGCTTCTTTAGTTCTTTGTATATACTGGATATTAGTCCTTTGTCAGATAAAGGGTCGGTGAAGATTCTTTCCCAATCTGTAGGCTGTCGTTTTGTTTTGATGACAGTGTCTTTTGCTTTACAGAAACTTTTCAGTTTCATGAGGTCCCATTTATTGATTGTTGCTCTTAGAGCCTGTGCTGTTGGTGTTCTGTTCAGGAAGTTGTCTCCTGTGCCAATGAGTTCTAGGCTGTTCCAGACAATTAGGAATAGTGCTTCCTCAAGACCCAGCTATACCACTGCTAGGTATATACCCAAACTTTGCTCAAGTACACAAAAGGGATACTTGCTCAACCATGTTTATAGCAGCTTTATTTGTAATAGCCAGAACCTGGAAACAACCCAGATGTCAATCATTGGAGGAATGGGCATAGAAATTGTGGTATTTTTACACAATGGAATACTACTCAGCAATCAAAAAGGAGGAAATCATGAAATTTGCAGGCAAATGGTGGGATCTAGAAAAGATCATTCTGAGTGAAATATCCTAGAAGGAGAAAGACAAACACGGTATATACTCACTTATATAGACCTATAAGATATGATAAACATAATGAAATCTATACACCTAAAAAAGATAATCAAGAGAGTGGACATGGGGTAAGATGATCAATCCTCGTTTAGAAAGACAGATGGGAGGTGCATTGAACGTATGACAGGAGTGTACTGAGCACATCTAAAAGACTCTACCTAGCAGTGTTTTCAAAGCAAAGACTCATGACCAAACCTTTGGCAGAGTACAGGGAATCATAAGAAAGAAGGGGAGTTAGTCTGATGGGGAAAGGATAGGAGCTCCACAAGGACCAAATATATCTGGGCACAGGGTCTTTTCTGAGACTGACATTTAACCAAGGACCATGTATGGATATAACCTAGAACCTCTGCTCATATGTTGCCTGTGGTAGCTCAGTAACCAATTGGTTTCCCATAGTAAGGGGAACAAGGACTATTTCTAACAGGAACTCAATGACTGGCTCTTTGACCTCCCCACCCCCCCAAGGGAGGAGCAGTCCTGTTAGGCCACAGAGGAGGGCTTTGCAGCCAGTCCTGAAGATATCTGATAAAACAGGATTGGATGAATGGGGAGGAGGTCCCCCCGCATCAGTGGACTTGGAAAGGGGCATGGTGGAAATGAGGGAGGGAGGGTGGGATTGGGAGGGAATGAGGGATCGGGACACGGCTGGGATACAGAGTTAATAAAATGTAACTGATAAGAAAAAAATAAAATTAAAAAAAAAGAGTCAGATAAAGTAAGACTGGGTCCAACACCCACTATCAGTGACATCTTTTCCAACAAGGTCACACACCTCATAACCCCTAGGGAACCTCATGACCAATAGGGAACCAAACATTCAAATATTTGAGCCTAGGGCAGCCATTCACATTCAAACCACCAGAACACAAGACAGGTAAGGCCAGAATGATATCGATTCTTTGAGAATTACCTGAAGACTTTAGAAAGATGCTACCTTCCTTTGAGATGCCTCACTGCTAATCCAAACGTAGGTTTAAGAATGAGTGAAGTCCCAGTTAACATTTGGGCTGATTTTAATATAGAATTCCTAGACGTAATATATATCAAACAAAAGATTAACCGTGACATTGAGAAATTGTGGGTATTAGTTTAAGGAGGTGTGCTGGGACAAGCAGGTCAAAATGGGATTCACACTACTGGTTTAAGTGTTTTCACGCATTAAGGCACATCCCTGCAGGGGACCTGCAGACTGACTCTCTGTCCTTTGAGTCCATTATCTCTTTTCTATACAAGACACCCTCTCTTCTTCCTTGTTGCCTCAAGTGATGTGATCTTGAACCTCTGTCTTCCCAGGGCAGATACTTTACAAGCCAGAGGAAAATGATCTGATCAGGTATCCCCTTCTCGTTCCCTTCCCCTCTCTCTATGGCTGCAGGGAAAGTGATTGAGCAGCCACAGGTACAAGCCACAGGGACTCAAGCCTGCAGCGCTGAAAAGGCTATGTGAAGAAGGAAGAAAATTCTTTCAGCCCCGTCCACACTGGATGGGCTGAAGAAACAGGTAGGAAAGCTAGCAGGTGATTGTTTTAGATTTCTTTTTGTTATTCTTGATTGTTTTCAAATGATGCATTTTGAAACTAGCCAGAAAAGAAGAAAGAGAATTGAGACTCTGAGGTTCTGAGACATAAGAAAGAAAGAAAGAAAGAAAGAAAGAAAGAAAGAAAGAAAGAAAGAAAGAAAGAAAAGACCCCTGTGCTCAGAATTTTTTGGTTCTGTTGCTCTCCTGTGGAGTCTCCTCCCAATCCCAGCCTCCCTCCTCTTCTCCCCCTATGCCCCTCCCTTAGTCCATTGATACACTGATAGAAGGGGTCTTCCTCCCCTTCTATTTGACCCTAGCCTATCAGGTCTCATCAGGACTGGCTGCAATGTCTTCCTCTGTGGCCTTGCAAGGCTGCACCCCCCCCCCCCCAGAGGGAGGCAATCAGAGAGCCTGTCACTGAGTTCATGCCAGAGAAAGCCCCTGCTCCCCTTATTAGGAAACCCACTTGGAGACTGAGTCTATGGGCTACATCTGAGCTGGGGTTTAGGCCTTCTCCATGTATGTTCCTTGGTTGGGTTATTTATTTATTCACTTTACATCCTGAATGCACTCCTCTCTCCTCTCCACTTGGTCCCATCCTCCCCCCTTTCCATTCTCCTCAGAAAATGTGGCAGCCACCCCTTACCCACCCCGGTTCATGGTTCATACATTTGCATCAGGACTAATCTCATTCTCTTCCACTGAGGTCAGACAATGCAGCCCCTCCAGGAGGAAACTGACCCAAAAGCAGGCAACAGAGTCCATGTCAGAGGCAGCCCTCCTCTATTTGCTAGGGGACCCACATGAAGACCAAGTTGCCCATCAGTTACGGATGTGTTGGGGGCCTACGTCTACCCCATGTATGCTCTTTGGTTGGTGCTTAAGTCTCTGTAAGCACCCACGGGCCTAGGTTAGTTGAGTCTGTTGGTCTTCTTGTGGAGTTCTTGTCGCCTCCAGATCCTTCTATCCTTTCCCCACTCTTCCACAGGACTCCCTGAGCTCTGCCTAATTGGCTGTGGGTCTCTGTATTTGTTTCAGTCCACTCCTGGGTGGAACCTCTCAGAGAACAGCTGTGCTAGGCTCCTGTCTGCAAGCATAGCAGAGTATCATTAGTAGTGTCAGGGACTGGCTCTCTCTTATTTAGTGAGTCTCAGGTTGGGGCAGTCATTGGTTGGCCATTCCCTCAATCTCTGCTCCACCTTTATACCTGCATTTCTTGTACATAAAATGAATTTTGGCTCAAAGATTTTGTGAGTTGGTATCTCCCTATCTCCACCGGAAATCCTGCCTAGTTATGAGATGGCTACTTCAGAAATGAAGTAAAAGACCATTGAATCTTTAATCTGTGTCATATGGGGATGAATATTGTCCCAAGCTGGATGCAGTCTTCACTTGTTTCTGAGTTTGATAACCCCAGAGGATGAATGATTTTCTCAGTAGCTGAATCCTCTGTAGGTGCTGTGATAGGAGACCGATTTTTACTTTGCTGAGATAACTTATTAAAAATAATTTCATTGGTATCCTCCACCTCAGGATCCAAGAATAAGCTACTAAGTAATAACTTTCAGTTTTGAATGCAATAGTAAGTTTTTGTGAAAGGGAAGAGTCATAACATCAAGATTAACAGAGAGTCATTTGGCCCTGGAGTCATTCAGGAGTAATTTACTCAGTTAGCAACCCTGGGAGTTAATTGGCTATTTGTTGGAATCTGAGAAGGAAAATTTAACTCACTAGCAATTTGACTTCTTGGGAGAATGAAGAAATTATGTACATTTAAATTTGGTGGCATTTTTAATGCTATTTTATGAAATTTATTCAAGGAGTCAAAAGAACCATGTGGAATGCTGAGTAATATATATATATATATGCTTTTCCTTTAGGTATAAATATAGCTAACAATAATTGTATGCAGTTGTAATGATAAATATACTAAAATTAAATGGCTTATGTTGATTAGATAATTTCCATTAAATTTAATGAAACTTAATTAAGTCAGTGGACAGCCTTTGGAATCTATCAGACTACATTTGTGATGAAAAAACTCTCTATTCCTTGCAGTGTGTGTGTGTGTATAAAAGAAGCATTCATATAAAATAAACTTAACAGATTGACATAATAAAATTGGCTCTTGCTACCCATCTTTCTTTTATAATTACATTCTAACTATTTTATAGGATTTTCATGTTAGTAAACTAAATAGTTATTAAGAAGATTCTAACTTGATTTTAGTAGTTGTGGGAATTTGCCTTGACCACTGTCTTCAGTCTTATTTTTTTCATCTATAAATTCAGTCATTCTACCGGTCATTTGAGAATGTAACATTGAAGAAATTATGGCCTAGATTAGCAAAGAGAATGCTAGAGTGTTAGACAGACCATCCCTTAAGTACCATGATTGTAGATGAGTAAAAAAAGTCTCCCAGTGATGCCAAGTGTCAGAAGAACATATAATAGACAGCAACTAAATTTGCTTCTCAAATTAACATGTCTAGCCATATAAATTCTGGGGAGATCCTAATACACCTTGTAGTCCTCTAGTGGATTACTTCCCCCCCCCCCCAGTTATAAGTAGTCTCTGTAATTTCTTCATCTGGGAAACTGTATTTAAATGTTTTCAAAAAGAAAGCTATTTACATTTTCTTTGTATATCTGTATCTGCCATGAATATTTCTTTTTTAAAAATGAAGCACAGAAAAAAAAAATGAGCTTGTTAAAAACCTTCTCATGTGTAGTTTGATTTCTTCTGCTAATGTATTGCCCACTGCTATTTTTTTTACGTGAGATAATATAGTATCAATGTTTTAAGGCTTAATACATTGTACCAATGATTTCATTATTTCTGATATCCAATCATTTTACAAGCTATTTTCATAACTTCCCATCTTTGAAAGTATAAAAAAGTCAGGTAAGGAAGGCTTCAAGTTTTTATGATGAAATAAAATGTTTCTATGGTATCCTTCATCCTTTAAACATATTAATAAAAATGCCTGAAATGGAAAAGGTGACTCAAAAAATTGAAATTTAAAAAAAAAACAGATGGAAGAGGAGCTACCTTGAGGAGATAGGAAAAGATGTATCTACAACCCCTAAAAATGATGTGATAAATAGGAGATGTAAAAGATTATTAATTCAATACCACACAGTTATTCTAAAGTTAGGAACAGTCAAACTCTGGTGGGGCTCTTCAATCCATCATAGGTTGGAATAGGGAAGGTCAAGTCTATTTAAGGAGGACAGCCACAAAGCAAATCAAGTTAGTTTTCATTATGCAGAAAATTACCACTGAAAATTGTCAGATATCTGACTTTTTATAAAAGGAAGCAAGAAATATTTTAAGTCAAGTGTTCTTATCTTTCAAAAATTGTGTGGGCCAAATAAGATTATATCTGCCAGCTGGATTCCATCTGTGGGCTGCCAGTCTATGATTCTAGCTCAAAAAGCAAGTGTCATAATCTTTAAAGGCCTATCTAATGATTCTTTGGCTTGATGATATGTGGGAGGGGAACAGAAGGGTCCCTACAGATGTGAATTCCACAGTGTAACAAGAGGGCTTGGGTATGCATCTATACATCATGGGAAGCAGTTCTGCTTATGATGAGACTTGTGGGGAAGGAGATCACATGAAGTGAGCAGGGCAGGAGACAGCAAGCGTCATTAGTTGAGTTTCTGGAACTTCAAGAGCTCCACTGGGAGTCTCCCAACACCTGCAAAATCAGCATTGCAGGCTGGGGGCCAGGAGCTGGAAATATAGCTCATGGTACATCTAATTTAGGTGAGTGTTGGAATCAAACTCAACACGAACCTGAGCCTGCTTTGGCTCCTTCTCCTTCCCAAACCTGTTCTTGAGCGAAGCTGGTTTGTGCAAGCTGCTGTAGAGATAATGGTGTAAGGAGAAGCAGCATGGCATCTGCATAGGCACAGCAAACAGGAACAAACAGTTCAACAGGGTGTGGTGTGGCTCCCGGAAGTAGAAGAATAAAAGCAAAGGAGAGGATGTGCATCTCTTACAGGGGGAAAGCACCCAAAATTTGAAGGCTTCTCAAAGAAAGGCAAGGTAACAAATATTCCTCAAAGCAAAGCTCGAAAAAATTAGCAAAAAACAGATAGATATCAGGAAAGATATGGGAATTGCATATTTTCTTTAAAAAATGATGTCCACAGCGCCCTTGTGGCCATGGTACTCTTTTTAAAATTATTTTTATTAATTACAGTTTATTCACTTTGTATCCCCCCTGTAGCTCCCTCCTTCCTCCCTTCCCAACTTCACCTTCCCTCTTCCCCACCTGTGTCCCTTTCCCAGTCCACTGAAAAGGGAGGTCTTCCTCCCCTTCCCTCTGATCCTAGTCTATCAGTTCTCATTAAGAGTGGCTGCATTGTCTTCCTCTGTGGTCTGGTAATGCTGCTTCCCCCTCAGGGGGAGGTGATCAAAGAGCAGGCCAATCAGTTTATGTCAGAGACAGTCCCTGTTCCCATTACTATGGAGGCTACTTGGATACTGAACTGCCACAGGCTACCTTTGTGCAGGGGTTCCAGGCCATCTCCATGAGTGGTCCTTGGCTGGAGTATCAGTTTCAGAAAAGACCCTGTGCCCAGACTTTTAGGATCTGTTACTGTCCTTGTAGAGCTCCTGTCCTCTCCAGGTCTTACTATCTCCCACTTCTTTCATAAGATTCCCTGCACTCTGCCCAAAGTTTGGCTATGAGTCTCAACATCTGCCTCGATACCCTGCTCAGATATACCTCAGGTAAGGAATGGATACAGAAATTGTGGTACATCTACACAATGGAATATTACTCAGCAATAAAAACAAGGAAATCATGAAATTTGCAGGTAAATGGTGGGAACTGGAAAAGATCATCCTGAGTGAGGTATCCCAGAAGCAGAAAGACACACAGGGTATATACTCACTCATAAGTGGATATTAGACATATAGGATAAACATACTAAAATCTGTATTCCTAAGGAAGCAAATCAGGAAGGAGGACTCTGGCTAAGATGCTCAATCCCCATTCAGAAAGGCAAAAAGGATGGACATCGGAGGAGGGAGAAAACAGGGAACAGGACAGGAGCCTACCACAGAGGGCCTCTGAAAGGCTCTACCCTGCAGGGTATCCAGGCAGATATTGAGACTTATGGTACTCTTTTCCTTGGCTCACCACCGTATCCTTTTCCATAGAAACCACTTTCCACAGTCACCTCAGTTCACTGACATATCTACTTTCTTCTCATCGAACTTTCTATTTTAATGTGTCTGAGGATGAAGCTTAGAGTCTACAGGCTCTTTCAACAATACCATCTCTTGGAGGTTAAGCTGACCTTTTCTTATGTCAAACTCACCCACTTTCTTGGAAAAGAAAAGGAAACAATTACATTCTCCTTATTCTATAGTCAGCAGGAGTCAACTTTCATGAAAACAAAACTGTGCTGGCTACAACTACAAAACATTTGTGCCATATCTGTCCACAGCTCCTAGCTCCTGCTTCCTTTCTTTCTCACTGTTACTGTCTTCTTACTTCAACTTCTTCACTTCTTAATGTTTTCAGGTTGTTCTCACTTCCCTGTAATACTGCTTATACTAGAGCTAATGATGTTCTCTGTATCATTATATCCAGATATATTTTTGAGATGAGATTCTTTATAACCCAGAATAGCCTTAAACTGTATGTCCTGAGAATGGTTTTGAACATCTGCCTTTATCTACCAAACACTGAGGTTACAGAGGTGTACAACCATACCTGATTTATGCAGTATTGGAGATGAAACCTAGGCTTTCTGCATTCTAGGCAAGTATTCTGTCAGCTGAGCTACATTCCAGCCTATTAAGTGACATTTTCTAGTCAACTTGTTCTTGCAGTTGCATCCAACACTCGTTGAAACTTGGCAGCCTGGCTTCTTGGAATTAACTGTTCCTCTCAACACCTAAACTCTCTAGTTCTGTTTCATTATTTCTTTTGTGGGTTCATCGTTTCCAGTCAGCCATCACCTGGAGCCCCTACAGACAAGGATCCTAAACTGTCTTTTCCCCTGGTTCCATTCCTCATTTCTCCTGGCAACGACTAACACCAATCATACCTTAGTCATTGTAAATTATCTGTTGATGCCTTCAGACCCCTGATACATGCTTCACATAATTTCTGCTTTTGTCTTGATTTGGGTGACTGTTTATTTTCTCCCAGCATTTGCCCTTTTAAAGTATTCTTCTGACTAGGACAGATCTCCTCAGACTACCTGCGAAGAAAGGCCAGTTGTTTATTAAATTTCTGATCAACCACAGACTGATATTTTTATTAGTATAATAAAAAATGAAATACTACAAACATAAAAGAAATAAAAGAGACATAAAATATAGTCTTGCCTTATATAAGATTTGGGATCTATAAAATTTATCTTTCAAATTGCTCTAAAACTTTTGCTTTGTAATGCTCATATTGTCACTGTCAGACTTCTACAATATAACAATTAGAAATATAGATACTTCTAAAATTATAATGGGTAGGAAGACCTATGTTTGAATGACTCCTGTCCCCCTTACTTCATTTTCCATCAGATTGCAACCAGTCTTCCATTATATCCTAAACTCATCGCATCTATTGTTTATCATTATAGCTCATGTGTGTCCTGATTGTAGTAATTTTATTATTTAGAGCAAGGATGGAGATTGAACTGAGGGTCTTGCAATGCTAAGCCAGCCTTCAATCTCTGAACTGCATCCACAGTCCTATATTCCCTTAAGTGTTAATTATGTAACTGACATTTCTGTCCCCCATCTAGAGGCCATGAGGTCCAGATTTGGGTGTCTTATTCTCCCATGTGCTATAGTATTTTAATATCTGGTACAATGCTAAAACTATCAGACAGCCAAAATTACTTATTCATTGTGTGAAGAGAACAGTCTTACACAATGCGTTAGTTGAACACAGATAACTCTGCCCAAGGATTTGGGGCAAATTGATTTTTATAAAACATGCTGGGTTCCTTGAAACTGGTGTTACAGATGCTTGTAAGCTGCCATGTGAGTACTGGTAACTGAACCTCTGTCCTCTGAAAGAGCGGTGAGTCTCAGCATTGATCCCTGTTGGGTGAATCCTTTCAGAGACCCTCTATAGTAGACTCCCATCCTGTGTCCTCTCTTCCTTCCATTGTCTATCCTAGTTGCCATTCTGAATGAGATTTAAGCATCCTCCCTAGGATCCTTTTTAGTGTTTAGCCTCTTTAGGACTGTAGATGGCTGTCCTATATCATATGGCTAATATCTGCTTATTAGTGAGTGTATACCATGTCTGTCTTTCTGTTTCTGGGATACCTCACTCAGGATGATCTCTTCTGGCTCTATCCATTTGCCTACAAATTTCATGGTTTCCTTGATTTAATTGCTGAGTAGTATTCCATTGTGTAAATATACCATTATTTCTGTATCCATTCCTCCATTGAGGGACATTTAGATTGTTTCCAGGTTCTGGCTATTACAAATAAAGCTGCTATGAACATAATTGAGCAAATGTCCTTATTGAATGGTGGAGCATCTTTTGGATATATGTCTAGGAGTGGTATAGTTGGATCTTGAGGTAGTGCTATTCCCAATTTTCTGAAAAAGTGCCAGATTGGTTTCCAAAGTATTGTACAAGTTTGCACTCCCACCATCAATGGAGGAGGGTTCCCCTTTCTCCACATCCTCTCCAGCATGTGTTGTCACTTGAGTTTTTGGTCTTATCCATTTTGATAAATGTAAGATGTAATTTCAGACTTTGGGCAGAGCGAAGAGAGTCTTATGGAGGAGGAGAGGGGTGGTATTTGAGGGACTTGGAGGGGACAGGAGCCCCACAAGGAGACCAACATAACTAAAAGATCTGAGCCCAGGGGATCTTGCAGAGAGTGATGCACCAAACAAGGACCATGCATGGCAAGGACCTAGACCTCCTGCTCAGATGTGGCCTATTGGCAGCTCATTCTCCATGTGGATCTCTGAGTGAGGGGAGCAGGGACTGCCTCCATCATGAACTCAGTGGACTGCTCTCTGATCACTTGCCCCTGAGGATGCAGCCTTGTCAGTCCACAGAGGAAGAGGATCCAAGCAGTCCTGATGAGACTTAACAAGCTGTGGGAAGATGGAAATAATGGAGAACTCCCCTTTGAGTGGACTAGGGGAAGGGGATGAGAAGAGGGAGGAGCAGTGGGAATGAGGGAGTTGAGGGATTAGGTTTCAAATGGGATATATAATGAATAAACTGTGAAGAGAAAAAATAAAAACAAAAAAGTGTCTAAAAAAGGAAAGAAAGAACAGTGAGTATTCTTTATTTTTTTATTTTTATTTTTCTTTATTAATTACACTTTACTCACTTTGTATCCCCCCTGTGGTTTTCCCTCCCTCCCTCCCATCCCAATCTCTCCCTTCCTCCATCCTCTGCCTGCGTGCCCCTCCCCAAGTCCACTGATAGGGGAGGACTTCTTTTCCTTCCCTCTGATCCTAATCAATTAGGTCTCATCAGGAGTGGCTGCACTGTCTTCTTCTGTGGCCTGGTAATCCTGCTTCCCCCTCAGGGGGAGGAAATTAAAGAACAGGCCAATCAGTTCATGTCAGAGACAGGCCCTGTTCCTATTACAGTGGAACCCACTTGGATACTGAACTGCCATGGGCTACATTTGTGCAGGGGTCTTAGGTTATCTCCATGCATAGTCCTTGGTTGGAATAGCAGTCTCAGGAAAGACCCCTGTGCTCAGATTTTTTTGGTTCTGTTGCTCTCCTTATGGAGTTCCTATCCTCTCCACCAACTCACCTTTTTATTCTTTTCTTATGCATACTTATAATAGTTGTTTTGAAATCCTCATCTTTTGTTAGCTTAGTTGCTTTTGTCACAGAACAGTGAAGGGTTGTGTGTGTTAATTTCTTCAGGAGAGGTAGTGTCCTGGTTATTTGTGTTGCTTGCATTTTTGTGATGAGATCTAAAGATCTGGAGTTGGTCACTGTTAGTGTTCCCTGGTGTAGATTTATGGTATCACCTTTTTTGAATGGGTGTTTGGATTCCTGTTTGTTATTACTCCAATTAGCCAAGCTATGGAACAGTTGAATGATGCTTGGTGTTCAGTGTTGGGGCCTCCCTGTGTTGGTATGGGAATGAGTATCAGAGTGCTCTGCTAAGGAGAGGTGTGACCTCTGAGCTCAGGAGTAAACTTTCTGTGGTTTAAAAGTTCTCTGATGATCTTGAGAGGTGTGTAGACAGCCACTGTTCTACATGTAGAACATGGATAGTAGAAACTGGTGTCACAGCGGGCAAGGATAGTGCTATGTGTAGGTGGGAGGTAGAATGCCTCATTGTCCTCAGATGCAGGTGGGTGGTGTAGGTTCTAGATGCGATTTCTTATCTTTAGCCAGAGGAATAGGATACTATGTGGTCCCAGGAACTCATGGTAAGTGGGGTAGTAGACTGGTTTGGAGCATGCCTACCTGAAGTTCAAGGTTAGGCACCCAATGGTACCTAGTGGTAGAGTGGGGAGTGTGGCTGATAGGCAGGCAGACAGGCAAAATTGTTCTGGGGTCCTATTTTATATTTGAAGTGGGCACCTTATGGTTATGGTCCCAGAAGGGAAGGATGGGCCCTGTTGAGAATCTTATGGAGTATATTTGATAATTTTTGATAATTATGATTTAACTATACTATCATAATCTTCATGAATATTGAGTATAAAAACATAAATTCCTTTGGCATAATTTGTTGTACTGGCTTTTCCAGAGGAGAACTAATATCGTCTAGCTCCCACACATAACTGTTTTCCTAAGAGCTGAGTAAATTGAACAGAAACAGCCAAGCTGCTTTAACTATGAGGAATTCACTGTGCTTTGTCTAAATGATGTTTGCTGCTACCCTATGTAGATTTCTCTGGGTAGAACCTGAGTTTATTTCTTCAAACTAGAGTTTTCAGGTACTAAGACAAGGAGATAAAGGCTGGAAAAGTGAGGAAATGAGCCCAGTCCTTAGGAAATTAGTAGTATCTTTTCTTTCTTTCTTTCTTTCTTTCTTTCTTTCTTTCTTTCTTTCTTTCTTTCTTTCTTTCTTTCTTTCTTTCTCCTTGATTGCTGTTTGTTTTTGGAAGAAGCTTACACATTGGAATTTTTACTGTTTCTGCCTCAGTGAACCTTTTAGCACATCACTTTTCCTTTACAGCCAGATGAGGCCTTGCTTTAGACTTCATGCTGCTTCCAACTGGCAATCAGTCCTGAACAAGTAAACAAAGCAGGTTCCTCTAGCTTTGGGAGGCAGCATGGCTTTCTCATTTCAAAGCAAAGATAGCAGATTGAGTACTGTTTGCTTGGCTCTGGTTGCTAAATCGTGTCTAGGAAAATTCAGGGGCAAGTGGTGTTCTTACTCCACTCTTCATTTCTCTGAAGCACCAGTTACACTGAGCAATGGATGAGTATGTTTCAGCTGCGTAGGATTTTGGGAATGGAGGCAATGTGCACAAGGTATGGTACAGAAAGAGAGGGTCACGGTGACCCATGTCTATATGTAGAGAATTTTCCCGACTCATTAAGCTAATCAGAATTACATTTTCTTACTATTAATGTTGTAATCCATACTCAGATTTAGACAAGAAATACCATAGGCAATATAGACTCAACAACAAGTCAGAGTTTTGATCTTTGGGTACTGTGTTCAAAACAACAACAACAACAACAAAACACCAAGTATTTCTATCAAGAAAGACTGAAAGTCGAAATTTCATCTCTAGTCATCTTCCTTCAGAATGTAAAACTTAGTTCTGCAAATAACACAAAGCAAGTAGCCTCTTCTATGGCCCCACGCACTTAGGCATTGCTATTCGGATGCCCCGATCATGTTACATGCTCTGCTTTCATCTCCAGCCACGGTCCTCTGGGGGCAAAGGCTGCTTCCTATTCATCATTATGTCCTCAGGTTTTTACAAGGAACAAGAACAAGAATTTGCATTTTGTGTTTTCCCATGATGTATTCGACTTTAATCAAATGCATACCCAATTATGCAGAGGCATAAAACAGAAGTGGTATATTCTAAGTTTCTTTTTTTATTGTTGTGGGGATTTTTTCTTAAACATTCACCCCAGGATAGTTTTCTCACTTAACATATACCCAAAGCCAGTCCAAACTGGATTGACCCACTGTCTTTTGTTCCAGGATACGTTTCAGGATGAGTTTGCTCACAAAAGGGAGCTACTGGGGACATATAAGGAACTACAGATTAGAATGATCTATTTGCTTTGTTTAAAGAAGGCAGTGCATACGGGTTGGTGTTGATGGTGGGGGGTGTTCCAGGTTACTAAGGGTTTTGTTGGAAAAGCAATGTATGTATAGCTCCAGCTCAGCAGGGTCCTGGTCTCTAAGCTAACCCACTGCCTGCTGCCTCAGAGTATATATTGGTATCAAAAGTAATCAGCAATTTTATACCTGGAAAAAAATGAGTCTACAGGAATTTTATGGCTGGCCTAATAAATTCTTGCCTAATGGGAACCGAACTGTATGCCATAAGTCATGTTTGTCTGGTGCTCTCTGTGTCAGGATGTGATGTGACTGATAGTCATGAGTGATCATGTTAATCTCCATTCTTCAGCACATTTGTGTGACTATTTTATTGGTGCTAGATTCACTCAATAGAGCATATACCCAAGGGAACAGAAATGATACCAGTTACTTGCTCACACAAAGCTTGCAGGTTGTAGTCATCAAGTAACTGCAGGAAAAGAGAAGGAAGAAAGGGAATATATAGCCTAAATTTGCTCAGATCTTGGTTTATATTCATTCACTGCTTCTTTTTAAGTCCAACCACTGGACATCCTCTTGTATTGCAGAATTTCATAAATCTTGTTTGTAAAAGAAGATATATCTCCTCTCACTAACAGGTACATATATGTCATATGAGTACAGCAACTGCTTGTCTCCTGTGATTTCACTTTCCATAGTTTCATTTTTAGATCATGGTCAACTATAGTACAAAAACATGAAATGGAAAATTCTAGAAGAGAATAGTTTGTAAGTTTTATTTTATATTATTATTTTAAAATCTCTTGGTATGTATAATTCGTGAAGTAAACTTCATCATTAGGTATGTATATATAGGAAAAAGAAAAAATATATATATAATGTTGGGATACTATCTTCAGCCTCAGAAATGAATATGGGAATGGGGAATTTAGAACAGATGTCCATTAGGTAAGGGAGGCAGATGTTACTCCCCAGTGAGTTGATCTAGACTCTTGCCTGATTCTTGACCCTCAACTATAAACTAATGCTAAATTGTACTGTGTGTTAAGTCTGGGCTCTGATCCAAACTAGTAGCAATCTCATTATGCTTCAGTATCTCAGGAGAGTATGTTGTCGGCTTCTAGGAAGGCTTATGATTTAGCCCCATGCCACATAGATTAGGAGTGTTTCCTCATGTTTCTGAAAGCCAGGGTATTCTTCCCAAGGACAGCTAAATTTGGTGAAGTCACATTCTGGCATTAAAGGACCTTAGGACAAGGTGGGGTTGGTCTGGCAGCACAGGAGACTTCTTTATTTAAGAAGTATAGGGCAAGGAAATCATAAAATTTGCAGGTAAATGGTGGGAACTGGAAAAGATCATCCTGAGTGAGGTATCCCAGAAGCAGAAAGACACACAGGGTATATACTCACTCATAAGTGGATATTAGACATATAATATAGGATAAACATACTAAAATCTGTATACCTAAAGAAGCTAAGCAAGAAGGAGGACCCTGGATAAGATGCTCAATCCCCATTCAGAAAGGCAAAGAGGATGGACATTGGAGGAGTGAGAAAACAGGGAACAGGACAGGAGCCTACCACAGTGGGCCTCTGAAAGGCTCTACCCTACAGGGTATCAAGGCAGATGCTGAGACTCATAACCAAACTTTGGGCAGAATGCAGGGAATCTTATGAAAAAAGTAAGACCTGGAGAGGACAGGAGCTCCACAAGGACAGCAACAGATGCAAAAAGTCTGAGCACTGATACTCCAGCCAAGGACCACTCATGGAGATGGCCTGGAACCCCTGCATGGAGGTAGCCTATGGCAGTTCAGTGTCCAAGTGGCCTCCATAGTAATGGGGACAGGGACTGTCTCTGACATGAACTGATTGGCCTGCTCTTTGATCACCTCTCCCTGAGGGGGGGCAGCCTTACCAGGCCACAGACGATGACAATGCAGCCACTCCTGATGTGATCTGATAGGGTCAGAGGGAAGGGGAGGAAGACCTCCCTTTTCAGTGGTCTGGAGAGGGACAGGGGTGAGGAAGAGGGAAGGTGGGATTAGGAGGGGAGGAGGGAGCTACAGGGGGGATACAAAGTGAATAAACTGTAATTAATAAAAATAATTTTAAAAAGTATAGGGCATAGCTTAAAGTTTATGATGCTAAATTCTAGCTATAAAGTGTTAAGTTTGTTAGGGATTCAGGGAGGCAGAATCCCACCACACAGCCTCTTTGCTTTCAATGGTATTTTTGATAAATATACACATTTTCTAGAAAAGTGGACGACAAAAGTCCAGTTGTAAGGGACTTTTAATTCAGAACATGGCTGTTCTGGCAAAAGATCATAGTCAGAGACCTTCTAGGACTGTATGATCTGGTTGAAATATGGATACGCTTTTACAAAGGCAAACAGATGTTCAAGGCTAGCCTGATATAGGACAAGCTTCAGGTAAAGAAAAGCTTAGGTCCAGGCGTGATGGTATATGCCTTTAATACCAGCACCTAGGAGACAGAGACATGTAGATCTCTGAGTTCTGTCAGTCAATTTGGTTGGGTCAAGCAGAGCAATTCAGTAAGAAAACTGAGAGAAGCCGGAATGAAAGAGTCAGTTTGGAGAGTTAGTTGCAGTGGAGCTGGGTTTGTGGCAGTTCAGTTTGTAGAATACAGAGACAGGTTTTTTTTTTTTTTTTAAATTTTTTTTTCAGTGTTGCTTCCGCCTTTTTTAATTAATTAATTTTACATCCCTATAATAGCCTCTTCCCTCCTCTTCTCCTGGTCCCACCTTCTCTCCCTCATTCCCCCTCTCCCTTCCCTATTCCTCAGATAAGGAGAGACCCATGCCCCACCCACCCACCCCAGCTCCTTAAGTTGAATCAGGACTGAACATGTCCTCTCCTGTGGCCTGTCAAGGCAGCCCCACCAGGGGGGTAGTGATCAGAAAGCAGGCAACAGATTCCATGACAGAGACAGCCCCTGTTCCCCTTACTAGAGAACCCACATGAAGTCCAAGCTGGCCATTGGCTACATGTGGGTAGGGGGCCTAGGTCCAGTCCATGCATGGACTTTGGTTGGTGCTTCAGTCTATGCAATCTCCCCTGGTTCCTGGCTAGTTAATTCTGTTTGTCTTCTTGTGGAGCTCCTGTCCCCTCCGGGTCCTTCTATCCTCCCGCACCCACATACTTTTTCACAAGACTCCTTCTGGAAGCAGAGCCTCTCAGAGGACAGCTATGATAGGCTCCTGTCTTGTTTCCTCTCTTTAGCCATTTCCACTCAGAGGCAGTTTTTACCAGGAGAGTTTTACAGAGAGAGGTTGAAGAAAGAACAAGCTAGACACAGGTGAAGACAGAGTGAGCCGGAAGATTAGAACATATTGCCAAAGATAATATGCAACCAAGCAGAGCAATTCAGTAAGAAAATTAAGAGAAGCCAGACCGAATTGGTCAGTTTGGAGAGGACTTTGAGCCAGACAGCTGATTTGAACCAGCCAGCCAAAGTTCAGAAAGAACTGAAAAAGGTAATTCACCAGTAAGTCTCAAAGGCTGAAAACATTTTAGGCCTAGCTTAGACTGTATGGAGGTTAGACATTTCCAAGACTAAGCCTAGGTTAGCAGATGGAGGCAGTAAGCCCTTGAGATAAAAATTTGACAGGCAAGTAAAAGATACATTTACACCTAGTCACTCAAAGACAAGGATGTCTCCTAAAACTGGTTTGGAGACAAGGTGCTAAATTACATCAGTATTTCTTCCTCTGAGGACTGAACACAGTCAGGCCCACACTGTGGGTATAAAATTAGTCGCTCATCTGGCTTCATTAGTCAGAACTATGGCTCTGCATTATAAAGAAGAGGAAGAGGAGAAGAAGAAGAAGAAGAAGAAGAAGAAGAAGAAGAAGAAGAAGAAGAAGAAGAAGAAGAAGAAGAAGAAGAAGAAGAACATTCGTAGCAGTGGCCACGGCCTCAGGATATTGTGACGCTCTGAAGAACAGGATCATTGATTTATGTCCCTTGGTAAAAATTGAGTAAAAGAGGAAAAAAAGAATAAAAGGAATGGAGAAGGAGCTCAAATTGAAAGCTAGCAGAAATATAAGGCAAAGAGAATAAATATTTCTTTTGCAACATGATTTACTTTATTCTTTTCATTATTACTTTTTGTTATTTTATTATTTTTCATTGTTATTATTATTTGTTATTTATAATTTTTTCATTGTTTTGTTCTTTGCATGGCATGAAATAGGGTATGTATCATGGCATGTGTCATGGTGGGTAACAGAGAACAATTGGTGGAGTCAGTTCTCTACTTCTACCATTACATGAGTTCCAGGGATCAAACCTAGGTTGTCAGGCTTACCCAGTAAGTGCCTTTACAGCTCTACCTGTCCAAACTAGGTGGAACACAGCCAGTGCTGTGTTCTTCTGGAAAGGGACATGGAAATGTCCCTTTCAGTTTTACTGTGGTGAAGTTCTAAGGTGTGTGATCTGGGCAGACCTGTGGGTCTTAGGGGTAGGAAAAAGTTCCTTACTCGTGGTACATAATCACTTATATCTGAACTCTCATCCTTTCCTGATCACATTTGGACGGACTTCATCCTTATTGTAACTCAGAAAAATTGGCTGTGCTTTTTTATTATTATTATTGTTATTATAGGCCATCTAATGGTCTACTTGCAAATGGCACAGTATTCATTTCAAACAAAGAGCAGCACCTTGCATACATGAAGAAAGAGTAAATAGGACATGCAAAAGCTCAAATATCATGTGCACTAATGAGGATAACAACTTGTTAACAAATTGTGGAAAGAAGTGGCAGATTTAACCCAGTATAATGAATACAAAGAGAATAGAATGAAATCTGACAAAGATGATTTGAAAAGTAATTCATGCTTTGAAATGCCAGTAGCAGACATATTTTCATCTAATGTCCTTTAGCCATAGGATATTCTCAATATTTCACAGCATGGAAAACAGACAAAAATATGGAAAGAGGGTAGCAGTACCTTACTTTTCAAAAAGCTGACTCAGAGAAGTGAAAATAATTTTTATAGTCCTCCCACTCAAGTCCAAATTCTAAAGAATATTTTCTGAACCAAGCCCACTGCTTTTTTGTATCATCTTTTTTTTTTTTTTCAATGCAGTTTATTCAGGAACCTTGAACAATCCTCGGACCCTGGGGAAAGCCAGCCCACAGCTTAAATAGCCTCTGGGTAGCCAACCCAGGCATGCCACGTGGGCAATGCAGATAGGTCCACATACATGGAAGCAAGCCAGATCCTCGGCCTTAGCCAAATGTGGAATTGTTCGTGACAGAGAGCACTCACCATCGGGAAGGTGGAAGGCGGAAACCAGCTCCATCTTTAAGGCATAGCATTCCGCAGCTCTCTACAGTTCCCCCTTTTTGTTTTAGACGCATCAGGCAAGAGTAGAGGTCTGATCTCTGATATTAGAAATAAATTGGGACTTTGTACCGATGTTCATTTAGGTGTCATCCACCCAAAGAGCATCAGACCCGTCTGATACCTTTTTCTCAGAGGCGGGACCTGGGGCATCAACCCTCATGCAACCAGACATGCTCTTCTCTGGGTCCAGAGCGGCTGACCCTGAGTGCAGTGCTTAGCCTCGCATCCTGAGCATAACATTTTAGCTTTTTATGGTAGCCAACCATGCTTGGGGAGACTGTCCTGCTTCAATGGCTGTAAAGACCTGAATGATCATGGCTGCATTACGCTGTTGTGAGACTCTAATCTTGCATATATACCACAGGCAAACCAAGGAGACCAACATCAGAAGGCCTGCTAACACTCCCATGCCCGCCCATTCCTTCAGATGATTCATGGTTGCAGCAATCCATGATGATAATCCTGTGGCTAGTCCTGAGTCCACTCTGGTAGAATTTACTGTGACAATGGCCACTCTCAGCTGCTCCATCATAGTATCGAATTCTCCAGTCCAATTACCTAAAATATAGCTCGACAATTGTTTAGACAGATTTGCAGCACATCTTTTCCTTTCTGAGAAGTTGTTCTGCTAACATGTCCCTTTGGGTCCATCACTGATAATTTTCCCTTTAAACCAACGCCAGGACAGGTAGTGAGCTAGAGTCAGGGGTCAGGTAGAGGTTAAGGAAGCCTGTCGCAGGCTACAGGCAGATGCATGGGCTCATTTGGATGTGCCTCAGTTACCTCTGTTATGACCTGACAGTGACGTGAGGGGGGGCTGCCATTCTGTGATGGCACAGTGCTGGAGGGCAATTTTCAGTGAGTCAATCTCTAATAGGTGGCAGGAAACCACTTCTGAAATGGAAACGAGCAAAGCATTGGAGCATAGTGAAATATGCCAGCATTTCTGGTCATTCCTCAAAAAGTAAAACATACAGAAGAAAAGGGTACAAATAAACCTTTCTAGGTTTATATCCCCAGCAGACAGCCTGTCACCCAGGCATTCCCACAAATGTAACATTAATCTTATTCATTCTCTATGATTTGAGACCAGTGAGAGGTGAGTGGAACCACTTGTTCAGTTTTCAGGGGACATCAATTTTTGATGGACATACAGAAGGCCTGCGTGTTCTTTATGAATCTTCAGTTTTGAATTTTGTGATATTAAATGATTGCTAAAATCAAGATTTCTTATTTGGTGTGGTTTTCTTGTTTTTGCATGCGCAGGGAGCAGGATGAAATGTCTACTATTGAATGCAGTACTTTATGAATTTTTCAGAGAGTGCTGGTAATTACATAGGTCCACACTGCCTCTTACTCAGTTATCACCAACTCCTTACTGTTCATGTGTAGTCTCTAAAATGGTGAAACATTCAGAACAGGAAAGGACAGAGAAAGACGAAGAGCTGTACTGTAACACAGTCCCCAATTCTTTTCAAATTCTCTGTACTTGTTTCACTTTTAAAGTGAATGAAGCATTACAGATATAGAGGAAGACACCAGTTATTCTTAGCTACATGGGGCCCACTTTCCTTTTGTTTAACAAATCAATGTAATTTATGTTCATTTTCCAATGATTAACTTTTTAGATAAATCACAGTAAGAATTGAGTCATAAGGATCTATCATTTATCTATTATCAATCTATCATATATTATTATATCATATCAATCTATCATCTATCCTATTTATCATATTATCGCTCTCTGTATTTATCTGTCTATTGCTTCTGTCATCTATCTATGATCTATCTAACTTCCTCATTGTCATTATCAAGCTATCATGTGTGTAATAGTGGATATTTTAAAAGTGTACATACCCCTATAACTGCCATTGTAGTCAAGATAAATATTTTTCCAGCCATCTAGAGCCTCCTAGGAAGATGTTTGTGATTATTACCTTTTGTGAAACTCTGGCTCTGTTCATCTCTCTTATAATTGGTTATTTCTCTCTACTTTTTACTTTTATAAAAGAATCACAAACTATTTTATATAATAAATGGGACCTCAAGAACCTGAAAAGCTTCTGCCAAAAAAAAAAAAAAAAAAAAAAAGGACACTATCAATAGAATGAAACAGCAGTCTACAGATTGGGAAAAGATGTTCACAGATCCTACATCTGACAAAGTGTTAATATAAAAATATATAAAGAACTCAAAAAATTAAACAAAATAATTAACAAACAAAATAACCCAATTAAAAATGGGGTATAGAGCTAAACAGAGAAAACTCAACAGAGGAATTTCAAATGGACTAGAAGCACTTAAAGAAATTCTCAGCATCCTTAGTCATCAATGAAATGAAATAAAAATGATGCTGAGATTCCGTCTCACACCTGTCAGAATGGCAAAGATCAAAAACTCAAATGTCAGCACATGCTGGTGAGGATGTAGAGAAAGGGGAGCATTCCTCCATTGCTGGTGGGAGTGTAAATTTGTACAACCACTTTGGAAGTCAATCTGGTGCTTTCTCAAAAAACTGAGACTAGCTTTACCTCAAGACCCAGCCATAACACTCCTGGGTATATACCCAAAAGATGATCCACCATACAACAAGATTGTTTGCTCAGCTATGTTCATAGCAGCTTTATTTGTAATAGCCAGAATCTTGAAACAACCTAGATGTCCCTCAACCAAAGAATGTGTGAAAAAAATGTGGTACATTTACACAATGGAATACTACTGAACCACTAAAAACAAAGAAACCGTGAAATTTGCAGGCAAATGGATGAAACTAAAAGAGTTCATCCTGAGTGAGGTAACAGAAACCCAGAAAGACACATGGTATGTACCCACTTATAGGTAGATTTTAGCCATATAGCGCAGGATAAACATACTGCAACCCACAGACCCAAAGAAGGATTCTTAAATCTTAGTTAGAAGGGGAAATAGAATAGACAGAGACAGTGGTTGAGGAGAGGAAACAAGGCAGGAGAGAGATCATAGAAAGAAATAAGAGTGAAGATCAGATCTGGGGATATAGAGGGCAGGAGGACAGAAGGTGTGCAGAGAAAAGAGAAACTGGGTAGGGACATATCTGTGATAAACCAGAGACCTAAGTCAGAATAGGCCTCTGGGAGGATTTGAGGAGGACTCTAGCTGAAATTCATAGTAGCAGGGTTCATGGAGACTGAAGAGGACCCTCTAACAAGACAAGACTCCTAGCAGAGGGAGAACACCAACCCACCCACAAAAATTTCAATACAAAACTTAGCCTGCCTACAAGACCTGCAAGGAAAAAGATAGAACATACAGAGCAGAGATTGAGGGAGTGTCCAACCAATGCCTGGCTCAACCCAAGACCCATCCCATGGAAGAGAGCCAACCTCTGACGCTATTATAGATACTTTGATATGCTTGCAGACAGGAGCCTCTACGGTTGTCCTCTAGGGGGTTCTATGCAGCAATGGTTTGAAACAGATGCTGAGACCCACAGCCAAACTTTTTGATCACTTTCCACTGATGGGACTGCCTTACCAGGCCACAGGGGAAGAGGATTTTCTCAGTCCTCATGTGACTTGGTGAGCTGGTGTGGGTGGGTAGGGGATTTCTCCCTTTCTGAGAAATATGGGGAGGGGAGGGAGGGAGGACTATGAGAAGAAGAGGAAGGGACCTATGACTGGAAAGTAAAGTGAATAAATAAATTTAATAATAATTTAAAAGAACATTACTTCCTGCAGCAAATTTGGAACTAGAGTGAGTCAAGGTTGATGGATGAGGTGTAACTTAAGCTGGCCTTTTCTGTCAGAGGGTCTGAAGGCATTCCTTACTAAAAGGCACCTCCCTAAATAGCCTTTCCAGTGCCTCTCTCACTTCATCCCTGGTAGTACTGCCAGAGAATATCCTTGCTTGTCTGTGTCTTTATAATTCTTAATTCACAGCTTGGAATTGAGTTGACAGGTCATAGGGTCTGTGAATATTTACCTACTTAACTCACTGCCAAACAGATTTCCAAAATGATTAGACTTGTTGTATATTCCCCAACATTTGAGAGTTTCAAGTGGGCTGTGCTTTTGCTGTGCTTGGTTCTGTAGGCACTCTATTGTAATCCATCAGTCATTTGGATAGATTATTCCTGAAGTATCTTAAGTCTTTCATCTCCCCGCATTTTTAGTTGTGCTTTCTGTTTTACTTTGTTTCTCTCTTCTTTCCTTATAGAAATCCTCATGTTAATGTTTTCTTCCTATAATGGGTAGACTTTTCATTTTCTAATAGGTTATTTTTCCACCATTTATATTTTATTAACATTTTAAGCATTGTGTTTCTTTATTTATACTATAATATTAGCACAAAATGCCTCTGCTTTATAAAAAGTAGAATCAAGTTTCACACTAAGTGTGCTATACTGACAAGATTCTAGGATTTTTGTGAGAAATTATCTACTCTACCAAATTTTTATTATTCCACATTATCTATGTAGCTCCTGATCTTAATAGATAGATGTTACCTGGCCTAGAAATTCAAGTTCTAGATTTATATAGAAGGACAAAATAGTGTCATACATCTACACACTAGTGTAGAGGTTAATCATAGCAATATTCATAAGAGTCAAACTCTGGAAAAAATTGAGATATATACTATGTAGTGAATTGCATAATGTGGCTTATCCATTCAGCAGAATATTATGTTGCATGAATAGGAATGAGTTCAATAATATGTTATAATCTGAATGGATTTTCAGTACAATTTGCTAAGTGAAAGACACCATATGCAAAAGAAGGTATGCTAAATGATTCCATTATATGTCATATTGAAAATGCAAAATAACAGACACAGGAAGAATTCTTTTGTGTAAGGCTCTAAGGCCAAAACACAGGATAATAAAAATAGTCATGGAATTTCTTTCTCTTATCAAAGTTTTATTCTAAAATATTCACTGTTGGTTAGTTTGAATATTAACAAAAATATTATATTGGAAAAATTTTGAACTGTATAATATATCAATTACACACCATTTAAATTTAAAAAGATCCTGTCTTACAAGGAATTTTAGAAAATTCATGTTAGTTGAGTAATGGCCATCTTTGTTTTATAACCATAAAAGGTACCCAATTATACTGTCAAGAATTTCCTAAGTCATTTGCTGCCTGGCACTTGCAATATCATCTATTTGTGAGGTCAAATCAGAGGACCATGTGTTTAAGGTTATTTTGAGATACATACTGAAATCCTCTTAAGGCAAATAGAACAAAAGCAATGAAAAACATACCAGAGCAATGCTTGATGTATATAAGTGGGAAGTCAGCTTTGGAAATGACCAAGAATTTCAGGCTAGGACTGTAACTCAGTTATTACACATATGGAAACCTCCTGTTCCCAAAACCCAACATAATATAATGATTTGCTTTAGAATAATTTTCACTATGTAAGTATTCTACAATGCTAGACGGCTCCACTCAATATACGTAAGTTATATTTTGTTGTTTCTGTTTGAGTACATTCTGGTTAAAGACCTTAACTATTCTCATAGAAAACATTTAAATAAATTGAAAAAAAATTACATTGATTCTTTGTAATACACGATGTTCCTTAATTATTTTTATTTGGCTGATTTTTGATTTTTAAAGATGTTTTGATAATTAACCAACCTGTTTCCTGATGGATCCTGTGTAGGATGATTAAAAAGTTCTGCTTGGAAACAGTGGCTTCCCTGCTTGGGCTAACGAGATGGCTTAGTGAGTACAGGCACTTGCTGCCAAGCCTGAAGGAACTAGTGAAGAAACTGGGTTGGAAACATTTCAGAGACAGAGGAGAGTTATCTAACGAAACTAAAAAGAAACAAGAGCAAACGAACGTAGAAAGGAATGATATCCAGGTAGAGATATGCTGAAAACCCTCCAGATCCAGAGAGAAGACTCATGTCATGTCTCCACGTCCACAGTACTGCAGATAAAGTCTCGCATGGTTAGCGTCACTCTTCCCTTTCTCCTATTTTTTTCTGGCAAATGTGTTCCTTAGTCAACAAATGGGCAGGTTAACTTCTAACTGTCTGTTCATTCCAAAATTATTCTAGTTCTTACGGGCATTTAAAGTTGTCTCATTTTTGTTGAACCATTCCTCTTAATTATAAAATTTTGTCTTCCTTTGAGGCAATAAAACTAAATTCTGGCATCTTGTTGTTCATAAGTTGTTGGAAACAAAACCCCAAATCACGAAGTTGTTGTAGATTCCAAAACCAATTTATTTTTGTATATTTTTGGTGCAGAAGCATTCTTGGAGCAAAGTGGAGTACATACTTCTAAGTTGGATATGAATTATTTGCCATAAATTATCACACACAATGGCCTGAAAGAACCAGATGTTCAGTACACTTGTTATTTTGGGCTTCCTAAAAATGGGCTTTTGAAAAAAGCTATTGTGAGTGGCATGAAAACGTGCATCTCGGTTATTGAACTCATTGTTTGATTTTGTTATAATTTTGAATTGTAAAATATTTTATATGAGTTACATATATTTTGCTGTTTAATATCCACTCATTTAAATAATTATTTGATATTTATAGATAACTCCTTCAGGAGTATATTAATATAGGTTAAGTGGTAGCTAAAAGCTCTTTATGTTCTTATGAATTTATTATGACTTTTCACCTAAGAAAACCAAGATTTCTCATACATGCAAATGTAACTGATAGTTGTTTTTCTTTATATCATGCTTTTCTTTGCCCTTTAAAAATGGGATGGGTAGTACATTCTACAAAACATAGGAGTGTTGTTCATTATATGTTTGCTGGTTCAGAACCGTCAGGAAACCCAAGATCAAAACTTTCAAGGCTCAAGAATGGAGGTGTAAAAGCCAGTGTAGGGAGGTGTTCCAAGATGGCATCTGGTGTCCCTACCTCTTGTTATATTACGGCCTGTGTAATGCTGTTTCATTGAAGGTGGAAAAAATTGTGACTATAATGAAGGCCATTGTGTAGAGTACAATGTATAACAGAAGTGGGAAAGTAGAAACAATTGGATCCCTGGGGCTCTCCAGCAATCCATCCAGCCTGCCCTACTTGATGTGAAATCTGGGATAATGAAAAGACCATGTCCCCAAAACAAGATGAACAACTCCAGAGGAATGACACCCAAGGTTGTCCTCTGGCTTCTAATATGCATGTGTGTACACACACACACACACACACACACACACTATAGACATTGTTTTTTATGGGTGCACTTACTGATTGGTAGTGTAGAAGCTTGTAATTGGGAAAAGTGTTAGGTTAGGCATCTCAGAGAAGCCCAAAGTCAGAGAAAAAGTGTGATCCGAAAGGTAGCTGGAGACACTCATATTTAAACAATTCGATGTATCTCTATCATACATACAATGGAATATAGTTTACAATGAAGACTCATTCAGTGTTCTTATCAAAAGTATTAGTCTGTGATTATAAGTAGTATACAGTATACATGCAAGAAAAACATAATATATTGATGCTAATTTGCATCTTAAAATTGAATATTCATGTTTTAGGATGCTCAGGTATTTTTTTTTTCATATGCCTCTCACTTTTCATTATTCAACCTCATTTTAAAAACCAAGTGAGTAAATGACTTATACTTCCAAAACATTCTTACTTTGTAAGTGTTTCTTCTATTGTGAGATTTACATAATGTTGTTGGACTCATCCTGTACGGTTGAATCACAGTGAAGTAGGCATTGGCAGACTCAAGCTTCCAATCTTAGTCTAGCTGCATTGCCGGAGCACTGCTGTTTATTCAGGAAATTCATTGTATGATATAGCTCCTTAGGGATCTCTATAAAACTCTGCAGGTTTTTTTAAAATTTCTTAAGTTGAAGATACTGTTGTGACAGTAATTTGCTTCCAAAGATTGCATATCCGTATGGTGATCCTCAGCATGGAATACCCACACTGCTAAAGGACCCTGACTAGAGAGATTTTCCCTTTTATGTCCCTGTTAGCATCAAAGCAGTTATTCTATGAGGGCTTCTTTTTTTTTTTTTTTAAACATTAGTCCTTTGGATAATTCAGATTCCCCACCTGTCATGCCTGTTTTTATCTCTCACATAAAATACAAAATGAGGCTTGCATTTTCAGACAAATCAAAAGCCTATCAAAAGTTTAATATATTACCCTTTGGGAATTACTGATCTAAGAGACATTGTTTACTTTCATTTGAAAGACAGTATGCATTTCCCTAACCATGGGTTTGGCTTGCATTTACAGTACTAGGAATGGATTCTCTCCTTCCAAATATGCCTAAAGTCCAATCAAGAAAGTGATTGATTGCCTCCAGAAGCAACCCCACAACTGTTGTTCCAGTGAGCACAATTTTCCTGTCAAGTCAGTATTAAGGCATGCGTGGTACAGCACTAGGCAGGACCATTGCCTTTCCTCCCCAGTAGCCTGCCACACACCTTCCAGCACTGTGAAAACCTGCCAGCATTGAGAGAGCTTCCTGCTCAATCCCAGATTGACTTCTGTGTCCTGTGCCTAAAGTGTCTTTAGAAATAGGGTCTAATATTAGGGTTAGGTGAGCCACCAAGAGCCAACAGCAGTAGCTTATATTGTTTTGGATGCTTTTGGGGTATCCTTGACCAAAAATTCATCGAGTTTTGATCCATTACTGACATTGATGTTTTCATTTAATAACCATATCTTCTAAAAACAGCAGCATTGTTCACTCATGTGGTATATACATCTATTCAAATGCCTTTACTTTAAGTTACAAGCTAGTGGGGTTTTGTAAGCCTTCACAGAACAATTTTGGTCTAACTCACCCCTTATACTTTATTTTTCTTGCCTCCATCCCTCTGGTTCTTAGTTTCCCCTTCTCACCCCTCTTTCATATCACATGTGTCCTACTATCTCTTTTTATCACATACTGTTTTACTTTGGTTGCAAGATCAAGTAATTTCACTTTCTCATTCATTTTGACCTAAAGATTTATTTGACATGTTTATAGTCATGTTGTCAAATTGCATTCTCAGCATTTAGGCCTGTATTCATAGATTTGTGCTGATTACACCCCTGGTCAGAGAAGCTTCTTATTGCAGTTGGTCGTTGTTAATACTGAGACTCAGCTCCTCACAGTGCTGAGAATAAGTGACTGTGAGTGCTCAGCTGTAGACAGAACCTCTATATTATCCCCCGACCCCATTGGAACAAGGCTCAGGAAACAGTATGGAAGAGCAGGCAGAAATAGTGTAAGACCTGGAGAATGGAGGTAGAACTGTCCAGACATGATGCTGCTATTCAACATATGAACTTGAAGTGGATGAAGTTATTTGCACAAGATCTGCACAGGAAGAGAAGAAGGGGCTCCTGATATCTTACTCCTAGCTGAGGAGCTGTTTGCAGTTGATGGATGTTGGAAAAGGGGGTTATTTTTCTGTGGAGAAAGGGCCATTGGTAGGTTTCCTATGCCCCAGTTGTGACTCCATACAAGTACATATGCACGTGGGCAGTGTAAATTGAATTGTGTTCTATTCTTTTTAGGAGGATATTAGATTGGGGAAAATGTGTCAGGCGTTGGAGGTGATCAGAAAGGAGTTAGGGGTAGATAGGACTAGTAGCCATTATATACATGTATGAAATAAAAAAAAAAATGTAGTAAGCATCATTCAGCTAGCACAGTGCTAAATCAATGGCCAGGTAAAGGTAGTCCACAAAGCTATGGAAAAGACTGCGAAAGCAGATGGGAAGTAAGGATTCTATATGGCTTTAGAACATTTGAGAAAGGGAATGTTTTGTGAAATTGGTACTTAAAGCCTATGTAATGATTTGGCTAGCCTTGAAGTTGATCAAGTCATTCCACTTTGATCTAAAGATTTTAAAAAAATTTAATTAATTTTTTATTACTTACAGTTTATTCACTTTGTATCCCAGCTGTAGCCCCATCCCTCGTTTCCTCCCAATCCCACCCTCCCTCTCTCTTCTTCTCCTATGCACCTACCCCAGTCCACTGATAGGTGAGGAACTCCTCTCCTTCCATCTGACCCTAGTCTATCAGGAGTGGCTGCATTGTCTTCCTCTGTGGCCTGGTAAGGCTGCCCCCTTCCTCAGGGGGAAGTGATCAAAGAGCCAGCCCCTGAGTTCATGTCAGAGACAGCCCCTGTTCCTACTACTAGGAAACCCTTTGGGACACTGAGATGCCATGGGCTACATCTGTGCAGGGGTTCTAGGCTATCTCCTTGCATGGTCCTTGGTTAGAGTGTCAGTTGCAGAAAAGACCCCTGAGCCCAGATATTTTGGTTCTGTAGCTCTCCTTGTGGAGCTCCTGTCCTCTCCAGGTCTTTTTATCTCCCCCTTCATTCATAAGATTCCCTGCACTCTACCCAAAGTTTGGCTATGAGTCTCAGCATCTAAAGATTTTTTATGTTGCACAGATACTATTAGACAATTCTCTTTTGCTTTCAGCTGTTTGCGTGTTCTTCTTTTTCTTTTTTAAATGGGGCCTTACTATATAGCTAGGTTGCCTTGAGCTCTTAAAATTGTAATCCTTCTTCCTCAGCCTCTGGAGTGGTGAGATGATAGCATGTACCATCATACCTAGTTCACATTATCTTTCATGTCACCTCTAGGCTGACACAGAGCTGCTGTGGCTCCCAGACAATGTTAATTCACCTGAGTGATTTCTCATGCACCAAAGGCCTTCCAGCAAACCCAACCCATCTCTGTATTTTCTTTGTGGTCTTGTTTTGTTGAGAGAAGATCTTGTAAAGGAGCCCTGGCTGGCCTCAAACTTATAATCCTTTTCCCTTAGCTTCCAAGTCCCGAGACTGTTGCCATACCCTGCTACCCTGGGCTTTGCTTTAGTGTCTGTTAATTTTAAGCTGTTAGACATGAACTACTTAATTTTAATTGCTATGATCTTTGAAACAATTACCATTAACTAAGCATTATTTTTAAGTGTGCATGTCTTATCTCATTTCACCACTATGGTATGAGGGAAATACTATAATTAAATTTTCTTGGCAGATGAAAACACAGACTCACAAAGCTAAAGATAGAGAATTGTACAGAAAGCATTGAAGCCAGAACTGCAAACTTAATCTGACTTCATTGCCCTAAACCCTACCAGGCCTGCTTATTGAGTCTCACTAAGGTAATGTTTCTCATCTTGAGTTATGCAAAGAACCCCTCTAAAGGAAAAGCTCCAAACTCCAAGGATAGATTTAGATTTTTTTTTTAGGATATTATTACTTAAATGTGCACAAACATAAAGCTAGAAATCAACTCTATATATACTATTTTAGTCACTGTAAAACTAATTACAAAGTTAATTTTAAAAACTATAAAATTAGTATCATTCAAATGAACAATATTAGTTTAATCTCAGAGAACATTGAGACAAAGTTTATACTGTTGGAGATAAAAGTAGAATATATTTGTGTTTATTATGTTGTATTTGTAAATGGGGTTCTCTCATTGTTTTGAATATTCTCCTAGGCATATATCCAAAAGAGGCTCAAGTACACAATAAGGACATTTGCTCAACCGTATTCGCAGCAGCTTAATTCATAATAGCCAGAATCTGGAAACAACCCAGATGTCCCTCAATTGAGATATGGACACAGAAATTGTGGTACATTTACACAATGGAATACTACTCAGCAATTAAAAACAAGGAAATCATTAAATTTGCAGGCAAATGGTGGGAACTAGAAAAGATCATCCTGAGTAAGGTATCCCAGAAGTACAAACACACACATGGTATATACTCACTTTTAAGTGGATATTAGACATATAATATAGGATAAATATACTAAAATCTGTACACCTAAAGAATCTAAACAAGAAGGAAGACCCTGGGTAAAATGATCAATCCTCATTCAGAAAGGCAAATGGGATAGACATCGGAAGAGGGAAAAAATGAGGAAAAAAGACAGGAGCCTACCACAGAGGGCCTCTGAAAGACTCTACCCAGCGATTAAACCAGAGGCTGAGATTCATAGCCATATTTTGGGCAGTGTTCAGATAATCTTATAAAAGAAGGGGGAGATAGAAAGACCTGGAAGGGTCTGGTGCTCCACAAGGATAACAACAGAACCAAATAATCTGGGCCTGGGGGTCTTTTCTGAGACTCATACTCCAACCAAGGAACATTCAGAGAGATAATCTAGACACCATGAACAGAGGTAGCCTGTGGCAGCTCAGTCTCCAAATGGGCTCCCTAACAAGGGGAGCAGGGGCTGTCTCTGACATGTCTGAACTCAGTGGCTGCCTCTTTGATCACCTCCCCCTGAGGGGGGAAGCAGCCTTCCAGGCCATAGAGGAAGACTATGTAAGACAGTCCTGATGAGACCTGATAGGCTAGGATCAGATGAAAGGGGAGCTGGTCCTGGACTATCAGTGGACTGGGGAAGGGGCAGGGGAGAAAATGAGGGAGGCAGGAAGGGTGGGATTGGGAGGGGACAAAGGTGGGGCTACAGCTGGTATATAAAGTGAATAAATTATAATAAATAAAAAAATATAAATAAATAAAGATACTTGTAAGAAAAAAATATATTGTTCTGGTAGGTATTTGGTTTCAGCAGTAAGGAAAGTGCTAGAGTACACTTAGTTCACTAGAGCTAGTCACATCTATTTAGAGGACTAGGACATTCCTTGGTGGGAAATACACCCTTTCTTCTCTTCTCATCCATTGATACTTTCTGCCTCCACTCTCAGCTTCTTTTTAGCTAAGACCTCCTCTACTTTACATGAGAAAAAAAATGCAACAGAAAAACTTGGTGTCTATTTGTTAATAAGAGGCTACAATTATGAAAATAATGAAAGTTTAGAATAGAGCCAATTATGTAAGAAGGGTTAAAGTAGAGAAAAAAGTAAGTTCAAGGTAGGGGCTGAAGAACAGAGAGAAAAATGAACTTGTAAATGAAAAATGAATGTATAAATAAGAACATTAAAAAAGACTTCCTTAATGATGTTCCTTTATGATACCTTCTCAAGAAACTCTTAGTTATTCTTTCTCTTCAGGGTCTCAAAAGGAAGATTTAGTTTTCTTTTTTTAATTATTTTTGTTATTAATTACACTTTATTCAATATTTATCCCCCCATAAGCCCCTCCCTCCTTCCCTCCCGGCCCCACCCTCCCTCTCCCTTCTTCACGCATGCCCCTCACCAAGTCCACTGATAGGGGAGGTCCTCTTCTCCTTCCTTCTGATCTTAGTCTGTCAGATCACATCAGGATTGGCTGCATTGTCATCTTCTGTGGCCTGGTAAGGCTGCTCCTTCCTCAGGGGGAGGTGATCAAAGAGCAGGCCAATCAGATTATGTTAGAGGCACTCCCTCTCCCCATTACTATGGAACCCACTTGGGCATGGAACTGCCATGTGTTACTTCTGTGCAGGGGTTCTAGGTTATCTTCATGAATAGTCCTTGGTTGGAGTATGAGTCTCTGGGAAGTTCCCTGTGTTGAAGGTTTCTGGTTTCTGGTTCTGTTGCTTTCCTTTTGTGGTTCCCGTCCTCTCCATCTCTTACTATTTCCCACATCTTACATAAGATTCCATGCACTCTGCCCAACATTTGGCATCATCTGCTTTGACAGTCTGCAGGGCAGAGAGGAGAGCCCTCTCGACTAACAAGTACCATAGTTACCATTCAGGTCTCCTAGTTTTCTTTTGTGATTGTTTCTACACCAGACTGGTGTAGGGGCAGGCAGAACTACCTTCACTTGGGATGTATGTCTTATGCTATGTTCTCTTTTCACTAAAGTAACCATGGTTGGCAGGTGGAATACTAGAAGAGAATGGAACGGAGGGACTGGTTAGAATTTGCTCGACTTTGGCCCATGCCACTTCATGCTGCTGAAAATGATGAACAATGACAAACGCCTTCCAACCTCACCCTCACATCATATTTGTTACTAGGATGACATCGACTTTTTATTTTTCAGCTACAAATATTCATGAACACTGGTCAATATAGTCCTAGACACTGCCACATCAATGCCTCAGGCCTCACCCTTATTCTTCAAGTCACATAAAACTCTAAGGACATTAATACTGGCCCCTAAGGAAAATGTGTGACAACCTTTATTTACACTCTATTTCATGTGATTTTAGCCACAAAGACTATGTGCTTTATAGATGCCTAAGAACCAAGCATCCTGGAATAGGGCTCACTGAGGACAGCTGTTTGTTTTCTGTTTTAGGGTTTGGAGTGTGTTATAGAGGCAGGAGATCTCTGAGCGTCTGGATGGAAAAAACATGATATCAGGAGGCCCACTGTATCCCAGACAGAAATTGCCCTGTGCAGGATCCTTTACCATCATTAGTTCCAAATAGCAATGGGCCTCAGAAGAGCTGTTTCCTTGGGAGAAATCTGCAGAGGGCAACTGGCGTCTTAGTGACAGTTTCCAGAAATGTGTATCTTGTAGCGATTAGAGTATGAGATGATTAGGCTCATTCTCATGGAGCTAAACTTAGAAATAAAAAAAAGGAAACACACTCTCTAAAAATTTCTAAGGCTCAGAAAGGCTTCTTCAGAATTCCATTTGCCATTTTAGTGAGGGGGAAAAGAATCAGAAAACTGGCAATTAAAACATCCATAAAGACTGCATTATGCTCAGTGGAGACATTCTTTTAAAAATACTTAGTGACACAGTCATGAACATTTTATGCACCTTTCCAAGAAACCACACGAAGCTTCTTCCCAAATGGAAAGCATTTTGTGATAGGTTTTGTGATGTGTATGTGAAAACCACGGGTACCCATTAGTCCTTGTATGATCAGAAGTAGGGATATTCAGACAACAAGACAAGCTCTGCCATTAATTTACATTGACAATGACTTGAGAGCCTTCCTCAGGTGTGCTAAAAATTCAGTCCCTAGGGGCTGTGGCCCATTCAGCTGGTTCTGTGAATAGCCATATTAGAATTTCCTGGCCTCTGACTTTTGAAGATTATGCAGAAATATGTTGCCTATAAATTACACTATATGAAAATACCTATGTGTGTAACCAACCAAAGTTGGGTCATACTTCCTGATATTAAAAAACCAAGATAAGTGGGACCAGGGGGATTAAGTATGAATTCTAAGTCTTTCTCAGTCTGTTACTTTGTTCTTAGATCTTGTTTCATATCTTACATGAGGCTTTCAGTAACAATCACAACATGATCTTGGGTATTGCAGATAAGTAAATGTCTAACAAAATCAACAATTGAGCATACATTTAAAAATATTTGTGATATTGCCTTTCTATGATTATTAAAGGGTTAAGATTTGGGAAGTAGGAAGGAAGTAGGCAAACTCATATAACAGGGTAGAGCTGGTTACCAGGGCTAGACAGAGCTTTGAGCAGATTCTACTTGGGGGAGTCTGCTCTGTCCTCTGTATTAAATACTCAGCGCCACTTGAGATTGAAATTGAGTTATACCAAGGGTCCTTTAGAATTATTTTTGAGTATGGTACAATATTAGAACTCAAGGGAGCTCTGAAGTAGCATCTTGCTGGCTGATTATGTTACCATCCATCGAACAAGAAGAGCTGTCTGTAGATGATGATTTTTTCTTTGAAGAGCTTTATCTATTGGGATATTACCATTATAATCATTTTGTGATTTCATGTTACACAGCAGCTCCCACACACCTTTTTGCAATCTGCCTCTTAAGAGACCTTTCTAGAAAGTAATTTTGAAGTGCATTTATAGTTCGAATTTTAAAGTATTACAGCAAGAACTGTAGCACTCTTTTTCCTTTTCTTCTATCCTAAGTCAAATATTCTCATAGAGAAAATAATCACATTAGCTTCAGAATGCATTAATATTTTATCACAGGAACATAAGCTTATGTCGATGTTGAAGATACTTTGCTCCTTGTGCAAAGTATAACAGTGTTGAAATGTGGCTATAAACTAGGAATAGCTTTACATTCTTAGCTTTCTCTCCTTTTGAGATGTAGCCCCACCTAATCCCAAGATACCTGAATACATTTCCATAGATGTTTTACTGGTTTATGTAATGCTATCTTTTGATGCCCCCTTGTACATATACTCTATAGAATTTTTTCCATCAAACTTTTATTGAGAATCTAGTTTGGCTATACTCCTTCTCAATTCTAATGCAATCACTCTTTTTTTCAAAAGAGATAGTTTCATTCTTTATTCATTCTTTATTCATATACATGTATGTCTGTATGAGTATATGCCACATGTATAAGGATGCCTGTGGAGGCCAGAAGAGGATGTCAGGGACTTGGAGCTGCAATCACAGATATCTGTGAGCTGCCTGAATGGGTATTGGGAGCCACATTTGAGGTCCTCTACAAGATCAGTAAACATTTTTCACCCCTAGGCCACCTCTCCAGCCCCACACTATTATAACATGCTAAAACAACAACAACTTTGGGATATAGTAGGAAACAAAGACCAGCAAGGCTTCTACCAGGCAACTTACCTTCTAATAAAATTCATAACTAGATAATATAATCAATAACTAAGAAAAACTTTTATAATTGCAAGAGATAGTAGAAAATAAAACAGAGAGCTCCCTTGAAAACATGGCATTGAACATAAATAAAAAGCAGAAACTGGTAGAATGAATCTGGTTCTACAGAATTCTGAACAGAGGAGGCAGCATTGACAGAGACCCAGGTGGGAAATGCTTTCTAGGTTCTATGTACTGAGAAAGCTGCTAAACACAGGAAAGATAAAATGGAACAAAAACAGAGAAAAAAGTGGTTACTAGATCACACTGGGTTTATAGGCTGCGATAAGGATTTTAGAGTTTCTTCTAAAAGCAGTGGAATCTGCCAGGAGGGTTCAGAGAAGTGAACATTTCGGTAAGGTTGAACGTGAAGGCTTACGTTCCTTAGCAAAAACTGAATGTTGGTTTTGCTCTTCACGTCTGTCTATGGGTTTTATATTGTGCATTTGGAAGTTTAGTTCAAGGACTAGGTGAGCCTGATGTCTGCCTGTATTCCTTCAAATTAAAAGCTGTAGTTGCTATGATGTAGGCTGAAAAATACCACCAGAGTCACATCTGGTCCCAGGATGTATATTTGATAAAAAGCATTTTTGAAGATGCAGTTAAGTAAGAATCTTAAGATGGGAAGATAATGTTGGATTATCAGGATGGGCTCTGAATGTCATCAAAGGTATTCTTACATGAGAAAGGCTGAGGGACATTTAGCATGTATTTGGGGAATGGCCATGTGACAGTAAGCAGGGAACAGGATATGCTGATGGCTAGAATAAGTGCTCAGAGGCAAAAGAGGTATGGTGGTCTCCAGCTAAAAGAGGTAAGAAAAGGATTTGCTCCAGAAGATTCAGAGAGAGAGAGAGAGAGAGAGAGAGAGAGAGAGAGAGAGAGAGAGAAGAGCCCTCTGCTTTGTAAATACACTGATTTTGGTTCAGTGACATCATTTCAGACATTTGACTTCAAGGTTAGCGAGAGCACGTTTGTTGTTGCTAGCAGTTCTTGTAAAATTACGATAGACACTGGGAACAAGTGCAGTTGTATGATATGGCATGTTTTTGGTTTTGAATGTGTGACTTTATTAAGCAAACAACAAACCAAAGTAAGAGAGTAAATAGCAAGTAGCAGATAGATAGCAAACCATTATCAAGTCAGGTGCTCAAAACACCTACGAGAAATAACTGGGGAGACCTCTTTAAGGCAGCCTGCTAGAGCTCCCAATAGACAAGAGTCTCCAAGAGAGTGCCTACCTCATTATGTGAAGATTTCATGTAAAAGAACAAATAACAGCAGGAAGGTAACATCATCAAATGGGAGCTATTATCATCTAGCAGCTACCAACTTGAGGAGCTGAGGCTGTCAGCTAATCTCTTTTTAAATTAAATTGAATTGAATTTATATATTTTATTATTACACTTTATTCACTTTGTAGTCCCACTGGAGCCTCCTCCCAGGCCTACCCACCCTCCCTCTTCTTGCCCTCTGCCCTTTCCCTAGTACCCTGATAGGGGCAGTCCCCCTCCTCTTTTATCTGACCCTAGCCTATCAGGTCTCATGAGAACTGGTTACATCATCTTCCTCTGTGGCCTGGCAAGGCTGCACCCCCCAGGGAGAGGTGATCAAAGAACTAATCACTGAGTTCATGTCAGAGACAACCCCTGTATCTCTTACTAGGGAACTGACTTGGAAACTGAGCAGCCTCTGAGTTTCAGCTGAGCAGGGGGTCTAGGTGCTCCATTGAGGGTTTTTTGTTTGTTTTTTTGTTTTTTCCCCATTGCTGAGGATCCCATAGCTCAGCTTCCAACTTCTCTTTCCCGCTACAGCTACTTCTCATATCATGGGACAAACAGCAGTAACATCTGCTGGAATTAGTTTACCTTTTAGCTCTTAAGGGCACCATACTTTCACTCTTGAGTTGCTTTATTCTTTTCAATATCTGTCACAGTCAAGGAAATAGCCCATCCCCAGACAAAGGAATTTAGAAGATACCTTGAGGCAAACAGGCTTAGATTTGATATGAGGAGTGAGGTACAAGCCTGCCTTCATAACTAGCTCCTCCATGAGCTCAGATCGATCATGATTGTTCACTGATACAACATGCAGAGTAACAGCCCATGTAAGCTTTTCTGGAATGGCAATGTAGGACCAAACTGCAAAATGATCTTTTATACCTAAATACACCTAAATGTGACTGTACTTTGGGAATTCTGTAGATCAAAGGAAGTCAACACAAGAGATGAAATGTTTGTTCCTGATTTAGTGGCCTATGTTATTTTGTGCTGTCTTTTACATGCAGCCACTAAAAGGATTATACTTTTTTTTTTTTAAGTAAGGCTCCTGACCTGTGTGTTAAAGATGATCGTCAACTGCTCTTATGTAGGAAAAAACAGTCAATTGAAAAAAAAGATAGTATTGGGTTTTAAAGGGACAACTGCTGATGTCCCAGACTAAGAGGATGGCATTGAAATGAGCAATAGATGGATATAGTCTGGGTTTCTAATAGTAACTGATAATTAAGGAATAGGAGATGAGGAAAAAGAAGGATCGGACTTGGGTCTTAGATTAAAGCATTACTATTGGCAGAGATAGGATGAATCAGGAGTAATGAGTCTGTTGGGGTAAGAGTCAAGAACAGGGTATTTATGGGCAATACTATAGCTCCTATCTTCTTAGTCACTTTTCTTAAATTAAATTTTTATTTTTTATTTTAATTAGTTTATTCAATTTGTATCTCAGCTGTAGCCCCCTTCCTCATTCCCTCCCAATCCTACCCTCCCTCCCTCATCTCCTCCCATGCCCCTCCCCCAGTCCACTGATAGGGGAGGTCCTCCTCCCCTTCCATCTGACCCTAGCCTATCAGGTCTCATCAGGACTGGCTGCATTGTCGTCCTCTGTGGCTTGGCAAGGCTGCACCCCTCTCTAGGGGGTTGGGGGTCAAAGAGTCAGCTTTTGATTGGCAGGTGAAGAGTTGTTGTGACACCTGCATACAGAGTTCCGGGTCATTTTTAACTTATCCCCATATGTACCTGTTACCTTTTGGAATTAAAAAATGTCAGCTTTTCTTTTCTTATAGGCAAAGATTGCTGTTATCAGGGAGCTTAATAAACAACACGCTAGCTAAAGTATGGGACTAGGTTGAAACATGAAAATACAAGTTTGAGGGGGGAAAAGTTAAGGCTTTAGGATTACATGCCAAACAAATGGAACAGGCCATAAATAATCCTCAAGAGGACAGGGAGGTAGTAGTTACTGTCTGTAGCTCACATACAATAGAAAACTCTGAAGAAATTGAAATAGGATTTGGGGGAGCAAGGGCCTGGAATGTATCCAGTCACCTAAAATCAGATTAGCATCATTATTGTCAATGTCTTATACTAGGGTTTTGGTCATACTTTAATTATAAACCAAGTGTCCCAGTTGGATTTCCAAAAATTAATTTCCCTAAATGCTTTCAAATATGATAAATAAACTTCTTTTGAAGGTCCAGTGTGTATAAAGAGAATTAGCTTCCTTTTACGAAGCTATCTAGAGAGTTAGAATTGGTCACTTGATTTAAACGAGGTTACCTAGAGGGTAATGGAGTTATGCAGTGTGGTAGTAATTTTAAAGTTGGGGAAGGTGACATAGAGAGTAAGAAAAATCAGATCCACTGACAATTAAGTATATACATTTAAGGAGCAGATAAGAAGAGGTTTTGAGTATTGTTAAGAAAATATTTTTCTTAATACATTGTATACATGCAATGTAGAAAACAGGCATGAGGTAAAGCTTCATAGTAATGAGAAGCATAGATCAGGTGAATTTCATGTGAATGCGGATATTCAAAGATTTCAAAGACAAACGATGCTGGCTTCCAAAATCTTATGTGGAGATAGGAGAAGATAAGTTAGACAGTTGTATATGTTCAAAACCAAAACAAAGTGTGTAAGAACACAGTTGAAATTTGAGCAGCTGAAATCTGAACCACTCTCACTTGCTTTTGAACTGTGGCTTTCTCTCTCTCTCTCTCATGCACACAAACATATGCCCAGTACATAGAGGCAGAAATTCCTCTGTGGTGGGAATTCTTTTTTTTTTTTTTTTTTTTTTCAATGCAGTTTATTCAGGAACATTGAACAATCCTCAGACCCCGGGGAAAGCCAGCCCACAGATTAAATAGCCTCTGGGTAGCCAACCCAGGCGTGCCACGGGGGCAATGCAGATAGGTCCACATACATGGAAGCAAGCCAGATCCTCGGCCTTAGCCAAATGTGGAGTTGTTCCTGACAGAGAGCACTCACCATCGGGAAGGTGGAGGGCGGAAACCAGCTCCATCTTTAAGGCATAGCATTCTGCAGCTCTCTACAGTTCCCCCTTTTTGTTTTAGACGCATCAGGCAAGAGTAGAGGTCTGATCTCTGATATTAGAAATAAATTGGGACTTTGTACAGATGTTCATTTAGGTGTCATCCACCCAAAGAGCATCGGACCCGTCCGATACCTTTTTCTCAGAGGCGGGACCTGGGGCATCAACCCGCATGCAATCAGACATGCTCTTCTCTGGGTCCAAAGCGGCTGACCCTGAGTGCAGTGCTTAGCCTCGCATCCTGAGCGTATCATTTTAGCTTTTTATGGTATCCAACCATGCGTGGGGAGAATGCCTTGCTTCAATGGCTGTAAAGGCCTGAATGATCATGGCTGCATCACACTGTTGTGAGACTCTAATCTTGCATATATACCACAGGCAAACCAAGGAGACCAACACCAGAAGGCCTGCTAACACTCCCATGCCCGCCCATTCCTTCAGATGATTCATGGCTGCAGCAATCCATGTTGATAATCCTGTGGCTAGTCCTGCGTCCACTCCGGTAGAATTTACTGTGACAATGGCCACTCTCAGCTGCTCCATCGTAGTATCGAATTCTCCAGTCCAATTACCTAAAATATAGCTCGACAATTGTTTAGACAGATTTGCAGCGCAGGAAAAATTCTCATGTTGTATGCTAGTGACACAAAGTCCAGCATACTTTCATTGACAGCCAGGTTGAGCGATTTGCCATAGGGTATCAATTTGCTCCAGCAAGAGGTCAATCCTCTGATTGAACACCATCAAGCTTCCTTTTAGTTGAGCATTAATTCCTTTATGTACAACTAAGGCATGAGCTACATTGGCTAAATGATTATTCAGGGTCTGAGCAGTCTGCCCAGTATGACTCATGGCTAATGCCCTGGTGGTAGCTCCAACAGCCGTCAATGAGATGGTAGTAACAATGGTGGCTGTAGTTCCAAGATCCCTTTTCTGTCTGAAGAGAGTCATAGCGTGAGGGGCATCAATGGGCATAGGCACCCAGTGAGGCATGCGAGTAACCAGGGCATACCTAACTTTACTAGCATTGGGGTTTAAAAAAAAGCAAGTATCATTACCACAATTACTTGGCTCTATCTGGCTAATAATGCATAAAAATGGGGGATATAGACAAACAGGTGTGGGCTTATAGGAAATATTATGAGAAGCCTTAACCCCTCGTTGGAACATCCTGCGTCAGTTCTAGAACTAGCAGTGGTGGTGTCCGAGGTCTGAGTAGGTTCAGGAGACCATTGCCCCCAGGGGCGAGACGTGCTCCATGCCAATTGACTAACTCCATGTTTTCCTCCAATTTTGAAAGTCATTTAAGGTTCTTAAATTATTTTTTTCCCTTTTTTTCTTAAATTTTTCATCAATTACACTTTATTCATTCTGCATCCCCCTATAAGCCCCTCCCTCCTCCCATCCCAATCCCACCCTCCCTCCTCCCTCTGCTTGCATGCCACTCCCCAAGTCCACTAATAGGGGAGGTTCTCCTCTCCTTTCTGTTCTTAGTCTGTCAGTTCACATCAAAAGTGGCTGTATTGTCCTGTACTGTGGCCTGGTAAGGCTGCACCCCCCCCCCCCCCCAGAGGGAGGTGATCAAAGAGCAGGCCAATCAGATTATGTCAGAGGCAGTCCCTCTTCACATTACTATGTAACCCAATTGGACTCTGAACTGCCCTGGGCTACATCTGTGCAGGGGTTCTAGGTTATCTCCAAGAATAGTCCTTGGTTGAAGTATGAGTCACTGGGAAGTTCCCTATGTTCAAATTTTCTTGTTCTGTTGCTCTCCTTGTGGAGACCCTGTCCTCTCCAGCTCTTACTATTTCCCAGTTCTTACCTAAAATTCCGTTCACTCTGCCCAACAGTTGCCCATCAGGCTCAGCATCTGCTTTGATAGTCTGAAGGGCAGAGGCTTTCAGAGGCCCTCTGTGGTAGGTTCCTAGGTTGTTTCCTGTTTTCTTCTTCTTCTGATGTCCATCCTCTTTGCCTTTCTGGATGGGGATTGGACGTTTTAGTTAGGGTCCTCTCTCTTGCTTAGTTTCTTTAGATGCACAGGTTTTAGTGGGTTTGTCCTATGTTGTTGTGGTGGGAATTCTAGGGCATGGTTTGTAGTGAAAAGTGCCTATCAAGTTAAATTTATAGTTAAGACCATCTATGTGGAATGTATACCTTCTATTTTCCCCAAAGCTCTAGTTAAAGTTTTCTTATCTTTCATACTTGAACTCTTTCTCATCTTTCCTTCTTATCTCCACTTACTGGGGGAATTTGGAATAATTGAAGAGATCTTCCAGTTAACCTGGCCCAAAGTTAATTTTTCAGCATCCTCTGCAAGTCAGACTATTAAGAGATAATGGTTTCAAACTAATTTAGCAGATCCCTGGGATCTACTGCAACAGCCTAAAGAGCAATGGGCACATTACTGCCCCTGCAGCCCTGGAGCCATTTTAAAGGCTCTGCGTTGGGACCAGTAGACAGCCAGACTCCGATGAATTTTAAGGAGAATTATATAAACCTGGTGTGAATCCCTAGCTAAACAACTATTTAAATGTGCACTGGTGCTAAAGATGAAATGCACGAAACCAAAGTAGATAAAATACTTAGGAAATCATATGTTTCTAGGGCAAGATAGACAGCTGAGGAGTACAACTGCTCAGTTGATCAGTCAGTAAAGGACAACCTGGGAACAAAATCCAAGCTTTCCCAGCTTCCATATGGTCCCTAAGTTATTATTTTTTATGTTTTTAGGTGGTTGAAAGAATAAAAAGAGTATTGTATCCTATTAAAAGGATACAAGATTCAAATTTTAATGCATACCGATTTTTTTAACCCATCCATGTTTTCATCTACGTATACATTATCTGTGGCTGCTTCATATCACAGTGACGTGGCTTGCTCTGTAAAAATGACATCATTTGTCACCAAAATAAAAAATGCTTTCTGGCTTTTTTTTTAAATAAGTCATCTGACCCAAGAAAGGAGGGAGAGAGAGAGAGAGAGAGAGAGAGAGAGAGAGAGAGAGAGAGAGGATAAATAGAAACACACAGAACTTGAAGCAGAGGGATAAGAGCATAAATATACAAATGGACAATATTATAATAAATACATTTCAGAGATAAAGGAGGCTGTTTCAGCTTTTCCCAGCGAAAGTCATCCTCTGAAATTAGTTTCTTCTCTATTATAGTTATGTTTGCCAATAGATAGTTGCTGGAGCCTAAATAAAGAGTGTGTTTAAAGTCTTTCTCATATATATTTATTAATTATATATATGTATATATAATATGCTTATAAATATAATACAAAAATCATGTATCCAGAAACTTGAGATAGTCATTGCTAACAGTTTTTCTTTTGATTCTTTGTACATTTTAAAGATTTTGTGTTTCTCTCATGATTGAAATGTTTTTTATTTGGCATGGAATTCTAAGATCAAAACCATTACCTTTCAGAGTAGGCAAATACTTCAATATAATTTATAGGAATTCTGTTTCAGTTTTTACACAATTTTTTTTAACTATACAGTAAGTTTAAGTTTTTAAGAAGTTTTAACTGTGGAATACTACTCAGCAATTAAAAACAAGGAAATCATGAATTTTGCAGGCAAATGGTGGGATCTATTAAAAATCATCCTGAGTGAGATATCCCAGGAGCAGAAAGAGACTCATGGTATATACTCACTTATAAGTGGGTACTAGACCTATAAGATAGGATAAACATACTAAAATATGTACACCTAAAGAAGATAATCAAGAAAGAGGACCAGGGGTAAGATGGTCAATCCCCACCTAGAAAGACAAAGGGGATAGACATTGGAAGTAGGAGAAAACAAAACAGGACAGGAGCCTACTACAGAAGGCACCTGAAAGACTCTATCTAGCAGTGAATCAAAGCAGATGCTGAGACCCATAACCAAGCCTTCGGCAGGGTGTAGTGAATCATATGAAGGAAGGAGAAATTAGTATGACCTAGAGGGGACAGGAGCCCCACAAGGTCCAAATATGGATACAGAGGTCTTCTCTGAGACTGTTTTTCCAACCAAGGACCATGCATGGATATAACCTATAACCCCTGCTCAGACATAGCCCATGGTAGCTTAGTATCCAAGTGGGCTCCCTAGTAAGGGGGACAGGAATTGTTTCTGACATGAACTCAATGTCTGGCTCATTGAGCTTCCTCTCCCCCCCTAGGGAGGAGCAATCTTGCTAGGCCACAGATAAGGACATTGCAACCATCCTGAAGATACCTGATAAGCTAGGGCCAGATGGAAGGAGAGGAGGACATCCCCTCTCAGTGGACTCTGAAGGGGACAGGGAGGAGATGAGGGAGGAGGGGGGGATTGGGAAGGAAAGAGGGAGAGGGCTACAGCTGGGATACAACTGAATGTATAAAATTATTTAAAAATAAAAATATTAAAAAAAGAACTTTTAACTATTGGCAACCATAAATATGTTTTTGTCTTTATTATTTTTATCTTAAAAATGTTGCACAAATGAAAACAAAATAACTTTAAAATTGGCCTTTTTGTTTACATAGCAAAATACATTTGGTATTCATCTGCATTGTCTTAAGTTCAATAGTTTATTTTCTTTGAAGGAAAGTTCTTGGTGTGGATGTCACTGGTTCACCTATTCAAAGACATGAGTGGTTCCCAGGTTGAGATATTATGAAGAAAGCTGTGATGAGCATTTTTGGGCATGTGTCTTTCTTGGAAGATTATTATTTTTCAGACATACTTTCTCAGAAGTACGATTATTAGCCTTGAATACAAACAGTTTAGTTTAGTAACCACCACCATATTTTTTTTTTCCCCAGAGTGGCTTTTCCATCTACACTCCCACCAGCAACATAGAAATGTCTTTTCATATCCCTGGGATCATTGACTACATTACTGTATTTTATTTGAGCTATTCTCATGGTATATACATCTTATTTGAGCTGTAGTTTTAGTTTCTCTTATGTCTAACAGTAGAAAAATTCTCATATACTTTATTTTGTACCTTTTCTTTAATGAACTACCCGTTTTTTTTTTGTTGTTGTTGTTTGTTTGTTTGTTTTTTAACTTGGTCATTCATTAAGTTTTCCCTTTGTAGCTATGAGAGTCCTTTATCTAGCCCATGGACAACTCATTCCTTGGTATGTCGTTTCACAGATTGTTTACACCTTTCTTCTCTTTGCAATCTTCTAGAGCAACTGACATTTTGACGAGGTCTAATTAATGCTTTTCCATTTATGGATTGTGTCTTTCATTTTAAATGAGTAACTCCATGTTGTAAAGTGGTTTTTTTTTTATTATTTCTTTGAAAACGTTTACAGGTTCATATTTTATAATTAAGCCTATTATCCATCTTGAGTAAATTTTTGTTAAAAATCCATACCCATTCAACTTTGTGCCTTCCTCCCCCTCCTTTTAAAAAAATCCATCAAGTACAATCACTTCTGAGTAATCTCTTGGAGATATGACCTGGAGTGTGGTTATTTTGGCAGGGGCCACGTCCTTAAAGAAAGCCAAATCTCCTCTCTTAGCACCTCTCAGCAGCCAATATATCCTTAGCTGGGGGTGGGACTTCATGCTCACATCTGCTCTCCATGCTCGAAGCCTTTTTATTTTTGAGAATTTCATACACATATATGATAAGATATGGTTGGTTATACCTCTTAGCCTGTGCTCTGAATATATCCCCAACACACCCTACTTGCAATTTAATGATCCCTTTTGATAGCTCATTAAGTCCAGTTGGTGCTACTCATGTGTGAAGTGTGGGGAACCTTTTAGAGGTCACACCCTAAGAAAGAATGATTCTGCTGCCTCCAGCAACTGCCCACTACCAACAGCTACCCAGTATGGTACAGAATTAGAGATAATCTACCCCACCTGTGCTGGAAGTTTGGCAGGCTTGAGCTTGTGTAAGTCTTTGTACAGTTAACTACAGTTGCTGAGTTCATGATTATGATAGCTATGTCATGTCTAGAACACAATATTTTATTTTGCAGCACTCTGCCCCATCTCCAAACTCTTATACTCTTTCTGTCTTTTCCTCTATAATGTTCACTGAACCTTAGTAGTGGAGGAGTTATTATATATATGTCATTTCGGGTTGAACATTAAATCTTTTATTCTCAGCATTTGACCAATTATTTGTCTCTCTATTGACTGCTGTCCACTGCAATAAAAGTCTTCTCAGACAAAGGATAAGAGCAGACCAGACTATATGTAGGTATAAACATAAATATTTAGAAGGCATTTTGAAAACATGACCATTTATGACAGTAACAATAGCAGGTTCTACCTTAGGCCCTTCCAAGTCATGGGCCTTTGACCAGGACTATAGTACTAGGCATGAAATTCCTTCCTGTGGAGCAGGTCTCAAAATCAATCATAAAGCAATTAGTTACTCCATAACAGCTGTGCCACTATTGTGCCCGCAGGCACATTTTGCCTAGCAGGTTGGTATTTAGCATCCAGGGTCTAGTACTGGGTAAGATCTCTGATGTCTTTTCTTCCCCAACAGCTTTTACCTCTAATACTGAACACTGGCCATCACAGAGGGAGTTTTTTGGTTAATGTGAGAATTGTTTCTTCTCACAACCGAAGTGTATGGTGTCTTCAGTGATAGGACCTTACCATTTAGTTATGGTGCGTAACCAAGGCAATGGTAATAGCAGTGGACCTATGGAGAGGTTTTGTTTGGTTTTGTCTTGGCTTTCATTCTTTCTTCAGGTCTTAAATTTTCTGTCCATCCTGCTCTTTATCATCACAACTATTGTTCTCCTATGAAACTGTAGTGAGCACAGAAGATGGCTATTCACAAAATTCTGTGAGTGCCTAGTAAGATGACTGTGCTAGGCTGAGCCTCTTGGTAAGATGGGGTAATAAAAGCTGCTTACTGTGAGTGCTGTTTAGGCCCTTGAGTCATTATGGTAAGAGATTTAAAGAGGGGAAGCTTTTAGACTCGAAGATTTCCGAAGCACTCTTATGTGGAGAGCTTCCATGGGTGACGCTTCTTTCCCTTCCCCAAGACTGCAGAGCGTCGTAACTCTTCAGAGCAGAGCAGTTTCAGGAGACAAGTTTTAAAAAGCTGTAAGGAGAGGTTTGTATGGTGAAGGTTGTAGCCATGTGGAAAGGCTAAGATGATATATTAAGACGGGTAGAGCCCTAGGAATAAAACTGGGTTTCAGTCGGCAAAACTGGCCAGTCATAAATTTCTACATCTGCCTAAATGATAGATTGACTACAGCAGGACTGCATCTGGAGGCTCCACAGTACAATTTATTTGGTTCACACAAGGCCCTTCTTGTCCCTTTAGTTTTCTTTTCTTTTTAAAAATATTTTCCTCCTCCTCTAGGAAATTCAAACACAAATGTAAGCACGGAGTTGTTCAAAATGAGGAGTGGTTGCGTCAGAGTCAGACTTTGTTTCTTGAGGCCTGCTACATTCCAGTAGCAGGAGCACATCAGCTCTGTGTGTTTCCCCCTTTCTCATCTGGCTCCCAGTACTGCTGTCTGCTTCTAGCTGCTTTCAGTGCATTAGTTGGAGAACACATTCTTTACTCTGTCTCTACAGAAACAGTATACTTAAAACAGAGGTCAGAGAGTTTGCTTTTAAAAGAAAAAGAGAGGTAAAAGAGTGAGCATTGGGGTACTAGACTGTAATAGCTTTTCAAGTTGTCTTCTTCCTCGAAGTGGCCAGAGTATTTAAAAGATTTGAGGTGTCACACGAGAGTTTTTTACATTGGTGCTAGGGATCTGAACTCATGTTCCCAAGCTTGCACAGAGAGCACCTTACCCACGGATTCACCTCTACATTCCTAGAATAGTTTTCATTGTTTATCCCAAGTGGCAATGTCAAAAACTTTTTTCATTTAGTCTATATTATTCTTATTTAAATAATTCTAATAATGCTAAGGATTTTTTTGTTTTGTTTTGTTTCTTTTCTTATTCCCTGTTTCACTCTGAACAGTTATCCTAGGTTTTGTTCCTCTGTTTACTTCTCAGGTATTAGTTTTTCTCAGAGACCTGTCCTTAGGATTTCTTCTCTGGTTCTGCAGTCTTCTTACAAAATGGTTCCTCTAGTAAGGGGCCTGCAAATTTCATGATTTCCTTGTTTTGAATGGTTGAGTAGAATTGTATTGTGTAAATGTATCACAATTTCTGCATCCATTCCTCAGTTGAGGGACATTCAGGTTGTTTTCAGATTCTGGCTATTACAAATAAAGCTGATATGAACACAGCTGAAAAAAAAAATGTCCTTGATGGTAGAGCATCTTTTGGATATGTGTGCAGGAGTGGTATAGATGGGTCTTGAGGTAGCACCATTCTCAGTTAACTGAGAAAGCGCCAGATTGATTTTCAAAGTGATTGTACAACTTTACATCACCACTAGCAATGGAGGAGGGTTCCCCTTTCTCCACATCCTTGACAGCATGTGCTGTTACTTGAGTTTTTGATCTTAGCCATTCTGATGGGTGTGAGATAAAATCTCAGAGTTGTTTCGGTTTTCATTTTCCTGATGACTAAGGACGTTGAACATTTAAGTGTTTCCCTGCTGTTCAATATTCCTCTGTTGAGAATTCTCTGTTTAGCTCTGTGCCCCATATTCAACTCCTGCTTAAATACCTACAAGTTGTAGTTCATCATCTTCTTTCATTGCTAATTTGGAAATGCTCTTAGTCTTCTCTTTTTCCTTCCTTACAAACTCTTCTACCTTTTTATCTTCTTTATCAGTATAAGCTGCCAGTTCTATGTGTTATGCATTCCTTGAAAGCCCTTTCTCATAGTTCCTTTTATATCTGCTGGGTTCACAGTCTCATTGCCTGCAGCCTGTGCTATCATTTAACCTCCTGACAGGCCATCTTCTCTCAGGTCTTTTCAAGTGTTTGTTTCAATGTTCAATGAGGTGGAAGCAAGGTGTCTGCTGGGCAAGGTCAGGATGATATATGATGTTTTCATACCAACTCATCAGATGCCATAAAGAGATAGTATTCCCCTTTGACATTATACTTAATTTGCTACGCATACCTTTTTAGGTAAGTGGCAGCTTGGGTAGTATCCAACTTAATAATAATGGATCATTGACCCAGTGAATTCCTCTAAAATGATATGCTATTGTGAAAGTCTTTACTGTGTAGCAATTTGTTTCCCTTGCAATAGCCATCCAATACTTCTCTCCTATTAGTGCATATTTCTCACATTCTATCCCTTAGCCAGCTTCAGTGCCAAAGCCAGGACCTCTCTGTAATTGAATAAAAGCCATATCTGATGCTTCTTTTTATACTTTCAAATGGTTTGTATAGGAATAGGCATAGGTCAATATTTAGTCTGAAAAGAATGGAACTTTTTAGAAAACACTTATTTTCAGATACAAAGAGGCCCACAGATCAGGAAAGATGTGGCCCCTGTTTCTGTACTGACTAGCATCACATGCCACAGACATGAGGAAGGCAGATTGGAGGAAACTGCCCATTCTCAAAGAATCTGAGGTAATATTTTACCCACTCTTCTTTGGGAAATCTTTTAATGGTGGAGAAAGAAGACTTCTCTTTTAATTCAGTGGACTTGAGAGTTACTTCTCAAGACCCATGTATCCTCACTGTATCTGATGACACTATGGTGGGATTTTCATGGTGACTCAGGTTTTTCTTCTCATCGTAGAAGTCATATGTCATCTACTTTTCTCATTCATTTAGATTTTAAAAAGGTAAACATCAGAAAATGTAAGAGCAAAAATAAATGAAGTTCAGCATCCAACCTCAATTTCTAAACACAACTAAAGTGTATTACCAATTTTTTAACTCGATTAATTTCACGCATGTAGATATTAGAACCCAACGAGTTCTTGTGGCTTGTCAATCATCCTGCCATGACAGCAAACCAGGAGTCAAAATCTCAGTGTCCTTTTTATTTTCCCTGATGAGTCCATTTTGTTTCATGAGAACTTTTCACTGTTAAGTTATCTTCTGAGCAGTCTTCCTTTCAGTGATGGATGAGCTTGCTCACTCACCTTAATACCTTTTTAGGTACTTGCAGATGGCCACCATTGGTCTCTCTGATGGGAAGACTGCAGACATGTAAATGTGCTTGACCCTATACCATGCCTATTGCACTGTTAAGCTATAACAGCTTAATCCCTGTGAAGAAAGGTCAACGCTGACATCTCAGAATAGGAAAGGGATGCTGGATTTCACCTTGATTAGCACATACTAATATTAATAGTGTAAATTTATAATCCAAATAATTTAAGCCAAGTAATTTTGGATGTCATAGTTGTTGTAGTAAATTTAAAAAAATGCTGTTGGACTATATAATGTTTATTATTAGCCCTAAGATTATCATGGTGGTATATCTAACCCACTATCACAAATAATAAGACACAGACACCTGTTAGAGTTTATAATTGCTTTATTTACCATTGGCCAGACAGATATTCCTGCCCACACTGTCTGAATCACCATCCATTTCCCAGCTCCCATCCAATGCCATCCTCAACATCCTATCTTCTATCCATAATCTTATGAATTCTGCTTTTATTCTTCATCTGGGCCTTTTCATGTCATTATTGGAGTCCCTTCTCCTGGTCCGACCTGGTTTCTTTAGGCTAACCCATCATCGTTCTCTTTCTTCTTCACTTCTTCTCTGTTTCCTGGGGAACCTTAGCCATGCCTACCCCATTTTGTCCTGCCAAGCTATAGGCCATTTAATGAACCAATCAGGTATAATGTTTTAGGCAGGTTTACACAAACAAGGATTGGAATATCTGTCAGTCAGTAACCAGATCTAGTGTGCCAGTAACTGGCATTCAACCAACCTCCAACACGTGGTTTTGGGTTTTATAGACATAAAGTTTTTGCTGTCATTTTCTCTTTCCATATCTCGTGTTAATACAATTTCAGACATAGCCTTATGCTTCTTATTTCTTTGCAAGAATTCTTTTTGTAGATACCTCTAAAATAGGTAGAGAAAAAGTCCGGTGACATGAACTGTTTTGAGTTCAGTGGGTAGCGGAGAAAGCAGGGTCCTTCAGTGTGAGTCTTGAACTCCAGGTGGTCACACCATTTAGTTTCAGTAGGACCCTCCATGTTCACAGAGGTCTTAACCTTTCAAGCTGACACTCTCAGAAAGCAAGTTCTTTCCTTCTGACCTTCTGAGGTCTCCTTTTCCAATCTGCTGACTAACCACCTCTTCTATAAACCCATGTAACATTTCATTATTACCTCATTTGCCCAGGATTCAGTTTTTCAAGGGAGTAAAAAAAGGTTATGGGAACAATGCTGGTGAGTCAATTGAGCAGTACACACATTTAACACCCTGATCTAGAGCAACCTAATTTAAGCTTTCATTTGTTCAAATGGGTAAGACATTCATTAAGTTTCATGAGGTGCTCTGAGTTTCTCTGGAGGTTCAATTTCCTTGTCTGGCGATGTCATGCTGAATACCATCTTGCCAACTGTTGTGACAGCTTGATGACCAGAACTAATGTGTATGGAGGCCTTGGTGGAGAATGAGACATAGAGTGGTGGTTCTGGCCTCAGCCTCAGCTGTTGCCATCTCTGCAGTGTTTACAGCCTGGAACTGCAATTTCCTGCACAAAATAATCATTCAACAGTTTGGAAATGGAACAAACAACGCTGTTTTGTCTTCCTCAGTCATATGGCCAAGACAGTTTCAGGAGAAAGGAAGATGAGGACATGTTACTCTTTAACAATTATTCCTTAATCTTTAAGATAAAAGTTGCTCTTGTTATCTTTCTAGCAATAAAAATGGCAATAAGTGATTTGTCCTAACTTTTGTTTTCCTTCTTGCTTTCCTGTGAATGATGTTTCACTGGTTTTCATAGCTAATGTAATATTTATTTAGAGAAATAAAAATAAATTAATTTTTTAAAAATTCTTTTTGCCTTGTTTTAGTTTTTCTTTTTCAGGTTCTGATGATAGATGGTGCTAAGTAGTGTGTATGTGCGTGTGTATGTATGTCTGTGCCTGTGTCTTTGTGTATGTGTGTGTGTGTGTGTAAGGGATCTGTGGCGGGGTAGCTGTATATGGTTTGTGTGGAAGGTACTATGTTTGTGAAGTGGGCTTCTATCAAGTTCAAGAATTGCCCTGAGCTAGTTAAACAACATTGCTAAGGACTAAAAAAGTGATTATTATGAGTTGAGAGTAAAGAATTAGGAATACTTATCTGTGATATTAATGACTGGACTCTTAGCAGGTGTCATGGAGGTCTAGCCCCTTATATAAGCCTTGTCAGAGCTCAGGCTCCATAAGAAGGTATTATATTTGTTCAGCATTGCAATTACTGCAGAGGAAGTGGGCAGCAGTTTGTGTGTGTGTGTGTGTGTGTGTGTGTGTGTGTGTGTGTATGTAGCAACCTTTCTTACTGTTTTCTTCCCTCTTTTTCATTATTCCACAAACTTGCTACAACTTGGAAAATAGGTTACTCTCATCATCTAAATAAGTTACTTCAGTCCTGAGTGTTGTCTACACTCATACCTCTCAGTTTACTGAAGGTCTAAATGTAGACTTTGAAAGGTTCTTCTTTGGAATTCATTCAGCTCCTGTTTGGATCCTAGGCAGGTGTACCTTTGTATTCCTTCTTTCTGTGTGCATATGCATGTATGCAATTATAACATGCATGTGCTTTTAATAAAAAATCCAGATTGTAGAGCTGTTTCACTTAAAACAGAATTTATTGAGCTTCTATTGCACAAAATATCATCAATGTTCAGAATCATCTTTCCACTCACAAACGTACATTTGCTTAGAATAAATGCTGTATTTGGTGACAAAGAACAACAACAACAAAAGGACAGGGAAAAATAGGACTTAGAAAACATTTCCATATGAAACATATATATTTTTTTTTTCTTTCCCATCTGAAAACTCTCTGACACCTACTGGAGGACACATAGAGTTCTACAAAACCAGAAAATTTGAACTCCGGGTTCTTCCCAGAGACTCATACTCCAACCAAGTACCAGGCATGGAGATAACCTAGAACCCCTGCACAGATGTAGCCCATGGCAGTTTAGTGTCCAAGTAGGTTACATAATAATGTGAAGAGGGACTGCCTCTGACATAATCTGATTGGCTGCTCTTTGATCACCTCCCCCTGAGGGGGGAGCAGCCTTACCAGGCCACAGAAGATGACAATGCAGCAACTCCTGATGTGACCTGATAGACTAAGATCAGAAGGAAGGAGAGGAAGACCTCCCCTATCAGTGGACTTGGGGAGGGGCATGTGTGAAGAAGGGGGTGGGAGGGTGAGACCAGGAGGGGAGGAGGGAGGGGCTTATGGGGGGAGACAAAGTGAATGAAGTGTAATTAATAAAATAAAATAAAATTTAAAAAGATGGCCTTGGCCTGGGAAATATTGAGTATTTAGCACAGGGTATTTAGTGGATTACAGTAAAATTTAATACAGCTTGAACTCAAGGAACACCACGTAGTATATATATGGAACTATTAGTAGATTCTCTAGCAATTTTGCCAACTACAGAGACATGTCTTTCTCAAGGATACAAGCTTCTGTGTACAGGAAAAATTCTAGTCTTGACTTAAAAAGTAAGCTGGGGTGTTGTTCTATAAATTGCAAGTTCTTAGTGGGCTACGTTTTGTATTTTTACTGCCCTTTCTCAGACTGTCCTCTCCTATATTAGACTTGGTAGCCTATATTTTGGCTTAAATTGTCTGTTCCAGGCATTTCTGAGAATTCTAAAATACTGTTGTTGTTTTTTTTATTTCTCTCTGAGGTTTCTATAACTGATTGAGGTTTTCTTACTGTTTCTTGAATTTTTTTAAAAAAATTAACATTTATGTTTATAATATATAATACTGTTTGTATCAAAATTATATTTCTCCAATGATTTACAATTAATTAATTGTTTTATAAAGGCATGTAGTCTATAATCATTTTGCCTAATAAGCCTCTACCAGTTCAAAAATATACTTATTTGAACTTTTCTCTCTAAAATTTATGTTTTTTTGTTTTTGTTTTTGTTTTTTTTATTGAAACCTCCTGCATATAGATGCCTAAGTGTGGAACCATTTCCTGGATTGTCAGAAACCTTTCAACAAAGACATGAAGAGTAATGACTCTTCCTCCAATAACAGGCCCCAGTTGCCAATAGTTCCTCAGTTAAGAACATTGAATTTTTTAATCTCCTACTAACCAAATATTTGCCTGCTATTTCCAGGCTAATCTATCAATCCTGCCTTAATCCATTGTTATCCCAAAGACATGTTCACTGGGCCTTTCCTGTGTGGCTCTGTCACTACCTTGTCAAGCTCTGTTTTGTTGTTTCATTATAAAGACTCTTTGCCTTTTTCTATAACATCCATCTGTTCTTTCTTACATACATTTATTCTTTTTTTAATTAAATTTTTACTTTTTGTATCAATTATAGTTTATTCACTTTGTATCCCAGCTGTAGCCCCCTCCCTCATCTCCTCCCAATCTCACCCACCCTCCCTCATCTCCTCCCATATTCCTCTCCAATGATAGGGGAAGTCCTCTTCCCCTTCCATCTGACCCTAGCTTATCAGGTCTCATCAGGACTGGCTGCATTGTCATCCTCTGTGGCCTAGCAAGGCTGCTACCCCCTGTGGGGGTGGTCAAAGAGCCAGCCACTGAGTTCATGTCAGAGACAGTCCCTGTTTCCCTTACTAGGGAACCCACTTGAATACTGAGCTGCCATGGACTACATCTGAGCAGGGTATCCCTGAACACATGATATCTGTACATAGCACAAAATGAAAGCTCCTCCTAGACATTTATTCTTATAACCGATTGTCATTGCAGTGATTCCTCTACATTCTTATTCATTTATTTATAATAAAATGGGTAGTGATAAGTATTATTCTGCAGGTTTTCTCTCTGTGGATAACCAGAATAAAGTGAATTATTTGCAAAGCAGTAGGATGGATCATCACAATCATTCAGATACATGATACATGGTAAGGACTCTGTCTAATAAAGAATACTTTAATAAGGCCCGAGTCAAACTCATTGTCTTTGTCCAAAGGGTGCAAGTGTTCCTGAGGTTAAAACCCATTATTGTGATAGTTAGTGACATCATTTATAACCAAACATAATGAAAGGGGCCAAATACAATCATAATCATGGTACTATATTCTGCCTTATGAAGTATTCACACTATAATTCACAGCTTCATCTCTTATATATTAGAAGTTTTCTGTATTGTGACAATTTTAATAACTTTTGGGAATGATAACTTTTTGAAAAACAAAACTTAAATGAAAGTAATAATAAATTTCACCAATAAGAACGACAATCTAATTTGACTTCTTCTAATGGGATGTTTCATGGAGGGAAAATCCTACTAGGGTAAAGGAAAAGCAAAATTCTTATTGTGCTCTGTTTTTTCCTTTGGTGGTAGTTGTTTTTTTGTTTTGTTTTGTTTTTGAAACATAATTAGAATTTAAAAAAGGGGAAGGTTAAGATTATATGGGATTTGAAGTTATGTTGATCAAAAGTGATAATTTATAACCAAGTTTAAAGATTAAGCAAAATTTTATAAATAAATTAAAAAATTACAAGCTAGTTTCCTTATTTTTCTTTTTTCTTTATTTATTTTACTATTATTATTTATTATAATTTATTCACGTTTTATGCCAGGTGTAGACCACTCCCAGGTATCCTTCCAGTCCCACCGTCCTTGTCCTTTCCCCTTCTCCCCCAGTACCCCTACCCTAGTCCACTGATAGGGGAGGTCCTCCTCCCCTTCTAACTGACCCTAGCTTATCAGATCTCATCAGGACTGGTTGCATTGTCTTCCTCTGTGGCATGGTAAGGCTGCATCTACCAGGGGAGGTTCTTCCCAGAGACTCATACTCCAACCAAGTACCAGTTGGTCAAAGAGCCAACCACTGAATTCATGTCAGAGACAGCCCCTGTTCCCATTACTAGGGAAACCACTTGGAGACTGAGCTACCATGGGCTATATCTGAGCAGGGGTTCTAGGTTATCTCCATGCATGGTCCTTGGTTTGAGCATTGGCCTCTGCAGGCCCACGTGGGCCCAGGATTTTCGGCCCTGTTGGCCTCCTTGTGGAGTTCCTGTCCCCTCCAGGTCCTTCAATTGCCCCCCTCTTCCATAAGATTTCCTGCACTTTGCCCAGAGTTTGGCTATGAGTCTCAGCATCTGCTTTGATGCCCTGATCAGTAGAGTCTTTCAGAGGCATTCTGTGGTAGGCTCCTGTCTTGGTTCTTTACATGTATAAAATACAAATAGATCCATATTTATAACACTGCACAAACTAAAGTCCAAGTAGATCAAAGAACTCAACCTAAAATCAGAGACACTAAACCTGTTAGAAGAAAAAGTGGGGAAGAGCCTGGAACTCATTGGCACAGGAGACAACTTCCTGAACAGCACAGGCTCTAAGATGAACAATCAATGAATGGGACCTCATGAAACTGAAAAGCTTCTGTAAAGCAAAGGACACTGTCATCAGAACAAAAGAACAGCCTACAGACTGGGAAAGGATCTTCACCAACCCTATATCTGATAGAGGGCTAATATCCAGAATATACAAAGAACTAAAGAAGATAAATATCAACAAACCAAGTAATCCAATGAAAAATTGGGGTATAGAGCTAAGCAGAGAATTCTCGATAGAGGAATATTGAATGGCAGAGAAACACTTAACAAAATGTTCAACATCCTTAGTCATCAGGGAAATGAAAGTCAAAATGACTCTGAGATTTCACCGTATACCCATCAGAATGGCTAAGATCAAAAGCTCAAGTGACAAATCATGGTGGAGAGGATGTGAAGAAAGGGGAACCCTCCTTCATTGCTAGTGGGAATGTAAATTTGTACAACTACTTTGGAAATCAATCTGGTGCTTTCTCAGACAATTAGGAATAGTGCTACCTCAAGATCTAGCTATACCACTCCTAGGCATATATCCTTATTTTTCTTTTAAAATATTCCTTTTGTTCTTGTATAGTGGAACGTCTTTGGGTATATACCCAGGAAAGGTATAGCTGGATGTTGAAGTAAAGCTATTCCCAGTTTTCTGAGAAAGTGCCAGATTGATTTCCAACGTGGTTGTACAACTTTGCACTCCCACCAGCAATGGAGAAGTGTTCCCCTTTCTCTGCAGCATTGCCAGTATGTGCTGTTGGTTGAGACTTTGATTTTAACCATTCTGTCTGGGGATGGTAGCTCTTACCAGCTACAAATTTTGAAATTTGTACGCATGACTTACGCTCCTTGTCTTGGTTTTGAGAAATTGGTCAGTTTAGAATATTGAGCCCACATAAAATATTTTCAATAAAATGGCATAAAATAAAATTACAGGTCAAGAGATTAAAAAAATCCTATCATAAATGAAATAGTTTTATGAAGGACATTATTCATATTTGGGGATGAAAAAGGAGTGCTGGTTCAGCTGGGGGATTGCTTGCCATTTTAATACCTGTTTGAGGTTTCTCTTAGAGAAGAGAGACTGTCTCTCTGGACAGTCTTGGCTTTATCAGTTGTGTTGAAGTTTCTTATTCTCAGTAAGCAGTTTAATATAACCAGATTTCAGAAGACAGTCTTCTTTTCTTTCCTGTGTGCCCTTACTTTTCTCTTTTATCCTGACTCTTACTCAGAAAGACCCAAGGCAAACTTTCCTCTCTGAAGAGAATAAGCAATCCCAAGACCAAGGTCTTTCACGAAGTCTATGTATATCTCCACTCTCTGTGAGTCCATTAATGCTGAAGCAGTTTTAAACTTGAAGCAACAAGCAAAACTTTTCATTCTTGCTCTGTGCATTTGTTCGGACAGGACGTCAGCACTAGGCTTGCTGGTTTGGCCCTGCCTTTCTTCCTTCAATCTCACACCTTGTTGGAAGGCAGTGATAAGAACATCCTCTCGGGATGTTCCTGCTCACAAGAACATGTATGGGGCCTTCTATGAATGTTCTCCAGGAATATCACCAAATTCTTAAAACCTTTAGCTAATTCCCTAGGTCTTCCTTTTCTACATTGCTCAGAGTCTTGTTTGTTCTCACTGGAAGAAAAGCCTTAGGAAGCTGCACTGCTAAACATTAAACATTGAAATATTTTGGGGCTTTTCCCTAGGGAAGGCTGTTTCTCCCTCTCTCAGTATTTCCCAGTTATCTGTGGTTCTTTTTCTAAAGTGGAGGACCCTTGACCTTTCTCCCCTCCAAGTTAGCCTGTCTACTGGTCACATTATTGTTCAGATTTTGTTTAGGTAGCCATGTGGATGAGCCTTCATTAGCGCAACCTCTTGGGCATTTTTACAAGACACTACCCCACAGAAATCTTTCTGTTTGTTTGTTCCTCTGGCTCTTAGAGACTCTCTCACCTCTCTTTTGCTATGATCCCTGAACTATAACCCTAAAATCATATGTATATTGGTATTGTTAATGGACTGAGCAGGTTGTATTTATATATTTTAGGACATATGTATGGATATATATGTACATAGTATATAATAACAATTAAAGAAAAGAAGCAATGAATTTGAGAGAGAAGAAAGGGAGAGGGAGGATGAGAGAGAAAGCATGGGGACGGTTGAGGAAGATGAAGGAAAAAGGGAAAATGATATATTTTTATTTCCAAATGTAAAAAAAAAATGTCATTACAATAAAAGCTTATTGCTTCTCACAAACACTCCATAGATGAGGTTTTCCCACAGAGTAAGGTTGAATTTGGTCAATAAATGACTCATCCCACTTGTGTACTTTTAGTTTTTCCCTATTCAAGGGCAAGACTCCAGAAGAATGAAGATGAAGTTTTCTGTGATACAGTACTAGGCAGTAAATGTTTTTTGAGAGATCCCAGCCTACTTTATCCCCCTCTCTTGGCATCCAAGCAGATCTTTTTTGCAGTTACTATATTTGAGAGGTTGCTGGTATTAAAGGCTAAACTGGACATAGATAGACCAAGTTAAAATGCCATAAATCTGTCATTCTTTTAAAAGTTATATTTATTTGTTGTTTTAAATTTGTTTTTTTATGATTTATTCATTATATATCCCGACTGATGCCCCCTCCTCAACTCTTCCAAGTCCCACTCTCTCTTCCCTATTCCCCCCAACCCCTTCCCCTAATCCACTGAAAGGGGGAGTTCTCCTCCTTTGTCATCTGTCTATAGCTTGTTAAGTCTCATCAGGACTGTCTGGATCTTTTTCCTCCGTGGCCTGGCAAGGCTTCATCATCAGGGGTGAGTGATCAAAGAGCAGTCAACTGAGTTTATGATAGAAGCAGCCCCTGCTCCCCTCACTTAGAGATTGACATGGAGTCTGAGCTGCCAATTGGCCACATCTGAGCAAGGTCTAGATCCTCTCTATGCACAGTCTTCAGTTGGTGCATCAGTCTCTTCAGGTTCCCTGGGCCCAGATTTGTTGGCTCTGTTGGTCTCTTTGTGGAGCTCCTGTCCCCTCTGGGTCTTTCTTTCTTTTTCTTTTTTTTATTATTATCATTTATTACAATTTATTCAATTTGTATTCTGGCTGTGGCCCCCTCACTCATCCCCTCCCAATCCCACCTTCCTTCCCTTTCCTCCTCCCATGCCCCTCCCTCAGTCCACTAATAGTGGAAGTCCTCCCCTTCCCTCTGACCCTAGCCTATCAGGTCTCATCAGGACTGGTTGCCTTGTCTTCCTCTGTGGCCTGGCAAGGCTGCACCACCCCCCTCCTCAGGGGGAGGTGATCAGAGAGCCTGCCTCTGAATTCATATCAGGAAAAGCCCCTGCTCCCCTTACTAGGGAACCCACTTGGACACTGAGTCTGTGGGCTACATCTGAGCCGGGGTTTTAGGTCCTCTCCATGCATTGTCCTTGGTTGGGGTATCATTCTCTTCAGGGCTCCCAGGGTTCAGTTTTTATGTATCTGTTGGTCTCCTTTTGGAGCCCCTGTCCCATCCAGGATTTTCTATCTCCTCCTCCTTACATAAGATTCCCTGAACTCTGCCCAAAGTTTGGCTATGAGTCTCAGCCTCTGCTTTAATACCTTGATCAGGGTCTCTGGGTCTTTCTACACCCCCATTCTTCTATAAAATTCCCTATGCTCTGCCTAAATTTTGGCTGTGACTCTCAGCATCTGCTTTGATACTCTACTGGGTGGAGTTATTAAGAGGACATTTATAGTAGGCTCCCATCCTGTTTCCTCTCTTCAACCACTTTTAGTGTCTATCCTGTTTGCCTTTTTAAGTGAGAATTAAGCATCATCCCTAGGGTTCCTTGTCTTTTAGCTTCTTTAGGTCTATGGGTTGTAATATGGTTTTCCTGAATTGTATGGCTAATAGTCACTTATACATGAGCATATATATGAGTATATACCATGCATATCTTTCTGGGTCTGTGTTAACTCACTCAGGATGATCTTTTCTAGTTCCATTCATTTGCCTGAAAATTTTGTAATTTCCTTGTTTTTAATAGTTGAGTAGTATTCTGTTGTGTAAATGTACCGTAATTTCTGTAGCCATTCTTTGGTTGAGGGACATCTAAGTTGTTTCCAGATTCTGGCTATTATGAATAAAAATGCTATGAACATAGTTGAGCAAATGCCCTTGTTGTATGGTAGAGCATCTTTCAGGTATATGCCCAGGAGTATAGCTGGGCCTTGAGGTAGAACTATTCCAAATTTTCTGAGAAAGGACCTGATTGATTTTCAAAGTGGTTGTGCAAGTTTGTACTCCCACCAGCAATGGAGGAGGGTTCTTCTTTCTACACATCCTCACCAGCATGTGTTGTCACTTCAGTTTCTTTATCTTAGCCACTCTGACGGATATAAGATGGAATCTCAGAGTTATTTGGATTTGCATTTCCCTGATGACTAAGGACATTGAGCATTTCAAGAAATATTTTTTATTATTGGCTAAGAATCAAGAGAACATAGCTTGTTGGAAAGTCAAGTATGATCAGGCAGTTTGAAATAATAGGGGTAAGTGAAGATAGAATTTTCATCTCCAACTTGGTTTTCTTTTCCTAGTTCTTATAAGTATAGACAAAACTCACTACTCATTTCTAGCAAAAATTAGTTAGATATAACAATTTTTTGGCTTTGAAAAATTAATAGAAAAATAAATAACAATGTTTGGAGAATAAATGACCTTGAGGAACAAGTCTTTTCAATCTTTGAAGAATAATTACATGTAGACAAATGAACTGCCATTTTGTAATGTGACAGGATTCTACCCATATTTTTTTTTTACTTCTAGAATTGTAAACTGTATATTTTTGTATACCCCCAAGAGAAAAGAGACCAAAGAAACATCCCATTCTCTCAAACACCTCAGTCTATAAGAAATTAAACACTATATATCTAGAGAGAAAAAAGACTATAAACCGGCATAAACATATTTGAAACTTATATACCCGATGAAGAATTTTGCTATAGTTTAGAACTTTAGTTCCTACCAAGGCCAATATGATAAATGCTTGGGCCTCAAGCTAGTACTGTTGGGAGGTGATCAAGTCTTCTGGACCTAGAGACTGGTGGAAGGTCATTAGGTCAGTGGAACCTGCCCTTATTGAGGAGTGTGGAGCTCTCTGATGCCCTCTCTCTCTCTCTCTCTCTCTCTCTCTCTCTCTCTCTCTCTTTCCTCCTGCTAAACTGTGATTTAAGGTCTCTGTGTTCTTCCAGTATGGCATGATATTCCACTGCCAGTGCAAAGCATCAGGGCTTACTGATCAGATGCTAGATCTTCCAAAATTATGGGTCCAAACAAGCATAGCAAAGAAGCAAACAAGTTTCTTCTCTTCAGAGTTTGTTATCTCAGTTGTAAGAGTGACAGAGAGCCAGCAAATTTTATCCAAAATATGCAAAGAGGTCTTACAACCCAACAGTGAGAACATGAACAATGCAGTTAAATGAAGATAAGATCCAGACAGGAGCATGCAAATGGTGAATAAACATATGCAAACATGTGATTAGGGGAATGTGAATTAAAGCAAGAAGCTTATTATTCTTATAAAATGGCTGAAGTTAGAAACACTGATAACCAACTTCTGTCAAAAATATGGACCCAACAGGGTTCTCACTGGCTACTGGTAGAGATGTAAAGTGGAATGGAGAAAGATAGTTTTGTAGGTTTTTGAAAAGCTAAACTTACCAATGAAATCAGCAAGAGCTGTTCTTGGTATTTACCAGAGAGTTAAAAACTTACATCCTCATAAACATTTGCAGATATCTGTACACAGATGCCAGTAGAGTTTTATTTCTAGTTGGTAAACTTTGGGTTCATGCGAGATGTCTTTTAGTGGGCAAATAGATAAACTGTGGTGTATCTATGTAATGGCATGGTTCTTTTTGTTTTTTTCAGCATTGAAAAGGAAAAAGAAAACTATCAAGGCATTACAAGAATAACTTTAAGTGTATATTACTAAATGAAAGAAACCAATTAGAGAAAAATATTGTATTGCTTCACATATATCTTGTATTGTAGAAAGGTAAAACTATGGAAGAACTAAAAAACTTCTGGGCATCAGCAGAAGGGAGGAAGAGATTGGTTGGATACTAAGGCTTTTTAAGGCAGTTAATATTACAGATAGATGGTGGTGTAATCAAATTGTTGATATCCACAAAATGTGTGACACTAAGAATGCTTATGTAAATTGCAAGCTTTAGATGATAAGGCTGTCAGTGTAGTTTCATTGACTAGAGCAAAGGTACTCAAGCTATGGCAGATGTTCATTCAGGGAAAGAGTAGAAGGACCACAGGAACTGTGTCCTTTGTTGTGAACCCAAAATGGATCTGAACAAAATCTATTTTATAACAGATCCGAATATGTCAGACTTAGCAATATTGTTTTACTAGCTTTAATTTTTAATGAATAAAAAAATGATTACAATTGTGGTGATCATTGGAAATCTTGTTTGTGACTTTGTCCCAAATTGGTGTGTTGTAAGGCTCAGTGTAAACTAAAAGGCAAGTGTAGCTCAGCAAATGGACAGGAACTGTGGCAAGCATTCTCTGGATGGCAAAGAGGCCAAGCTCTTCTCCCTTGTGTCATTTGAAAAGGTTCTTATCCACTCCCTTCCATCTTTAAATGTGAGTGCATTTATTATTCTCTTTCATTTCTTCACATTTCCACCATGTATTTTTTATGAAGATAGTGGTGCCAAGAGTAGAAGCATTAATCTATTGGTAGCCAGATGAGGGGCAATTAATTAAAGCTTTTAAGTTAGGATCAGTTTCTCAAAACCTCTACACTTGATGACAGGCTCCTTATTACACTGATGTTCCAAAAGACTACATCTACCTATTTGAAAAGACAGAAGGAAAAAGTATAGGATTAGGGAGATGGTTCAGCAATTAATAGCACTTGCTGCCCTTGTACAGGACTTTGGTTCTATTCCCAGCACTCACTTAGGATGGTCCAAAACTTCTTATAGCTCCAGTTCTAGGGATCTGAAGTCCTGTTACAATCTCTGAGGGTACCAGGCATACTGGCATACATGTGAAGACATGCACACACATGTACATATACACACAAACACACACACCTAGCTTCATAATTTGGTCATTACTATATGAGAATAATTCCAGAGGAAAACCTTTGAACCTAACTGTGAGTTCTTCCTGTCAATCAGTAGCCTGCTAGTTAATTTTTTCTTTTTAATTTTATTTATTACAATTTATTCACTTTGTATCCCCACTGCAGCTCCCTCCTTTGTCTCCTCTCAGTCCCACCCTCCCTTCCTCTTCTCCCTCTGTGCCCTTTCCCTACATCCCTGATAGGGAGGTCTTCCTCCACTTCTATCTGCTCCTCGCCTATCAGGTCTCATCAGGGGTGGCTGCATCATCTTCTTCTGTGGCCTGGCAATGCTGCACCCCCCACGGGGTTGTGATCAAAGAGCCAGCCACTTAATGCATGTCAGAGACAGCTCCTGTATCCCTTAAGAAACTGAGTAGCCAATGGGCTTCCTTTGAACAGGGGGTCTAGGTCCTCTCCATGCATGATCCTTAGAGTATCGGTTTCTGCAGGCCCCCCTGGGCCCAGGTATTTTTAGCTCTGTTGTTCTTCTTGTAGAGTTCATGTCCCCTCCATGTCTTTCCATCTCCCCCTTCTTCCATAGGGATTCCAGCACTCTGCCCAAAGTTTGGCTGAGTCTCAGTATCTCCTTCAATGCCCTATTGGGTAGAGTCTTTCATATGTTTTCTGTGGAAGGCTCCTGTCCTGTTCCTTGTCTTCTTCTACCTCTGATGTCTTTCCTGTTTGCTCTTTTGAATGAGGATTAAGCATCTTCCCTAGGGTCCTCTTTGTTGTTTATCTTCTTTAGGGCTATAGATTTTAGGATGTTTATCCTGTATTATATTTCTAATATCCACTTATAAGTGAGTATACCTCATTTGTGTTTTTCTGCTTCTGGGATACCTCACTCAATATGATATTTTCTAGTTCCCATCATTTGCCTTCAAATATCATGATTTCCTTGTTTTTAATTGATGAGTAGTATTCCATTGTGTAAAATGTACCACACTTTTTGTATCCATTCCTCCATTGGGGGACATCTAGGTTGTTTCCAGATTCTGGCTATTACAAATAGAGCTGCTATGAACATGGTTTAGCAAATGTCCTTATTGAATGGTATGGCATCTTTTGGGTATATACCTAGGAGTGGTATAGCTGGATTTTGAGGTAGCACTATTCCTAACTTTCTGAGGAAGCAGCAGATTGATTTCCAAAGTACAAGGTTTCATTCCCACCAGCAATGGATGAGAGTTTCCCTTTCTCCACATCTTCTCCAGCATGCATCATCCCTTGAGTTTTTGATCTTAGCCATTTTGATAGATGTGAGGTGAAATCTCAGGGTCATTTTGACTTGAATTTCCTGAATGACTAAGGACATTGAGCATTTCCTAAAGTGTTTCTTTGCCATTCGATATTCCTCTATAGAGAATTCTCTGTTTAGCTCTGTACCCCATTTTTTTTAATTTTTAATTTTTTATATTAATTACAGTTTATTCACTTTGCATCCCAGCTGTAGCCCCTCTTTCATCCCCTCCCAATCCCACCTTTCCTCCTTCTTCTCCTCCCATGCCCCTCGGCTGTATTGTCTTTCTCTGTGGCCTGGTAAGGCTGCTTCCCCCTCAGGGGAGGTGATCAAGGAGACAGCACTGAGTTCATGTCAGAGAAAGTTTCTGTTACCATTACTAAGGAATCCACTTGGAGACGGAGCTGCCATGGGCTACATCTGTGCAAGGGGTTCTAGGTTACCTCTATGCATGGTACTTGGTTGGAGTATCAATGTCAGAAAAGACCCCTGTGCCCAGAATTTTTGGTCTGTTGCTCTCCTTGTGGAGCTCTTGTCCCCTCCAGGTCTTCCTGTCTCCCCCTTCTTTCATAAGATTCCCTGTTCCTGTGCCCAAAGTTTGGCTATGAGTCTCAGAATCTCCTTCCATACCTTGCTGGGTTCTCTGTTTAGCTCTGTACCCCAGTTTTTAATTGGGTTACTTGGTTTGTGGGTGTTTGGACACTGGAGCACTGTAGGCTAGTTAGTATTTTTAATACCATGATGGAAGCAGCATCACATTGTATGGAGTTTGATAGTCCCACTTTCCTGATAATGTCCAAGTTAGCATCTCAGTATTTTCTATTCTGACTCCAAGATGAGCTGTAGCTGTTGCTCTTCTCAGACTTGAGCTACTTGTCATTCTAATAATACTTGAGGCTGGGGTCTTAGAAGTTCGTTCCTGGTCCATTCAGAGTTATCGAGGCTGCACAACAAAGATAGAGGGTACAAGCTCTTGGAGGAAATACTCAGGCTGGAATTCAAATCCTGAAACACATTTTTGACTCCAGCATAACAGGACTGAAATAGATTTAGAGAAGTTCTGGTCACTAGGGTTTTGTTGACTTTAACCAGACACTGAAGGAGGAGTCCATATTTTTGAGTAATTTTTTACATGAGGTACTTAGGACAGTTTTCTAAAATTTCAACTCCAAAGTCTTGTTTCATCAGATGTGATTCTTGGGTAGGTCTCTCCCACTGTGTGTCTAAGGTTTTTGGAGCATAGTACCTTGTGGTCAGCATTCACACAATGCAACTTTTATGATGTTAACTTAGTCTATGCCCTAGAATGACACAAGGTGTTACTATCAGCAAAAAGTATCAAATCTGCTTATTAAAGTAAGTCTTCAGAAAATCTTGGGCAAGTGTCTTTCTTAATTTGTTGAGTGTTTTTGCTAATCTATGCCAGGATATGTTCAGGTGGTTGCAGAACAGATGAGAAGTTGAAAACAAAATATGGAACTGCTGACCTAGCTATCCAAAGGGGAAGTGGCTGAAAATGTCCTACCTGCCTAGCACAACAGATATGTTAGTATTTTTACTATTTAACTCTCAATTAAGTAAATAAATGAAGTTTGTTTTGGTTTATGATTCTTGTCCATGGTTCTGGTCTTTGGTTTGAGTCACATCTAGATGGCTTTTCTGCTGATAGAGTCCCAAGGCAATACAGTACATCACAGAGCAGATGCTAGAAGTGTATGTGCGTGTGTGCGTGTGTGAGTGTGTGTGTGTGTGTGTGTGTGTGTGTGTGTGTTCTCTTCTTGTTCATCCCCTGTATTGAATAATGGACACTCTAAAGTGATGGACCTTACCTATCTCTAATCATTTTCCAAAGCTTTACATATAAATCCTGTAACTTGATTAAGTTTCCGCTTATTTAGCACCTACAATGAAGATCAGATTTACATTTACCCAGCATCTCAGTTCTACATCACTGCTGAAAACAATTGCCTCAGTGCGGAGAAACAATGTTGTAGTTATTTTGAAAGCAAGTGTTTCATTTTTTTTTAAATCTATCATTTCTATCTTTCTGGGGTTTCTTCACTGTGTGAATTGTGTTCGAGTAGAATCAGATAGTTTAAAGGGAAGTTTAAAAAATATTAAAATAATAAAAATCCACACTATTTTTTTAATAGTGATATCATCTAGTTTATTAAGAACAATCAAAATTCTCAATATATTTGCATACTACAAAATGAAAAGAACAATTCATTTCTCTGGTGTATAACTCCTCTGTACATTGTAGATTGGGTTCACTAACATTCACTAACATTATAGATATTCTTTGCGTTGGCAAAACATTAAATCCCTGAATTTAGAATTCTCTGATATAAACACTTATGTTTGGAACATGATCAGATAAAAATAGCACATAGATTCTATTTTACAAAGTGGAAATTTTGGGGAAATTTTTACAAGGTACCTATGCCCAGAAAACTGATTGTCTTCCATTTTGTAAGGCTATAAAGTTGAAATTATCCACACAATTTTCAGTTGCTCCTTGAAATTTAGGATTGTAAAGGAGTGTATGTATATCTTCACCTAGGGGTATTCTCTCACGTGATTTCCTCCATACATGTTGAAATCCACACTATTTTAACAAAATATTAGAAGAGTATCATCATGACACCACCAGAGGGAAGGGATATGACATTTTAAGAGGAGAAAAACATGGACTTGCTAGAACTGATTTTTAATGACCTACATTATTTTTTTCACTTTTAGTATCAAAAATTCCCAGTCCTTTATATATTTAACTAATTTTCATGAATTTTGAATTCAACATTGTGAATCCTTGAAAAGAATAAACATGATGAGAAATGACCATTTTCTTTGCTATTTTGTTGTTTCTTGCTTTCTGGTAACATCCTCACACAGGATAACTGAAAGCCAGTACCCACAACTTTACTCATCCAGTGTGCCTGCTCTTGTTCACCCAAAGCAATCTTTCTTACTTCTTCTTCTTCTTGAAATGTATGTTTCTGAAGGGAAGAAATAAATAAATTATATATCAGGATTAGAGCCGGATCTGAAAAAAACACTTCTACATGGAGCAGTAGGAGAAAACCTTTTTCATTTCTAAGATCAGAGTCTCAATGCTTTCAAAATGTTTGATTTAGATAATGCTAGGTAAAAGCTTCTTGTGCCCACCCGACCTCCTTTTAAGTAATGATCATGTTCTTTCTCTTCTCACACCCAGAGAATATCTCAGTGAGTAATTTTTAAGACTAGAAAGCTTTGACACTATACTGAATTTGGTTGGATTTTTTTTTCTCTTTAGAAACACACACACACAGAGTGTGTGTAAGAGAGAGAGTGTGTAAGAGAGAGAGAGCTCCATTCTGTAGCCTCAGCTTCCCCTCATTTCTTCTACCTTTCCTAAAGGCTACTTTTAACATGGGAAGTGTGAAGCATCTCCACAGGGCAACCCCATAGTGCTGAGACTAGCTATAGAAGGAAGACAAGGCTGGGCTTTTCCTTATGCTAGAACTAACTCTGTAGCAATGGAGTAGTACCTTCTGGTCAAATTTGCTCATCATTTATCACAAGGCTCACTTCAGGAAGCCTTTGGGTCTATTAGTGATCTGCTTCTTCTGCTCATTCAGATGAAAGAATGTTACATCTAAAGAAGAGGTTCCCAAACAGCTCAGTTCTCCACCTTCAAGAACACATTCTGCAGACTTTAAGGCTCAGCTTTGTCAGATCTCTGGCTTCTGCTGCAATGAGATGGCTCCTCTGCCATCTTTAAATTGCAGTGTTTCCATCCCCCAGGATGTCTCTAAATCAACACCACAGGGAGAATGTAACATCCAAGTCTACTGTTGCACTGTTTATTCTCAACAGCGAGAAAATGGAATTTCTACAATAAAAGATCTTCTGGAGGTATCTCCATCCCTGATCTTAAGTTGTACTATAGAGCAACAGTTTTAAAAACTGCATGGTACTGGCATAGAAACAAAATGGTGGATCAATGGAACCGAACAGAGGACCCAGAAATAAACCCACACACTTATGGACACCTGATCTTTGACAAAGACGTCAAAACAATACAATGGAAAAAAGATAGCATCTTCAACAAATGGTGCTGGTCCAACTGGATGTCTACATGTAGAAAAATATAGATCCATACTTATCACCCTGCACAAAACTGAAGTCCAAGTGGATCAAAGACCTCAACATAAAACCAGACACATTAAATTGGCTAGAAAAAAAAAGTGGGGAATACCCTAGAACTTATTGGTACAGGAGAAAACTTCCTGAACAGAACACCAACAGCACAGGCTCTAAGAGCAACAATCAATAAATGGGACCTCATGAACTGAAAAGCTTCTGCAAAGCAAAGGACACTGTCATCAAAACAAAGCGACTGCCTACAGATTGGGAAAGAATCTTCACCAACCCTTTATCTGACAGAGGACTCATATCCAGTATATATAAAGAACTAAAAAAGCAGAAAAGCAACAAACCAAGTAATCCAATTAAAAAATGGGCAACAGAGCTAAACAGAAAATTCTCTGTAGAGGAATATCGAATGGCAGAGAAGCAAAAAAAAAAAAAAATATATATATATATATATGCTTCTTATAGACACAGAGAAAGAGTGTGTTTCGTGTTTCTAATTTCATTCAGTCTCCCTATGTCTTTTGATTGTAGAATTGAGGCCATTGTTTCTTAAGGTTATTATTGAAATGTATGTGTATTAACTATTGACACTATGTCGATTTTTGGTTATGTTGTTTGTGTTGTCAGTGGTACTTTGTGTTTTAATAAGTATGACTTTGCATTTCATTTCCAGTGTCTCTGCTTTGCTCATTCCTCTCTTCAGCCTGAAATAATGCTTCCTGTATTTTCTTAGATTTGGTTTATGAAATATAAAACATTTTAAGGATGTTTGTGTTGTAGAAAGTTTAATATACTTTCTTTGTTTTGTATACTTAGTGTTTTTATGTAACATGCTGTGGGGATTTTCTTTTCTAGTCTTTTCTATCTGGTACTCTGTTTATTTCTCGTCTCTCTATGTGTATGTCTTAATTTGGGGAAGTGTTTTCCTATGATCCTGTTGAAGATCTGGTCTATGTCATTGACTTGTGATTCTTCTCCTTCATCTATGCTTATAATTCAATGATTTCTATAAGTGTCCCATCTTTCCTGTATGTTCCTCCCATGTATATTTTCATTTTAAAATTCCTTGCTTATTTGATCTAGATCCTCAACTTTATCATTGAGTCCTGGTAGTCTGCCTTCTGGTTGATTTGTTCTGCTTGTAAGGTTTTCTTTCAAGTTTTCTAGCTGAATTATTGGGTTTTTCAGTTCCATCTTCATTTCATTTTGTATTCTCTTTAATGTCCCTGTCTCCTTATTGAATTCTGTTTTCAAGTCCAGGGTTGTTTTTATTATTTTCATCAGCTTTATGTTTGTGTTTCCTTGGGCATCGCTGAAGTATTTCATCTTTAATTTTTTCTCCTTAATTTCCTTGATCTGTTTCTTTAAGTCTTCTTTAAACTCTGTAACTTCTTTGAAGCAATTTGTGGTTATTCTTTAAAGTTCTGAGTCCTAGGGTTCATCGAAGTAATTCTTATTGGCTAACATTTTTACAGGAGTGGTAGGCTTTGGAGAGAGGATACTGACTAGCTATTTTGTATTGTTTGTATTTTTGGGAATGGTTCTGTAATGTGCAGTTCTTTTTTTAGTTCTAAGACTGATGCAGACAGAGCAGGTCATGGCAAAAAGGAGTATGCAAGGGTGGGTTTATCTCGATATTGGGAATGGTTTGGGTAGAAAACAGTTGGGTAGACAGAGGAGACTTGGCTAGTATACAGGATATACTTTCTGGTCTAAGCATGGAATATGTGTGTAGATCTGGATTGATGGAAATGTTAGAATTGGCCTAGGAAGAGCCGATATGTAGATAGGTAGAGACACATAGAGAGAGTCTTGGCAAAAACCTAGAGATTAATTGTAGTGCTGACAGGGGAGGCCAGACTAGGCCAGCATACTGGGTGTAGGATCTGGGCTACAACTGGCCAGCAGGAGAAGGTACATGAAAAGGATGACCAGGGAGGATATCTTTCTAGGTAGAGGGGTTGTTGAGGTTTGTGATTCCTGGCAATGATTGCAGGTAGCAGGGGGCATTGCCTGGAGTACAGAATAGCCTGGGAAACTAGATATAGGATCCTTGCTGGTTAGGGAGAAGGCCTAGGTTGAGAGGATTAGGAATACTCCTGGGCCTGAGCCTGGGGAAGGATATGAGAAAAACAGCTGGGTGGAAATGTTGGAATCTGCCCAGAAGGGATCCATGAGTGATGGAAGGTAGGGTCTGGCAGAAGCCTAGAGCTTTGTTGTGGTGAAGTTGTTGTACTGATGGGAAGTCCAGGGAGACTCACAGACTGTTTTGTTTTCCAGGGAGAACAATGTGACCACCTACCTTGGCGAAATGGTTGGATGCAGCACAGAAGAGGTCTGCAGGTGTTGTGTCCTTTGCCCTGTCACTCATCCTGCACTCCCCACTTTGGTTTGGGTCTCTGCTAACTTCTGTTGTCAACTGCCTTTCTTCCTCTGCTCACCTCCAATTCTCAGTTCTCCATCATCATTTCCTCTCACTTCTTGGGATCTTTTATCCTCCCCATCTCAGTTTAAATTTCATCTTTATGAATTTTAAAATTTGAAACTCTATTCCTGATCTTTCTCCTACTCTCCAGTTTCAGTGTCTAATTATATGCTGACAACTTCACCTGCATGCTATGATTCATCTTGAATCAACTTAAATATCTCAAATCCAAGTGATCATCTTATCCCAAAGTCTGACAAGTTCACGTTTGTTCTTTCCCACTGGAACATTTCCAAGTTAAGTTGACATTCACTCAACATCTGTTGAATTGGTGAATGAACATTATTAAAACCCTCCTGATTTCTGTCTTTTTACAGCATCCTAATTGTTACCCCACAATTATTTTTAGCCACTTATTTTCCATTGCAATTCAAAGTTATCATCATAGGAGAAGCCTATAAGAGATTTGATATTAGTTTGCTTTTGTTGGATTGACTTCCCAAGTTTGTTTCTGTTATGCACATTTATTTCTCATGTATCTTCTTTAGTGACAGAGTTTTGTTTCACGTTGGAGATTTCCTGTATTTTGACAGTGTACCACTGTGGTCTAAAAATATGTTAGGCTTCATCTGTACCTACCTTAGGATATATAGTGTTATGTGTACTATTACATGCATAATATGTGTGTGTGTGCACATGAAATGGACTGATTGTTAGAGCTGAGAGGTGTCAAGGTCTACATTTGGAAAGTGAAAGTTCAAGGAGAACTTATGGTATAAAATGCAAGTACAGAGGCCCGAGATCCACATGAGCTGGGTGTGAATTCTAGTGGCAACCTAAAGACAAGAGGATACTAATGTCTTGCCTTATAGACAAGAAGACAGAATGAGCATAGTGTGGAGAGAGAGTGAGAGAGTAAAGGAGGGATGGAGGAAGGGAGAGAGAGAGAGAGAGAATAAAAATGTATCTCTTATGCCAGTTTTGGTTCTATTTAGTCCTTCAGCTGTTTGGATGGCACACTCTCACACAAAAGCACACCATCTGCTTTACTCAGTCTACTGATTTAAATGTTACTCTCATCTTTAAAATTCACAGACATGACCAGAATCATGTTTATAAAAATGTGTGAACCTCATGGCCCCATGCATTTGACAGAATTACTTATCATAGTGAGCAATGTTAGGTCATACTAGGAAATAGCCCCAAATGCATTTATTCAAGTATAGTAGTCACATGGTGTATTTTATATATTTCTGTATCATATTGTACCACACTCAATTCATTCCTTCTTTTGTTGATGAACAGCTGCTTGATTTCATTTTAAAACTGTAATAATTAAAGGCAATATCACAATTTATCTTGCTAAGCCTCTTCCATCATGAACACTTAAGTCCATTCTTTGCTTTGAAACTTACCCCAACATCACAGCTGCATAGGTATGTCTCTGTCATATGAGCAGTGTGGCTGCTGAGCTACTTGAATCCTATAAAGAGGCACTCTGACTTCAAAGATGATAACTGAGACGCTGCATCTGGGAGTGATCAAGAGAAGGAAGGAAGACAAAACAGCAAAAGACCAATAGAGAAATACTACTTGGTCAAATTTTCTCTTTAAGGAAGCCAGCTCTCCGCCCCACCCCACCCCCAGCCACACCAAGCAGCTCATGAAGTGCTAGGTCCTACCAATGACTCAACACAACCTGTGCGAGTGCCAAACACAGGAAGCTGGTGGACACAGCATGAGAAGAGGGATGTGGGATCTGAAGTTGAGAGATTTAAAATATCCTATTCTCCCCTTCCCTGCCATTGCCTAGAGAAGTGAACAGCAGGGGTCACAGACAGTGAAAGGTATATCTCTGTTCATGGTGTAATATCCTGATGAAAATAAGAGACCTAAGCAACACAAGTAACAGAGATAGCAGCAGAAGTGTAGTATAGGAATCTGAAGATAGGGATTCTTGACACCCACCCAGCCCTGCTATTGCCAGGGCAAGCTACAGAGAATGGAATTGTAAGAAGTTTGTAGTAACTTGCTCCGGTGTCCTGATGGACTGATTGCAAGTGAACACTCTTGTGCCAGTCCTCAGCACCCTCTGAGAGCCTCTGTCTCAGATTGTCCTTTCCAAACCACTGATCCCAGCAAAACACAAGGGATGGGCTTTTCATTTGCAACATCATGAAGAAGAGGTAGGAAAAGTCTTCAACCCATAGAAGTCTTCTGTGGGAAGAAACATTGGTTTAGCTTGAGTGAATTACTGAGACCATCACTGAGACAATTCAAACTGAGACTAATGATCCTTCCCCACTCGTGGAAACTGATGAGCAAAAAAGACAAAAGGGTGGTGGGAGAAACCATATGTCTTATCCAGGAAAAAATATTTACCAAGGGTATAGTAGCTTTTAATTCTTTTTATTGCTCATTTAAATTATTATAAATGTATTTTAGCTTTGGAGGGTGTTTGTAGTTGTAATTTTGTACTTTATTCTGTTGTTCATTTTACTTTGTATCTGTTATCTTGAGAGATGGCTCAGTCTGTGAACTACTTGCCATGAGAGCACAAGAACTTTCGTGTGTTTTGATCCTCAGAAACTTACAGTGAAAAAGCTAGATTTTGCAGCACACATCTGTAATCCCAGAACTCTTACAATAAAATAGGAGTCAAAGACAAGAAGGTCCCTGGAGAACAGGGGAGAGCAAAGGTACTGAACAATAGTAGACAAGGTAGAAGTCAAGTGCCAATGCCCAATATTAGGAGTTGTTTTCTAACCTCCACATGCATGTCATGACACACACACACACATGAACATACAAACACTGAACATATATTCATATGTACACATACATGACACCCCCTGAAGGGGGTGCAGCCTTACCAGGCCACAGAGGAAGACAATTCAGACAGTTCTAATGAGACCTGATAGACTATGGTCAGAGGGAAGGGGAGGAGGACCTCCCCTATCAGTAGACCTGGGAAGGGGCATGCGAGGTGAAGAGGGAGGGAAGGTAGGATTGGGAGGGGCTGAAAGGAGGGGGCTACAGACAGGAACAAAGTGAATAAACTGTAATAAATAAAAGAATTAATTAAATTAAAAATTTAAACAATAGTGCGCATCTCTTGGAAACAATATTTATTTGCTTCTCTAAACCTAATATATAATTTTTCTCTATGTTTCATAATTCTGATATATGCATATATTCATTCATATTTCCTCTTCCCCATTACTTTCTCATTTCACTATTTAAATATGGAAACATCTAGTCTTCAAATTAGTATGAGCATCATTTCCCTTAACTAGCACCCTAATGCTGCTCTCTGTGAGCCACATGGTGAAGTGCACTTGTCTTCTGCAGTTAACATCAGCATGCTGTCAATCATCAGGCTTGTTATTATTTGTCAGCTTTCTTCTCGAACAGAAATCCGTGGAATAACAATTCACAGGGAGAACCCACGTTAATGAGAAAGCCAATGCCCAATGGTAAGAAACTCACTTACCTACTTAAAAGGAATCCTTGCAGATCCCAAGAGGCCCTGAAAAATTGTATATATTTAAGCTAAATATCCAATTCTCAGATTCCCTCAAATACTTGGGAGAATTTACTTAAGTCTTGTTTTTTCAAAAAATTCATTAAATTTGCTATTCAGTGCCTCCCCCTCAAGCCAGATTGGAAAATCACTATTTACATTGCAGAAACTCCCAATTTCATCTGGGAACCTCCAATGCTTTTGGAACTGAGAATTTCTGAGCCATAAGGAACTTCAGAAATCATTTTAATTCATACTTCTTAATCTTCTGGCCGTCTAGAGCCCAGATTACTCAAGGGACTGCTCCATAGTCATTCGGCTGTCCAGAGGCAGAGCTGGCAACATCGCCAGTGGAATTTGGCTGCTGTTCTTTATATTTACATATAATATATAATTCCAAAAGAAATTTTAGTAGACTTAGCTTAAATGAAATTCTGAATATATAAATTAGAATAGCAGCTATCAGAGTACTAATTCACTGACTGAAATATATTTTCTAATTGTTAAAATATATAGATAAAATTCCCAGTATTTAGATCATGATGGGCTTCTGGAGACTCTTGAACTATAAAACTATATTGTGTTTATTCCCCTCGGATAAGGATACAGTTTTCATCCAGTTCTCAGGTCATGGATCAGAAAAGACTCGTAATGAAACTTACAGTTTCCTTATGATTGGTTAGAATTAAAACCCAGAATCCACTGATTCAATGATGTCAGCAGATGCCTACTCACTGCCAGAGGCTTTGTTAGAGGCTATGGGTACTTGAGAGAAAAGATGGCGCTTCCTTCAAAAGAGGCTCTTCCGTTTTCTGTTTGGAAAGGTTAGGTAGATCATGTGGCCAGTAGTTGAAAAAGGATACATTACATTATCTGTTTTTCAATTCATTTTTTTTACGGGTCAAAAAATCACTCTGTGAACTGAGATAGAAACTGGACCCACTGTAGAATGAACCTAATTCAAAAGACATTGTATAGATTTTAGGCCGTAGGGATATACCTTGTATCATTGACATACAGTTCCTCTCAACTTTGCAAAACCTCAGCTGTGATGGACTCTTACCCAGTTCTGGATATGATATCCAACAGACTATCATGCATAGAAAATTCCTAATAAATGATCACTAAGCTGCTTATATCAATATTTGCTTGATCACTGTTCCATGGATACACCCCTTCCTCCCAATAATGTAGTTTAATATGTGAACTATACAAGTTGAATTTATAGAGTGTGTTTTTTCTGGATGAGGCTCAGTAATCAGAGCTTTCTTAAATGATCAATAGGTAGGTTTGAAAATGGGCACTGGCCCGGGCCAGGTGGGTGGGAAGGAGATAAGCTGATCAGAGAGGAGAAGCCTCATTGGGCAGAACTGGCCAGGCACAAACCTTGGACCCATGGGATCACAGGCTCTCAGACAGCCCCTTTGGGTGAACACCCCCAAAACAGTCTGTGCTAACTGTCATCAACTCCCATAGTGGCTGTACTACCACCCCTGTCCTCTAATGTGCAATCTGCTACACAAATGAAATCTCCCTGTCTCACTTCCAGGGCACTCCCCCCAAAAAATCAGGGTTCCAAATTCTAAAAATGGCAAAAACGTGCAAATGGTTACGTATGAAATGCTGTCCTTTCTCTTTCCGTCCCAAAGACAATAGCTGTCCTTCCCTGCATCCCCAGATCCCCCATAACCCTGCATGATTTTTGCGCCAAGATGAAAAGAAGGTCCCAGGTGGTAGAGGCTCCTGGCCATGACGAATTGTTGCTGCAGTGCCAGGGCACAGGGTGGGTGAGACACCACCAGCAGCATGACCCAGATAAACCTCCTACAGGCTGCAGCTGCCAGGGGTCCAAGGAGATCTACTGCATTCATTTCCCTGACAAAAGTTGCATCATCTTTTGCTTACCTCTCCTCTTCTGTTTTGCTGCTCCACCCCCTCCTGCATGAGTACCAGCTGGGCAAGATAAGCCTTGGCCTGCTCTGTCTTCCCAGCCAAATGCATCTTCACATAGCACCCTTTTGCTTTCTGCTCTTTGATTTCTTCTCATTCTCTTCTTGAAAGCGCTTCTGTCCCATCTGGACCTGGTTGTGTTACCTTTTTGGTTGCCTATGCCACCAATATTGAGGTTCTTAATGTCAATGAGCCTTTTCCCACCTTTTCACTTTTGCTGGTGGTCATCTTCACTCTCATCTGAGTCTAGACGCTTCTTGGGGGGGCGGTTAACCAAAACCCCATATCCACCCTATTGTTTATCTTCTTTGTTGGCCTTCTGCATTTCAGCTAATAAGTGGGCATCGGTCTCCTCAAGGATTGTGCACAGCCTGACCTGGCCTTGTGCCACCTCCCTTACACATCTCAGCTCCAGCTGCCATAGTGCCTTGAACTCATGGATTCTATCTAAATGTCTTCTGTCAAATTCTGTTGACTTTTCTGTATGGACAAATGGAAGGTTTCTTTTGGGATGGACAACAGCAGATGATGACTTGCATATTTCACCAGAAGGGCTATTCAGTGAGCAAAAGAAAACTGCACATTTCATTTGTAACTATACCAAGAATAACATTTTAAAAATCAAATCTACAGTGCCAGTAGCTGTCAACTTGTTTGGGTGGCAAAGTATCCAAAATTGCTACTTTTAAGAAAGTAACAAAAATAACATCAAAACCTAAATACTTACAAAGCTCTTTACTGTTGCTAAGAAAAAAAAAAAAAAACCTATAATAAAGAATAGAAGGATAGCAAATTCAGGTTTCATAACCAGTGTCCACGAAATTGTAAAGCTTTTTCTCAGAGAAAAAGCAACATTTTTCTTTATCATTAAGGAAAGAATGTAGTATAAAAAGTCAAATCTCCTTGTGGAGCTCCTGTCTTCTCCAGATCTTACTATTTCCCACTTCTTACATAAGAGGTCCATGCACTCTGCCCAACAGTTGGCCATAAGTCTCAGCATCTGCTTTGATAGTCTGCAGGGCAGAGCCTTTCAGAGGCCCTCTGTGGCAGGTTCCTAGGTTGTTTCCTGTTTTCTTCTTCTTCTGATGGTCATCCTCTTTGCCTTTTGGGATGGGGATTGAGCATTTTAGTTAGGGTCCTCTCTCTTGATTAGTTTTTTTTTAGATGTACAGATTTTAGTAGGTTTATCCTATATTATATGTCTATATGAGTGAGTATATACTGTGTGTTGTTCTGCTTCTGGGATAGCTCACTCAGGATGATCCTTTCCAGGTTCCACTGTTTACCTGCAAATTTCATGATTTCCTTAATTTTAATTGCTGAGTAATATTCCATTGTGTAGATGTACCACAATTTCTGCATCCATTCTTCAGTTGAGGGGCATCTGGGCTGTTTCCAACTTCAGGAACTCCACAAGGAGAGCATTAGAACCAGAAATTTGAACATGGGGGTCTTCTCAGAGACTCATACTCCAACCAAGCACCAGGCATGGAGATAACCTAGAACCCCTGCACAGATGTAGCCCATGACAGTTTAGTGTCAAAGTGGGTTCCATAGTAATGGGAAGAGGGACAGCCTCTGATATAATCTGATTGGCCTGCTCTTTGATCACTTCCCCCTGAGGAGGGAAGCAGCCTTACCAGGCCACAGAAGATGACAATGCAGCCACTCCTGATGAGATCTGATAGACTAAGATCAGAAGGAAGGAGAGAAGGACTTTCCCTATCAGTGGACTTGGGGAGGGGCATGTGTGAAGAAGGAGGAGGGAGGGGCTTATGGGGGGATACAAAGTGAATAAAGTGTAATTAATTTTAAAAAAAAAGTCAAATCTCTATGTTTTTAGTGAAAGTAACTTCTCCAGGAAACTATTAGGTTTACGATGTAGTTAATTTTGAACAGAAACGTCTTACCTGGAGATGCATTAGGGAACATGTGATGGGGGAATCGTTGCATTGCCTAACTTCATGGCACCTTGGGGAAATCTTGCCAGGCAGGTCATTGTTGTGGTTTGCAGACTTTGCCCCTTGAACAGAACCTTCATAGTGTATGAGACTGAGTCCTCTGGGACAAGGCTGCTAGGTCAGTTGTAGATCATTTCCTCCAAGCCCTGTGAAATATGTGGAGTCTTCAGCAATAGGGTCTTTCTTACCTTCAAGTTCTGTAGTAACAGCAATGACCTATATTGTTCCTGGAGTCTCTTCAACATCTCTGTCAAATAACTAGAAATGAGTTTGCTCCTGCTTGGCACTGGGATTTTGGTTAGATGATCTATGTCTTTTGGGAAATTATTATCACCCAAGTGGGTCTAGTTAAACACACACACACACACACACACAAATACACACACAGTGTTTTCTTAAGTAAACATAAAAATGTTTTCTTTGGCTTTTTCAAGCATCCTTAGTGTTGTTTATTCCTCCTCTCTCCTTCTCTGTATTGTTTTGCCCTCTTTTCAGCTAACCCCAATTGTGTCATTTGTGTGAGTCTGGGTTACCTAGACTCAGTATAATATTTTCTAGTTGCATTTACCTGCAAGTTTTAAGATTTTATTTTTCTTAAAGCTGAGCAAAATTCCATGTTTATAGATACCACAGTTTGATCATCCATTTGTCATTCCAGGGACATTTAGGTTGTTCCCATATTCAAGGTATTGTGGCTAGAGCAGAGATGAGCAGATCTGAGCAAGTACCAGGGCGGTAGATGCTTGAGTTCTTTGGCTATCTGCTGAGGGTTGATATAGTGGAATCATGTGGAGGGCAGAGTTTTAGCTTTTGTAGTTTCCTCAGTACTGGTTTCCAGAATGATTGCACCCATTTCCCAGTTCTACCAAGAGTGAATGGGGGTTCCCCACTTCCACATCCTAACCAGTATTTGTTGTCAGTTGTTTGACTGTAAACATTCTGACCTGAGCAAGATGAAATCACAAAGCAGTTTTAATTTGCACATCAGTTGCTAAGATGTTGAACATTAGCTGGGCGGTGGTGGCCCATACCTTTATTCTCCACACTCGGGAAGCAGGTAGATCTCTGTGAGATCAAAGCTAGTCTGGTCTACAGATCGAGTTCTAGGAAAACCAGGAAAATCTTGTCTCAAACAACAAACAAACAAACAAAAGAAAGAAGAAAAAATGATGTGAATATTGTAGCTTTTTTTCCCTTTTCTCTTCTACCTTTTCATTCCCCATTCTTCAATCTTTGCTTCCCTAAGTGCCCATAATAACTTTCCAAGAACCACCTGCCCTTTTCTTTAGGCTGCTGCTTCTTTCTCTCTTGACCTTTGTTCATACAGCAAACCATTCTTAGGTTTATAATAAGAAGACAAAGGGGAGATTTTCATATTTTGTTGCTATCTTCTTTATCTCAAATGTTACATGGGGCACACTGATCTTTGGCTAGAACAAATGAATGGTGACCTTTTTGAATCTGAGGCTCTGAACAGAGACCTGTGAAATGCCTGGTCTTAAGAGTTAGAAGGACAGGTCTCAGCCTATGGCATCGTCTCATACCAGTGGTTATGCTTACTCATCTTTGTCCTTTGCAAAATGGCCATTATATTTCCAGTACATCTGTACTTTGCCAGCACCCTGGTCCAATGTGCTCACAGAAATTTTTAAGAATGACTTCTGGGAGAGCTATCATCATGCATGAGGAGAAGAACATGTTATAAATATAACAGTTTTGTCAACAGTGTTGTAAAGGGAGGAACAGAGTGTGGAGGAGACCAGCAAACAGAATAATGCACCCTTCCTGAGTAGTGTGTGATGTGCTTTGAATTGGTAGTGATTTTTTTTTCTAGATCATGAAAGGTGGAGATGTAATTACCAGCAAGAAAACGCTGCTACTGTTCAAGAGGCATAAATTCAAATGCCTTTAGGGGCAGACAAGTGATCTAAATATGCAAAATGGAGGGTGTAGGTAGAATATTAAAAGGGCCTGTGGAAAATTGGAGAGAATGTGCCTGTTTAAAGCCACTCAAGCTCGAAATGATTTCCTAAAACCTCTTCTGTCCAAATAACCAAAAATCTTCATGTAGAGTAGGTTTTTATTTTCAACCTGTGATAGCAAGCATCCTAAACAGTGTGTGTAAGGACAAGAAGTCCTAGATGAGATAGTTGGGGCAAAGTTGTGAGGCAGCTGTGGAAATCTGGTAGAAGGGATTTTTATAACTACATGTGATGGGCTTTCTGTGTTGGTTGAAGTAGTTTGAGTGTGTCTTGAGTTCTTCACTTAGGTAGAATATCATAATAAAGTTGTTGTCATCCTGGCTGTTGCTGTTGGATAATTTATCCCCACTGGGAAATCAAAGAAAGTAGGTTTGATGCCAAGAGTTGAAGAGTCACAATGCTCAAGTCCATATTAATTCAAAGAAGCCTAAACCAAGAAAGGTATTGGTTAAGAAGGAGCATTGCAAAAACCAAAGCCTTCTGGTGTGAAATAAAACCATGTCTTTGGAATTGTTACAGAGGATGATGAAAGAAATGTTTTATACCAAGTGCAAAAGGGTAAATCTCAGATAATGTTTATCATGTTGGTGACTGGTGTCAGAGAGCCTGTTGATCCCTCCCCTTTTTCATGATCACAGCCTCAGAGTCAGCAGTGTGGGTGAGCAAGCACATGATTGAATTCTCCCTAGGCTGATCTGTCTTCTGGAGAAGACAGGTTCTGATTCAGAGTGAACTTGGCCATTTCTCCTTGACTTCTTCATCCACATGGACCATATATCCTTTAAGCATTCACAGAGAAAAGAAAAACTAAAAAGAGATGATGCTTACTTAGGTATAAATACAACTCAATAATAAACACAAAACAAAATAAAAAACCCACTAATACGTCTTACAACTGCCCAGATTCTGTTACATTGCTGCCATAGCAACCCCCAAAGGACATATTCACAAACCCCTACCCAATTCCCTCCCAAACTCATATACCTGACAGTCATCCTCCTAGTGAGGCTGTCTCTCTTACACTACACCCACTAAGTGAAGATCCAAAGCAAAGAGGCAGAAAATAACATCTTCCACCAATCTGCTTGTCATTTAGAAAAAGCTCACTGTATAAATGTCATGGAAACAAGCTGTTCTTGCAGAAAGAAGAGAGGAAAGCCCTTGCCTCACTTGCTTCCCTTTCAGTTTTAATTTTCCTAATCAAAGGGTAATGCAAAGCAAATGTTAAGTGTTTGAAAGCAAATATCTGTGAAGATTGGCCATGGTGTTGTTCAGCTACTTTCAACTATCTAGTAAGCTCCAAGCAGTATGATCAAGCTCTGGTGAAGACAATGACTGTCCAAGACAATACCCCCCAAAACAGTAAGAACTCAAAGTCCAGTATGAGACAGTGAATACTTTTCTTATCATCTTAAAGGCCAGCAAATTTCTGTTTTATTAACACACGTCCAAAGGCACATAATATACAGCTTGATGTGATACTATTGGTAATAAAACTGAGCAATACCGGGGTAAACCTGTGCTCTCTCTTACACATAAGAGATTTGTGTGTTCTTAGCTAAAGAAAGGTAAATGGTGGGACCTGGAAAAGATCATCCTGAGTGAGTTGTCCCAGAAGCAAAAAGACACACATGGTATATACTCACTCATATAGACATACAACATAGGACAAACCCACTAAAATCTGTGCATCTAAAGAAACTAAGCAAGAGAGAGGACCCTAACTAAAACGTCCAATCCCCATCCTGAAAGGCAAAGAGGATGGACATCAGAAGAAGAAGAAAACAGGAAACAACCTAGGAACCTTCTACAGAGGGCTTCTGAAAGACAGAAGAAGAAAACAGGAAACAAACTAGGAACCTGCCACAGAGGGCCTCTGAAAGCCTCTGCCCTGCAGACTATCAAAGCAGATGCTGAGCCTGATGGCCAACTGTTGGGCAGAGTGAATGGAATTTTATGTAAGAAGTGGGAAATAGTAAGAGCTGGAGAGGACAGGGTCTCCACAAGGAGAGCAACAGAACAAGAAAATTTGAACACAGGGAACTTCCCAGAGACTCATACTCCAACCAAGGACTATTCATGGAGATAACCTAGAACCCGTGCACAGATGTAGCCCATGGCAGTTCAGTGTCCAAGTGGGTTCCACAGTAATGGGAAGAGGGACTGCCTCTGACATAATCTGATTGTCCTGCTCTTTGATCACCTCCCTCTGAGGGGGGGAACAGCCTTACCAGGCCACAGTAGAGAACAATGCAGCCACTTTTGGTGAGAACTGATAGACTAAGATCAGAAAGGAGAGGAGAACCTCCCCTATCAGTGGACTTGGGGAGTGGCATGCATGCAGAAAGGGGAGGGAGGATGGGATTGGCAGGGGAGGAGGGGGGGCTTATGGGGGGATACAGAATGAATAAAGTGTAATTAATAAAAAATTAAAAAAAGAATGTAGGGTGTTGCTAGATAATTCTATGGAAGCAATCTGAAAGCCTATCTATAACTGAGGGGGGTAAAGAAAGTGGCATTTGAACTAAGCCTCTGAGAAAAAGTAATATTCTCATAACAGCATGAGGAGGAAAGGAGGTGGGGACATTCCAGAGAATGAATTAAGTTGTAATAGAATGGGGGGTCAACCACTGTAGAGTAGGAGGCAAGCCACTGAAGCAGAGTGAAAGAGAATGGCAGGCTATAAATGAAATTAATTATGCTTCTAGAGGGCAGAACAGCTGGCTAAATGGTGTTGGAAAAGCCCCTGAAACATAGAGTGTTAGGGTGGACAGCCACCTCTGGCTGAAATACCCTTAAGATTACAGTGTGTAGTTTTTCTGGAAGGCAATTTGAAGCATGCATGAGAGGACAGTCTAGAATAATGTCTGTGCAGTTCTGGGAGGTGAGCCTGAATTACCCTGCAGGTAATTTCTAGTTATTGCAGTCTCTGCCATGCACACCAGGGTCATCCCAATGAAGTTAATCCTGGTTGTTCAAAGTTCGGTCTCCTGGGGTTTGAGCACTACATTGATGGTCTCTCAGGTCCTGTCTTCCAAGGCTACAAGTTTAGGATTCACTTCATGTGAATCCTAAAGTGGGGGACTAATTCCATTTTCTGAATTCTTATTAATGGCCTTCCCTTATCGTAAGTGAGAGCAAGAATATTACGGTAACTACAAAAGGCAAATATTTAGTGGAAAGTCATGAAAATCTCTAGATACCATCAGCACAAGCCCCCTTTGGTCTGTAATACTTAGGTGTGTCAGTGGTATATTTCACTACCCAATATCAGCATTTCACCAACTGTTGACTCACTGGAGCATGTGAGCAAAGAGGGAGAGAAACTGGTATAACTAGTTTCTGGTTGAACTAGACAAATGTACCTATCACAGCGGTTAGATGGGCCACGAAAAAAACTAAATTACAGTAACTACAGAGCCTCTGGAAGAAAATAAGTTATGCAAGATTAATTCAACTCAACATAGGTGGTCTTAGGTCAGAGAAGAATTAAAGATCAGAGACCACAGAGCACTGTCTGCGGAATGGAGGCAGTTGCAAATTTTATAGCTTACCACTCAGGAAATCCTATTAAGTGACTCAAAGAATCAAAGAACATGTAGGCTCCCATTTCTATTTACTCCAAAAGAGCTAGTGCTGTGGTGAGGGAGGCTTTTACAGAATCCAGAAAGAGACCCATGCTTGCAAGTGTAAGTCCTGTAGAGAAGATCCCTGGAAGGGCATAGGTTAGGGCCAGAAGCTGTCCAGTGGAAATACTGTAAAACTAGAGAATGTTAATCTATTACTTGGACATTCAAATTGATGGAGTGCAGTGTTTTCAGCCACACAAAGCCGTTATGACAGATCTACTCATAGATTGTCAGAGTGTCAGCGTGTTTTGTAGCACATTTGTTCTGATGAGGTTGGGCCCTGGGCAGAATAGTTTGTGACAAAGATACTGAGCTATGCAGAATGGAAAGAGCAATTTTTTAGCAGCCTGGGAAAAAGCATTAGTGTTTGAGCAAGGCAAACAGGAGGCTCTTGGAAAAGGACAAGGAGGCAGCAGGAACCCCTTGGCTAAGGGCACATGTAATAGAGGAAAAGACAAGCTTGTTTGTTTTATTATTGTACTCAAGTAAGAGAAAAGCAAAACTGACTAAAATTTCTTTTTTTTTTTAATTTTTTTTTATTGTTTCTGTCTTTTTTTTTTTAATTTTTCATCAATTACACTTTATTCATTCTGCATCCCCCCATAAACCCCTCCCTCCTCCCCTCCAAATCTCACCCTCCCTCCTCCCTCTGCATGCATGCCACTCCCCAAGTCCACTGATAGGGGAGGTTCTCCTCTCCTTTCTGATCTTAGTCTATCAGTTCACTTCAAACGTGGCTGCATTGTCCTCTACTATGGCCCGGTAAAGCTGCTCCCCCCCAGGGGGAGGTGATCAAAGAGCAGGCCAGTCAGTTCATGTCAGAGGCAGTCCCTCTTCACATTACTATGTAACCCAATTGGACTCTGAACTGCCCTGGGCTACATCTGTGCAGGGGTTCTGGGTTATCTCTATGAATAGTCCTTGGTTGGAGTATGAGTCTCTGGGAAGTTCCCTGTGTTCAAATTTTCTGGTTCTGTTGCTCTCCTTGTGGAGACCCTGTCCTCTCCAGCTCTTACTATTTCCCACTTCTTACCTAAAATTCCGTTCACTCTGCCCAACAGTTGCCCATCAGGCTCAGCATCTGCTTTGATAGTCTGAAGGGCAGAGGCTTTCAGAGGCCCTCTGTGGTAGGTTCCTAGGTTGTTTCCTGTTTTCTTCTTCTTCTGATGTCCATCCTCTTTGCCTTTCTGGATGGGGATTGGACGTTTTAGTTAGGGTCCTCTCTCTTGCTTAGTTTCTTTAGATGCACAGATTTTAGTGGGTTTGTCCTATGTTGTATGTCTATATGAGTGAGTATATACCATGTGTGTCTTTTTGCTTCTGAGACAACTCACTCAGGATGATCCTTTCCAGATCCCACCATTTACCTGCAAATTTCATGATTTCCTTATTTTTCATTGCTGAGTAATATTCCATTGTGTAGATGTACCACAATTTCTGCATCCATTCTTCAATTGAGGGGCATCTGGGTTGTTTCCAGCTTCTGGCTATTATAAATAAAGCTGCTACAAACATGGTTGAGCAAATGTCCTTTTTGTGTACTTGAGCCTCTTTTGGATATATGCCCAGTAGTGGTATGGCTGGATCTTGAGGAAGCGCTATTCCTAGTTGTCTGAGAAAGCGCCAGATTGATTTCCAGAGTGGTTGTACAAGTTTACATTCCCACCAGCAGTGGAGAAGGGTTCCCCTTTCTCCACAACCTCTCCAGCATGTGTTGTCACTTGAGTTTTTGATCTTGGCCATTCTCATGGGTGTAAGGTGAAATCTCAGGGTTGTTTTGATTTGCATTTCCCTAATGGCTAATGAGGTTGAGCATTTCTTTAAGTGCTTCTCTGCCATTCGGTATTCCTCTACAGAGAATTCTCTGTTTAGCTCTGTTCCCCATTTTTTAAGTGGATTACTTGGTTTGCTGCTTTTCAGCTTCTTTAGTTCTTTATATATACTGGATATGAGTCCTCTGTCAGATAAAGGGTTGGTGAAGATTCTTTCCCAATCTGTAGGTGGTCGCTTTGTTTTGATGACGGTGTCCTTTGCTTTACAGAAGCTTTTCAGTTTCATGAGGTCCCATTTATTGGTTGTTGCTCTTAGAGCCTGTGCTGTTGGTGTTCTGTTCAGGAAGTTTCCCCCTGTACCAATGAGTTCTAGGGTATTTCCCACTTTTTTTTCAAGCCGATTTAATGTGTCTGGTTTTATGTTGAGGTCTTTGATCCACTTGGACTTCAGTTTTGTGCAGGGTGACAAGTATGGATCTATTTTCATTTTTCTACATGTAGACATCCAGTTAGACCAGCACCATTTGTTGAAGATGCTATCTTTTTTCCATTGTATGGTTTTGGCCTCTTTGTCAAAGATCAGGTGTCCATAAGTGTGTGGGTTTATTTCTGGGTCCTCTGTTCGGTTCCATTGATCCACAATTCTGTTTCTATGCCAGTACCATGCAGTTTTTAAAACTGTTGCTCTATAGTACAACTTAAGATCAGGGATGGAGATACCTCCAGAAGATCTTTTATTGTAGAGGATTGTTTTAGCAATTCTGGGTTTCTTGTTATTCCATATGAAGTTGAGAATTTTCCTTTCCAGGTCTGTAAAGAATTGTGTTGGTAATTTGATGGGCATTGCATTGAATCTGTAGATTGCTTTTGGTAAGATGGCCATAAATTTCTTAATATACAAGAAAGCAAAGCCAGGATTTAGAATCAGTTAGATCTGATCCTGTTGGGACAATTATTAGGGAAAGATTTTAAATGTGATGTACCTTCTAACCTGAATAAAAGGAGATAACTCTTGAGTAACAGATGCCCTCTATTCAACTTAGTTCAAGGTTCCAGAGAAACAACATATACATGGAGAACATTAAAAAGATTTAGAGTAATAAGAACTACGCTTCTTTGTGATCCACAACAGTGGCTTCTTTTGGGGTAAAATTGTGTATTGCTTCCTGGACTATGGCAGAACCGGTCAAACTTGAGATTGGTCTCATTGTTTCATCTGTCACCAGCGGTGAATTACTTCTCATCTTACTTTCGTCTAAAAGGATATAAGTATAAGCTAGACATAAGTTCTATATACTCATGGTTCTTTTTCAAATATAGTTATAAATTTAATATAGTTAAAGCTATAAAATTCAGGAAATTCGAGTTCTAAACATGAAAGAAACATTACAAATGATGGAAAATTGTTATTAAAAATATTAGATGTGGTAGTAAAATATTTTGGCTGCATATTTGTGTCTTTATCCTTTCGCTTTGGGGAAACTAGCACATAGATGATAGTTGAGTTATACTTAGACCTTCATTCCTCTCACGATTAAGAATCCTGACCAGTTGCCTGATTCAGGGAAATACACTCTTCCATAACATGCTCTGCCAATGAAAATAAGTGAAATACTCTGTATTACCTGCCTTTTAAAAAATTTGTGCTTGCTAGTTTTTTTTTCTTAAGATTTATTTGCTTACTATGTATATTATATTCTGACTACATGTATGCCTACACGCCAGAAGAGGGCACCAGATCTCATTGTAGATAGTTATGCACCACCATGTGATTACTGAGAATTGAACTCAGGACCTCTGGAAGAACAGATAGTGCTGTTAACCTCTGAGCCATCTCTCCAGCATTAGTTGCTTTTTGATGAGGTTTAATTTTGCTTAGAGTCTGAGCAATTTCAGTTTGCCAAAGTAGGAAAGGCAATGCTGAGCAGTGTCCTCTGTGGTGGGAGGAACATGAAATAATGGATTATTTACTTGGTGGCAGCCAGGATGCAGTGATAAGCTGGACCAGGCTGAACTATAATCTTTAAAGGCCATCCTCTAATGATCTGCTTCTCCTCAAGGCTCCACTGCCTTCAAAATGGCACCCCAAGTTGGAGACTGAACACTCCAAGCCTGAGACTCTGGGAAACATTTTGGATTATAGAGTTAAATTGTAACCTACATTCCTCCAAAGTCCATGGTCTTCTCATAATGTAATCGCACTTAGTCCAATTTTGAAACTTCCCATAGACTTTTGCACATTGGGTTTTCTCTATTCTTGAGAATTTCATAGATAGATATAATGAAGAATAGTCATAACTATTACCCATTTCCTTTCTAACACTCTTAATAATTTTTTATAAAGATTTATTTGTTTGCTTATTACATATACAATGTTCTGTCTGTATGTACACCTGTACACCAGAAGAGGACACCAGATCTCATTATGTGAGCCACCATGTGGTTGCTAGGAATTGAACTCAGGACCTCTGAAAGAGCAGCCAGCGCTCTTAACCTCTGAGCCATCTCTCTAGCCCCACTCTTAATAATTTTAACAGTCCTAACACTGTCAAATATCCAAACTGCCTTTTGAGACTCTGGGCAACTTCTTATAAACTTATAACTGAGCCTCTATAAAGAAAAGAAAGTTACACATATTCAGTATGCTATAGCACAGAATAAATAAATTCCAAAGGGAACAATAGGAAGGTAATGAGAAGAACTTGGACCAAAAAGACTGAAACCCAATAAAATAGATGTTAAATCCTTACTATCTTAGAAACATCATGACATTGTCTGTGCTCTAATGGACTCTATGGTATTGCCTTTGTAGTGTAAGTCGTCTTTCTCTTGGGTAGTTTCCACTGGGTATCTGTGGATTTCCTCAAAATTCATTCCACATTCCTGGCATTTCCAGCATGTTAAGGTCTCCACTATAACTTGAGTTTCACTATCATAACTTCCTGTGCCATTTTGTCTGGGAATTTTGTATGGAATCCAACTCAACTATAAATTGGACTTAGAGCTTTTTTCTGGAACCTGGCTTCCATGACACTCGAATTCTTGAATTCTCCATACCTACGAAATACTATTACATGTTCCTTTCACCATCCATTATATGAATATCAAGTTCTGCTAACAGTGTGAGAAGTAGCCAAGGCCACATGGACCATGGTCACAGAAGAATGAGAGCCTGATCAGTAGAACCTAGAAAAGCACTTCACTGTGTGGAGCTTTTTCAGTAGAATATCTGGGGCACCTTTTTTGTTTCTATATCCTATCTCCCCACTCCCACTCCCACCCTCCTACCAAGTGAAAGTCTTTCAGTTTTGTAAGAAGGGTTCTCACCAATAGGAAGCTTTCCTATTGTCCCAATGCAAATGCTGGTTTCTCTCTATTGTTATGAATCTCCTTAATAATTAATCTCTACTTGTCTACACTGTCGTGTCCTTAAATGCATATAGACTCCATTCCTTGCCAAACTGCAATTTTTATTGCATTTTTATTGTACCTATTGTATTCTCTCTTTTTTCTCTCTATCACAACCTCTGTCCCTCCATTCCTTTCTCCATCTCTGAAGAGCTTTGAGAATAATAAAGCCTGACTATTATTCTTTCTTATAGTTTCTAACCCTCATGAATAAACCAATTTTAAATTCAGTCTCACTCATAATTTGAAAACAGAAGCAAAATATAGCCGGATTCATTGCTGTAACGTAATGCAAATGGCCTTAAGAGGACATTCTTTCCTGTTTATATTTCTTTTGTTTGCAACCTGATCATCTAAACATCCATCAGAATGTCCCCTCTCCCAACAAGCTCTGCTTACAGTGTTTTTAGGGTTTATCCCACTCACACCCAAGTTTCTTCCACAATTCTCCCACAAAACAATTCTCAGGCACAAGAACCACATGGTTAGAATATCGGCACTAGCCATGTCAGGACTCAGTAACAATTTTCAGTTTTGTCTGTTCCTGCATTGTTAGAACCAATGTACTCAATACCAAATGAAGCAAAACTTACACCTGTATACAGTTTCAGGGAAGTTCCTATTTGTCAAAGCAGGGGAGGCAAAGCTGAGTCGCTCTATCTGTTTAAAGGGAGCATTAGAAGATATGGAGTATAGGGCAGTGGCTTTATTCATGTGGAATGAGGCCTGGGTTGTCACCTTCAAAGACCCTCCCCCAGAAACCCACTTCTATCAGCTGGGCTTTATCTCTTAATGGCTCCATAGTGTTTAAAAATAGTGCTTCACAATATGTCTAGCTATATTTTAGGTAATTGGACTGGAGAATTCGATACTACGATGGAGCAGCTAAGAGTGGCCATTGTCACGGTAAATTCTACCAGAGTGGATGCAGGACTAGCCACAGGATTATCATCATGGATTTCTGCAGCCATGAATCATCTGAAGGAATGGGCGGGCATGGGAGCGTTAGCAGGCCTTCTGGTGTTGGTCTCCTTGGTTTGCCTGTGGTATATATGCAAGATTAGAGTCTCACAACAGCATAATGCAGCCATGACCATTCAGGCCTTTACAGCCATTGAAGCAGGACGGTCTCCCCAAGCATGGTTGGCTACCATAAAAAGCTAAAATGTTAAGCTCAGGATGCAAGGCTAAGCACTGCACTCAGAGTCAGCCGCTTTGGACCCAGAGAAGAGCATGTCTGATTGCATGCAGGTTGATGCCCCAGGTCCCGCCTCTGAGAAAAAGGTATCAGACGGGTCTGATGCTCTTTGGGTGGATGACACCTAAATGAACATCGGTACAAAGTCCCAATTTATTTCTAATATCAGAGATCAGACCTCTACTCTTGCCTGATGCATCTAAAACAAACAGGGGGAACTGTAGAGAGCTGCGTAATGCCGCGCCTTAAAGATGGAGCTGGTTTCCACCTTCCACCTTCCCGATGGTGAGTGCTCTCTGTCACAAACAACTCTACATTTGGCTAAGGCTGAGGATCTGGCTTGCTTCCATGTATGTGGACCTATCTGCATTGCCCATGTGGCACGCTGGGGTTGGCTACCCAGAGGCTAGTTAAGCTGTGGGCTGGCTTTCCACAGGGTCAGATGATTGTTCAAGGTTCCTGAAATAAACTGCATTGAAAAAAAAAATAGTGCTTCACTATGTTAATCCTGCCAAGCCATGAGCATAGGAGATCGTTCCATCTTCTGATAGCTTCTTCTATTTCTTTCTTCAGAGACGTGAGTTTTTTTTCATACAAGTCTTTGACCTGCTTGGTTAGAGCTACGCCTAGGTACTTTACATCCTTTGTGGCTATTGTAAAGGGTGTTGTTTCCCTTATTTCTTTCTCAGTACATTTGTCTTTTGTACACAGGAGGGCTACTGATTTTTTTTTTGAGTTAATTTTGTATCTAGCCACTTTGCTGAGTTATTTATCAGCTGTAGGAGTTCCCTAGTAGAATTTTTGGGGTCACTAATGTATACTATCACATCATATGCAAATAGTGATAGTTTGACTTCTTTCTTTCCAAACTGAGTCCCCCTTGATCTCCTTTATTTGTCTTATTGCTCTAGCAAGGACTTCAAGAACTATGTTGAAGAGATAAGGAAAGAGTGGGAAGCTTTGCCTTGTCCCTGATTTCAGTGGGATTGATTTAAGTTTCTCTCTGTTTAGTTTGATGTTGGCTATAAGTTTTCTGTATATTGCCTTTACTATGTTTAGGTAAGTGCCTGATATCTCCAGGACTTTAAACATAAATGAATGTTGGATTTTGTCAAATACTTTTTCAGCATCTAAGGAGATTATTATGTGGCCTTTTTCTTTCGGTTTGTTTATATGGTGGATTACATTGATGGATTTCTGTATGTTGAATCACCCCTGCATACCTGGGATGACGCCTACTTGGTCATAGCGGATGATACCTTTTATATGCTCTTGGATTTGGTTTGCAGGTATTTTATTGATAATTTTTTTTGCAAAAACAAGAGATATTGGCCTGAAATTATCTTTTTTGTTGGGTTTTGTGAGGTTTTGTGAGGTATCTAGGTGACGGTGGCTTCATGGAATGAGTTTGGTAATATTCCTACTGTTTCTGTTTTGTGGAATATATTGAAGAGTATTGGTGTTAGCTCTTCTTTGGAGTTATGGTAGAATTCTGCACCGAAACCATCTGGTCTAAGGACATTTGTTCAACCATGTTTGTAGCAGCTTTACTTGTAATAGCTAGAACCTGGAAACAACCCAGATGTCCCTCAATTGAGGAATGGATACAGAAATTGTGGTACATTTATACAACGGAATATCACTCAACAATTAAAAACAAGGAAACCATGAAATTTTCCGGCAAATGGTGGGAACTAGAAAAGATCATCCTGAGTGAGGTATCACAGAAGCAGAAAGACACACATGAAATATACTCACTTATAAGTAGATATTAGACCTATGAGACAGGATAAAGATAGTAAAATCTGTACCCTAAAGAAGCTAAACAAGAAGAAGGACCCTGGGTAAGGTGCTCAATCCTCCTTTAGAAAGGCAAATGGGATAGACATCAGAAGAAGGTGAAAACAAGGAACAAGACAGGAGCCTACTCACTGTGGGCCTCTGAAAAACTCTATCCGGCAGGGTATTAAATCAGATTCTAAGACTCACAGCCAAACTTTGGGCAGAGTACAGAGAATCTTATGAAAGAAATGTGAGATAGCAAGACCTGGAGTGGGCTGGAGCTCTAAAAGGAGAACAACAGAACCAAAAAATCTGGGCAAAGGGGTCTTTTCGGAGACTGATTCTCCAACCAAAGACCATGCATGGAGATAACGTAGAACCCCTGCACAGATGTAGCCCATGGCAGCTCAGTTTTCAAGTGGTTTCCATAGTAACAGGAACAGGGGCTGACTCTGACATGAACTCAGTGGCCTGCTCTTTGATCACTGCCCCCTGAGAGGGGTGGGGCAGCCGTACCAGGCCACAAAGGAAGACAATACAGACAGTCCTGATGAGACCTGATAGGCTAGGGTGAGATGGAAGGGGAGGAGGACCTCCCCTATCAGTAGAGTGGGGAAGGGAAATGGGAGGAGAAGAGAGAGGCAGGGCAGGATTAGGAGGGGATGAGGGAAGGGGCTACAGCTGGAATAAAATGGAAATAAATTGTAATAAATAAAAAAAATTAAAAATAGTTCTTCATTTTGAAGAGCAAGCATTGAAAACATGAATATATATTTTAGAATCAAACAGTAACAAACTACTTTCAACATACTAAAACTATCTATTTTCAACTACTAAAATATAATGAATAGGTACAAAACTCTTTTGTTCATTGAAGATAAGGTTAAAATTGTAGCGACATTTAAAATTGGTCTTTATATTTCATAAAATCCTTTCTGGAATGAGAAAGAATAAAATTCTTTTTTAATCAATTTATTTTTTCATTAATTATAGTTTATTCACTTTGTATCCTAGCTGTATCCCCTTCCTTTGGCTTCTCCCAATCCTATCCTCATGAGGGAGGGAGAATAAAATTCTTAATTGGTAGTTTACTCTAATTACTAATTAAATAATAAGTAGAAAAAATAAAATTTGAAAAATTTTTCATTCAATATAAGTAATTTTTTATATCTGATTTTTTTTAAAAGTGTTATTGTGCTTGAACTTTTGCTGGCCATTTGACAGATAAATTCCACTTCTCTCTTCTAACAACTGCAAACCTTCTTTTATATATTGTGCTAAGAAATTGTTTGGAGTTTTTGACAAGCACATAATTGCAAACTTAAATGCAAATGTGGTCCCTGAAATCATTTCACAGTTCTCATTTTAGGATTATTCTCCAGAAAGTCTTATGTGATGAGTAGAAATTTCAGTCTACACAACTATAATTTTGGTTAATTTGCAGTTCCACAATGTCTTAGTTTACTTTCTGTTGCTATAACATAACATATGAAACTGGCAAAATTATAAAGAAAATAGGTTTCTTTCAGCTGACAGTTCTTTAAGCAGTTGATGACTGGGCAGCCACACTGAATGAAGACCCTACAGTACTTTTCTATGGCAGAAAAGTAAAAGAACAAGTATGCTTCATGCAGAAATGTCAAACCGTGGGTTTCTCACTTGCTTTATGATCTTCTGGTCTCATATGCTCAATCCTCATTCAGAAAGGCAAATGGGATAGACATCAGAAGGTGAAAACAAGGAACAAGTCAGGAGCCTACAACAAAGGGCTTCTGAAAGACTCTACCCAGCAGGGTATCAAAGCCAATGCTGAGACTCATAGCCAAACTTTGGGGAGAGTACAGGGAATCTTATGAAAGAAGGGAGAGATAGAAAGATGTGGAAGGGTCTGGAGCTCCACAAGGAGAGCAACAGAACCAAGAAGTCTGGGCATAGAAGTCTTTTCTGAAACTATTCATGGAGACAACCTAGAACCCCTGCCCAGATGTAGCCCATGGCAGCTCAGAGTCCAAATGGGTTCCCTAGTAGTGGGAATAGGAACTGTCTCTGACATGAACTCAGTGGCTGGCTCTTTGATCACTGCCCCCTGAGGGGGTACAGCCTTACCAGGACACATAGGAAGACAATGTAGACAGTCCTGATGAGACCTGATAGGCTAGAGTAAGATGGAAAGGGTGGAGGACCTCCCTTATCAGTGGCTTGGGGAAGGGACATGGAAGGAAATGAGGGAGGGTAGGATGGCAGGAGTGGGAGGGGATGAGAGTAAGAACTAGAGCTGGGATACAAAGTAAGTAAATTGTAATACATAAAAAATCTTTATTAAAATAAAATAAAGACACTAACCACCTTCACTCCTGAAGTCTCCACCTCTCAGCACCAGAATGTTGGGAATAAAATAAGTTCCAGATAGGCAAACCATACTCAAACTATAGCACTGAGGATTTAGTCAGATTCAGTTCAGAGATCTTGTAACTTTCTCAGATATGGTCTCTTTGGGTAATCATCCAGAATGTGTCCTACTGAGATGACTTGTTTTTAACTGTTGCTTTACTGAGGTTTTCACATCCTAAGCTGCAGCTTCTCGACTCCCAGGCCCCCTAGCTTTTAGAACTCTGTCAGTGTCTCTGTCACACAGGAGATGTTGAGTTGCCTCTACAGTAATCTGGCTCCAGAAGCTCTGCTTGGGTCTGGCACATAGATCATGAGCTACTGCATTGCCAAAGCCTGGTGTGAAGAACACTGTGAGAGTGTGTCAGGCTATATGCTCAGACATAACATGCAAACATTTTGTCTATTCCTAAAGTATGACAGATGTGACAAATCCTTAAATCTTGCCACTCTTTTGAAGTCTTCTCAAGGATTGGGGCACGAAATCCTCTTTTTCCTTCTTTACATATCTCATGGGTTCCATCTTTTTCCTGAGCCTTATCATAGAGAAACACTAGATTAAAAAACAAAACAAAACAAAACAAAAAACAAACAAACAAACAAAAACACCAAATCTTTAAGGGAATACACATATCTAATGACTTTTGGACCCTGCTGATGTTAACTTTTCTTTCATTGTCTAGTTGATCCCTCACTCACTGAGGAGTATTTTTGACAAAAGAGGCCATGAACTTGAAAGAGAGCAAAGAGAAGTATATGGGAGGATTCGAGCAGGAAAGAGAAGGCTAGTGGTAATGGTGGTGTGGTGTCATTACAGGCAGAGAAAGACATGGAGTGAAAAACAGAGAAATTTATGGAAACAAAAGGGACTTAATGTATTCATGAAGTTTGTTGAACAATATGGGTAGTGAGCAGATATTTCAGTTTTGTTATAAATAGTTTGTAAGAATTTTATTCGCTAATTTCTAGAGTTAAATAATTTAGCAGCATTAGAGTCATATTAGAAGATCAGGCAATAAAGACAACATTAATCAAAGAGGTCAGAACACATGCAAAAGGCAAGGCTGTGTTAATAGAATGTACCCAAGATGTAATTTAGGGTCTTTAAAACCCTATATTTGGGTTTATTGACTATAAAAGGGGGCAGTGTTGTTGGAAAGCCATGATTTGGGGTTAAAAAATCTGCCTAGACCTTCCACTTGATGGGACAGTCTTCTCTCCCCAGGAACCTGCTAAGTATCTAAAGACAATGATTGTACTCCTCGTTAGTCTGCTATCAGGCAAGTTTATACTTGAAAAGATTCTTTGTGACACCATCTTGGACTCAGTCATTGCTCCGAGGAACAAAGAAGAACCAAGGGCCAAAGAACCCAGGATATAAGTACAGAGTCTGGAGTCTTATTGCTTCTATGGCTTCTCAGCAGACAGACTTAAAAAGTGAACATAAACATGCCTAAACATATATAAACACACTTCTATATCCACTAGCTTGAACTGATGCCCACAGTCCCAATCCACTATACTCTGAATGCTAAGTTTTGTACAATGTTGTTAAATCCTATTTTCAACACAGAGAAACCTGTTTCCATTGTCCTTAGTATATTTTTGTATTCATATTTACAGTGAGTCATTTCAGAACTGCTAACTTAAGTTACTGGGGAAAAAAAGCAACCGCTTGATAAAATTTTCAGACTAATTTACTTAGTTAAAGAAACATCTATAAGTGAGTTTACATTGAATTAATCATAAATTCTTTTTTAATTTTCATTGAGAAATGACACAATGTATTTTGATTATACTCATCTCTCCTTTCCTCATTCACCCAGACAGTGACATATGCCCTCCCTGTCTTCATAGTCTATCTCTCTTTTGTTTGCTATTGTTTTTAAGTAGCCCATTGCTTCTAATTAGTGCCTGTATAAGCTCCACTGGAGCTCAGGTAACCTTGATGTCAACTTCTAGTCCTTAATAATTGTACTGTGTCTATGGAAGATGTGACCTAGCTCACACTTGTAATCCCAGCACTCGGAAGGCTGAGGCTAAAAGGTCACCATTACTGCAAGGTCATCCTGGGCTATATATTTCCATGCCTGTGCAGGTGACATAGAGATGCTGTCTCAAAACAACAAAAAGATGTAAACATGTAAACATTAGAGGTGTTGGGGTCTGAAAATCCAAAACAACACAATCAGTCACAGGAGTCTCTCAAAACAAGATTTTTTTTTTTTTTTAATTAGGCAGCAAAAACTGACCAGTCAGGGGCAAGAGCATAGAACTGGGAGCTAATTGGGTCTTTGAACGTTTGTCCTTTAAGTATTTATGCAGATGACAACATTTTACGATATTCAGGCCACCATTGATCAATCTGGTCTTCAGAGCAGACTCTGGAGGTGAACTTCAAACACGAAGAAAAAATGTACAGCATTTTAAAAAGATGGAACTGCAAAATGAAGGGGAGCATTGGCTGTAGCATTGTCCAAGGTTTGAGCAAGGAAGTAAACACTGGTGACTGGGCCACATTGGGTCACATGATTTCAGGGTCCTTGACTCAGCTTTTGCAGTCAGGTCCCTTCCTAGATTCTGGCCTGGAATCCAGAATGATAAGGGAACGGAGGAGTATGCAAGCTGCAATGTGGTTGATTTAAGTCATGATATGTGAGACGTTTATGACTTGTGTGACTCAGTGTAGATAAAGGCAACTTTCATCTTTACATTCTTTACTGATTAACAGACAAACATGAAACACCTGTAAAAGCAGGATAGGAGTTGGTTCAGGGCCTGGGAACATGAACTCAGTTTTGACCCTGTTGGCAAGATGGAGGTTGTTCTTGAGATGGCTGGACTAAGACAATTGTCTCCTAACAAGAGGAAGTAAAGTGGGGAATGTACAAACAAACAAACAAACAAACAAACAAAAAACAAACAAACAAACAAACCAAAACCAACAAACAAAAATATCCTATAATTATTTTTGCTTTTTATGTGACAATGTAATTAGTTCATTCTGCTGAATTTTATATAAGTTGAAGTTTTATCAATCTAACGTGAGCATCATTTGTAATTTTCTATTTTTCCCTTGTATCATATTATTCTGAAATGGGCATTGTCACATTTACTTATTTATATCAACCTGAATAAGTTGTTCTACCTTTTTTTTTTCTTTTTGATACCATTATTATTTCTGGTAGTAAATTTCTAAGATAATTTTTTTATCTATTGTAATTTATTCATTTTGTATCCTAGCTGTAGCCCCACCCATATTCCCTCCCAACCCACCCTCCCTCAGTCATCTTCTCCCATCCCCCTTCCCCAGGCCAATGATAGGGGAGGTCCTCCTCCCCTTCCATCTGACCCTAGCCTATCAGGTATCATCAGGACTGTCTTTCATAGTCTTCTTCTGTAGCCTGGTCAGGATGCTCCTCCCTCAGGAGGAGTGATCAAAGAGCCACAGGCTACCTGTGTGCAGGGGGTCTAGGTTATCTCCATGAATAGTCCTCCTTTGGAGTATCAGTCTCAGAAAAGACCTCTAGGCCCAGATTTTTGGTTCTGTTGTTCTCCTTGTGGGGCACCAGACCCTTCCAGGTCTTTCTATCTCCCATTCTTTCATAAGATTCCATGTGCTCTGCCCAGAGAATCTTGGGTTTGGCTGAGTCTCAGCATTTGCTTTAGTGTCTTGCTGGGTAGAGTTTTTCAGAGCCCCTCTGTGGTAGGCTCCTGTCTTGTTCCTTATTTTCACTTTTTCTAATGTCCATCCTGTTTGCTTTTCTGAATGAAGATTGAACCTCTTACCCAGGGTCCTCCTACTTGCTTAGCTTCTTAAGGTGTATAGATTTTAGTATAGTTATCCTATATTATATGTCTAATATTCTCTTATAAGTGAGCATACAGCATGTGTGTCTTTCTGCTCCTGGGATACCTCACTCAGGATGATCTTTTCTAGTTCCCACCATTTGCCTGCAAATTTCATATTTTCTTGTTTTTAATTGCTGAGTAGTATTCCATTTGTAGATGTACCACAATTTCTGTATCTATTTCTCAATTGAGGGACATCTCAGTTGTTTCCTGATTCTGACTATTACAAATAAAGCTGCTATAAACATGGTTGAGCAAATGTCCTTGTTGTGTACTTGAGCATATTTTGGACATATGCCTAGGAGTGGTATAGCTGGATCTTGAGGTAGCACTATTCCTAATTTTCTGAGAAAGCACCAGATCGATTTCCAAAGTGGCTGTACAATTTTACATTCCCACCAGCAATGGAGGAGGGTTCCCCATTTTCTACATCCTCTGTAGCATGTGTTGTCACTTGAGTTCTTGATATTAGCCATTCTGATGGGTATAAGGTGAAATCTCAGGGTCGTTTTGATTTGCATTTCCCTGATGACTAAGGAGGTGGAGCATTTCTTTAAGTGTTCTCTGCCATTTGATATTCCTCTATTGAGAATTCTCTGTTTAGCTCTGTACCCCATTTTTTAATTGGATTATTTGTTTTGTCACTGTTTAACTTATTGAGTTCTTTATATGTTTTGGATATTACTTTGTCAGATATAGGGTTGGTGAGCTGGAGAAATGGCTCAGCCATTAAAGGTTGGGCTCACAACCATAAATTATCATTTTATTTTATATAGCTCTTGTAAAAAAAAGAGGAAGAAGAAAATCATATGGTTACTTTATGTTTTAAAACTTATCCTTCTATTTTCATCTTTTTGCCATGTAATTTCAAATACTGTAAGTTGTATCAGGCCCCTATGTCCAAGCTCCTCTAGGATGTCTCTACCTTGTATATTTTCATTTACTTTTATCTTTTCTTGTTGCTTTATTGAAATTGTTTTTATGTTCTATTTTAGTCAATTCAAAAGTGTAATTACCTATATTTTCATATACATGGTTTTTGCTTTTTAAATTTTTTTCTCTAGAAATGTAATCTAAGTTTTAAAGCCCTGTTCTGCTTTCTGCTGATTTGTCAAGCCTTTGTTATTATTAGTACAAAGGAAATTCCCCTTGATGTAGCACTTTCTAGAAAGAGAGGGAAGGAATCTTATGAGTATATAAAGGGTTCCCAACCTTGGTTATTTCTTCATCACTAGAAAGTATCTACTTAATTTCCATCCCTACAACTACCTGGTTCCAAAAAGGGTAGGACTTTGTCACCAGTATTCTGTCAAGGTGACATAATCCTTTGAGTCTTCGAAAATATGTTGTAGAACGTGTAGAAGTAGAATAAAATTAAAACTTCAGAGAAATGAAATAAAAAGCGACTTATTAAGTCAGCCATAGGGAACACCAATATTTCTTTTTAATGTTTATTTTCCTTTTTCCCAGACTCAACAATAATGGGATAAAGTTAAAGCCTTTAAATTAATTCGCTGTCACTCTCCTCTAAGAGTCACTGTTCATTTTAGACTTCTATTCCTAATCACCCCCAAGTATGACTGTTTAGTGTAATAATTCCATTTTAAACAAAAACAAAGTTTGGGGTAAGTGAGATAGTAGAACTGACTTGAGTCTACCTCAGACTCATAAACAATCAATTTCTATCTGCATAACTCGGAAACAGGCATGTGGCTTCTGTAGTCCACTCTGAAGGAGTAGCTGGTAACACAGGGGACTTGGCTTTTAGACAGAATAGTGTAGACTGAAGACTTTTTGTTTTTTGTGCATGCTGTATTAGACGGTCTTTCCTTGCAGTTGTTTTAGTAATGTGGCTCCTTGTACTGATGACACAATTGAGACAGCTTCCCAGCCACGTCTGCTGCCATCATTCACCATCAACTACAAGAGCCGAAGTGAGCAGGTGAGGTGGCTAGAGATCAGCTACTGGGGCTTTGCTTTGGACAGGCATTGTTGGTATTCGCTCATACTGGGGCAGGAGCCCTGAGACTGTTTTGTAATCTGTTTGATTCCTTTGTGATTCACACTCACACTCAGACAATCAGTATCCCAGGCTGTGTGTGTCCAGTCCCTCTCAGTTGAACTAATTTATATTCCTCCTATATTTTCCTCTCTTAAAACTTACTAATGAGCATTTCACTTTCATTGATCTCATATGACTTATATTTTATTAACTTTCTCTAAGAGTTTTGTATATAAATATAGTTGCTGTGGGTAAAGGAGACCATTTACTGTTGATGGGAGTGCAAACGGGTCACGGCCACTATACAAATCGTTGTAGAGTTCCTCAAAACAGTAAATATAAAACTCTCAGCTGACTCAGATACACCACTCCTGGGCATATACCCAAAGGGCTCTATATTCAACCACAGAAATACTTGATCCAGCATTTCCATTGCTGGTCTTCATATGATAGCTAGGTAATAGAATCACCTTGATGTCCATAATGGATGAATTGATAATGAAAGTGTGGTACATATATTCCATGGCATTTTATTCAGTATAAATAAAAATGAATTTTTGAAAATTGTCAGCAAATTTGTTGAACTGGAAGAAAAATTATACTCAGCTGGATAACACATACTCAGAAAAGCAAACACTGTATCTTTTCTCTCATGTGTGATCTTAGATTTGAATCTTCAGATTTTTGTATTTAACTTGGAATACCTATACAAGAGGTAATCTACAAAAAAAAGTCATTTGAGTAAGGAGATGCCTGAAGGAAGGAAGTGAGGGTAACATAGGTGACATGATAACAGAGAGGAAGGCTATGAGGGCATGTTTAAGCAGGGATGAAAACAGGTGAAAGGGAGGAGAGGAAAGACAGAGTCAGTCTATCAAAAGAAATCATTCATAAAAGATGATATGGAACCCTATTACTTTGTAAGCCAACTAAAAGATGAGTTATAAGTGTGATAGGCTCCAAAGCTTGAGAATGCTATACCTAATGAGCTTGGCTTATTAAACAAAAATAATCAGGATACCCTCTTAGGAGATATTGGCGATAGACACTCCTAGATGCCCCTAAACAGTTCTTGTCATTTTTCTTGGTTTCTCACCGATAAATGATAAGACCCTATTGCTGAAGACACAATATACCTTGGGTGAAAAATACAGAGAAACCCATCTATAACTGTGCTAGAAGCCTCCTCTCTGCTAGTCAGCTTTTACAGCACAAGAAAGCATGCCATGAACTTCCATGATAGAAAAAGACATCAGTGGTATCACCCAGTTGTAAGCTATATGAACTACAATACCAACCTGTGAGGCAAGGCATCCTCACTGCAATAGCAGCATGACTGTTATGGGGATAAGCATGCACTAATCTGATTTTGAGCCCCAAATGCACAAGGGGGAGTTCATAGTTGATAGTGTAAACTCAAATAAAAAACTCATGGCTGAGGAGGACTTAGGCTCCAGAAGGCAGTTTACTACTTTTGTCTAGTGATATTGTTTGGTATATCCAGTTGCCTTTCAAATACTTAAACCTCTAATCATGGACAATGCTATTCTCAGTCTTAATCACAGAAACTTCTGTGCACGATTAATGGCAGCAAATACCATATTAATGATTTCCCAAGGTACTGAGAATAACTGGTGGTTGAGTGTTCAGTCTTAAACAAATAGTTTTATTCAAATAGTTTTAAAGTAATAGAATTAACAAAAAGAATTAGCTTGTAGAGAGTGTGGTGGTGGACACCTGTAATTCCATGATGGGACATGAGGACTATGAGTTAAGTCTAGCCTGAGCTTAATAGTGACATGCTGTCACGAGAAACTAAGAGAACAACATTAAATAATCTTATCTTGCTCATGGGCTTGTATTTTAGGGCAGGTAGAGTGGGAGTTCCCAGAAAACCGAATAAACTTATGAGGAAGAAACTTATTTCCTATATTAAAAACACTTTGGTAATAGGAAGACACTTGCAGTATCCTCATCTGTACAGTAGAAATATGCTTATGTTACTGAAAGGGCTAGACAGCACTTGTCTCTGATAGACGTAAAGAGCTGGGTCATGTAGAAAGACACAAAGACCTCCCTCACTTGTGAAGTGTTGCTGGGGGCAGGAGAGCAGCTGTGAGAAAACTCCTGCTGTCCATCCTGCTGACTGGCTACAGCTTGTGACTACTGCGCCTTTTGTGTTCAGGCTTCTAATACATCACATCTTCAGTCCTTCTGACTGGTTGGGTCATATCCCTGCTACACACACTTCCATCCAGGGATCATGTACTTTGGGGCAGAAAAAAAAAAGTAAAATTGGAGAAAAGGGCATTTTATAAGGCAGGGAGTATAAATGGTTTTGAAAAGTCAGCTGGGAAACGTGTGAACGTGTAATAAGTACTCAGTATTTCTGAGTACGCTGACTTGACATATTTAACAGCAGCACTAGAAGGCAGCCTTCACAAGGATATGCATTGTTTTTCTCCCTTGCTTAACAACTGATAAAGACCAGAGCAGAAGGTACTCTAGCATTGATTTCAGTGGGATGGGGAGATGTCTATTGCACAGTGCTTGTTCCTGTATACTCCAGTCACTCCCCTTTCTGTGAGAAGTTTGTCAAATAAGCAGATGAATTCATTTTATGTGGTGGGATGGCATGTCAATTCAGTTGGAACACAGAAGTGACAACAGTGTGTTGGTACATGCTGGAAAACGTTGCTTAGGACCCACTAAAATGGATTTGGGAAAGGAACTGAGTCCTATGGTCCAATCTTAGGTGACCTCTCCAACATGTTTTATTTCCATTTCCAGGATCATAATAGGATAAGGATCATACTTAGGAACAGAATGGTATCACAAATTAGAGACACAGATCATCCTGGTGATATTCTCGTTCACATTAACAGTAGTGAAAGAATGAGGAAATGGATATACTAATCCAGAGTCTAGAAATTTGTTTCAAAAATGAACTAGACAGGTAAGGGAAGGGGATAAGATTTATAATCTGCACTCTAAAGTATTAGGAGCTGCAAGAAGATAGGAGGATAATGAAGGTATTTAATGCTTGTAGCCTTATCCTAAAGGCAGTAATGAAAATAATTCCTATCACTGAGATATTAATACCAGGCTCCATAGAGCTCCAAAGATATGTGCCTTGTGCTATCCATTCTATATATGAGAAGAGGGCTAGATACAAAAGGATGAACATCCTTCAAGTGTACAAAACTAGGAGAAGGCAGAGATAAATCCTGAATGCAGGTTAGAGGCCAAGTCATTTCTCAAGACTGGACAATGTTTAAACAAAACAAAAGAGGGTTCATATCAACTCTGATAGCTTTTTTTTTCAGTGTCCACACACTGTTTACAAACATAATGGCTTATTATTACAGGCACTTTGCTGAAAAGCCTCTTAGAAAATGGCCATGAAGAAAGGAGAAAATAAGGTGAAAGGCACCAAGGGTTTCCAAGTAGAACACCACTTATGCATTTGGCCCTTCTTCACTTCCTTTTTTTCTAGTGGTTAGCAAAGACATTGTGTGCATGAGGAAATGCAGGAGGTTAATTGAAGAAGATAGTGCCTCTGATTTACAATATACACTGGCTATGGAGAAAGAGGACACAGACAGGCCAGCTTAAAGACCAACGAAACTCAATTCTTAATATTTTGAAGGGTACATTGCAGAAATAAGACTTTCCAAGGATTCTGCCTAATGTTCAAAGACATTTGAAGGGAGAGTTGATAATGCCACATAAAAAAGATTTAAGAAAGCTTGATCATGATAGGCATGTCTTTGGAATGGACTGGTCTCTCTCCTCTTTTAACATTGTGATGATTTCACATTAAAAGAGAGAAAAGGTATGCTTGTCAGTCTTCATATACTTTGCACAAAGGAACAGTAAAGGTAAGATTAATTTGAAGCACAAAAGAGCACCCTATCCAGAGGAGGAAGAAAATGAACATAATACAATGCAACCTAAATTTAAACTTGCTTCTCTTCTTTCAGCAAGAAGAGCAATGGATTTTTCCTACTCTGTTAGATTGCAAACTAATCAGTAAAGCAATAATTTAATTTAATTATGTTGACTCTGATTTCAGTCACAACACAGGTAGAAAACACAGGAATTAACTATATCAATTAGAAGAATATATCGTCTTTTAAAAAATGTTTTTTTTCAGTGTTTGTACCAAATATTTGCTATATTCTTGTATGCTATCCAAAATTTATAAAAAGACAGTTTAATTGCATTTACAAATGAGAAATCTTGATGAGGTAGAATGTTGACATTTGTTTAATTCAGCAGTTGTATCCACAAGCAGTACTCTCATCTGTACTTTAGAATTAAAAGACTCTGCGGGTCTTGTCTTTATCCAGCATAGATTTAAATATATAGAGAGGAGGACTGACTGGTTTCAGCAACTCTGGATAGTTATTAAGTATCTAGGTCGTCTGCAGTCTCAAACCCTTGTACGTATTAGGAGATGGCTGATATCTGATATAGAGATTAGATAGGGAAGTTTTTTTTATTCTATTTGAACTATGCAAAACAGATCAAATATATCATTGCAGGTTTTGCCAATGAAGAAATAAAAAGAAAAACAATGCTAACAGCTTCCAATACTCTAAGTTTGACCACAGAGGACAGGGAATATAATTATGAGGAGAGTGTAAGCCTCATAAACAGACTTTTCTAAACTGATTTTGTGTGTGTGTGTGTGTGTGTGTGTGTGTGATCTGACCAATGTAAGCAAGTTGTATTCAGAATGTCCAGAAGAGGCTGTAATTTGTCACAATGCATTGGCTCTACCAGTTCATCTCAGTTCTTCCAGCAAGATCCGGGAAACAGCTCTATGTGAGGGAATTTCATGTGGTCACCTCAACATGCTCTTCCAAACCTTGTTTCTTCTTACGTGACTTTGCACGGTGTTTGCACCTACACAGTTCCCCCTCATGTGATCTCTTGATACAATGTGGAAAAATGTGTGAAATTTACCATATGTCATTTACTTTTACCACATGTGCGAATAGAGTCCAAGAAAGGACCATGTGTTAGGTGAGGAGTTGGGTTTGGTCATATATATTTATTATTCTGATGGCAGTGTACATACTGATATGTAGATATGTGGATACCTGTGTATATGGCAAATACTTAGAAGTACAGCCTGGGGCTTTCATAGTAAATTAATTAGAAAATAGGAAATTACTAGTTTAGGCTGAAATTCTGCAGCATGAGTTCACAGACATTGATGTCTCTTGATATTGCCTTCCTGTATATTTGCTTATTAAATAGAAATAAAATAATTTTTGAAAGCATCTCTTCCCCCTGTTTGCATATGTCCTGATAAGACTGTCCAACTTTCTACATCATTTGGCTGCAAAGTACACTAAAATATAATGTGAACCAAAAAGAGGGCAGGGCCAAATGGTTGTGATGTTAATATTTCAGGAAGGAAATCTTCATAAATTAGGAGTAGAACAATTTAGTCCTTTTCATACCAGGAGAAATTTGAAAAAATCAAAATTATCAACATGGATCAGATAACAGACAGTCATTACCCTGAAAACAATGTGAGAGGTGAAGTTACGGGGATGGAAAGAGACCAAACAAATATGTGCAGAAATTAACTTTTTTATTATATATCATATAATGTAGTAGTAAAGTTTGTTTGAAGTGCATGAATAAAAAGTTAGTGAAATTACAGGAGGAACAATCTATATAGCAATAATTGGTGCATTCCCTGTGCATCTGAAAGAAACAAAAAGAGTTTTCACTCATATTTTGGCCTAAAACTTAGTTAGTGTTCAGGTTCCCAAGACTCTGACATCAGAACCCGGATAACGCTGATTAGAACCATAGGGGCTTTACAATAAAAGCTAAAATATTGACCATATGATGGCTAAAAGTCTTATTTTGTGGTTAACTTATTCTCTTCTAGCTACTCTCTGATGAAGTTGGTGGCGCTGTGGAGGAGGACCGCCGCCTCCTGGACGAGGACCGGGAACGCTCAGCATTGTAGGTGACATGCTTGTCATAGTTCTCCATCTGAGCCTCAATGAAGTCCCTCTGCTGCTGTCTGATGGTCTGGCTGATGAGCCCAGGGAGGGCATGAATGCTACCAATCAAAGTCTCTAACTTTGTTTCCAGGGTGACGATTCTTTTCTCAAAGTCTTCACTCCTTTCATTTAAGTCGGAAATCATGTCATACATGATATTCTGGGTCTGAAAAACAAGAGAAGACAGAAGGAGAGAAGTAAGAGGCTCCATTACTCTTGCCTCAGAAGCAGAAGTGTCAACTCTTCAAGCTTCACAACTGGCCTCTTGCAGATGACAGGTGTGTCTGCAAACAGAACAGTTTAGGTCGCAAAGCAAATTCTATATATTCTTAATGCTGACATTTAAATGAATCATGACAGGCAATTCCGGTTATGATTTAGAAAGCATGGTATAGTTATTGCTAGTGAAATGCCCAATGATTTTAGGTAGCATAAAGATAAATGAAAATATTTCAATTTAATATTTATGTGTGTTGATGATTCGTATCCAAGTTAGTGTATCAAATTCATTTCTCAACATGTGACATTACAACATAAACAATTTTTATAATAACAGTAAGATTTAAGGAACAAAACAATAACATTTCGGTGATAGTGAGATGTAAAATCATGATGGAAGAGTAGGAATAAAGTTTAGAACCAACTGATTTGATCAGATAGCAGTAAGGTAAAGCAATCAATATACATCTTATGTTTCAAATCTCAGATCTCTTTTCATTGACTCCAACAGAAAATTTCACAGGTAAGATGTGAACTAATATAAATCCTCAATAAGATTAATAGTAGTGGAGGATATAAAGTTACTAGTCCATGGCTGGGGGGTGGGGGTGAAATCCAGTGGTTAAGCACTTACAGAATGGGCACAAAGCTCTGGATGTGCCCTCTGTGTGTCACACAAGCAAAAATGTACAGATCACCTTACTGAAATGGTTTACTCAGAGCTACATGGTCTGAAGCAGGGGTGTGAAATGTTTTCATTGTACAGAAAACTGAAGTTATCTAGATCAAAGGGAGTCAGAGTCTAAGTCTCAGTTATAGTTCCTGATGTTTTTAAGAAAACTGGAGAAGGAATTCCAGGTCTGAGCAGCTTGGAGCTAGAGATGGAAAAGAGGGGCCAAGTGGAAGGATAAACATGCTGCAATGAGTCTAGCACCACCTTTCCCAAACCCAAGACTCCTTGTTTTTCTTTCTCCTCCTACGCCATTTCTTCCTGTCTCTCCCAGCTTCACTGCTGCTTAAAGATGATAAACTGAGTGAGGAAGTCATTCAGAATATCAGCAGTTTGTTTTGTTTGCACCATAAACACAGAGAGCACTAATTTCAGTTTAACTATATTCTTGGGAGAATTGAGCAACATCCATTCATTTGAAAGATACTGAACTCTTATGGCATGTCTCACCTTATGGATAGAGTAAGCATGGTACTATGTAAATAACTCAAATATATTTTACCTTGTATATATGTTTCATGTATGAACAGTAATAGAGAGCAAGCACATGATCTCATGCATGCTAGGTGAGGCATATTTCGATTTCCTACTGTGCTCTTAAAGACTGTTTCTTACCTTCATACAAATGTAAAAGGGTATGTTTTATTTTTAGTATTCAATATTTTCCAACATTTAACCTAGGAGTGATACAAAAGCCTTCCTCAAGCAAGAAGCACATTAACGGAGGTTGTTTTGTTCTGCATGACTGTACACTGTCAAGCTTATGTGAACGATGCATGCTCCCCTGAGGTGAGTCACTGAATACTTACCTTGAATATGTTTCTCTAGTATGTGCTACTGATACTGCATAAAATGAATATACTTTGGAAGTACTATTTGATGAGGCCAAGTGTCTAATTTCTTGGATTAGACATGAAGATTTGGCAAAAACATAAGATGATTTATCAAATATAAAACAGGATGTATATGTCTTAGTGTTGCCTTTGCCAAAGCAATTGGGCTAAAAGGCAGAACACATAGATACTTCTATTCTAGAGTCTCTGTTAGAACTAGCTGAACAGGATGTAATGTTTCCACAGTTGATAAATATTCATATTTCCAGAGTGGCTTTTACTTATGGAGGAACAATAAAAAAAAAATCTTGTAGATGTGACAAAGAACTAAAAAACTATTAATGCACTTGTTGAAAAGAAGTATGAGTATTAAATAATGGGGAAAGCCATAAAAAGAGAGTATAATTTTTTGGGAGCACACATTTTATTTTAGGTTATAATTTCTGGGATTTTAAAATATTCAATTTATATAGTTTGGTAGTTTGGGGATTGCTTAAAAATATAAAATATAAAAAGACTTATGAGTTGTACTTATCCGAGGCTCTCATAGTAACACTCATGATGTAGTTTCATCCTTTCAGGGATAAAGTATCATTTCATATTTTACTTAGAAGTCTTATAGTTTTCCCAGTGCACTCCCCCATAGATGCTTTTAGCAGAGCATTGGATAATGTATATGGGGAAAGAGCTTATGAACTCAGCATAAGTTTTAGAAAAAAAAATTGCTTCTCAGTTAGACCATCACTCCAGTATGGTTTGATAGATTTGTTTATTAAATCTGCAGTGGCTTCTTCAGAAGTTCTGCTCATTATGGTGCAGTGGTTAATTTCAAGAGCTACAACCCTGAGTGCAGAACCCCTCAAGATTACCTTTGCCAGATCCACTAGGGTGTTTGCTTGGTCATTCAGTTTCCTCTGCTCCATCTTCACACTTCGTAATCTAAAGGATAGAATCTTAAGTTAGAAAGGTCTCTTGTCTTCTTGGCTACGTCACTGCTTTCAAAGGGCATGCACAAGATCCACAAGAGCAAAAAACTGCATGGAGAATGCCTTGAGTACTTGGGGGTAAAGTCCACACTGGTTATGTATCTGGTACAATGAGAAGCATGCTTCCCCAACACCGCAAAAAGAAAGGAGAGCAAGAGATGAGATGTCCTCAGGACACTATGTACCAGGTAAGTTGAATTCAGTAAGACTCATAAGGATTTAACCATATGAGAAGAAGCCAAAACATTCCTTAAAGCCCCAGTATCATGACAAATAGACATAGGAAGAAATATGTAAAGCAACTGGAATTTCATCATGTTGGAGCAATGAACACCTTCCTATGCCTACGTGACTAGATACAGGTATTAACCCTGTGTAGTCTGAAATGAATTGGGTTAGGTATTTGAACCTGATGAAAACACAGTGATAAGTGAGATTCTTGTTAACAAAAATCACTTTTATTCAACCAGCAGCAAGATAACTCAAAATATATAATTTTCTTACTCTATTTCTCTTATTTTATCTAAACTGACAATAAATTTGAAGAAAGGCCAAACCATTTATTTGGGAGAATCTCTTTTAGCTTTTATTGTAGTTTTTTTTTTTTTTTAATGAAAAAATATCTGGTGGGTAGAATTTCTATTTTTAAGATTACTTTTAGGTACTTTAAAATGTCATTGCATGTATTTGATTGCCGGTCACAAGGCCATGCTTTTAAAAAGCCATTTTTCTAAATGAAAACTCTTATTGTTCTTTCACTTATTTATTGTAGTACTTTAATAAATATTTACTACATGATTCTTATGTTCAAAAAATTAAGACTTTATAAGAGAAAGGTATATTACTGTTCTGGAAGCCAGCTATTCAAAGCCTGACTCAAAAAAATCTAAGATATTTTGTGACAAAGAGAAAAAGAAAATCCATTCTAAACTTACTTTGGTTTTGATAATGAATCATTTCTAAATACGACTTTAATGAATGAAGAGAATATTTCATGCTATTTAAATTGAATAGCATAAAATTTAGTTTAAATAGTATATGACTACCTAAGAGAAATAAAAACTCACAGGGCAAGATTTTACTGCCAGGGAGATTTTCCCAATGTTTACTTAATGACTTAAAGTCTTGTACCTAGGACAGCCAGCATGTAGCTGAATGCGCCACAGTGAAGACACAGCTTCCACCAGCTAAGAGTCTAAATGCCATCCACCTATCCTATAGCCTTAAGCAATCTAAAATGGCTCAGATATCTCTATTCTTGCTGTTTGTTCATTAGAAACTTGGAACCAACTTAACTGGGTCCTTTTGATGATGATGATGAGAGAGAGAGAGAGAGAGAGAGAGAGAGAGAGAGAGAGAGAGAATTCTGATCTGAAAGAAATCTACAGACATGTATTTAAATTCAATATATTATTGACAGAGTTTTCTCTAAGCAATGAGAAAGGTTATAACTCTGAAACTCTACCTTTTAAAAATCAGCAAAAATGTGAGTTAAAAGCATCCTAGATCAGTGAAGAGAAGTATGGTAGGGAAAGCTGCAATGTCCCTTAGGGACTCTGCTCACATTGACCCCAATCTGACTTTGTTTCTTTAAGTACGGAATGAAGTATTATATTAGTGCCATCCTTGAGTGCTGAAAGTATCATAATTGACTTTAAGTGATGCTCATGTAAGAGCTTAACTCTAAAATATATGGAAAGACAGCTTTCCATTTTATCATGAACATCTGGATTATTGCAAGAAAAAGTGTAAGGCAGGTCCTATCCTGTCTCTAGCTCCTGACATCTGCTTAAAAGGTTTTTCATAGGGGAGGGGTAGACTCTTTGCTCAGAACGTTCTAGCCTATGGCTAGAATTCAATACCAGGATAAACTGCCAATTGGTGCCAATTTACTTATTACTGTGAATGCTACCTTTTATGATAGTCACTTACATCAAGTTTTCTTTTAAAATTTAATAATGGCTAGCGTTTGCAGCTCTGGATCAGATGCCTCCAGCCATCTTTGAGCAAAGAGTCTTGAAAAACGGGAGGTTGAAAGTGATAGTTGTTTAGGTAAAGTGAGAGCTTTCTCAAAAGCAGTGGAGCCCAGTGCCTGCTGGATTTCCAAGCTATGTCTGGCCGTATAATTTTGCCCATGGTATTTATTATTTATCTAGAAGGCTGACATTAGCTCTCAGGACTTCAATCGTTTTATCTTGCCCTGTGATCTGCCTGTAGTATGGGACTGCCTTCCTAGGCACCTGTGATGTATAAGAGCAGACAGACAGACACTGCTCAAGCTGCAGCTGCCAGAATAAAAGATAACATGCACATGTATAGAATACTTTTCTTCCACAAAAGATTAAGAAACAGATGTTGATTTCTTCCTTGTGAACTTCACTTATCACGGGAAAATATCATGAGTTTTGGATCACATTTCCATAGCAGCAATCAGACTACCAAAAGTCACAAATAAAGGATCTGCTGGGTGCATGCAGCCAGTAGAAAATTCTGCAAATGCTGAAAGGAACAGCTCACACAACTTACTTCCGAGCTCTATTTTCATTTTGTTGAAATAAAAAGACAAAACAAAAGAAAAGAAACTGTAAAGTATTCCAGAACACAAAATAACATAATGCGGTGTTCAGTTGGTGCACTGGGGGCTCGATTCATCAGCTGGGAGACCCTGTGGGACCTTGACATTGATTGGCACTATTCAATTCATTTCCATCCTCTGTTGTCACTATTTTCTGCCTACCTGAAAGCACTTGGCTTCCTCCTAAAGCAGAGGAAGAAATTTGTAAAGTCCTGTTGGCCTCTTCATACTTGGTGTTCAACAGAATAATAGGAATCACTGGCTTTAGAGTGATATGTATAATGATTCTTTGCAAGGGGGAGCGTATTTTTCCATATCAGGGCTATTTGGAATCCCCTCTAATGTAAATTATGCACATTAGCTTTCTTGGCTCTAGACAAATTCATGTTGATTGATGGATCCATGGTTGAGACAGAAGAATGAAAGTGTTAAAGCTGCTATCAGAAAAAGTATTGAAAGTTAGAGAGAGAACACTTCATGGCATTGAGTGACAATTCAAAAAAAGACAAACACATTCCTGAGAGGAGGGCATTGGCCTAGAGAGTTTAGCATCATCAGAAGCTAGAGAGGTCACATGTTTGGAAAGAGGCCATAAAGTATGGAAAAGAAAGAGCTGAGCTGAGCTAGTGGGGATTGGCAGAAGAGGAAAGAGCTGCGAAAATTGCTCTCATGGAGAATCAGGAGAGCAAAAGCCAGGCGAGCTCCAGCGAAAATGTCTTGTTTATGTTCAGCTGGAAGGTCTCCTTCATGCAGTGCTGGCAGACGATGCTAAGAATACCCCTGAACAGTGGGCAGGGAAGCCCTGACCCTGAGGAATCGAGCCCTGTGTGCTGTCTTTAATGACGTCATTCTACAACTTCCAATATGAAATTAACATGACAAGTGATTATGCACCAGTAGGACCCATCTAGCCAAACCCAGCCCATAAGATCAAACTTACTGCACTGTAATTGTTCATAAACCTTAAGTATACCCAGCAGCAAAGGAAACCCAGTAATCCCCAAACTAACATAAAACAATTCTGAACACAAATGAATTGCATCAAACTCATCTGATTTGGATGTACACACTGCATTTTTAAAAAGGAAAGAAAAGCATGAGAATGGGAAATGTTTCATGAAATCAGAAGAATAACAAGGGGTGGCTTCTGCCACACTATCCAAAGAAGCCAGCTGAAGGACTCCATATAAGCTCCGCCTATGTGCTCTTCTGATCAGGCTGACATAAGAAAGAGGTGCCAGTTCCTTTGGGGCAGTTCATAAGATCAGCTTCCATCTATAGAGAATTTTTTTCACAATATTTTGTTAAAAAATGAGAAACTTACAGCAAAACTAAAGATTTTGCAGTGAAAAAATACTTGCATATTATTGTGGTGATGTACTTATAACTCAAAGCACATGACAAAATAAATTAAATAGCCACCATACCCCCATAGTTAGAGGACTGTGTTACAAACTCTGTTGGCACTTGCTTTGGACTTTTTAGTTGAAAATTTAGCAAAAGAGCAAATCAAATGTTACAGTAAATTAAGAAGCATGGTCAGGACAGATGGACATGCTTACTCCTACTTTATCTCCTGCCCTTCATCTTTGGCTATGTCTTCTCATCCTGAGGAAGGGAAGTTTTTTTGTTTTGTTTTTTTTTTTTAATCATACTCAAACAACATAGACTACTAGGATTTGCTGTGACTGCTTTAGTAATGCTGTGTTAGTATGTCAAATAGCTTCAGAGGACACACTTTCTCTAATGAGCTCTTTCCAAGTGATTATTTCCAAGTGGTTATCTAGATGGCCCTGGGGAACACAGAGGAAGAATATGTATATTTCTTGGGGCTGCATTCTCTTGTGCAGAGAATCAAGGGAATGCCACTGTCTGGGCTGGTGCTCCTGGGTTGGCTCTGGGTCAGAAAAACAACTGAGCTCCAAGGAGCAAGCCCCAGCTTTGTGAGCCAGCTCGAAGATAATTCTCCTCTTTGTGCTTCCCCCTGACTTTAAAAAGAATGATTTTAAATTCCTAGTCTTTTCATTTCCTTTCAAAGCAGGGAGAAAAACAGTTGAAGTTGAGTGCCTTGTGAAGTCACAGAAGAGAAATACCATCCCCTTCTTAGGAAAGTGCGTTGGTGGCAATAAGGAGCACGAGTGAGTGGCTGCGAGCCGTAATGATAAACTATTCTGCCATATGTGCAGAGCTTTCTCTATTTTAATCCCGGAGTTCCTTGGGTTTTATTGACTAACGGAGGCTTCAGCTCCCATAGAAGTATGCCTATGAACATCACTGTAGGAACATTATAGACTTTCCTAGGGTATATTAATATCTTAATTAAGCAGGGCAGAGGCTGGACCAGTGAAAGCTTAGAAGTGAAAAGTCTTTGGAGTCCTCATAGAAAGTTAGTGGTACCATGCTCCCTATGAATTCATTAAATATACATACATAAAAATCCTTCTGCAGAAATAATACATATACACCTGTTATAATCCAAGAGTAATGTAAATAAATAAATTATTGTATATTAAATTTTTGTGAATAAAGTTTATATAATCACTAAAATCTGAAAAAAAAAATCCCAGAGTCGTAGCTTTCTTGTCTGTTGTACTGTCTGAGCCTGAGAAGGCCAATCCCATGGTATAGGGAAAGCCCTAATACTTACCCACCTTCCCATTATTACCCTGGTATGTTTCACAAAGAAACCCACTATCTTGAGCCACAAATATGACCATGAAGAAAGGGCATCAAAAAGCCTGTCTCTCTGGTATCATAGTTGATACCCACACGAGTAACACTTACAGTGAAGATGATGTTAGCCTGGAGAGAAAGGTCTGTTTCCCAATAATCACTGAGCTTTATGAGTATAGACTGTTATCTTAAAAGACTCTAGTAATTACATAACAGAGACATGCATGAAGGGCCTATGTCAACTGAATAAAAGTAACTTAATAAGAGAATATTGAACAATACTAACTCTAAGCTCTATAGTGAACATATAGCATACAGATAACTCCCAACTTTCTGATTAAGAAGTCATTGAATATTTCAGAGTTATGACAATTCAATGTAATCTGTCATATAAAGATATTTGCTGGCATGCAAAAATCAAGATGGATCATATACTTTTTTTTTTCCAACCAAGATTCTTCAGTGACTATAAGTTGAACCCTTCAGGGCAAACTATATAAACAAATACACTAATTCAATACAATTCTAACAGAAATTATGCCTTTGAAGAGAAAGATATTTTGATTAATACACACAATTTTCAGTCATAAATAGAACTAAACTTTTGTCTGGAGTTCAGTGTTAGAGTCTCAGATGTCTCCTGGAAGTGGCAAACACGACAGTGCCCTTTTCCTTTTTCCTCCCTCACAAAGGAAGGGCCAGCAAGCAAAAGAAGAAAGAACTAGATGGAAAAGAAAACAGGTACTTACTGATGAATAGCTTGCAAGAATTTCCGTTGATGCTTCCTTACTTTTGCGTGGTCGATCTTTTTCACTAACTTTGTGTTTTTGTAGATTAACCACGTTTCCCTGAGTACATTGGCGGCTGCGTTTTTCACCTGTTTAGAAAAACACAAGAAAAGCAGTGGCGACATCCTCAAGAAGATTCCCTGTATTCATTCAAGGCTGTGTTTCTCATCCCTAGAATCACAGAAAAGGTGTTTCTCATCCTGAGATCACAGAAAACAGGAGCTCTAAAATCGCTACTCAAGACTGTTTTTTCTTCTGGCATATCTCCCTTTATACAAGTATTTATGCCTGTCTGGGAACCCTTGAGTGAAATATTGGGGATATACTACTGAAGTCTTCTGTGCTGCACGCTGTGCTTTGAAAAGAAAGGAAGTTTTTATTCCACACCTTGTTTAAAGAGAACTCAGAGATGCTGATTTTTCCTCTTTCCACCACAATGCTTCTCTCCATACTCTCTTATTTCCCCAGAAAAGGGCAAAATGGCAAAGGTTAAGCTTGCCTTTGCAAGCCCACTGAGTATCTCTCTGGCTGTGCAGCTCAACTAAGGCATGGTTCCATGGCTGAGTGTGTGGGTTCACCCCATGCAGGTAAGCTCCCAGAGCAACAGTGATTTATTTGCTTCTTTGCATACTTTCACTTAGAGGGTTGTTATTATGGCTTCATGGGAAAATTAAATATGTTGCTTTTCAAACAGATGACAGATGTGAAAATTGCAGTAGCCTCATGAAAGCTGGGAATCTTACCCAACCACTTTCTTGATTGAAATCCCCAAAGGCACTGGGAACTGTGAGAGGCCTAGACAGGGTAGATCTTTTCTCCTTGCCTCTGCCACAGGACTTGGAAAGCTAGAGCTTCTCCAGCTAATTGGCTCGTTACTTGTTCAAAGAAGTTTTTCCATTGAGTTTTTCTTGAGTGAAGAAAGGCCTGGGCTCAATGGTGGGCGGAGAAAGACAACTCAGAATAGGTAGTGCCAGAGGGATCAGTAGAATGTAAGATAACACTGAGAAATGGGTCTTGAGTCCTTGAGTCAACAATAACCAAGTCAGGTCCAATGCCTGGTGAGGTTGCTGGAATTTAATGTTCTCCAACATGAGAGTGTTACAGATGACAATTACTAAAGCCCTGTTATTTCTGGTGTTTTCAATAAGAAGCTGCCATAGAGTTACATATAACTATGATCTAATTTTACAGGTATAACTTTCTGCTTTTGCAAAATAAAAGTCACATTTCAGGATTAATGGTATGAAACCCTTTCTTCTTGAGTGAAATTGTATTGCCCAAATGCATTTCCTCAAACTAAAAGAAAAAGAGCAGGAAGAGATATGGAGTATGGCAGGGAGTCAATGTCACACCAGCACCTCACCTCTTTCCAGGGAAGGTAAGAAGACTGGAAGCCAAATCCTGGGTCTTTTTAAAGGTAAAGAAATCAGTGCAGGTGAGAGGTGGAGGTTTGAACTCCCTGCTTTCTTAGAGCATGGTGTGGGAAGAGATTGGCTACAAGTCCTCTAGCTATCTCCGCTAAGGATGGGTCCTATCAGAACAGGAGCTACCAAGTGGCTGTGGGATGCTGGACAGTCGATGAGCAGCCTGGTATATGACCTCCCTGGCTTTCCTGTACATGTGACAATGGAGGGACTCATTTCCAGACCGGTTATGAAGGTTTAATGCTGGGACACGGTCCCAGCTAGGACATGACCCTAGCATTAAACATAGCAACTGATTTTATGTAGATTCCCACCTACAAAGTGAAAACTCCAAATTACTTTAAAATCTTACAAACTTTTGAAAAGGGTGGCTTCCTGTTTCTTGGCTGCATTTTAAATGACTCTTTCCTGTTGGGATTGTAGGGGAGCAGGGAATCTCTGTGCAGGGTAGAGTGGGTGGGCGATGCCCTAAGAGCCTTATGCTCAGGATCTGTGTTCCCTAAGCAGTCGTTGTAGCTAACAGGCTTAAATGCAATGAAACCTAGGCATTTCCTTTAAAAAAAAAATCTGAAACATGTGAATTGATTTTTAAAATACATTCTCTTACTTCCCTAATGAAGTCTTTAAAACACATTACTGCTTTAACTGTTACTTTTCAACATGAAAGCTATGAAACAATATGTGCCAGAATTACACAACAAAACAAAATTCCAAATTCTGCCTATGACTGAGGTTTTTCCAATCATGGGTCTTCTTGTCCTCGTTAGGGCTGAGAAGTGGACAATAGGCAGACTGGTTTAAAAGCACCTGGGAAAATGGACAAAACAGCTGCTCAAATTTCCAAGGATTCAGAGAACAGCAAGTATCCGTATTCCCTGTCATCGGGGTAACTGGGAACTTGATTTGAGGCACCTCTTCCTCAGGGAAGACCTGTACTACAGTGTCTAATTATTTCGCCTTTGGCCCCCTCTCCTCCTCCCTGAGTTTTTATAAAGCCTTAAAGGTAGCATCAAAGGCCATGTCACTAACCACTGTCCCTTTCTAGTTAAGTGCTTTGGGCATAGCCGGTGTTAAACATGGCTGTGGTGTTAAGTGGGCACCAATGGATACATAATTTATACATAAAAATTTCTAATCATGAACTAATAATATAGAAAATTTTAGATCATATATTGTCATACAGATTTCACACACACACACTCACACACTCAGATCCCAAAGGATCCCTGTGATTTTAAAGAGTACTGAGTACTACAGAACAAATTTCAGCTGTAAGTACATTGATGATTCAACAAACACACTGAATATCTGCTGGCTGTGATACGTGATATACTATGATGATGGTTATGAAGGATTCTCAAATGCATGAAAAATTGCAATTCAGTCAAGGTGCTTTACCAAGCTCTGTTTGCCATGAGGAAATTCAGCAGTTCTAGAGTCAATCAAGAGGGCTGGGGACATAGTTGGGCGGAGGTGTGTTTGCCTAGCATATAGCAGGCTCCATGCTAGATTCCCAGGACAGAAAAAAAAATAGAAATTAGCAAAATTTGAAGAGAGAGGTTAAAAAAGAGCTCTAGGGCAATTGCTTCATCCCTGCTGACTGCCTATATCTCTTCTCATCACATGCCAAACTAAAGGAAAGTAGAGATGTTTTCTCTGTCTTCCTAAGGTTCAAGTTGAATTGAAACCCTACATTGGAAAAAAAATTGAAAGGCATGTTAATAAACAAGTCTTTGGTAATTGCACAAACAAAGGCTGTAAGCGAAATGGTAACAGTGGCAATAAGAGCTGTCCAGATACCTTTCTGTGACTCCCCAGGGTATAAAGGCTACCCATAGTTTCATTGCTGCTTCACAAATAATTAAAAAATAAAACCACAAATAATAAGATAAAATTAAAAAATAAACCCACAAATAATAAGATAAAATGTAAGTATGGCACTGCTTTATTTTTTTTCTGCAATAGTGGGCATCAGAACCAGCTTATGAGAGTGCTTTGAGAACCAGAAAAACACTTACAGCAAATGAATTGTTAAATGAACGTTGTATAAACCTGTAAGTTATGAAGAAGCTTTTCAACAGTCATTACTAACAATCTGTCATCACTTACATTTTCCCTTAATTTTTAAAAACTTGCGTCTTCATTTTCAACTTTGATTTTATTTTTCTTCTCTCCTTGGAAGCCTTTGTATGTATGTACATATGTATGTGCATGTGACTGTGGAAGACGTATGTCATTATTGGGTGTCCTTCTCAATCTCTTATCCATCTTGTGTTTTGAGATAAGGTCTTTCACTGAACCTGGACCTTGTTAATTTGGGTAGGCTGGCAGACTGGGGTGGCTATCCTGCAAGTTCCTCCTGACTTTGCATTCTCAGCCCTGAAATCACAGGAGCGAAACGCATGCCCATAGTTTTGCAAAGGTCCTGGGGAAAGAAACCCAGGTCCTCATGTTTGAATAATGAGCACTTTACTAACTGAGGAGTCTCCCTAGAAACTTTTTTTAAAAAAGGATAATAAACAAAGTAATGGGTTTCACCATATCATCCTCATCCATACATTATGGCACTTTGCTTTAATTTATTCCTGTCTTCAAGGAAGAACAAGTGTAACGCAACCAGTGTGTCTTCTGCTGAGAGGAGAGCAGGCTGCTTGGCTCCAGCTCCCATCCCAGTTTTCGAAGGGAGAGTATCTGAGACCTATTGTAGTGACATGATCCCTTTCGTGTTCTAATCAATCCAATGAGCTGGGTAGCCAGTGTACAAGCTGTGTGTAGTAAATCATTTGGCGACTTTGTTAACAGTGATGCAGAAGACAAAGTGATACAACTGTGTGACTGTGTCATGATAGATCTTACTGATGTTTAGAAATACCATCAGTGTCTATTAACATGTATTATTATTCTCCACAGTACATTTATATAGTATGTGTTAAGAATTAAAAATTCTGGTTGAGTTCTCATAATTGCTTGTTTTACAAGATTCTTTGCAACACAAAGGCAATGTGGGGATCAAACGCTTAAGATTTTATGTTTGTTTAGTTCTGTATTAGTAGTAATAGTATTCCCCAAAGATGCAGCATGCAAACAGTTGGGCCCACTATGATGACAGAGTATTTATTAAATAGCTGGTCCTGATCCTGTCTTTTATATGGTACATGCATGTGAGAATGCACATGTGGAGGCCAGAGCAGGACATTTGGGATCTTGCATCTGTCTTCCTCTCTCCAGGTGAGACCCTACTGGAGGCTCACATTTTTGGCTAGTATGGCTGGCCAGTATGCACACTCTAGGGATCTACTTGTATCTGCCACTGATGCTGGGGTTTCAGGCACTCACAGTCAAACTTGGCTTTTTCTTTGGTCTCTGGGTATCCTTCATATTTGCACAGCAAGGACTCTTAGCCACTGAGCCATCAACCCAGTCTCCATTCCTATCTTTATAAGCTAGGTAACATCTTTAATCTGGGTACATGTTCTTCTGGGCTAATTTTTAACTTTAAAGGGTCAAATTTTCCGAGAATGAACTCTCTGAATGCTTTCTCAATGAATAGTGTATTTTCTTTGCCTAGTCATATAGAAAAGTGATTTTTATATAAATTCATTCTCCTGAAAATTTGTACATGGTGAATAATTTTTTAATGATATTGTTTGCCTCACTAGGACACATACTAGGATGCTTCAAAGTCTACTTGTATTCCTGGGATAATATTCTTTCAACACTCAAGATGCTCTTTCTTTAGAGTTATTTTCATATTTCAGAATATTTATGACCATATTCCCTGATAACCAATGGAAAAAAAATTTCCTATGGAGTGTGTGAAGGGATACTTGCATTTTAACAATATATGTAGTGCTTTTGAGTTTGTACTTTAGTATTCATCTTAATATATATTAACTATACAGATTAACTATATATTAGAATATATAAGTTATATATTCTAAGCATATATGTTACTCTGTGCTCACTCTTCATTTCCTCCAGAAATAATTGAAGGTTTTGAAATTATTACTTAAAAAAGTCAAAATTTCACAGGGATTCCACTTAGAAATTCCATAAACAATCAACTGAGGCATGCTCCAAGTAAATGATAGTCATTGAGTTAATGACTTTGCATAAAATCTTGAGTAGATGAATATCAGAGAACTATGATGTGCCAAGTACCAGAATGAGGAAAGTGTCATAAGCTATACATTTATATCTTATTCTATTGACATTTTGACATGCATGCCTTTTACGTAACAACATTTTGACTATGAAAACTTAATTGGTCAGCAATCTGGCTTTCTGAGTGACTCACAAAAATATCGCAAAGTAGTTCCGCTTTTAAATAGCAGTAAGATAACATTATTAAAGCAAATGAGTATCGTGTTGTATGTGGGTATTTGAATCTGAACATCCTTTTAGTGAAGATGCATCTGGCAGGCACTATGAGTCCCTCAGCAACATCATCTCCACTGTAGTGCTGATTTCATTCCTGAGAAAAATATAATGCTTATAATAAAATAGCATGGGTTGTAAAAGACCTTACAGAAATACCCCCTTGATAAGGTAGAACTTGTGACTCTTGACATCAGCTCTGCTAAGACAGAACCTTATTGGCCAAACCTATGAGATGCACAGAGCATTCAACAGCTCCTGGATTGTGTATGAACTAATACAAACACATAGAAATGTATTTTCATTTCATTTCATTTTCAGTTCTGAAAAGAAAAATAATCCTGAGCACTCATCTAGCCCTTCATTTACCTCTTTTCTCTAAACTTCACATTAGAAATGTTCATGAGTTTTGAGGACAGAAATGAGAGTTGAAAACAAAATAGGAGGAGACTGGAAAGAAATAAAGAGCGTTTGGGAAACAGGGGGAGGAAGACAGCTCAGTCATAAAGGTGCTTGCTGTGTAAGTCTTACAAACTGAGCTCCAACTCAGGAGCCTATATAAAGCTGAAAGGTGAGAACTAACTCCACAGTTCTCTGACCTCCACATACACACCATAGCACAGGTAGCGTTCTCCATAATAATACATAAAAATTGTAATTAAAAAATGTTTGGAAGTGGCAAAGTTGGGCTAAAAGTAATGTTTGCGATGGGGGAGGGGCTTTGATCCCCTATTAGACTCCTGCAGTACTATTAGCTCTAGGGTATGAAACGACTGAAATTCATGTTCCCTTTTTATAAATAAAACTGTAATAACATGACTTTGTCATAAAATAAATGCTGTACTGGAACTACTTATCAAGGCTTTGCCTATTTGTGTTTTGAAACACAGTCCTACTATGCTGGCCAGGCTGGCCCCATTGATCTTCTTTTCCCTTTGGGACAATATGGGACTGCGAGTATGCTTAGTTAAAAAGATCACTTTTGTACTTAGAAGTTAAATTAGGAATAAGAAAAATACTGAAAGTTGGAACTTTATCTGAAAATTCTATCGATTCTTTTGTGGGCAGAGTTTCTGAATGACAATGCATTTAATTATGTCAATGACAGCCTGATGGAATTCTACTTTGGGAAGTGAAGACTGCTACAAGATGTTACAAGATAATTTTTAGGTATTTTTGACTTTGGTATTTTGATGTTTCAAGTAACTATCCCAAAAGCTAAAAGTATACTCTAATAAAAATAATTTTCTTCTTTTCCAGCTTTCCACCTTGATGTCAGCACTGTGAGCAGGTTGTCTAAGTTCTGAGTGCATTGCTTTCCTTGTTATGGAACTGCCATAACAAGGCTTTCTGAAGAGGAAGTATGTTCACACATGGGTCACACCTGGATGTGGCCAAGGTAGGTATTCTATCGACACTGATTATTGCTTTGTTTACCTCTAATAACTGGAAGGTGATCTTCCACCTGGATGCTATGACATTTTTGATATCTCTTTGATGACCTCTAAGTCATAAGAAGCACATTTTATGTTTGTAACCCCTGTGTTTAGAATGCAGACATTTTCAAAGAAGCTCAGCACAATTTCTTTGAAATCACCTTACCATAAAATTTCTATTTTCAACAGACAGTGTATTCTTTAGGTTCTACCCCATCTAATATCGGTTACTGTGCTGAAATGTTGAGTATACCTACTGTCTTGATTTATGAGATCTACTTTTATGTAAATACCAGGGTTCTGTAATTATTCTCAATTGACATGAAGTTAGGTAGCACATTAACAAAATGTGCGAGATGGAACCAATTCCAAGGATGCCTCTGTCTTCAACCTATGGCATCTCTGCTTCAGATGTCTTAGTGAAAAACCCTGTTTCTGACATGGGTAGAAGACAGTGAGTAACATCCTCTTACGGGATGTTGTGGGGTCTACTTACTCTTTTGGTCAGCTGAGTATCCATCATGAAATTGTGCACATGCTTTTCTGCTTTGGTAAGTTCTAGCTTTCTTGCCACTACGGCTACCACCAGGGCTGTGCAACCTGCACCCTAAAAGCAAGGAAAAAGGAAAACTCCAAGAATTAATTAATACTTTTGATCACAGTTATATTAGAGGTTGTTTTGTCTCAAATACATTAATTTTCTCAAGCAAAAAGTGATACTTTTCAGTGTCTTCCATAAGTATCACAGAAAAATATGTAGTTAACAATTGTAAGCAATGTTCCTTTAAGGTATAAAAATCCTAGTTTACCTATTTTTAAAACTAAAGCATAATAATGAATAAAACAAGATTTCACCACAAGGAATAAATAGCTAAAAACCAACTTCCTGAATTTTCAGACATAATTTTTTTTTAAAAAACAGGAAATCTGTTATACACCTATAATTATATAAGCATATTAAACAAATTAACATAAGTACATGGACTAGAAATAAAGATTTAAAAAAACATAACAGTTCAAAATCTTCTCTTGAGACAAGACCAGCAAGCTTTCAGACAAGGGCGGGGCTACAGAATGGGAAGGAGAGCAGTAGACTGTTTGTATGTGCGGGCTGTGGTGTGGCTGTGACAAGGCCATGGACGAATGTAGTGATGGGAGCCTGGACAAAACATAATAGGATGTGCAGAAAGCCAGGAAATGCCCCTCATTCAGAGAAGCAATGATATTGCCTTTCAAACCATTTAGCTTAATCAGATGATGGATGTGGGAGACACTGTGTGGCACCCAAGAATTTAGGCCTGTGTTTCTACGGTTAAGGTTTACTCAAACTGACTTGGGAAGTGGGGTTGTCATCATGGAAACAGATCAGGACAGTAGGCAAGGTTCCTACTGGTAGGAAGGGAGACCATAAATCCTAAGAGAATCTCAATCTTGAAAGGCAACAGAGCAATAAAATGGCTAAGCCAAAGTCAATGCACAAGCAACAGAGGAGAAAAGGGCTGGATATTAAGGAATCCATTGCAAGAGGTGCATACACGGAGGATAATACAAGACTGGAGGCTCTTTCTGTTCAATCTACTAGTTTCTAGTAAAATTCCATTGATGTCACTGAAGAGAAGAGTGCTCCTAGGATAAACAGAGGAAGCCAGTCTCAAATTTTCATTTTAGTATGATTTTGCTGATTACCAACAGGTCTTAAAAATCCTGCGTTAAAATGACAAGCAGGTGTCTTCAAAATGTACTAGTTATCATCTTAAGTGGGTAATTACTGAGGAATAAATGATATGTGATTTACTGCCCCACCCATCTGTCTTCTATAATGTTCACTCTTGAGAGCCATTGATTGAATAAATACACACACCCCACATAGCGTTTTAGGAAAGCAGCATCCCAAAATTCTCCATCAAATCAGATCTCTGACATGGTCCTCCAGGAGTCTCTCTGGAGACTCTCTGGAGTCTCATGGCCCTGTGAGTCTCCCTGACCCTCCCCATCCATGCATTCTCCCCAGTCTACCAGATCAAGCCATGGTGCCACATCCAGTGCCCTGGCCTAGTCTGGTTTCCCCTTGCCTGCACCACAAGCATTTTCCAGACTTCTGCCAGGACTAGCTCTCCCTATATCCCAACCTACAGTCCCCTTCTACACGACATCCAACCTTTCCATCTAGCCAGATCCATCTCTATGCCCACAGTCTAAGCTTGGATGAGGCTGCACATCATGTACATTAGACAGTCTCCTCTGCCTACCTATCTCAGTTCAACACTAGGCATTTCCAGCCTCTAGGCCAAGCCCATCCACACATCTTCTCTTCTAACCCAACTAATGTCCATATCAGCCTTAAAACTAAAAACATAACTCCACATTCCCAGATCCCTTTACAAAAATACAAACAATATGAAAAATCAACTTCTCTCCCAACCTTACCAGTCCTACAGAAATATTTGCCCTGAAAATCACCTAAATAAACCCAAGGACACAGAATTAAAAGAAAATCATAACTTAATAAAAGAATCCAAGAAGTTTAAGGATGTCACAAAGAAACAAATCAATAAAATTAAGAAAGAAAGGTAAGGAGAATAAACTTGGTGCCTGGAAAATGCCCAAGAAAATAAAAACATCAGGGTAATGGAAATGATGAAGACAATCCAGTACTTGTGAATAGAATTCAATAAGGAGATCAAAACATTGAAGGGGACCCAACATGAAATGAAGATGGAATTGAAAACCCAATAACTCAACTAGAAGACTCAAAGGAAAACTTTACAATTAGAATGAACATAGCTAAAGATAGACTATCAGGACTAATATCCTGGATTAACAGTAGAAACAGGGAAGTAAAATGAGACTGTGCTGGTCAGTTTTACATCAGCTTGACACAAGCTAAATTCACCTGAAAGGAGGTAACCTCAAGAAAATGCTTCCATAAAGATCGGGCTGTAGTCAAGCGTATAAGACATTTTCTCAATTAGTGATTGATGGGGGAGGGTCCAGCCCATTGTAGGTGGTGCCACCCCTGGGCTGCTGGTCCTGGATTCTATAACAAAGCAGTCTGAGCAAGCTATGGGAAGCAAGCCAGTAAGCAGCACTCATCCATGGCTTCTGCATCAGCTCTTACCTCCAGGTTCCTGTCCTGACTTCCTTCAGTGATGAACTGTGATGTGGAAGTATAAGCCTAATAATCCCCCTTTCTCCCCAGATTGATTTGGTCATGGTGTTTCTTCACAGCAACAAAAATCTTAACTAAGATGGGCCACTGCTTTGATAGGTGGGTGGAGGATCAATAGAAAGGGGGATAAAAAGGGTGTAAGTGATCTGATTGGGAAACTGGAAAACAGTAGGAGGTCCTAAGAGGCAGTTAAATTAGGGAGGGGGGATGAAGGAAGGCAAAACAACACTAAAAAAGTCATAAGGGGCCATATTATTTTAACTACTTAACAACAACTTATAATACACACATATAGAGGTTAAATGGAAATTTCTCATCTGGGATGATAATGGTGCCATCTGTTGAAAACCATGCATGAGCCCATGCATGAGAAGCCTTTTTTTCAGTTGTTGGTCAGAGTTGTCCAAGAGACTCATAAAACATTATCAGCTATTGCTATTGCCTTGGTTAGCACCCAGGGATGGAAGTTCAGGCCTTGTTGGTGAAGACATCAGATGCCCATGAGCTGGAAGTGACTTGAATATCTCTTTCCCGAAAACCAGTTTTCATTGTATCAGAAGGTGCCATGTCAGCTTCCAAAGGAGGGAAGCAACCAATAGTCTTACTCAGTCATACTCTGGCACGACACATATAGACCACAGCAATGAACCAGCAAGGCACAATAACCTTAAGGTTATGTGTGGTCGTAGCACACATGCCTCAGTAGTAACCAACAGCTCTTTAATTGGACAAAAGAAAATACTCAAGAGGAAAACCATGTTTTGAACTAGAAACCTAACCAACTACACAGGACTAATAAAGTAGGGTTCTTAAATGGTAGTTATATGTTCTTTTATAATTAAAGCAGCATATCCCTAACAGCAATCTAAACAACTATTCTTATGACCATAGATAAGTAAAGTCCTTACCACTTATCAAGGAAACTTCTCTTTGCAACAGATGGAGACCACTACAAAAACCACAAGCAATAAAAATGTAGACATGTGGAGCCCTAGCGGACATATGCACCAAATAATTTCTCTACCTGAGACTCAGGGAGCATTGTGCAACTGGAGGCAGAAAGATAGTAAGAGACAGAAGATCAGGAAGTTTGATGTGAAACTGTGTCTCCTAGTAATGTCAGAAGCTACATCCCTCACTGAGGTGACTGTCTAAATTTAAGCTGAACAAGGACAACAACAATAGACATGTCAAAGTAGATGAGGGAAAGGCCACGAGGCCTCAGTCTTACAAACAGAATAATTATAGGCAACCAAAAAATGCTGAGAGTGGAAGAAATCATCTTCCTCAGGGAAGAGGATACTGATTTGTTATCCAACACCAAATGGTCAGCCCTGAAAACACATATAAAAGTAATATTATACAGACTAAACAGGTTACATTTAGGAATATACGTGTGTGTGTGCCTGTATGAGTGCGTGTAACAATAATAAAAAAAAAAAGGCCATGAATTAAAGAGAAAAGAGCAAGGAAGGGTATTTGGGAGGGTTTGGAGGGAGGAAATGAAACAGGGAAATTATATAGTATAATCTAAAAAATGAAAGAAAAAGAAAAAATGCCAGCTTTTATTATAAGCAGTATGAACTCTGTATAGTCAAACATTTAAAAAGCGAAATAAATTTGTACTTTAAGAAAATATTTTGTACAACCACTTTGGAAATCAATCTGGTGCTTTCTCAGAAAATTAGGAATAGTGCTATCTCAAGATCCAGCTATCCCCCTCCTAGGCATATATCCAAAAGATACCCAAGTATATAACAAGGACATTTGTTCAACAATGTTCATAGCAGCTTTATCTGTAATAGCCAGAATCTGGAAACAACCCAGATGTCCCTGAAGTGAGGAATCGATACGGAAATTGTGGTACATTTACACAATGGAATACTATTCAGAAATTAAAAACAAGGAAATCATGAAATTTGCAGGCAAATGGTGGGAACTAGAAAAGATCATCCTGAGTGAGGTATCCCAGAATAAAAAAATACACACGTGGTATATACTCACTAATAAATGGATATTAGATATATAATATAGGATAACGATACTAAAATCTTTACACCTAAAGAGGCTAAGCAAGGAGGAGAACCCTGGGTAAGATGATCAATCCTTATTCAGAAAGGCAAACATAATGGACATCAGAAGAGGGAAAAAACAGAAACAGGACAGGAGCCTACTACAGAGGGCCTCTGAAAGACTACCCAGCAGTGTATTGAAGCAGATGCTAAGACTCATAGCCAAACTTTGGGCAGAGTGCAGGGAATATTATGAAATAAGGAGGAGATAAAAGACCTGGAGGGGACACGAGATCCACAAGGAGAGCAACAGAACCAAAAAATCTGGGCACAGGGGTCTTTTCTGAAGCCGATACTACCACCAAGGACCATGCATGGAGATAACCTAAACCCTTGCACAGATGTAGCCCATGGCAGCTCAGTTTCCAAGTGGGTACCCTAATACGGGGAACAGGGGCTGTCTCTGACATGAACTCAGGGGCTGGCTCTTTGATCACCACCACCCCCCAAGTGGGGAGCAGCCTTACTAGGCCACAGAGGAAGACATGTAGCCAGTTCTGATGAGACCTGATAAGCTAGGGTCAGATGGAAGGGGAGGAGGACCTCCCTTATCAGTGGACTTGGGGAGGAGCAAGGGAGGAGATGAGGGAAGGAGGGTAGGATTGGAAGGGGATGAAGGAGGGGGCTACAGTTGGGAAACAAAGTGAGTAAATTGTAATTAATAAAAAATAAATAAAAAGATAAGAAATATCTAATCTTACAATTACATATGTTAGTAAATCTACTTTACAGATACTTTGTTGTAAGTTTACAGAATATTTTCATTTTTATTTGAACTAATAAATATAAGTTAGTACTGAGTTGTAGGTCCAAATACTGAACAGGACTGGGGCTGGGGCCCCATGGGAAAGAGCTACTGCAATAATAATAAAGTGCCAAGAAAAAGAATGGAAAAAATTGACACTACAAATATGCTTGCTCACCTTGCTATAGCTGATAACTGCAATCACAGAGATAATGGCCCCAATGAGCAGATACTCTTCACATCAATTTACAGAGTGTTGGATGATCTTATTTTACCTGGTTTTATAAAGAAAGTGGTATCTCCAGAAAGGAAGGTCTATAATCAGAGAAAGAACTAGACATATTCTAATTAATCCTTTGCTTTTAGATCCATTGAAAGCAGAGTTAAGCTAGGATTCAGTTGTAGATCTAGATTAACACTGATTTCATTTCCTACCCTTAACCCCACCCTATGATATTGATATCTATATTTATTATCACACTTTTCTCTTGTATGATCATTTCCGTACTCCTGATATATTTCCAAACAAATGTGAGCTCACCTGATTTTCCCAGGTGAATTCTTAAAGTACAGAGGCTTAACTATCGAGCTGTTCCCTTTAAATAACTGGTTTAACTTAAAAAAAAAAAGTGTGTGTATGCCATTTATTTGTTTGGAACTGCCCTCAGTTCCTCGGCAAGGGCAGTACAGGCTCAACCACTGAACCTTTACTGCAGCCATATAACTGGTGTTAACTTTTAAATGAATAATTCACAGCCTTGGTCACGAGCCAGACTCACTTAAAGTTTTGCAACAACTCCACTGTTAATTCATGGCACCTGCAACCTACTTAGCTCTGCCGTGAATGATCCCCTGACTGTCTGCCCTTTAGATGAAGGAAGATATGGAGAAAATAGAGCAAACGGCACTTAACCTTAAAAAGAGTGACACTCCTCTAGTTACTTGTGAAGCTATCAGAAACATGCGGGTCTGAGGTGTGATGGATGCCATGATGTACTGTGCTCTGTGAAGAAGATGACAAATGGCTTTGGTGCTAGGTCCTGATGAAAGACAGAACAGATTTTGGGAAGAAACATCTGCGCCTAAAAGGTGTTGGCTTTTGAACTTCAGCTTCAAAGTCTAGGCAACTCAGTCCAATAATGTCTCTTGCACCTACCACTGCCCATGCTAGCACTTGCTGGATCAACAGGGGTACCTGTTGCAGCTTTGCTCCCTGTTGTGCTGGCCCCTTCAACAGACAGAGCGTGTGAAAACTGAGGGTCTCCTAACTGCTACAGACAGCCATGAGAGGGAAGTTGGCAAAAGGCAATGAATATTTTTCTCCCTGGGCAGGTGGCCACTGCTGAGATCCTTCTGGAAAGAAATCAAAATCCTAATAGCAGTGGAAAATCACTGGTATCAAGAGCCTTAGGAAGCAGTTTTTCCTTCTGCTTATTCTGGACTCTACTCCTTTCTATTGCTGGCCCATTTCTTGATGAGTACTCTCTCGCTCACCAAATGACCTGTGCTTTAAAATAAGCTCCCTGGGAGTGTTAGAGAAGCAAGCAGACCCAACAATTTAGTAATCTCTCAACTGCTGCCTATTCTTTTCACTCCACTAGCCTAACTGTATGCCTGTAAGATGCACCCAGACAGGCATTTAGAAACACTTTCTGTTGAAGTCAGGTATGATATCCAGACCAATAAGCCCAGCACTTGAAAAGGTGAAGTAGAAAGAGCAGGTGTTTAAGGTCATACTACATAGCTAGTTGTAGGTTGATCTGGGTGTATGAGAGAGACCCAGTTTAAAAAAAAAAGAACTAAAAAATTAAAATAAATTAAAACAAAAACAAAAATGGAGGATTTAATTTAAACACAAAGCCTTTCCATACGTACAAAGCCATTTTCTCCTTATGTATCAGTATTGTTTTAATTAGGGAAACTATAGGCTGAGACCTATCGAGGTTTATGGTGTATGCTTATGTGTATAGAATTATGTTTCAAAATATTACCATGTGTCAGGTAACCCAAACCCCAAAAGACATGTATGGTATATACTTACTTATAAGTGGATATTAGCCATAAAATACAGGAAAACCATGCTACAATCCACAGACCCAAAGAAGCTATGTTACATGGAGGGCCCATGGGAAGATGCTGGAATCTCCCTCAGAAAGGGAAATAAAATAGGCATTGGAGGTAGATGTAGGGAGGGCACTGGGTAGGAGAGAGGAAGGGGAGGGGAGCAAGGGTGGGAACCAGAAGTAGGGAGAGTAGAGGGAGGAAGAGGGCTGGGTGAGAGAATGGAAATTGGAGGCAGGGGACATCTCTGGGACTTGCCAGAGACCTATGATAGGAGAGGCCCCAAGAAGTGTACTGGGGAATCAACTTAGGTGAGACTCCTAGCAGCAGGAAGTGATCAGCTCCTGTAGCCAGGAAGGACTTCCAGTGGGGGGATAAGGACCCTAACCCACCCACAAAACTTTTGAGCCAAAATTTGTCCTGCCTATAAGATGTATAGGGACAAAGACGGAACAAAGATTGAGGGAATGACCAACCAAAGACTAGCCCTACTTGAGAACCATCCCATGGGAGAGAACCAATCCGTGACACTATTAATGTTATTCTGCTCTGCTTGTAGCTCCTCTGAGAGGCTTCATCCAGAATCCGATGAAAAGAGATTCAGAGGCCCACAGCCAAACATTAGACAAAGTTACGGGAGTTCTGTGGGGGAGTTGTGGGGAGGCCATTAAGAGTTCCAGAGGGGTCATGGATTTCACAAGAAGAAAATGTGGACCCATAGGGGTTCACAGAGACTGAACCACAAATCAAAGAGCATACATGGACTGGTTCTAGGCCCCCTGCACATATGTAGCAGATGTGCAGCTTGGTCTTCCTGTGGATCCCCCAACAACTGGAGTGGGAGTCCACTCTGACTATGATGACTTCCTTTGGATCTCATCCCCCTAACTGGGTGTGTCTTGTCTTGTTAGTGGTAGAAGATACACCTATTCCTTCAGCAACTGTACCAGGGAAGGTTGGTACTCATGAGGAACCTCCCTGTTCTCTAAGGAGAAGGAGGGAGAGAATGGGGGGAAAGAGGTGTGTGAGCTGTGATTGAAAGGAGAGGAAGGGGGCTGCAATCAGGATGTAAAGTGAATAAGTAAATTAAAACAATAGCATTAATGAAAATGTGAAAACAAGAATTATGTTTCAAAAATAACTTTGTTTAATTTTTAGAGTTATGCAAAACAGAACTGTTCATGTCACAAAGCTCTCAGGGTTCAAGAAAAATTCCTGGCAGCAGGTGAGTAGTTGTAGTAACTGAGGTTATGGTGCATTGCTATTGTCTACTCCGTGTATATCTCAGGGCCATTCTGTTTCATAAGAATGGAAGTGTGGTTTTACATTTTCTCCAGTGCTTATTACCAACACAAACCATGTAGAAACAGTTGGGACTAACATATGTTCCTCTCTGGAATTAAGATCCCTGTATGCCTTTAATACGATGAGTCATGGTCTTCTTTCTCACCAAAGTTAGGAAATAAATCCTGGCTTCTTTTCTCTCATTTTCATTTCTGTTTTTAATGAGAACCCAACAGAAATCACTACCCTGTCTTCTGCTCACCTAAAACCAACCTGAGGACAGTGTGTTTCTGATCCCACATATAAAAATAAAAGTGTAAGTTTTCCTCACATACATAGTTTATCATCTTTTCATCTACTAAAGTAAATGATAAATAAGAAAGAAAATTGGAGACGTTAAGGGGTGGGTGGGGTCCGCTTATGTCAGAAAAAGCAAGTCATGAGAAGCAGTACTCATGATCTAGACTGTGAGCCGATCAAACTGAAATGAGACATAGCCTAAGTTTTAACCCATTCCCAACTCCTGGAGGGTGTACATTCCTGACAGATGAAAGTGATGGCTTCCCCGCTCTTTGTTCTCCATTAGACCACAGGAGTAGTAACTATTCTGACATCTAGGATGAAAGAGAAGTTGAAGATGTCTACCTCCCCAGACTGCTCATTGATTAATAATCAAAAAATTCAACAGCATGGTATTTTCATGCCAGGTAACCTAGTGATGGTGGATCGTGCAAGTGCTTCCAAGAGCCATCTTGAAACACTACTTTGGGGTGGAGTTTTCATAACTTAAAACCACCGCCACAAAAATGAAGCTCTTTTGATAGAACACTGCAAAAAAAAAAAATGTCAATGATTGCTTATAAAAGGTATCTTCCAAAGATCTAATAATGGAATTCATGACTTTTATTTTTAATTCCAGAATCCCTGCCACTATGGTGAATGGCCTGATGAAGCCACTAATGGTCAAAATGTTTCACTTTTAAATTATCCTCGTGTGGTTTATATAATAGTTTATTAGAGCACAAGTTATAGTTTAATAGTCAATTTAGAGTATTCAATGATAATCAAGATTTACTGAAATTATAATTCTTAAATGTCATCTTTTAACCTAAAAATGAGCAGAACCACATAAAGGGTAACTTTTATTTTATCTTATGTGCATGAGTGTTTGCCTGCATGTACTATGTGCATGCCTGGTGCATGCAGAGGTCAGAAGAGGGTATAAGATCCCCTGGAACTGGAGTTACAGATGGTTGTAAGCCACCATGTGGGAATGTAACCCAACTCCTTTTGCAAGAACAAGAGGCATCTTTCTAGTCCTTAATTTTCATTTTTCTATATCAGCTTGTTCTTCAAAAAGAAGGTAAACAAATATTTGACAATATCACCACCTACCTTTGTGTTTCTGAGGTTGACTGTTTAAATAGGTAAGAAACATAAATACATTTTCTGCCCTTGCCTGACACAAATAATTATGCTTTCATACTAAATATGTAAAACAATCAATTTTGGCAAATAAGATTCTCTAAATCACTCATTTAATATTGCAATCCATTAGAGCATCACAAAATTTCCTTAATTCATGAAAATAATTTCATCTATCAAAAATGTCCTTCCTCTGATTTTCTTCAAATCAAGTTGGCATTACTGCTGAAGGTCAAATGCCCATTTCAGACCTCCTTATCATAAGGAAGGGTGTGTGTGGGTACCGTGTTTTAGTGCTGGGAATGAAGCCCACAGCACGAGGAGACCCATCTCTGTGATTGGCTAGGTCAGCTCATTCTTGTACTCTTGTGTGGGAAATCAGGAAGTATCGCATAAAACTGGTCATCAACACTGAGTCGTTCTGCATTTAAAGCTCCTTATTGGAAAGAGTGCCGGTGTGAGTTCAGGAACTTACAGAGTGAAGGGCAGCTCTGAAAACCAAAGTACAGCAGGCTTAGGCTTAGAACATTTTACATCCTGGCAGGTCACAATTAGGTACACATGCCTGTCTGTTGCTAAGAAAAGAAAAAAAAAAAAAAAAGAGCAGCTGTCATGCACCTGGGATTATCTAGAGTTCTGGTTAGGCAGTTGATCAGGAACTTAGTTTTCCCATTGAAAACAAACCAGAATTCTTCTTTCCTATCTGTATAAAATATAGTTCTGCATTAATTTAAACATACACTACTGTCAATGGGTCTTATGTGATGGGATTTAATGTGATCTGTAGCTATTTCATTACTCCAGTCCAGAACACCACTGAACTGAGTATCAACAAGGTTCATACTCATGCAATTACTATCTACTGATACAGAGGCTTTGTCTTGGTCTGACATTTCTTTCTGCTTCCTGAATAAAGTTTAAAAATATTAATTAGCGTGATCTTTCCAAACTGTTATGAACTGGGAAATCTTTATACAGAATTGCCAACGAGAAAGAAGAAACACAAGTCACCTGGAGACCTTGCTTTGATTGTTTTATCAAGTCTAAGGCTCTATAGATCTTCATTAAAGAACCACTTAAATCGACACCTTTGAATGGACAGTTATTACTCTATATTTAAAGACAATTATGCCTCGAAATTCATTTATCCATAGTCTAAAAGGCTAAATGCCAGGAAGAGTTACCATCATGTTACAGAAGAAGGAAACTAAAGCTATACATGAATGACCTTTCTAGTAAAAGTGAAAAGGTACCCTTATCAACATGGTTCCTCTTGAAACAATCATATATTCAGGAGTAAAGGAAAATGCATAGCTTTCAGGGTGTGTTACAGTCACCTGTGTAGATAGAAAATGGGAGAAAGGATGAGTGCCAAGTAAAATGATTACTTCTATTGTAAACTGGAGATGGTTAGAAATTAGCTAGTGCTGACAAAAACCAGAGACAAACTGATGATCCATTTGCCTACTGCCCTCAATGAAAAGGAAACTAGTTAGAGTTCAGTCCACTGTTTATGAAAACATCCCAAATAGAAAATCTTCAGGTACTCAGTGTCTCTTCAAATGGAGGAAGAGTAGAGAAAATATTCTTCTATAACCTTAATGCTTTAGTCTTAAAGGAAAAATTGTGTGACTTTTGTTAAGCTATTCCCTGATTTTACATTTTAAACACAATATCCTGAGGTTAAGATAAGGATTGGGATGGCTCACAAAATATCCAGGCCCAAGGAGGTCTGCAGAGACTGATACTCCAACTAAGGACCATGCATGGAGAGGACCTAGACCTCCTGTTCTAAGGAAGCCCAGTTTCCAAGTGGGTTTCCTAGTAAGGGGTACAGGGACTGTCTCTGACATGAACTCAGTGGCTGGCTCTTTGATCACCTCCCCTCTGGGAGGGGTGCAAGTTTGCCAGGCCACAGTGGAAGATGATGCTACCAGCCTTGATGACCAATTTTTATTCCCAGATTTCCTTTAAAGCCTACATGGTAGCATGGTAGGGAGGAGAGGGGTTCTGCTAGTTAACCAGTCTACACAAACCAGTGAGCTGACTCTTAGAGACTCTGTTTCAAAAAGTAAGGTGGAGATTCATCTATGAAGATACCTCGTGTATACCTCTGACCCTTCTAGAGATGTAAACATATAGAAAAATATGCAGAACAAGGGAAGAGAAAGATCTTAGTCCCTTGAACTCTAATTCATAGGTAAATCTTGGCATAAGGTACATTTACTTGATGTTTTTGATTATGTGCATGAGAGAGAGACAGGAGAGAGAGAGAGAGAGAGAGAGAATGGGAATTGTTGATAATGCTTTTTGGTTTTCTACTAGAAATGTTTTAGAAAAGAACCTCACCTCGTGGCTTAATGATATATTTCTGCCCAGAGTAGTGCAGATATAAGCTTAGTCTAATGTCCTTGTCTCTAAAAATATATGACCTGTGGCACAAATTCAGCTTTTAAAAACTTCTAAATTATACCCTAATTTTGATTTTTGACTAATGTAAGCACCAAGAATGGTGGCATGCTCTAACCCGTCAGGGTCAATTCGCTTTAAGAAGAAAATAAGCAGGGCTTGGCGAAGTCTATGTAGGTGTTAGCGTGTAGACCAACTTTACTTCAGAATGAAAACCTACCACATGAAGGTCCAAATTCCATCAAAACATCATACACACAAGGATAGGAAAACTGAGTGATAAAAAAGGACAAAAGGCACAGTACTCTAGAGGTAATATTCAGGATGATGCTCTGTGCTCTCTTCAGAGTACTGTAAATTGTGTTTCTTATTCACCAGTTATTAAAGGCTAGAGCTGAGAAGGAAAGCCAGGCAGACGGGAGACACTGAAGGGAAATATGTCAATACATACTTTACATAAATATATACTACAGGCATTCAATGAATAGGCACATAAACACCAAAATGAGAAGTCATTTCTGGCTAAGTCCCCAACGTTATCATACTTTCCCTAATGAAAAGAAGGCCAAGGCCAACAAAATCTGTCAAACACACTTTGTCTTCAAGAAACTAACCTTTCGTAAAGTCATCTTCTTTTAGGAATCTACAATCTCATTCAGATATTCTCCACACTATATGTAGTTGGCTTCAACACACTGCTATTAAGTCCCTAAGGAGTTTATACAGGGTATGATCCACTCCTTAGACACTTACAGGACTGCCCAGTAGAACGACACTGGAAATTTTCCTGGCCTCAAGAGAGGGCCACTGCCATGTTCCAAAGCACTTCCCCAAAGGCTACTCAGCGATTTTTGGATTTCCATGTATGCAAACAGTCTTTAATCAGGTCAGTTAAACAATCTGAACTAATATGCGGGAGAGAATAGAGCGCCTGAGTTTAAGACTGGACTGTTGTTATAGTGTGAGCTTGCAGGGGAAGAATAAAGTCACGTCCATTTCATTACACAGAACCTTCCTTTGTATAGATTCAAAGATGCTTAGAACTTCTTTACCCAAACAAAGATCAATCGTGAAACCTAATCAAGGAAGCCATTGAAGGAGGCAAACAAGAGATTCTGTGTTGCCAGACAACACTGAAGAGGCATTAGTCTGGAGACATTAGAGACAGAGCAATGCCAAAAGGTGCCTGTGCTCAAAAAAGGTTAAAGCCAAATTTGTGTCTGCAGCAGAGGCAAATAATCCCCTCAGTCACCCCTCATTTAATAACAAAATGGGTACCAAAAGAAACACCAAGCAAGTTGTTTTTGGGAAGCACGGAGGAAAGACTGTAGTTATCAGTTCTCTTTTTATAAATAGCATCGTTCATGTCCCTTGTGGGCTTGTTATGGGGCCTTCCAAAAATACACCTCTATGTATTTTATTTCCGCAAGTTTTATGCTATGCAATAAAATGCTATTATTTGAGGTAAAATGGGAGATACTCTAAAAATCAAACATTTAAGCAGCTATACCAAGTATAAGAAAAACATTTCAAGTTCACTAAGTTCACAAAACTCTGTTTTGATTTGAAAAGAAAATAATGTTAAATTATGTCCCCAAATTATAACTCTCATAATTTGGGTTTAATGTTTATCCTCATACTACTGTTGTCTTTAAAACTAGTCAGGCTAACTTTCTTATCTCTGTTCAGTTGCACCAAGGGCAGAAGAATGCTTCTATTCTCCTGATGCTCAGACTCTCAGTCCTGTTAGGTAATTAAGGTCTGTGGAGCAATCTTCCCAGCAGACGCTGCAGGTGACTCCATCCTGAGTGGTTTGTACTCAAAGGACCTAAAAATTTCCCCTAGCATTCTCTCCTGATACCCAGTGCCTGGACAGTGTAGTGACATTGCATTTCCCCCCTCCCCCTCTGCTTTAAGAGGAGAACACATCTGAGTCTTTGTGCCCCTTGACCTCTCTGCTACCTTACTGGGTTCAAATGGCCACTGCACAATCTGCTACAAGGGATGCTCCACCATTAGAGCAAACTGGCACCTGGCTTGTTCCTGACTTGGAGTCTTACCAGATACACTGGGTGTAGGGCTTTCCCTGACAAAATTTGTGTACAAAAGGTCCAAAAGACAGAGCACAATGACCACGTTCAAAGCATCCTGGTCACTTTTACTTCAACTTAATTCAAGCAGTCTCCAAGGAACTCAAGGCTGGGGCAGCCAGTTCTCTCATGATCTGCCTACCTCTCCTGCCCCTCTGAGGAATTTTATTTCATCTAAAGCTTCCTTTATCTTGCCTCTGGTCTCCATTGGTCCTTTGGCTGGAGAAGTACTCTAACCTTAACTGCCTTTCTCAAGGATGGAAGTGCTTTTCCAGTTTTCATATAACAAAACAAATGAAGCAATGCAGTTCAGGCTACACAATGGTGTAAGAAAGGCAGATGACATGGCTGAGGTTTTCAGTCCTCCCGGGAAAAGACGCATCGCTCACCATTACAGCAAACCTTTCTCAGTATCCTGCAATCTCTGGCCTCCTGTCCCCAGCTCATGACTGTCCTGTCCACTTACCTAGTTCAAATGACTGTACTCGTTAAGTTGTAGTTTTCAGACAGAATGTTCCCCATTCCTGCCCATTTATAGAGAAGTCTCACTTCATCTTAAAATAAGTTATTTCTTTAATGAGGCCTTTTCTTATTCCTCAGTTTCCTAAACAACTTGAGATTCACTTTTTCCTATATCATTGCAACTGGCACTTCCTCTATCAGGTGTGATTAACAATCATTTGTTAATTATTTTGAAACACAAGGTTTCAAATGGAGGCTCCATGGAAGCAGGGTAGGGACAGCTTATGTCTGCTTCTGCTTCACTCCCAGTAAGGTTCCCAGACTCGTGCCTTTCACCTAACCAACATTTATTAACAGAATAAATAACACTATATAATGTAATATAAGTCTTTAAGCCTTCAACATATTTCAAAACTTGTTTATACGAGCAAATGAATAACTCAACAAGCATTTATTCATAAGGGCTCGGGGTTTTGTTTTCTTCTCAAGCATAAATACAGGAGACGGAAGGAGAAAGACATTTACCATGATTCCAGTAAGCAAGCAGACTCCTTTCCCACAGTATGTGTTAGGTACCATGTCACCATAACCAATGGAGAGAAAAGTTATTGATATCAACCACATTGCTCCAAGGAAGTTGCTAGTGACATCCTGTTGATCATGGTACCTGGAAAACAACAAACAAAGCCAGTATTTATAACTACCCTCTAACACAGCAGCTAAGAACAATTTCATTAATTTGATGAATTCATTGTTTTTTCTATAAACTCTTCCGTTTAGGTGTGCTGAGGGATTTCAGATATAAATTAAACTAAGAAATTGCCTCAACTTAAAAAAAAAAAAAACGGAAAGAATAACTCACAGTATGAAAACCAACATTCTCACTGCTGCAAGATGCCGCACATGCACACAAACGTAGACAGTCTCGGTACTCCGTGATTCCCAGCCAAGGTGCCCAATCTCAGTGATAATGTATGCTGTCCCAGTGTCATGCTACACGTGTAGTGAGAACAGTCATGCTGTGTCCTGTCCTGTGGCCTATGTTAACCACTTTACTTGTCCTCATTGTTTTTCTCAGTCAATTCAGGTTGAAGCATGTACATACTGTCCAACACATGCACATATCAGGCCATGCTGATTATCAACCCTGGAAGAACCTACTGTGATTCACGTCCCTGAAACTAAAGGGACAAGCAGCCCTCTTTGGTGTCGACAGCATTCAAGCCTGAACTATGGTCACCAACAGAGCTCTTTGCTTCTTACCCACCTCCAACTAAGGACCACCTCTCCTTTCTTCTCTCGGATACTAGCTGGGGATCCTTTACTTTCCTCATTTCTTGCTGGGCCTTCTAAGTAAAGGCAAGCCAAGGTCCTGTTTCTTGCTACTTGCACTAAACAAAGAAGTGCCAGGCTTGTGTGAGCCGCCACATAAGGAGGAATGAGCACAACTATTGTATTGCCTTAAGAAAAGGATGAGACAGAAATCCTGACTGTGTCATGCCCAACGAGTAACCTGTGTCCTAGCTGTAGATTCTCATTCACAGGAGGTTCCAGAAAGCTATCCTTGTTAAAAGAGAGTCCAGGAGGCATTTCTAGCATGCCATGGAGACCAATGGGTACATTTCCAGTGATTATTTTTGTGGCATAATGGATTCAAGAGGTATAAGAATGTGGTTAGTGTTGCTCTTAGCTGTAATAGTAGCTGAACAGTTTCCACAGACCTCTTTGTTTCAAAACGTAAGGAAGTCAGCTTTGGCTTATACTACATTCATGATATCAAAGTGTGTTAGTGAGTACTCCCTGCCAAGCTTGCCTGGGGAAATATGTTACCCCACCTTTGCTATGGGCCGCACAGGAGGGATGAGGGAAAAGCTAATTTCCTATTCAAATTTAATTTGTGAAATCAAACTTCTTGACAAAGCATGATTTGTGTGAGAATTCTAATCTCCCATAATTCACATAAAATACATTATGTTAACTTTGTTCTCAGTAGGGTCTCAGCAGCCCCACCCATTTGACATGTAATATTTTACAATCTAGACCACCTCTGGCTGAAATTACTATGGTCTTAATTCTCCTTATTATTGACAGCTGTATCCCAGACAATGTCACTTTCTAGTCTCAGACACACGGTGAATGGAATATTCATTTTGAATGGCATCCATACCACTGCAAAGATCGGGATACCTATCTGCTGTGTGTGTGTGTTGTTTATTTTGTTTTGTTTGCTTGTGTGTTTGTTTTTTTCCTTTGGCAGAAAGACTAAGTGTAAAGAAGAGTTTTAGATTTGCTAGTACAACTCGGGGCCTCTGGGAATACCTTTGTCACTACTGCCTAAAAGGAAGACTCATCCTCACTGTGGGTGTAGACATCTGCTCTTCTTCTAGCACTTTTTACTTGGTTTGCAAGGGTTGGTGTGATACATGACCACCAATGGGAACCTGAATCATTCACTGGAAACATCCAGCTCACTCTTCTTCAGTGTGTTCACCTTTGATCATAAAACATCTTAAGCGTTCAACTAATCTCCCCCTTCTTTGTTCCTGGGCCAGATGCTCTGATGGATGTCAGTGCAGTTTTAGTGGATATTTATAAAATATGCTTCTAGAAGTTGAGATTTTATAGCTTGTGATTCCATAAATTATCCTTTTTTTGCTTATGAAATAAAATGGCCTGACAACATCTCAGAGTGGAAAAAAAGTTCTCACACTAATGTTTATGTTTCCTTTAGACAGGCTCAGTTGTGAATAGTCAAAGTGATGTAATTAAAGACCAAATTAGGCACTATTAGAATAATCACCTGATTTCTTTCATAGCAACTCAAACCCAAATATTATATTAGACTCATTAACATGGTAGCACTATCACTTAGAACATGCCTAGGCTTTGAATCAATGTAGAGTCACACCACCATAAATGATTAATGCATATAACTTAGGACTAAGGAAATATGTAAACTTTTCCTATAATAGTTCACTTCATAGACTCCACTACTCCACAGTGGTTCACTTTAGAGAACTCCACTCTTTTTCACAAGAAAAAACTGTCTGAGAACGGCATGAAGAAACCGCTCACGTAGCAGAGACAATTTCTGCCCACCAGGAATGCTAATTTAATAAAAAGCACACCGAACAATAGTAATGCTGGCAGGAGAAATGCCTCATGATGTCAGGCTTTTAAGGACTCTGAGAGTTCCAGCGAAAGACGCTTACACTACTTTTTGCATTCCCAGCGCTCACAGCTTTGTAGACTGACACAGCTTTAAGGTCTGAAAAGAGCTCCCTCTTTTTAGTTTCTATGCCTTATTCATCTCTTCACTCACCACTGACTGTGTCTAGCACTGTTTAACAGACGTGACGACTTGATGTTAAACTGAGCATTTGCTCAAGTTCACAGAAGTTACCCTTCACTAAGGGGAGGCTGGCCCTGCCCAGCACTCCTGCTCCCCGTCAGCACTGCAAGGCAAAGACTAGCACTTATGGTTTCTTTTTCAGAGTTCTCCTTCTCCAGACCATGCACAGGTCAGTATGGTACTCCAGGCTTGTCTCTCAATGTCCTGCACATACCTCTAACGGCTTTCAATAAATGTTTGTAAGGGTCATAAGACATGTAATATATAATGTGCTCATCTACCTTGCCTTTAAAATCAAAATAATGAAGTATTCTGAAGACTAATACTGGGCCTTACTCAATTACGCACTGTTGCCTAGTTCTGAGAAAATTACAGGGAGGTGGGCTGATGCTCATGAACTAAGGTGGCAATGCCAAATTTATTCTCAGTCTAAGCTTCCCTGGGCCAGTGGCAGGCTCTCAGAGTCACCAACAGATTCAACAGAGCAACGGCTCTTGCTCATCTGTCAACATGAATTGCACTTTTAATGTTACATTCTAAAGTTTACGCATAACATTTTTACAACAGCAAAAAAAAAAAAAGATTCCATTGTCGATGGTAAGAGTTGACAAATTGTTTTCATGAATGCCTCTCTTATTAAGCATTTTATTAAAATTAATGATGACAAAAGTATTTCCGATATCAGTTCTGGCCTCAGATTTCAGACTTGGTTATATAATGAAAAGCATTACAGAGATCAAATGCATGTGATAAATAATTTCTCCTCTAAAACCATTTCTTCCCTGAAATAACATTGTAATTTATGACAACCCAATAAAAAGATATAAACTTAGAGCAACTAAGGGAGAGTAAAGGAGGCACCAGTGAGGAGGAAGAAACTTTTAAACAAATGAAAATGTACCCTGTTTTCAGTCACAATGGAACAGCAGGTTATTACAGTTAAATTTATCATGAAACAAACATTTACAAATCTGATACCGTTTGGAATAATGGGTCACAGATGCTGGTCATCCATCAAGAACAGACAAAGATTACAGAGAGATGGGGAAACAACTAAAGTGAGCTATACACTTGTACCTGTTTAATGCCCAAAGATAATCGGCAGAATAGCTCGGAGAAGAACAGGCAGAGCTCAGAGGCCGCTCAGAGGCCTCCCCGTGCTGAAGGGCACAGCTGGGCTCTAAGCAGGTTTTTGTTTTCTTTCTTTCTTTTATTAATTACAGTTTATTCACTTTGTATCCCAGCTATAGCCCCCCTCCGCCATCCCTTCCCAACCCCACCCTCCCTCTCTCTTCTTCTCCTATGCTCCTCCCCCAGTCCAATGAAAGGGGAGGGGCTAAAAAAACAAAAAAGGGGCAGGAGAACCAAGAGCTCTGCAGAGTCCCCTTGATTTTCCCAGAAAGTGCTACAATACCTTCACATAAAACTACGTAAGGTGGAGAAATGGAAGCTTTGTATGGACAGTGACACAGAGACATCAATCAAAGAGTACAGGACATGACCAGATATTAAATGGAGATAAAACTGTTCATTTAGACACAATAGAATCCAGCTTATGGGCATGGTATATTCCACAAAGTAAGCATTACAGCAACAAGCCAAAGAATAACTGATGACTTAGTTAAAAAAACAAAACAAAACATGAGAAGAAATAAAACGCAGATCCCAAAGAAGATAGGAAGAGAGGATGGGGAATAGACAGCAGAAGAGATGAATTGAGGTCATAGAGCTCTAAGGTGCATTTACCCAAGTATATCCTCAATCACATTAAATATAAAGGGCCCAGTTATCTCTAGTTACACAGATATCAAGCACACAACAAATGGGTAAGGCACAAAACTGATAACAGAAGGACTGATAAGGCGTGATGGATAGATCTGCTGGTACCTGTTCTCTTTGGTCCTCCCAGACAACTACTAGGAAGGAGATTGAAAACTCAGGGACTCAGGGTCCAGAGATAGGCAGTAGAAATGTTTAAGAGCTGGGAAAGACAGGGACTTAGAGTTTTGTAGATAAATCAGTCCCATTCATTTCTATCTTCCCTCACTTCTATACCTGACCCATTATGAGTAATAGAGAGAACAAATAGTTTTGTTTAATTGAAAAAAAAATGGCACAGCTTTAAAGAAAAGATAATATATTCACACTAAGAAACTGAGGATTCCCTAATAAAATATCAGCTTTCACCCTTTGCCAAGTCTTATTAGATAAATATCCTTTCTCCTAAACAGAGCTTCCAGCTGGCCTCTAAATGCCCCTTTTAAATATAAATGAATAACAGTTGGCACATATTTTATGTTTTTTGAAAACAAATTCAGGCAAACTATAGGAGGCAGGCGAAGAAAGGGAATGGAAGAGGGAGAAAATCTTAAGAACTTGAGACAATAAAGACACATTGGTGGGGTGCCTTAGCTTTGTAAGCTGCACCTTGGCCTGATCTAAGGGAACACTGTAGTGATACAGTGGATGATATAATTTAATTCACAATATAATCATGGCCATAGCACATTTCCAATGCAAATAGGTACAAGTCTCCTAGAATGTAGAACACAAAGTTAACAAGAGAAAATACAAACAAACAGTGAAAACATTCTCAGGAGGGGAGATTTAGCATGAAGCAATTGCCTTTCTGTAAGAATGGAACTGGAAAGAAAGGCCCTATTATTTCTTCAACAAGTATTTTCTCTAAACATTTTAAGAGAATTTATAAAGATAATAATGATGATATATAATGATGATAAACTATGACAAAGGATATCACTGTAAAATGCAAATAAAGGCAAACGAAAAGACAGGTTTTTTTTTAAAAAAAAGGAAAGACATGGATCTAAGTAAACCCTAAAAATTGTAGTTTCAAGCCTTAGTTAACTGTTAATACATGTGTTGGAGAAAGAAAACTATTTCTTCTGATTTTGTAGTAGAGAAGGAGCCTCTAGGAGAACAAGAAACTGGACAGGTATTGTTCGGGTCCACCCTGCTTGGCTTGCACAGCGAATAGACACAGAACCTGTATATGGCTCTATGCTGCTTACCTAGAATGGAGGTGGCTCCCTTAGGGGATATGTCTATGATGTCATCATATTTCATGGTGAGCCATGAGACTATCAGACAGCCCTTTCACTACAAGTCAAGTGGTGACAATTCTGAATGCCATGAACAAATCTGAAAGTCTATGTTTCCAGTTGCAGTTTTAGAGATACGAGAGGAATATCCACAATGCCTCCAAATTATGCTGTGTGCATGTAGCTTCTATTTACAGTAAAATCAAATCAAATACATGAGTCAATTAATCCAGACACATAGGAACAAAAAGCAGTCCAAGGAAGGTAGATATCTTTGTTCAGAGGAAAGACGATCCAATGGGTTGGACCGGAAAGGGAGTGTGAATTCTTTCCTTTCTACTGCTCTGCATCAGGGATGTTCAGCAGTAGTTGCATTGGAGTCACCTGGAAACCATTAAGAAAATACTGTTGGGGCTGGAGAGTTGGCTCAGGGGTTAATAGCACTTGCTGTTGCAAAGGATCTGGGTTTGATTCCCAGCACCCGCAAGGAGGCTCACAAGCATGTGTGGTGCACAAACACACATGAAATCAAAACACTCATACACATAAAATAGTAAAAATAAATCTAAAAACACTGCTCCTTAACTAATTAAGGCCAACTCTCCAGAGAGAGAGAGAGAGAGAGAGAGAGAGAGAGAGAGAGAGAGAGAGAGAGGGCCATGACATAGGGATGGGTTTTCTTTTAAGCTTTCAGGAAATTTTAGTGTGTCATAAAGTTACAAGGGCATGATTTAGCTAGGCTATGCAATCAGATACTGAATATCTCCAGGTATAAATGCACCTTTAGTGGCACAGAGAGTGTGCAAATGAATCAAAAACTGTCTTCAGAAAATGGGATTTGCGGTGATGAGGAAGTAGGAAATCTAATAAATGTGACTACCTAGTGCAAAGACACACTGAGGGAGAAATATGTAGAAGTAACGAGAAGGATGTGTGACCCTGTAACACAGAGGCCTTCAGTCCGTTTTATAATTTTATTTTTTAATATAGTTGCTTTATCTATTACAATTTATTCACTTTGTATCCTAACTGTAGTTGCACCCTTGTCCCCTTCCAAACCCTTCCATGCCCTTTCCCCAGTCCGCTGATAGGGGAGGTCCTCCTCCCCTTCCCTCTGACCCTAGCCTATCAGGTCTCATCAGGTCTGGCTGCATTGTCTTCTTCTGTGGCCTGGTCAGGCTGCTCCCCCTTCAGGGGAGGTGATCAAAGAGCCACCCACTGAGTTCATGTCAGAGACAGCCCCTGTTCACCTTACTAGGGACACCCTCTTGGACACTGAGCTGCCATGGACCACATCTGAGCAGGAGTTCTAGGTTATCTCCATGAATGGTTCTTGGTTGGAGTATCAGTCCAGAAAAGACCCCTTTGCCCAGATTTTTTGGTTCTGTTGTTCTCCTTGTGGAGCTCCAGACCCTTCCAGGTCTTTCTATCTCCCCCTTCTTTCATAAGATTCCCTGTGCTCTGTCCAAAGTTTGGCTAGGAGTCTCATAAATCAGGATTAAAACATAAAATGCAGCCAGTGCTGGTGCTCTTGAGTACAAACGCTGAAATGACATGTAACAGGGAACAACTCTGGAAACAGAGCATCATTTCTGAGCAGAGACTGAAAGGCTCTCACCCATGACTTTCTCTGTCCTGCCTCTTACTCCCCCTTTCTGAGCATCACTGAGTTGGAAACCTAAGGCTTTAGGAGCCTAAGGATCTCAGAGATATAAGGTAACGAAAGCAGTAGAAAGACAGCATAAGGCTACTTCTAAAGTCAAACTTAACTTTAGGCCTGGACTGGTACAAATGTTCCCAAATTATGTAATTCTTTATTGATCCAAAGTGAGATTTTATTACCTTAATTTTATTTTGTTCCTTTGACTTAATACATTTGGAAATTTTTCAGCTCTTGATTTAGGGAAGAAAATTCTCTCTCTCTCTCTCTCTCTCTCTCTCTCTCTCTCTCTCTCTCTCTTCTCTCCTCTCTCCATAGAATTTATGATTTCTTTTAACTTTGTCCTAAAAGAGTTTCATTCATACTTTGGATGTAGAAGATTTGTTTTTGGTTAGACGCCATCAGTGGATATGTTCTGAGAAAATAAGCTGACTCAAGCTTAAAATAAAGCTCAGCATTCCCAAGGGAAAAGAGGAGGATGACAAAACAGACACAGGTTTTCTAGATGGAGTAAGTTCCCCTATGTTTCTGGGAAAAGATGACAAATATGTTTCATGGGCTGAGTCTCGTATTCATTTAGGCCAGAAGAAGTGACATCAGCAATGACTCCTCTGTCAAGAAGTTAACAGTCTTAGATATGAACACAGATACATACATACATACATACACACACAGAGAGAGACAAAAAGACAGGCAGATAGATAAATAGATAGAGACTTACAGTTATTTGACTATAAAAAAGCTTCATGCACAAGGATGGAAACACATTAGCATCCTATTAACAGAGAGAAAAGACACCTTATCCTTCAGATTCTCTTTGATTAAGCTGGCTAGGGAAATATGCACAGCCTTCAGAGAGAACTTTCCTCCTGGGTCATGAAGATGAGTCTGTTTCCTAAAAATGAAGATGAAAGACCACAAGGTCTGTGTTCTCATCTTGAAAGATTTCTCTGGACTGAAAAGACTATTTAATCAGTGAATCTCAAACCCAGAAAAACTGATGCCCTGTTTTAAGATTTTGAAATGAAATTCAGTACAATATACCCCTATTCATGCATGCTTTATGAAATGAAAATAAATCAATATTAGATCCTAACTGTACTGTGAGGTAAAGACATGTCACTCATAATTCATACGTTACGACGGCTAGCTACACCAGCAAGACTAGCCCAAAAGAAGTTAGAAAAGACTTGCTCTTTCCTAAATGTACAAACATTAGCGCAGGCCAGTCTGTGAAATGTATTGTTCCAGAAATTCATATGCTGCAGGGACCACTCTGGTGTCCTTTTGGAAAATTTTCTGGTCTAATTTTAAGTAAAACAAATTCTGACATTCTCCAATTTATAGTCTAGGGCTATTATTTAAAGATTAAAAGTCTATCACAACCAAGTCAAAATATTTTATTTTCAGACTTAAAATGGATTTGCTTCTAAGCTAAAAAAGATGAAGAAAAAAGTTTACATGAAAACACTCAATAGGTCATTCCAAGGTTAAGTGGGAACAACTTGTGGGGTAGATATGTCCCATGAATAGAGAATATTCCTGACCTCATCCTGGGACCAAAAAAAACCTAACAAAATGAAACATTTTCTAGGGTCTATTGAGAAACTACCTGATCTTCTAGCAAAGAGATTAGAGAAATTAGTAGCAAAGCAGCAGACGGGGAAATCCAAGTGTGGTGGCACATGCCTGTGACCCCAGAGAAGGGTAGGTGCCCAGCCTAAAAGCCGGTAAGAAACCCAATAATAAGATCTTATCTCAAGAAACAATATAGAACAGAAAACACTCCTAAACATAGCGAGACAGGATAGTCTAGAATTTGGCATAAAAGCCTGTAGGGAACTGCACGGTCAGCACTCATGGCCCTAACAAATGCCAGAAGGACATTTTAACTGTGACCAACTGACTGGCATTCTCATCCAAGATTCTCATTGTTCCTTCCCTTCTTTCCGGACTGTACTTATTTTAACTTTCCAGGGAGGCCTCCATCTATGTAACTGCATGTGCTGTGAGGTCTTCCAGTGGAAGGGAACTCTAGCAGAGAAGCAGTCATGTTTGGGCATGCTGAAGAATCCCCCATCCCTTAAGTCAAGTTTATTAAAACGTGGCATAGGCCGGATTATTTGCCAAAAGCATAGTCCCAATGGCAGCCTCTGTGGCTGGCTGAGAAGCGGGCCTGGATTGGTTGGGGTAGGTCCTAGTTCTGGGAGCTCCCACCAGGATTTTTTGTAATAGGTGACAGCAAGCCAGCAATATGCTGTCTGTCTCTGAGGCCAAGGGCAGTCACTAGGTGGCAGTGCCACATCAGCTTTCTCACCTTCGCTTTGGAGTTTACCTAGCTGGTGCTGGAGCCATGGAGAGATGCATAGAAATTCCCTGCAGTAAAAGCCCCTCCCCCAGATTCTCCAAAAGCAGGTGGCACTCCCTATCAGAATCAGGACAAGAGGTGGGCAGACCTGGTCACTCTCCTTCTAACCCAGCAGCCCTGGAAGCTGCCCAGAGTCTGAGAGGCCTTTGAAGGTGTGGTGTGTGATGTGGTGATGAGGGCTGTGTGTGGTGGGGGTGGGTGCTAAGGTGGGATTTTTCTGTCTAGATGCTGATCTGTTTTAGACAGTCTAGGGTAGATCTAGTTTGCAGAATTGTTCCCCATTTCAGCCAGCAGGGATTCTCCTCCACATCAAAGACCAGACCCTAATATATAAAAAGACATAAATCATCCTGGATGTTTTAGAAGTGGCTCTGTTGGGTGTGAATCAACATTTGGAGACAGAAAAGGCACCTGAGATAGGGCAAAGGAACTCACCGAAATGCCAAGTGCTTCCCAGCCAGCTCTCAGTTCTACATGGTCCAGAGCAAATGAGTCTTGAGCTTTGAGCCTCACTTTCCTCCAAGATGCAAGAATCTGACCTATGCCTCATCAGATGTTCATAAAGAAATGAAGTCTGGGTGTATACCCAGGAGTGGTATAGCTGGGTCTTGAGGTAGACCCAGTTTGAGGTATTCCCAGTTTCCTGAAAAAGCACCAGATTGATTTCCAAAATGGTTGTACAAGTTTGTCACTCCTGGGTATACACCCAAAATATGATCTGACATACAACAAGATCACCTGCTCAGCAATGTTCATAGCAGCTTTATTTGTAAAAGCCATAATCTGGAAACAACCTGGATGTCCCTCAACCGTGGAATGGATAAAGAAATTGTGGTATATTTACACAATGGAATATCACTCCACTAATCAAATTTGCAGACAATGGGATGGAACTAGTACAGATCACCCTGAATGAGGTAGGTAACCCAGACCCATGTACACACATGGTACATACGAACTTCTAAGTGGATATTAGCCATACAGCACAGGGTAAATATACTAGAATGCTCAGGCCCAAAGAAGCTAAGTAACAAGGACGACTCAAGGGAATCCTTAAATCTCATGCTTAAATCGCACTCAGAAGGGGAAATAGAACAGGCAACGGAAGTGGCTGAAAAGAGGGAACCAGGTAGGAGAGGGAGCACAGGGAGAAATGAGGGAGGTGACCACACTTGGGGAGAGTGGGGGTGAAGGACAGGGGTCCTGTAGAGAGAAGAGAAGCCATGGGTGGGAGCATCTCTGTGACAAGCTGGAGACCTAAGACAGGGTAGGCTTCTGGGAGGAAATGGGGGTGACTCTAGCTGAGACTCCTAGTAGCAGGGGTCACGGAGACTGAAGAAGATACATTCTGACTAGACAGAAGTCCTGGTGGAGGGATGGAAAAAGCAACCCACCCACAAACTTCAACCCCAAACTTACCCTGTCTACAAGATGTGCAGGGTTAACGATAGAGCAGAAACTGAGGGAATATCCAACCAATGTGTGACCCAACCTGAGACTCGGTCCATGGAAGAGAGACAACCCCTGACACTATTAACGATATTCTGCTATGCTCAGAATAGGAGCCTAGCACAGCTGCCCTCTGAGAGGCTCCACTCAGAAGCAGTTTGAAACATATGCTGAGACTCACAGGCAAACACTGGGTGAAGTACGGGGAGTCTTGTGGAGAAGTATGTGTGTGGGGGGGTATAGATGGATCTGGAGGGAACAGGAGCTCCACAAGAAGACCAACAAAGCCAACTAACCAAGACCCAGAGGGGCCTGTAGAGACTGAAGTGCCAACTAAGGACCACACATACACTGGACCTAGATGTAGCAGATGGGCAGCTCAGGGTTTATCTAGGTCCCCTAGTAAGAACAGTTGGGGCTGACTCTGATATGGAATCTGTTGCCTGTGTTTTTGACATTCCTTCCTGCCGGGGCTGCCTCACCAGGCCTCAGGGAAAAAGAAATCTCAGTATTGATGCGACTTGATGAACTTAGGTGGGTGGGCATGGGGACTCACATTTTCTGAGGAATAGGGGAGGAGGGATTGGGGTGGAGGGAGAGTGGAACCAGGAGGAGAGGAGGGAGAGGCTACGAGTGGAATGTAAGTAAGGTGAATACATAAATTGCTTAATTAAAAAAAAAAACAAAAAAACAAATTAAGTCTACATGGATGCTTTGTTCTATAGTGGGCAAGGCCTTTATGATTCTGTGAAAATAAACACAAAGAAAAGGCATTCTTTCCTGGAGATCACCTTCTTGCTCCAGGTCAGGTGACAGTGCCTGAGAGCTTGCCTAAGGAAGGGAGAGGGAAAGAAAGGGGAGGGGAGGGGAGAGGTGGACGCGGTGTTCTGTATCCTGGGTGGTTTCTTCTCTACAGTGCTGAATGTTTTGCTCTCACTGTCTATGACCAGTGACCCATGGGGGGGAGAGAAAGAGAGAGAGAGAGAGAGAGAGAGAGAGAGAGAGAGAGAGAGAGAGGAAGTAAAGTATGAGGACTATAGGTGAGAAAGCTGTAGCTGTTGAAGGCCCATCAGCCACAAAATAAAGAGAACAGAAAGATGGACGACAAAAAATCCGGATGAAAAACAAAACGCCCCACAATTGCTTTTCTGTGTCATTTCCCTCCCCTCTCTCCTAGTTGTCTTTTCTGCTAACACTGTACTTCTGTGTCAGCAGGGAGCAGGAGAATCCTTGGCTGTGTCTGTAGGGACTATGAATCCTTGAGAAAAATTTGACAGAGCTGTCCAGGGCTCTCAGTCAAAGGAAAAGAATATGCCCCGCTGACCCAAATCCACTTCCTCTACAGGGCCACAGCTATGGTAGGCAGTCACCATGAAATGCTACTAAATTTTTAATTTTCAAACTACAACAGCAAATCAAACTCACAATGTAAAACATATGATGGTAAGATACTCAAGCCTCAAGCCCTGCACAGTTCCATGCTGTGCTCCAGGGAAGCAGAACATTCCTTAACACCGCTGTTTTATTCTTTGAAGACAGATAAAGAGCAGAGTCAAAGAATGGGGAACCAAACCCAGAGCAGAGGCAGTTTCTAGGACCCAATGCTGTTGTGACTCCAACAGGCTGACTGAAAGGATCATGGATTTTCTTGGGTTATTTTCAAGGTTTGCCAGTTTCACTTTCTCAGTCTGATGCGAAGAATTAATTTCAGGGCACCTACTAAAGTCGCAGCTTGGACAGTTAAAACAGAACTTTGAATAGTTTTAGGAATCTGAAGTGTTATCAGAAAATGCTTCCCAAAGGATCTCACCTGCAGAAAAAAGGGGAAGAGAGTACACTTGGTGACTGAGTCACATACTCATCTCACCAAGGTCACTGGCGGGATCATCACCTATTACCGCAGCCAGTAATTCCAAGTGGATATTTAAATTAATTTTAACTTTAGCAGAAAGAAATAAAATTTTGCATAGAGAGAATTTTCTTCTTACACACGAAATGCAGGATTCAATGCCAAGCAATGCTTCAAAAGAAGCTTCCACCGTTTGTTTTGCAGGTGAGAGAAGGCAGCAAGAAGCAGTGGTCCAAAGGTGAAGAAAATGAACTGGTGAGCTGGTTGGTCCTCGGTTGTACAATGCTTGTAGGATGTCCTTTGATACAAGCATTTACTGACTCTTTTTGCTCCCTTTAAACTACACCGCACGCATGTGAAGCTGCTAGCACAGAGAAGTTTCCTATTGAAACAAAAATGATAACCCCTTGGTCTAATTCAGCAGCTGTTGACTGTACAGTGTGGTGATGGTGAAGGTTTAGGTATATAGTCAAAAATTCCAAAGGATGAACACCAGCATTCCACTATATCAGGCTAGGAGTCACTATGCGCGCAGCTTGGTAACCACAGGAATAACTGACAGTCTCAAAATGAGTATCTGTGCGTGTTCTGCATAGACGTGCTCCAGGCCGCTCAAAGAGAATACCTGACCTAGAAACATAAAAACTAGACTAAGTGAGAACTGCATCCTAGCTGCCTAACAGAAGTTTGCACAAAATTAATGAAAAAGTTCCGTACTGGTGTAGAGCTGGCCAGTGGGCGTGTTTCACTTCATTGTAGTCCCATAGCTGTAGGGGACTACTCGCTGCCTTGTTGGACAGAGGATAAGAAATTGAAGTCATGGCAGGAGAGGCACAGAACATGCTATCATGTCGATGCAGTAACAGAAGTATATCCCCCAAAGTCGCTGAACATCTCCTCTGCCACTGTGAGATGGGAGAAAGGAGTAGGATACAACTGCCCCGACCTATCCCAGATTCCCAGGTACATAAACTATAGGTACATCTGACACAACATTTGATGCTTCCCTTTCGTTTGGTTGCTTATTTTGTGTCTATGCTTCTAGGGTAAAGAAAAGAATTCAAATTGAAAAAAAATTAATGAATTTTAACTCAACTTTGCATATTAGCTTGTACAGCTGTGCTGGTTTCCCTAGTACTTCAGTTGACTACAGCAGGTACTGGGGCTAGAGGAGAAGGCAGAAAACCCTGTTTTTTCCCCAACAGCCATGATGTCCAAAAACAGTGAGGGATTGTCTTCAGCCTCACAAAAAGGCAATTAATCTCCTTTCCCCCTCTGTCCTGTCACATCCATTTTCTGGGATAAAACCAGTGTACAAGGTGGCATTCCCAAGGGACTGGCTGTGCACGAGTTTCTTTTTGAGTAAACACTTTATAGATCATTTTAAATACTGGAGTCTTTCCACTGTCAGGTATTTACACTCTGCTCACCTGGTATTTTACTAAAAAAATAAAATAAAATAAGCAAGGTTTAAATTTGTACATTTAAATTTTTTCCATATTGTTCAATTACAGGTATGTTGACAGAAAACTATTCAAATGACATAGAATAAGTATAGAGATGATCTCTTTATGGTCCCTTTATTATTTTTAACGTTTGATGCATGCCAAATTATTTCAATGTAGAAGTTTCCATGGTACAACAGCCAAAGCTTAAAGGAATGAAACAGGATGAAGCCCATTTCCTTTTCCTGTGTTTGATTTAACAAACATGTTTGTTTTCTTGTCATATAGTTTATTTGTAAAAACATTTCCATAAATTCTCTTGCTGCTGTAAAGGCAGCTGAAGACTTCATAAAAGTGTCACTTCCTGTGTTGGAAAGAGATGTCAGTAGTAATTGCCATGATTTTTCTAAAAGGAAATAAAGTATATTATAGGGAATGTTTGTCTTTAGCATATTAAAGATCTGTTTGGTTTTCAATGTTCCTATAAATGATTAATATATGAGCTTATTATTTTAAAATTATCAGACAAATACATTTTAATATATTGTTCAGGGAATATATCACACAATTTCTCTTTATTGCTCTCTCTCTTTCTCTTTCTATATACAAACACACACACACAATGTATGTACATCTACATATAAATGTACGGAATTCAAAATTATAATCCCCATCATATATAACTCACAAAGCACCTGAACTGAGCTTCCTGAGAACAAAGGACACTGTGGCCTTGACATATGGCTTTGAACATAATCCAATGCACAGCTGACGAAGAACCATGGCATCCGAGTCACTGGGCTCAGTGTAATATGTGGTACAAAGAGAACTAGTTCATGAGGTTCTTGAGGATGGTTCAAAAGAGAACTGGACTTTCTTAAGTTGTGTCTGGCTTCCTGACTCATTTGACGAGACAGGAAGCACTGTATCTACCAGAACAAGCAGGTACACCCTGGGCTGTGCTGAGGCTTCAGGTCAGCACAGTGGCCAGATGTCTGTAGGTGCTCTGTCTCTCCTAAATAGCCCAACACAGCACTCAGCTGGCTTCCCTTCATATCTTCCCATCTGTTCAGCTCAGGTCTCCAAATACCAAGCTGCCCCAAGATGGAATTGTCTTTACCTGTGCCTCATCCTTGAAATCAAGGAGCCATATGTTCTGACACATACACCTTCAAATGCTCCCAAATTGAGCCATTGTTCTTGGCATGACTCCTGCTTGCCTCTTCCATTTTAGATATTTTCATCCTGAGCTCCAGCTGAAGGACTTTCCATTCATGGGACCCCTACTCCTCTCACTGCTAAGGGGGCTCACATGTTGTCCCTCTCTTTTAGCCTTTAACTCCTTCTTAGCTCAGCTTCTTTTCAGCATACCCTACCTCCAAAGTCCCTTCTGCCACTATCAGCACCCCTCCGAGAGGGAGAATTCAGGACTTCTGCTGCTGGGCCACACGGTGCATAGAACCAGCTCTACTGCTCTTACAGCATCACCCATCTGAAGGGTTGTCCCTGTGTCCTGTTCAAAGCTCTATGCCCTGTGCTATAGAGAATGGATGCTAACTGACAAGACTGACGCTTAACACAGACTTCTGGTAAGTGAGGCTGTCCCCATTTCGACTTTCTTTTTCTAGAGATGAGATGATCAAGGCTGAAGCACAGAGCAGACATCCTAGTAGTATACCAGTCTTTCCCTTTTTTGCTCTCTGTATACCGCCTTCCCCACAGTGGCCTCAACAATCTCTGTGTTACTTTGTCTAGTAACCTTGGGTGTGTCTATACACCTAGAAAGAAAAGTTACTTTCATTAACATAATGTCTAATGCCACTAACAATTTGGTTCAAACTCACCCTTCTCACTGTCTCCCTAGTCATCTGCCACATGCTGAGTCCATCACTTTTGCTCCTTTGCTTCTAACTGTCCTTAGCTGACATCTCCGTCTTCAACACTCTTCCCAGCTGAGAATTATTCCCTATTCCCTTAGGCGGGAGTCCAGATGGACAGCCAGAACACTTGTGCTCAATTACAGTCTTACTTTGTTATTAGGCCTCCTGTGTCTTCCACTAGCCATTCAGCATCCATAGAGGAATGTCTCTTCAACCCCATTAATGGATTCAGTACTTGGTTCCCAGTAGGAGCCCAACCAGTGAAGTTTATGTAGTGACTTAGGGAAAGTAAAAACCCTATAATCTTAATACGTAAAGATGTCTCAATTTGGAAATTGACTGCTTTAAATAGGAACACAGAAGCAGCATCAAATGCAACAGAGCTGTATTTCTGTGATGTAGCCAAATAGAGATTTACAATTTAAATTATCCATCCCAATGCACTCATCTGTAGCTTTCTGTTTTCTGTTATCATCCTCTCGTTTGCTGATTGTTTACTTGTGTCACGAAAGGAATTAACAAATTTGGAAAAAAAACTATTTTTATATATTAAATTTCAGTACAATAATTCTAACTCCATGGAACTAGTTAGAAAGCATTATCAATGCTTCTCCCCCATATAAGAGAACATGTTCTTCAACTGAGATGAAATGTTTTTTTTTTATTTTCATAGTATTTTTTATTTTTCATTAATTACAGTTTATTCACTTTGTATCTCCCTTGTACCTCTCTCCCTCCTCCCCTCCCAACCCCACCTTTCCCCTTCCCCACCCATGTCCCACTCCCAGTCCACTGAAAAGGGAGGTCCTCCTCCCCTTCCCTCTGATCCTAGTCTATCAGGTCTCATCAGGAGTGGCTGCATTGTCTTCTGTGTTTTAAGCATCTATTAACTTGTAGTCCTTATACATCTTGTTTTTATCCTCCTAAGTTAGATTTTGACTGCAGAAGAAAATATTTTTTATATAATGCTATTATAGTAGCATTTTGTCACTCCAAATATATTGATGCACATGACAGTGATAATCACACGATAGCCTGTAAGGACTCCAGGGAAACAGAAGCTCAACTGTACTTGGCACTTGCAGTTGTGAATAGGGACATGCTTAAAATTGAAAGGGTCTCTTCATTAGTGTCTGCAACACTAAAGGGTCCTCTGAAGTATTCAGAAGGAGAAGACACTATCAATACCTATTGGCCTGATTTTAATGGTGATTAACAAAACAACCAATTTTAAACAAAACCAGAATTACCCGTAAAAAAAGATGTTAAACTTAAAGAGATGATGAAAGAGAACAAACAAAAAGCTCACACAACAGTACTTCGTCACTTTCAGTTTAGGGAGAGGTGGGAAATTAGGGTACACTAGTGAAGTAATCTCATTTTTTTCTCTCCAAAAGTTTTTCTTTCTGAATATCCACTGCCCATTTTCTTATAATTAGGACTGATAGGTGGATCTCAGAAGTCTCTAATTCAATTCTGTTTAATAACTAAGAAATCAACATGTGAACCGATTCTCCCAGGATGGGGGCTGATGGTCAGTGGATGACAGTTTGCACCCCGGCCTCTTCATGCTCTATCTAACACAAGTTGAGGCCTTGTTTGGCATCTAAGGAAACCCGAGGCTCACAGGCTGGCATCCGGGAGTCAATACTGGCCCCCTGGATCTATTTCATGTGCCTTCGCAGATTATTTCTACTATAAAAATTTTAAAGCTTCTAAAATCAGTGCCCTTCATTAAACTGCTTTCCTGAGAGCCCTTAAGGGCAGAAAAATAATTTTAGTAAAATCCATTTATTCATAGAAAATTAAATATTTTATGCAATGGATAATTTGAGATCCTTGTGTTCTTTTTCTTTTTTAACTCTTCCATCTGATTTAGACTCAGGAAGCAAGATATTTCTTACGTAACCCTCTACGAAGCAGCTACTGATGATTCTCAAGTTCTTTCTTCAAGAGAACAATGAACATTATGTGGCCAGATGCCGAAAATAACCCATAAGACTTCCACTGAAGCAGAAACATTTTAAATCAACTGTTAGTGCTGTGTTAAAGAGCCCCATATTCTTAGGCATTTCAAAAACCAATCATCTTCTTACCAAAAACACCTCAACCCAGTCCCTGGTATCTGGACTCTAAGGGAGAGCTGGCCTTTTCCTCACCACCTCATCCTCACTGCCATGCATCTGCACAGAGTCTCTGTGTGTCCTCTTCTGCCTTTCCCATGTCAGTCTTATGTCTCTTTTGAATGAAAGATACCATATTGTCATAGATTGCTCCTCTTTTGTCTTGCATCTCTTTCCAGTCCTTATTCCCCTTACTGGTACACATCTCTCATCTTTGACTCTGGACTAAAAATCCCAAATGTGGGTCCATAGCATGGGCCTTCCATGATTTGCCATAATTAAGTCTTGGCAGCATGTATCAAGCAAGTAGCAGAGACCACAAGCTCATGGAGCAAGACTACATAAGATGAGAGAGGAAACAATGGGATCTGAGCACACAGCATATGGATATCTAATAGGGAGGATATCTAATAGGGAGTCCCCACCTGGTGACTGGATTTGCTACTATCCAGCTGACCGGTAAACTCATGATAATTTTCAGTCTGAAATATCCAGTAACCATCTGTTCCAAACCATGCTTTGTTTTTTGTTTTTTGGTTTTTTTTTTCCCCATGCTTGTATTTTCTCTATAATTCAATATGTAAATGTTCCCTGTCTTAATTTGCATGGTCATAACAGAAGCTACTCTTTCTTTTTCTCTTACTGAAATTGCCTACACACACACTCAGAGAGAGAGAAAGAGAGACAGAGACAGAGACCGAGAGACAAGAGAAGAGAGAAACAGAGACACACTCACACAGACACACATAGAGACAGAGACATAGATAGAGACACAGAGACAGAAAGAAAGACAGATATACACAGAGATACACAGAGAGAGAGAGAGACAGAAATACACACACAGCTAGATACCACACACACATACACAGAGATGCACCTAAAGAAACAGATAGTCAGTCAGTCAGACAGAGAGACAACTGCACCACAAAAAGCCACACAGTAAGGCAGAAGGGCATACAGAAAGAGGCAGAGACAGATACAAAAACAGACTTATATATGTAGACATATATTCAGGTACACACATATACACATACACACAGAGACAGATTCTCTCCCTGTCTATGTCTATGTCTCTGTGTCTCTGTCTGTTGTCTACAGGTCTGTTCCCCCAACTCCCATGCTGTAACACTGATGTACTAGAAAGATACTCATGACTAGCTGAATACCTACTATTTTCTAATGAAGTTACTTTCTTACTGTTTGTTTATTCTACTGTCAGGTTGTCACTAACTGCGGTTATCCTCATGGCAGCAGCTTCCTTCCTCTTTTAATTTGCAACTATTTGAGAAATAGGACTCTGAGATGTGCTACAATAGTGTCTAATGAAAGGCAGAAGGCGCTCACTGAGACTGCCAATTATTTTTTCTATGAATAAGGCAGATCAGCTTTTAAAACTGGTATTTCTGGCTATTCATTCACTGTCTTGATTCTTGCTTAGTTGAATTCTGGATGAACAAGCTATTGGATAAAAGATGACTGAGTGTGAATTGAGGTGACACAAGGCCAGCTGCTTCTTTTATGAAGCTCTTGTTTTAGAATGTTGTTATATTGGTAACCTGTTACAGAGAGACACCTGTGTGAACACAGGGCAATGAATCTGTGACTGCCTGCAAAGCTAAAAAACAAAACAAAACAATGGAAAAAGAATAATGTCACCACCAACTACTCTCACTTTTTATATTAATATGCAGTTTGAAATGATATGAGCTCCATATCCACATTTTCCTAGAAAAAAATAATGGTTATTCCTAAGGGGTACGGAAAGGCAATAGGATGAACAGGATGCTTTCTGTTTAAAATTTAATTTCTTCAGAATATTTTCCCCCTCATCTCTATCATCTCTGTCTCCTGTCTGAGAATATAGAGCACACACTGATGCTAATTAGATGAAATCTACTGACATTTTTCATGGGCTCTCATATGGTCAGTTTCTTTGAAAGTTTGTACATGCTAGAGAGGAAGCTGTATTCCTTAACTGCTGATTACTAAGTGTGATACATACATAGATTATATTATTGAATAACCTACAGTCTTGCTTATTTTGTCCACATGTTCCTTAACATTGGGTCTTCTAGTCAACTCCAATTATGAGGGTAAACACATTCATTTCTGTTTGAATCTGCTTACTGTTTCCTTGTGTAAGAACTTTGATTGCATAAATACATATATAAACATTTTCTATCCCGGTAAATTTCACTTTATGTGATATATAAACTTTAATTTCTTAATAAAGTCCTTGTTTCAAAATGCTACTTGGCTGTGTGTCTCAGCATCTGCTTTGATCCCTGCTGGATGGAGTCTTTCAGAAGACATCTGTTATAGGTCCTAGTCCTGTTCCCGCTCTTCAACCATTTCTGGTATCTATTCTATTTGCCCCTCTGAATGAAAATTAAGCATCCTTCCTAGGTTCCTCCTTGTTCCTTAGCTTCTTTAGGTCTGTGCATTATAGTATGATTATCCTATATTATATAGCTAATGTCCACTTATGAGTGAGTACATAACCATGCATGTCTTTCTGGGTATGGGTTCCCTCACTCGGGATGATCTTTTCCAGATCCATCCATCTTCCTAAAAATTTCATAATGTCCTTGTTTTTAATAGCTGAATAGTATCCCACTGTGTAGATGTACCAGTTTCTTTATCCATTCTTCAGTTGAGGGATATCTGGGTTCTTTGCAGTTTCTGGCTATTATAAATAAAGCCACTATGAACATAATTGAGCAAATGTCCTTGTGGTGTGGAGGAGCATCTTTTTGGGATATTTCCAGAAGTGGTATACCTGATTCTTGAGGTACAGCTCTTTCTAATTTTCTGAGAAAGCACCAGATTGATTTCCAGAGTGGTTGTACAAGTTTGCACTCCCATCAGCAATGGAGGAGGGTTTCCCTTTCTCCACATCCACTCCAGCATGTGCTTTCAATTGAGTTTTTGATCTTCTGATAGGTGTAGGATAGAATCTCAGAGTCATTTTGATTTGCACTTTCCTGGTGATTAAGGACATTTCTTTAAGTGTTTCTCAGCCATTCTATATTCCTCTGTTGAGAATTCTTAGTTTAGCTCTGTACCAAAATTTTTAATTGGATTATTAATTGGTTTGTCAGTATTTAATTTCATGAGATCTTTATATATTTTGGATGTTAGCCCTTGAAGGAAGTCTTATGGAAGAAGGGGGAGATAGAAGGAGATGGAGGGGACAGGAACTCCACAAGGAAACCAACAGACCCAACAAATGTGGGCCCAGGGGAAGAGGGGACAGAAGACCAACCAAGGGCCATGCATATAAAGGATCTAGGGCCCCAGCTCATATGCAGCTGATAGGCAACTCAGTCTCCATGTGGGTCTCCTAGTAAGGGGACCAGGGACTGTCTTGGACATGTACTTTGATGCATACTCCTTGATCACTTCCCCTGGAAGGGGCAGCCTTGCCAGGCCACAGAGGAAGAGGATGCAGGCAGTCCTGAAGAGACTTGATAGTCTGTGGCCAGTTGGTAAGGGGCAAGGGTTCCATCTTTCTGAAGAGTAGGAGAGGGAAACAGGGAAAAAGAGGAAGGGAGGGTGGGACTGGGAGGAGACAAAAAGGGGGCTACAATTGGGATGTAAAGTGAATACATTTTTAAAAAATTTAAAAAATATCTAAAAGGCTATGTGAGGTGATGCTGTCAATTGCCTTAGGTTAATACTTACTTGTCTTATATTTTCCCAGTATTTAATTTCCAACTAACTCAGGTATGTGTGTGTGTGATATCTCTTGTGAATTTTCTACCAGTAGACTTCACAGATTAGTAACCTCATTCATTTGGATATCTAATTCCTGTGGGTTTGTGTCCATCATACCTCTTGAAAGCCTTTATGGCTCCAGGGGTCCCATGTTTGTGATCTACTTGCTTGGGTGATATACATCTAGTTTTTAAATCAGATCTGTACTGGCTATTCTAATTACAAGATACATTCAAATTATAAATGTTGATAGTTCTCTGTGATAGCTAATATTGTCAACTTGATGGGATCTACAATCAGTCATGATTTGTGAAGGGTTAGTTGAGGTGGGGAGACCAACCCACGGCATGGAGGTTTTTCTAGATTCTGTTAGTTAGCATGGGATGATCCACCCATAGGATGGGATTCACAGTTAAATAGCAGAAAGTATGTTGAGCACTGATCTCTCTGCTTCCTGATTGTGGTTGCAATGTGACTGCCATTTTGTGCTTGTGCTGCTGTGCTTTCCCTGCTCTGACAGACTGACCATACCCTCAAATTGTGTTTTGAATCACTTATTTCCTCAAGCTGCTTTTGCCAGCTAATTTGTCAAAGCAATAAGAAAAGTAGTAAACAGCACACTATCTTCCCCTTTGAACAACACACTGTCCCTCAGAAGACCTTAATCTAATCACACAGCACCTGTCCTATTATGCAACACATTTAAGCCATTGCCCCTCTAATATATTCATTCCTGTTGCTTTTCATAGCTTTGTCCATATTTGCTTACATTCCCCACATGGCATCTCATTTCCTCTGACACTGGACACTGTGGGTGTAAACAGTCTCCCTGTGATTTCTTCCTCCTCTCTGAAGAAAGTCCTTACAGGGTGAGGAGTCTTTTGCAGTAAAAAATACTGTCACCTTTTCATGATGTAGTATCTTTGGTTTGAACTTGTGTTAGAATGACACGTGCAGGCATAGAATTGTAGGTGGCTATTGACTCCCCCAGCTTTGTAAGATTGACTATTGCATTGTGCTTTCTGCCTTTGGCTTTGGTGTTTTGCTTTGATTTTAGACTGTTGAGATGCCTACCTAGATAAAAAGAGATTTTTTAAAAATCCTGCTTGGGATTTCTTGGACTTGAAGAATTAGATTTTCAGCTCATCAATTTAAAAAGAAATCTCAACCAAATAAAGGCACTCATCCCTAAGAAAGGCAAATTCTCCCCCTTAAAGTAGTCATTTCCCCTTCCAACTTAACATGTCCATCGACGTTGCCATTTTCCCATTCTTGTTTATTCTGTCATTTCTGGGAGAGACTGTTCTACAACAGACTTCCTGGTATTCCAGCTCTTATTTTCTTCCTCCAACTTTTCCACAGTGTTCCCTGAACCACAGATAATGTGATGTGATGAGTATGTATTCCCTGAGCCTGGGATTCCCATGATCTGTTGATCTCTGCATTGTGTCCAGTTGTGGCTTTCTGTGTTGGTCTCCATTTACTGGAATGAGAGGCTTGTACAGTGCAGAATGGTCAGTTGTAAAATTATCCACAAACCACTAACAAAAGCATACTCTGTGTACACACACATACACACATAAATGTATGTATGTAACAATAATACTCAAAAACAAAGGGTATCGGCGGGGGGGACTGGAGGAAAAAGACTAAGGGGAGAAGGTAATATATTGATATTTCAATTAAAATATTGAAATTCAAAGACAAAAATCTCTAAGTCATATCCTATTTTATTATTTTTCCCTTCTTGTAGTTATCTCATCTTATCTGTTTTCATGCTTTCCTTTTTTTTAACAGCAGAAATCAGCTTTATGCTTTTCATCTGATTTTTCCACCAGCCAGTGAACACAGACTGCCCCCTCATTTATATGTGTGAAGTGTCAAGCCTGGTAATGAAATGCTTTGGCTGTTTTTCCTACTTTTTAAAACAGTGACTGGAATGCTTATGAACTTTGGAGATTTAGATGGCTGGAGGGGAAGAGAAGCTTATGTCTTACGTGGAGAATTGTGTCCCACTAGACCTTCATGGAAGAGTCCCTCCAGAAGGATCTGTTTGTTTCTGTCACATTGCTTAAATATTGCTACAAATACATATATGCATGCAATAACAAGTAATGAAAAAAGAGACCATGAACTTGAAAGAGGGTGTAGAGGGAGTATGGGTTATATGGGAAGGTTTGGAGGAAAGAAAGGGAGTAGAGAAATTTCATAATTATATGATAATTTCAAAAATAAAGTAGAAACATGTTAATAAGGGAAACTGTTGATTTCTTAATGTGAGGTTGGGTAAATTCTAACGCATACTGGCAGACAATTCTCTATGCTCCAGCCCTACCAAGTTCATCCCTACTCAGACTGAGGGAGAGTATATTTTTGCCTCATTCCCTTTGTGGTAGTAGGCTTAACATTTGTCTTCTTATTAAAGTATCAAGGATATATCCTATATGTGTTTCCCAACTACAGACAAGTTCCCTCAGTCCACAGTGAGATTAATTTAGTACCTTGGCCTAGGCAAAAGGATCATCCAGGGAATGGTTATGGTGTTGCCTTCTTTCACTCATGCTTTCTCTGATTCTTTTTTATTTCTATTTCCCTCCATCAACCCTTCCTTCCCCCAACCCTTTACTCTTCCTTTTTTTTTTTCAGAAATAGAGTTTTTCTCTTGAGCTTGGGCTAAAACTGGAACTCACTACATAGCTCAGGCTAGCTTAAACTCAAAAAGCTTCTCCTGCCTCAGCTATGCAAGTGCTGGCACAAACCACCACACCCCATAGGGAAGCTTTTAAAATCCTGACTACAGGACTACAACCCCAAATCAATTAGATTCCCTGGGAGAGGACTTGGGCAAGCATATTTTTCGAGTCTGCCAGTGGCCTGATCAATGGAAAGATCAAGAGCTACCATCTTTAGCAGCATCTGCAACGAAATGCATCACAGCACAACAGAATGCAGAGTAGGCCAGCATGGATCTGTAGCGGGAACCATGCATGCTGCTACAAAAATCTGTTCTTTAGAGGTCAGTGTATGTCATGTTCCAATGCAGACCACATTCTTTATGTTATTTCCTTGCAGGTGGGGAAAAGGCACTAAAGTACAAAACCTTCTGGATTTGAAAATTAGAAGTGGCTCTCAGGACAGCTCAGTGGAAGCTTGGGAGCCAGTCAATGCCAGCACTCCTGCTGTCACAGAAACACACCTTTTTTTTTTTTTTTTCTTTAAAGGTGCTTTGTAACAGGCCATTAGTATATCAAGACTATCGTATTGCTGAATATCCAATTCCAGGTTTCTTCTGTCTTCTCTGAACATGGTTGCAAAACATGCACTAAAACGCGAAAGTTACTTTTATATCTACAATGTGTGGGGGTTATACTCTGTTGGCATTAACATGTTTTACAATGGCATCAGGAAACATGTAAAATGCATCCTTATCCACAAACTCACTTCAGCACCCAGGCTGGTAGATGCTTCTGCTGAAAGGGAACTTTGGGATCAGAGCTCTGAAGTTTGGGCTGCCCTTTTCATGAGAGCAACAGGGGTTTCCGGATGGAGAAATAAGAGAATGCAGAGAGAATGAAAGACTTTCTTTTTGATCAAGTAAGACTTTCTTTTTGATCAAGCATTAAGGGAAGATGGCTAGTGAGTGTAGTGTCAGTGCGCTAGAGATACATCTGCCACCTGGTGTCACTGCCATTTCTCCTGATAAACAAGGACAGAAGAAGATATCATAAAAAGTGTGTTTGTAGTAGTTGCTGTAGTTGGTATACTCCCCAGGAACACTGTGGCACCTTCCCTAAGTTCTAAATAAATATTTTTAAGTGGGGAGCAAGATCAAGGATTGTAACTGTTAAGCTCTTCCTATGTCCTGTCCTCAAAACATCAAAAGATGCAACCAAAATATGTTTTACTATTCCTGCCATGTCCCTTACCTGGAATTTTACACTTTCTCCTATTTTAATCCTTGTCAATGCCACTTATTGAGTAAAAATTCCATCCAGTCATGTGGGCATGATAGGCAGTGAGCCATGCAACAGCACACCCAAACCAGGCTGGTACTCACCATTCCATATAAGCTTCTCTTGGTGCTGTGACTTGCAGCTCTCCTATGTTATAGACCATAAATACAGTCTGTGTGCTCTACTGGAATCATTACATCACACCCAGACCCTAGCACACAAATCTGGCAGAACTGTTTTCTCTCTCCAAGGAAATAAACAGCTACTCAGTTGCTTCAGTAAAACAAGGGGATAAAGGTGAGAAAAATATATGAACAGATGGGCTGAAGGAACAGGCTCAGAGTTTTTTCTTTTCTCTCTCTCTCTCTTTGGTCAAAAGTGCTTAAATATCTTATTTTGCTTCTTATCCTTCAGAATTGATAAAATGCAAGAGAAGCATAACAAGAGAAAAGGAAAAGTATCCATGAAAGAAATAAACCTAAGAGAGCCAATGTTTCACTGAGCACATAGAAAGTCTAACTACTCTAGCCTCAGCCATGAACAGGCATCTGGTGGCCCCTTGATGCGTTCTGGCTCAGCCTCACGACCTGGTCCCCTTCTCAGTGCCATGAAAATCCTCTTCCACCAAAGACACCTACAGAAAGGCTGGTATATCCTGCCTCTCTCTATTTTCTTTTTCTCTTTTCCTCTCCTTTTCTCTAACACTGTTTCTGATTCCTAGATTATTACTCTACTGTTTCAGGAAAGGAATCCATTTAAGTCTCTGAGAAAATTCACTAAGTTTTTTAGTGATTTCTTGATAAGTCTTACACACTCTTTATATACCAATTTAATAGCATTAGTGCATTTTTTTTTCTCCTTGATGGCTTTCCTTGGATAAGGAATTTGAACTTAAAAACCTAACTTTTTTATTCTTTCGATGCATTCATGTAAGAATACACACACACACACACACACACACACACACACACACACACTTTATAGAAGTTTTTAAAAAGCCAAATAACCAAACAACAAAAATCCAAATATATGTTGTCTAAGATACCTCTTCAGGCGCATGAGTACTAATAGATAAAAAACACAAAGTAAGATATGCATCCAATACTCCAGCATAACTAACCATAACTCAAAAGCTTAATATCACACCCTGTTAGCACTGCCTAGATTGCATAGTCCAAGACAACATTGCCATCACTGAAGATAGTTCTGTGAGAAAGAACAGTTTATAGCCTCTATAGATTTTGGAAATATGCTAGGAACTAAAAATGCACTTGTCATTGATTTTTTTTTCTCATGCTTACATGCCTTCATTTAACAAAATGAAAAACCTTCCAACATACTTTTCATTAAATATTGATATTAGATACAGTCCAAACCTAAAGAAACAAAGCTTCGCTCTATTGGAGAACAAACCCCTAGGCCATGTACACTGAAGTGGAGCTTCAAATTAAGTAGCATAGGCAAAGTCGAGCCTTACAATGCTGACTTTTGGGGGTTGATTTTTCTAAGCACATAGCCATCTAAGAGCATTACATAAAAGTAAAACCAAGACTGTCCAACTCAGGGAATTCTCTCTCTACCTAATTTATAGTAGTTTAATGGTTCCATAAGAGGAAAAAAGAGAATAATTTGAACATTTATTATCATAACATTTGCATATAAAAAGAGTCCAAAATAGTACTGGCAAGACTACCTCAAGGGTGCTGAAAAAAATTCTTACATCTACTATTCCAATGAAGTAACTAACCTCCCCCCCCCCAAATATTACAAAAGCCACTGTACATAATGAACAGCATGGTACCCACTTTGGGAATAAAACTCAGAGCTGGCAAAGACTTTCCTAAGATCATCCTCTCAGGTTCAGTTGAAGAATGATCAGCTGCAGGATAGTGTTTCATATTTCAACTATAATGAGATGACCTTGACTGTTCCATGAGAGGATGGGGTGTGAGATGCAGGTTTGCAGAACAAGGGCATGCAGATGGAAACCAGATTTTCAGAGCTGGGAACCCATAACCGAGGAAATTGAGGATTGGCCATATCTAAGGGGAACCCAATACTGAGCTTAGCCACAATGAAGTCCCATGCTCTCAGCTTGTCCAGCTGATGAATCTGCCACACTGAAGACAACCCCCAAATTTCTCTGTAGAATGAATGCCTAAATTTCACCATATTAAAAATGAGAATCCTGAAAATGATTGTATAAATTATGAGTAACATTTAAATAAGCATTTACTCCTCAAAATGTGAAAGACAAAGCCTAAATGAGAATCTAAAAAGTATAATTAAATTACAAGCATCTAAAATAACATGGATTTGGGGAGATACTCTTTAAGACAGAAAATTCTGTTATCGGGATCTTTGATCAAATGAGATTTCTTCTTTCAAAAATAATGCTCTCAAGAGTTAAATACACACCACGTGGTGGAGTACTATGTTGGAATTCAAAACAGATCCTCTGGACCGTGAGTTTCTGTACGTAGTGTAATGATTTCAGAAACCATCATGCTTGGTCTCACTGCAACAAACAGATAAAGGATATGAAACTGAAAAATCAACAACTGTGATCATAGGCTAACTCATGACCACAAAAACTAGAGGTACACACATGCTGAAACACAAATCTCATCTCAAGTGAAACCCACCTAGAAAGTATCTCTAAAGTCAGTTTTAGGTAGCAGGACTTAGAGGTTTAAGTATGAATTGGCCCTCTTTGACCCACTTGAAGGCAGAAGGAAAATCACTCACTCCAGCCCTCTCAGTTTCATTTAAAGGGAAGCCAGGAAGACAAACCATACCTCTGAAGAAGATTAGTGTCCAGAGACCAATCACAGGACCAGAGAACACATTTCTTCTTTGTTAAATCATTAGGGTTCCCATATAATGCCAAGGATCAAATTGAGAAGGGAAAACAAAGAAAACCCTGTTAACAAAATCAATTCTGGAAAATTTTTTCTTCAGAGGCAAAAGAAAATAAGGATTAATTTCTGACATAGGAGATTTGAGAGCAAGACAAGAAAAACATCAAATATTAATGGGGCATTGCATGCTGATGAAAGGGTCAACAATACAAGAACAACTGTACAGAATAAAAGGGTCCACATTGCACTAAGCCATGAGGTCATTAAGATGGAGAGGCTTATAAGAGAACATCAAACTATGGGGAGTGAAAACCCATGACAATGCAAGGAAAGAAAGACAAAGGCTTCATTACAGTTTGAGATTTCATACAATTTTATTATTGGACAGGCCTAGTGAGCAGAAAATCAGTAAGGACAGAGTTGAACTGCACAGGAAACATTGATCAGTGGGCCCTAATTGATAATTTATAAAACACTTTGCAGAATGGTAACAGCATATACTTTCTTCTCAAACGCACAAGGAACATTCATCAATAGAGACCACATTTGAGGTCTTTAAACACACTTTTGGGCATTTAAGCATGGAGAGCAGACAACCTATGCTTTGGGGCTACATTGGAATAAAATTGCAAGTCAATAGAGACAGTCCAACTTCTTGGTGATTAAACAACTTCAAAATAAACTAGAGATATATGTGAAAATATTTCTAATAAATGAATACATAAAAAGTTTATTGAAATGTGAAAAAAGTGGTAAAAGCAGGGTTCAGATGAAAAACTTTATGTGTGCATGCATGTGTTACAACAGAAGAAAGTTCTAAAACCAGCAATCAAAGCCTCTACTTTGGAAAAAAAATACAAAAACAGAAACCAAAACAAGACAAACAACAAGAAAACCAAGCAAAATCCAAAGTAACCAGAATAGAAGTGACTTTAGAAATTAGAAATGAAATTGAAGATAAACTAACAAAAGTCAATAGAGAAAGTCAAGAAAGCCAAAACCTGGGACTTTGAAAAGATCAGTTAAAAACTGATAAATTTCATACCAGGAAAATTATAAAAGATAAAGAAGAACACAGAACTCAGAAATACAAGAAGTAGAAAGAAAAAGCCATTAACCTAGAGATATTAAAAAGTCTAATAAAGGAAAACTGCAAACAACACTTTCACCACACATTCGATAAACTCAATGAATAGATAGATCATTTTTCCAGAAACCACACATACACAAAAGATATTCTTAACAAGCATGAATCTAATAAAAGGAACCCTATGAGTCACAGAAGGACTTTCAGAACATAAATTGCCTCATTCAGATGAATATGCTGATGAATCCCCCTTAAGCTTAATGAATAAAACACATTAATTCTCTACAATGTCTTCCAAAGAGTGGCCAAGATCACCCTGACACCAAAAGCAAAAGACATTAAAAAGCAGTACAACTATGGACAACGTTTTTTGTGAATATAATTTCTAAACTCTCCCCAAAATGTGACATGAAGGGGGGGGAACAGGTAAAATAGACAGGGGGCTTTAACTGGGAAGAGGTTGGCATAGAAAGAGAGAGAAGAAATAGGGAAAAAATAACATAAAGGATGTTTTTAAAGCTTCAAGGGAATATGTCATCTTATATTTAAAATTATATAACACGCACGCGTGCACGCGCACACACACACACACACACACACTGTCCTCCACAAGAGCCACAGACCATTTAACAAAAAATTCTCCAGGCATAAAAAAACCTTTTAAACATCTTTTAAACTGTTGGTCAGGGGAGTCTAAGAGACTACTAAACAACGTAGGCTATTGCTGCTGTTCTTAATTGCCTCCCAAAGGTTGAAGCTAAGTCCCTACTGCTGAAGGAACCACTCAGTTCAGGCACAGGTCCCCAGAACCAAAGCTGGATCTGGCTTGAAAGCTCCTTCCTGGGGAGCAGCTTTCATAATACCAAAAGATGCTATGCAAGCTGCTAAAACAGGGAAGCAATTCATAGTCCTACCCAGCCAGGAAGCTTACCAATCACAACAGTGACCAGCCCTGAAAGATACTCCTAAAGGTATAAAAGTGGCAGTCATATATTGGTGTTAACCAATTCTAGTTGTACTTAAGGCCTGCTCAGTAGTGAAGAAAAAAATAAAGAAACTTTGTCTAGTAGACAACTACCACGGACTAGTGAGGTCATGAATCTTACGGGTGAATCTGCTGCCACCACTTAACTAAATCAGTATAATGCCTAACTGCTTTTTTAATTTTTTTTCTCTTCACAATTTATTCATTATATATCCCCACTGAAGCCCCCTCCCTCCGCTCCTCCCAGCCCCACGCTCTCTCCCTCTTCCCCCCTGTACCTTTCCTCTAGTCCACTGAAAGGGGGAGTTCTTCATAACCGCCATCTGCCCATAGCTTGTGAAGTCTCATCAGGACTGCTTAGATCCTCTTTGTCTGTGGCCTGGCAAGACTGCATCATCAGGGGCGAGTGATCGAGAGCGGTCAACTGAGTTCATGATAGCAGCAGCCCCTACTCCGCTCATGATTGGCAGCTCAGCCTAAATGCTTTTAATTAGTCATACCCACAAATAAATGTAGTTCTCAATCATTACCAAAAGTTTTCTTTGCAGCAGATGGAGACTATTACAGAAAACTACAACTGGTCAAAACACATTGAACAACTGATAATGAACTGTCTAGACCTGACAGATACTGCTACAACACAGCTCCTCCATCTGAGGCACAGGAAATACTGTGGAAGAGGGAATGGGCAGATTTTAAAACCTAAGAGGTTGAGAAGTCTGCTATTTGAGTGGGTTTTCTAGAAAGGACAGGGAAAGCTTAAACCCATGATATTGAATAAGAGACTGCATAAACAAGACCTGTACAATGACAAGCCAATAGCAAGGTTAACACGAAAAGTATCAACAGGATCCACGCTGAGACAAAGTTATAAGCAACTAAGGAATGCTGAAAGAAGGAGAATTCTTCCTCAGGGATAAGCTCCCCATCCCCAATAGGTTATATAATGCCAAGTGGTCAGCCTTGAAATCATGTACATCCAAGCAACTCTAGAAGGAACAGGCCGTTTATACTTACATATTTATGCATTTGTTTATGTAATAAAAGTAAAAAAAAAAGAGGCATGAATTTGAGAGGGATTGGGGTGGGGAGGCATACTGGGTCTGGAGAGAAGAGTATACAGTAGGGGTGGAAATGGAACAAAGAAAAGGGAATCTAAATAATAGTAATAAAAAGACCTAAGATTTCACTAAAAGCAAGTATAATGTGGGAAATCTAAATGTTAGGAAATTATGAAGGCTTGGAGGTTTAGAATGAAGTAACTATTGCCCAGCATTGTGTTCTAGGTTAACTAAATAAACCCAGTCTCTGTGTGGTGATTTGGTTATACAGCTGTTTAGGATTAACAGCAGCTTTACTAAAAAATATATCAATAGTAAATGTATATTAATATTTTTACAACATTATGTTTTAATTTAAATAAAAATTAAACAAAATAAAATATTGGCAAGTTTAATTTAATGATGTGTAAGAGGAATTTTAGCTATGACTAAATTCAATTTATTTTCAGTATACAAGGTCAGTTTAATACTTGAAATATATTACTTAACTACTATTTTGCTGAGATCTGCCTGGTGTTTTTACCTTTGAAGCATTTATTACAACTTACATCTGTTATTAAAATGTATACTTGCATCACTCTAATAGGAACCACATGCAAACAAGAGAACAAAGTGGAAAACCAGTTTCATAAGATTACTTTGTAGTATTGACACTGAACACAGAGTAAAGAGCTATCACCTTCTCAATGAATAAATGTGGAACATAGAAAGAGAACCAAGAAAGTGGCTCAGACTAGCCACTGAGTAGCCTTTGAATGAGATCAAGAGAATGGTTTACTACTGACTTGAGATAGAGATAGCTCAAGAGTCTTCATTCATCGTATTGTTTTTTATTTTTCTTTTTTAAAATATTAATTTATTTTATGAGTATTTTGTCTGCATGTATGTCTGTGCACCATATATATGCTTGGAGTTATTGATGTTTCTGAGCTGCCATGTCAGTGCTGGGAATCAAACCCGGGTCTTCTGGAAGAGCAGCCAGTGCTTTTAACCCTCTATCTGTTCATCTTTTAAAATATCTTTGACCAATATGCATATTACGCTTACCTAGAGGCAGATGCTCATAATGTGTTTCATAAGCGACAAAGACACATAAAGAGTTTGAAACAGTACCTAGACATTAATGCTTTTAATTTACTTCCTCATGGATAAATAGTCAAATTAACTATGATGGATTGACTCTGCTGTGATGTCAGGCTAAGAAGACCAAAAGGTATCCTTAAAATATTAAACAGAATAAGCCTTAGTGTCTAAAGGTCTATACTTCATCCATGACCTTATTAATGAGAATTCCAAATTAGTTTCTAAAGACTTTCAAAGGAAGAAATTACTTTAATTTTGGAAGACCCCATTTACTGAAAGCCACAAGAAAACATCCCTGGAGAAATTAACACACATACAGGCAAGGAATATCTTCTATTCCTTATTACAAACTGGATCAAAACCTTCAGGGTATAGATGTTTAAAACCTCAAATGATAATAATAAAAAAAAAACATCATTCAGAGTTGGTTACAAGAACAGGAAGCCAGGAAATAAACACCCAAAGAGCCACCTAGCCACTAGGACTTCCACTGTCATTGGAACCCATCATGTTCAATCCTTAAAGTAATCCTGACATTGGTCAACCTGCATCCTCTCCATCCAGTCTCATTTGATTTACATCTTTTCCCTTTTGTTTTCCTTCCTTGCAGTGTGGAGACTTCTATTATACACACATGCCCAATGTTTGTTAGTCAATGATAATTAAAAAATATTTAAAAGAGGACCTGAAGAGATAGCACAGAGATTAAGAGTGTTGACTGCTTTTCCAAAGGACCAGGGTTCAATTCCTAGACACTACCTGGTAACTACATTTGTAACTTCAGTTCCAGGGCATTTGACACCCTCTTTTGGCCTCCTTGGGGTATTGAACACAAAGGGTAAAACACATAAAATAGAAACCTAGAAAATATTTGAAAGAAATGATCACATTCTTGATGCACTTGGTAAGGACACAAGAGAGGACCTGGTGAGTGAGAAGTCAAGAAAATTCTAGGCTAAGTTTGATTTTAGAAGGGAAAAAGTACAAGATGAGAAGGGAATGAAACACATGTGTAACGTAATGGTGGCATAAAAACTACTTCTTGCTTTGGCTACCAGCACATCCCCACTGCTTGCTATAGAAGGAACTATCTAAACATTTCTTCTTCTATAATGAGCAAACATCTCCTGATCTTGGCTTTTCATCCCTCAAAGAGTCTTCTTATACTCTGTTCTGGGGAAAGACATAGAGAATTATTTGTTTCAATTAAAGAATCTGTCTTGAGAACTAAGTGAAAGATTTGAGAGAGTAAAATTAGAAGCTCGATTGAACAGGGTATGCTATGAACAGGAATTCTACCCCCTGCCCATGTAACTGCTCTATAAACAAATCTAGATGAGCTCTTTGTGGGCACCTGTCCTCCTACAACAATTAAAACTACAGCTTTAAAACCTCAGCTCAAATAAATGAACTCAGGCCACCAATGAACAACAATGTTCCAGATATGCATATGCAGTATGATCTTAACAGCTCAGAATGAGCTGAAAAACCAGATGGGAAACCTAAATCCACAGGTTAAAAAAGGTACTATTTTTATCTGATACAAATACTCTAAAACGGAGAGAAAAAGAAAGAAACTGAACCCATTCTAGCACCCAAGCCAATGACACAACCAGAAGCAAACAATAGACACCACTCTGTCTCTATCATGAAGACACACATACAGAGTGCCCATGAAATACTGGAGTCACAGTAAAGCAGCACATAAAGAGAACAATGCCATGTGACCAACGAGGCCCTATACAAGGAATCCAAACATGGTTTTACATCTGAAAATTATGATCATTTCTACAGACGTAGAAAATTACTTAACAAGTTCCAATGCAAGTGTCCCTTTATGAGAAAGCACACAACAACATAAGGTGACATACACACGCTAAAAAGACCCACAATGAAAAGCCTGTGGTCATGCTGAATTGCAGGCTAAACAGATGGGATGCTTTCTCTGAAAGATCGAAAACAGGGTTCACTTTTGCCACATTCAAGCAAAACTGAGTTTTACCATAGAAACTCATTAGTCAATAAATAAATGAATGAATGAATGAATGAATAAATAAATGGCATATTAGAAAAGAAGGATGAAATATCTCTATTCTCAAAAATGATTTTGTATATAATGCAATCCTGCTGTATCTGCTAAAATTTAGGATGCAAGAACAGTATAAAATACCAGCTGTATGCTTTCATTGAAGATTCTGAAAATAAAATACCATTTAAAATACCATCCTTGTTTCTCTTACCAATTGATCTAAGGTTTTCATTACTATGTTGAACAGGAGTGACAACACTGGCCATCCTTGTTAAACTTAAGAACTTAAAGAAAAGTCTTCAGTCTTGTCCCTTCTAGTATGATGTTGGCTGTGTATGAGTTAGCTATACCACTGGCTATTGCAATGAGTTCCCTCTATGCCAAATTTGCTCGGTGTTTTTATAATGATAGAATACTGTAGAAAATTATTGGCTACATCATATGATCCATTTACTCTATTTCTTGGTACACATCTAAAAGAAAAGAAAGTCTGCATATTAAAGAGATACCATGCATGACGATAACCTAGAACCTCTGCACATATGTAGCCCATGGCAGCTCAGTCTCCAAGTGTGTTCCCTAATAATGGGAACAAGGGACTGTCTCTGGCATGAACTCAGTGGCTGGCTCTTTCATCACCTCCCCCTGAGGGGGAGCAGCCTTACCAGCCCACAGATGAAGACAATGCAGCCACTCCTGATGAGACCTAGTAGACTAGGATCAGAAGGAAGGAAAAGAAGGCCTCCCCTATCAGTGGACTTGGGGAGGGGCATGAGTGGAGAAGTGGGAGGGAGGGAGGGATTGGAAAGGAAGAAGGGAGGGAGCTACAGAGGGGATTCAAAGTGAATAAAGTATAATTAATAAAAAATAATTTAAAAAATAAAAAAAATTGAACATGACATGACCATGAACATGATTACTAGTAGACTATATAAAAAGCTCTTTTATGTACCAACATCTAATTAGACCAGCACCATTTGTTCAAGATATTTTTTCTCATTGTATATTTCTTGCTTCTTTATCACACAATAGGTGTCTTTAAGGTGTATGATTTATGTCTGTACTGTTGATTTGCTTCCACTCATTAAATGTGTGTTTTTAAATTTTTTCTTAAAATATATAAGAATAAATGTAATATGTATTTATAGAAATGAGGTTATGCTATTTGCACTAACAATGCAAGTCCACAAATCTGGAGACTAACAAAATCCCCATTACCAGGCCTGAGAAATCAACTTTAAAACTGTTGGTGAAGAGAATCCAAAACTCTTCCAACACAGCATAGGCTATTGTTGTTGCCTTTGGTGGAATCTCAGAGGCTGACAGTAAGGCCCTACTGCTGCAGATCCCACTTACTTCAGACATACAACCCAGAGGAACCTAGCTGGATCTGACCCTGTTACAGTAACAGATGATACTATACAAACTGGCAAGGGAAAGAAGTGACTGATGATAGTTTTCCTATGACAACAATGGCCAGCATGGCAATATATCCCTAAGGGTGTAATAGTGGCACTCATAACTTGTAGCAACCAACAGCTATCTAATTTGACTTAAGCCCACTCAACAGGAGAAAAATCATGCCTGGTACTAAAAACTTACCTAACTTCTGCCTTGGAGCCAGCCCCAGCGATGGCCAGGTTTCACAGAGGAGATAAGGAGTCAGCAAAGCAGGAATGAGTTAGGTACCGGGGTTCAGGAGAATCTTGAAGCCTGACTGACTAGCATTCAGAGTGCTTCTTTATTTATACAGAACTTAGTAGGCAGGGGTAAATTCATGTTGTTACAAAACGTAGATCAGATCGCTTTTTTTGTCCCCAGACATGTGTTTTAACTTCCTCTTGGTCATGAGTTTGGTCATCATTGATAAAACGTGACAGAACAGAGTTATCTTCTCCCTTCCCCCGACAGAGCAGAAGCAGCTCAGGCAGGAACAATTACGGCAAGTAACTTGGGATGTGTAACTGGGAAATAGTAAAATATCCTAGAGGGCCAGTATCTGCTCAGTTATTGTGTCTTAAAGCTTATATAAACACAAAACGTCTCTGTCTTGGCTGTTTGGGAACCAGCTGGGGTAGAAAAGCCCTACCAGAGTGATCTTTTATAATCATTTTTTCCTCATCAGCCTCATAACCCAACATTTAAGAATCTTGTGGTTTCAAGAGCACTAGGCAAAAAGGAAAGCTCCAAGTCAGCCTAGGAAGATTTTCATGTACCAAGCAATATATCACCTGTCAGTGTTAATTGTCATTAAGCTCAGGAAAAAAAAAAAAAAAGAGCTTCAGCCCAAAGCTTCTGAAGTTATTACTCAATTTTTGGCATAACACAATGTTTATATTTTATACCTCTGTCAAATTAATTTATATGTCTAATCTTGGTATTCGTTTGATCCTTGGCCATACAATATCACAGTGGCTCCGCACAAATTAAATTTTCTAAGAAAGGGAGGTCTTAGTACTTCGTTCTTTCATCATTTTTTCTACACCATTCTTTATCTCTCATTATAAGACCCTGTGTAGGACAGAGATAACTCCTACCAATCTAATTTGGCTGCTGTATCTTTTCCTTGAGGGGAGGGGCATCCCCTATGTGGCCCCCAATCATAGATGCCACATAATCCTCTGAGTGTATGGTAGGAAGAGGCTTTTAACCTGATCTGTAGCCAACTTCTCTAGTCTACCCAACCTTGCTTATCTTTTCAAGTTTACCTTGTTCTGATTATCTTGTTTCTGAATAGGTACAGGGGCAAATGTTCCAAGACCACCTTGGAGCCAAAGCCTCATAAGGAGACTTCGGCCATCTTCATTTGAGTCACAACTTCCAGAGTTCAAGGAAGACTTTCAAGTAGGGACAGATAAGCCTATCTCCCTAAAATCCAGAGTGACAGTATGCTCAGGACTTTCCTGGGCAAGCTCAGAAGCAGTGCTCCTGGGGAAGGGCATAAATGAATCATAAGAATTTCCCTTCATTCCAATATCCCCAAGTTGTACAACTAGTAAAGCCCTCCAAAGCATGCAACATGTGGAGATCAAGACCAAAAGTAAAGGATGGCATGATGGCAATTTCATCACACAGCTCAGCTTTGGTGGATCTTTGTAAAGCAGCTATGCTGGCTTTATGAGTTTTGCTGTTTCCATTTGTCAATTGCTGCACCATCTCCCCATTTTTTATTTACTAACTGAAGGGTTTACAGATCATAGGGCATTTCTTAGTCCTCAGATGATGAGACTCACAGGACAAGAATCAAAATAAGCATAACTCCTAGGATTTCTCCCAATTGATGATAATAGACCAAAAGTCCCATCCAGAGACAGAAGAAGTGAGAAAAAGTAAGAGTCTATTTGCAGCCTCAGAAGCTAAGGTGGACTCCAATAGCATTAAACTAATGGCTGTATTTTGTTGGTGTAAAGACTGCATGCTTGTGGCTAACTCAGACTTGCTCCATAGACCATGGAGGTGGGACCTCACCTGTGCTCTGGTCACCTTAGAAGCATATGGAAGTGGAGTGACACAAATTCATTTATATTGTAAAACACAGGAAACAATATAACTTTAATGTTTTGAATTTTATTACCCACAAATAAGACTGATTCTTCCAAAGAACTTACCATATCCTGAAGATTTTTATCATTTTTTTTCTTGAGTGATAAGTCCCAGGGACACAGTTTTTCAAAGCTGATTAATATGTTCTGCAGTATGAACCAGTTGAACTAGTGCCATGGAAGAGGCCGTGACTGACTGCAAAATTCCAGTTAAGGCAATAATATCTAATGTGATGGCAGCAATGAGTCCTTTAGGTCTTCCAGTTAGTGAGGCCATGGATCTTAGAGGAGAGCCTTTTACTGTCACTTTACTAAACCAACATAATTCCTAACTGCATTTTAACACCCGCCTTTATACTCATAGGTAAGCATAGCTCTCGCTCCATCATAGAAGACTCTCTGTAGCAGACCGTTAAAGAAAACCACAACTAGTCAAAATGCAGAGAGTAGGGATTTATTCGGTGCCTAGATCTAATAGACCCATCCACAACACAATTCCTGCACCTACAGCTCAGGGAATATCATAAAAGGGCAGAAAGATTTCAAGAGCCAGAGGATAGGAACTTGGCTATGAGATATTGTATTAGAGAATGGCAAGAAAGCTTCAGTCTTTACCTCAACAATATGGCTGTCTACATAAGACTTTAAAGAGCCCACTACCAAGACATGTTAACAAGGAAGAGAGAGATATCATGGAGTGCCAACACTAGACAAGAAAACTACAGGCAATTAAGAATTGCTGAGAGAATTAGTCATTCCAGGAATGAGACTTCCCGTTAGTTATATAATTCCAAGTGGTCAGTCTTGAAGTCATATACATACAAGCAACACTAAACAGACTCAGCAGGTAGTTTTTACATATTTATGCATACATATACAAATATAACATTTAAAGTTGAAAAAACTGACTATGAATTTAAAAGGGAGTGATAAAGATACATGAAAGGGGTTGGAGACAGAAAAAGGAAATGGTATAATCAGTTTATTTTAAAACAATAAAAAGGGTATTATTGCTCAGATATAACTGATAGGCAGCTCAGTCTCTATGTGGGTCACCTAGTAAGGGGACCAGGAGCTGTCTCTGACATGAACTCTGGTGCCTGCTCCTTAATTACTTCCCCTGGGCAGGGCAGCCTTGCCAGGCCACAGAAGAAGATGCTGGCAGCCCTGGAAAGACTTGATAGTCTGTAGACAGTTGGTAAGGGAGGAGGGCTCCCCTTTCTGAGGACTAGGTAAGAGGGATAGGAGGAAAGAGAGAAAGAGAAAAAGAGGGAGAGAGGGTGGGACTGTGAGGAAATAAGGGAGAGGTCTATGACCAGGATGTAAATTTAATAAATAAATACTGTACTAAATATTTTATGAATAGCTAGAAGATAAAATCAAAGGGTCTAAACATAAAGTAGTAATCCAAGAGAGCAGGATAGCAATGTTCATTTTCCTCATTAGATCAGTACATACTACATAGATGTATTAAAATATCACACTGTATCTTAGGTACATTTATATGTTAATAAAAATTTAAATGTTTAATGTGGCAGTAATGCTAACTTCCCTGAGTTATTTGATCATTGGATATTGTAAATATGTATAAATTCCCACACTGTACCCCACATGTGTGTACACTTAAGATACAAACAAAACAGACTGTAATAATCACAAAAAACAATCATAATGTTTGAGTAGGTTCATATGCTAACTTTGATGTGCATATTATACAATATATGCGTATATACTTAAAAATCACATAGGGTACTGTAAATATGCACAATTTAATATACCAACCATAAAATGGAAATATCAAAATCAGAAATATTATTATGAGTAAATTAAAGAAGCTCAAAAATATATACTTTGAAAAGTACCAAAACACTATTTAGAAAAATAAGGAAGATATTAAATGAAAAGATACACAATATTTATTAATCAGTAGATTTAACTTTGCTAAAACAGAAATGCTACTCAAATATTTTACAGATGCAATAAAGCCCTAAAACGTCCAGCTGTTCTTTATAGAAGCAAACAAGTTGATCCTAAAATTCATAGGGAACTGCTCAGGACTACCAAAACACAGGAAGTGCTCAGGATAGCCAAAACTACTGTGACATAATGAACAACACTGTGAAGTGAAGTTTCACATTGTCAAACCTTACAATGAAATAACAATAAGCAAGAGTCAGTGGTACCGCAATAGCAGAAAGACAACAGGGCGGGACTGACAGTCTACGGATGGACCCTCCCTCTACAGCTCAGGGATCTAATTTTCAGCAATGTCACAAAACCACTCAACAGAGTGAGGAGTTGTTATAAAATGGTGTTGTTTCTGACATGAATTCTATTGCATGCTTTTCAATCACTTCCCCCTGGTGGGGCTGCCTGGTCAGGCCACAGTGGAAGAGGATGAGCTCAGTCCTAATGCAACTTGAAGTGCTGGGGAGGGTTAGGGTGTGTGTGGGGTCCCTTCCTGAGGACTAGGGGTGGGGGAAGGGAGGGAAAGGGAAGGAAGGTAGGAACAGAAGGAGACGAGGATGGACACTACAATTTGGGATGTAAAGTAAAACTGAATAAGCAAATAAATAAATGTATGAGTGAGTGAATGAATAAATAAATAAATAAATAAATAAATAAATAAATAAATGGTGCTGGGGCTAGTGAAAGAATGAATTTGGATACTTATTTCACACTGTATATGAGAATTAACTCAACATGAATGAAAGACTTAAAAAGAAGAACTAACATATAAATCTTACAAAAAGTACAGGGATGAATGTATGGGACTAAATTTTGTGATGGATTTTTAGATATTGTATTAATAGCACCAGCAACAGAAGAACTACATAAATTGGATTCTATAAAATTGAAATGCCCATTGTTCAAAAGACACTATGAAGAATAAAGCAATGCTAAGAAAAAAAAATCAATTGATCAATCTAATTGGAGACATGCATCTAGAATATTAATGCAATCTACAACCTAACATAAGAAAATAACCCAATAAAATATAGATAAAACAAATAGACATGGCACCAAGTATATACACATAATCGGAACGCGAACACAGTGGGTATCATTGCTCTCTAAGGATATACAAGTAAAAGCACAATGAGATGTCACTTCATATTAAAGAGAATGTGAAGAACGAAAGAACATTAGCCATGTTCCTAACAGCCATCTGGGAAGAGACTGGAGTATCAACACTGAATGCAGCAATGAAAAGGAGTACTTTGGAATACGCCAATTTTTTTTAAATGATTAAACATAGCAAACTATATGACAGAACAATGTTTCATATATATATATATATATATATGTATGTATACACACACACACATTCAAAAACCTGAAAGCACATGACTACACAAAAATATGTGCTTGCCTGATTATAGCAGTAATATTCACAAGAGCCATGATGTAAACACAGTTCATATGCTACTCAATAGGGCTAAACAGGAATGTCCACAAAAGAAGTACTAAAACAGGACACGACATAGCTCAACCTTGAAATATTGGTTCATAAATATGAAGTGTGGGAAGACCCTCAGGGTCAAAAATTAGATTAGTAGTTGATTTTGAGGAGGCAGGAAGAGATTAATGGTGGCTGGCAATAGGCATGGAGTGGGTTGATACAAATGCTCTAAAACTGTCTATAATGATGTTGAACACATCTGTATTTCTATGACTTTACGAAAAATGCATTAAATGGATGAGTCGAAAGGTCAGACTGTTGTAAACAAAGAACATCAACAGACTAAATGCATGGGTCTAAATGCAGATAGTCATTACTAGGACCCAGGGTGTGAGACAGTGGGCATAGAATCCAATCATACAGATGTAGAAGGCATTGTAAGCAAGTTTAAAAGGTGGAAAAACACACAAGGAGCAGATGAGGTAGATGCTTGAAGGCAGACCTAAGAGTGACAGATTCCAAGGAAGAAAAGGCCTCAGAGTCCTCTGTGCTGAGCAACTACAAGAAAGGGACTGGCTTGGGTCAGGAGCCACCGATCTTCTGCTCAGAAGTCTTTGCATCCTGTGCCCTACTTCAATGAGCATCTGGGTCAGAATTTTAAATTTCTTCGGGGCAAAACTGGACTAAGTATTCTAGTATTATCAAGACCTATAGCACAGTAGATGTAACACAGCACATCAGATTTCTGTAGCATTGTTTATAATGTTAAGTTTAGAAACAATTGGTTATCAAAACGACCCCGAGATTTCACCTTATACCCATCAGAATGGTCAAGATGAAAAACTCAAGTGACAACACATGCTGGAGAGGTTGTGGAGAAAGGGGAACCCTCTTCCACTGCTGGTGGGAATGTAAACTCATACAACCACTCTGGAAATCTATCTGGTGCTTTCTCAGACAACTAGGAATAGTGCTTCCTCAAGATCCAGCCATACCACTCCTAGGCATATATCCAAAAGAGGCTCAAGTACACAATAAGGACAATTGCTCAACCATGTTTGTAGCAGCTTTATTTGTAATAGTCAGAAGCTGGAAACAGCCCAGATGCCCCTCAATTGAAGAATGGATGCAGAAATTGTGGTACATCTACACAATGGAGTATTACTCTGCAATGAAAAATAAGGAAATCATGAAATTTGCAGGTAAATGGTGGGACCTGAAAAGGATCATCCTAAGAGCTGTCCCAGAAGCAGAAAGACACACACAGTATATACTCACTCATATAGATATATAACATAGGATAAACCTACCAAAATCTGTACATCTAAAGAAACTAATCAAGAGAGAGGACCCTGACTAAAATGCTCAATCCCTATCCCAAAATGCAAAGAGGATGGACATCAGAAGAAGAAGAAAACAGGAAACAACCTAGGAACCTGCCACAGAGAGCCTCTGAAAGGCTCTACCCTGCAGACTATCAAAGCAGACGCTGAGACTTATGGCCAACTGTTGGGCAATGTGCATGGAATCTTATGTAAGAAGTGGGAAATAGTAAGATCTGGAGAGGACAAGAACCCCACAAGGAGAGCAACAGAACCAGAAATTTGAACACAGGGGTCTTCCCAGAGACTCATACTCCAACCAAGTACCAGGTATGGAGATAACCTATACCCCCACACAGACGTAATCCATGGCAGCTTAGTGTCCAAGTAGGTTACATAGTAATGAGAAGAGGGACTGCCTCTGACATAATCTGATTGGCCTGCTCTTTGATCACCTCCCCCTGAGGGCGGAGCAGACTTACCAGGCCACAGAAGATGACAATGCAGCCACTCCTGATGAGACCTGATAAACTAAGATCAGAAGGAAGGAGAGGAGGACCTCCCCTATCAGTGGACTTGGGGAGGGGCATGCTTGAAGAAGGGGGAGGGAGGATGGGACCAGAAGAGGAGGAGGGAGGGCCTTATGGGGGGATACTAAGTGAATAAACTGTAATTAATAAAAATAAATAAATTTTAAAAAATAAATAATTGGTTATAAAATTGTGATTTCAAGCTGATATTTTAATTAATATAAGCAATGTAAATCTTGGCTTGTTTGTATTGTAAATACTTCTTGTCAGGTCTTTGAAATGCTTAAAAAAGAAAGTGAATACATGAATTATAACAGCACTTAACTATTGAAGGAAATTTAATTAAGTAAGTTTGCAAATGAGACTATTTTAAAAAGCTTGAGTTAATTAGCCATAAACAGAGCATAATGTTACTTATTTTAATTTTACTGTATTTATGAAAACATTGCTATTTATATGCTTTAGTTCATTTTGTAAAGTAGATTTTAAATATTTAATATTATATAACTTCATTGAAATTTATAACCTACTTGAAATATATTCTTTTTATGAAGCCCCACTCAGACTTTCCTAAAAAAAATCTTCACATAACCTCTTTAAACAACAAATTGGTGCTTTTAAAAACAAAAAGTGCAGAAGAATGCATTCTGTTCCTGACTGAACTCTTTGGAGTGTCTAAGTACCAGGCACCACTGCGGTGGTGGGGACCCGGGAGTGATGAAAAGACAAGCCCCTGCCACTTCAGCTTGCACACAGGAGATACACAAACAGTAATAAATGTGCATCACTTGTTTGTTAGTTTTCCTAAATGTGTCTTTATATCACACGTAGACATGGAGGGAACTTAGCAGTGCGACCTAGGACACAGATTTGTAAGCCAGAGCAGCTGAGTTCAATGTGTAGCCCCTGATTATTAATAATATATAATATTAAATAATAACTGTTATTTATTATAATAACTGTTATTTCTGTGAGTGACGCAGCCTTCTGGGCTTCAGGTTTTTCATTCATAAGATGAGGATAATAATAGAGGTCTACAGTTGAATTACCAATGTTAACAAGATTAATATCTATAAAGCACTTAGAACAGTGCCTGACACATAAAACATGGTATCTATTTTGTTAGAGAAAATGTCTGGTCATAAGTGCTATGAAGGAAAATATAGTAGATTGAGGGGTCTGGAGTTGTACACGGAGGGAGATAAGAAATATTTTTTTAAAATAATTTATTTTTATTTTATGTTTATTGGTGTTTTTCCTGCATATGTCTATGTGAGAAGTAAAAATTTAAATAGTTTCCCTAGGATCCATCTTTCTGATTCAAGAGCCAGGTGTCAGAAAGGATGGCCAGTATATCACTGAAGCTGATATTATAAGCAGAGGGAAGTGCAAAGGCCCTGAGGCTGGAACAGGATTGCTAATTGTGAAGGAAGATCATGAAAAATTACGGCCTTCGCTTTGTTCAAAAATGTAATAAAAAATAAGAGATGGCTTTGATAAGAAATGCAACATGATCTTACTTATACTCTCTAGAGGTGTCTGTTGAGTGGCTCAGGCAAGATCATAAGAAGTCCAGATAAGACAATTCCAGACTAGCTTTTATATTCCTTCCCCATTATGAAAGAGAAACAATGGCAACTCAGACAAGAATGGCCACAAGAGTACTAGGAAATGGATGGACTCAGTACAGTGCTGTGGGCAGACCCAATGGAGTGCCCAGTAGAAAAAGATGGGGAGCCCTGCAAGCAAGTTACATATGTTTCTTTCAGCCAAGATCTGATGTTGGATACAGAGGTAGGTTTAGGTAGATTGTTTGACTTCACCAAGGCTGCAGTTTTGCCATGTGGCTGTGATGGAGGGAGAAGGTGCTGTGAATATGCACACAGGAGGAATTATTAACATGAATCAGGAGAGCCAAGCGGGGAGGTCAGTAGTCTGGACCTCCTCACTGGGGGGAGAAATGTTTTTTTTTTGGGGGGGGGTTTCTTTGTTTGTTTGTTTTTAATAGTGTTCAGAATCCAGATGCATTGAGCTACAGACTTTGGAATCATGGGTTGAGTAACATTGTGCCACCTGGGAGCCCATAAAATGCAGAGTCTTAGGCTTAACATCATCTTCCTGCAGGAGTATTCTCAGGAACCTCACACACAAAGCCTGGGTGAAGGTCTAGGTTAGTTCCCGAGTGCTGGCGCCTTAGGCGGAACAGAAACAGCAGACAAAAGCAGAAAGGCCAAGAACCTGGGAGGCTGGAGGGAAGACACACTGTCTATGTGGGCAACAAAACTGTCACAGTGATGACTACAGTGGAGGAGAGACAACTGAGAAAGGTACAAGGGGTAAGGCAGGTCCTCCAAGGGAAAAGCAGAGAATTACGGCAAGGCCCATCTGCATAACGTTGCCAAAGGGCTGGGGTCTTTTAAGGGGCATGAAGAGGATGCCATGGGTCTAGAAGCAGAACTTGCAGTCAGGAGCTAAGTGAGGTATGTAAGTGAAAAAAGCCACCATCTGAGAAAGCTTCTGGAAGAACAGTGTCCTCAGGGGCAGCCAGTATGGGCTACAGAGTGTAATACTGACACACTATCAGACTCACAGCTGTCAAGGAACCAAACACACTAAAAGGAACAGGTTTTGTTTCTTGGGGTTCTCTTCATAACTTGTACATGCTTTGCAAATCCTGGAACCTGTTACAGGGAGACCCTGCCTCCACCAAATACAATAAACAAACAAACAAACAAACAAACAAAAATGTAGCTGAGTGTTGAGGAGGCTGGTACAAAGCAGGTGTTATTTTACAGCCACATTACAAATAAGTAAGCAGAGGTACAAAGAGGTCTGCTTACATTTCACAAGATCCCTACAGGTGGGGAACAGATTCTGGATCCCAAACTAGGCCAGCACTCCACAGGTGGGATCTGGAATCTGTGTGTCTACCACTAGCTGCTATCTTCAATCCAATATTTAAAAAGTATGAAAGATACTTAAGACCATATCACAAACAAACACCACTCCCCTCTTTTATCATTCAGACACTCATGGGCATAAGAAACCTTAGGCAGTGTGTGTTTGTTCCCAAGTTACACAGACACACAGACATCAACTTCACTGTAGACAGAAGAAATCCGTCCAGTATTTAAAAAAAAACAAACAAAAAGCCGTAGAGAAGGCCATGTCATTACTGTCATCACTTATTCTAATGTCAAATGATCCCCCCTGACAGGATGCCTGCCTTGTGGCCTAAAGCTTTGCTGTTGAAGTCAGTTCCATTGCAGTGAGTCCTACGAAGACTGCCCTGCTGGGATCTGAAATTTGAAAGTCACCCTGTTCCGAGAATGTACCCTTTCTCTGTTTTCCTTCATGTTCTAGATGTTTCCTGTCCTGAATGATCTATCACATTCGTTAGATGAAGTCTAAAATGGACCAGATTTAGTATGATCCTGTCTAGTCTTGGAGGATCATCAGTATCAAAGGGTGTGTGGAGGCAGGATCCTTCATGGTAGGAACAAAACACTCCCAGTGGTGTGTCCTTATGGACAAGTACCAAGGAGGCCTGCTGTTCGTGAGTCAGGGTCCAGGTCTCAGGAGAGAGACTCCAGATATTCTGGCTAAATACAAATGTATGACCTAACTACCACCAGGACTTAGAAATCACTTCTATCTGTGCCATTAATTGGCCATCACATGAAGATGTGTGGTAACTACATTAACTCAGTAAGAACTCAGTAACTCCTGTGTTGAGGTATTAAGAGTCTCCTGGGAATGCTAGTAAATTTAGGTATGCCCTGGTTACTCGCATGCCTCACTGCGTGCCTGTGCCCGTTGATGCCCCTCACGCTATGACTCTCTTCAGACAGAAAAGTGATCTTGGAACTACAGCCACCATCGTTACTACCATCTCATTGACGGCTGTTGGAGCTACCACCGGGGTATTAGCCATGAGTCATACTGGGCAGACTGCTCAGACCCTGAACAATCATTTAGCCAATGTAGCTCATGCCTTAGTTGTACATAAAGGAATTAATGCTCAACTAAAAGGAAGCTTGATGGTGTTCAATCAGAGGATTGACCTCGTGCAGGAGCAAATTGATACCCTATGGCAAATCGCTCAACTTGGCTGTCAATGAAAATATACTGGACTTTGAGTCACTTGCATATAACATGAGAATTTTTCATATACTGCAAATCTGTCTAAACAATTGTCGAGCTATATTTTAGGTAATTGGACTGGAGAATTCGATACTACGATGGAGCAGCTGAGAGTGGCCATTGTCACAGTAAATTCTACCAGAGTGGACGCAGGACTAGCCACAGGATTATCATCATGGATTGCTGCAGCCATGAATCATCTGAAGGAATGGGCGGGCATGGGAGCGTTAGCAGGCTTTCTGGTGTTGGTCTCCTTGGTTTGCCTGTGGTATATATGCAAGATTAGAGTCTCACAACAGTGTGATGCAGCCTTGATCATTCAGGCCTTTACAGCCATTGAAGCAGGACATTCTCCCCAAGCATGGTTGGATACCATAAAAAGCTAAAATGTTATGCTCAGGACGCGAGGCTAAGCACTGCACTCAGGGTCAGCCGCTTTGGACCCAGAGAAGAGCATGTCTGGTTGCATGCGGGTTGATGCCCCAGGTCCCGCCTCTGAGAAAAAGGTATCAGACGGGTCTGATGCTCTTTGGGTGGATGACACCTAAACGAACATCGGTACAAAGTCCCAATTTATTTCTAATATCAGAGATCAGACCTCTACTCTTGCCTGATGTGTCTAAAACAAAAAGGGGGAACTGTAGAGAGCTGCGGAATGCTATGCCTTAAAGATGGAGCTGGTTTCCGCCTTCCACCTTCCCGATGGTGAGTGCTCTCTGTCAGGAACAATTCCACATTTGGCTAAGGATGAGGATCTGACTTGCTTCCATGTATGTGGACCTATCTGCATTGCCCACGTGGCACACCTGGGTTGGCTATCCAGAGGCTATTTAAGCTGTGGGCTGGCTTTCCCCAGGGTCCGAGGATTGTTCAAGGTTTCTGAATAAACTGCATTGAAAAAAAAAAAAAAGAGTCTCCTGGGAAGAGAACCGAAAAGGAAAAAAAAAAAAAAAAAAAAAAAAAAAAAGCAAGGAAGGTAGTGACATTCTCATACAGAGTTGGCTTGTACCTATGTCATAGTCCAAAAGTATGTGCAAAGGCTTTACATATATGGTGGAGCATCCATTATAAACTCTGGGATTTAGGTTAGGGTCAGATGGAAGGGGAGGAGGTCCTCCCCTATCAGTGGACTGGGGACGGGGCATGGGAGGAGATGAGTGAGGGAGGGAGTGCTGGATTTGGTGGGGATGAGGGTGGGGCTACAGCTGGTATACAAAGTGAATAAATTGTAATAAATTAAAAAAATATATATTAAAAATATATATTAAAGTCCAAGCCTAGCTACCACAGAAATAAGTAAAGTGAACTTGACACATTCACCATCACCGGGCACATCTGCGTGGAATGGCTTGCTTAGAAATGCTGCTAACAGACCCCTCAGTACTCTGCAACAGCACTCCCTCAACATTTGATGAAAACTTAGGAACACAGTATATGCTTCAAAGTCCCCAGCATCTGCCTAGCTGGCAGCGAACAAGGTTCTTTTAACACATTAGCAATGAGCTAAGCACATTCGGGTCACGCGAGCTCTGGTCTGAGGCCCAGCCTCTCCTCCTAACTGCCAGGAAAGTCAAGTGTGGGTACCCTTAACCCCCAGCTCTGCAGCCTCCAGCTCTGCAGTTGATGCACTGGATAAACTGTACCTATCAATCATTGTTGCTAAGTTTTCATCCTCAAAGGAGCATTTTTAGTCAATCATTTTTCCTGACATGATACTTCAGTGCCACAAGATGTATGAATCTTATTTTGTCCTTTAAGTTGATATTTTATACATAAGGTATAACCTTTGTTTACTGGTACCTATGGATCCATGTTTGCCCATCTACATGGGACACTGTCCCTCTAAGGAGGCAGGAGATAATGATTTCCATTTTTAGGGAACAGTAAGCCTCAGGCACAGTAAGGCTGCTTTTTTCTTTTTTCTCATGGAGCTGACTCATATATGGTTTATATGCATGCTGAATGTTCCTCTGGGTCCCGTGTATTAATGGCTCAGTCCCTACTACCTTTATTAAGGGGTGGGGAGAACTTTGTCAGGGTCTATTGAGAAGTGTTAGGTTATTAGGGCTGTGCCCAGAAAGATGACGTTTCTTCCTCTGTCTCTTTCTGCTTCCTTGTTGCCATGAGTTTAGCAGCTTACTCCCCTGGGCCACAGCCTCAAAGTAACCAAGCCGAAGGACTAGGGACTACAACCTTTAAACTGAGAGCCAAAATAAGCCTTTCCTTGTTCACACTCATTATGTTAGATAGTTTGCTACAGTAAAGGAAATGTGAATCAAGCTCATTAGAATGATTACATTTATTATAACCCTGAGCCATGCTATATATGACTCAACTGTGCAAAACAGTGCATATGAGTTAACAAAACGTAATCACTGTGGTGAGCATACCTCTCCAGAGTACCTTCTTAGAGCTTCTAAGTCATCATGGAACCACAATGACAACAGAACCTGAGCTAGGAAGGACTGGTCTACTTAGTCACTGCCTTTTTTTATCAAATTAGTAAGCCAGATCCTTTTCTGAGGCAGGTGGGTAGCTAGCTAGACAGACAGACAGGAAGGCAGGCAGACAAATAGATAGCTGGCCCATATTTTATACCTTATTTCTTAGGAAAGAGATTCTTAGGAACCATGAACAAAATATCCAGCTAAATACATCATAAAAAATTGCTTTTTCATGAATCTCACTGAGAAAGGGAAATAGAAAAGACAGAGGAAGTGCTCAAAGAGAAGGAACAGGACAGAGAGTGCTGAGGGAAATGAGTGTGGGGATCTGATGTGGGGAGAGCTGGGGGATTGGGGACAGAAGGCATGCAGAGAGGACAGAAACCATGGCCTGGGCCATCCCTGAGATAGGCTGGAGACCTATAGCAGGGTAGGCTTCTGGTAAGACATAGGGGTGATTCTAGCGGAGACCCCCTACTAATGGGAGACATGCTAGACTGAAGAGGTTACCCTCTAACCAGACAGGACTCTTAGTAGAGGGATGGGAATACCAACCCACCCACAAAAACTTCAATGCAAAATGTACCTTGCCCTACAAGATGTGCAGGGATAAAGACAGAGCAGAGATTAAGGCAATATCCAAGCAATGTCTGGCCACACCATGAGAGAGAGCCAACCCCTCTAACACTATTAATGACACTCTGCTATGCTCACAGACAGGAGCCTAGCATAGCTGTCCTTTGAGAGTCTCTACTTAGCAGCAGATCAAAAAAGACGCTGAACGTCGGACAGAGCACAGGGAGCATTCTGGAAGAGTGGGAGGAAGGGATAGAAGGTCCTAGAGGGAACAGGATCTCCACAAGAAGACCAACAGAGCCAACTAACCTGGGCCCAGTGGGCTTGCAGAGACTGAAACACCAACCAAGGACCATGTATAGACTAGACCTAGGCCTCCTACCAATATGTACACAATGGACAGCTTGGTCTTCATGTGGGTTCCCTAGTAAGGGGAGTGGGGGCTGCCTCTGAAAGGACTCTGCTTTTTGATCACTTTTCCCTGGTGGGGTTGCCTTCCCAGGCTACCAGGGTAGAGGATGTACTCAATCCTGATATGACTTTATGGGCTGGGATAGGTAGGTGGTGGTGTTGGACTCCCCTTTTCTGAGGGGAAGAAGAAGGGAAGATGGGAAAGAGGGAAGGAGGAGAGGAGGGAGGGAGCTACGATTTGAATGCAAAGTGATTAAAAAAATAAATAAAATTAAAAAATTAAATTTCAAAATTAAAAAAAATGCATCTATTTTTTTTTAAGTTGTGAAACTATAATGGAGAAAAACCAAAATGAGCTTTAGCTGAATAATGTCTAATATAAGGTCCAGTATATTTTATGTACTATATTAATTTATTATGATTAGTGCTTTTATTTTGAGACAAGGTCTCAGATTGTTTCCAAGACCTGCATGGAACTTTCTATTTAACCTAGGACCCTTCTTCCTCAACCTTTCAAGTACTGGGATTATATGTGTAAATCAATACATTCAGCTCTTTTTTATTATCAAAAATGTGTACATTTAGCATTGCTTATAAAACAAGCAATATTCGTTTTTTATATGTATTTCTCCGTATTTTTTATCTTTTCAGTGAAATTTTGAAATTGCAGAGCCTTTAGAGACAAAAGGTCAAATAGACTCAGGTAAACTCACTTTGCAAACACAGTTGAAGGGAATGTTACTTCTCTTTCCAACCAAGGTGTCAGCCAAAGTTCAGTGATTTTATTTTCTGTGACTTGATAACAATCAAATCTTTGTCTCTCAGATATTTGTAGGGAAAAGAAACATCACTTCATAATATTTATCTAGCTGAGTCAATACACAGAAGACCTGTTCTCAAATCACGTCACCTTCCGCCTTTGGTGAAATGTATCAAAACTGTGGCTCAAGGAACTAATAGAAGCAGCCACTTGGGGAGCGAGATAAAACAGAAGCTGGCCTCTGAAGGGTCTTGTTGAGTTGTCAATGGCGTGTAAGCATGGGGGCAGAGAGAATTAACAGGTACTCCTGTATCAGTTTTCTCCAGGTCACATAAAGGAGAGAGCTCACAAAGAGGAGAAAGTCTTATTGCTGCTGCCCCAAGTTCAGGTGCCCCTCCCCCAAACATTTCTCAATAATGACTGTTTCACTGCCAGTTTTTCTTCTGGATATCAGCTGTGCTGCTGCCTGAGGCACTCTATGCCAGAAATTACACTCTTGCCAGAGAGCTGTAAGACAACCTGAATGGTTGACTTGTAGGGAGGGTAGAGTGAGGAGTGGCCATGAGCATGTGCTGTTGCTTGTTCCCCTTGTCTGCTTCTCTCATTTCTCTGGGATAAGGACATAGCAAACTCTTGCATATTAGGTCAAACCAAAGTGAAGAGGGCTTGCACTGGTGTGTTTACTCTCAACAAGCCACAGATGTTTAATATTTGCCAACTTCACATAAGTTTTCTTGCCACATAAAAGCATTAAACAATAAATTCTAATATAATCAATGCTCTGGAAAATTAATGATACAGTTGACACACACACACACACACAAAATACCAAAGAAGTGTTTGGGGATGAGCTTTTAGGCTGAAATCTAGACTTCTGTTTGCCACACATCAGCCACAGGTTAGCATAATCTCAGGCAACCAGCAATTCATTTGAAAGGCAGACATGGTTTTGCCCCAACACCCATACCAACTATGCCATCTGCATGCTCTGTTTTCAGTCTGGCTGTTCTGCCTCACTGTTTGGCCTTTTAAAATACTTGATTTCAAAGCTTCTAATCAAGTAGTTTCTTCTCTGCAAAGTCTTCCTGTAAGTTTTAAAATTATAATTGAATGATCTCCAGGCTGGTCCCTGTGGCCACGCAATTATTTCTTGCTTACAATTTAGCAAAGGTAACCTCTCTTCCATTTGAATTATCATAAATCAGAAAAACTCCAAATTGAGTGGAAGACAGTAGGAACCTATTTTTTTGATAGTTTTTTCATCTTCCTTAGTAAAGTGTAAATCCATTGGTTAGTATATTTTTGTGGTATAGAAGACAAATGTAGATCTATATTTCAAATTACTTAGATATAACACTGTGATTCAGAAAGGACCTTAAAAATTAGCCACAGCATTTGCCATTGACTCTCCCTTCTTCTACTGTTAACTGGTCACTGTCTTTGCTTCAGGTGTTACACTTGAGAATGTCACAGAAGTGTTAGAAGAACCATTATCCCTGCACTCAAGCACCTGAGCTGGGATATGTTAAGCTGTACTCCATTGTACGTCAGGAAATATAGGGAAAAAACAATTTGATTGATTGTTTCAGGAGCTTTTCCATGGACAAGACATTGTTTGAATGAGCTTCACACCAGCTCACATGCTGGAACCTGGAGACTTACATATTCCTTTGTTCTCACTTCATTTGCACACAATGTGATTTGTGACTTTTAGCTCTTAAGGTAGTATCTGGGCAACCAATAGCAGCCATAAGGCTCATAAACTGTAGATTCAAATGATGACACAGTGCTAATCACTTTCCTAGTGAAATGCCAATTAGTATTAAGAAACTCTACTTTCTGGGACCCTCATATCAGACTAGGGCCAGTCACCTATGAATTTATAACAATCTTCTCTCCAAATAAAATAGTCTATGGCTGTGCTCAGCACAAATACCAGAAGATAACACAGTGAGACCTACCAACAGGTGTTTAAAGAGTAACAATGATAAGGGTTTGAACCTTTTCTTCCTTTTGAATTCCTCACTATATTCCTCAACACTGCACATGCACAATCTCTTTTATTTTGTTATGACCAGTAATTACCTTCATCTCTTTAGGATTCTATAATGATTTCATGTTGATTATAAACAACAGCCATGGATTTTTCACTGGGCTTTGAAGTCCCAGTAAAAGTTGGAGGCGGATTCAGTTTGTATGAACTGCTTCAGTCTTCACAGGAAAACATCTTCCCTGTGTCTTCACAGTGATGAAGGGAATGCAGCACTTTCTTAGATGTCTTTTTCATGGTTGCTAATCTTTTGGAAAAGAGCTTTGCCTTCATGACCTAATCACATCCAAAAGGTTCCATCTCCTATCTCATCACATTGGAGATTAGCTGCTAACAAGTTTATTTTAGGAACATAAATGTGTTCTAACTTTTAGCAGTTGGACATGTCTACACAACCCCCGCTGATGTGTACATACCTACCACACAGTCCAAATTCTCTTCCAGATAGAGCCATGTTCTCCCTAGAAGACTTCATGACCGCTTTTGTCAAATATCAGTGAGTAATAGTGATAAGAAGCAGCTAGACAAATAGCACAGTGGTAGTTCAAAACTTTGTTTCCTTAAATAATGGACCCCACCAAATCTGATCAATTTTGATTCAAGGTAGGCAAACTATAGGCACATTCCATATAAATGTCATCGAGTTTTCTTTATATGATTTGACCCTTTTAATTTAGTTTTTAATATTTTTATGTGTATGACTGTTTGCTGTGTGTACAAGCACCATATCAATGAGGTCAGAAGAGGGAGTCTCATACCCTGAGACTAGAGTTATAGAAGATTGTAAGCTGTCATGTGGGTGTTGAGAACCAAACTCAATTCCTTTGCCAGAGCAGCCAGTGCTCTTATCCACTGAGTCATCTCTCTAGCCCCTCAAATTTATTTTAAGAACATTTAAGACAATGCATGTTTGGCTTTGGCCTTTTACATTACTGCATTCATGTTTATAACTCAGAAGGTTTCCCTTTTCAGCAAAGATGATTCTTTAATAATTGATCTTTCTTTCTCTGTCTCTGTCCCTCTCTATCTCTCTCTCTCTCTGTTTCTGTTTCTGTGTGAGAGAGAGACAGAGGGAAAGAGAGAGAGAAAAAGCAAGCGAGAGAGAGAGAGAGAGAGCTTACATCAGGATATGAAGAGCTATATACAAAACAGACTGAAAACTAGTTAAGACAACTTCAGGCAATACTGAAAAAGCATAGAAATCTGCAGGAATCAAAATATGAAGAGTTTTGAGAAAGGACCACAGATACAATTTCTGACCATATTTTATCTAAGTATGAAAAATGTGCCCATCAAATACAAAGAAAAAGGGGACATAGCCTTCCAAAGCTTGAAAACTGCTATGAAACAATAGTCTTTCTTTTCTTTAGTTTCTGCTATTTTTCCTTCAAAAAAAATGATCCATTAGAAACACCAATTAAGAGAAAAACCAAACTTGATAAAATCATTTAAAAAGTAAAAGCAGACTGAGAACTTTGTGTAAAATTTATCTTTCAAAGACACTTGTGTTTACTTAAAGACACTCCTGGAAGAAGTTGCTAGTTTAAACCTTATGATGGCTTCTTTCCTCCAAAGGCTATGGTGGGAATTTTATTTCATTTAAGTTTATTTAGTTTATATCCCAAGGGTGTTCCCTCACCCTCCTTCCCTTTCTTCTTTTCTTTTTCTGCCCCCCCGAAAAGAGGAGCCCCTCCCCTCTGGATCATCCTCCTCAGCATAGGATCACATCAGGACTGAGCACATCCTCATCCCCTGAGGCCAGGCAAGGCAGCCCTGGGGGAGTCGGGAAGGAGGGATGATCCAAAAGCAGGCAATAGAGTAGAGTCCATGTTAGAAACAGCCCTACCCTCTCCACTCATCAAGCGACCCACATGAAAACCAAGCTGCCCATCAGCCACATATGTGCAGGGAGCCTAGGTCCAGACCATGCATGCTCAGGGGCTTACAGAGGCTGAGACATCAACTGAGGAATATGGTGGGAAATTTAAAGCGTTCTTTTGAGGCGAGGAGGTGTAGAGCTCTTTTGAGACAAGCTCTCCTTATATTATATAACCTAGGCTGGATTTGAGTTCCATATGTAACCAGTCTGGCCTCCTCTCCCAGAATGTGTATAGGTCCATTCCCCAACACCCAGCCTGAGAGTCTCAGTTCTGTGGACACCAGGAACAGAATTTTCCTTGTATGTTCACAGCAAGAGCCATGTCAGGTCGCCTGTTGCTGTTGATGTACTCAGGGAATTATATGCACAGGAGTCTGGGGGTAAGCACAGAGTACATGATAGCAGTAACCTACAACAGGCAGCTTTAAGAAAGGAAAGAAGTGTCTGACTCAGGGTCACTCACATCCATCTGGATATTCCTTTCTGCTTTGGAGCTCTGTCACTAAAGCTTCCTTAGAATAGTGTCCCTTCTGTCTTCCCTCTGTAATTCCAGCAATGACTCCAGCTGCACTGAGTTGAGAGCCTGAGAAGCAAGAGCCAAGATAAAAGACAGAGGAACTCTTTCTGAAGTCTGTGTGCTCCAGCAGACTAAATAGAAAATCTTCATACTGAACACGGGGCAGGGCTTCAAACAGATCTGTACCATGCCTGCCACAATTCTGTGAGGCCTTTTACTGCCCAGCACAGAGGGAGGCTTCAGATTCTCAAGACCAATGTGTCTGCAATCTTCAAATATTTGATAACTCCCATTTCCACCACTGCTTCAGATATTCTAAATTAACAGAGCTCTTCATTAACCCACATTAACTCACTAAATCAAGAAACAAATTACTTGCAAAGGATCCATTTTCTAGAAGATGATAACCGCTTTAATATATGCATTTAACATACAGTCTCATTAGTGATTCTTCATGAGAACCCTGCAGAGTATAATTTTGATACATTAAATCCCTCTGTCTTAATAGGCATACTTCTACCTGATTGATACACATCTGTGCAGAAGCATTTGCCCGCAGACCCTCACTGGGCTACACACTAGTTATTCTGGTTCTTGGCCTTGTAGATGACATATAAGCCCAATCGTGAATAAATCTGTCCAGGAGCTTCATGAGGATCATGAAGATGGTACCAGGTAATTTTTTTTTTTTCACCAAGAAGCTGGATGCTGGTGCGGTTTTGTGTTTTGTTTTGTTTTGTTTTAACCTCTATCTGCCCAAGATGAAGGAAGGATACCATTGGCACTCAGAGAATACCTCCAAACTGAACTCACCTAACCTAATAGTAGCAGCAGCAGGGGTATTTTCTACCAAATTTATTTATTAGGTGCAGGGTATATACCATGATGTATGTGTGGACATCAGAGGAGAACCTGTGTCAGTTGGATACCTCCTTCCACTATGTAGGTCCCAAGGAGAGAAGTCTCGGTGGTAAGTGCCTTTACCCCTGGGCCATCTCATAGGCCCCACATAAAAGGTTTTAGTACATCCCACTGACTGCTGACTACAGTGACCTTCATTGTTCTATAGACCACATAGAACCTTTCCAACATGCCATCTTCCTTCTTTCTCCTTTCCAATCACCAGTTATCACATGCCCACCAAATACCTACCCATGTTCACTTGGAGATTTTTGTACAAAATTCACAGAACCCTACTTATGATACTCAAGTCAGGAAGCCATCTAAATGTGCATCAGCTGATGAACAATTGAATAAGATGTTCTTATACTAAAACACCATTCACGAATAAAAAGGAAAACACTGTGAGACATGCTTTAACTGAGATAAGTATCACGTTTAGGCCAAGTTGAAGAAGCCAGGTGTAAAAAAATGATACAGCCATTCCTGAAGTCTTCGGGAGATTGCAGCCTGTGGATAGCCATAGTCCATAGAGGTTCAGTGGACCATACATAAAAAGCCACAATTTTTTTATATCACCTATGCAACCTGTATGTTTCAAATTATCTCTAGGCTACTTTTATTTTTCTGGCTTACAATAGTTTTATTTTTAAAATTTATTACAATTTATTCATTTTGTATCCCAGCTGTAGCCTCCTCCTACGTCCCCTCCCAACATCATCCTCCCTCTCTCTTCTCCTCCCATGTTCCTCCCCCAGTCCACTGTTAGGGGAGGTCCTCCTCCCCTTCCATCTGAACCTAGCCTATTAGGTCTCATCAGGACTGGCTGCATTTTCTTCCTCTATGGCCTGGTAACACTACCCACCCCCTTCAGGAGGAGTTGATCAAAGAGCCGGACACTGAGTTCATGTCAGAAACAGTCTCTGTTCCCCTTACAAGGGCACCAACTTGGACACTGAGCTGCCATAGTCTACATCTATGCAGTGGTCCTTGGTTGGAGTATCAGCTTCAGAAAAGACCCTGTGCTCAGATTTTTGCTTCTAGTGCTCTCCTTGTGGAGCTCCTGTCATCTCCAGGTCTTTCTATCTCCCCTTTCTTTTATAAGATTCCCTGTACTCTACCAAAAGTTTAGTCATGAGTATCATCATCTGCTTTGAAACTCTGCAGGGTAGAGTCTTTCAGAGGCCCTCTGTGGTAGGCTCCTGTCCTGTTTCCTGTTTTCTTCCTCTTCTGATGTCTATCACGTTTGCCTTTCAGAATGAGTATTGAGCATTTTACCCAGGGTCCTCCAACCTGCTTAATTTCTTTAGGTGTACAGATTTTAGTATGATTATCCTATGTTATATGTCTAATATCCACTTATTAATGAGTATATACTATGTGTGTCTTTCTACTTCTGGGATACCTCACTCAGGATGATCTTTCCTAGATCCCACCATTTGCTGGCAAATTTCATGATTTCCTTGCTTTTAGTTGATGAGTAGTATTCCATTGTGTAAATGTACCACAATTTCTATATCCATTCCTCAACTGAGGGGCATATGAGTTGTTTCCAGATTCTGGCTATTACAAATAAAGCTGCTATGAACATGGTTGAGCAAATGTCCTTGTTGTGTACTTGAGCCTGTTTTGGATATATGTCTAGGAGTAGTATAGCTGGATCTTGAGGTAGCACTATTCCTCATCGTCTGAGAAAGCACCAAAATTATGCTTTATTAAAACTGTTTTTAAAATAAGTACCATCTAATACTCATTTTTATATACTTTATCCAAAAATTGTGCTGAAACTCTTGATAATTATTTTTTTTCATGCTTTTTGCTAAAGATTGAATAATGGCCAGGAGATCCAAGAGCCTTTGACTTCAGCACCACACTAAATTTCCATATCTCCTTACTGAGCTTTTTCTAGCATCTCTGGGAATTTGGCAGTGATCAGAGTATTTATTAATCCATGCGAGTTTTTGAGCCAGGGACCAAGGGTTGCAACTGGCAGAGTGGGAAAGGTCAAGGACTGCTGTTGTCCTTCCTTTGCTTTCAGGAGCCACCCACGAAGTAGATATCATGCCAAGTTGTAAACTGCTAGAGGCAATCCGTGCCTCTCTTTATTGGAGCAGAGCCAAGCAGATATCCTGACAACCAGTAGGTGCTTTATTACCTAATACCAGCTCTGAGATAGAAGAACAAGGGCTCATTTTCTACCTAATCACACTGAGCATGTTCATGAATGGGCATTAAGGCTATAAACATCGACTCTTACAATAAGAGGCAGATTTTTCTAAGCTTGGTGCATTCCCAAAATATACAAATTTTATTTCTCAGAAAGGAACTTTTTTGTCTTAAATTTTTCCAAATCTGTTTTAATATAAGTTTACAGTAAAGAAGCATTAAAAATAAAAGAATGAAATGCATGGGTGCTGGTACAGAAAACAAAACAAAACAAAACAAAACAAAAAAACAGAAGTAAAATACTAGAATACAGAAAGTTTGTGGCCAAATAATATATACTGTTTTCCTTCAATCCAGCCTGAAGTCTAAGAAAAATATTACTCCTTTTAAAAACAAAATGGTCCAGTGAAACTGAAGTGCATGAGTTCTCTGACAAATCCTTCATGTATAGCATTTACATACACATTCTATATGGGAGACTTCATGATTTTCTTTTCAAAGCTGGGAAGAAGACAGAGCTCAGATTTCATAACGCCTGGAATTGAGCATAGATGTGACGGTGGGAAGTCTGCTATGAACTGACTATGATGACAGGTTGTCCACTGAGGTTGGATACCTAAGGTGCTCAATGTTGGGTTGTTCTGTTTTGTTGGAGGCTAAAGCCTTTGAAAGTGCAGAGTTTTCTAACTTGAAAGGGCCACTTTAAAGCTGTGACTCATTTATGAGTGTGAAAATGCTATATCTGTATTGTATGAATCAGACCCTGGAAGTATACATTAACAAAGTATTAAATTACCATCAACCACATATTACAAATTCATTGATGAAATGCTTAGTGTTGACTTAGCAACAGTTGAAAGTTGGAGAGGTAAAAAATAACATAATTATCTAGTATTCTGTAATAAACCCAGCCAGGACCATGTTCGTTTAGTGTCATAATGAACAGCTAAGGACACTTGTTATTATTAAAGAAATTTAATCATAAATGCCATTTAAGCAAATTAGACAGAAACAGGCATACCTAATGGCTAGGGTTTAAAAGAAAGAAATCCCCTGAAAATATAAGATAAGATCTTGGCTGGCAGACTGGGAAAATGAGCCAGTGTTGTAAAATGTATGGCTCCATTACATTCTCCCGAATCTAATCCTATATTAACAACAACAGCCATAATATAACAGGTGAGACATCCACATGCCATTTATCTTTTCACTGACAAAAGTTGGCATATGTCACATGAAAAGGGAAAGTTCAAACTTTTTTGAAAAAAAGAAAAGTAAATACTAGAAATCAGGCCATGTATGCACACCACATGCAATTACCACACACCGAAACCTACCACTGACATTATTTTAAAGCATGCTCTACAAAGGGAAAGGGACGAAAGATCTTAAATGTACAGACTAATACAGCCAGGAAAGGTCATCCGTGCAACACTGAATTGATGTATTAGATGTTAATAACAATAGTGACTTTTAATAATATCTTTTGGTGTTCTCATAAATAAGAGTACCCATTCTAATGGACATGATTTGAAGCTCATAATCCATAGAGAATAGAATCCCACAAATTATCTCTGAGATAAGGCTAAGAGGATGAAAGACTCTCTAATTACAAAACATGGTGCTCTTTTGCTTCAGGGAATGCTACTGGTGTGTTTCCCTGGAGCAGAAGGTATTCACTTTGATGGGAGATTTCCTCAACGACCCATTCGATACAGTGATATGAAAAGATGTCATTTTGTGCCATTTTATGGTGGAGTATGATTTACCTGCAATCATACTCTTATGTAGTACCAGATACTACATAAGAATAAAGTTTCAGATGCATTTCACAATTTATTTATTGGTTGAAAACAAAACTTCTGAAGATGATTTTTAAAGGAATATTAGTGAAGTTGTTGCTCACAGTGAGGAAAGCAAGTAAACACTCCAATGAGGAAATATTATAACAAGCTTATCAACGCCACCAACATATTGAAAATGGAGTCTCTGGGTCTTAGGTTATCTTCGGTAATTAGAAAGATAAGTACCACATTAATTTTTACCTGTTGGGCTTTAGGACTAACAGTTCACCAACCCATTTACAATGCAGTTCTGGAAGATAAGCACACCCAAGGTCATTCTCCACTTCTTTAACTCTCCCATTTTCAAAAAGAAACCACTTCAAGTTTATTTTCCAAAACATCTTCCTTCAACTAATGCATATGAGTTAATTGAAAGGCAAAGAGGAAGGACATCAGAAGAAGAAGAAAACAGGAAACAAGCTAGAAACCTGCCACAAAGGGCCTCTGAAAGGCTCTGCCCTGCAGACTATCAAAGTAGATGCTGAGACTTATGGTCAACTGTTGGGCAGTGTGCATGGAATCTTATGTAAGAAATGGGAAATAGTAAGATCTGGAGAGGACAGGGACTCCACAAGGAGAGCAACAGAACCAGAAATTTGAACACAGGGGTCTTTCCAGAGATTCATACTCTAACCAAGTACCATGCATGAAGAGAACATAGAACCCCTGCACAGATGTAGTCCATGGCAGTTCAGTGTCCAAGTGAGTTCCATAGTAATGGGAAGAGGGACTGCCTCTGGTATAATCTGATTGGCCTGATCTTTGATCACCTCCCCCTAAGGGGGGAGCAGCCTTACCAGGCCACAGAAGATGACAATGCAGCCACTCCTGATGAGACCTGATAGAATGCAGAATGCAGCCACTCCTGTTGAGACCTGATAGACTAAGATCAGAAGGAAGGAGAGGAGGACCTCCCCTATCAGTGGACTTGGGGAGGGGCATGGGTGAAGAAGAGGGAGGGAGGGTAGGATCTGGAGAGGAGGTGGGAGGGGCTTATGGGGGATAAAAAATAAATAAAATGTAATTAATAAAAAATATAAAAAAATTTGCTTACAGATAAGAGAATGAAATAAATCTGAATATGAAGTTATTTGGCTGCTGATACCCTAACTTAGGACCCTTTCCTGACAGAAACATTCCTGACTTCTCTGACTCATGAGAGAAGCATAATGTGACTTTGCTTGGAAACACTGGTACCCGAATCCCTAGCTCCTGTCTGCCCTCTTTTCTCCACCTTTATCTTGGCCCTCTCTTCCAAATTACTAAACTTCCGTCCAAAAAAGGAAAGAATATATTGAACAGATACATATTTCATTTTATTAACTCTTAAACTGCAGATGCCTACAATCCTTCTCAATCTCTAAAGCTTCAGTATTAATTAACATGTACCAAGAATGTGTCCCAGAAAATGCAGCCATGTATGCAGAAGATGCCCACTTAAAATACCTGTCGCATATTTACATGCTAGTTGCTCTTCAAGCCCTGGTAGTGATTATGATGACGATGATAATAATAATAATAATAATAATAATAATAATAATAATAATAATAATAATAAACAAAGGAATGACAAGATAAGTTTCCTAGCATGACACAGCACTAGTGCCCCCATACACAGGCTTGCCAAAGCTACTACAGTAACTTCTTAGAGACAACATCTCTCAACACAAGCCAACTTGACCGTGGAGTAGGCTATCTCTACAAAACTAGAGAAGTGTAGGGAGGTACAAATTAGGGCTGGCTTAATTCCCAAAGTCTGGGGAATTAAGCTTGGGTATTGCAGTTTCTTCTCTGTTACAAGTACCCGTGAAGTTTCTCCTTGATATATCCTGATGAAATATCCAGGTCTGAAATATCTGGATTCTGAATGTCAGATCATTTACGAGTATATCACACTTCTTGGCTTGCTTCAGTACAGATGTTCATCTGGACACAAGGATATACAGGAACCAGTGTGATTACTTTAATTTAGCCCAAGGCAGATGTTTACTAACCGATGGAAGCAACTGAAGTAATGCTAGAACTCTGCCTTCTCTGCTTATACCTATCATTTATCCAAATAAATAAATGAGTCAGTAACTATTTGCATATATATATATATATGTAAGATATAGAACTATAATTTAAAATTATAAAATCATATATTATATACCAGCAGTTTTCAATGCTTTGGGAGTTAAATAACCCTTTCACAAGGGTCATATATCAGCTATCCTGCATATCAGATATTTATATTAAAATCATAACAGTAGCAAAATTATAGTTATGAAGTAGCAACAAAAAATTATTGTTTGGGGTCACTACAAAATGAGGAGCTGTATTTAAAGTCTCAGCGTTAGGAAGGTTGAGAACTACTGGGAATATCTATAGTATCTATAGGGTATAGTACTATATATATTCAGAGGCAAATAAATGTTGGGCACATGATATGTCTGGGATAAAAAACTAGAGGCCTCCTATAGGACACCTTCCCCATTAATAGAGACCACTTTAAAGAAACTGCTAGAAACTCTGTGCTTAGCAGAAAGACAGGGAGAAGGTTACAACACATCCTTCTCCATAGAGCCAGCTGTCTCTCTCAAACTTAAAATAAACTTAGAAATAAATTTTAAAGATTTTTTTACTTTTAATTATGCACATATGTGTTCATCTGTGTATGGATAAATGCAGGCACTTTCAGAGAGAGCAGAAGAAGGAAAGAAATGCTTCAAAGCTTGAGTTATAGATGGTTGTGAGCCACCTGACGGGTGCTAGGAACCAAACTGAGGTACTCTGTGACCCAGAACACAGCACACTTAACAGCTAAGCCATATCTCCAGGCTCCAAATATTCCTAAAATTCTTATAATTAACTAAGAAGAAACTCTCTTTTAGATATAAATCTCCCCTTTAACATATAGAGGATACTTAGATGGACCAACAATTAAAGTATGTAATTCACTCAGATCAAACAAATAAAAGACAGTTGCGCTTAAATAAAACAGTATAGATTTATAAAAGAAAAAAAAGATGGATGGGAAGGAGGGAAGGCAGAAAGAAAGGAAGAAAGTTAGGAAGGGAGGGAATGAAGAAAGGAGCTAAGGAAAGAACAGATGTAGCAAGGGGAAGAGAGAGACAGACAGACATACCAACATCAAGGAGAAAGAGGCAGGCTAGTGCAATAACATTTAAAATGGAAACTTTGTGAAACAATTTATATATCTTTGCATGTTTTAAATTTTATTTTTTGATATTATAATATAGTTATATACTTTATCCTTTACTCTCTCCAAACTTGCTCTATATCCCTCCTTGCTCTTTTTCAAATTCATGGCCTCCTTTTTCATTAATTGTTGTTATATATGTATATGATGTATATGTATATACATAAACATTCCTAAATACCACCTCAGCAGTCTGTATAACAGTACTTGAATGTATGTTTTCAGGGATGACCAGCAGTATTCAGATAATCAATTGGAATGTCCTTCCCAGAGGAAGACCATTTCTCCTGTTCTCAGCATTCCTTACTTGCCTATAGACCTTTGTATAGGACTGAGACTTCTGGGCTTTTCTCTACACACATTGGAAGGTCTGCTGCTGTTGTCCTTGTTCAGCTCAAGTTTAGAGAGTCATGGTGCTGAGACTGTATAGGTGTAGCTTCTGACATTCACAGGAGGCACAATCTTGGAGAAGAGCCAACAACTTGCACTTTACTAAACCACAATAATCCCTAACTACATCCTAAGTACTTGTCCTTACACCCACAGCTAAACGTAGTCATCACCCATCATCAAGGAAACTTCTCTTTCCAACAGACAGACCATTTCAGAAAACCACAACCTATCAAAATGCAGCATCGTGGAGCCCAGTTCCAAAGGATACATATCTTTGCATCTTAAGTCAGAATCTGATATTTTCCAAAGCAGAATGGGAAATTTTCTGGAAAAAAAATCAAATGTGGAAATCTACCAAAATGTTGGGTGATGATTTTATTTCTCTTCACATTTGTGTAATTATAAAATGTTAAAATAGATAATGGCTAATCAAACCATCTAGCGTGCAAATGAAGAAACATGAGCAAGAATAAGTAATTTGCCTAGCCTGAGGTCACCCACCCTCTAAATTGCAAACTGTGACTCAGTCTTGTGGTTATAATCCTGAGCATCTGTTCCTTTCCCACAAAACCATAGATCTGTTGCTTCATTTCTGTTAATACTGGTTGCGGGCTCATTTTCCCTGTGTAATAGATACTTTCTCGTTTCATTGTCTGTTGATGGAGATAGGAATGGCGATCATCTAACAATCCAAGCATGACAAAAACACATATCCTTTGAGCTGCTGTAAGTTGGCACACCCTGCCTCGAAGTTCTATATATGGGGTAAAAACGGTGATATAAACTATTTTAAAAAAGAAATGCATGACAGGTGAACAATTTTGAGACAAGTTAAATTAGTCTTTAAAAACAGCCACAGAGGAGACCACCCAAACCCATGCAAATATTACTAAGGATGCTTTTACCCACCACAATCACACTGTTAGGAAGAAATGTTGATTTAAAATTTATAATCAGAATAGGCATGTCAACTAAGTTTTAAGATTCATTCTTCACCTTGGTAGATCCATCTGCTCCAGAAAACATCATAAGCCTGTGAATACCACAATTGCTATGTGACAAGCATTATCATAAGAATGCTCTCTTTGAAAAGAACATTTTGGGAACTAGGGATACCTTTGTGGTAGAATGCTTGGGTTCAATCCCCAGCACAGCAAAAATCAACCAAAAACAAATGGAACCCTTTAATTCCTCTAACGCTATACTTAGGAAGAGAAGTGGTGGAGAGATTGAGTTGCATGATATTAAAGCATGGCCACAGAAACATTTTCAGAAAAGCAGATGAACTCGCCCAGCTTGTTCGCCCTCTAAGAATGACTATAGATAACTTTAAGCAAATAAGAAAAAAAAAAGTATAACTCCATAAAGACTAAATGAATGAGTGACAACACAGTACTAAATTTACCAGAAATCTGACTTTAGACTGACTCAAGAAAGCAGAACTGTAGAGCAGTGTTAAAAAAGAAGCCTTCAGGATACTGGGAACTGGCCTCATATGATTTTAGCATGGTCCATACCAGCCTGCTGCAGGAAGGAACATGACAAAACTTTAAATGGGAGAAGAGATTCACATGCCTCATAGAGGCAAACCCCTAACTTCTGCTCTGGGAATGAGGGCCGCTCTTAGCCGACTCAGTAAGAGTCTGGACTTCTGTGATCTGGAGAGGGCAAGAGCAAGCGTGTGAACTGGCTGCCTAGGATCTATCACAGACTCACTAGAACCCAGAAAATGAGTATTTGCATATTAACTTTTCAGATCAATTTTCCCCTGCTTTCACAGAAATCCCCAACTCCCCCTCCCCACCCCAAAAAGAAAAGCCATTCATACTTTGGCCTTGATGACAAGGTAATAGAAATGATTGTTCATGGAGTGGTCAGATTTTCAAAGGAAATATAAAGTATTCTCTTTCTTCCTGCTAACCAAATTTCCCCCAGCAAAGGCCACAGTTGGCCAGTCCTAGATAGAAACCTAAAGTTTCCAACTGATTATTTTACATGTGCCCCTCAGTATGATCATGTGCCAAGGACACTCAAGCATTTAAGGAAAGCTTCTAAAACAGCAGCCAAAAAGAAAAGAAAATGCATTTTTGGGAACATGAACAAAATACAAAGAGAAACAAATTTTAAAAGCACCCCTAGCATTGACAAATTTTTTTTAAAAAATTTAAAAAACATATAACAACAATAACAAAGCAGGAGGTTATCAAACACAAATGAGCATGTGGGGTCCTAAATTAGACATTGAAATTTAATGTGTGGCTTGGGAAAAGTTAATTCCAAATAGAAAATTATGTTTATTTGTTTGTTTTCACTGTAATGAGGATTGAATCCACAGCCCAGCTTTGTTAGGCAAAGTCTCTACCACTGTGGTATAGCTCTAACTCCTAAAAAAGTTTAGAAATAAAACTGAAGTTGCCTTCCAACGTAGAAAGCAAAGCAAAGATGGAAAATAAGAAAATTTAAAACACTAATATATGGAAAACATTCCACACAACAAAATCCAAAAGCATTAAGAAATCAATTTCCTGAACTGAAGAACAAGAATTCCAATAAGGAATGAGCCAAGAAAGTTCCCAGTACCATAAACTGAAACAGATTCATACCCTTGCACAATTTTAGAATGCTGATCCTTGAGAACTTCAGAAAGAAAAAAAAATAACAGATTAAAATGAGGATGAAATAAGACTATGGGACTGTGAACAAATAGGGAAATAAAATTCTTCACTATTTTGAAGAATAACTTTCAAATCTGGAATTTTTATATCCAGCCATACTATTCATTAACACCATCATACAGACTGTATACTGTTAAGGTCACTCTTACACATATTACATCTTATTAAAATTTATCACAAAATGGGATCAGCCACAGTAAATAAGTAGAGGAATCAAGAAAGCAGCACTGCATACACACACACACACACACACACACACACACACACACACATCAAAAAACTACTCTCCAACATGGCAAAGAACCCTTCTCAACCTGACTGCAGCAGGAGAAAGGTTCTCAAAGCCAACTGCTTCAAGTGGAAAATACAGAAATGCTTGATATATCTACAGAGAAAGAGGGAGACTTATAGAATTGGGGAGGGTTTAGAGACGATCCCTCAGTAAGAAAACATAAAACTGAGCCAAAAGAAAAAAAAATTAAAAACGCTAAGCAAACAAATAAAACCAAAACAAAAATAAAAGGAAGTATTACTCGTTCCAGAAAAAAAAAATTAAAAGAGCAGGGAAGAGTTCTAAGATAAGGTTTACCTGACCACAATGTAGATGGTGAAGTTGTGAAATTTCGTTCTTGTGCAAGAGAAAGAGCTAGAACCCAGTACTCTCATGTGCTTATTTCACCTTGACTTTTCTTCCCACTGTTATATAGCCATTGTCACCTCCCATTGTTAAATAGCTCTTTCTTAAGCCCATTCATGACTGTATTTTATTTGCAAAGTGAGCATTGTTGATGATTTAATTGACAATTCAGACTCTGTGAGCAGACTCTGTACACCAGAATGTGTGCAATGCTAAATACCAGAGCTTTTCAGACAAGAAACACAGTCTCTTTCTACTCATTCTTGAATGTTCATTAGAAACCAACTCATGCACTCATCAAATCTTTAGCAGGTAATCATGCACACAGTAGTATGAATTGGAGCTACAGTTCAAAGCACATGAACAAGTCCCCTAGAGTCAAACATGCTGCATCAACACTATTCCAAGATGTTCTGTTTCAACAATAAACAAACACTTAAATCAGAAGTAGCTCAGCAATGTCACATTTCCAATCCAGAGTCACCACAAAAAGTCCTGGTCTCTGAATTTTGATAGATTACAAAGACAACCCTTATAGAAAACTAATCAGGTCAAAGAGTAGAACACACAACTGTTCATGCATCAGCTCTCTGCAGCAAAAGCTCAGGAAAGTTTTGTTACTGTTGTTTAAAAGACAGTAAAAATTTCAAAACTCAGGCACATCATGATCTTTCAGTGACTTCTGAAGATAGAATATGGCAAATTATTTTCTCAGGAAAAGAGACGAACTTACCTTTCACAAGCTCGGACAGTCCATGCAGCAATTATCCATAATGAGATACTGAAAACCAAGAGCACAGTTCCTGGGCAGATAGTCATTAAAGTCTTCATAACAAAACGCGTGTTGAAGTTTATCTTATTAAGTGCCCCAATGCTTCTAGAGGAGGCATCGGTGAAAAGTTTGCTATGCAAAAGCATGACTCTGGCAATCAGGTAGAGTCTTAAGAACATTGGTATAGATAAAATAATATCCACATCAGCAGTGGTTGTGGAGGGGGCATAGGAGAAGGCAAGCCGGGCCGTCCATGTGAACGTATAATTCCCAGGTATGGGATGAATAGCACACACCAGTATTTCCAAGCAGATGAAGAAAATACGCTCATAAGTCATGGCTATTCTCCAGTCATCTGCTCCATTGTCCACCATGAATAACTGAAAAAAAAGTAGAAAAGCGGCTTCAGTATGGCACGGATGCTGCACAATTGTTAGCGCACAACTTGAAAACATAACAGGTTGATGCTTAGCAACTTGGCCAGCTGACGCTTACAGCCCGTAAATTCTAGCCAGGTATACTCTTTATAGAAGAGGGCAACCATATCAAAGGGGATTCCATTCTGTAAAAGTTAAAGTGAACAGCTTTTTGCATAGGAGCTCAAATATTTGGGAGTCCACATTACTGGGCAATCATAAAGTGGATTTGCTTTATAGCACACTGCTCTCCTCTTGAAGGGATAGTCTTTTAACCAGGCATGGTTCTATTTAGAGTGCCTCTGCAGTTAATTAAGCCCTAGAATGCAGGACACATGAACATTCTTATGAGAATTCTTATTCTTGGCCTTGGAGACATCAGGAGAAACCACAGATAAATGTGGCAGAAACATTTATTCTACTTTCATTATTATTGTTTTTATATTTTATTCAATTTTTCCTTAATAAAGACTACCTTTTCTTATTGTTGTCATCTCTCATACCGCAACTAAGAAAAGAATGCCTTGCTTCCCTGTCTATTTATAAACAAAGATACCAGACCCTGGCTGTCCATGAACTACCAAAAGCACTTGGAAATATGTTTTCTCTTTTCTGGCACCCAGGATGACTTGCAGGAGCTCCCTGGCATTTGAGTGCAGAAATCCACGGGTGCCAATCCTGCTGTGATGCTGTAGACCCTTGTACTAGGAAGATTTATCTGCTCTGACACCAAGAGTGCCCCACACAAAAAAGATGCCTTTTCTTCCTTCTAGCAGAAGGAAGAAATAGCCAGCTAAATAGCCAGCTAAACTAAGAATAAACGCAACCAACAGAAGCTCATTTGCCTTTTAGGGTGAGCAAGCTACAAAGTGGGCGGGGAAGGATTTCACACAGCTGCCTCTGATGTCCCCTCTTCTAGAAGGATGCACTTTCCATCCATTGAGATCAGGTAGATCCCTGTTCTTCCTTTGTTATTCTGTACCTGTTACTTCTCTCTATGATCCAAATTTCTCCTTGTTCTATTGTTACTTTGCAAAAACGGTAATTTGAGAAAAATAAAATGCCTCTTTTGTATAAGAAAATCATCAGATATTTTTATCAAGAATGTGTCAATATTTAGAGGGTCTACTTTCTTTACAACTTGCTTCTGAGTGATACAGAAGACTGTAAAAACAGAAACCCACCTCCAAAGGGGCTGAGAAGCACACAATTCCAAAGGTTCTTTAAGAGACCTTCTTTTTTACACGACACTGAAAATTTTATTTCGTTTTATTTCTTTTTTTAAGTTTATGTATTTATTTATTATTATGAATTATTCACTTTGTATCTGGCTGTAGCCCCCTCCATCTCCTCCCAGTCCCACCCACCCTCCTTCTCCCCCTATGCCCTTTCCCTATTCCCCTGATAGGGGAGGACCTCCATCCCATCTATGCATGCTTTCTCTGAGCATGGGGTCGAGGTCCTCTCCATGCATGGTCCTTAGTTGGAGTACCTGTCTCTGCAGGCACCCCCCAACTTGGGACCAGAATTTTGGCTCTGTTATTTTCCTTGTGCAGTTCCTGTCCCCTCCAGGATTTCTACCTCCCTCTTCTTCCATAAGGTTTCCTGCACTCTGCCCAAAGTTTGGCTATGAGTCTCAGTATCTTCTTCCATACCCTGATAGTGCTACCTCACGATCTATGTGAACTATGTTCACAGCAACATTATTCATATTAGCCAGAATCTGGAAACAACCTAGATGTCCCTCAACTGAAGATTGGATGAAGAAATTGTGGTACAGTTACACAATGGAATACTACTCAGCAATTAAAAACAAGGAACTCATGAAATTTGCAGAGAAGTGGTAGGAATTAGAAAAGATCCTGAGTGAGGTAACCCAGATTCAGAAAGACACATACCATATATGTCTTTCTGATCCTGGGTTACCAGAATATATATATATATATATATTCACTTATAAGTGGATAATAGCCATATAATATAGGACAAACATACTATAATCTATAGTCCTAAAGAAGCTAAGCAACAAAGAGGACCCTAGGGAAGAGGCTGAAACCTCACTCAAAAGGACAAACAAGATAGACATCGGAAGTAGAAAAAGACAAGGAACAGGACAGGAGCCTTCCACAGGGGTCTCTTTAAGAGACTTTAAAAGGCCTCTGTTCCTTCTCTGCACACACCTGCTCACCCCATCCCCACTTCACCCTTTCCTTCTTGCTTCTCTATCATGCTTCATGTGCCTGGAGCAAAGTCATACCAAACTCCACTTTCCCTAGTACTTGTGTGCCATACCACTTAGGGAAATATGCAAAGTTCACACCATTACCACCTACCAAAAACAACAGGAAATGAGAAGCAAGGCCAGCTGTCTGTACTAGGTGGAGCTGCTTTTCCAGGGCTCCTTCAGTTCCAACGGGATTTCCCTGCCATCATCCCCTCAGCCACTGTGGCGATCACTAAACATATCTTCATTATGGTAAGCAGTTTTCCCTATTTCAGGAAAAAAAAAAAATCTCTTCCCTGGGCTGCTGCACTGCTTTACTTTTTCATCTCTGCTACTCTGTTTCCTCCCCAACCTTAATATGACTTCCCACCCCTCCACCCCTCACCCCCCCATACCCCTCTGTCCTCAGATCCATATCTAACTCTCTTTGACTGACCTGCCCTGGGTATCTCATCTTTTACTGTCCTTCACCAGATTCCTCCTTTGGAAAATAATCCCCATTATGATAGTCACTTGAAAATGTAAATTTTATAATCCTATTACTGTAAAGAACAAGATCATTCAAAATCCCTCCTTTGCCTGATGGGAAAGCCTAATCTACATCATCAGCAGACAAGGCATTGTGCCATAGGGTCTTGCCTATCTCCCACTTCATCTCTTATGGCTCTTCCTCATAGTTCCCATGTCTGCAAAGCACTCCATTCTGTGTCCTCTGCATCAGTGTTGTAGAAAACCTCCATATAATGGACTCTTCCTTATTCAAAAGTAGATTTCGCATCACCTCCAAACCTAAACACTCCTTTGTTGCGCTATAGTTGCTTCTGTACCTGCTTTTGATGTTTTCACAGAGGACAATGGCACTGTCAGCATTGAATTTCTCTGAGGCTTGACACAGAGACCACATCTACCTACCAGAGGTCAATAGACGCTTATTGCAGCAGCCACTTTGACATTTCTACCTTAATGATGACTATCCTGACCGCTGTTAAGGTCCGAGTCTTTAAGCATACTCATGGAAGATGAGAACACCAAATGTGTGACATAAGTGAAACTCAAAATGTTCTGCAAATTTATACCAAACATATCCTATTGACTTATAAGTCACTGCATGTGTGTGCTTTTGAAATTATACAAGAAATCTAGATAATTTTCTTCTTGGTAAATTCCATAGGGAAGTTTTTATTTCATAGCTATATAGTATCTCCTCCTTTAATAGTTCCTTTTTATCATCAGATAACAACTTATTTGGGGCTTGATAGTATGCATTAAAGTGTTGTCAGGAAGAAGTATTTTCTTCTCCTCAGAACAAAAATAATGCTATTTTTGTTCATTCATGTAACAGTCTATGCCAAATCCTAAATACAAGGTGCGAGGGCTATGCTACTTCCTAGCCATGTTGAAGAATTCACAGGAGACAGAGAGTCTGCCCACTGAATTTAACTTTGATCAGGAAAGAAAAAAACATCAACAAGATGACTTGAAGCAATTTAATAAAGTAATTAAGCCTTTGGATGTTGCAATGAAGGAAACAAGCAGAAGATGAGATGGAGAAAGATAAATCAGACACAACAACAGATATGGTCATCAGGGAGGCCCTCAGGAGCACTTCTGAATGCAGATACGGATAAAAACAGTCCATGATGTAAAGGACATCCCAGGCAGGATAAAAAGCATAGGTGGAGCATATATTGCCTTCGTAACTGCTTAGTATGCTCAAAGAAAGGTTAATGGCCAAAGGATAGAGTGAAGGCTGGTAGATTTAAATGTACAAATAGGAGACCACTGGGCATCCCTTGTGGGAAATGGCACTGAGACTAGACTTTATTCCAACTACGTGGGAACTCACCAAGACCACAGGCAGGGAAGCGACAGGATATGAGCAGAAGCCTGAAAGGCTCATCCTTTTGCCATGGGGGGCTTGGAGTGGAGAGGTAAGTATAGAAGGTTACACCACACCACCTCTACATTTGAGTGGTTGAAGTAGCCTTGTAACGTGGGCCATGAGTTGCCAAGAAAATGCAAAAGTGGTTTTGATGGCCATGGTAATTGCAATATAGCTAAAATGTGCTGATGTACTGAATCCACATTGAAAAGAGAGGGACTCACGGGTGGCTACTGAGTTTCTACCCTCAAAAAACAAACAAACAACAACAACAACAAAAACCAGGATGAATGGCGAGGCCACTTTCTGAGAACATTTCCTACACTCTCCAGAGTAAGAAATGAAAAGCCCTATTCTGCCCACTAGCATTCTAATATAGATGACAAAGAAAAACGAGTCACACTGAGAAGCCTGAAACATTGAAATAAATTTGGGAGGCATCTGTACTTAAGTGGTTTATTAGAGCAAATGAAAAACACAAGAAAGTAAAGAGAACAGGACATGGCATTCCTCAAGGCCAAGTTTGAAGAACCTAAGAGTAGGTGCTATAAGAGGATCTGAAATGCAGCAGTCTCTGAAAGGAGGGAAAAGAGTGGCATTCTGAAAGCCAAGGACGTGTGGGCTGTCAATTACAAACTGTAAAATGGTATTTACCAGGTTCAGAGAAGTGGTAATGTACTCAATAATCTCTAGAGAACACAAAAGCATTCTAAAGGTTACAGTCCCTCAAAGTCAACATTAAAGTCTAAGTGCAGAAATATCCTATTTGCATTTCACATAATCTCTGTAATAGGTATGATCTGTTTTCAGCTCACAGGTAGGAGAGTTCACAAGAATGACTGATAGCAAATCAGCTCTACGTTTCTTTTTTATTCTGATGTTCTTAAGAGAAGAAATATTTTAGGGGACTTTTCCATTCTGGGTCTATAGATAGTGCCCTTCACAAGCTTTGACCTCATTATATATCCCATAACAAGCTTCCCTTTTCCAGGATAACTGTTTCATATTTGCTTGGATAGCCACATTTGATATATTTCTACATCATTATCTACAGTGAATGGCAGCAAGAGAATTCGGTGGAAGAGGATCCTGGAGTACAGGAGTAGCTATGGATACAGCTATACCATCAGATGACCTGCTGTGAAGGGAAGAGGCTCAGTTATGGAGGCCCTACCTGCCTCTGTTTTACGCATTCCTCTTAAACATTCTGCAAGAACCTGGGCTCAGGAACAGCACCTTAAACATCCTGGTGTCCTTTACGAGACCACAATCAAGGGTACTGCCTCTGAAAAACCCGAAACCCCAAAATACTCCTTGAATACTTCAGTCATATGTTCATTAAGAAATCACAAAATATACCCAGGTGTGGTTGTATATGCCTTTAATTCTAACCCTGGAGAGACAGAGGGAAGCAGATCCCCGAGTTCAAGTCCAGCCTGATCTACAGAAGAGATTCCAGGACAGCAAGGGCCACACAAAAAACCCTGTCTTGGGGAAGAAGGAAAAAGAAAAAGAAAGAGAGAGAGAGAAATCATGAAACTTAAGAGTAACAAGCAAGAGAAAAGTAGCCACACCTAATTGCATACAACGATAATTAATACTATGTGGCATTGATAGAAAGTACAAACACAGCCAGAACGTGGGAGCTTTGCAGAGGTAAAAAGGTAGGCCACTGATGGGGAAAGTACAGCTGTTGTGAAGTGACTTGCAGATAAGTCAGTGACCATCAAAAATAAAGTTGGGTCCAAGCCTGAGACCTGATCTCCCCAGGAAAACTGCATGCCCATGAAAGATCTGGCTGTGAAAATGAACCCAAGAACACCGTAAAGGAAGCAGGTTGGAATTCTTCCATAAGCTCAGAGAAACGAAGGCCCTCTGACTGTGCTGCAGGCCTGAGTGGAAAAATAAACAAATGAACAGTAACTCACATACATTTCACTTCATAAAATGAGGGTATGTTTCCACCTTTGTCACAAAATACCTTCTGAATACAGAAGTTCCTACAGAAATCAGCAAGAGACACAAAGATCAGGAATGAAAATTAAACAAAAATGGTTCTTAGACCCATTTAAAATAAATATACCTAACCTTAATCATAAAAGGAAAATCAGTAACTTTTCCTTTTTTTTTTTTTTTTTGTTTTTAAATGTAGATTCGAAAAAGTAGCCAGGCTTGGTAACATAGGCCTGAAATGACAGCCACTAAGGATGCAGACGCCTGAGTCAAAGCCAGACCAAGTAACTTAGGGACATCCTGTGTCAAGTAATAACAGGAATAATAAAGCCTAGGGACATAGCTCAGCAGGAGAAAAGCACTTGCTAGGCAAACACAAGACCCTGGGTTCCACCCACAGGGCCAGAAGGAAAAAGGAGCTGTCAAAGTTTGGTAACGTGCTGTACTTCAGGGAACAAGCAGCTCTGGATGGTACTTGCACACATTGTAACTGTGCAACTGTGAATCCCGCCAGCTCTGAGGGCAGCTCCTCAGCTGGATCCTTACTGGCCTCGCATTTCCTTCTCCTGTGCATGGGTGCTCAACAGCAAACACATGGTCATGCATTGTAGCATTGCTTTTATTTTTGAAAAAGGCCGGCATGATCTGAATAATTTAAAACAGAAATGGCTTAAAGAAGGTATCGATGTCTGCCGCACAGAATAAAAAAGCTCATACAAAAAGAGGTTTAAAACTTGCATAAAACTATTAAATAGAGTGATATATTAAGTATTCAATTTTTTTTTAAAAAATGTATTTGCTAGTCTTTGTGCAGTTTTGTAAAATGGGAAACATATTTGTAGTTCATGTGTATAACATACTTCTAATAAATGACTGGCCATTAATGCTAAGAACCACATGGAGGGGGTGAACTGAGGACTAGAAACAAAAGAGTGATGGACTAAGTAAACATAAGTACTTTTAATTGAGGAGCATGTAAGCATAATTAATTACTAATAAAATCAAGGAAAAAAATTTACAAGAAAAAGGGTGATGAGGATGAACAAGGTCATTAGACATTCAGATACTTCCTGCCAAAGTCTAGGTGTTCAAGTCTAGTGCTGTTATGAATGATCATATATGACATTATACATTGAAATTTGATTTATGGCTAAAATATCCTTACCAAAAAAAAAAAACCCAAAACATTGAATGATTACAATTTACAACTATTGCCAACAGCACGAACTAAAATAATAATAATAATAATATTTCCTTGTTAACCTTTAAACAAGTATTTCAACTGGGCAGCAGTGAAAGCTGAGTGTCTGTCTGCTCATCTTCTGTCCTGAATTCCAGTCTGAAACCCGGGCCCTGCCAGAGTTTGTTCAATCCCTTCCTACAACTGGGAAGGATGAAAGAGCACCCGTCTTCTGTTATGGGCAGTGGTGAGCCAAACATACTCTTATATTCTTTTTTCCTTCCCTTGTCCTTTTCCACTACAGACAGTTACTTCCCTAGACTTCTTTGCATTTTCTCTCTCCTACACTCCAAACATTATACAACTCTGATCTCCAGCAATAAGCACAAGGTTACTAGATGGCACAAAAGAATGCCTTGGGTTTAAAAAAAGAAAGTCAGCTATGATAACATAGGCATCCTCCTTCTCTTCATCAAGTGGGTCCTACATCTGCAGCACCCATCTTGTGAGCAAAATCAAAAGATTCTAAAAGATTCGCACTAGAGCCTGGACATTTGAGGTCACAGAGCCAGGACCTACCATCCACTGGATTTTCCATGATTTATGAACTTGAAACTTGAGACTGTATTTAACTTTGTATACTTTAAACTTCTGTGTAAATAACTATAAAAGAAAAAAGACTATTTATTAAAGAAAACACTTTCTGGAGGAAAGAGTCAAGAAATCCCCCATCAGAAGGAATTGCAAATACTGAAATGTGCAATGTGATAGCTGCTGAGGGTAGAGCTGTTGGTGGGTGGATGCCTCTTGTTCATGACTTTCAAGTGTTAGCCAAATGCTCTGAAATCTCTTCATTGTGAGTCATAGGAAACACAGTTTTTAGTGACAGAGAAGTTTGTTCTTAATACCCGGCTGCACCACTTACTAGCTGAATGGTTTGGGGCAGTAAACTTAAACCTGCTCATTTACAACATAAAATAAAAATACCAACCCTACCTGGATAGCATGAGGCAACGCCTACTCTGTCGGTGCTGATCAAAGTCAACCCACCAATAATAAGTAAGAGGAAGAAATCGTATTCCATGGACCCTTAAGAGAAGGAACTACTTGAATTAAATGAGAACTTGTATTCGGAAAGTGAAAAAAAAAATAACCAGGAAGAGAAGTTGACAGGAAATGAAGTAGTGTCAGCCTTGAGAGGAACTCAACAAACTTCACCTGTGCTTGCTGCTGAAGGAAATTTTTAAAAGATATTTATTTATTATGTATACAGTGTTCTGCCAGCATGTGTGTGTGCATGCCAGAAGACAGTGCCAGATCTCATTGCAGATGGTTGTGGACCACCATGTGCTTGCTGGAAATTGAACTCAGGACCTTTGGAAGAACAGCCAGTGCTCTTAACCTCTGAGCCATCTCTCTAGACCCCTGAATGAATTCTTATCAATTGCTGGAACATGAGCTTCTGAGATTCCCTCTTCTAATCTAATCAAGAGCTTCAGCTACAGATAAAACCTTAGAACTATCTAGTTGATCCAGAGGTAATTGAGATTATCCTGGGTTAGGAATCTGCTGCTCCTCAGACCTACTATAATTAAAATCAAATCTTGACCCTTTCATGGGGCTTCTGGAAACTGTGTCCACTTTTGGCTGCAGAAACATTACCCATAATAATTCTCACATTATACTGCAGCTCATGCTAAGTGTCTGTGCAAAGAACTTATGAGTCTTCCCAAAAAAGGTGGATTTCCCCTGCTCCTTTTCTCTCAATTTTTGGATAACACAGAAAATCTGTGAGTGTGAGTCTGTGGCTTATGCATTCATGTGCCAGAATCCAGAGTCAAGCAGAGTACAATCTCATTGTGACCTGCCACCATGTCTCAGCTCTATGATCCTAGAGAGTGACCCAACTTCTTCATCTTCAGCTTCATGATGTGTGAAGGAAGTAAAGAACTAATTGTTGGGAAATGAACTATAGCTAAGGCTAAAAAGTGTAAAGGCATAATTAAGTAAAAGAAAATTCATTTCATTCTAAGTTTACTCTATAATAATAACAAATAAAATCTAAAATAATAAAAATCATCTGAAGCATTATAATAACCACTATATGACTAATATATAATATTATCACCTTTGTTATTTTAAGCACTTAAAAGCTAGCTAAAAGGCAGTTCATAGTTATTAGCACATTTGCCCTGTAAGAGCTTAATTAAAGGACAAGCGATTGAAAGGATTTGTCATGCTCACCCCATGAGTGAGTGAAAAGCCCAAAGCTAAAGTTCAGGTCTTATAGCATTCACATCATTTGACAGGAGCATCAAGTAGCTCTGAAAAGGTGGAAGAAAACCAAATATTTAAAAAGCAAATGAATGTTTACCACTTAATTTACATTATGATTTCTGCAATGTCACATCTAAATCCCTGATGCTCTTGGAAAACCTCCTATTCTCTGGCAGAAACAAATATTGAAATAAACTTCCACATTACACCCTGTGTGCTGTGGGAGCAAAACCAGCACACCCTAGTTCAGAGTTTAGGAGAAAGCTAAGGTTCCAAGGCTAAGGAACTAGCTATGGATGAATGTTATGGTTAAATGGATGGAGTGTGGAAATAGACACAAACCCAAGTGATCTCTCTACAGGAAGAAAACTGACGTTTGTCACATACTTACTAGTAAGGAAACATTTGGAAAGAACAAGGAGATGTTACCAGTAATGATGACAATGAAGTTATATGTGTTTGCCCAGTTTGGTAGGAAATACAGCCACTGAATGGAGGAAGAAGTATTACATGTAAGTAAATCAGTTGTCAAGAAGTATTGACAAGCACACACACACACACACAACACAGATCTCTGAAGCATGAGACTTAGCACATTTAATGGAGGAACACATGATTTAACATACTCTAGTCACAAAAGAACATCACTGAATCCGAAGCAGTGTAGCCCCATGTTACAAAGAACAGCCCGACCTCAGTAAAGACAATGGGGTTTAACTGAATATTTCTATGAGGTCAGTGATGTGTAGAACTGCAGTAACTCTATCTAGATTTTAGAAATATTTGATCCATATTGTTCAAATACAAACTAGTATGAAATAATTAAACATGTTCTTCAAACTATTTAAAGAAAATAATGGCCAGGCTATCTTTTAGGAGGCCTTATAGAGCTATTTCCCCAGAAATGAAATTCCACAACCTTGCCCTCCCCTCCCACTCAGGAAGCTAACGACAATTACAAAGATTCAGGAAGCTCGTGATATTTGTCAGGCTCTAGGTGCCAGAAAGTTCCAAAATGTGTAAGTGTCTCCTTGACCTCACCCCATTCAGGGTAGAAAAGGGTAGCTGGGGAGAAAAGACTTTTCCATGGAGCTGACTGCAAGGTGTGTAGGGAGATTCAAGGCTCCAGCTTTTGTGAGTTGTCATTCACACTAGAGTACACTTTCCCGGGGATGCAGCTGTCTCCAAGTGAGCCACGCTCTTGGAAGTAACTCCAATAAACTCACCAGTTTACCAAGATAAGTTCGGATGGGACTGTCCCCCTGGTTTCTCATCCATGCTCTGTCTAGGGTGGGTAAAGGCCCATTGGCATCTCCCCAGGAAACTCACACAACGGGAATGTGTGAAAAATATTTTCACGCGGATTTAGAAAGAATGCTGAACAACATGCTGCCATAAGGCAGAAATAGAAATCAAAAGGAAGTCTGGATAGTCAAGGAACTATGCTAATAGGCAAATTAAAAACTGTAAATTCTTATAATCATCAACAATGTGAAAATGGCTAATTTGGAGGAGATGGAAAAGCAAGATATAAATGGGATACTGGACATCAGTAATAATAATGGGAGAGAAAATAGAAACCAGAAGGGAGCCTCAGAGGTGTGTCATCTTGTATACAAGGACAGAGACTCTGCTTTACCTTAAACATTGTTAAATATACATATTTGCTAAAAAGTAAGAATGATCACTAGAAGGGAAGATATAAATTATGTAACCGCCAGACTACTAGAGAGGACAAGGAATTTTTAAAACTCCATGTTACCCACAACAAGATTAAGAATAACAGGAAAAAATACAAAATTAGAATAAGGTATCAAATACATGCCACACAAAGTCAAAGCCTTTAACTCCAACATGCAGTGTTGAAAGCAAATTAAGGGCTACATGGAAATCTTTGGGGTGAACACTGCATCAGCATGAAGAAGATGGCCAGATAATAGTGTTGACAGATACAGTTTCATTCAGAGAATAGACAGAGAATGCAATGGAGGAATACACACAAATTCTTAATAAACACTGCCACTGCCAATAGGTGGTGGGAAACCAGATTTGGAAAAAAAATGGAAGGCTATTTTAGCTTTGGTTGTAATGTTCCTTTTCTCCTTTGATAAATAAAACCTAAGGGAAGAAATGGAAAAAAAAAAAAACAAAAAACTCTAGTACCACGAGGCAAAAAACTCAAACGGCTAGAAGAGAGAAAACTTGTGAAGTGTCGGAGAGTTCAGGCTCAGAGTCCTCTGCACAGTGGCCAGCCCTTTTTTCTGTCTTTTTCATGTGCAGCAAAAGGCAGCAATGGAGCTGAAGCCAGTGAAGAAGCTGTGAGAAAGAAAGCCAGCAGAATGGCTCTCAAGCTCATGTCCTGTCCCTGGGGAACATTCCAGAAGCATGTACTACAAGAAACAAAAGTCTAAGAACAACCCTGATCAAATTTTCCTATGCTAAGATCTGGAAATCAGAACAGTCTTATGAAACATGTCAATCTCACTTCAATAAGAGTTATGGTTAAGCAAAAAATACACTCAATTGTAGTTTAATTTTCAGACCTTCCTTACTAAAAATATTCTATTTAGCTTCTTAATTACTGCAATGGCTGTTATATTAATACTTCCCTGGTTAAGAAAAAATGACAAAACAGATACTAAGTGGCAATTCTGTCAAAATTCAAAATGCCGATAATTAAGCCTGGTACTGAGATTAACTGTGAGTACTCATGTGGTAGGACCAATCGAGACTAATGTTAGTTATTTTTAATACGTGTTTCCAATTTGAGTATTTCAGATTCAAAATCAGCAAGATTTTCTTTTCAGTATTCCATTGAAGAAGGAACAATCTGGGCTGGGGAGATGTTTCAGCTGCTAAGAGCACTGGATGCTCTTGCAGAAGACCAGATTTGGTTTTTAGCACATCCACACAACAGCTCTCAGCCGTATGAAACTCCAATCTCAAGGTATCTAATGCTCGCTCTGGCCTCCAACATCCTCAGGCATGCACATGGTGCACAGACATACATATAGACAAAATACACATACACATAGGATAATAGGAACAAAGTATGCACAGTCTTAAAAATGTGTGCCAGGCTGTATTGCAGCCACTTTTGATGTGAACTGACAGACTAAGATCAGAAAGGAGAGGAGAACCTCCCCTATTAGTGGACTTGGGGAGTGGCATGCAAGCAGAGGGAGGAGGGAGGGTGGGATTGGGATGGGAGGAGGGAGGGGCTTATGGGGGGATGCAGAATGAATAAAGTGTAATTAAAAAAAAAAATGTGTGCCAGGGTTATACATGAGCTGAGCTTAAAGACACAGAATAGTAGTGTGTATAAAATTCAAAGCACAGCTTTAACAAAAGTACAGAAATCTCAATGAATGGCATGGCTCATTCTCTCCAAACACATAAACAAGGTTCTAATAACATCCATACAGCTAAACGTGCTATCAAAAAACTATCAGGCCAAAGGAATTAGAGACAGGAAATCACAAAGAACTGCATAACACCCAACACACAGAAAGGAAGTTAGCCCTTCCATTTAGTTGAAGTTGGGTATGAGAGGAAAGTTCCTATCATTTTTTAAATTAGAATAACATGTTTAATGTTATTATGGAGATTATTAGAGATCTTGTTTTTCTGAACTACCACCCACTTAAATAATATGGGAGTATAGCTATAGTAGATGAGAAAAAAGAGAAAAAGATGTCACACCTAAAACAAGGGCGTTCAGATGGACTCCCAAGAATGGAGCATCATCACGGCATGGACATAGATTCATCCAGATTTTATTTCAGTCATCAGCATTCTTTCATACCCTCTACTTCACTTTCATGGGTAATTGAGTATTGGTTTCTATCCCATCCCTGTGGACATCCCTGGAGACAAATGAAAAAGACTAAACACGACATAATTTATGGAACAATTAATTATGGATAAAGATTATTCTACTATAGTCTCCTTGAATCAACTGTGGTGAACTTTGGGTAACATAAAATACAAGTTGGAGCAAAAGATCTCATTTATCAATATTAAAGTAAACAAAATGTTTGAGTATCATCTTTTCAAGAAGTGGTTACTTTTTGGTCGTAACTGAAGTAGAAAATGGGACAATTTTTCTCACACATTCCAGATAAAATTATACCTAACCCTTTCCTTTAAAAGAATCTCTCAAGTTATAGATCTCAATATATGAATTTGATTCCTGGTTTTGCTACTCACTATCTGAGTATGAACTGAAATGAAGTAATATGTATAATGCACTTGGCACAGGGCTTGTCCACAGAAAGTATATTTATATTAGTTATTCTAATATGTATTACTTTACTTTCTCAAAGAATGGTCATAAATATTGGATATAATAAGTCCAGGATGATTTTCTACATTAGCCATGTTAGTAATTTTCTGTCCCTTATGATACTTGAATCCCAATGTGTTAAGTGCCCCATATTATTATAGCATCTTCCTTCATTTTACATTTCATCTCAAACCATACTTATCCTTACACAATCAATCTTTTAACACATTTCCTTAAAGAATATTCACTTTCTTTCATCATTATCTTTGCCATCCTATAAAAGACACAGAAGATGTTCCAAATACCATAGAAAAGAGAAAGCACTAATAAAGTGAAGGTTCTAATGCCGAGATAGAACTAGCAGCAGCTCTGCTACGATGCCAGGATTGAGAAGAGTTAGGGAAATAACAGATACACTCTCTACTGAAACCAGAGATGAAGGACATCCAAAACTATAAGTACAGTTATCTAGATCCGTAAGTGCTACCACATTGTTGCAGGCTAAACAAGAACTTGAACCGTGAACAGAGTAACCCTGCCATGCTACCAGACCCAAACAGTCTCATGCTATCAGAAACAATGCAAATTGCTTTTCCTGCCTCCCACTAATTTAGTCCTATAAAACACTGGACTGCAGAATGACATAGTATGGCCAATTTATTGGTCAAAGGAGGTGTGTGAAGGCCCTTGGAAGGGGAAAATAGATCCAAAGAGATTAATTAAATGAGTGCTAAGTGCTCAGTTATTCTAGAAACACCCATACAGGCTGCTAGGGTAGGGGAAGAAGAGACTGTGTGATATAAGTGGACAAGGTTTCACAGAGAAAAAGGCACCTGTTTAATGAGTGCTGAAAAAGCCAAGAGAGTACTTTGTAAAGATGAAGACATCCAAGGGAACAGCCACATAAGGAGACACCATGGCATCTAATAAACAGGATGAAAATAAAAAGGATGCCCAAGGAGAAGTCTCCACCTCATGTTGCATGATCAGAACTATCTAGAGCTAACCTGTCACTATCAGAGCTTCGATGTCCACAGCCTTCTGAAATAAAACACAGCACGTACATAGATCCATTCCTATATTTCCTCAAACCAAGTCTAACAAAACCTGTCTCTCTTCATATAACTATAGAGCAGAAACAAACCCATAGCTCTGATTTCAGCCAGTGACAGCTGACTCTAATCCCATTCATCTTAATCATTTAAATTCAAACTAAATACAAATAGTTCATAAAGCTAAATTTCTTTAGTGATCCCAAACATTATGACAAACAAACGAACAAAAAAAAAAAAAAAACACACAAAAGCATAGAAAGAAGTTTTGCTGAGAAAAGGCACATTTGGTAAGTTCCTTTGGGTACACTGGATTGTCATTCTACCTCCTCTGAGCTGGCCTCATTCACATACATCCTCAACCAACCTTTGATAAACTGAAGTAAATGAGCAAGGATGGCTGGCTGCCTCTACTCCATAGATGAAGCCTTAGAGATCATTTACATACCCACCTCGCAATGTCCTGGAGGGAACATGGGAGAAGCTACTTCATGGACGCTGACTACACAGCATGGCATGAAAATGCTCAAAAGAGTCACATGTGATATCTGTCCTGATAGGTGAGTCTGACAGAGTCTGACAAGTCCCATTGTAATAATGACTCCCATTAGTTGAACCTGAAGGACATCGTTGTATTTTGTATTTTCCATCACGCTCTTACCTTGAAACTCCCAGAACTAACCACCATACAGTCTAAACAGAGGCTCTTAGTGCCTCATCAGCAGATACTTATGAGAAACAGATCATGATGGTCATGGTTAATAATAGCTAAGGTGATACAAGTAGAATAGTTTGTATGACTGCTGTGTCTAGCACTGGACTTCCTATAAACAATAACATAAAATTTTGCATACACACCATGGTCTGGCCCCATCTGGGAGAAGCATGTAAAGCTTCTCTGACTTCTTTGTCACCCTCCTCAGTTTTCACATGAATTAGCTTCATCTCAAGTGTTTCCAATCCTCCCTGCGGCAATAACGTCTTCCCCAAATCTGATGTCACAACAATTTGACAATGACTGCCTGGCTTCGTTATTTCACTAGAACATATCACAGTGTTTGTAGCATACAGCTTGGCTTAGAGTTCCTAATGCTGTGATGAAACACTGTGACCACAAACAACTCGAGGAGGAATAGGTTTATTTCACTCACGGTTCCATAGAACAGCTCATCATTGAAAGCAGTCAGCGCAGAAACTCAAACAAAGCAGAAACCTGAAGGCAGGGATTGATGCAGAGGCCATGGAAATATATTGCTTACAAGTTTGCTCCAGTAGCTTGGTCGGCCTGGTTCCTTATAGAACTGTAGGTCCACCCAACTGAAGCCCCACCCACAATGAGCTGGCCTGCCCTTAGCACTAATTAAGAAAATGTCTTACAGGCTTGCCTACAGCCCAGACTTACAGAGGCATTTACTCAACTGAAGTTCCCTCCTCTCAGATGATTCTAGCTTGTATCAAGACGACATAAAAACTAGCCAGAACAGCACTAAAAGCAACTTCATTTCTTGTAGCTTTGTGGGTTAGGGCACATGTATCCCAGGATTACAGATGAGACACTGAAGCTGTGCAATGTTAACAGACTTCCAGGAACTGCCGGGGCAGTGTTAGGGAAATGTGTTTCAATCAACCTTCATTTCACCTTGGGATTCCTTTTCCCTGTATAAACTGTTTGGTTGGTTGGTTTTGGAGAGCAGATAAATCACAATAGATGGTGAAGCAAGGCAGAGGTGGCTTCCTGAAAGAGTAGACACCAGATAAAATTTCAAGGACCAGCAGGGTTTTAGGAAGCAAGAAGAAAGGCATTCCAGACTACTCGGAGGGCAAGGAACAGTGTAAAATCCTTTGGGAACCTCAACCAGTTGCTTAAACAGTAGTGAATGTGGTCTAGAAGAGTGGTGATGGGAGAAGTTGATGAACATCCATGACTAGATCATGCCAGGTCTAGAAAGGAAAGTCTATGCTATGCTGCAATCTGTTATAATGAAACCACCAGGTCACTGTTAAATTGTTGTGACAGCCGATTTGGGGAGGCCCTTCCTGCAGCAGCAGCAACAGGGAGGATGGAAACACTAGAGGCTAAAACATATCAAAACTGAAGAGGGCAACAGCCAAGATGAACTCCCTAAAAGCTTAACCTGCTCCTCCAGACCACGCTGGGTATGTATAATTTTATTTTATTGTTTATTAGAAGACAGCAATTGTATTATCTGCACTTCCCTGGACACTGGTTTGTAATAATATTTTGTATTGCCTGACAGTCCTATATACTTATATAATGAATACTACTTGTTTTCACCCCTCCTCGACTGTTGGGATTCCTCTTCTCAACAAGCTCCCCCCCTCATTTCCATGTCTTCTTTTCGTGTGTGACCCACTGAGTTTACAGGGCAACTATCACTACACAACTGAAGAAAATGACACCTTTCCCCTATGAACTGTCAGTGGTCCCCAAGAGAGTCATGGGACCCAATAGGTTCCTCCTCTATACATGATGAAATGCTGAGGTTCCCAATCTTGGGCATGTCTTGTGCCGATGACCACAGCTGCAGTGAGACCACGGATTGAGGACCTGCAAAGCCTATGTCATATCCAGAAGTCATGTCCACGGAACACTTGTCTCCTTCTTCTGAATTTTACATTCTTCCCAGGCCTTCTTCCTCAATGTACCTGGAGCCATAGAGGGGTGGTAGAGTTATCCTATTTGGGACCAAGCCCTCAATGTATTTATTCTCCTCAGTCTGGCCCTATTGTTACTTAGGAGGCTAGAAGAAAACAGTCAGTTTCAAGAGAAATTCTAAGCTACTATAAAATCTTAGATTAATACTAAAGTATTTAATAAAATTTGGCATATAATATAGAATGCAGCATAGTATTTCTATATATTACATCTAATGCACTGTATATTATATATATAATGTGTACATATTATTATATGTCATAATATGTACTGTGTATTAAGATACAGGCTACATGAAAAGCATATAATATAAGTAGTACAAATATAAAATTCCTGTTGAATATAAATGCAGTAGAGATTGTAGAAGAACCTGAGAGCCAGCATGAAAATGCTGCTTCTGCTTACAGGAGCAACCATGATGACATGGATACTATAGAGGAAACAGCCACAGGGGCCAGTGGTGATCCAGTAGGACAGGAGAAGAAAGTCTTCCCTGAGGGCCTTGGCAGTGAGCGGTGTCCTTCCACAAGACCAAATGTAAGAGGCCACAAGGAAGCTCAATGGAGAGTCTAGGTTAGCTGGGCAGGGGGACAGCCCCGGAGGAATCACAACAGCAATGGGAGTACTCAGCAGTCAGCGGAAAGTAGAAGAGATTATCTCTGTGAAATATGCCTTTAACCAGTAGGAACAGAAGTCAGCAAGCAAACTAATAAAGTATACATGCTGGCAGACATCCAGACCATAGGAAATTAGATAAACAAACACTCTTTGCTACTTCCCACTTTGTGACTGCAAACAGTCAACCAGAAAAGAGGTTCTAAATATAAGCACATGTGTTTCCCTGACCAAATGAGACCAGCTATACTAACAGTGGCATGAACATTGTACCTAGCCGCAGACAAGGGTTTTTGAATGATTGAGTTACACAATATCACGATGGGGTAAGATTGATCTTTCCTCTCAGGCCTCTCTAACTAGAAATTCCAATGCTCCAGAAACAAGGTCACACAGCCATTGTATTCCTGCTTGGTTGACGATAGCATCTCACCTCACATCGGAGAGCTTGAGCACTCAGGACATGGTAAAGGCCTTACACCCAGAGAGCTACATTTCTCCTGACGCTGGACCCTCCATACCTTAGTGTGAAAGACCACACAAAGCCAAAAGAACAAGACAATTTGATGCAAAGGCGGAAGATATTTGGCCACATTGCTGATTGTTTTTGCTGAATTTTGGGATCCATAAGCCCCAAGGGACCTGATGAACAGGATATCAGGCATCTGTGAGGCCACCTACGGACCACCTACAAACCACCTGAAACCACCTGTGCATGCTCTGGGTTGCCTTGTAAGAGAACTCGAAGCCCCTCCTCTCTCTCTCCTACCCTGCCCAGAGACAGTCTCTGTGACCCCTTCCCCCTTTCCTTAATAAACCTTCAACATGGAACCAGTTGTGTGGCGTGATTTTTGAACCTGCCGTGTAACTCTGTTGCACAATCCTAACACTGATTCTTCCTTAACCTATACGTTGGTGACCTGTTTCTTGTGAAGGACTAGAAAGTAAGTAGTTTTCTATTTTGCCCACCATATGGTCTCTGTTGCAATTATTAGTTTTTGTTGTCAAAACAAAAATGCAGCAATATCCCATTCCCCTTAAATGTGCAGGGGCCATGTGCTAGAGACTTTAGTTTTTAAAACAGTTTGGCCAGATGTATCAAGAGGCAAGGACTACAGTTTGCCAACCTTTGCACTAATTAATCAAACATTTGCTCCCTTTGCCCCATATCCTTGCCTAAGAAAATTTGGTTCGGCTTCCTTGAAATATATCCCATTACAAACCTCTTGTAAGCTCCTCCAAAACTTGAGACTCTAGATTTTGCTTTAAAATGATGATGGGAGAAGAGGAGGGGCAAGAATTTCCTCCGCCCTGTGATATGCTGGGTGCCATGTCAACTCTTCATAAACACTGTATCATGGCTTCTAATACGATGAGAGGCACAGTCATTTCCATTCTACAGATGAAGAAAACAAGGCTGGGGGGGCGACAGTGCCTTCCCCTGATCACACAGGAGTGAACCCGAATCTCTGAGGACCCAGAGCCCAAGTCCTCAGTGTGCTGCATTCCACAAGCACCTGTGGCTATGTACATGGAAAGTGAACACTGGGTCTCTCCTTCTACACAGTCCTCTAGGGGTTTTTGCTTAGTGTTGCTAACCACACCTGCTGGGTAGTGACAGGCCCAGTTAGGTGGTATCTATCACTTCCACACATTGGGTTCAACATTCAACATCAATGCAAGTACATAAGACAGATGCAATCCACCATGACCGGAACATGTTATGTTTGTGCCGACTTTTCTACCCTGGGAGGATGGGGGCACAGATCATTAAGTACACTCAGCAAGTCCCTTAAGGCAGATCGGGAATCCTGACATCGTTAGTAGTCTCAAAACACAACATGTGCTTCCCCAGAATATTCCCAAATGAAAACAAGTCGAGAGGCTGAGAGCAATTGCACCAAGTGGAAGGGCTGTGGAGAACCTGTTACAGGTTGCTCCTCAAAATCTTCCTTAGATAAACGGCCTAAATATGATTTCTAAAATTGTGTGTATGTGTGTGTATGTGTGTGTATGTGAGAGAGAGAAAGAGTGTGTGTGTGTAAGAGAGAGAGAGAGACACAGAGACAGAGACAGAGAGAGTTTACTGGAGTCTGACTCTAAAGCCTCACAGTGCTAGGCAAGCATCCTACCACTGAATTATACCCCTACTCTTTTTACTTCTTGAGATAGCATCTCAATTAAGTTGCCAGGGCTGGCCTTAAACTCACTAACCCTGACAGGCTCTGAACTCTTTTTTTTTTTCTTTTCCATAATTTTATTTTTCTCATTAGTTACATTTTGTTAATTCTGTATCCCAGCTGTATCCCTCATTCCCTCCCCAATTCCACCCTCCCTCCCTCATCTCCTCCCTGCTCCTTTCTAAGTCCACTAGTAGGGGAGGACCTCCTCCCCTTTCATATGACTCCCTTTTGTCAGGTATTTTCAAGACTGGCTGCAAAGTTAATCAATTGGTTTCCCAAAGTGAGGGGAACAAGGACTATTACTAACAGGAACTCAATGACTGGCTCTTTGACCTCCCCACCTCCCAAGGGAGGAGCAGTACTGTTAGGCTCTGAACTCTTACTGCTCCTCCTGAGTAGGGGATTACAGGTCGGTGCCAATAGGTTCCACACAAAACTTGCTCCTTTGGTTGTTTTGATAATGAGGATGAGCTTGTAGCACTCCACTCTTCCTAAGAAAATGGGTGAATGTCATCAGCTGCTTGGATCCCACTGGGAAAGGACAGGTCTTCATGCAGGCCAGCAGAAAACAAAGGAAATGGGGACAAAAGGATAAAACCTAGCATTCAGCCTGGAATGCAGCCAGAATGTATCCCACAGAAGTATCTGCAGCCTCGGGGTCCCACTGCTTACCATGTTGTTGAACACCATTTCCATACATACAGCTTGGAGCCTTAAAACAAGTTTACCCTCTCAATTCACACATGGCATCTTGCTGTGGCCACCTGAGTTCCTACTTCCTATAGGGAAGGCTTCTTGATGCAGAGCTCAGGCTAGCCCCCTATCTATTCACGGTGATCCTTCAAGGTTGTTCTAATATGGGTTCAAGGGTCTAAGTCCAAAACACATGCCCTCCTTCCTTCTGTGGTTAGCTGTATAACACTGGAACCAGACACACTTATTAGATAAAAATACTTCTAAAAGGCTGTACTAGAGCAATGTCCATGCCCCATATCAGACTAAGCTACACAGTGAATATGACAAGTGTGCTGGATGCTGGTCCTCCCATGTAAGGGATACTCAGGAGACATATCCTAAAGATGAGAGGCACAACGTGGTCAAAACTCAACAGCTGAAAAGGATAATCATTGTCAAAGGGATAAAGGGAGACAGTAAAAGAGATATCTTGAAGGAAAAAAAGGAAATGAAGAGAGAAGAGGGAGCCTTTTTAAATGACACAGATCCACAGTAATATGAGAATACCAAATCAAAGAATGGAAAAAAAAAAAAACAGATTTCATTCATGAATACAATATTGTTGGTGCTTTTTCTTTTTAAATAAGCATATCAGAGATTCCTCTTTTTATCACTTGCTAAAATCTTGGTAGTCTGCTCAAATACATATTCATTAAATATCCTCTTTGATATTGCTGAGAATAGTTAAGTATTTGACTAAAATACTAATGAGAAAAAGAAAAACCAATTCAAAATATTTTCACAGCATTGAAATCCACAATGTCACCAACAGGCATAAGCTGTCAGCTAACATTTAAAGCAGTAACATGCAGAACTTATGTGTGCGAATATATGTATATTTGTACACATGTATGTGTATATGTGAGTATTTACCTGTATGCATATGTGTATATGTATTTTTTCAAAATATTTGATATGAGAACTTGATCCAAATATGGGATTCCTTTTACATATGAAAAGTTACCTGTTGCAAGCTCTAAAATCAAAATTTCCAGTGTCAAAACTATATAATTCCACAAAAAATAAATTTCCAATTATGAGCTTTGCTTGAGTATCTATTTAGTAGTACCAGATACTGAAAAGCATAACTACAAATTCCACGTCCAGGCTGGAGAGATGCTTCAGCCGTTAAGAGCACTGTCTACTCTTCCAAAGGTCCTGAGTTCAATTCCCAGCACCCACACGATGGCTCATAACCATCTATAATGAAATCTAGTTCTCTCTTCTGGCATGCATGCATACATGCAGTCAGAGCATTATATAAATAAATCTAAAAAAAAAATCCCATATCCATCAATTTTATATTTTACTCCATACACATACAGTGTCAACCACAATAGGCTGTTCTAGCTTGCTTTCCTGTGGCTGTGATTAAACAATGTAATAAAAAACAACTAGGAGAGGAAAGGGTTTATTTCAGCTTTTACGGCTACATAACAGCCTATCACTGAGGGAAGTCAGGGCAGGAACTCAAGCCAAACCCAAAGAGCAATGCTCTTCACTAGCTCCTTCCCTAACTCATGCTCAGTGAGCTTTCTTATACAGTCCAGGACCACCTGCCTAGGAATGGAACTGCCCACAGTGGGCTGGGTCCATCTATACCAGCTAGCCATCAAGAAAATGAGCCTCAGACATAGCCACAGCTAATCTGATTCATACAATTCTTCCACCGAAGTGCCCTCTTGCCAAGTATGTCAAGTTGACAACTCAAACTAATCAGCATATAGACTAATCATTATTTTTCAGGTGCTTTAAATATTCTGTGACCATAAAACATAAATTCAATGCTTGGACCAAAGTCTCCTGAACTATTCAGTTAAAAATTAGTACTCATGTAGTATGTAGCTTTCATAGCAATAGATAATTTTAAGAAAAAAAAATCATTGTTATTCAAGATGAAACCTGTAATAAGCACACTTTCTTATAAAAGTGAAGTATATTCTTGCCAAGACTAACATGCAAATATTTATTAGGCTTTTCATGGAACATGAATGCCTCCTGACAGATGAAGAATACTGAGTAACTAAACATTCAAATCCCTATGTGTACCCATATCCAAATAGACAAATTATTTAGAAACAATCTCATTTTAGCACAAGACAGCCATTATTGATAGATACATAATTAGGTAAAGATGCTCAGAATATTCAAGAAGGCAAAGTAGAAGTTTCTGATGCATAAATTTAACTATGTGTACACGTATACATGTTGAAGTTCAAAGTTTGCCAAGTTTAAACCTCAACGTGTTCCATGAATTAAACCCAAAGTCTAAGAGTAAACCAACAAAGGAACATTGCTCAAAACCAGCATCCAGCATAACAAACACTCATCTGGTGATAAATCGAGTTACTGATTAAAAGTAAACCTGTCACTGAAGACAGGGCATTTTGAGCTATCATTGGTCATGTTTCACCCAAAATTTGTCCATAATTCCTTCAGACCACCATACTCCAACCACTTTTTAGGGAGTGGAGACACACCAGAAGCAAGTCAGTGCAGGGGTTAATTTAAATAACCTTAAATAACTCTTAATTTAAATAACTTGTGGACGCACAGTGATTACAGACCCAGGTACTAGCAATTGCTTAAGTGTATGTGTTTGCCTAGAGCTGTTTTCTACCTCCCTCCTTCCAGCAGGGGTTTAATGCCAGAATTTTCCATTATCCAAATTATTCCCTATGCTTACTTTTCAGAGTGCCTGCTTAACTCTTTTAAGTCACTTGGGTCCTAATTAGTGGTGAGGAAGATGGAGTCAGCAGTGCGGCCTGAAGGAGTTAACTCAGTGCAGAAAGCGCTAGCTATGCTTGCTTCCAGGAGGAAGCCAAGCTAGGGGTGGGTCAGAACTGTTAGCCCAGCTCATTTACAGATAGGGAAGCCCAACCTCAAAAGGCATGCTTGGCTTGCTTTTGTCCTAAAGGATTCCCTCACAATCAGAAGGAAATCCACTTATACAAAATCCTTAATAATGTTCCTCACTGCCTAGTGAGGCAGGCACTCCACCATCCCCATTTCACAGACTATGAAACTCAACCTCAGAGAAATTCAGCTACTTGTCCAAGGTCACATGATTAATTAGTGATAGAACCTGGAGGGGATCCAGACTGCCTGGCTCCAGAGGCAGGACCCAAAGCCAGGAGACTATGTTGCAAGAACAGTAAACAACTCAAGACACTCAGATGTTGTATTCATCAGGCAGGTTTATTAAGAAAAATTTAGAAGTTATAGAGTTGGGGGGGGCATTATTTTCAAATAATGCTTTCACTATGTGAGCTTTGACTGTGGAGGAATAGGAATAAGCAGTGTGTGTGCTCTCTAAATATATAAACAGTTCCTTAGACTTACACAGGACAATACTCAAAAGCTTTGCTGCTACACTGGGCCAGAAAACAGAGCATGCTAAGTTGGCACCTAAAGAAATCCTTTGTAAATACTTCCAGTAATAAAAGGGGTGACAAAAGCTTTTGACAGGATAATTCTGTAAGACGGCTTTACACATCCTTTAACTGCATAACTGCTCCCTTGATAGTCGATCCTTAGGAAATCACCAGAGATGCTCAAAGAAAGTTTATTTTTGAAGGCATTGGAAAAAAAACAACTTATTTTTAAAAATGTGTTTGACTTTTTTTAAGAATCCCAAAATATAGAAAATAATTCAGCTGATCACATCTCCATGGAAGGGAGAAAACAGCTATTGAGAACATGCAATGGCATCAAAAACAAAAAGAAAGTAAAAATACGTCAAGAGAACTTATTTCTTTTATAGGGCTGCATAGAATTAGGATCCCCAGAAGTGATCTCTTCATTGGCACTTGCCTTGCCAAGCACTTAACGTACCCAGCTACCTTAGCCTAACGGAAAAACTACAGCCTCAGGGATGCTGGGATGGCTAATCTGTAGCCCTTTTTTATATTTTCTATGCTTTTTAATTTTCCAACATGAGTAGTTATTAATTGTATAGCCTAGAGGGAAACAAGAAAAAAAATTTTAAAAGAAAAGGTATTAGGTCATGAAGCATATGTCAATGCTTAAAATTAGAAGCAAATCATCCTAGTGTCCTTGGATATCGTTAATAGGCTGGGCAAGTGTGACATTGCAGTTCACTTAAAATATGTGGCTTTCATCAAGAGAACAGACAAGTCCTCATGGCATTCTTGTAGCAGAAGTAGAGAGATTGGGTGGCGGGGGGTTAAAACACCCAGAACTGTTACTACTTGAACAGCTGAACTAAACATCACTGATGAACAAGCAGGTGGTAAACAAGAAAGTGAGGCCTAATTCTCGACCTCGGCCATGGCTCTCTCATGCTGCGGGCATGGTTTTCAAAAGTACACTCTTAAGACTTTCTGCCGGTCTAAAACTAGGAAAAAGGAGGCTCATGAGTCAGTGGCAGGCATGCAATCCCAAGAAGATCCACTGATAGGCCCCATTGCCGCCACAGAACACAACCCCAGTACGGACACAGTAGCCAGGCTAACTCCACACACGATCCACATACAACCTGAAGAAAGTGTCACAGAAACACCAGAATCCTGACTCAAGCAACACCAGCAAGCTGAGACGCTGCCATGAAACCAACGCACGGCTTCTAACATCTGAAAATACAAAGCCAATCATTTCATCCAATCATGATTTTATAAGTTTCCCTTGATGACAGTTTCTCTGAAGCCCAGCCATTTGAGATCAGGGACAGCCAACATACTATGGTGCCTCTTCTGGTATTCCCGACTGGATTCACTGGGTCATTTCTGACCTCATTACAAAAGAAATTTACCAAAACGGAGTACATCCAGAAGAATGTGATCTCGGGATAGTCAAAGCCTGATGAGGAATATTCAAAGAACAAAGCCAGTGCTGGTTAACTGTGAGGACATTTAGAGGGACCTACGCAATGTTTAAATGGGAAAGAATCAATTTATTCTGTTACACTGGAAATTACAGTTTGCCATCTTTATCGCTCTCCTGCAACTGCAAAGCAAGGTCAGCAATGACCTTCAACTTGCCAAATCTAAAATGCACTTCTGCTCCCCAATTAACAGAGCTGAGCAATTCAACATGGTGCAAAGTGCTCATCTCTTCTAGTGCCCCCATTTCGCCCTCCCTCCACCTCAAAGGTGGCTCCTTCTCTCTTTTTTTCTAGCTCCCCCTTTACACAGCCTCCAGATGTCAGAAAATGATCTGATCACTTTCGCAGCCTTCTCATTTTACTGTTCTCGCTCAGTGATTTCACCAGTTCCTGTGGGCTTAAACAGTCTATGTTGATGATGCCCAAGTTTAATTCCCAGTACAAACCTTTCTTCCAGACTTCAGATTCTCATATAGATATCCATACATACATACATGCATATATTTATATGTAATCAGTATAATTTCAAATATATTACATTCATTCCATTTTCTATCCTTCAGTGTGAATCTTTGTTTTGTCTTGTTTGTTATTTTGTTTGTTTGGGGCCTGAACTGAAGGTGATGCTCTAGCTGCCAGGCAAGCGAGCACGCTATTGCTCAGCTATGTATATTCCTAGTTCTTGTATTTTGTGACACAGGGTATTGCTAAGTTGCCCAGGCTGGCACTAATTCTGCATAGAAAGCAGGCAGGAATCAAATTTGTAATCAATCCTCTGCCTCAGCATCTGAGATCCTAAGACTGTACCACTACGGCTAGCAAATCCTCTCAGATCTGTTCATTGCTCAGCTCTGTTAATTTGGGAGCAGAAGTGCTTTTTAGATTTGGGAAGTTGAAGGTCATTGCTGACCTTGCTTTGCAGTTGCAGGAGAGCAATAAAGATGGCTCTCTTTTCCACACCATGAACTCCACTGCCTTAGATTGAGCCCCAGAAGTGATCTCTTCATTGGCACTTGCCTTGCCAAGCACTTAACATCCATGAATAAGTCTGTTCTACTTCCAACATGGGTCTTGAATGATCTCACTTCTCATCACTACTACTATACCCCAAGGCCAGTGAGCACCATTTCTCTCTACACCGCAGCTTGCTAAGACTGCTATGTAGTTTCTAGGCCAATTCCCTCACTGTAAAATAAAATAACCCTTCTGGAACATTAAGTTAGAACATGAGTCTCCTCTACTTTAAACACTTCAATGACTTGACAACTACTGCAAGTCCTTACCAAGGCCTTAAGAGGGTTCCGTAGCAAGTCCCTGTACCCCTTCAGACCTTGTTTGGTTCCAATCCATTGCTGCTTAGGCTACACTTGTTTCTTAGCACAGTAAACTCCACCCGGTCACCAGATCCTCCACATGCCTTTGCTACTACAGACTCTCATACTGGCTGATCCTTTTCCTTTTGGGTCTCAGTTTAAATACCACTTCCTTGGAGAGTCCTTCCTTCTCATTCTGTCTGTACAGAGCATCTTTATCACCAGTTTCCTATCTCATCTTCTTTTTCCTTATCATGGTATTTACAAGACATCCACGGCTTTATTTAGTTATTAAGTATTTCTATTTTCTCCTTTCTTCACTAGGAGTGCCAGCACTATGATGAAAAAGACCTTTCCATATTATTTACCATTGTATTTGAAAAGCTTGGATTTTTATTATTGTTATTTTATGTATTTTTCTCCATATATTTTTGAGATGAGAGTTTTCTATGTATCCCAACCTAATCTTAAAGTAACTATGTGGTCCAGGCTGGCCTTGAACTCAACAGTAATCTTCCTGCCTATGTCACCTGAGTGTTGATATAACAGATTTGTTTAGCCATGCCTGACTGAAAAACTTCAAAACATTGATCACAGACTGAACTAAGGCCAGCCTTCACTTTAACACAAAGGAACCTATCTCTAACCCCTTCCAAACTTTTATAACTGTTGTTTAATGCTGGAACCAACAACCTGCCAACAAAAATGGTCACACAGCAACTGGCTAAAACTTCTATCAAGATGTCATAAAGGACATTCTTATGCTGGGTAGGATACCATGCTAGAAGGTGACTGACATCTGTCTTCTCCATGTAAGCTTTTTCTCACCTTATAAACAGAATCCTTGAGGAAGTTCGGGCTGAAATGCATTTTCAAAGTAACAGAAAACATATTATTCCCTAATGAGAAGAAATCCTCTCTAAAAGAATCCCATAAACCCACATCCTGACCAAATGTGATTTCCCTGGCACTAACTCAACGCAGGCTTCCTTAGTCTACTCTGCCAAGTGTGGTCTGGAATGATGACAGCCTTCAAGGACCCTTCCTTCCAGCTGTACACAAAGTGGCTCCAAAATGGGACAGATCGTCAGGCAAAGGCACTAGTGGTAAACCTGAAGCTCTACTCTCCATTCATTTGTGATGCTGCTCTGTAAACACACCAGGATCACGTTATTTAGTGTCACACCCGTTAATAATGCAGAGATCTTTACACGGGCGGGCGGGGAAAATTAGTCCTGAGTGATTTCGTTACTACGGTATACACACAGTCAAAAGGTTTCAGAGTGTCATTGGTACTGACAGGGAGGTTGTGGGTGATATAACTCAGCCACTGAGCTGCTAATCACATGACAGAGCAAGTCAGCTTCCCACCGAGCATCTGTGGAGCCAAATCATCACTCTGCAGCTACATCTCCCATTTATGTCATAGCCACAACAGACCCTAAGATAATTTCTAACTTCTCAGCCTTCTTCACCTTCCCTAACTTCATTCAAAATGTTCAAAGTCAGACAACACAAAATTTTAAAATGCTCATTTCTGATCACACCTTTATGATGATTATTCAGTTTCAGGGACATTAAATAATAGACAGTCTGCTAGATATAACAAAATAGATGCAAATAAGCCCACAAGGTCCTAAGCTTTGACCTTAAATATTTTGTCCATAAATATTTTCTCAAGAAGACAGTAAGCTTTGTAGACTTTGATAATAAAACAAATATTAGAATCTTCTCTTAGAATATCCACAATTAAGCATGTTGTGGAAGAATAACAACATCTAAGAAAGCAGGCAGAGAGGCCCTGTTCTTTCCAAAGATAGTTTTGGTGAAGGCTTAAACATAGGGTCTCATCAGTGCTGGGCACTGCGCTACACCTCTGGTCCTAACACTGAGTCAGAAATATTACTGTTAAAATGTATGAGGCCAAACTTTGGGCAGAATGCAGGGAATCTTTTGAAAGAAGTAGGAAATAATAGCAAGATCTGGAAAGGACAGGAGCTCTACAAGGAGAGCAACAGAACCAAAAATTTGAGCACAGGGATCTTTCCTGGGACTCATACTCCAACCAAGTACCATGCATGGAGATAACCCAGAACCCCTGCACAGATGTAGCCCATGGCAGTTCAGTGTCCAAGTGGGTTCCATAGTAATGGGAAGAGGGACTGCTTCTGACATGAACTGATTGGCCTGCTCTTTGATCACCTCCCCCTGAGTGGGGAGCAGCCTTACCAGGCCACAGAGGAAGACAATGTAGCCACTCCTGATGAGACCTGATAGACTAGGGTCAGAAGGAAGAAAAAGAAACCCTCCCCTAGCAGTGGACTTGGGGAGGGGAGTATGTGGAGAAGGGGGAGGAAGGGAGGACTTGGGAGGGGAGGAGGGAGGGAACTAGAGGGGGGATACAAAGTAAATAAAGTATAATTTAAACAATGTATGATTCTCATGTAATATAGATATATAATAATTATATACATAATTATCCTAATTATTAAAATATATACTATATACATCATATGTTAGAATATATATTTTTTTTTTTAAAGTAGAAAACTCCAACTTATTCATCAGCACTCATTACAGGGCTGACACAGCAATCCTCAGCACATGAAAAAATAGGATTGGACCCCACTGCAAGAGAAGAATGAGCCAGGTCACTAGGTACTGATGGGAAGGAAACACCTCTGAAATGCATTACAGAATAAAAGCAAGTTATATATGTATATCACTACTTCTAAATATTTTTAATTTTGAAATTCTTAAAGGACACATAAGACATGCAAAAGCAGTTACCTCTGTGAGACAGACTGAGTGGACATATAATGTAACTTCCCAGTTTTCCTGTCCTTCTGTGGTGTTGGAATTATTTTTACGTTGTGTATTTGTTACTTTGTAAAGACAACAATGACTATATGGGGTAATTTGGGCATGGTTTGGGAGCATACACTTGTTCCCTGTGGAAGTGAGAAAGCAAATGTCTCTGCCATTACAGGAAGCACACAGAGCCTACCAGCTAGTGAGATGTCAATCCTGCCCAGCTGTCCAGAAGACAGGCAGGTCACTAAGACCCCATCCTCAGCAAGCACTCCTCCTCTGCAGGGCCATGGTTCACAAGTAAAAAAAAATCTGAATTTCAATCTTTCCAGCTATAGAACTACATAATCTATCTCTGAAAACTGAATCTAGAAGAAATGTAGAGGAATTCCATTATAAATGATCCAAGGAAGGCTAAATGTTTCCCTGGTGCTACATATCGTGTAATTATACACCAAAGAAAAAACTACTTTCCAATTTAAAGTAGAGGACCTGCCAGTCTCTGATTTCCATACATCCAGAAAGACCATTTGCACTCCAAGGGGCTTCCTTCCTCACACTGCAGTCTTGTTTTGGCAAATCTAAAAATATTAAATAACTCATTTTTTATGCTAAACTTGTTTCCATGAGAAAAATGCTGCAGAGATAAAGTTGAAAAGATTAAATGAAATCTATATTCAGACTTCCTTAAGGATAAGACTTTCATTTATATTTATTCTGAAAAAAAAAAAAAATCCCCAGCCCTACTGCAGGGGTGAGAACAAAAAGAAACATCTCTGAAATCATGCTTCTGCTTTTCCTCTTATTTAACCTTGAGACACGAGGTAGAAAGCTATTTACACAGTATCACAAAAAATTTCAAATTGGATAAATAACAATCCTTAAAGCCAACTGCATTTGTCAAAAGATGATGATTACAGAGGCAAGTATTAAAGTTAGTTTATTTATATATTCGCTGTATTCCTGCACTTCTTTTTCTTTTCTGGATTTGCTGATTGATGCAGAAAGCAAAGCCAAATATGCATCTGAAAAAGTCCAATATCTACTTAGCTGGAGAATTTCTTCCACTCTGATGAATTCTAAATAAGCATTCTGACTAATAATAATAATAATAATAAATTTCATTTCTGGTTGTTAGGAGTAAAAGTAACTAATGAAATGAACTATATATGCAGCCCATGCATTGAGCTGTCTGTGGTACTGAAAAATGACCCTATAGCTGAAGAGTGCTATGCTGTGTTCTTCTAAATCCTCCCCACCACACTATTTTAATCCAAGCACTTCTACCCGTGAGTCACCTGATTCATTTTTTGTTGCCATATCATGTATAAACATTTTATCAAAGGTCACACTGAGCCTTGCTTTCCAGGGTTCTCCATGAAAATGTCAGGACCTCCCCAGGCTTGGTTAAGCGATTCTCACAGACAGAATGTCGGGACATCAGCTGAAACACCGTTTCTGAATGCAGTAGAAAATCACATCCTGCATGAGTAACTCACCTTGGCTAGCTGTCACTAACCCAATACTTATACGACAAAAAAATGAAATAAAATAAATAAATAAAAATTGTCACTTTTGATACCTTACATTCAAGGACATGCTCCAAATGCCAGCACAGCCCCTGTGCTTACTGCCTTACCTCAGAGATAAACTGATATATTTGGACTTCTTTATAATAAAATCTGAAGTGTCCATTAGCTTAAAAAAAACTATATAAAAAAGATACTCTTCCCCTAGTGACATGAATACCACTAAAAGAAGCACACTGCTACTAACTGTCCATAAAGATCATAGTCCTCCAAACTTCAGAGTAAAGTAGTATGTTCTCTGGACAAATGAGAAGGCTCTGCTTTTTCAGGTTCTTCTTGACTGCTGGCTCCAAGTTTACTTGTAAATCTATTACTTTCCATTTTGTTAGAAGGAATTTAGGGAAAATAAAAAAGATTTTACATCTTAAATCGTGTATCTGTGTGTGTGTGTGTGTGTGTGTGTGTGTGTATGTTTGTGTGTGTACATGGGTGCTGAGGCATTGGATTGCCCTGGAGCTGGAGTGACAGGCAGTTGTGCTGGGCCCCCACCTCAGTTATCTGTGAGAGCAGTATGGATTCTTACTTTGCTGAGCCAGCTCTCCAGACCATTTTATTTCATTTTAAGGAAGTGCTGCAGATAAGAATATTGGAAGAAAAAATCCTCTTGATAAAAACAGTGATTTTTGTTAAAGCTGCATCCAAAATAACTAGACATTATTACCCAGACCTCTATCTTGGAGTTACCATAGCAAAGATGGCAGGTTCAACAGTGGCACATAGATCATAAATAAACCCAGCTTTAAAACCTAATATCTCCTGATGTCTGTGTTGTGAAGTTAATAAGTTCACTATATACATGCTCCAGAGGGCCAGTCCCTTGTCCCAGCTTTCCTTGCTGTGCCATGTTATCTAGTCAACATGACAGATATGCACAGATCACCCAATGAAGGCAATGTTTCAAGCATTAACTAATCTGTTAAAATATTTTCTACCTATTGGTAGCATTTTAAAAATTACATTGTAACAAAATTTTAGGACACGTAAGCAATAAATACTAAGCAGCTCCTCTTACACCTGAGGTATGTCAAAAACTTCTCTATAATTCTTAAAGAGTTTGTGTTTTTTAAAAAGACACCTTGCTCTTGAGGATAACACAAGCAACCCCCACCCCATGGTTGCTTGTTCAGCTATGTGCTTTCAGAGTAAAGGTGATCACTAGGGAAGCTTAAAATGAATAAAAACACAATTGACAAGGTCTCTCATTTGAGCCTGGCTTGAACAAAACCACTCTGGTCCCCAAAAACCTATAAGAAAATCTTAGAGAACCATTCTGAACTTAGCCTATTCATCTATTGAACTCCCGTGTCTGGAGGTGAAGCACAAATAGTCTTCTCAGTGTTGCAGGACTCTTGCTGAGCAGCGAGGCCCAGGAGGAGGAAGCCCAGAGGAAGCTGAGAAGGCAGTGCCTGCATTCAAGTTGGGCCTCTTACCGCCTGACCTGGCAAGGCTATTCACTTCCCCAGACTGTTTCTATCTGGAAACCAAGTCAAAGAATCATTCTTTATCTTCCTCTCTTCAAGTCCAAATGACTCAGGCTTAGGGCACAGTAGAGTACCTCGGAGGACGTCTGGAAGAATCTCAAAATGCCACCATCGTGAGGACTGCACTGAAGAAAGATCTGTTTACTGTTCTAGTATTTTAAAATTCAACCTTATTCTACCACTACCCACTCCAAACTCTCTCATTTTACCCTCATTCTCTGTACACATCCCTTCAAAAACATACTTTTTCAAAGTTTTAACAAGGAAACAAAAAGAGATCTTCTTCTTCTTGTTAGCTGTATCTTTATTCTGTTTGGACAGTCATTAAAACTGAATTCTTCTATCTTTTCTGTAACTTAGTAATTACAAATTTGAAAAAAAAATGAGTTAAATCGACAATAAACTGCCTGACAAATCCAGACAACATTTCATCTTCAAAGGCAGCCCAGACCTGTAGGTCTCATAGTCCCACCAATGACTTATTATGGCTTAAAAATATTCCTCTGAATTCTAAGCTTGAAAATATCAATCTAATGATTTACTCATCAAGAAAAGGTGTCTCAAACAAGAGCACACGTTGCTGCAGGGATTCAGGATCCTGTGTATCTCTTCTTTAAAAACACGAGGCTGGTGGGATTGAATCAAAGTAAAGAAGTTGAGAAAATTCTTAAAACTTTATCAAATGCATGTCTGTCTATATGCTGTGTTGACTTGTTTTGTTTGTAACTTTCCGAAAGGACAGGTCAGGTGCTGAGCTAACGGTCCATGAGTTTTCTGTAACCTCGAGCAAGGACACAGCGGCTTGGAAAAGGCCCCTCAATCCTGCTTTCCCCTTGAGCTGTCTGCATGGCTTCTGGTTATTCAAAAAAACAAAACAAAAAACAAAACAAAACAAAACAAAAAAACAGCGGAGCCTGTGTTACCTGTATTTCCCTGGCGTGGTACACGATGATGAGACCGAGCAGGATGATCGTGGAGAGACTGATAAGGCATTTCAGAGCTAAGGAATACAGCGACGCCTGCAACACAGATGAAACGCTTTAAGAAGGAAGCACTTTTCAAGCACCTTCCAGGTCAGGAGAGTCAATTCCAGCACGTGGACCTGAACTGAACGAAGGTAGGAGAAGGAGAGGGACAATCTGTCTTGGCTCTGGGATGGAGGTTATTTGGCCACAAAGCCCAGCGAGAGGAGCAGGGAGTAAGAGAAAACTAGAGGCTTGGGCAAGGGGTCAGCACTATGAGGGGCTGAAACAAGCCACCCGACTCGCTAAAGCCTAGGGAAGTTGCTCCGGAGTTTAAGCACATTAAGTTGAAAGATGCCTCCAAAACCCGAGCACCAGGAGAGGAACAATCATGCTGTTCCCACGGACTCCAGGAGCCACTTATTAACGTGCCTAAACGCGCTGGACACTCAGCACCCGGAGAACTTTCCTCTCCGAGTTCCCCAGCGGACTAGGGTGCGCGTCCTAGCTGCTCCTGCCGCTATAGCAGGCACGCCTGATGATCCCGGGGACACTTGCCACCTCTTAGGCCAGGGGCTCCCGCCGGAGCCCATCCCAACCAACTGGCTCCCGCTCCCTCAGGGTCCTCGGGGGCGGAAGTCGGTACCTTGTCGTAGGCGCCCCACGACAGCTCGGTCTCGATGACCATGACCACGATGCCGAACATGCCGAAGATGAGCGCATAGTCGCTGAGCCGCTTGCGCTTCTCAAACAGGGCGCGCCGGTGGCCCAGCTTGTAGCCGATGTTCTGGTTCTTCTTTTTGCTGGACTTGGTGCCGCTGCTGCTGCCATGCCCGCTGCCGCCGCCGCCGCCGCCTCCGGTGCTGCCTCCGCCGCCGGTTCCGTAGAGCGCCAGGTTGTTGGAATTGTTGTGCTCCGGCTTAGACACCACGATCTCCGGGGCTGAGGACGAGGCGGCGGCGGCAGCAGACGGGGAGGACGCGCCGCCGCCGCCTCCTCCTACGATGGACGCGGGGGGCTGCAGGGGCTGAGCCTCGGAGTCCATCTCGTGCAGGTTCCGGCGGGACGAGCTCAAGTTGCTGAGCGGACGCATGACGCCCCCGTTGTACCTGCAGCTGCTCATGGCTATTTCGGTGAAGGGGTTGCTCTCGCGGCGCGCCTGGGGTTGGTGGTGCTGGTGGGGCGCCTGGTGCGGGTGGTGGTGGTGGTGCGAGAGCGGGGGCCCGGAGCCCAGGCTGCCCAGGCTGCCCGTGGGGCTGGCGGCGGGCTGTAGGCTGTGGCACTGGTGGTACTGGGAGGCGGACGCGGGCTGCTGCGCGTACTGCTGCCGGAGCGCACTGGCATGGCTGGACGGCGTCAGCTCGCTCACATTGAGCTGGCTGCCCCGGCGCGACGAGCAGCAGCAGCAGCACGAAGAGCCCGACAGGGGCGAGGAGGCGCGGGTCCGGAAGGCGCCGCCGGGCGAGGAGGTGCGGAGCAGCAGGGACAGGTTATCCCCCGCCCCCGCCCCCGCCGCCGGGGCACCGGAGGAGGAGCAGCTGTTGCACCGGAGGCATGGACTGCTGCCACCGCTGCCCGGCTGCTGGTGCGCGAGGTGCGGGTGGTGGTGGTGCGGGTGCGGGAGGGGCGCGAAGGGCGCGCACGGCTTGTCCTGGCTCGGTGGCTGCTGTTGGCAATGCAGGTGCGAGGAGCGCGGCGGTGGCGGCGGCTGCTCCGGGAAGAAGCCGCGCTGGAACTGCAATGGGGTTTCCATGTCAGGGCTGTTAAAGCTGCAGGGAGACCAGGCGGTGGTGCACCCTGCGCAATGCGTTATGGTCGGGAGCGGGGACTCCTGCTGCTGGTGCGAGGAAGGGCCCATGCCGGCTCCGGTAGAATCCAGGCGGCGAGTCCGATTGGTTGGGCGCACCAAAACAATGGGCATGACATCACCTGCGGGGACCGAGACTGAGTTTGCGGCGCGCGCGGCTTAGGGATGCATGTGTGTGAGAGAGGTTGGGAGGGGAGTCTGCGGAGTGAAAACCGGGGTGGCGCAGGCCGGCTCTGGCCGGGGTGAGGGCCCTCGAGGGCGGGGATTCCACCTGCGGAGCGCGTGCATCCGGTACCATGGCTGGAAAGACTGAGCTCCCCCATGCACAGTGGCGGGCTGCAGAGGTGGAAGAGAGAGAGAGAGCGAGAGCGGTGCCTCTCGCTCTACGGCGGCGGCCCCCTGACTGGTGCGGGACACGCTGGCCCCAATGACCTGCTTGGGGCACTGCAGCACGTCTGGTCACCCTGGTCGTGGGGCAGGCGCCAGAACGGTGCGAAACCCGAGCCACTCTCCCGCCCTCTCGCCCTGGAGGTACGCGAGACAGCACGGCTAGCCCGGCTCCCTCTTCCCCCACGTCGTCCTGGCCGAGAGTGGGCTGCAGGCTGCTGGCCAAGGAACTGCGGGCCACGCCGGCTTTGGGGAGGGAAATTAGAAGTTTGGCGACTGCCCGTGCGAATGTATCAGCGTTGGGAGAGAGCCAACGCCGGATGCCCTGTTTGGCCTCTGAGGGATCGTCTCCAACCCCTAGCAGGGATGTGTCCCTGTCGCCTAGCTCCCTAAGTCCGAGAGCTGGCCTTGGCGGCGCTGTAGCTCTCACGGGAGAGCAGTGCGGCGCGGGCAGGGTTAACCTGGCGGCGCCAGGGCAGGGGGAGGAGGGGGCGGGGCCGGAGGAGGGGATCCCCGGCGTCCGGGGAGGAGCCCGCGCGGGCTTCCCGGGTCCCCCTGGCGGGGGCGGAGGGCTTTCCCCGCGAGCGCCCGCTCACATTTGCGCGATCTCCGGAACATGAGGGGCTGCCGCCCCTGTCCTCCGGGTCCAGGGCTCCGGCGCTCAGGCAGCCTGAGTGGGTAGGTCCGAGGGCTACTTTGGCGGTGCCGAGGAGCCCTGTTCCAGGGGCTGGGGGCTGCTCAGCCACCGCAGACCGCCAGCTTCTCCTGTTTTCCCTCTTCCTCCAGACCTGCAGTACAGACAGACACAAAGCAAAGGCGGGTCACTAATGCGCAGCCGCCGAGCATCTTCCCTGTCGAGGCCAGTCTGCAGCGGCTGGGCGAGGGGCCTGAAGCCATCTGACTGCCAATTAATACCGTGATGGTGACTCGACCGAATAATCGCTGTTCTTGGTCAGGGAGTTTCCCTTGACTTAGCTATAATGGTTAATTAATCTCTAATAAACCAGTAAAAGCTGCCCTTTGCCATGTTGTGTCCTTATTGAGCTATACACAGAGCGGTAGGAGGTCTCTTTGAGGGCTCTTGGTTAATAATCCATTATTAAGCGGTACATTTGTATTTATTTGGGGATTGAAATTTCTGTCTTCCTAAAGAAAAAAAAAAATGATTGAATTGGCCACTTAAATGTTCCAGTTTTAAATTGCCAGATAAGTGTTATTTTTCTTATGATGAAGATTACTGTCTAACAGATTAGACCAAGAAATTAAAGCGAAAGCGGATCGCTCTCATTAGGTAATTGGAATTCTCAGCTGGATCCAATTTCTTGATATTCTACTCAGCAGCTGCCCTAAAGTTGCTTACCAGGTATCTGCAAGTGTGTGTGTGCTCAGTGCCATTGAGTGAATAATTTATTTCTGGATATTGTTTGCAAGTGTGTTAAGCAATTTAAAATGTTCGTGTACACAAGTAAATAGATTAAGAAGGAAAAGGGAGAGAATTGCGTTTAGAGCCATAGTCCTTGACAGGAGATAATGAATAATCAAGGCTTGACTTTCTTAATGATACTGGTTAAGAGCTGTATTTTAGTGGGAAAAAAAATTCAGAGACATTGTTATTACATATTATGATTTTTTTTTTAATCTCTGAAATGGGAAACAAATAGTGTTTAGAATTAAGAAATGTGTTGAATTTTGAGGGCACCTGATAGTGCACACATCTCAGAAAAGAATTCCTGGGGAAGGAGGACATGGTTGTTCGTGCCTAGATCCTACACTTGGGAAATGGAGGCAGGAAAAAGAAGGCCACCATCACAGACCTAGTGGGTTTGAAGCTAGGCTAGGCTACATAAGGCTCTTACTGGGTTAAAAAAGAGCCAGATATGGTGACACATGTCCGTGCGAACATTGACTTTAAAATGAAAGCTTCTAGATTATTTTCTTCGGAAAAAAAAAATAATTCGACTATAAAATCCACCCAATATTAGTGCACGTTACCACAAATTATATAGCCTCTTTTTATTGCTCTTTATAGATTGAGTGAAATGTTTCTATTTCAAACAAAAAAAAATTATCTCTGAATACTCCAAAAATTATAAAAAAAAAATAATGTTCATCACCTGCTCATGAATTTAGAAAAGATTTCATAGGCTTCTCCAGAAATATCACAATAGTTGCTACTCAATTTAAAATATACTTAACATTCTAGCCTTACTAAAATGCCATAAGAAAAGCCAAAGACACAACCCCTTCTGTTAAGCTTAAGCCAACTTTCCCAAATACCACAGTTAAAGCTTTTCACAGCTTCAGAACCAAAACAGAAGACAAGAGTGAACCTTCCTCCACACATATATATAGTATACATACATAGTATATATATACATGCCTTGTATATGTATACACAATATGCTTTGTGTGTATATTCACATATGTACCGTGTGTGTGTGTGTGTACTTTGGTATGGAATGGGTTACTGACACATGAAGTACTACTTCAGCCCAGCAAATATAAGAGTTAATAAAAATAATAATGTGATAGTCACTATGACTAAAGAGATGGGGAACAGGTCAATGAGACACTTACTCTCTTTCCATTAAAGAAAGCTGATCACAATTAACAACTCCTTGATAATACACACCTGTGCCCAAGTCAGACTAGAAGCCCTTTAGAATCATGCTGAAAATTGTGGGCTTAGAAATGCAATGATTATTTCATCATTAGTTTGAAAGATGCTTGGGCATCTTTGACAATTGCCATAAATTATGACAGGTGCCAGATTAAGGCATCCTTGTTATCAGTATTTCTCTTTAAAAAAAATAAAATTGGTAGATGACATTTTAAAATACAGTTACTCTGATTTTGTTCTTATATAGCAGCGGTTCTCAACCTGTGGTCGAAACCCCCAAAGGCCATCGGTAAACAGATATGTACATTATGATTCACAACAGGTAGCAAATTTACAGTTATGAATAGGAAGGAAAATAATTTACGGTTAGGGCTCTCTACAGTGGGAAGACTCTACTAAGGGGTCACAGCATTAAGGTTGAGAACCATTGTTATAAACAATTAGGGATAAACACAGTAAAGTAAAACAGTTAAAGCAACAAAGACTACTTTTCATGCGGATGGTCTTTGCACTTGTATCTGTGAGTAAGTGGGAAAGGAGAGAGGGAGGAAAAAGAATATACTTAGAGCAAGCATCAGTGGTTTCTGTTGAGAGCCTTTCACACTCAGGTTTCTTCCCCTTTCTCCCATTAAGGCAAGCAAGTGCTGGAATTCCCCTAGATTAACACCAGAGGTCACAGTCACCCACAAAATGACTTGCAATCTAATTAATTAAGTAGCGTCTCTATTTTAACATCCTCTTCTCCCTTTTTGGCTACAATTCTCTATTTTTTTTTCTTATACCCTACGACAATGATTTTTCCATAATGGTATGTCAAGCTTATGAGCAGGCACACACACCACCATAATATAACTAACCCCTAAACACACGCCGTCATAGAATGGGTTTCCCAAGCCACACAAGCCAAGTTTTAAAGGTTTTAAAAGGTTGGTTTTACTCCACTGTCTTATTTTATTCAGATTCCTGTTACCTTCCTTTTTATTCTTTTCTTCTTCATACGAATTCCCTGTACTTTCTTATTTCCTGTCCCTTGGAAAGAACTCTCGACCTAGTGCTTCACTGTATTTCCAAAGGCAGTCAAAGCAAGAGAACATAACATCTGTTTCCTACACTGTGTGGTTGGAGCAAAATTTTGAACTAAAACCTAAATCTTTTTGAGAATTACTTATTATTATCATTTATTACAATTTATTTACTTTGTAACCCTGCTGTGGCCCCCTCCCTCATCTCCTCCCAATCCCACCCTCCCTCTTTTCTTCTCCCCATACACCTCTCCCCTAGTCCACTGATAGGGAAGGCCCTCTTCCCCTTTCCTCTGACCCTAGCCTATCAGGTCTCATCAGGACTGTCTGCATTGTCTTCCTCTGTGGCCTGGCAAGGCTGCACCCCAACACCAGGGGGAGGTGATCAGAGAGTCTGACACTAAGTTCATGGCAGAGAAAACCCCTGCTCCCCTTATTAGGGAACCAACTTGATATTGAGTCTATAGGCTACATCTGAGCAGGGGTTTAGGTCCTCTCCAGGCTCTTTTATTTTATTTATTTATTTATTTATGGCTCTGTGGTTTCCTTTTGGAGCTCCTGCTCCCCCCCCCCCGTCTTTTCTATCTCCCCCTTCTTTCATAAAATTCCATGCCCTCTGCCCAAAGTTTAGCTATGAGTCTCAGCATCTGCTTAGATACCTCGATCAGTAGAGTCTTTCAGAGGCTATCTGTGGTAGGCTCCTGTCCTGTTCCCCATCTTTCCTGCTTCCAATGTCTATCACGTTTGTCTTGAATAAGGATTGAGAATCTTCCCTAGGATCTTACTTGTTGTTTAGCTTTTTTAGGAGTATAGATTTCAGTATGTTTATCCCATATTATGTGGCTAATATCCACTTATGAGTGAGTATATACAATGTGTATCTTTCTGTTTCTGGGTTGCCTCACTCCAGATGATCTTTTCTAGTTCCCACCATTTGCCTGAAAATTTCATGATTTCCTTGTTTTTAATAGCTGAGTAGTATTCCTTTGTGTAAATGTATGACAATTTCTGTGTCTATTCCTCCATTAAAGGACATCTAGGTTGTTTCCAGCTCTGGCTATTATGAATAAAGATGCTACGAACATAGTTGAGTATAGTTGAGCACACTTTGGAAATATGCCTAAGAGTGGGATAGCTGGGTCTTGAGGTAGCACTATTTCTAATTATCAGAGAAAGTGCCAGATTGATTTCAAAGTGGTTATACAAATTTACATTCCCACCAGCAATGGAGGAGGGTTCCCCTTTCTCTACATCCTCTCCAGCATGTGTTGACACTTGAGTTTTTTATCTAAGCCAGAGAATTACTTTATATTATTATTATTATTATTATTATTATTATTATTATTATTATTATCATTATTGCCTGGCTGAGTCAATTATTTGATAGTACTGAACCCAAACAAGTTTGTCTGAACTTATTTTCCTTAGCAATTAATTGAGGGGAATCAGGATAATATCAGTTGTTTCCTTGGTACAGTAAAAGTTTTTTGATAGGTAACAATTCAAAAGTCCACAAAAACACCATTATTTTAAATTATAGTCCCTAGTGTCACAATTAATGCATTATATTTGCGATAAACAATAAAATAATACATTTATGTTCTTGAGGTAAGTATGCATACCTATATCATGATTATATAGTATTAACCTACTTTTCAAAGGCTAATAAGTCATGTTGGGCCCCAGCCATTAACTTAATTAACTTTTCAAATCATTTTTTTTAATTCTCTTCCTTGTCTTCTATCATTTCTCAACTTACTAACCTATCTACAAAAGTCCTGAAATGCTAGCTAAGCACAAAAAGTAAAATCATATTCATCTCCCTAGCAGAATGGAACTCAGGTTACTTGTTAAATGTATGAAAAGGCTGAACTTACTGACTAATAGTGTTTATGAAATCTATATATCTATATACCCCTTTGCTATTAGAAACAAAGTGGGGAAGGGGCCGCTGTTTGAAGCCCAGTGGATTGTAGAAAATCGTTTCTTATGTACTGTTTCATTTGGGTCACACAAAAACCTAGGCAGGAGGCAGAGAAGGTTTTATTGTTATCTCCTTTCTGCAGAAGAATGCCTGAAATAGAATGTCTGCCCTACCTAAGGTGCCACAGGTGAGGAGCAAGGACAAGCCAGATGTCTAACAGTCTTTGGGGTCTGTGCAGTGTGTCATTTTTCATCCTAGAGCCTTGCTCCACAGCAGAATAACTCATGGGCTGCACCCGCTTATCAAGAATAGATGGGTGGCCGTGCCTCTGAATGTTTTCTCACTAGCTCCTGTTTCCTGTGATCTTTATCCTCTTTGCTTCATTTGATCAATGGGATAAACTGAAGGAATTTAATATAAGTGTGGAGGAAATGGAGGTACTTTATGCCTGCTTGTCTAAGATGCATAATTAAAATATATATTACATAGAGAGAGACAGGAATAGAGGTGCTTAAAAACAAAACAAGATGATCTGATATATTCAGCTGCACTCCATACTCTTACTGATTTTACTTCCAGTCGGGGAATTCCTTATTTGGGGCTACATCCAGGAAAAATAGTGGAAGATCAGTAAGCGTATTTATTGAACTATTGAGGGCTGCTTTATCTTGTATTATACAAATGTGAAGGAGGTGCTTGGTCCTGCAACTCAAAGGACTTTTCCTTGTAGGCATTCTTGAACCCACATTGTATCATTCTTGCTTCACATCATGGCAAACTGATGAAATTCAGAGAAAGAAGCCAGGCATTACATCACAAGGACTGATGTGCCTCCAAGATGAAGTAGGGAGTCAGCAAAACTGGAATCAAAAATCATAATAATTTTAAAGTAGTCCTAAATATTGAGGACACATTAAGACTCTTCTGCCTTTGTTTTTTGCTGATCACAGCCCTGCAAATTAACTCACCTTTTATTATTCATTAACCCTGGATATCTCTGCTTTCTATCTTTATATTTATGTTCCTTTCTGGAATTATTTGCAAACCTCCATCCTTTAATAATTATCTTAGCATAGGGAAGAGTTGGTTCCCACTCATGTAAAGAAAAGAACTATGATGTGCGACATTAAATTCAGTATAACAATGTCACCAGGAGGAAATGCTCTAATGCTATTACCTTGTCAATGTTTCAAGCCCATCTTCATCTGCACAGCTATGTCTTTAATTTCTTTAAAATGAATTTCATTTAATGCCATTGTTGGGGTTTTTTGTGGTGTAAAGATAGATATTTTATATTCATAAATCAAAACTTGTTCTCTTGTTTTCATAGTTTGATTAAAATATTAAAATATTATATGAGCTATAGTGTGCATTATTATTGTAATATACAAACATTAAAAAGGAGAAGAGATACTGGCTGGTTCTGTTCAGAAATATGATGTCTTTTTTTATGGAAATTGTTGGTATATCAGAACAGAAATAAGTTCTGATAAGTTATAATATATAATGAAAGCCTTGGAGAAACTACTAGAAAACACACACAAAAATTGAGAAGACTAACTAAAGTAATTAAATGTTAAAAAAAATATCAGTTTAATACATGGAAACAATAAAGAGAGGTTGAAAAATCTATACAACATATATTGTGAACAAAAAGGTCACAAGCATAATTTATTTGATAAAATACCCTGACTGAAGTCATATAGGGGAGAAAGGGTTTATTTTAGCTCCCAATTCCAGGTTATACTTTATCCTTATAGAGAAGTCAGAGCAGCAGAAACTTGAAGCAGCTAATGACATCCATAATCAAGAATAAGAAGATAAATGCATTCACATTGTTACTCAGCTCACTGTGTTCACTGTTACACAGTACAGAATCCCCTGCTAGGGAATGGTACCACCCACAATGGACATGCATCTCCACATCAATTAACATCATCAAGATATTTTTTTCCCATAGATGGGCTCATAAGCCAACCTGACCTAGAAAATTCTTCATCGAGATATTTCACAAGTGATTTGATATTATCTCATACTGAAAAAACTACCTCTCACACTTATGAAACCACACTAATAAGAACATTAAAAATGAAAGGATTAAACAAAGAAAATGCGAAAGTGGTTAAAGAATACTTTCAGAGATACCACTGTATGCTTTCTTCTGGGGATCCACATTACAGAACTACAAGTAGGACAAAAGTTCAAAGATACGATAGGTAACAATTATAAAATAAACAAAGTGACTCTAAGCCGGGCATGGTATCACACACCTTTAATCCCAGCACTCAGAGAAGCAGAGAAAGGCAGACTCTGAGTTTGAGGCCAGCCTGGTCTACAAAGTGAGTCCAGGAGAGCCAAGGTTTCACAGGGAAACCTGACTTGAAAACAATCAAATAAAGTGACTCTAGCGCAGTGGTTCTCAACCTTCTTAATGCTGTGACCCTTTACTTTAGTTCCTCATGCTGTGCTGACCCCCAGCCATAAAATTATTTTTGTTGCTACATTGTAACTGTAATTTTGCTACTATTATGAATCATAATGTAAATAGCTTGCCAAAGGAGTCATAACCTGCAGGTTGAGAACCACTGCTCTAGGGTATTAATCAAATAAAATTTCAGTATGTATGTATATACATACACTTTCCCATATATATGTATGGATACATATGTGTGTGTGTGTGTGTGTATATATATATATATATGGAGAAAAGCCAATTGTATAATGAAGTATCAAGTTATTTAACAAAATAAAACCATTACAAATTCACATGTGTGTAATAACAAATTCTAATAACATGAGGCAAGATCGACATACATGAAAGTTAACCAAATAATTCAACAATGATAGGTATTTTGTTGTAACCATGAGACATGTAACCATGAGGAAGGCTTCAGGACCTCTAAGGCTAGAGTTGCAGATGTTTGTAACCCATCCAACCTGGGTCTTGAGAACAGAACACAGGTCCTCTGGAAGAAAAGTGTGCATTCTCTCTGCTGAGCCATTTATACAGCTTCATGGAATCAACATTATTGTTTTAGATTCAGCTAGAGATATATGGATTCTCTTTGCCACTCTGCTTTGATTCCTTCATCCCTCTTCCCACATCCTAACCTCAGAATATATTACATGTGTTATTTTAGTTGGATCAGAGGACATTTATTTATCATAATTGCTGCTTTTAATTTATTTCTATATGCACAGTAATGATTTAATGTTCATTGGAGATAACAAACATTATATCTTGGTCACTAAATATAGCTAAAAGTCCTGTTATATGACACTCTATTATAGATAGCCTTAATTTTGAGAATTTAACCAAACACTAAGAATAAATGGGAACTTTTATTAGTGCAGCTTCAGGTCTGAAAACAAAAAAACAAACAACAACAACAACAAAACCTATGCTGGTAACTCATAAGTGAGCCTTAGGCTTTCAGTAATCCTAATTGATATTCTGACCCAGTACATATCAAAAGCTTAAAATAAAGCCAAGAAGACAGACTTACTAGGTCTGATAAAATAAATTAACAACAGGAATGTGATTGCTTAAGAAACTAACTGCATTTGTAAACAATATTTAATGCACATTATAATTTGTAGAACATCAGAACTCACAACATAATTAAAGGCATGTGGTCTTTTATATATGATTAAATTCATCATGCCATCCTTGAGTTCATGACTAAACTCACATATATATAGTCATTGTAATCTGGGGTGATCAAGAAAACCTGAAAATAGTGAGTGGAGTTTTGCCTATGATCCTAACACTAGGGAGCAAGCAAATGGATTTCTGTGAGTCTTGGCCAGCCTGGACTACACTGTGAATCCTATCCATAGAGTCTCACTAACAAGGTTACCTCAATGGAAACTAACTAGAACAAAAACAACACACATGGTAATGGCAATGACCATGGCAAGCCCAGGAAGCCTCAATGATACACAATGAACTACAGGCAGCTAAAAGATACCGAGAGCAAGAGAAAGTCTTCCCTAGAGAAGAGCACACCAGCAGGTTATCCAATAACAAATGGTCATCCTTGAAAACAAACATATTGGTAGCATTATACAGACTTGGCAGGTTGTATTTATGTATTTTAAAAATATTTGTATAACTCTCTTGTTCTCCTTGTGGAGTTCCTGTCTCCTTCAGGTTCTATCTCCAGTTCTATCTCCCTCTTCTTCCATAAAGATTCTGGCACTCTACCAAGAGTTTGGCTCTGAGTCTCAGTATCTCCTTCAAGATCCCAGTGGGTAGAGTCTTTCAGAGGTCCTCTATGGAAGTCTCCTGTCCTGTTCCTTGTCTTCTACTTCTGATGGCTATCCTCTTTGCCCTTCTGAATGAGGATTAAGCATCTTCCCTAGGGTCCTCCTTGTTGTTTAGCTTAATTAGGACTATAGATTTTAGAATGTTTAGTATGTTTGTGTTTAGTATGGTTAACCTAGGCCCAGGGGTCCTCCAGAGACTGATACTCCAACCAAGGACCTTGCATGGAGAGGACCGAGACCCCTTGTTCAGAGGAAGCCCATAGGCTGCTAAGTTTCCAAGTGGATACCCTAGTAAGAGGTACACGAGCTGTCTCTGACATGAACTCAGTGACAGGCTCTTTGATAAACTCCCCCTGTGGGGTGCAGCCTTGCCAGGCCACAGAAGAAGATGATGAAGCCAACCTTCAAGACCAGATAGGATAGGGTTAGATAGAAGGGGAGGCGGTCCTCTGCTGTCAGGGCATATGGAGAGAAGAGGGAGAGTGGGTGGGACTAGGAGCAGATGAGGGAGGAGGTTGCAACAGGATACAAAGTGAGTAAATTGTAATAAATAAAGTAATTAATTAAATTAAATTTTAAAAAAGAATATGTGTATGACAACAGGTAATAATTAATCGGGCCATGAATTTGAAAAGGAGAAAGTAGTGGTATATGGGAAAGAAGAAGTGAAGGAAAGTTTTATAATATATTATATATTATACTATACTATATATTATATGATAATGTATAATAATATAATGTATATAATATATATGAATTAACTTCGCAATTAAAGGAAAGGCTATCCTAGGGTCATAGCCTTTATTTCAGTATTTTGATTTTCTGTGAACAAATGTAAATTTCCCAGAATTATGTATAGAAAATGTATTTGTTGATTCTGTACTGTGGAGGACATTGCAGCCAGTCCTGATGAGACCTGATAAGCTAGGGTCAGATGGAAGGGGAGGAGGACCTCCCCTATCAGTAGACTTGGAGAGGGACATGGGAGGGGATGAGGAAGGGAGGGTGGGATTGGAAGGGAATGAAGGAGGGGGCAACAGCTGGGATAAAAAAAAATGAATAAACTGTAATTAATATAAAAAATAACAATAAAAATTTTTTAAAATCTTACTAATTTGGCAAAAAAACTAAAGCTAAGAATAGCAAATAATAAACTGTTACCATTATTATATTCTCACACAAATTTTTCTCAGTAGTGATGTATTTTCTAGAAATCATTAAATTTTTTCATAGTCTTTTATTTTATAGTCATGGATATTTTCTTTGCTAATTCGACCAAAATGGTGAGCTTATTTCCTGGGTTCTTTGATTTTACAATGAATAACTTTCTGAATCATAGTAGTCTTTTCATAAACTGAAATGTGTGTAAGCCAGGAGTTGGAGGGACTCTGGTTGTGACACTCTAAGCAAGTTATCCGACAGTAAAAAGTGTGATTTAGCTTTCCGTTTCCAGGGTTCATCATCACCACAATCTTTGTCTCATGAAATCTTCCACACACACTCTGGTCCTTCCTTTTCACAGCCCCATCTTAACTTTCAGAACTGACAGTTAGATCCATATCGATCTTTCTATAAGAATTTTTCATCTATATAAGTTTTCTCTTTGAAAGCATGCCTATCATCTTCTGCATGTATTTGGATCAAAAATTCTTTACCTATGGGTTGTGACCTCCAAAGACCATTGGAAAACATAGATATTTACATTGCAATTCATAATAGGAACAGTTACGTAGTAGCAACAAAAATAATTTTATGGTTGGGGTTCACCACAACATGAGAAATTGTATTAAAGGGTCACAACATTATGAAGGGTAAGAACCACTGATTTGGATTCTAGTTCATTCCACAGAGATTGACTTTATTACACTATCATACATGAGTATCGGTCTTTATTGTAACCATTTTTCTTATGATTAATAAGATGATAATTACAATAGAAATTATAGACAGGAATGAATAAACGAGATGCAGTGTATACATATATGTGTGTATGTATATACAAACAAATATACATATATACCTACATGTACATACATGGATGTACATATGTAGGTACATATAGAGAGAATAAATTGGCAGTCACTCTTTAAAAAGCAGGAAATCAACCATTATAAAGGCATGGATGAAACTTGAAGACATGCTAATTGAAATAAGTCCAACATAGAAGAAAAAAATTCTGCACTATTTACCTAATATGGGGGAAGCAGAGATGGCTCACTGGTGAAGGGCACTGACAGCTCTTCCCATGGACCAGAGTTCAATTCCCAGTACCCACATGGCAACTCACAACTGTCTGTAACTTCTGTTCCAGGGGAGCTGACACCCTCACTAAGAAACACCATGCAGTCAAAACACCAATGTACGTAAAATAAAAATAAATACATTAAAAAAAAAGTCAAAATCACAAAAATCAAAGAATAGAATCATGATTATGAGGGACTGGGGTGTACATAAAATAGGAAGGTGCTGGTCAAAATTTCATTTATCCAGAAAGAATAATTCCTAGGTGTCTAATGCACAACAAGGTAAGGTTAGTTAATAAGCCAAAAGCATGTCTGAAATCTTCACACACACACACACACACACACACACACACACACACACACACACACAAACTTATATTTTATTTCTGATATAACAGATTTTTAATTGGATTGGTTAACAGTTTCATTCTGTATGCATATATTAAATTATACTATTTTAAATTCAGGTTTTTTTTTTCTAGAAAGAGCTGCTGTTTAAGAAATCAAATTAACCATGGAGTACAACACACTGTATGTGTATGTGTTTTCATATATAAATGAAATACATGTGTTTTCATACACATATATGAAATGTATTTTGACTACTTATGTTTATGTATATATGGCTGTGACTCACATGTGTGCAATGCCTGTGGAGGCAAAAATATTTCATCAGATACCTGAAGACTAGATGTACTGACTATTGTGAACAACCATGTTGGTGCTAAGTTCTCCAGAGGGTGCACAAATTTCTTAACTCCTAAGTCATTTTTCTATAATAACTCCTAAGCCATTTCTACAGCATAATATAATTTTCTTGTTCAGCCATTGGTAGAGGTCATTTATTTTATTTTATTTTGTTTTTTCCAAGACAGGGATTCCCTGTTTAGCCTTCGGTGTCCTGTACTTGCTTTGTAGACCAGGTTGGCCTCGAACTCACAGAGAACCACCTGCCTCTGCCTGGCCGAGTACTGGGAATAGAGGTATGTGCTGTGGTAGAGGCAATTTAAATGGGACACAATTAAACAATGACAATCTATTCACTTTATGGTATATAGTCTATTTGAATTTTTTCACAGATGAAATAATTGAGAAATAGAATCAATGAGACAGTTTCCAAACCATGTCAACTTCCATTTTGTTTCGTAACATTGTTTTTCATTGTGTAATGGAAATAATTTGGACTTTGTAGTAGACAGTTCTGAATTCAAATCCTGATGTGAGTAATTTATTCAGAGGCAATTTTTCATCTTTGTAAGTAAAAGGACATGGCAAGATCTGTGGGGCATTATCTTGAATGCTGCTTTCCTCTTCCTTCACATATTCAAGAGTAATATGGACTTTGTATCTCACACTCAGTCTTATCTAATCAGACAGGTAATGATTTAGATTGTGTGGTTTAGAGATACAGGCATGGGTTGCCAACTCAGATATGTATGAGGAGCTGCTCTAAAACAAACGAACAAAATTCTTTGACTAAGAATTAACAGTCTAGACCAGTGACAGGTTTTGTAATTTGGAAGTGATTTTGGAACCAGTAAGAAGTCACATCCACCTGACTATTGCCAATGAAGTCTGTGTGTTCAAGATGGACAGATTTCTGTATTTTAAAGAGAATCAGTGTTTTTGGAATGGAAACGTTTTCATCCAGTAAATGAAGCCTTAATAGTGATCTGAGCAGACAGAACTCTCTCCCTTCACAAACACTGTCCTGGGGAATGGCAATACTCAAGCAGGAGTTGATTGTCTGATGACAAGAAGCAATGCTAAGTATTGTTTTGGGTTTTTTGTTTTGTTTTCTTTTTTCTGGGAACACTTATTAGGGTATCTCTTGTTAGTTCTGGCAAAGGAGAAGAAACGCCTGTGGGATGATCATCTCTTAATGTTAGGCGCATAGCAACAGCAGAGGCAGCCACCAAAACTGGCCCAGCACCCTAATTCACCCACATCCTAGAGCAAGGTAAGACTCTGCTTATCTCCAAGAAATAATATTTTCTTCTTTCTAGGATTTCTCCCTCCTTTTGATGGACTATAATTTTTAGGAATGTCTAAGAAAAGATATGCTCAGAATCATGAGATTTCTAGACTGTATTTCACTGGCCTCCCTATCATCAACTGTACAGGACAGAGTTTTTGGATTGCTACATTCATGAGTAGAAACCAGAAATAAAGAAATGCCAGGTTCCATTGCCACAGATAAATTCCAAACGTAGGAATAATGCTCCATTTCCCAAACCTGTATCAGAACTTTTCTTTGGTCCTCTCATCAGTTACAACCTCTCTTGCAGGGTGATTCTGACCTAACCCTTACCCCCAAATGCAGGTACAGAATAGTAGTACAAGCTACAACAGAAAAAAAAATCTGTATTTAATTTCAACCCCATCTATTTGAATGGAAAGCTATTTATCTTTCTTAGCGCATTTCTGGAAGGTGAAGATAGCACCTACCTCTCTGAAATAGCATGTGACTGACCATGTTTGTTACATACTAAAGGTTACTAAAAGACCTGTTAGGACACAAGCTAGGTGTGAAATAAAAGAGCCAAATTATTTTATGTGTGCATCGAGAATAATAGTTTTTCTTGTCCCTTGATCTGTGTGCATGCATAGATGAGATCAAAGGCAGCTCAGCTCTACCTTATCTTCTCTCCTTGTGTTGATTACTAATTCACAAAAGTCCATTTAGTTCCAATAAGTTTTCAATATTAAAATAGTTAGACAGAAAAAAAGGTTGAATAATTTGTGCTCACCAAATTGTCTATGAAAAATAAAAAGGAAATCACAGCTTAAAATATAGATGTACAAGAGCAATGTTGGCTTAACGGACCTTGTTTTCTTTAGAGACTCATAAAAGGTCCTGCAAAAGCTACTCAAAGTGCACAGTTGGTTAATTTTGTTCAAGGAAATGACTTTAAAGCTTTTGAGAAGAAGAAAAAAAGAAAACTTAGCCAGCTTCTGTAGCTAGAAAAGTCAATTCATTTAATCTTTTATTCCCAGTGACTGGCTTCATCAAAGGGACCATTCAAACACTTATACTTAATTTTTCTCTCTAATGAGTAAAGCCAAGCTAAAGGCTAAAAGAAAAAGAAAAGGGGAAAAAAAACTTTACTCTCTAAACATACTTGTCTCAGGAAGATAATTTGGCTGTAGATAAACTTGAACACAAGTGGTCTTTCCCCTACCACGCCCTTGAATGAAGGCGCTATTGACTGTGGGCATTCACCATTTGCAAGTGATTACAAGTCATCTAGCAACTAGACTTTTGGCTTCATTTTAGCTTTGTGAGTTTGTTCAAAAAGGCCCTTCTTATCCTGTTCCAGAGCATTCAAATAAGAAAGTTCTCCAAGTTAATTTAGGAGAAGGTTAGTTGTGTATTCCTGATGTGTAAGTGGGTCATGTCCAGTTTTTCTTAACCTGTTTTTGCAAGTACTTTCAAGTCACTCCACTATTGCAATTTAGTGTTCTGTAACTTCACTGGGTACTTTTTCATATGATCGTCACTTGAGTGTCTTCTGCATACCACACCCCCAGTGACTTCATATACTGCCTCCTTCAGACTTGAACCACCTTCTGAATTCTCTCTCTCTGTATGACCACTGATCACCTCTGGCATGACACTTTTTTTTTTAGCCGTCATAACTTACACTTCAGTAAGTCCTATCATTATTATTTCCAACATTTCTCTTCTATGCCAGGCTTATTTCAATTAGCCTGTCTTCAAGTTTCACCCTTGCCTTTACAATGGCGGATTTCCTTCTTTTTAAAGCTTGACTACCAATTTATTTTATATCTTTATGCACACAACATGCATTTTTATGTATATGTAAATACACATATGTATGTACATACTACATTCTGTTTCTCCTTTATCCCACCAACAGCTTCTTAATTAGGAGTCTTGCTTTGACTCTTGCCTTTTCTCCTATATAGTCCCTTTGCAAAAGGCAAGGTACTTATAAAACTAAAGGAAAAAAATTACATTGCATCACACTGAGATTCAAAGCTTCCCATGGCTTCCTCTTCTAGAATAAATCTATAAATTTACCAAATTCTTATGGAGATTTCAGAAAGATCTCCAGAGTCTAGACCCTGAGAATCTTTACATAACACTCTTCCATGTACTCTGTAACTCTCCACTATAGAATTACCTTAAAAACTCCAATTTTGTTTTGGTATTGTGATCATTCATCAAGTGGCTTTATTTTTCTTTTATTTTGGGGGGAGGATAGTATTTCCTCACTTTTTTTAATGGCTGCTGTTTTCTTCTATGTAGGCCTGTGAGTTTCTCAAGGACTCTTTCTTAGAGGTTTGGTTAAAACATCTGTCCCACTGTTCCATCCAGGTCTTCTGTACCATTGTCTCTCTCTACCTGTAATTCTTTTTCACAACTAACAAAGAACAATTATTTAATGTGCTTACTTGTTCCTATTTCTCTATTCCTAGGATGTAGAGTTCATACATGTTGTTATTGTGGCTCATCAGTCCTAACCAATAGACATAACAGGTGTATAAAAACTTTGGAGTAGGTGATTGAATAGCTAGAGCTAAAAGATAATATTAGCGCAAGATGGCTTATTGGGCATTCTTTATCTCCTAGGAATTATAACTGGCATTCAAGAGCATTACTCAGTTCCTTTACAACTCAGAGTTTATAACAAGGCTTTTTCAAGAACCAAGATGTTTGAACATTTCTGTTTTCCTGAATAGATCACTTATACATGCCTGTGTTTTATAGTGGTTTCCTATATTCTTCTGAAACTTATCTGAGGCCAAATGTTCTATTTAAGTACAGATTTTTCTCTTTATGATGAATGTCTATTCTTATGTAAATGTGCTTCAAAAATCCATTAAACTCCTTGAACAATATGGTAAGCAACTGTTTTGTGCATAAATTTACAAGCAGTAACAACTGTCTTTTATCCTTTCCAATATCAGTTAATAACCTTATCATGTTTTCAGGGGGTCAGCTTTCATTTACTTTATCACTTACTTTTTAAGAGAATAACTTGACAGCAGTGTTAGTAACGTGACTTGAATTGGGACGGATATTCAGTTCATTTCTTTCCTCAGATCTAAAGATGTTTTCTTTCTCCTACTTTCACATGACTCCTAGTTCATCTGTCATCATCCATTTCTTGGAGTTCTTTACTTTCTTGGGTCTCATGGTTTCATGTTACCCTGGTCCACAGTCCATATTTCTATCCATTCTATTTTTTCTTTCTCCTTTTCACCTCTAACTTCAGCAACATTCAATTCTCTGACAGCTCCTCAGATCATTCTCTTACATGATTTTTTTTATTTGTCATTATGAAGCCTCCACTGAAATCACTTGATGGCCACCCCACATCTTCTTAGCTTTGTCAGTACCTGGACCATGTATTTGATGCTTCTGCAATGGAGTGGAAGTGTCATGTTGCCCAGGCTGGTCTTAAGCTCCTGAGCTCACGTGGTCTATCTGCCTGTTCAACCTCACTAGGACCTCACTAGGATCCAGGCTGTAACCCCCTCCCTCATCTCCTCCCAGTGTCACCCTCCTTATCTCCCCCCACCCCAATGTTTCTCTCCTAGTCCACTGATAGGCGAGGTCCTCCTCCCCTACTATCTGACCCTAGCCTATCAGGTCTCACCAGGACTTTCTCGTTCCTCTTTCTCTGTGGCCTAGTTAGGCCATCTCACCAGGGAGAGGTGATCAAAGAGCCTGCCACTGAGTCTATGTCAGAGATATCTCCTGCTCCCCTTACCAGGGAACCCACATGAAGACTGAGCTTTTTATGGGCTATATCTGAGTAGGAGGTCTGCACCATATAATATAGGATATACATACTAAAATCTATAGTCCTAAAGAAGCAAAACAACATGGAAGACCCTAGGGAAGAGGCTTAATCCTCACTCAGAAGAGAAAAGAGCATAGACATCAGAAGTAGGAGAAGACACGGAACAGGACAGGAGCCTTCCATAGGGAGCCTCTGAAAGACTCTACCCAGCAGGATATCAAAGCAGATGCTAAGACTCATAGCCAAACATTGGGCAGAGTGCAGGGAATCTTACGGAAGAAGAGGGAGATAGAAAGACCTGGAGGGGATGGGAGCTCCACAAGGAGACTAACAGAGCCAAAAACATCTCCACTCAGGGGGTCCTGCAGAAACTGATGAATAACTATGCAGACGACATAGATCCCCTGCTCAGTCCTCATTTCTTTATGAAGCAATTTATACTTTTTATGTGATTAGCGCTAGTTCTCTCATAGACCTCTTAAATATCTACTGAATTATGCAATTCTTTATCTTTCTTTATGTTTTTTCCTAGTTAGGACTCCAATTATGACTTAGTGACATTCACTGGATTATACATACTCTGTATGCCATTGTCTGACTCAACAGTCTCAAGAACAGAGCACAATTCTAGTCAGGTGTGGAGATGCAACACTGAGAAAGAGATTCCACACAATTCTAAGAACTTGTCAAAGCACATTATAAGAATATACTAAAGTCCACATAATGATGGGACAATAGTAGGTGGGACCAAACCTTGACCAGGACTGCTTAAATGTGCATATACTTGGCTGTATATTTACACATAATCTCACCTCAAAATCCTAAAGATGGAAAAGTGGGGAAGAGCCTAGAACTCATTGGCACAGGAGACAACTTCCTGAATAGAACACCAACATCACAGGCTCTAAGGTCAACAATCAATAAATGGAACTCATGAAACTGAAAAGCTTCTGTAAAGCAAAGGACACTGTTGCCAGAACAAAACAACAGCCTACAGATTGGGAAAGGATCTTCACCAACCCTATATCTGATAGACGGATAATATCCAGAATATATAAAGAACTTGAGAAGTTAAAAAGCAACAAATCAAGTAATCCAATTAAAAATGGGGTACAGGGCTAAACAGAATTCTCTGTAGAGGAATATAGAATGACAGAGAAACACTTAAAGAAATGATCAGTATCCTTAGTCATCAGGGAAATGCAAATCAAGATGACTCTGAAATTTCACCTTACACCCATCAGAATGGCTAAGATAAAAAACTCAAGTGACAATGCATGCTAAAGAGGATGTGGAAAAAGGGGAACCCTCCTCCATTGCTGGTGGGAGCATAAACTTGTATAACCACTATGGAAATCACTCTGGCACTTTCTCAGACAATTAGAAATAGAGCTTCCTCAAAACCTAACTATACCACTCCTAGGCATATATCCAAAATATGCTCAAGTACACAGAAAGGACATTTGTTCAACCGTGTTCGTATCAGCTTTATTTATAATAGCTAGAACCTGGAAACAACCCAGATGTCCCTCAACAGAAGAATGGATATAGAAATTGTGGCACATTTAAACAATGGAATACTACTCATCAACTAAAAGCAAGGAAATCATGAAATTTGCAGGCAAATGGTGGAATCTAGAAAAGATCATCCTGAGTGAGGTATCCCAGAAGCAGAAAGACACACAAGGTCTATACTCACGTATAAATAGATATTAGACATATAATATAGGATAAACATACTAAAATTTATACACCTAAAGAAGCTACACAAGAAAGAGGAACCTGGGTAAGATGATAAATTCTCACTCAGAAAGACAAATAGGATGGTCATTAGAAGAAAGAGAAAACAGGAAACAGGACAGCTCTACCACAGAGGGCCTCTGAAAGACTTTACCCAGCAGTGTATCAAAGCATATGCTGAGACTCATAACCAAACTTCCGGCAGAGTGCAGGGAATCTTATGAATGAAGGGGGAGATAGAAAGACCTGGAGAGGACAGGGGCTCCAGAAGGAGAGCAACAGAACCAAAATATCTAGGCCCAAGGGTCTTTTCTGAGACTGATACTCTAACCAAGGCCCATGAACAGAGAAAACCTACAACTCCTGTTCAGATGCAACCACGGCAGCCCACTCTCCAAGTGGGATGCCCTAGTAATGGGAACAGGGACTGTCTCTGACATGAATTCAGAGGCAGGCTCTTTGATTACCTCCCCCTGAGTGGGAGCAGCCTTGCCATGCCACAGAGGAGGACAATGCAACCAGTCCTGATGAGACCTGTGAAGCTAGGGTCAGATAGAAGGGGAAGAGGACCTCCCCTATCAGTGGACTTGGAGAGGGGCATGGGAGGAGATGAGAGAGGGAGGGCGGGATTGGGAGGGAATGAGGGGGGTGCTACAGCTGGGATACAAAACAAATAAACTGAAATTAATATAAAAAAATAAAAAATTAATTTAAGAAAAGATGGACTTGGGGAGTCACTGAATTTCTTTGTCCCTCTTCTTACTGTGGCCACATTAAATAAATCTTCATTTTCTTTTTTCCATTAAAAAGGGACATGATAAAATGATAATTAACCTATCACAGGTTGTAAGAATACTGAATCGGAGGTAGTATATTATTTTCTAATTGAGATGTCAAGTAGCAAGAACTTTAAATATGTTGAGAGATTTGGAAGTAAGAAAGAATCCATGTCATATTTAAGAAAAAGTTGAGTTCCTTAGTGACAGCCTGCCTGAAAGAAGAGAAGGATGATATCAATTAGGAGTCCAAGGTAGCACCTTAATAACTGATATTAAGATTAGGGACCTTCAAGAAATGGGAAGGAGAGCAAACCTTTGGAGAAAACCCCTGTGTTCAGTGTCATTTTGGTAGAGTTGATGCAGTTACAAGTAGGGCCCTGAATGTGTGTGTGTATATATATATATATATACACTTTACACTTTACACTTAAAAGCATTTGTGTTCATAAATCTGAAAAAAATTACATGAAATAGCAACAGTTGTTTGTAAAGGAATTTTCAATTTTTAGTAAATACTAATTCCTTAAATAAATTTCATCTACAGAAATAAACACATCCATTGGTAACTCTGCTTGTAACCTTATCTGCATGGAAAATATTGGAAACTACCCCTTATGATCTCAAGGCAACTCAAACAGACTTTGTTCATGCAAAACAGAATGCCCAGAAGAGTAAAGGGTAATTGTGTTTGTCACTTCCACAAGAAATATAATTTTGAAAACGTAATATTGGTTGTTGATTACCTTCAATAGAAACAGAACATCTCAGAATGCAATGCAAAACACAAACCAGACAAGAACAAGCAAATGGGCAGAGACCTCATCTCTGTTCATATCAATCTTTATCCATTTTGAACTTTTCATTTCTTGCATTCTTATTTTCCTTCAGTGGTCGGTTTGCCATATTTTTTCCCTTGCTTCACCTTTCTCCTCATCCCCTGTTTCTCATTTCCCCCTCTTCATAATCAGTTTAAAATAAACAAACAGCAACTACTCATTAAGGTGCCCTTTATATTCTTAGTCATATCAACATTACTGCTCTCAGATTATAAACCTTAGAAGACATGAATCACCATATTTTGCCAAATAAAAATGACTTTTATAGATACAAAAGTATCCACAAAGGTTAACAAGTCCTGTCTTCCTTTGGGTAAGACTAGATGTTACGTAAGTCCAGCCTGGAGGAATGGAATTTCCCCAAGGAGGAATTAGGTGAACCTGGTGATGAGAACATTCCTTCCATTCTATATTTTGGGTAAATACTAGGAAAAACAGACAAACTGCATATCCTGGGGGAAATATAGAAAAGAATGGTGATATGGAACCTGTGCATGTTTAACTCAATGTGTCAAGGCCATTAATCCATGCCAACCCATGTTTTTAAAGTGGTGTCCTCAGCCTCCTAAGTCCACCGCAGATATGTGAGGAGCAGCTTGGGCAACTATGATAGGAAGGACCATGGTGAACCAGGCAGTTGTGAATTGTAAGGTAGCGTGGCAGGTGCCTAGGAAGCCCCCAAGATCTTAACTTCCTCAGACTGTAAAAACCCATTGAAAACTGTGTACTCCCCATCATGTCAGTTGAGCCATTCCACAAGCGATCACCAGGTTTTGCCTGCTGAAAAACTTATGATTTACATTACTTGGCAGATTGGTAGGATCTAGACTAATCTGGGCATGAAGGACTATCTAGTTTATGTTAACTAAGGCAAAAAAAAAAAATACTCCATGGGTTGGAGTTACGGGCTAAATAAAATTGAAAAAGCAACATGAACACCAGAATTCAGTCAGTGTTTCTTGGCTGTGGGTGCTCTAGGGAACAGCTGTCTCAAGCTACTGTGGCCATGATGGCTGTGAGCCTGTCTTCCTCAAGTCCCTTTTGTCAGATATTGGATCTGAGAAATGATACAAGTGACTAAGAGGTTGGCACCCTACACCTCTTATGGACAACGTTATGAGCTAGTAAATTCCAGAATCTTCCTTGCTCTTCCTTTTTTCTTGGCTTGTGTTCCTTGCAGGGGTTGGGCAAGGTATTAGGGACTTTTTTTCTGTCAACAAATGGCTCTCTTCAGGCGACCCCCCATGAGGAGAGGGCCCTGTGAGAATAGACAGAGATGCATCAATATTCTGCGTGGTTATTCTATCCTTGTCTCATTCTGTCTCTTTTACTCAGCCCTACTCCTGATTGTAAGCTTTGAGAATAGAGAGCATTTTTTTTTTCCTTTTAAACTACCTGGATTGTAAAGTTAAATTTTAGAATCCCAAGAATACATAAATGAAAGGAAACAGTGAAACCATTATTTCTTTCTTACTTCCCTCAGTAGCTCAGACACACCCCTATCTTTTGTGGAACTTCCTGGTTTGACTTTTTATGTTATTTCTGTTTTCACATATATTAAAAATCCTCATCACAATTGTAGCAACCTCAAGGGAATGTAAAATTGGTTCTTTTATAACCTCAGCTAGTCTTAGAGTTGAGCAGTTCCCAAAAATATATTAAAAAAAAAAAAAAGCAAAAACAAGAGGAGAATGGATGGGAGTGAGGAATGGGGGAAGGATGTGTGAGGGTGGTGATGGGAGGAGAGAAGGGAAGGGGCTGCAAGCAGGCTATAAAGTGAATAAATAAAATACAATAATAATCAGGCTAAATTTACCAATGGGGTGCTATATGGCTAGAAGGCCATTTTTCTTTGAATGGAAAATAATCATTTTTCAAGAAATTCAGTCTTGATTTCTATAGATTTATTTATAATATGTTAGGTGCAGTGAGATGGCTTAGTGGGTAAAGGTTCTTGCGGTCAAACCTGGTGATCTGAGTTCAATCTCTGGGACACATACAAAGGAAGAAAAAACTGACTCTGGAAAAGTGTCATTTACCTCATACACATGTTGTAGCATGCACAAGTTCACACAAATAAATAAAGGTAAACAAGATAAAATAAGTTAATAAAATCTAGACTGATAATGTTTATAGAGAGCAAACTTTATCTTCTCTATTCTACTGACCTTTTCAGGTATTGTCTGCTGATTGCCAGGGTGTCCTGGAATTTGCTACATAACAAAGGATGACCTTGAGTTCTCCATCCTCCTGCCTCCATCTCTGAAGTGCTAGGATTCTAGACATGTACCATTACCCTCAGCTACTTGGTCACTTTTTAAATAGGAAAGTTAATTCTTGTTTTTATGTAATAGGTAACTTAAAAATACTCAAGGGCACTTGAAAGAAGTTGGCTCTCTTAAGTTGATTAATTTATATTATAATTTATACTATAAATGTGCATAGCGTATTCTTCTTAGAACATGACACTGCATTTTATCAAATTACCCTGATATCATACATTGTATATGAGTAGACTACACATTAATGAGGGTTGTTTATTGATATCTGTCAACATTAGTAAAATACCCACTTGACTCCATGGCCTCTTGCGGCTGTCTGCCTGCATGGGAGCCTTTACTCTGAGCCACATCACCTTTTCTGCATGGAGAGGGAAAAGCATAAACTTTCATAAGTGGATCAGTTCTGTCACTCAGCGTGAACTTTCTGGTGGCTTCCGAAGGCTCCCACTTCTAACTCACCTACTCTTCTTTCTACATATCCTATCTGTTGCTCTTTTATTCATTTATTACCTTTTCTTCCAAGCATATCTTTGGTTATTCTTCATGCCTCAAAATTTTGCCTTGCTTATGGCTTTGTACTTCAAAGCTGTATTACTCCAAGCATTGAAGCAGGGTCCTCAAGCTTCCCTGTGTCTCAGCAGCATCTCAGTGAGGGTGTGAGTACATAGAAGGCAGAAGAGTATCAGGAAACTTAGTGTGGAGCTAATTCATGATGACAGAGTGGGCTTGATCTGTAAATACAGATGTGTACGTGGTCTGTCTCCTCCCACTTTGCCATTCACCTAATAAACATTGGCCACCAGTTAATATTCTCTGCACTCAACAGAGATATAAAATGGAGTAAGCCCAAGATCATTCCATCCAGCTGACAGCTACAGTTTAATGAGAAAAATCCTGCTCACAGGTAATCATCACATTGGGGAAGAGTACCAAACCCTCCAGTGCCCCAGGAGCCAGAGGGGGATGTTTCTGCAGCAGACAATGAACCTCTTGCAAAGTGGCTTTTTTATTGTATGCCAGTGTTTAACTGGGAACATGCCAAATGGATTGAAAGCAATCTACTACAGGAAAGGGGGCAACTTCTGCAGGGGCTTTGTGGTGTGAGAAGAATAATATGAGGACTAAGCTACACATTAAACTGTCATCTGCAGTGGAGCATTTAATGGGAGAAGGAAATGAAGCACAAAGGAGATTGTATAGGATCACAGCGTCCATTCTAAAACCTCTGAATACCAGGTTGTGTAGAGTGGGAAGGTCACACAGTTCAGCTTTGAGAAATAGTCATGAATGTCTATGTGAGGAGCAGTTATAACTGGGAATTCAAACCAGTCTGAGGCATAAATGGAAAAATGAACAGAATGTTTCATTGAAAATGTTCATGTGTGTGCGTGTGTGTGTGTATGCTGTTAATGATGAGATTTGTTGGCAAGAAGAACCTTAAGACAAAACTCATCCCAGGAACTGACTGATCTAGAGCATAAGTTTAAGTATCATCATTAATTGGGGAGTATTCTAAGTGTGACATTAGCACCATATCTCACACTGAAATTTATTTTGGAAAGATGGCTCTGTGGTTAAGAGCACATACGGCTCTTGAAAAGGACTGAAGTTTGTATCCAACACCCTCTTCTGGTTTCCATAGGCACTTACACACACACACACACACACACACACAAACACAAGCACACACTTAAAAATGAAATAAATCTTTTAAAAAGTCACTTTCATCCATATTTCTACACAAAGGCCAGATGGCCATAGGAGAAAGAGTATAGAATACTCTTGATTTTGATGAGGATGATGATCATGGGGCACACACCACTATGATCTGCTGAGGATGCTGGCCTGGCGGAGCAGCCTCAGGGTAGGACACAGCCTCATCACTGCCCTACCATGCTCAGCACAGAGGAGGCAATAGGCAATGGCTGAAAGCTGGAGCACCTGGAAGGAAAATAGAGATTTAAAATACCTGAGGGTGAATGGACTTGCCAGAAGAATTAGGTTTGGGGCATCTATAAACAGGCATAGTGTTCCAAGATCATTCAAGGATGATATCAGTTGTAGTCACAAAATGGAAAAATTTAAGCCGTAGCAAGAACCATAATTTATCTCATAATACAGAGAAGGATATATAGATACAAAGATTGTGATGTTTTTGGAACTTTTTAAGTAAGGAATGGTGAGGATAGGCATGAATAAGAGTAAGGAAATGGGAGCACAATTAAGAATTGTATAAGGCAGAAACATACACATCTTTTGAGTCATCTGGAGAAAATTTATTAATATCTGTAAGCACTCACTATCTAGCAATGTAAGAGCAATGATCAGATGTTTCTGAAGGTGACCCTTGGTTTTCATTTGTGCTCCCCTGACTGATCTAGATGAGCTGAACTGTAGGGGATAAAGTTTCTCTATAGGAATGGCTGTGCCAAATATCAGTAACTCACAGGAGCAGTGGCCTCTTTCCTGAAAAGAAGGAATGCATTCTTTACTCCACAGGCACAGAATGAACAGGCACTGTTAATGGAGGTCACTCAGATGAAAGGGTATTACTACCAGTACCCTTTTGTCCTTCATTGAAAATGTAGCCCACATGCCTGTCCTTAGCAGTGGGGAATGAAAATGAGGAAGAGCAGGGGCAAGCCAGCTCACTGTATTGAGGGAAGCATCCTAAGATGATAGAAAGAAGCAAGGGGCAGAGTCATAACTACACTTTCAGGAACATCCCAGGATGATGGGAATACACAAGGGGCTGGGTCATAATTACATCTTTTCTCACTACTTCATGGCTTTATCAGTTTCTCAGCTACTTTGATACTCTACAAAGTCCACTCTGTAACCCGTAGTTTATGTGCTGCTGTAAAATTTGTATTAGACACTGGAGTATGACAGATGATAGCTATTAAATGACCCACATAACATGATCCAGAGTAGTCACATGAATGATTCAGCTGAATCTGGCATACCCTAGTGCTATAAATTGTTGTAATGATATCTCGTAGGACTGGACTGCGGTTAGACCAAGGACTTACCAAAAGACCAAAAGCCACCCACAAATTGGCTGTTGAACTGACAGTGTTATAGAGTAAAAGGTTCTAAATGTTCCTCCAGTCATCAGGATGAGCCTTGATAAAGCACCCCACATTAATTAATGTGACCAATGTCCTCAGAATCCATATTAACTGCCAAATGCCTCTTCAACTAATGAGTGAAGAAGAGTTAGAAACCAAGTAAATAGACTGGTCGAATTAGGTAACAATATTTCTAATAAGTTTAAATAAAATTACAAATATTAATGTTTGACATACCATTATTATAATTTCATCTAGCTGTTTGATTTGCTAAGTTATGCTAGGTGAATAATCATGTGGTGGTAAATAGAAAATATGTACTAGTTAGCGTTAACTACCAATATGATATAGTCTAATGATGCCTGAATCTCTGGAAGAGATTCTCAGTTGAGAGATTTCCGAAATGAGATTGTCCTATAGTCATCTGGTGGGGAATTTTCTTAATTGTTAATTGATGTAGGAGAGTTCAGCCCATTGTAGACAGCACCATTCCCTGGGCAGTGGCCTAGGTGATTCTGTAAGTCAGCAAGCAGAATTACTCTATAGTTTCTGCTTCAGTAGCTTACTTGATTTTATGCATACATTTCCTTGAATGATGTGCTATATCCTGTAAGTTGAAATAGCCCTCTCCTTCCCTAACTTGCTTTTGAACAAATTTTTTTTTCAGCAAAAGAAAAGAAACTATAATAAATATCTTGGACCACATTTGGTTTCATATTTAATCCATAATGATGTACAACTTAAAGCACAGAGGGAACTGCTTTTGAATGGAAATGATAAAGAACTCAGCAGCAGAATCAGGAAATTACTGATTGGAGTCTACAAACTCCGTCTGATCTAGATCTTACTATATCCATTCTAGGTCTGCATCCTGTGAAAGTCATGGTCTAAGCCACAAAGCTATTCCTTAGCATCTACAAATGCAGCTAAAACCAAGCTGGAATATTATGGTGGTCTTGTAATTTTGTCTGTGCTGTGAAGTGGTGCAAATATTGTACCAAAGCTGATAGATGGAAAAATCGCTGTGCCAGAGTGTTTTCCCAAGTCCCATCTTAAGGTTATATGTGCTTTGGTTCTGAAAAGCTATAACTTGGCTCCCACATAGGCCTTTCTCACATGAGAAAGAGAGAGAGAAAAAGAGAATGAGAGAGATAGAAAAATAAGAGAGAGAGAAGTACCCAAACCTTCATGTTCTGAAAACTGAAAGTTTTCCCCTAATTTGTTTGACAGCAAAACATGGTCCCCCTATTGGTATGCAAACCAGATTTAACTGAAAATTTAGTCTGAACACAAGCTCCTGTCTCAGAGATCACTGGAGATACTAGATGCCTGCAGTCTGTAACACTCCAAGGCCAATGTGGAGTCAAGAATCAGAAGAGCACCTTTTGTTGCTGTTTGTTTCTTCTTCTTTCTCTTCTTCTTTTTCTTCATTTTCTCTTCCTCCTCCTCCTCCTTCTCCTCCTCCTCCTCCTCCTCCTCCTCCTTGTCCTCCTTCTCCTCCTCCTCCTCCTCCTCCTCCTCCTCCTCCTCCTCCTCCTTCTTTCTCTTCTTTTCCTTCTTCTTCTGCTTCATCTTCCTTTTTTGAGATAGAATGTCAAGTGGCCTAGGTTGGCTTTGAATTTACTATGTGGCTGAACATACTGTTAAACTATTGACGGTCCTGTCTCCACATTCCCAGTGCTAATATAACAGGTGTGCACCATCATATCAGGTTTCTGGAAATTTCAAGGATAGCCTCTTCCTTAGGGGTACAGATAAAGTTAGGAATTCTAAAATATAGCCCTAGACTCTCATGATCTCTCACTCCTTTTTGTCTCCTTTGAAGCAAGCCCAGATCCAATAGATGGTCCCAGGATACCTGGGATGTTTCACAGGGATCCATTCAATTAGATGAACAACTTTCCCACCAGCCCTCCCTAGAGAATCCCATCTCCATCCAGGGGTTTTGTTTGTTTGTTTACTGCAAACTTCTCCGAATGCTCTTACAGACTGTTCCGTGCTGTTACAGGCTAAATAGTCTAAAAACTCACCAGATCACCACATCCAGCTCTTTTTATTTTTAAAAATCACAGGCCTCTTGCATTTATTATAGGCAACAAGAAGCCAGGCTATTATTTCAGTACTATGAGTTTTCAATGTCACCCTGACTCCTGTTTCTTTCCCTGCCTTTCTCTTCTGGCATTTTACTGTCGGGAGTAAGAAGAAATTAGGCCATGTTTTCAACACTTCATTTAGACATCTCATCCTCATCATTTAAAACATCTGTTTTTTATACGCTGGTAGGGCACCATTCTGATTCCCATAATTGTACATTAAGGATGTCTTTCTTCTGGTTTAGAATAACAAGTTCTCCTTTTGTAGCAGTTATCACCAGCATTGTCTTCAACATCCATGTTCTCTACAAACAGTCTGTTCCAATACTTAAATATGTTCTAAGGAGATTTATGTTTCCTCTACTCACCCCTACTTACTTCTTAGTTATCACTATCAGAAATATCACCATCCACATTTTTAAAAAGAACCAGGCAAACAAAACTTTTTCTCACACTCACTAAAAGTCTTCCAGCCTCTTTCCAAGGCCAATTTTGAGTCCACATCTACATTTTATGTGTTTGTTCCAGCAGCTTCCCACTTCCATGAACCACAAATCTAAGTTAAGGCCTACTGCTGCTACAAAAAATAATAATAATATCATATGCATAATGACTTAAAGCAGATCTATTTATCTTGCTTTATTAATTAAATTTGTTGTTTTGTATTTTCACACATACATATAATGATGAATTCTGATTGATTACTTTCACGCCATCCTTTTTAAACCAATCTCTTTTCATAGCATGTGTGCACATGGTATGTATGTGTGTGTGTGCATATGTATGTATTCCATTAAGTTAAAACAAAGCTATCTGTGTGACCATGGGTATGGAAATGTCTAATGGGGTCTGGTGGGCTTACCAGTGGAGATAATGACTACTCTTTCCCTGCGTTTTTCAATAGCAGGAGCCTGTGTTTGCCATAAAATCCACATCTTCAATGGCTATGTCATTCTCGGAGGGCAACACTGCAGTGCCTTCCTTCCTGTCTTCTTCCCTTTCTTGTAAGAAATTCTCTGCTCCTTAGAAGGGATGTGCTAAATGCCCTATTCAAGTTGTACAGCAGCTTTGTGGGTTAAAATTTCAATGTAAGTTTAACTAGACTACAATCTGTCTGTTCCTTTCTGATAGTTTTAACAGTGAATCTGCCTTCTTGAATTTTTATTTCTTACCCTCTAGAGACCATTCATATTCCCAGGCTCTGTCTCCTTCCTCATCATCCAAGACCAACAACATTGTACAATATTTCCCTTCCTCCTTTCTTCATATTTTTCAGGGAATGTGAATTAATGTTTATTACACTAGTGTATCATATACTATAAGTGATAAAATAAGTATTTTGATTATCAAGTTAAGTTTTAGTACTATCATTGTCAAATATTTAATCTTATGTGGGTTAACTTTAACATACTAACTCAAGGCAAAAGCGATGTTTGGTAATTAATATTTCCAAAATGAAGCAAGACTCTTAGTATTTTTAATTTGTAGGTGAAACTACTCTGGTGCCTAGATTAAATTTTTACAGCTATTCAATAGCAAAAATGAGCTGAAATACCAGACATGTGACTACAGAGTCTATTTTACAGTTTCTTAACAAGAGCCTTACCATTGGCAGTAGTTTTGAAGGCCTGTGTCATCAAAGAGGCCATCCTGAATAGACTATCTTATGTCTCCAAACCTGTGAATCAAGCGGAAGAAAACCAGCCTAGAGTTGTCAAGTCTATTTTATGAAATTCTCTGTGGAATCTTCAGTATCGCTCAGGAGTTAAGAAGAGGCTCAGGTAACATCCCTGATTCCAGGACATCAGTTCTGCTTCTGTAAGGTTTATATATTTGATTTCACAAAGAAATGTCATTAGAAACATATTTATTACTGAAAACAAGTCCTTAGTAACCAGACCTAAAATTCTATAATTACAGAACTTTACATAAGCCACATGGTCTCATGGGGGTTTGTGGAGAGTAAAGAAAGACTCAAACAGATTACAGAAAGGCTATTCCAGGCATGTAACAGGCATCTCCCAGGGCTACTGTTTTGTTGTTGTTTGTTTGTTTTCTGTTGTTGAGTGAGCTTCTTTGAAGACAGACTCACAATGTGAAATCCTTGGTAAATTGAAGGACTATGCCAAATGGTGTTCTGGCCTCCCTCTGACTTTACATAGTTCGCAATTTCTACAAGCTTTCATAGTCTCTTTCTCTCTCTCTTTCTTTCTCTCTCTCTCTCTCTCTCTCTCTCTCTCTCTCTCTCTCTCTATATATATATATATATATATATATATATATATATCTGTTTGTCTGACATAACCCTTTCTTATAGGATTTGAATGTGTCAGTGAAATTACTCAAGTAGTCAAAGAATTCCTAAATATTCATTGTCTGTTTTGACTGTATCTTTGCATATAGAGGTTTAACATGTATGTAAGAAGTGTTACGGAATTTCAAGTAAGCTGTCACTTCAACAGTCAAAACATTTGATTAATGTGCACAAAAACCCAGATATTGAAATATTTCTGAGTTTTCAATATTGAGGGTGATAACTATTACCGTCTATATTTAAACTTATTTAGTGAAAGGTAAAAATAAGGTAAAGTAGTTAAGGCTAACCACTGATAAAAGAATGAAATAGGAATATGAATCACAAATAATTAAAATAATCCTGCTTCATGATACTCACAAGCTACCTACTGTGATAATACAGCTCCTGATCATGTCTCTAGTCTAAGTATGCAAGTAACATGTATAGAAAATTTGAGCACTATTTCTGCCTCCCGTGGACCATTTAGTATGAAGCTATTTATTTTCTTAGCATTGTGTGCCATGCATTCAATGCTTCTTCTTGTTATCAAGAATATAAATTTTCAACCAACATTTGACCCCTAATTACTAGGTCCAGCAATGAGATACAGTTTTTGCTTAAATTCACCAGTAATAGCAGTTCATAAGAAATGCAACATAACACAATACACAACAAACAGGCCACAGAAGACAATGTAGGGTGTTCAAGTCTTCTTGGCCCAAGGAAGGCCTTATTATGAGGATTCTAAAATAGCTCTATGGGTGTGACTTTTCCTTTTCTTTTTTTGAATATCGTATTTTTATTTATTATTTGTTACAATTTATTTACTTTATATCCCAGTTGTAGCCCTCTCCCTTGTCTTCTCCCAGCTTCACCTTCCTTCCCTTTTCTCCTCCTATGCCCCTCACCTAGTCCACTGATAGGGGAGGACCTCCTCCCCTTCTATTTGACCCTAGCCTACCAGGTCACATCAGGGCTAGCTTCATTCTCTCCTTTGTGGCCTGGCAAGGCTGCATCCCCTAGGGGGAGGTGATCAAAGAGCTGGCCAATGAGTTCATGCCAGAGACAGTACCTAGTCCCTTTACTAGGGGACCACTTGGGAGACTGAGCTGCCATGGGCCACATCTATGCATCCTCTCCATGTATGGTCCTTGGTTGGAATATCAGTCTCTGCAGGGCCCCCTGGGCCCAGATATTTTGGCTTTGTTGGTCTCTTTGTGGAGCTTTTGTCATATATATATATATATATATATATATCCCCACTCTTTTATAATATTCCCTGTACTCTGTCCAAAATTTGGTTATGAACCTCAGCATCTGCTGGGTAGAGTCTTTCAGAGGCCCTCTGTGGTAGGCTCCTGTCTTGTTCCATTTTCTCCTTCTTCCAATGTCCATCCTGTTCGTATTTCTGAGTGAGGATCGAACATCTTCCCTAGGATCCTTCCTTCTTGTTTAGCTTCTTTAGGATTATAGATTTCATTATGTTTATCCTATATTATATGTCTAATATCTACTTATAAGTGAATATATACCATATATGTCTTTCTGCTTTGGGGTCACCTCACCGAGGATGATCTTTTCTAGTTCTACCCATTTACCTGCAAATTTCATGATTTCTTTGTTTTTAATAGCTGAGTAGAATTGCATTGTGTAAATGTTCTATAATTTCTGTATCCATTCCTCAGTTGATGGACGTCTAAAACTGCAAATCAAAATGCCCTTGAAATTTCATCTTACACCCATCAGAATGGCTAAGATCAAAAACTCAAGAGACAACACATGCTGGAGGGGATGTGGAGAAAGGGGAACCCTCCTCTGTTGCTGGTGGGAATGTAAACTTGTACAACCACTTTGGAAGTCAGTCTGGCACTTTCTCAGAAAATTAGGAAATAGCACTATCTCAAGGTCCACTCCTAAGCATATATCCAAAATATGCTCAACTATACAACAAGGATATATGCTTAACCATGTCCGGAGTAGCTTTATTCATAGTAGCCAGAACCTGGAAACAACCTTGACTGTTCCCTTTCAATTCCATTGGTTAATCAGCCCACCACTTGTGCTAAGCTGTGAATGAGCCAGACAGCAATCAAGGCTTTGAGATTTTGCTAGGGAAACCTGCCTCAGTTTCATACTCAAGTTCACTGGTTTTGGTGTTTATGGACTTATTTCTCATTTTTGAAGATCACCAAAAGAACTTGAAAGTTCCTACCATGCAGCAATTTATCCTTTTACAAGGACCAATTTTGAATCTTGTGCTTCAGAGCATAATAAGCAAGAGAGAGTCACTGAGCAAGTGAGTGGGCCTGGGCTGTCTCTAAACACCTACACTTCAGACTGGCTATTATTGTTCTATACTTTTGCTGCCTCATAACTCTTCAGTGGTAAAAATCATATTCTTGAAAAGAAAATCTTCTGGTGTTTTAGTGGTGAAAATGAAAGGAAAATAACATGTCAGAGACATGGGTTTTAGCTAGAAAGTAAAGACGTTTGAAGAATGAAAACTTATATTAGAAATGGCTAAGTTACAGAGAAGGTAAAAAAAAATACATTTCTTTTTTCTAGCTGAGAGGAGAAAAAAGGATGAATAGGTAAAGCAAAGTGCTTTGGGAACAATGAAACTGTTCTCCACAACTCTGTCATGGTAGACATCACATTATGTATTTGTCATAAACGACAGAACTGTACAGCACAGGGAAAGACTCCTAATTCCTGATACTTTACTAATAAGGCCTTTGGTTACCAATCACACCTCAGTATTGGTTCATTAATTGTAACAAAGTTTCCACTCCACTGCAAGATGTCATAGAGAAATGTTTGCAGAGAGGGAAGGGCTACAAAAGAACTATGCATTTTCTGCCCACCCCCACACACAACCCTAAAACTGTCTTAGAGAGAAAGCCCATTTTTAATAGGCAGAATTAGGAAGTGTTCTCTCTGTGCACAAGCTGTTCATCAAGGGATAAATAATATGTTCAATGAATGATGTCTTATATGAAAAACAACCCAACACACAGTGTAAGGCAAAGGTGATTTTGGGAGGAGCCAAAAACCTGAGCATACATTTCTACAGAGGAATCAGTGAGTTGTACAGATAAATCAAATGGGTAAATTAAGAGTGTTTGAGGAATGGTGCCTCTCTAGAAAAGGAAGAAGAGGAGTCTACTTAGATGTATAACATATTTTCAGAGCAGAAGAAGAACTTTCAATACATTAAAGAAGATATGTCTACAATTATACATGTCTAAGAAAAGTTATTTAGAATCTGGAAAGACAGGAGGCAGACTGTCTCCTCTGACAACCTGTAGACAGGTCTAGTTCTTAGGATCCTCTTGAGTTTGAAGTAACATTCCATGTTCATCTACATCCACATGTCATCTCTGTCCATGTGCCAGCATATTCTCTTCACTGTTATATTTTTGCTCTGTTAGATTATAAGCAAAAGAATATAATTCCATACAGGGTTGATTTTATTTGAGTACTTAAGTGACTTTCGGTTCCTGAATGTTTACACATGACATATACTCATGGGTCCAGAATTGTTAAGAATCTAAAGAATTCAGTGCTATTTTTTTTTCAGCTACAGTTACCTTCTATGGAAAGAGGAGAAATGAAAGAGTTTTTAAGTTCATTTATCAGAAAATACTTGAAGATGCTAGAAAAGTTCCCTTTGTGAAGAGGAAGATCTACTTCTCTTTGAAGGAACTGACAGCATTTGATGGGACAGCAGAAGAAAAATGAAAGTTCTATTAGTTTTCAGAATACATGTTTGAAAGATGAAGCTAAATGTATAAGAAAAACATAAGTAGAATCCAAATGAACAAAGAAAAATATAATAGCAACTCCAGCTAATAGCTTTTTTTCCCTACAGAAATAAAAAGAAGATTCAAGAGAGGCAGAATATCTTATAAATACAATGGCAGTATACCAAACGAGGAAAAAGCATGTTTCTAGCTTAAAATATGATTAACCATGTGCTATACAATTAACGACAACTGGTGTTTTAAGTCCTATCATAGACCTTTCCTGGACTATATACGTTACTGAGGAAATTAGCCATCTACACAGCAATCACATAAAGGTATCATTTTGAAAAGCACCACATAAAATAAACACTGCCTTGAAAACTGGGTGGTTGCTAGGAAATAGTGTCAAGTGCAATCCTTTCCAGTTATGTCTGATTTTTCCATTTTATATCTTCCTCAATCATTAGGGCTTAACCCCTACAGGAATTTACATGAGCATAGCTTTCATGCCTCTGCAATATAAATTTTTCCAGGGGTTCCATTTAGTCCGTAGAAGGCTCTGGGCATCAGCACTGAGAACTTTGAGCAGGGTCAGTTGTTCTGGAAAAGGGCAACACTGGGGTTCTTGACCATATGGGGATTTATACTGCACAAGGGAAGATGGAACTCGGTTGGGTCCCTGTGGAAATTTATCTTTTCTTCTCTTTCAGCTTGATGAATCAAGGGAGAAAAGGCTTAAGGGTAAGCCAAATCAAGTGGTTTGAGTTATTTTAAGAAGAAGCAATTCATTGCACTAGTTGCCAAAACCAAAAGTGCCTGGACAGCCTGCTCAAAGAGCCAGCAGCAGGAAGAGAGGACTTGATGCCAGAAACTCATGCCAAGGAACGTTGAGGGAGCTAGGGCAGCTTCCCTCCTGTGAATTAGCATTTCAATGGGGCTACTCTCCAGGGGGCTGAGAAATCCAGAGGGCTCTCTCAATGGGTTCCTATTATTTCCTTCTTAATCATTCCACCTACCCAGGAGAGGAGCCCACAGGGCATGATTGAATGATAGTAGTAGAAGTAGAAGATAACTCAGAGAAACAATTCCTGGTGACATCTGGAATCTTCCTTCACTCAGTAGTAATAACTACCGCATTTGTAGCACCAGAACCGTCACCACACTCATCATCTTATTAAGCCTTCCTTCTGTCTTAGAGATGGTGCAAATTTCCCCATCTGCAGACTGGGAACTGAGACGTTTTGAGCATTCCAATCTGTGTCAAAAGGAGGAGGAAGAGCAAGAACCTGAGTATCTAAGCCAAGAGCACCAAAGATGCAACCAAAGTTCCACGCTATTTGATGCAGGAAGACACCACTTACAATACTAACCAAGTATGCGCCTGTTAAAGATCCTTGTGTACGTAAATCTAGATAAAACAAAGCCTAAAGGGGGAAAAACCTTCAGGCATAGAGTGGAAAGAGATGCCATGAGAATGATTTCCCAAGAGGGAGTCAGCCAAGATCATTTAAATATACATGAAAAAGTCTCTGCCAAAGGACAGTCATCAGATACAGCCTCTCACTAGGTGGGTTCATATTCATCGACATGGCTACTAGAGGGCTGAAACTTTTATTCTGCCAGCCAGTCATTGCTGATAGAGTAATTTCAGTGTCTAGCTTTAAAAAGTACCTTCCTTAACCACAAATGAGATAACAAATAAAACGCTGATTTCTTTGCATTTTCTCTGATACTTTAAGGACCAAAAAAATATTTCTGGATTAAGTTACTTTGAGTCAATGGCACTATCATTTCATTTTAGGAAGAAACTTCTTAATGCATAATATTAAAAAAAAAAGTACACTGTCTGATGTAGAGAATGACACAATCATCTTAAATAAAGTGTTAAAACGAGCTTCTTTCAGCCAGTGGCTGTACGTATGGGCACACAAGCACACACTCCATGAGAAAGTGTCCCTGTTTCTAGGCCTTTGTTAGATAGAAAACTGTCAAGTGGTAGCAAAAGAAGAGAGTCTTTGATTGATGAACACAGTCAAATACCATGATGTATTGTACCTGAGATAGCGCCATTCCTCATTTCCTGGTGCATGCTTGCCTTCAGGGGAAAGGAAATGAGTTTTGCTTTAACAACAGAACAGGCAGCACAATTGAAGAACATAGAATCCTGTTTCATATAGCCTAACCAGCCTCTGCATCCAGCTATACTTTCCAAACAGGCTCCTGTAGTGCTATCTGCCCACACTTAGTGCCATCGCGAACTTACAAGTGACATACATATCTAACACAGCCAGAGTTTGTCCAATGTTCTCTGAACATATTTTTAGTGAATAGATAGCCAAAGCACTATCTAAGTATTTTAGTGGGATCCTGCACAGACCCCCTCCATGCTATGCCCTTAAGAAGTTGAAAATGAGCCTTACATTGTTCAGCACTCCTGAGTTTATTTTTGAGGGAATAGCTGTAGTTTATATCTGACCCTCACTTTAATGCAATTGACATCATTGTTCCAATAAAGAAGAAGAAGAAGAAGAAGAAGAAGAAGAAGAAGAAGAAGAAGAAGAAGAAGAAGAAGAAGAAGAAGAAGAAGAAGAAGCTTTCTACTTCTGCCTGGCTGAACTGCTCTTGCAAAAGGATCTTCGAAATGTGCAGGTCACTCCATTTGTCACCTGGAGTGTTGTGGCTGGAGCCCTGCAGGTCTAATTACTGGGGTGTTTCTTCTTGCTGCTTTTCTCTTGTACTTTGTTCACGGAGATGAACTTCCCTAAGTGACAGTAATCTCACTAAGTGAACACAATAAGAAGAGGACAAAATCAGCTGGTTACTCCTAGTTGCCTTTCTTTTTCATGCATTGACATGATGGGATATTGATTAGCTACAGGGCTGGGCCAGGTATCCATAGTCCTCAAGAGTTGGATAGTAGAAGCACTGTCATGTGCACTATTGTGAAAGTCTTTGCTGTGTTTAGACTGAGCTTTAAAGGACAGCAGACATGACTCTTTACCTAAATGCTTTTCCACCTTTTCAAAAGCCAGCCCATCACTCCAAGGCCCAGACAAGCTCTCTGCATTCCAAGAGCCTTTCCAGCACACATCCTTGTTTTCCCTGAACTCTGAACTAAAAGTTGCTCTACACTTTTCTTGTGCTAGCACCAATATCCTTATTTGTATCATACTTGTCTGTTGTGTGATAGACTCATCTAGACAGGTCTCAGTGATCCACATTCCTGATAGCCCCTAAGATGGCTCCTTTCATAGGTCCAGGGTGGGGGGAATTCTATGACAAATTAACAAATGGCTTCATCTGCCCTTCTCTGGCCTGTAGTTTCACTTGCTTGCCCCTTCTTCAAAGGCATGATACAAGCAGTTGTTCCATCTGTCCTAATCTTTAGTAAAATACATAAAGAGACCTTACTTTATATTCAATAAAAATTAGATTCGGAGATGACCTTCTACCTTGAATGCTGGTTTGTAATAGAACTTATGTGTAACCAAGGAGAAAAACTCCAGTCAAAAACCTTACCTTCATAGTATTACACAGCTAGCTGCTCATGAGCACGAAAGATAGAAACTGGACTCCGCCATGAGGACACACTTCACTTTTATCATGGAGCTTGAGTTTTAGTATGACTGTTTGCCTCGGACAGATGCTAACCCAATCTTGTTTGCTGTCTATGGAAAGGATGTTAAAGGTCCTATGCATGTTCTCAAATGGTTATAAGGGATTGGGTACAATCACTGACATCCTGTAGAGTAAATATACTCGAGGCTACTTCATTATTGGTGAAAACATAATAATACTGTAATAATAATTTATTTACAACTCTTCCAGAATAAAATATTATATTTAGAACAATATATTGTAGTTTCTTTAATAATTTTGAGTCCTGAATTAAATAAGCAATTACTTTGGCAGAAAGTTGTAATAATACTCAAAAATTTTTCTACATATTGTAATTACAGCAAAATTTTACTAAAATAATATAAATTAAGTTTTTCAATTAAGAAGTGAAACATAAATAAAAATAATTTATCTTTAATTTAGTCTTAACCTATCTATCTATCTATCTATCTATCTATCTATCATCCATCCATACTGGCACTAGCATTTGTATTTGTATATGTACTACCTTAGTGCATATGTGCAATTTTTCACATCCCTTTGGCCTCATCGCTTTCTATATCTATTATAACAACACAGTCTATTACACCCTGATTTTGACCAGGTTTATATTCAATGGCAGAGTCTCAGTTTAAACAGTTTGCTAGGGCAGTCTTTTTTTTTCTTTTTTCTTATTAGTTACATTTTGTTAACTCTGTATCCCAGCTGTATCCCGCTCCCTCATTCCCTCCCAATCTCACCCTCCCTTCCTCATCTCCTCCCTGCCCCTTTCCAAATCCACTGATAGGGGAGGACCTCCTCCCGTTTCATCTGACCCTGTTTGATCAGGTATCTTCAGGACTGGCTGCAAAGTCCTCCTCTGTGGCCTAACAGGACTGCTGCTCCCTTGGGGGTGGGGAGGTCAAAGAGCCAGTCATTGAATTTCTGTTAGAAATAGTCCTTGTTCCCCTTACTATGGGAAACCAAGTGGTTACTGAGCTACCATGGGCTACATCCAAGCAGAGGTTACAGATTGGGTAAGAATCTTCTCCAACCCTTTATCTGACAGAGGGCTAATATCCAGTATATATAAAGAACTGAAGAAGCTGAAAAGCAACAAACCAAATAATCTAATTAAAAAATGGGGAACAGAGCTAAACAAGGAATTCTCAATAGAGGAATATTGAATGGCAGAGAAACACTTAAAGAAATGCTCAACCTCATTAGCCATTAGGGAAATGCAAATCAAAACAACCCTGAGATTTTACCTTACACCCATCAGAATGGCCAAGATGAGAAACTCAAGTGACAACACATGCTGGAGAGGATGTGGAGAAAGGGGAACCCTCCTCCACTGCTGTTGGGAATGTAAACTGGTACAACCACTTTGGAAGTCAATCTGGCGCTTTCTCAGACAATTAGGAGTAGTGCTTCCTCAAGACCCAGCTATACCACTGCTTGGTATATACCCAAAGTTTGCTCAAGTACACAACAAGGACATTTGCTCAACCATGTTTGTAGCAGCTTTATTTGTAATAGCCAGAACCTGGAAACAGCCCAGATGTCCATCAACGGAGGAATGGGTACAGAAATTGTGGTATTTTTACACAATGGAATACTACTCAGCAATTAAAAAGGAGGAAATCATGAAATTTGCAGGCAAATGGTGGGATCTAGAAAAGATCATTCTGAGTGAAGTATCCCAGAAGGAGAAAGACAAACATGGTATATACTCGCTTATATAGACCTATAAGATATGATAAACATAATGAAATCTATACACCTAAAAAAAGATAATCAAGAAGGCGGGCATGGGATAAGATGATCAGTCCTCATTTAGAAAGACAAATGGGCTGTGCATTGAAAATATGACAGGAGTCCACGGCAGAAGGCATCTGAAAGACTCTACCTAGCAGTGTGTCAAAGCAAATACTAAGACTCATAACTAAACCTTCGGCAGAGTACAGGAAATCATATGAAAGAAGGGGAGTTAGTATGATGGGGAAAGGATAGGAGCTCCACAAGGATCAAATATATCTGGGCACAGGGTCTTTTCTGAGACTGACACTCAACCAAGGACCATGTATGGATATAATCTAGAACCTCTGCTTGGATGTAGCCCGTGGTAGCTCAGTCTTTTGATACTGGAATGCACAGTCATTTATTGGAATGTACTTTCTGTACACATATATTGACCTAAAGTGTCAGAGGAGTTAACGACCATGAGGCTACATTCAGAAGAAAAATATAACAAACCAAAACAACGAATACATGGAAACATAGTGGGAGGTCCCTCCTCCCAGTTGCTGCTTTGGAATGAATCATTCCTCACTTTGACTTCACATCTAAGTCAGTTTACAGGGCCTAAACCACGATGGATGAAAAAGCTAGGGAAACTTGAGATTTCTGTTATCCTTCTTCATGGTTACTTAAACCCAACTACAGGTTGCTTTGAATTTGTCAATATATAATATGCAAAATCTATAAGGATGATTGAATATGAGGTCTAATACAAGAGGAATGAAATATGATCACAGTTAGTGAATATATGAGAGGATCTAATGTTGGGAGATCCAAAATATGATCACAGCTTCTTAATATACAGACTGAAGGAAGTTAGGCAATCATCTGCACTGTCCTTACACCAATCCTGTGGTTATTTTCCTGATCTCAAAGTACATACCTGGGCTCTCTGTGACTAGCAGATATCAGGACTCTGACTTTGATTTCCAAGCCAGTAAAGTATGAATCAGTTTTAAATCACCAAATGTAAACATGCCCCGCTTGATATTTACATCCAGTGGGAATTTGGCCCCTGGAAAACATGACTACCAGATTGTGAGAGTCCAGAAAAGTAACCAAGTGACAGCCTTAATCACTGCTGCTATATTCAATGTATTGTCCTTACTAGAGAGAGCTCGTAGTCACAGGCACATCTATGTGCATGTCTGTCAGGCATGTAGCTGAAAGATGGTGAATGATAGGTAGACTCTTTCTTAATTCTGCTGGGAGGGAAACCAAAAATAATGTGTTTACATTTGGTTGAGATACGAGTTCACACTCACTGTCTTACTCTGGGGTAATGATACCTCTACTGGTCTGTCATAATCAACAGACTGGATCACCTTGACACTGTAGAGAGTACTACATAGTTTTCCTATACCGGTGGCATCATGTGTTACTAGACCTGATGATCATGAAATGACCACCTTAGTGAGAAGAAACATGTGTGCCATTAGACAGGCAATGGACTCTTCTGACACTTACTGTCTCAGCTCAAGCTCTGTCTTTTATAAACTGTTTTATAGAAATGAAGCGGAAGCATTTAAGTGTCTTTCCTTTGCTGTATAATGTTAATTATTCTTGTCAATAGAGGGCACTGGAGAGACAATGTTAAAAGGAGGGAGGGGAGATTCTTCTGTCTCTGTGCTGCTTTGGTACCTTTTCCTCCTCTATAGCTTGCAGAAGTGTGTGTGTGTGTGTGTGTGTGTGTGTGTGTGTGTGTTTGTGTGTGTACGTACACAGACACACTTTGCCATAGCTGTGTCCCATCTACCTCCTACCACATAATTTCTTGACAAGTTTGCAGCCTCAGACAAGGCATAGTGACTATCTTCAGACCATAGACTTCATGCTGTCTTCCTGGTGAGTCTAGGCTGTGGTGTTACCTGTGTGCCATTCTAACAGATGTCCTCCTGCTCAGGGCCAACTGTTCTGTATGGAGTCCCAGCAAGAGAGCTGAAGCACAGACTGTAAAGCTTCTGGAACCAGGTGTAATGTTTCTGTCAGAGACTATTTACTTCCTTGTAAGCCATTCATCCTGTGGCTAAAATGAAGGACATCCTTGAGTCCGTAATCAAAGACAAACTTTGTATGCTCAAGCGTCCCACCATGAATTGGAGTTTTGGCTATTCACTCTTTCATATGTGTGGATACACTAGGTAGGTATCCGCTGTACTATAGAAACAACACACTGAGGTTTAAGTCTGCATATATCCAAAAGACCTGCAGAAATTACCTAGTGAAATGGCCTAGATTTCATCGCTTTGACCCCTACTACATTAATTTCTCTCTGAAAACATCTGGCCTCAAGAGGACTTCCCTGCAGCCAAGTTATAATAGAAAAACATGGGTTGAGTATGGCTATCTGTGATTTTTTTGATCATTGGTCCATGGCTTGTCTAGTTGGTAAGAAGCTTAGAATAGATTTTATAGGAGAATGGAAATAAATTCTAGGGGAGAAATGGACCTATTTAGACTCCTAGCAAGAACTAATAAGGTTTGTGTTCAGTTTTGGAGCCCACCAGAGACTATTCCCTGTAGAAGGGCAGTTAACACCCAAGTGACCAGGGTGACTTGGCTACACATACCAACCAGCATTTTCCCTAAAAGCTACAGTGCTGGCCCAGTGAATCCCTGAAGGAAATAGCCATGACAAAAAGAACTGCAGGCTGCACTGGGACCGAACATGGGCTTCCTCTCACCAAGACTGATCCAGCTACTGCTAACTGCCTATCGGTAGCAAAGGCCAGTAATTGCCTTTGGATATGAATTCAGCCTGTTGCATCTTTTCAACTTTGCTGTAAAATGATTCTTTATTATAAGTAAAGACTTTACATTCCCGCCTTCCATGCTTCTCTAAATGCCGCAAAGTTTAGTTTCCCATGATTTTCTAATCTATCCCATGGAATGCTACAACACTGCCTCAAGTTGAAACCATTTAAATTAAAGAAACACACACACACACAGTCTACTTATATACTTCATTATCATAAACAAGGTGGACATGTGGAGTGGTGGAGTGATCTGTCCAGGACTCAGCAAGATAGCATTGGGAAGTGCTATAAAGATGAGACAAGTATGTGTTGGGCTAACAGGTAACAGGTAAAATATATATATATATATATATATATATATATATATATATATATATATGGCTAAACTCTCAAAATTTGGGTTCCTAACACCAGTGGGCCAATGAATGAAGAAAAGGAATGTTGTGTTAGTGTGCCCACTTTCCTTGTCACCACGGGAGCAGGATTGTTGCCACACAAAACAGGCATAGGAAATATAGAGAGAGCCAAAAAGATGCAATAGGATTATGTTTCTTCTTTGTCTGGTGATAATGCTGAGTATATTATGACAACTACCATCCATGCAGCAGAGTTCCTTTTGCCAAGTTATACAACTAATGCATCAAATTTTAAATGCCAGGAATCCAAGACTTCATTCTGTACCCCATCTATTCTTTATAATGATTTCCAGCCTACCTCTGCAAGAATACTTTCTTCATAACCTCTGTTTTCTAAAGCTTGAGGTCTAACCAATTCTCAGTTTTTATTGTGGTGTCGCCATCTTCCCTGTCTCTGCTTTACTTTACTGACTTGCATTGCAATCCTAGTTAGGTTTATTCTCACAGAAGCTTTTGAAAAGGTTTTTAAGCAGCCTCCTTGACATGGTGAGCCATTATAAGATTTATTTCTTAAAAGCATCAATATGACACTATCATACTCTTCTTTCAATGAATCAAAGGCTTTCAGCCTTTAGGTGCACATTTCTGTTTTTCCATGCAAGTTCTGGCTCTCAAATGCCTTTAGAAATCCATCTTCAGCAATTTTTTCCTCATAAATCTATTTCAATATAAACTTGGGTCATACATTACAGGGCAAATTATAAGGTACCAAAGCTAAACAAAAAAATTCCAGTCACAGCTCTCTGGCCCTTATTTATGGTGAAATCTTAGTCTAAGGCTTTGTGTCCTGATATTGAGTTTCATTTCTTTTTATTTTTAAAAACTATAATCAATTCCTACCTTAAATACAATCATAGCTACAAACTACTTAGCAATGTCCAATAACCAGTAGAACAGAAATACATAGTATTTCACTCATCTTGTCTTCTTCAACATGTACTAAAACTTCCAGAGGCAGAAAAGTTTCCAGATATCAACTTACTTATTGGTCAGGATGTGATTTTTAATTGATTTTGGAATACTAGTTTCACCACATTGCCCGAGCTACAAATTTATTGGCTATGTGCTTCACTAATATCCTCTCTGCTTGCATATTCTTATCTAGGAAGCCTTTTTTATCTTTCCTACCCCCAAATGTTCTCTATCACCTTCATAATGGCTTCTCTATCATATGCTAGGGCAAGCCAACACAGTCTTTGTAATGTGGAATAACATATGGCTAGAAAATTATTTTCTCATGGCCACTATATTAATGGAATGACTCAGAGGCACATTGTTCCAAGTTCAAGCTTGGCTGTAAATTGTCTGCAGTGACCTCATGCCAGAATGTACCAAATCCCAGAGAATGTACTACTTCTATGTAATTGCCTCAGAACTCTGACAGAAAAGAATGGAATCATAAACCCCAACAAAGTATCACTTCATTGTCTTTTCTCAAAGAAATATACAATGTAAAATAAAGTGAATTTTTATTCACATTCTAATATTTCTTTTCTTTTCCTTTCTTTTGCAATCATCTATCATCATTTTTCTGATTAATTTCAAATTATAAATGTACGGTCTTCATTTTTCTGTTACAGCTGTTCTCTTAGTTATTGTAGCTCTTTTCTAGATGAAGAGTCTCCTAATGACCCAGGATCCCTGTTTCATATTTTGCTTACAGCAGCATCTGCTGCAGTTACTTGGCAAAACTAAATTGTTACTCTTTTTCAGTCAAATAAGCCAATTTGGTGTAATCCACCATAATTCTTTTTTATAACCCTTAGGCAATAATTTACCAAGTGTGACTAGATCCATTCTTCTGTCTTCTTTATATTTCTGCTGAATTTCTTCTTTGCCAGGAGTATGGATAAGTTTTAGACTTCTGTCAAGCTGGGCTTTGCCTGGGGCCAATGATAAGTTGTACCAGCTTGTCAGACTTTTGAAAGACAACAGGGAGTTGATCATATTGAAAGGCAAATTCATGCATGAAGCAGGGGCGAGAAGGTGAGAATGCATGCAGAACTGTCAAAATATTGCTCGAGAAACAAGAACTTAAGCCCAAATAAAGAGATCATAAAGTGAATCAAAAAATGAAGCAAGAAAGGAAAACAAAGTCATATGAAAGAGCAAAAAATGCTTTAAGCCTGGGGAGAGCAGGGAGGCTGAGGACTAGGTAAGAGTGGAAAACATGCTTGGTTTTGAGAAGACCTGTGATCAGGTCTCCCAGAGTAGAGTTCAGGGCACTAAAACCTTTCAGTAGATGTGATACTCCAAAATGGTCCTCTGAGGACATTACAAATGAGGGCTGGTTGATCTCTGAGAAGAACGAAGATAGATTTAAGAAATCATATAACCTATTTGTGTTCCTGCAGCATCTTCAAGATTGCACAGAAGTGGCCAATAATAACATCAAAGACTCAAAGGAACTGAAGTTGAAACAAATTGCAGGACATCATGATTGGCGGTGTAAGTTGAGAACAGAGGTATTTAATAGTAGTATCAGGGTACAGTGATGGGGCTACATGAGACAGCTGAGGCCAGAAGGATAGTAGGGAAAAGAACCCAATAAGGTAACCAAAAAGCCTGGGTACAGGACTGTGAAGAGAACAAAAGAAGAAATGGAGGAATGATGGAGAGAGGGGAAAAGAAGGAAGGAGGAAAACACATAAAGAATTAAAGAATAAGAGATGAACATCTTGTTGATAGCATTAAGGCATTGAATTAAATAAATTCACTGTACATCTGAAATGAGCTCACAAAATAAAAATATAATACATGATATAATGAATACCAGCATTATTTCTTCTAAGTTTACATGTTAGATATTTTATGTAATAGGTTCAAATTATATTTGTTTTATTTTTTTTCATTTTTATTCTTTTAACATTAGTTACAGTTTGTTAACTTTGTATCCCTGCTGTATCCCACTCCCTTTTCCCCTCCCAATCCCACCCTCCCACACTCATCTCCTCCCTGCCCCTTTCTAAGTCCCCTTTCCAAGGGGAAAACCTCCTCCCCTTCCATCTGATACTGGTTTATCAGATCTCTTCAGGACTGGCTGCAAAGTCCTCCTCTGTGGCCTAGCAGGGATGCTCCTCCCTGGGGGGTGAGGAAGGTCAAAGAGCCCGCCATCAAGCCATCAAGTTCATGTCAGAAACAGTCTCTGTTCTCCTTAATAGGGTACCCACTTGGATACTGAGTTACCAAGGGGCTACATCTGAGCAGAGGCTCTAGGTTGCATCCATACATGGTCCTTGTTTGGAGAAACAGTCTCATAAAAGACCCCTGTGCCCAGGTATATTTGGTCCTTGTGGGACTCCTGTCCTCTCCAGGTCATATTAACTCCCCTGCCCTTTTTTTTTTTGATTCCCTGCACTCTGCCGAAGTTTTGGTTATGAGTCTTATGAGTCTTAACATCTGCTTTGATACACTGTAGAGTCTTTCAAAGGCCCTCTGTGTTAGGTTCCTGTCTTGTTACTTGTTTGCTCCTACATTCAATGTCCATCCCATTTGTCTTTCTAAGTGAGGATTGATCATCGTACCCTGGGTCCTCTTTTTTGTTTATCTTCTTTAGGTTTATAGATTTCAGTATGATTATCCTATCTTATAGGTCTATATAAGTGAGTATAAACCATATGTGTCTTTCTGCTTTTGGGATACCTCACTCAGAATGATCATTTCTAAGTCCCACCAATTGCCTGCAAAATTCATGATTTCCTTGTTTTTAATTGCTGAGTAATATTCCATTGTGTAAAAGTACCACAATTTCTGAGGAAGTATCCATTCCTCAATTGAGGAACATCTGGGTTGTTTCCAGGTTCTGACTATTATGAATAAAGCTGCTACAAACATGGTTGAGCAAATGTCCTTGTTGTGTACTTGAGCCTCTTTTGGGTATATGCCTAGCAGTGGTATAGATGGATCTTGAGGAAGCACTATTCCTAATTGTCTGAGAAAGCGCCGGATTGATTTCCAAACTGGTTGTACAAGTTTGCATTCCCACCAGCAATGGAGGAGGGTTCCCCTTTCTCCACAACCTCTCCAGCATGTATTGTCACTTGAATTTTTGATCTTAGCCATTCTGGTGAGTGTCAGGTGAAATCTCAGGGTTGTTTTGATTTGCATTTCCCTGATGGCTAAGGATGTTGAGCATTTCTTTAAGTGTTTCTATGCCATTCTGTATTCCTCTACTGAGAATTCCCCGTTTAGCTCTGTACCCCATTTTTTAATCGGATTGCTTGATTTGGTGCCTTTTAACTTCTCTAGCTCTCTCTATATAAATTTTGAAAAACAAAATTTGGAAGAGATCAAAATGTGATCCTCATGGTCTTAGTATGCAAAAGTTCCTTCTAGAGATATTTTGCTGTTATATATATTTGATTTTTGCAGAATATTTATTATTGTTGTTATTATTATACAATACTACTGAATTGCATTCTAGTCTACATAGCCATTTATATTTTTGATACTATTACAACTTTGGTATCATCCGTTTTCATATTTCGTGTGATTTTAGGAATAATTTTACATCCTTAAATACAAGGCTTGCTAGGAGAAAGATATTCTTGAAAAATCTCTGCATTCAGGTTGGTGGATGATCTGGTGATCACTTAGGAGTGTTCAGGGATTGCTGCTAGTGGTTTGCACTGGTGAGTCTGCGGTCAGGAGTAGGTGTGGTCGGAGTGTGGGAGGGCCAAGAGGATGTTGCTTTTCAAGCTGGTCCTCTGGAATTACTGGAGTGGGACCTTTGTGGAAGCAAAGGCGTATAAAGCCTAACCTTAATTGGCAATGCTTCTGTGTCTTGTGTCCAGAAGAGCCATTTCTGCACAGTAAGTGCCATCCTTAGTCCCTATTGGAGAACTTAAACTCTTTGCCAGTGTTTGCTGCTTCTTAACCTGAGTCTGTCGTTTCAGGTCTACAGTGAATGACAATAACGAGTCTCTATTGAAGTTCCATGCAAGGCACTGTGTAAGCAACTGACATACATTAAATCCATGTTTTCATGGCAATCGCATATAGTAGGCACTGTCATGATATAGTGCAACATCACTCTAATTTTTCCAGAGAAGGAAACAGAGACAGGCTAGTAGCTTGCTTGGGCTTATGCTTGTAACACTGTTACACATATAACCTGTTATACAGCACACATTTGATTTTTTTCTCATGTTACTACAAATTCTTTATATTACTTTAATAACCAACAAATATCTACTCCTTAGATAGCTTAATCTCCATTATAAAAATACTAATTATACCATTATTTTAAAAATATTTTTCCAGCTCTGGCCAAGGAACATATTAGTGAGTTTCTTGATTAGCCAGTGTCAGAGAAGCTTCTTCCTGCATCAGATGGGAACAAGTACAAAGACCCACAGCCAGTCACTATGCAGAGACCTTGTAACACTCAGCCCTAAATGGGATGTCTATCAAATTTCTCCCCTCAGAGCTCAAGGAATCCTGCAGAAGAGGAGGCTAAAATAGTATAAGATCCTCAAGAGATGGAGGACACCAAGAAAGTAAAACCCTCTAAATCAACACAGTCAACACACATATGAATTCACAGAGATTAGGGGTGGGGGACAGCGCTGCACAGGACCTTTCCAGGTCTGCATCAGACTGGGAAGAGGGGGCTTAGAGCTGAAAGGAGAGGTGGACACATGCTACCATAGCTGACCGAGAAGCAATCTCCAATTGCTAACTATCTTTCAAATAAAAATTTTGTTTCCACCAAGAGTTTCATAAACCTCTGATTTCCATAATCTTTCTGCCTCCTCTTCTGCATAGTCTTGAAAAGAGGGCTTTCACAAAGATATCCCATTTAGTAATAAATGCTCCAAACTCTGTGTCTCTGCACAGTGTCTAGTTCTGAGTCTCTGTGTTAATTCCTATCTACTACAAGAAAAGACTTCTGTAATTATGGCTGAGCAAGGCACTGACTTAGGGATGTAGCATAAGGCCATTAGGAATCATTTTATTGCTAAGTTCTTTTAGAAGAATAATAGTAGTGCATCTTTCCCTAGGCCAACGACCTGTTTAGTCTCAGGTTCTTGGTCACTTTAGTGGTGTCATTTACAGAGTCCATCTAATAGAGAGAGCTGGAGGATTAAATAGGAGGAGGATGGGAGAGAAGGGTAAAGGAAAGAATATGGGGAAGGACAATTTAATACCATATTGGAACCTACTACTAAGAACATTTTTCAAAAATATACATACAAGAAAGGAATCTAAATAGAATGACCATATAAAACCATATAAAACCTCCAGTGCCAGGATCCAGTTACATGTTGTAGACTTTTTGGTCAAAAGGGTCTCAAGGAACCCCGAAAACATCACAGGCTATTGGCAATGTTCTTCAATACCCAACGGTATTAAACTATTGCTAAAGATAACACTTACTTTTGTCACCAAACTTGGAGAAATTGAGCTGGTGCCTAACTAGAAGCTTTGTTCCTGCTGACCAGCATCAATGGTGCTGGAAGGTACTTTGCACATTACCAGCGGAGAAAGGTAATCATCAGCACTGTCTAGCTACAAACCCTTCAGCCTCCAACAGTGACCTGCCAATAAGACATACTGGTGCAATAATGGAGCCAATATTATGGGAGTAGCCAACCAATTTTTAATTGCATTTAAAATTATTTTTATTTTATGTGCATGGATATTCTGTTTCCATGTATGTCTGTGTGCCACATAGAATGTGTATGCCACACTTGCAGGCTTGGTGCCAATGCAGGCTGGACTAGACCTTCAGATCCATGATGCTGGAACTAGATTGGCAGTTGTTTGTGGTTCACCATGTGGGGTCTGAGAAGTAAACCTGCATCTTTTGGAAGGGCAGCCAATGCTCTTAAGAACTTTCAGCCTTCCAGCCCCAATTATCACATCCTTTATTTTTATGAAGAATGGTAGGGTGTATATTATTGTATATATTTCCTATTTTTAGGAGTTTGGTGGGGATGCAGTCTCAGAATTATGAAGTCTTCTGTAAGACTATTTTAAAACACTTTAGAAATTTCAAATTATTTCCCAGAATTATCACATCAAAATATATCCTCAGGAGAAATCCTTAATTAACCATTCTATCATTCGTTTTTACTATACTCTTCTACTGATTTATTATGCATGCTAAAGAACAATATTCAATCATTTTTTTATTTTTTAAAATAATTAAATAATAGTTGGGACAATTAAAAAAGTCAGATATAATTACCTTTTTTAATAATAAATCCAAGCCTGTAATTTTGATTCTTTATTTAAATTTTTTAATTTCTAAAATAAATTACAAAATTACTAATAAATTTAAAAATCTGAATACTATACAGCTACACAAATACTGCCTCATTCTTCCTGCTAGTTGAGAGGCAAATATTTACAGTAAGCTCCTGAAATAAAGTGGCTGTTAAGCCTGCGTAAAAGTAGAATAATATCTGAATGTTTGTTTCACATCTCAATTAAAATGAAACTGTGAAGATAGTAAGTATGAATGAATAGTGATTGTCATGTTTTCATGTTAAAACTTTTAAAAAATAAAAGGTGATTCTTAGATCAATGGAATCAAATAGAAGACCCAGAAATAAACCAATACAACTATGGATATTTGATTTTTGACAAAGAAGCCAAAACCACACAATTAAAAAAGACAGCATCTTCAACAAATGGTGCTTGTCTAACTGGATGTCTACATGTAGAAAAATGCAAATAGATCCATACATATCACCCTACACAAATGTAAAGTCAACATAAAACCAGACACACTAAGTCATTTAGAAGAAAAAGTGGGTTAGAGCCTTGAACTCATTGGCACAGGAGACAACTTCCTGAACAAAATACCAACAGCACAGGCTCTAAGATCAACAATCAATAAATGGGACTCATGAAACTGAAAAGCTTCTGTAAAGTAAAGGACACTGTCATCAGAACAAAAGAACAGCCTACAGACTGGGAAACGATCTTCACCAATCCTATATCTGACAGAGGTCTAATATCCAGAATATATAAAGAACTTGAGAAGTTAAAAAGCAACAAATCAAGTAATCTAATTTAAAAACAGGGTACAGAGCTAAACAGAGAATTCTCTATAGAGGAATATCAAATGGCAGAGAAACATTTAGAGAAATGCTCAATGTCTTAGTCATCAGGGAGATGCAAATCAAAACAACCCTGAGATTTCATCTTACACCCATCAGAATGGCTAAGATCAAAAATTCAAATGACAATACATGCTGGAGAGGTTGTGGAGAAAGGGGAACCCTCCCCCATTGCTGTTGGAAATGTAAACTTGTACCACCACTTTGGGAATCAATCTGGCTCTTTCTCAGACAATTAAGAATAGCGCTTCCTCAAGATCCAGCTACACTACTCATAGACATATATCCAAAATATATTCAAGTACACAAGGACATTTGCTCAACTGTATACTAGCCAGAACCTGGAAACAACCCAGATGTCCCTCAATGGAGGAATGGATACAGAAATTGTGGTCATTTGCACAATGGAATACTACTCATCAATTAAAAACTAGGAAATCATGAAATTTGCAGGCAAATGCTGGGATCTAGATAAGATCTTCCTGAGTGAGGTATCCCAGAAGGAGAAAAAAAAAAAAACACATGGTATGTACTCATTTACAAGTGAATACTAGACCTATAAGATAGGATAAACATACTAAAATATGTACACCTAAAGAAGCTAAACAAGGAGGAGGTCCCAGATAAGATGATCAACCTTCACTTAGAAAGACAAATGGGATAGACTTTGGAAGAAGGAGAAAACAAGAAACCGGACAGGAGCATACCACAGAGGGCCTCTGAAAGACTCTACCTAGCAGTTTATCAAAGTAGATGCTGAGACTCATAACCAAACCTTGTGCAGAGTGCAGGGAATCATGAATGAAGGGGGAGTTAGTAAGACCTGGAGAATACAGAGCCCCACAAGGACCAAATATATCTGGGCCCAGGGATCTTTTCTGAGACTGATTCTCCAACCAAGGACCATACATGGATATAACCTAGAACCCCTGCTCGGATGTAGCCCATGGCAACTTAGCATCAGGGTGGGTTTCTCTAGTAAGGGGAACAGGGACATAAGGGAATCTTATGAACAGTACATAAGGGAATCTTATGAAAGAAGGGAAAAACAGTAAGACCTGGAGAGGACAGGAGCTCCACAAGGAGAGCAACAGAACCAAAATATCTGGGCACAGGGGTCTTTTCTGAGACTGATTTTCCAACCAAGGACCATTCATGGAGATAACCTAGAACCCCTGCACAGATGTAGCCCATGGCAGCTCAGTCTCCAGGTGGTTTCCCTAGTAAGGGGAACAGGGACTGTCTCTGACATGAACTCAGTGGCTGGCTCTTTGATCACCTATCCCTGAGGGGGGGGGGGCCTTACCAGACCACAGAGAAAGATAATGCAGCCAGTCCTGATAAGCTAGGGTCAGATGGAAGGGGAGAAGGACCTCCCCTATCAGTGGACTGGGGTAGGAGCATGGGAGGAGATGAGGGAGGGAGGGCGGGATTGGGAGGGAATGAAGGAGGGGGTACAGCTGGGATACAAAAATGAATAAATTGTAATTAATATAAAAAATAAAAATTTAATAAAAATTAAATTAAATTAAATTAAAAATAATAACTGTTAACTCTTGCCCTTGAGCTTTTTGGTGCTCAGCTTAACTTCTAACTGCCCTTTCAGGTTGATGATCTTAACAGAAGCCCTGAGAGGCTATAAATAGCCCCACTCACTCTTGAAGTTCTTCTGCCTCCCTTTACCAGTGCTCATGTCCTCCCTTAGGAATGCACTTGGGCCAGATGGTCTTCAGCCCAACTTCCTGCAATTATTCCATTTTAAATGAAAATAATTTTAAAAAAAAAACTACTTTTCCAAGGCCATTTCTACAGAAACCTCAAACATGTCTCATGGTAAATAACTAAATACAAAGGTCCCTCTCAAAAGACATATTTGAGAGATGTCTCAAGGTTTTAATAAATATAAGTCATACATATTTGAGAGTCTTAAAAAGTGTCTTAAGGTTGGTAAACATAAGTTATACATGTGTGAGAGTCTAAAAAGTGTCTTAAGGTTGATAATGCAATTTATAAATGTTGGAGGGTCTAAAAAATGTTTTAAGGTTAGTAAATGCAAGTTATAAAGGTTACAAGGTCTAAGGTGATTTAAAGTATCTTAAATAGGTAAAATGGCTCAATATTTCGTCCTGTTGTTATGCTACTGTTGTATTGACTGTCCAGAGTTTTGACCTTTATCAATAGGGCTCTAATTTATTAATCTGACTCTGATAGAAAAACATTCCACTATACCACGTACTGTTATGGTTCTAAGCTCAAGATTGCAAGCCTCCATAATGTGTATTCTTATACTAAAAGTTAAGATCAAGTGAATTTCCCTTTTACTTCATAAAAGGCTTTTGCCTTTTCAGAGTTCACCTTAAAAAATACTTATGCTATTAACACAGATATGTATGTCTACTGCATTTTTCTCAATGCAGAGTACAATTATGATACTAACATGTCTAAAGTTTTATCTCCTTCTTAAAACTTAAAAGTAATTCTTGTAAGCTGCAGAAAGTCCACCTAAATCCACCTCTCAGGTCAATTGGACTCCAGATAAGTACTGCACTTACTGCCTATCTCAAAAGGTGGGACTCCTTCCCTTTCCCTGGTTTTAGGACTTCCTTTCCTGGCTACCAGACTGCTATTTATTGCATACAACCACTGGCTGGATTGGTGAGTTCTCCTTATTGACCAGCCACTAGATTGGTGAGTTCACTCCATTTTCTCAGCATAAATGCTTGGTAGGGGAACCTTGACCACAGAGCTCCGGCAACTTCATACTATCTTTTGAGGCAGAGAGACTGCCCCAGCCTTAGCCTTAACTGTCTATGTTTGACCCTCTATGCTGACCTCCATTTTAGGGCCTCACTCTCCCTTGGGCGGTACATCCCCTCTCGCACATGGTTCTTTCTCCCCCTCACTCGCTTGCTCATGTGAAGGGCTAGTGCTAGGCGAACCTTCATGCCCTGGCCATGCCCCGCTGGGCACCGCCCCTGGTCCCTAGCCAAAAGCTGATGAGCTATTGGACCAGGTAGCATCCCTCTTGCTCGGAGTCACACCTTGCCATTGGGATGCCTCTGGAAGGTCGTTGACTTCTCTGCCCGCAATGGGAGATGCCCAGACACCTGTCCCTCCAGATAGGATGTCCTCTGTAGAATAAGTTTCTACACCTAGTGCCAGTTGGCACCAGGGCCTCTAAGTTTACATGCTTCTGTAACCAAACCTCACCTCAATGACAAATAGAAAACAAAGCCTTCTTTATATATTGCCAGTGATTGGGTAAATAAAGGTCCCCCAAGTAGACAGAGGTTCCTATGTTCAAGTCTTGTTGATCCAAACCTTCTATCTCTGTTTGCTCTCCCAAAAGTTTTCAATGTATACCTACAGGATTTTCTCCATAACCTACTCAACTTTATTTTTTTCCCTAAATATATGTGTTTCAGTGTCCTGCCAGACACAGATGTTTCCTATAGCCATAACAGCACCAAAGCAGCTACAGGTGTTCAACTCTGACCTCACAGACTTCCAACAAGCTGGACCTGCATCTTCCCTCCCAACCTTGGATGTTCTTCCAGATCCTGGAAAGCATCAAAACAGCCTATTCTTCTGGACTTGGCCAACATTTCAGCCTTTTGACCTCCTCACAGTACCCCCAGTGTCAGCAGGAAGTAGCCAGAAGAGAATCTATGCCTGTTATTCACTTATTATTAACAAAAGGCTGAAATGGTGTGCTTCAGGCCCAGGACAAGTAGCTCCAGGTTCTCTCAGCATTCCCCAGTTCCTACCTGCTGCCTTGTGTGGCTGGCAACTCTATTGACAACCCTCTACCCTAAATTTTCTAGGGCAGAGACTTCCCTTACTCTTGACCTTGCAATCTGATCATTTTGTTGCTACAATTCTTCTCTCTCTCAACCCCTTGCATGACAACCAAGAGCTGCTTTCAATGAGCCTAAATTTATATACTTTAACTTACCTTATAAAAAGCAACCCAAGCTCCCCATTTTTAATTATAGAAAAAGGGAGGAATGTTAGTATTTTGGAACACAACCTGCTCCCAGGTTACCCAGCAACTTATGATGTCATTATGTGTCACCAGCCAGGTGGCCACACCTGGAAGGCATGGTTTCCTTGCCTCTTAAAGGGCTAACCCCTCAACATTGGAGGCTATTCAAGAGGATATTTCAAGAATTCCCATTACTCTTTGTCATCTTGTGTGAGTTTGCTTGCAAACATCTCTTCAAAACTTGGAATCACTTCAGAAGTTTCACTCATGTTGAAATTCTATACAATTTTTAGGATCCTTCCTCGAGATGCACAGGAATGATCAGGGGCATTCACACAACACCCCACACGGCTGTCCTAGGTAACCAAATGCTTAGCCCATTAAGGACTTTTTTTTTTCAATGCAGTTTATTCAGGAACCTTGAACAATCCTCGGACCCTGGGGAAAGCCAGCCCACAGCTTAAATAGCCTCTGGGTAGCCAACCCAGGCGTGCCACGTGGGCAATGCAGATAGGTCCACATGTTGAGGAATGGAATAGCAGAGCTGGTGGTCAACAAAGAAATAGAGCCAACTGGCTGCAAGACAACAGACAGTTTACAGGTAGGGATAACAGACGGGGATGGCTAAGTGACAGTCGATGGAATGAGTGGCATGGATGATCATGGGGTAACAACTTCCCAAAGCAGAGACCAGAGCCTTACTGACAACAACAGTGCAGAATAATATGGTGACAACAAGCAGCCTCCATACGGTTACTACTGACAGATGTCAGCAGTTTTTAACAAAAGAAAATTGATTTTGACAACGTGCTAAATGTTGGTCTTCTTTTTGTCATAGCTTTTCTCTCTATTTTAGAGAATGAGTTGTAAATTATTTAGAAATTAAGACTCGAAAAAAATTATTTTTCTAGGGGTATAATGATTGATGTAATAAATCTACCAAGTGTAAATTACATAGCTTGACATTATAGTAAATACAGGTTTATGATTTCGTAAAAAAAAAAAAAAAAAAAAAAAGGGCTAACCCCAACAGGTGGTCTCTCTCTTATACTCTCTTATGCTCTTACTCGCTCTCTCTCTTACACTCTCTTTCTCTCTCTCTCTTCCTCTCTCTCTCCCTCTCTCTCTTGGGGTGCCCCCTTTCCCTTCCTCTGTCCCCACCATGTCCTGCTCCCCCGTTCCTCCATACCCACTTAATAAACCTCTTGCAGAGAATATTGGTTAACCGACCTCATGCTTTTTAACAAGGAGGCACTCCACTTTCAGTGGGCTGGGGGAGGGGCATGGGTGGAGAAAAGGCAGGGAGGTGGGATTGGGAGGGGAAGAGGGAGGGAGCTATGGGTGGGATACAAAGTGAATAAACTGTAATTAATAAAAATTAAAAAATGAAAAATAAATTTAAAAAAAAGGAAAAAAAAACAGCTGGAAAGTATTCTTTCTCTGTATCCCAAGAGATTTTGTGAAGGCTTTTTATATATTAAGTGTTGATTAAAAATGTTATCCCTAAGCTGTGTGTTCCAATTAAGATTGTTTAAAGGGCTGAATTGAAGAATAAGTGGTTAAAAGCACTGGATGGTCTTCCGGAGGACCTGGATTCAATTCCCAGCACTAACATGGCATCTCACAACTATTTGTAACTTTAGTGCTAAGGAATCCAATGCCATTTTCTGGTCTCCACCAATAGCAGGCACTCACCAAGTGCACAGACATACATACAGTGAAATACCCATACACATAAAACAAACAAACAAAAAAATTTAAAATAAAGGCAAAAGAATCCATGAGTTTGGAATTTTACTCTCTGGATATGTATTAATCAGAAAGTCAATTTTCAGAGTAGACATTAGGCTATTCAGGGAATCTATTTTGCTCTGTGAATCTTGGCAGGTTTTTAAACTTTTCCCTACAGAATTGCATCATTTAATTTGAGCTGTCAAATTTATCAAATTTTATTGATTCTTTCTCCGAGAGAACACGCTTGCGATCTTTCTATAATTTTCCCTTCTAACTTTCATTGATTTCAGCTTTTTTTTTTCTCAATTACTTCAGCTGTTTATTTAAAGTTTCATTTGCTCTTATTTTCTTACCTTGGAAAAGTAGGAAAAAAATTATTGATTTAACATTATTTTTACGTTACATAAACATGTAAGGGCATCAATTTACCTCTCATTGTGTGGCACGCAGTCTGACTTCCACTCAATTTATGTTCTTTTAATTTTCTCTTGTTATTTCTTCATTTTCCATGGGATATTTTAAAATATGTTTCTTAATTTAAAAGTTTTGTGACTTTCTCCTTAAAAATTGTTTTTAATGAATTTTTGCATTTTATTGTTACAAGAGTTCATTGATTAAAAATAACTATTATGAAATCTATGAAATCTATTTTCCATTTAAACTTTTTTGAAATTATTTTAATCATAACCCAGTATAATACTGTTTGACTCAAGAAAACCATTCTTGCTTTTCCTCTTAAAAAGTCTAGAATTCTTTCCACCCCAGAATCTGCTTTGTGTGTGTGTGTTTAATATACACTTGAATGTACGTTCTGCTTTTGTTTTGCAAACATTCATTACGTTGGTAGAGGATGCCTCCCAAGTGTTTCATTTTTCTTAGTAATTTTTCTTTCTACTTTTCCTGAGAGAAACAGTTATAGTTGAAACGACTAACAGTAATTACATATTCATTTCTTTACTTTTGAGCTGTTTCTCTTTCATGTATTTTGAAACACAACTCTTAAGTACATCCCTCTTTAGCACTGCTGTCTCTTCCAAAAGAATTGAGAGTGCCAACATTTAGTAGTGTCCTTTATTCCTGGCATAGTTTATGTTGAAAAATTCACTCAGGTACCCACTCAGATGTTTACCTTTATTTCAATTAATGATTGCATGGTATATATTTTCTTTCATATATATGTACATATATATGTTTCTTTATAATGTTAATTTGGGGGTAACATGAAGTTTTTAAAAATCAGTTTCACCTTTTAATTGTTGTGTTTAGAATGTTAATTAGTCATATTTAATAATTTAATATTTTAATTATATTTAATTATTAATGTTATCTGGTAGTTAAAAACTTCCACATTTATTTTTCATTTGTTCCATATTGTATTTCTTTTTTCTTATTTTATGCATTGTTCCATATTGAATATTATTTATTTAGTTGTATATTCACATCAGATTAAATACAAAGTTTTTTTTAGCATTTTTGCCATTTACTTATGATTTGAAACATTTACATTCTTCAGTCTACCTGAAAGCTAACAGCATGTTCTGTCATATGTAGCACATGTGCTGTTCTGAGTATACACTTCCAATCCTCTGCATTCATAAATGCGCAATGCATCGATGGTACATTTACACAGTCATTTAGCATGTAAGACAAAGGTCAGCTCACTATGTTCCAAATAAATAAGCCAGTCACATTTGCAAACAGTGAAGGCCATTCAAGAAACCCTGAAAAAAAAAAAGAGAAAGAAAACTGGGCATTTGAAGCCTACTTTCCATATTAGTTTCTAATTTCTGGGAAAAAGACAACCTTTACAATGTCAAGGAGAATTATTAAAGAGGAAAAGGTAACTTCTGTATTTGTATCACATCAAAAATAACTTAGGAAAATTCTATGTATTTGTTAAGGATCCATAGGCAAGCTCATCATTTGATAGCTAACCTTGACAAGTGGAGGATTTCAACTACCTTTCCCACACTTTCCTCAGAGAACCTTCTCACAGATGGCTGAGATGCTGTGAGACGGTGTGTCTCTCTTCTGCTCTGTCCGATGCCTGACAACTAAGATAGCCCCTTTGTGCAGCTGTCGATTATATCGCTGAGATGGAATTTCTCACCTTACATTCTACTACAGTGTAATTGAAACAAATCAATGTCACTTAGCTTGGGTATGGCAAGGATCATCTCTTAGGGACTACATCAAATATATCTATGTAGGCAGCGAAATAATACTAAGACCAGTGTCAGGACTCAGGGCTGAATTTTTACAAATGAATCTGCTAAGTCCTCATCTCCCCAGAGACACCTCTCAGCATGACCTGCTGCTTCCTCCTGCTTTGATGTGGCATCGTGGGCAAGAGCCCTTCACATAAGTGGAAGGAGTCCGATGGTTATTGGGCAAATAGGTCACCTTTGTAACTGTACAAATGTCAGCTGAAGAAAAAAGTCAACTGAGGCAGAAAGTGAGAGAGACTATCACAATTAGTTTTGCAGCTGCACAGGCAGATTTCTGCTTTTATTTAAACATTGAAGAATCTGGGGATAAGAGAACCCAAACCTAATTCCAGACATTCTGGGTTAAAGTATAATACTGATAAAAAATGTATTTAAGTAATAAAGACTGGTGACAGAGAGCAGAAAAATGAAGGCAGAAGGGATGCTAATGCATGATGAATGAGTTGGTGCATTGGACTGGACACTTTGTCTAGTCATCAGCACTTTGTGCTTTTCTCTGATTTGGTTTTGATGGTCAGCCAAAGTGCAGGAGCCTTGGTGAGTGTCGGTGCATACACATGCATCCTGTGTGCAACTGGGGCCACAAGGGAGCAAATTTGGGAAGCATTAGCCAAGAAATGCTAGGAGTGGATTCAGAAGGAAGTAACAGGATTTAAGGTGTATTAACATAGTTGGGAATTAGCATCCAACCAAGAAAAAAATATCACAAAGGCTTCTGAAAGTATTAAAAGAAAGTACTTTGACCAAAACTCTACTTAGAAACTTCTCCATGTAGAACCAAGTCCTTGAATTATTCTGAAGTGATAAATCTTAAAAGGATATACAATTCTTTTTCCTTTGCAAGAGGAAATTGCTGAATCATTATTTATGGAATATTATTCCTCAAGGAAATTAAAATATCTTCATCTTAAAGTATGAAGGTGTCTTACTTAGAGTTTTATTGCTGTAAAGAGACACCATGACCATGGCAATTCTTTCTTTTTTAATTTTTCTTTTATTTTTATTAATTACAGTTTATTCACTTTGTATGCCAGCTGTAGCCCCTTGGCAACGCTTATAAAGAAAAACATGTAATGGGCGTAGCTTACTGTTCAGAGGTTTAGTCCATTATCATCATGGCCGGTGGCATTCAGACAGACGAGGTGCTGGAGAAGGAGCTGAGAGTTCTATATCTTGACCCCCAGGCAGAGGGAAGTAAACTGGCTTGAGCTTCTGAAACCTTAAATCTCACCCCCACAATGACACCCTTCCTCCAAGGCCACACCTACTCCAATAGAGCCACACCTCCTAATAGTGTCCCTCCCTCTGTATGGTCCAAGAATTCAAACACATGAGTCTATGGAAGCCATTCCTATTCAAACCACCACAAGAGGAGATTCCAGAACAAAACAAACTAAGGCTTCTATATTTTACTAAGCAAAAGTATATTTTGAAAACACCACACTGTAAGTTCACAAGAATTGTATTATAAATGTATTTCAAATCTCAGGGATCATAATCAACTACTACTTTTCTGTGACACTGGTACTATAATATTGAATTGATTTTTTCCCCTTTGAGATATAGTATCAATAGCCTTGATCACACTCAAGGTAATCAAAAGTTTTCCTTTTCTATATTATTATCATTATTATTATTTACAATTTATTCACTTTGAATACCAGTTGTAGTCCCTCCCTCATCTTCTCCAGGTCCTACCCTCCCTTCTTCTTCTTCCCCTATTCCTCTTCCCTAGTCTGCTGATAAGGGAAGTCCTCCTCCCCTACTGTCTGACTGGAGCCCATCAGGTCCCATGAGGACTGCCTGGATCCTCTTCCTCTGTGGGCTGGCTGGGTCACTCCACCAGGGAGAAGTGATCAAGTGGCAGGAAACCAAGTTCATGTCAGAGACTGTCTCTACTCATCTTAGTAGTGAACCCACATGGAGACCTGTCTATAGGTTACATCTGAGCAGGGCATTTATGTCCTCTCTATGTACAGTCTCTTTTTTTTCCCCCTTTGATGGTCTCCTGTGTGGCTCCTGTCCACTCTTCCCCTCTGGGTCATTTTATATTTTATAACCTCCTTCTTCCATAAGACTCCCTGTGCTTTGTCCAATGTTTGGCTGTGAGTCTCTGCATCTGCTTCCATCCCCTGCTGGGTGGAGTCTTTTAGAGGACATCTGAGGTAGGCTCCAGTCTTGTTTCCTCGCTTATACCACTTCCAGTGTCTATCCTGTTTTACCTTCTGAATGAGAATTAAGCATCTTTACTAAGATCCTCCTTGTCATCAAAAGCTTTCTAACCAAGGGCAGTGAGTGTGAGCTGGAGAAGACTCTTACATTATGAAGATAGAAAATGGACAGCAGATAGACACAGAGATTATTTCATGGGACAACCTAACTCCAGGAATATTGTACTAAGGAAGAAGGCAAAGTGTTCTTGAAGCACCTAATTTCAGCAGTCCTGATGGGATAATGAGAGAAATTAATATGAAATGAAATGAGTATGACATAGGGATGTAGAAATCAACTTAAGAAAATTGCATAATTTTACTGAAATGGAGCTTCTGAACTATGAGTGGGTAGAATGCATAACATTGCATACATTCACAACATTCTGTGATGATTTATAGGCTTGCCTCTCACTCAACTGCAACAGAAGAAACCGGAGTAAAGCATGCTCTGCTTCACAGTTTGTAGCTTCAGTCTACATTCTCCCAGTCCCAGGGTACTTCATACAAGGGCATTTCATCCAGCAGTCAATATGTGATGTGAAGGAAGTGATTTGAATGATGTAGACTAAGTAATAGGTAGGAGAACGTTTGCCTAAGAATGAGCCAATGACATTTTGACAAAGCAGCCTTGGCAACTTGTAGAAAGAGAATGGTGACTGATCACCTAACTCTGATTTTCCCAGGCAGCATGTCCTAACAAATGTCACTTCGACTTTCTTTGTCTTGTATCAACTTCTCCAAATAGGTGCTCTTTCCCCATAAATACTGTATTGGCTGGATCTAAGACAAGCAATGAAATGAGGTAAGATGCGTAGACTGAACACATCAGGGAAGCCACTTATGGAAGTGCTGCCCAGTGTAGCAACCACTAATCTGGAGTGGCCAGGAATTCTTGAAACTTCATTGGCTTGAATCAAAACATTCTGGAGTTATGGAATACAACAATTTACAAATGCTTTAAAATATCACAACTTTTGAGTTGGTTAAATGTTACAGTGATAGTAATTTTGATTACTTGGTTTATGTTTTAAGTACAATTACAAGAAAACTAAAACTATAGAGATGGTTTGCATTTGTGAGGATCCTTGTATTTCTGAGAGAGGGTCATTCTTCCTCCTGACCCTGAGATCAACCTTGTTGTCTTTAATCCATGCAGGGCAAATATGATATAGTTTCCTTTGTGTAAAATTTCAGTAGGGCATGGCAGAGAACTAAGCACTGGCTAACAGAATGAAACATATCAATGCTGGCTGCTCAGAAAGTCTCTAATATGTGTGATGGATAAGCAGGTTTCCTGCTATCACTGTACCACATGTCTGATTAGACATCGTTCTGGGTGTGACTGTGAGGATATTTTTGAATACAATTAGCTTTTAACTGAATAGATCAGATTTACCTCCCTAGTGTACCTTATTCAGAAGACCTGGTGGATAAAGATCTATGGAGGGAGCTTCTCCTGCCTGCCTGTTAAATGGAGACATTGCTCAGTAACAGCTTTGGGATCAGGCTGAAGAACTGGCTCTTCCCGGATCTGGTACCTGCCAGTTTCCCTCCTTTCTCACATCAGCAGATCTCTTGGTTCCCTAGCTTGCTGACCACCAATCCTTAGCCTCCATCACCACCTAAATTAATCTCTTGCAATGAATCTCTTTATAAACACACATAATCATGTGCCAGTCATGGAGAAATATTTTGAAAAAATACATTATTGGTGATTTTGTTATTATTTTTACATCACAAAGTGAATAAACAACAAATAGATGGCATGGGTAAACGAGTTACCATTACCTCTTGACAAGATCCAGAAATATTGTAGGTGTGATAGGCATGAGGCTACAGCCAGGGTAACATGGCAGGGTAACACTTATAATAAATGTTTTCTAATATACATTTTTTAATGACTAGAGGAAGTATACTCAAAAACAATGATGATAATAAGATAATAAGCATAGGCTAGTGAAATGACTTAGAGAATAAAGGTGTTTGCCACCAAGCCTGACGACCTGAGCTCAATTCCTGAACCCACATAATGGAAGGAGAAGGGTGATGCCGACAAGCTATCCTCAGACTTCACATGAGTGCCTTCATATGCACACACATTATTCTACACACAAACACATGTACACACAAACAAGATGGTAAGTACACAAAATATTGTCCTTATCAAACATTATTTACTTTTGCTATATAATTTTATTTAATAGTATTTGCAGTACTGTTTTCTGACTGGCACTGCAGTAGCTGTATCTATATAATCATCACCATGAACTTATTAGTAATGCATTGTACTATGGTATTAACAATGGCCACAATGCCCATAGTTGACAGAAATAGACTGCATTCTTATATTATTTTTAAATGTTTATTTTTAATTTATAAGGAAAATTTGTACTTATTTATATGGGTCACTATAAATTAATATATGTGTATAGCAAGGATGTCAGAGTAACCAGCATTTCTCCTATAATATTTTCAGAATACAATCTTATATATGGAATGGCATAGACTGAAATGTTGCTGTCTTAGACAGTTATGTAAATATTTCCTGTTGGTGACCTTTTTTGGATAGCCTGACTAATCCAATATGTGGAAACAGGTTAATTGTACAACAGAATATTCTATACTATTATTTTTAAGTTAGTGAGTGTGAGACTTAGTCTTGATACTTAATTTGAAGGAATTCATAATTACATGGAAAAAAATCTTTGGCTGGGTCTGTAGGGGATTTTAAGACATTTTTGTATTTGAACTGAAAATTGCTCTAATGAGCCAAAATATTAATTTGCTAAATGAATATATCGATATAGTTATTTCTTTTTCAGCATTTTAAGCTAACTCAAATGTGAACTTTTTGACACAAACGATGAAGGAATCAAGTTAATGGAAGAAGGCTGATTTTAAATTTCTACGTATTTATTTATTTATTTTGGATTTTTGAGACAGGGTTTCTCTGTATACCCTTGGCTGTCCTGGACTCTCCTTTTAGACCAGGCTGACCTCAAACTCACAGTAGTTTGAGGAATCTGCCTCTTCCTCCTAGAAAGGTAAGATTAGAATGTTTTCTTATTGCCATGAGAAAAGGCTGGATCAGTAGAACTAGTTAGGTGTAGAAATGAATTAAAATAGGAAAATAATTATAAATCAGGACATGGATATCTTTAGGTTTGGGGGAATAATGGTTAAAACCTTAAGGTAATTTTTTTTAAGTAACAGGTCCTGGCAGCACATGATTTAAGTTTTTAACACAGGGACACAGGCTACAGCCTTCCTTATTTTTCCCAAACAAGATCAGTGAGGTTATTATTACTATCAACCAAACCAACCAGAGGCAAGTGCCCAGGGAAGATAATGTCTCTGCCCAGTTGGGCTTCACTGAAAGCTGGTTGTTGATGCAAGGGAGTAAGAATTCTGTGATCCATCCACAGTTAATTTACCTTCTAATGTGGTCAGGCTCATTAAGAAACCGAACTAATATTGCAGACGTGAACTGTACAGCTCAGTCACCCTCATAGTAAGAAGTATGCAGCGATATAGAGAACTTGAAGGAAAATTAGGCACTGGGAACAAAGAATATTCTTTATTCCATCTTCCAAAGTGGTGAGAGTCTCTGGCTCTCTGCCTCGCTAGTGTCTTGTCAGCACTCTTGATTATGCTTTGTACAGTGAATACAATTCTGATGGTGACCTCAAGCTTCCTCTCACTGAACCATGTACCCAGACCTTACATTAAGGAATGTGTGGTAGCAGAAGAAAGAAACAACAACCACATTGAGCTCTACACTTAGATGGATGCATTGCTCAAGGCAGGACAGATTCAAAGTCCTTGTCTCATAGGATTATCATGTCTGGATAGAAGTCTGGAACAGAACTCACTTTACCAGGAAAAAAGCATTGTAAAGCTGTCAGTTAGTAATGATGTAATGTTCACAGATATCTGTATTGTGGATAAAACTGTTGACAAAACGTCTGAAAGGATCTTCACCAACCCTCTATCTGACAGAGCACTAATATCCAGAATATATAAACTCAAGTACTTAAACAGCAACAAACCAATTAATCCGATTTAAAAAGTGAGGTAGAGAGCCAAACAGAGAATTCTCAATAAAGGAATATTAAATGACAGAGAAACACTTAAAGAAATGCTCAGCATCCTTAGTCATCAAGGAAATGCAAATCAAAAGAACCCTGAGATTTCACCTTACAGCCATCAGCTAAGATCAAGTGCCAACTCATGCTGGAGAGGATGTGGAGAAAGAGGAGCCCTCCTTCATTACTGGTGGGAATGTAAACTTGTACAACCACTTTGGAAATCAATCTGGTGCTTTCTCAGACAACTAGGAATAGTGCTTCCTCAAGATCCAGCCATACCACTCCTAGGCATATATCCAAAAGATGCTCAAGTATACAACAAGGACATTTGCTCAACCATGTTTGTAGCAGCTTTATTCGTAATAGCCAGAACCTGGAAACAACCCAGACATCCCTTAGTTGAGGAATGGATACAGAAATTATGGTACATTTACACAATGGAATACTACTCAGCAATTAAAAACAAGGAAATCATGAAATTTGCAGGCCACATAGTCTTAAAAGTCAGCAATTTTGCTTTCTCCCTTTCTTCTCTTCTCCAATCTCTCCCAGTATGACTCAGAAAAGAACTTTGGCTTGTTTTGCTCCATGTAAATGTAATAAAGAGAAGAAGATTGTAGGGATGCCAGATTTTTATTTGCAAACAAGATCTACCTGTGTCTACTGGAGCACATACCTATAAGATGTGGTTTCTGGATATAAGGAGAAGAGAAATAAAACAAGAGAAAGAAATATCAGGAAGATACCTGTTTTTAGGAGAAAGGGAAGCAAAGACTCCAAGAGGGGGTATTTTTTCTTTTCCCATTTATGAACTCATTCTAAAAATGTACATTCATATTTTCTATACTTGGATTTTGGGATGTGTCAGAAGTATATAATATTTAAGGTGTCAAAGATCTTTCAAAGGTAGGTTTATTGAAGAAATATATATATATATACAAGTAATTGTAGATATTGATTAATTTTATGGTTTCAGGCTGAACTAAGAGGGATATTAAACATCTGATAGAATCTGTAGAAGAACATTCCAGAAAAAGAAAATGACATACAGCCAATAGGCTGAGTGATAGAACAAATTCTCAGTCAAAAAACTGAAGCCAAGATTTTGTTCTGAAGGTTAGAGGAAGACACTGAGATTTCATTTCAAGCAGAGAACTGAAGTAGATTGATTTAATTTTCAGAAAGATTTCTCCCAGGGCTGAGCTGCAAATGAATGGGTGATTGTGGGACCAGAGAAGGCACCATGTAAGGAGTTTCGAAAAAAGATGGTGGTGTCTTGGAGTAGAATGATAGAAATGAACATAGCATAAAGAGATACAATTCTGACAGTGTTCAGAATTGTATCTCTTTATGCTATGTTCATTTCTATCATTCTACCCAGAAGAGCATGTCTGATTGCATGTGGGTTGATGCCCCAGGTCCCGCCTCTGAGAAAAAGGTATCGGACTGGTCTGATGCTCTTTGGGTGGATGACACCTAAATGAACATCTGTACAAAGTCCCAATTTATTTCTAATATCAGAGATCAGACCTCTACTCTTGCCTGATGCGTCTAAAACAAAAAGGGGGAACTGTAGAGAGCTGCTGAGCCTTAAAGATGGAGCTGGTTTCTGCCTTCCACCTTCCCGATGGTGAGTGCTCTCTGTCATGAACAATTCCACATTTGGCTAAGGCTGAGGATCTGGCTTGCTTCCGTGTATGTGAACCTATCTGCATTGCCCACGTAGCATGCCTGGGTTGGCTACCCAGAGGCTATTTAAGCTGTGGGCTGGCTTTCCCCAGGGTCAGATGATTGTTCAAGGTTCCTGAATAAACTGCATTGAAAAAAAAAAAAAAGAGATACAATTCTGACAGTGTTTAAGGTAGAACTAAGACTTTCTGATGAATCACATTTGTAATGTGAGAGTTGGAAGAAAGAAGGATTCTATTTGAGTAGTTTTGTTTCTTTTTCCTCTTCTAAGCTTTTGCACAACTACTGAATTGCTGAGGTGGCAGCCAACTGAACACTGATTTTACCACCTTCTAAATTAACTTTGTATCCTTCTGACCTTAAGATGTCCTAAAGTTATCATCTATCACCTCCCACCAGCCCATGAAAACCACTTCAAACTATGTCCGATATATGCTGTCTCCTGATATATGCTGACCATCACTCCAGAAAAAAAATCTTATCACTCTACAACAGTTATTATCTATCTACAAGACAACAACAAAGTTCTTTTTTTTTTTTTTTTTTTTTCAATGCAGTTTATTCAGGAACATTGAACAATCCTCGGACCCCGGGGAAAGCCAGCCCACAGCTTAAATAGCCTCTGGGTAGCCAACCCAGGCGTGCCACGGGGGCAATGCAGATAGGTCCACATACATGGAAGCAAGCCAGATCCTCGGCCTTAGCCAAATGTGGAGTTGTTCGTGACAGAAAACACTCACCATCGGGAAGGTGGAAGGCGGAAACGAGCTCCATCTTTAAGGCATAGCATTCCGCAGCTCTCTACAGTTCCCCCTTTTTGTTTTAGACGCATCAGGCAAGAGTAGAGGTCTGATCTCTGATATTAGAAATAAATTGGGACTTTGTACAGATGTTCATTTAGGTGTCATCCACCCAAAGAGCATCAGACCAGTCCGATACCTTTTTCTCAGAGGCGGGACCTGGGGCATCAACCCGCATGCAATCAGACATGCTCTTCTCTGGGTCCAAAGCGGCTGACCCTGAGTGCAGTGCTTAGCCTTGCATCCTGAGCGTATCATGTAGCTCATGCCTTAGTTGTACATAAAGGAATTAATGCTCAACTAAAAGGAAGCTTGATGGTGTTCAATCAGAGGATTGACCTCTTGCAGGAGCAAATTGATACCCTATGGCAAATCGCTCAACCTGGCTGTCAATGAAAGTATGCTGGACTTTGTGTCACTAGCATACAACATGAGAATTTTTCCTGTGCTGCAAATCTGTCTAAACAATTGTCGAGCTATATTTTAGGTAATTGGACTGGAGAATTCGATACTACGATGGAGCAGCTGAGAGTGGCCATTGTCACAGTAAATTCTACGGGAGTGGACGCAGGACTAGCCACAGGATTATCAACATGGATTGCTGCAGCCATGAATCATCTGAAGGAATGGGCGGGCATGGGAGTGTTAGCAGGCCTTCTGGTGTTGGTCTCCTTGGTTTGCCTGTGGTATATATGCAAGATTAGAGTCTCACAACAGTGTGATGCAGCCATGATCATTCAGGCCTTTACAGCCATTGAAGCAGGACATTCTCCCCAAGCATGGTTGGATACCATAAAAAGCTAAAATGATACGCTCAGGATGCGAGGCTAAACAACAAAGTTCTTTAAAGCTCATACAAGGGCCTTTCTGAGCAGTTTCCTGCCCCTCTTCCAAGCACTCTCATCTCTCATTATGTGATCTCACCTGTATCTCTCCTCATCCTCCACGTAGGCCTTGAGAATTCTCAGGGGGAAAAAATGCTATCTTTAAATTTCTATCTTTTAACCCAACTTCATCTGCTTAGCAATCAATCAAACTTCCAATACCCTGCCTTTTTTTCAGCCTAGTTTCAGTTGTCCTTTAATTCCGTGCATACTGTGCTGGGGCACAGTTACAGCATATGATTGCATTCCACTTTTTTATATAGGACTTCTCTGTACATGGTATAATCCTTACTGACAAGCAGCTGATTTTTCCCGTCTGTAACCCATGCTTCTTTCATAGTGACTGATACATATTGAGTGATAAACATTAATTAAAGATTAAATGAAAAGCTTTTTTTTTTCTGTTTGGCGGACATTGTGCATCTGCATAAATGCAATGATTCTACATAATGCCTCTCAATACACATTTTCTATTTATTCTGTCAATCTTTCTTCATCCACTAGTCAGAGTATCTTTGCTACTTTAGTTTTAAATAGTTGGTTAAATATCACAATTAAACTAACCAAGGAACTAGATGGGAACTCTGGGTTCATGTTATTGTATTTTAAGATGGATGAGAAATAAGGAAACAATAAATAAAGGAAATGGGTGTAGAACATTTTCCAAAAATTATGCAGATTGAGTTGATAGAGACAACACAAGTATTAAATTGGAAGAGCAGATGCCACTTAGAAGAGAGATGACATTTAAATTGACATTTATGTGATGAAGGAAGAAAGGAAAATCAATATTGGGGAAATTTGGAAAAGAAGACTCCAGACTAAAGGGCTAGCTACTTCAAAGGTTCTAAGTTAGGAATGGACTCCGTGGTGATTAAGGAGTTGAAAGGCTGTGGGTCTGAACAATCATGGGTCCCAGGAGAGCCTGGGTAAATGTGGGTGTACGTTGGAGGTTGAAACTGAGGCAGTCAGTGCAGAAGGTAGAGTCTAGAGTGTAGATATGAGGACAGCGAAATACAACTGGAGAAATGGAATCTGGTTCGTGGCTACATGTTTAAAAGGGCACTTAGGCTACCATGAAAGGGCTGAATTAATCGAAAATCAGTAGCAACAGTAAAGCAGAGAGAGGTGAATGTATTACAATATCTTCTAAAAGCAGAGCTACACTGAGCTGTGGGAGCCTGGGAGCAGCTTTTCATATAGTAGTTATTATCCCACTGCGAAGACAAATAGATCCATATGTATAATCCTGCACAAAATTAATGTCCAAGGGGATCAAAGATCTCAACATAAAACCAGACATATGGGGTTCCAAGATGGCAGCAACCAGCGTGCACCTTTTCTGAAGGGCAGAAGACCCGAAACTCCAAAACTGGTGAGTGGATAGGTGTCTGAAAACAGAGCATCAACTTTGAGGCTTCCTGAGCTAGAGGGGACAACCCATGAGCTGGGAAAGTTTGGATCCAACCCCCGTGGGTATCTCTGGCTTCTGAGAGTGGCAAATTATAGCCTGCACCTTCATGCTGGTAGCACATAACCCCAGGAACTGGGAAACTCCTTACTCTAAAGGCCAAACTGGGGACCCACATCTGAGAGTAGAAAACTGGGCTCTCTGAGGCTACCACATACACCTGCTAGTGAGTTCACTGGCCCTCTATTCTTTGCACACCTATCGGCTGGTGAGTGCTTGCAGGCTCTGTGAGCTTCCACACACACCTGCAAGTGAGTGCTTTGAGAGAGAGTACAAACAGAGCCCCAGATCCATGGTCCCTCTATGCTAGCAGCCAGACATTAGATCCCTCCCACCCACACCCCCACTTTGGGCAACATAGGGATCCTTGGGACAGTGTTCTCAACATTGAAGCCCTTGTTCTGTGGGTCTCCCAGTGGAGTGCAGCCAAACAATCCCTGGAACCAAGATAGAGAAGCTCAAGCAGATCTGAGCACTTGGAGCACAAAACCTAGACAGGCCTGAGGGCCACTGAACCATACAGGGCACCTACTCATGCTCACTGCTCACATGCAAACCAAGCCCGCGCCACAACCTGCTCTTGCTTGCTCAGCTCACTCACACTCCTTCCAGGCAGGTACACCTCCCTTCACACTCCGGCACTTGCACACTTGTGCCTGTGACCTTCCTCCCCTAGCTGCATCTGAAAAACCAACACCCACTCTGGAACAGGTGTGCCTCTCTCATCTTACTGAAGAATACTCCAGATTCCAGATACAGAAGACCCAGTCTGCAGTACAGGCTCCAGGAACAAACAGCAAGGGCCACTGACCAGCAGATGGCTAAAGGCACACGTAAGAATACAATCAACTTTTTTTTTGTGGTGTATAGGCTTTTGAAGTAAGACCTAATGATTGTTTGGATTTCCTCAGTGTCTGTTATGTCCCCCCTTTCATTTCTGATTTTGTTGATTTAGATAGTGTCTCTATGCCTTTTAGTTAGTTTGGCTAAGGGTTTGTCTATCTTGTTGATTTTCTTAAAGAACCAGCTCTTGGTTTCATTGATTATTTGAATTGTTGTATGTGTTTCAAATTTATCAATTTCAGTCCTGAGTTTGATTATTTCCAGTTGTCTACTCCTTTTTGGTGTGTCTGCTTCTTTTTATCTAGGGCTTTTAGGTGAACAATTAAGATGGTTGAATGAGAAGTTTCAGATTTCTTCTTGAAGGCATTTAGTGCTATGAACTTTCCTCTTAGCACTGCTTTCATTGTGTCCCATAAGTTTGTATATGTTGTGCCTTCATTTTCATTGAATTCTAGGAAGTCTTTAATTTCTTTCTTTATTTCTTCACTGATCCAGCTGTCATTGAGTAGCAAGTTGTTCTGTTTCCATGTGTGTGTAGGCTTTTTGCTAATTCAGTTGTTGTTAAAGTCCAGCTTTAGTCCATGATGATCAGATAGGATACAAGAGATTATTTCAATCTTCTTGTATCTATTTAGGCTTGCTTTGTGACCAACTACATGGTCTATTTTGGAGAAGGTTCCATGAGGTGATGAGAAGAAGGTAAATTCTTTTGTGTTTGGGTGTAAGGTTCTGTAGATGCTTGTTAGGTTCATTTGATTCATAACTCTGTTAGAGATACTGTTTCTCTGTGGTGGGCTCCTGTTTTGTTCTTTATATGTATAAAATGCAAATAGATCCATAATTATCACCCTGCACCAAACTAAAGTCCAAATGGATCAAAGACTTCAGTATAAAATCAGCCACACTAAACCTGTTAGAAGAGAAAGCCTTGAAGTCATTGGCACAGGAGACAACTTCTCAAACAGAACACCAACAACACAAACTCTAAGTTCAACAATCAATAAATGGGACTTCATTAAACTGAAAAACTTCTGTAAAACAAAGAACACTGTTGTCAGAACAAAAAGACTGCCTAAAGATTGGGAAAGGCTCTTCACTAACCCTACATGTGACAGAGGGCTAATATCCAGAATACATAAAGAACTCACGAAGTTAAACAGCAACAAATCAGTTAATCCAATTTAAAAAATGGGGTACAGAGATAAACAGAGAATTCTCAATAGAGGAATATCAAATGGCAGAGAAACACTTAAAGAAATGCTCAAAATCCTTAGTCATCAGGAAAGTGCAAATCAAAACAACTCTGAGATTTCACCTTATATCCATCAGAAGGCCTAAGATCAAAAACTCAAGTGACAACACATGCTAGAGAGGATGTGGAGAAAGGGGAAACCTCCTCCGCTGCTGGTGGGAATGTAAACCTGTACAGCCACTTTGGAAATCAGTCTGGCACTTTCTTAGAAAATTAGGAAATAGTGCTACCCCAAGGTCCACTCCCAAGCATATATCTGAAATATGCTCAACAATCAGAAATAGAGCTTCCTCAAGATCTAGCTATACCACTCCTAGACATACATCCAAAAGATGTTCAAGTATACAACAAGGACATTTTTTTCAACCCTGTTTGTAGCAGCTTTATTTGTAATAGCTAAGCTGGAAACAACCCAGATGCCCCTCATCTGATGAATGGATACAGAAATTGTGGTACATCTACACAATGGAATAACTCATCAATGAAAAATAAGGAAATCAAGAAATTTGCAGGCAAATGGTGGGAACTGGAAAGGATCATTCTGAGTGAAGCTAGCCCAGAAGCAGAAAGACACATAGGGTATATACTCATTCATAAGTGGATATTAGATATATAATATCAGATAAACATACTAAAATCTGTACAACTAAAGAAACTAATCAAGAAGGAGGACTCTGGCTAAGATGCTCAATCCCCATTCAGAAAGACAAAGAGGATAGACATCAGAAGAGGGTGAAAATAGGGAACAGGACTAGAGCATATCACAGAGGGCCTCTGAAAGTCTCTGCCCTGTAGACTATCAAAGCAGATGCTGAGGATTATAGGCAAACTTTTCGTGGAGTTTAGGGAATCTTATCAAAGAAGGAGAAGATAGTAAGACCTGGAGAGGACAGAACTCCACAAGGAAAGCAACAGAACCAAAAAATATGGGCACAGGGTTCTTTTCTGAGACTGATACTCCACCCAATGACCATTCATGGAAATAACTTAGGACCCCTGCACAGATGTAGCCCATGGCAGTTCAGTGTCCAAGTGGGTTCCATAGTAATAGGAACAAGGACTATCTCTGACATGAACTGACTGGGCTGCTCTTTAATCACCTACCCCTGAAGGAGAGCAGCCTTACCAGGCCACAGAGGAAGATAATGCAGCCACTCCTAATGAGATCTTATGAACTAGGATCAGAAAGAAGGAGAGGAGGATCTGGGGAGGCACATGGGTGGAGAATGGAGAGAGAGGTGGGATTGGGAAGGGAAGAGGGAGGATACAAAGTGAATAAACTGTAATTAATAATAATAATAATAAAAGAACACAACCAACAAAAATCAGGACATCATGGTTTCACCATGATCCCCCAAAATCAATGGATATTTTAACTCATTGGAAACACAGGAGAATGATTTTAAAGCTATGCTTAACGAGTTACTTGAGGCACATAACAGAAAAACAAACAAAACTCTCAAAGAATTAGCTACACAAATAGAGGTGCATAAAGAGGACATGAATTAAAAAAAAAAAGATGCCATCATGGAAAGACAGGAATCCACACGCAAACAGATGAAGGAAATGGTGCAAGACATGAAAACAGAATCAGAATCAATAAAAGAAACACAAACAGAAAAAACCCTGGAGCTGGAGAACTTGGAGAAAAGATCAGACACTACAAAGGTAAGCATAATCAACAGAATATAAGAGATGAAAGAGAGAATCTCGGGCACTGAAGATACCATTGCAGAAATTGATACATCGCTCAAAGAAAAAATAAAATTGGAAAAGTCTCAAACACAAAGCATCCAAGAAATCAAGGATGCCATGAAAAGACAAAATCTATGAATAATAGAAATAGATGGAAAAAAAACCTCCAGGCTCCAAGGTCCAAAAAATATTTTTAAGAAAATAATAGAAGAAAATTTTCCCAACTTAAAGAAAGAGATGTCTTTAAACATACAAGAGGATTACAGAACACCAAATAGACTAGACCAGAAAAGAAACCACTCATGTCACATAATAGTCAAAACACTAAATCTACTGAACAAAGGAAAAAAAATGTTAAAAGCAGCAAGGGAAAAAAGGCCAAGTAACATACAAAGGCAGACCTAACAGAATCACACCAGACTTTAAAACAAACAAACAAACAAACAAACATGAAACCCAGAAGAGCCTAGACAGATGTCATGCAGACACAAAGTGAACACAGATGTCAAACCAGACTACTATACCCAGCAAAGCTTTCAATCAACATAGATGGAGAAAACAAAATATTCCATGACAAAACTAAACTTAAACAATATCTACACAGCAACCCAGCCCCACAGAAGATACTATAAGGAAAATTCCAATCTAATGAAATCAACTACAGCCAAGAAAACACAGGAGATATATAACATCACAATAAAAATCAGAAGGAATAAAGCACACAAACACACTATTACCACCAACTCCACAACAAAAAGAACTAACATCCATTGGTCACTATTATCTATCAATACCGATGGACTCAACTCTCCAATAAAAAGACACAGACTAACAGAATGGTTGCAGAAACAGGATCAAGCATTCTGCTGCATCCAAGAAACAAACCTTTGCAACAATGAGAGAGACTTCCTCAGAGTAAAAGGCTGTAAAAAGGTTTATCAGACAAACAGACCCCCCAAAAACAAGCTGGTGTAGCTATCCTAATATCTAATAAAATAGACTTTCAAACAAAATTAATCAAAAAGGATGTGGAGGGACACTTCATTCTCATCAAAAGAAAAATCCACCATGAGGACATCACAATCCTGAACATCTATGCCACAAATAGAAGAGCACCTATATTTGTAAATGAAACATTATTAAAGCTCAAATCACATATCAATCCCAATACCTTAATAGAGACTTCACACTCTACTCTCACCAAGGGACAGATCATCCAAACAGAAGCTAAATAGGGAAATAATGACACTTACAATGGTCCTAAATCACATGGAACTAATAGATGTCTGCAGAACCTTTCACCCAAACTCAAAAGAGTATAACTTCTCAGTACACCACAGAACCTTCTTCAAAATTCACCATGTAGTCTGACACAAAGTAAGCCTTAACAGATACAAGAAGATTGAAATAATCCCTTGTATCTTATCAGACCACCATGGCCTAACACTAGACCTCAACAACAACAGAAATAACAAAACGCCTAAGCATGCATGGAAACTAAACAACTCTCGACTCAACAATAGCTGGATCAGAAAAGAAATTTTAAAAAAGAAATTAGAGACTTCATAATGAAAATTAAGGCATAACTTACCCAAATTTATGGCACACAATGAAAGCAGTGCTAAGAGGAAAGTTCATAGCACTAAGTACCTTCAGAAAGAAGTTTGAGACATCTCATAGAAGCAACTTAACGGCACACCTGAAAACCCTGCGGGGGTGGGAGGAGAAGCAGACACACCCAAGACGAATAGATGGTTGGAAATAATCAAACTCAGGATTAAAATCAATAAATTAGAAACAAATAAAACAACTCAAAAATCAAAGAAACCAAGCACTGGTTCTTTGAGAAGATCAACAAGATAGACAAACCCTTAGCCAAACTAACTAAAAGGCAGAGAGAAACTATTCATATTAGCAAAATCAGAAATAAAACTGGGGACATAATGACAGACACTGTGGAAATTCAAAGAATCATTAGGTCTTATTTCCAAAGCCTATATGCCACAAAATTTGAAAATCTAAATGAAATGGTCAATTTTCTTGATAGATTCCATTTACCAAAGCTAAACTAAGATCAGATAAATAGATTAAACAGTCCTATATCCTGTAATAAAATAGAAGTAGTCATCAAATATCTCCCTGCCAAAAAACAAGCCTGATGGTTTCAGAGCAGAATCTACCAGACCTTCAAAGAAGAGCTGATACCAGTATTCTTCAAACTATTCCACAAAATAGAAACAGGAGTATTTCCAAACTCACTCTCTGAGGCCACAGTAACCTTGATACCTAAACAAGACCAAAAAGAAGAATTTCAGACCTATATCTCTTATGACATTGATGTAAAAATACTCAATAAAGGGGATGGGGGAGCAGCCTTACCAGGCCACAAAAGAAGACAATGCAGCCACTCCTGATGAGACCTGATAGAATAGGATCAAAAGGAAGGAGAGGAGGACCTCCGATATCAGTGGACTTGGGGAGGGGTATGCATGGAGAAGGGGGAGGGAAGGTGGGACTGGGAGAAGAGGAGGGAGGGGCCTATGGGGGGGTAAAAGTGAATAAAGTGTAATTAATAAAAATTAAAATGTAAATATTTTTTTTTATTTTTTATCAGTTACATTTTATTAACTCTGTATCCCAGCCGTGTCCCAATCCCTCATTCCCTCCCAGTCCCTCCCTCCCTCCCTCATCTCCATCGTGCCCCTTTCCAAGTCCACTGATGGGGGGGACCTCCTCCCCATTCATCTGATCCTGTTTTATCAGGTATCTTCAGGACTGGCTGCAAAGCCCTCCTCTGTGGCCTAACAGGACTGCTCCTCCCTTCGGGGGTGGGGAAACCAAAGAGCCAGTCATTGAGTTCCTGTTAGAAATAGTCCTTGTTCCCCTCACTTTAGGAAACCAATTGGTTACTGAGCTACCACAGGCTACATCTGAGTGGAGATTCTAGGTTATATCCATACATGGTCCTTGGTTGAATGTCAGTCTCAGAAAAGACCCTGTGCCCAGATATATTTGGTCCTTGTGGAGCTCCTATCCTTTCCCCATCAGACTAACTCCCCTTCTTTCTTATGATTCCCTGTACTCTGCCAAAGGTTTGGTCATGAGTCTTTGCTTTGAAAACACTGCTAGTTAGAGTCTTTCAGATGCGCTCAGTAGACTCCTGTCATACATTCAATGCACATCCCATCTGTCTTTCTAAATGAGGATTGATCATCTTTCCCCATGTCCGCTCAATTGATTATCTTTTTTAGGTGTATAGATTTCATTATGTTTATCATATCTTATAGGTCTATATAAGTGAGTATATTCCATGTTTGTCTTTCTCCTTCTGGGATATTTCACTCAGAATGATCTTTTCTAGATCCCACCATTTGCCTGCAAATTTCATGATTTCCTCCTTTTTGATTGCTGAGTAGTATTCCATTGTGTGGAGATACCACAATTTCTGTACCCATTCCTCCGTTGATGGACATCTGGGTTGTTTCCAGGTTCTGGCTATTACAAATAAAGCTGCTATAAACATGGTTGAGCAAGTATCCCTTTTGTGTACTTGAACGAAGCGACAACACATGCTGGAGAGGTTGTGGAGAAAGGGGAACCCTCCTCCACTGCTTGTGGGAATGTAAACTGGTACAACCACTCTGGAAATCAATCTGGCACTTTCTCAGACAATTAGGAGTAGTGCTTCCTCAGCTATACCACTGCCAGTTATATACCCAAAGTTCGTTCAAGTACACAAAATGTAAATATTTTTAAAAAAATACTCAATAAAATACTCACAAACTGAATCCAAAAACACATAAAAGATATCATCTACCACGACCAAGTAGGCTTCATCTCAGGCATGCGAGGTGGTTTAATATATGAAAATCCATCAATGTAATCCACCACATAAGCAAACTGGAGGAAAATAAAAAAAGACATGATAATCTCCTTAGATGCTGAAGAAGCATTTGACAAAATCCAACATCCATTCATGTTTAAAATTTTGACAAGGTCAGGGATACAAGGCACATATCTAAACATAGTAAAGGCAACAGCAAGCCTATAATGAACATCAAACTAAACAGAGAGAAACTTAAATCAATCCCACTGAAATCAGGGACAAGGCAAGGCTGCCCACTCTCTCCATATCTTTTCAACATAGTACTTCAATTCCTAGCTAGAGAAATAAGACAATTAAAGGAGATCAAGGGAATACACAATAGAAAAAAATAAGTCAAAGTATCACTACTCACAGATGATATGATAGTATGCATGAGTGACCCTAAAATTGTACCAGAGAACTCCTTCAGCTGATAAATGCCTTCAGCAATGTGGCTGGATACAAAATTAACCAAAATAAAATCAGTAGTATTCCTGTATACAAAAGAGAAAAGAGCTGGAAAGAAATTAAGGAAAAAAAAAAAGAAATTAAGGAAACAATAGCCTTTACAATAGCCAGAAGTAACATAAAGTACCTTGGTGTGACTCTTACCAAGCATTTAAAGATGTTTCTTCAAGTCTCTGAAGAAAGAAATTGAAGAAGATTTCAGAAGATAGAAACATCTCCCATGCTCATGGATTGGTAGGATTAACATAGTAAAAATGGCCATCCTACCAACAGCAATCTAAAGATTCATTGCAATACCATCAAAATACCAACACAATTCTTTACAGAACTTGAAAGAACAATTCTCAATTCATATGGAAAAACAAAAAACCCAAAATTACTGAAACAATCCTGTACAATAACAGATCTTCTGGAGGTATATCCATCCCTGATCTTAAGCTGTGCTATAGAGCAATAGTGCTAAAAATTGCATAGTACTCACAGAGAAACAGTCTGAAGGATCAATGGAATCAAATAGAAGACCCAGAAACAAGCATATACACCTACAGAAACTTGATTTTTTTACAAAGAAGCCAAACTAATACAATAGAAAAAGACAGCACCTTCAACAAATGGTACTGTTCTAACTGGATGTCTGCATGTAGAAAAATGCAAATAGATTCATATATATCACCCTGCTCAAAACTGAAGTCCAAGGGAATCAAAGACCTTAACATAAAACCAAGCACACTAACCCTGTTAGAAGAAAAAGTGGGAAAGAGCCTTGAACTCATTGGCACAGGAGACAACTTCCTGAACAGAACACCAACAGCACAGGCTCTACGATCAACAATCAAAAAATGGGACCTCATGAAACTGAAAAGCTTCTGTAAAGCAAAGGAAACTGTCATCAGAACAAAACAACAGATTGTGAAATGATCTTCTCCAATTCTATATCTGACAGTGCACTAATATCCAGAATATATAAAGAACTTAAGAAGCTAAACACTAACAAACTAAGTAATCCAATTAAAAAATGGGGTACAGAGCTAGAGAATTCTCAATAATGGAATATCGAATGGCAGAGAATAATTTACAGAAATTCTTAGTCATCAGGGAGATGCAAATCAAAACAACCCTAACATTTCACCTTGCACACATCAGAATGGCCAAGATCAAAACCTCAAGTGACAACACATGATGGAGAGGTTGTGGAGAAAGGGGAACCCTCCTCCATTGCTGGTGGGAATGCAAACTTGTACAACCACTTTGGAAATCATCTGGTGCTTTCTCAGACAATTAGGAAGAGTGCTACCTCAAGATCCAGCTATACCACTCCTATGCATATATCCAAAAGAGGCTCAAGTATACAACAAGGACATTTGTTCAACCATGTTTGTAGCAGCTCTATTGTAATAGCCGGAACCTGTAAACAACCTGGATGTCCCTCAACAGAGGAATAGATACAGAAATTGTGGTACATTAACACAATGGAATACTACTCACCTATTAAAAACAAGGAAATCCTAAAATTTGCAGGTAAATGATGGGAACTTGAAAAGATGAGCTTTAGTGAGGTAACACAGAAGCAGAAAGACAAAAATGGTGTATGTTCACTCACAAGTGGATATAAGCCACATAATATAGGATAAACATACTAAAACCTATACTCCTAAAGAAGCTAAGCAACAAGGAATTCTCCAAGGTAGATGCTCTATCCTCATTCAGAAGGACAAATGTGATAAACATCAGAAGCAGAAGATGAAAAGGAATGGGACAGGAACCTACCACAAACAGCCTCTGAAAGACTATTGATCAAGGTATCTAAGCAGAGGCTGAAACTCAGAGCCAAACTTTGGGCAGAGTACAGGGAATCTTATGAAAGAAGGATGAGAAAGAAAGACCTGGAGGGGACAGGAGTTCCAAAAGGAGGCCAACAGAGCCATAAAACTGAGCCCTGGGGGCCCTGAAGAGAATGATATCCTAACCCAGGACAATGCATGGAGAGGACCTAAAACCCCAGCTCAGATGTAGCCCATAGACTCAGTCTCCAAGTGGGGTCCCTAGTAAGGGGAGCAGTGGCTTTCTCTGACATGAACTCAGTGACAGGCTCTCTGTTCACCTCCTCCTTGGGGGTGGGGGGAGGTGAAGCCTTGCCACGCCTCAGAGGAAGACAATTGAGACCTGAGAGGCTAGGGTCAAATAGAAGGAGTGGAGGACCGCCCCTATCAGGGACTAGGAGAGGGGCATAGGGGAATAAGAGGGAGAGAGGATGGGTTTGGGAAGAGATGAGGGAGGGGGCCACAGCTGGAATAGAAATTGAATAAATTGTAATAAATGATAATAATAAAAATAAATTACATCAAGGAAAAAAAACAGACATACTAAATCTGTTAGAAGAAAAAGTGGGGAAGAGCCTTGGACTCATTGGCAAAGGAGACCACTTCATGAACAGAACACCAACAGCACAGGCTCTAAGATCAATAGTAAAAAAATGGGACCTCATGAAACTGAAAAGATTCTGTAAAGCAATGGACACTGTGGCCAGAACAAAATGACAGCCTACGGATTGGGAAAGAATCTTCACAAATCTGACAGAGGGCTAATATCCAGAATATATAAAGAACTAAACATGTTAAACACCAACATACCAAATAATCTAAATAAAAATTGGAGCACAAAGCTAAACAGAGAACTCTCAACAAAGAACATCAAATGGCAGAGAAACACATAAAGAAATGTATACAAAGAAGGAGGGATAAAACCCACATCAAAGAGAAAACAAGTAAGATCAACCATCACTAAATGGGACCTCATGAAACTGAAAGCTTCTACAAGGCAAAAGAAAGAAGAAAGAAAGAAAGAAAGAAAGAAAGAAAGAAAGAAAGAAAGAAAGAAAGAAAGAAAGAAAGAAAGAAAGAAAGAAAGAAAGAAAGACAAAGAGAAAGGCTCAGGGAAATGCAAATCAAAACCCTGAGATCTCTCTGTACACCCATCAGAATGGCTAAGATCAAAACCTCAAGTGACAACACATGCTGGAGAGGCTGTGGTGAAAGGATAACCCTCCTCCATTGCTGGGGGCAGTGCAAAAACCACTTTGGAAATCAATCTGGCACTATCTCAGACAATTAGGAATAGTGCTTCCCCAAGATCCAGCTAGACCACTCCTAGGCATATGTCCAAAATATGTTCAAATACACAGCAAGGACATTTGGTCAACCATGATTATAACAGCTTTATTCATAATAGCCAGAATCTGTTATCAATCCAAATGTCCCTCAACTGAAGAATGGATACAGAAATTAAGGTACATTTACAGAATGGAATAATATTCAGCTATAAAAAACAAAGAAATCATGAAATTTGCAGGCAAATGGATAAAACTAGAAAAGACCTTCGTAAGTGAGGTAACCCAGAACCAGAAAGACACGCATGGTATATACTCATATGCAGATATTAGCCACAAACTACTTTTTAAAGTGAGAGAATAATAGTGAGTTTTTATTGGGTTAACAGTAATCCAAGTGTATAAACTCATCAGTTTTTTCCCTTTTAAGGCTAAGTTTTTTGAGATAGCTATGGGGCAGTGAGAGCATATCATTCTCTATAATTGTGAACCTACTTTGTAAAGTTATTTGCCAACATTGGCAGTCTTTCTTTGCCAGGCAAATGAATAGATTTTACTTAAATTATTTTTAAACTTCGTTTCAGGAGATTAAGGGGTATAAGTATAAGCACAAGTGATTTTCTTTTTTGCCTTCTGTTTATGCAGTCATGGATCTTGCACTTAAAATATTATTTTATTAAATGTTCATAATGACTTTATCACAGCATTAAAATGAAGTAACTGATTAAAGAGTGGTAATTTACCAACAACTGAAAATTACTGAATGATGATGCCATAATTTAAATTCAGGTCTAATTGACTACAAATTATATATTGTCATTTTAACATTTCACTTCTGCCAAATAACATGTAGCATTCAAACAGTGCCTTATCACATACAAAACCTGTCCACACACACAAGTGCATTCCGTCCTTATCAAGTTTGAGCCAGGTTGAGGGAGGTTAAGAAATCAGTGCTCAAATAGCTTTCTGATTTCCACAGATCACAGGCCTAGTTAACAGTAAAATTAAGATTCAATAGAGTGTTCCTGTTTTGCATTCCTCCTTAAGGAGAACATTGTTTACTCAGTAAATACTATTAACATTGGGAGGGGATGAGGGAGGGACCTACAACTGACATACAAAGTATATAAACTGTAATATATATATATATATATATATATATTTGACCTTTTATATATATATATATAAGATATATATATACTTTTTTCTTTTCAAAAGAGCGGGACACTGTGATGAAGGTGGGATACTGAACGGTGTCTGGTATAGAGCCCTAATCCATATTGGCCTTGGAAAACTTGCCTTATATTTCTTGTTTGCAGAATTAGAGTTGTGATGATTCTCACCTCACTGAGTTCTGTGGTGAAGGTTATGTGGAAGAAGGAAAGTAAACCACATAGGTGATATTTTTAAAGGGCAGAGAAAACGTGTTCTAATGAAAGGCTAAGTGTAAGTGTTATATTAAAATATAAACCACACATAAAAATTCTTACATCTTTCAAGATTGCTCTTTTTTAAAAAATAAAATAAAGTATGTACCGTGGTAACATCTTTGAGAGCACTAACTTACACACAGACATCACTTCAGGTCGGGAACATGGCTTATAAATTGGGATTTAGAGAAGAAATTGGAAGGCATACTAGGGTGTAGTCTAAGTGTGTCTGTCTGATACCAATTTAAAAAAAGTAGAAACCATTTTTCATTTCAGATAAGCTGAAGTCTGTTCCTACAATCTCATGAGTCATATACAATTTTGTACATACAAAGTATGGAGATAATTCTCTTTGAAAAATTTTTCCATTCTTGTGCAAACATGTAAAGGTCTCTTATAATACACTTTAAAACATAAAGAGCAGAAAGATCTGAAAAGTTTTCTATCTTTCTATGCTTTATATTGAGAGTATCCATCGTTTAAATAATTTATAGCAAAACATTGCAATAGATTTTATGATTTAAGTTTATTTCCAGAAATATTTTCACAAGATAAAGCATTTTCATCAGTGAGTCTTTAAATAAAAGGTCTACAAGTTTATTCAGTAACAATATTTCAGCTATCAAGTTTCTTTTTTTTTCTCTTGCTGAATCTTCAGCCCTTTCTAAATGACCATGATGATAAAATATATGTAGCATAAAACTGTTCATTAAATAGAGGTCCTTAAAGCATAATGCAAAAGACTTAGTAATTAATTGTAAAATAAGGACTTAATAATTGACAAGCATCCAACAACTTTATACAACAATGAAAACCTTAATGAAAAATAATCATTAAATGTTCATGATCTGCAGAATGTTAATTGCACAAAACAAGGTAAAAATGGGAAAGGTAAAAATAAATTTCCTCCTTTTAAAGTATCATTTCTAAGTATTCCAAATAAATAAGGGGAAAATAACGTGGCTTTGTCAGTGCTTATTTCTGGGATCTTCAACTTAGCAACCATGGTTTGTGTCCCTCTGCTTCCGCTCTGCCCTATAGCAGTTGGACTCTTGCTGAAGACTTCTGTCCCTGCACAGCCTCTCTTACCTGCCATGCATTCCCGTAAGGTAGGATTCTCTCCTTATGAATGCCAGCCTTTTCCTATTTAGCAATTAAAAGCATGAAACAATCATCTAGGTCTTTTTCCTCAGCATGTAGAATGGAATGAGAGACTGTCCTTAGGTTTGGCTGAGAGAAAACAAAGTCCTTTCCTCTATGAGCAAAATAATCAAAAGCACCATGTCGACTTCTGCCAATGTAAGGTCAATTGTCTTTTCATCAGAGAGGGAATTCTTTTTTTTAATTTTTAATTTTTATTATTAGTTACATTTTATTAACTCTGTATCACAGCTGTATCCTGCTCCCTTATTCCCTCCCAATCCCACCTTCCCTCCCTCATCTCCTCTCTGCGCCTTTCCAAGTCTACTGATTGGGGAGGACCTCCTCCCCTTTCATCTGACCCTGTTTTATCAAGTATCTTCAGGACTGCCTGCAAAGTCCTCCTCTGTGGCCTAGCAGGGCTGCTCCTCCCTTGCGGGGTGCGGAGGTCAAAGAGCCCACCATTGAGTTCATGTCAGAAATAGTACCTGTTCCCCTTACTAGGGTACCCACTTGGTTACTGATCTACCAAGGGCTACATCTGAGCAGAGGTTCTAGGTTATATCCATACATAGTCCTTGGCTGGAGAAACAGTCTCATATAAGAGCTCCTTGTGGAGCTCCTATCCTCTCCACGTCATACTAACTCCCCCTTCTTTCATATGATTCCCTGCATTCTGCTGAAGGTTTCGTTATGAGTCTTAGTATCTGCTTTGATACACTGCTAGGTATAGTCTTTCAGAGGCTCTCTGTGGCAATGACAGTTGGGTTAAGGAAGGAATAAAGAAAGAAATTAAAGACTTTCTAGAAAGGCAATTCTTGAAGGATGACACCAAGACATAAGCAGAGCTCTTAGGGGTGAAAGCATTTCTCCCTAGCCAAAGGGAAAGCAATGCTTTCAGAAGAAATAGGAGCAACAGCAAAGATGCTTGTTTAAGAAGTGGGATGGAAATGTCAGCCAGGATGACAGTACGGGCCATCACTTCTATTTCTCCTGTGTAGCCATTCTTGCATTTTATCCTCTCTCTCTGGCTCTCTGGCTCTCTGGCTCTGTCTTTGTTCCTCTGGCTCTGTCTGTCTGTCCTTTTCTTTCTCAGTGTGTGTGTGTTTCTCTATCCCACCCTTCCTTCTTTCCCCCACCGTGGAAACATCAAAGTTTTTCAAAATAAGTTTGTTCTGGCTATAAAAGTTCAAGAAGTATATCTTAAGAAGCTTATGTGTATAAATGGTTGATTTTGAATATTTACTTCTGTTCTTCTCTGCTAAGTAAAAAAAAAAAAAAAAAAAAAAAAGCATAAAATGAGTCTAGGTAGGTGTAGGTGTGGTGGGACATGTCTGTAGTGCCCTCAGTAAATTAGAGGGGAAAATGTAATGAGTTCAAAGCCAACTCTGACTATGTAAGGAGTTCAAGGTATATATGGGCTACATGATACTGATGTTCGACACGAATAACAAAATCTATTTATTTTCCCTTCCCAGGGCGATTTGTGTATCCTTACATGAACCTTTCTTGCCACATAGGCCCTCTGGGTATGTGGATTGTATCATGATTATCCTTTACTTTAAAGCTGATATCCATATATAAGCGGGTAGATGGCCTGCTCTTTTGTGAAGGGAAATGGAGGAACAGTGGACTAGGGGGAGAGGGAGGTGGGATGGAGGGACTGGAAGGAGAGGAGAGTGGGGAAACTGTGGTCAGGACGTAATACATGAGAGAATAAAATTTAAAAAGGACAATAAAAATCTTCAAATAAGATCAAACAAAGGTCTTCATTGCCCTTTCCTCTTTTCATTAGGGGAACTCATATGATGATATTTAATGCTTAGAAAGGAAGCAGTGAGGCAATAAATACTGAGACACCTTTCTTAGTCTGTGGGATATGGCAGGTGTGCCTTCCTTACAAGCTGTAGCTTCTAGCTCATCAGAGTGGGTAGTAACATCTCCATTTCCCTACAATCTGTTATACTAATATATTGTATTGTCTTGATCTTTGTTGCATTCCTATGATAAGCCAGCTTAGAAGCAGATAGGAGTCAATGAAATAAATACTTACAGAAGTATTTTAACATATTAGAAACAAGAAAACTGCTAAAAGCACAAACACCTATTTTACAGTATTTTATATCTGGTTACATATAGCAAAAGTGTTAAAAGCAAGCACAGGGATTAATACTTTCTAAGAAGAAAAACAAAGAAAATTGTTAAATACAGTAAAATTGTGAGAAAATGTAAAATAGGGATGGGACTGAAAATATAGCTCAATTGTAAAGAGCCAGTATTTTCTTCCAGAGGACCCAAGGTCTGTTTCTATTTCCAGGCAGACTATAACCCCACCTACAGGGAATCTGACATCCTCTTCTACACAGAAGCATACAATGAAACACACAAACACACACACACACACACAAGCTTATCATCATCATCATTATAATTAAAATCTTTTAAAAACGTAAAAAAGAAGAATTTGAGAGAAATGTTGATTTTTAAGATATCTACTGCAGTTTTTTAATATTAAAAACTTACTGAATATTATCAAAGAAAATACTAGATGTTCTGCAGTTAAAGAAATACCACCAATAATAATAATTAACATTTATTTAGTATTGCATTACCAGGCAGCATTTTTAAAATTTTCTTGAAACCTTAGAAAAACTCCTCATTATAGGTGTTCCTTCACTCTTACTTCACATATAATACTTTAATAAATAGCATACCTGTATTCAATCAAGCTCTCTATCTTATAAGCCTTTCAGTCTTTACTGTGTAGCCATTTCTTCCTCACTGAAATATCTCCTCTTGGAGGAAGGGAAACTCACAAAACTTAACAGGCTTATGAGACCCACAAGAAAGTTTGGACAGATATAGCCTAGCAATTAACCTTGAAACTTTTTTAATATTTTATTATTTTTTATTTTTTTAAATTAATTACAGTTTATTCACTTTGTATCCCAGCTGTGCCCGCCTCCCTTATTCCGTCCCAATCTCTCCCTTCTTCTTCTCCTCCTATGCCCTTCCCTTAGTTCACTGAAAAGGGAGGTCCTCCTCCCCTTCAATCTGACCCTAGCCTACCAGGTCTCAACAAGGCTGGCTGCATCATCTTTCTCTGTTGCCTGGTAAGGCTGCAATCCCTCAGGAGGAGGAGATAAAAGAGCCAGCCACTGAGTTCATGTCAGAGACAGCCCCTGTTCCCCTTACTAGGGTACCCACTTGGTTACTGAGCTACCACAGGCTACATCCGAGCAGAGGTTCTAGGTTATATCTATACATGGTCCTTGGTTGGAGAAACAGTCTCATACAAGACCCCTGTGCCCAGATATATTTATCCTTGTGGAGCTCCTATTTTCTCCACGCCATACTAATTCTCCGTTCTTTCATATGATTCCCTGCACTCTGCTGAAGGTTTCATTATGAGTCTTAGTGTTTGCTTTGATACACTGCTAGGTAGAGTCTTTCAGTGTTAGGCTTTGTGTTAGGCTCCTGTCCTGTTACTTGTTTTCTCCTATGTCCAATGTCCATCCCATTTGTCTTTCTAAGTGAGGATTAGTCATCTTACCCCCGGATCTTCTTTCTTGTTTATCTTCTTTAGGTGTGTAGATTTCTTTGTGAAGTTAAAAAGTTATAAATCAAGTAATCCAATTAAAAAATGGGGTACAGAGCTAAACAGAGAATTCTCTGTAGAAGAATATAGAATGGCAGAGAAACACTTAAAGAGTTGCTCACCATCCTTAGTCATCAGGGTGATGCAAATCAAAACGACTCTGAGATTTCACCTTACACCCATCAAAATGGCTAAGATCAAAAACTCAAATGACAACACACACTGGAGGGGTTGTGGAGAAAGGGGAACCCTCCTCCATTACTGGTGGGAATGTAAACTGGTAATTGGAAATCAAGCTGAGGCTTTCTCAGACAATTAGGGAATAGTGCTTCCTCAAGACCCAGCTATACCACTCCTAGGCATGTATCCAAACGTTGCTCAAGTACACAACAAGGACATTTGCTCAACCATGTTTGTAGCAGCTTTATTTGTAATAGCCAGAACCTGGAAACAACCCAGATGTCCATCAACGGAAGAATGGATACAGAAATTGTGGTATTTTTACACAATGGAATACTGCTCAGCAATCAAAAAGGAAGAAATCATGAAATTTGCAGGCAAATGGTGGGATCTAGAAAAGATCATTCTGAGTGAGGTATCCCAGAAGGAGAAAGACACACACGGTATACACTCGCTTATATAGACCTACAGCAGTATTTAAAAACATGTCCTGCCCATTAACTTTATGTTCATCCTGTGCACAATTGGCCTCCATGTGTGCTTAAAAACAGTGTTAACTGGCTTAATTTCTAGAATAGAAAGTGAGAACGTACTCAACACCATAAATGGTCATTGAATGGTCTCTAGGGCACCTGGAATAAAATATTAAACTTTTTCAAGTATTAGACAAGACTCAGACACAATGCTTGAAAACAGTCAGAGTTGTGTGATTCTTGGTGTGGTGTAAAATAGATGAAGCCATGGCTTATTTCACAAAGTCTTGCCTGCGTTTCTTTAGGGGCCATAGACTTCATTATGCCATTGACAAAACCCAATTACTAGCCATCTCCTGTATGCCATTTTCATCAAACTCACTGAGACATGCCCTGTGCACTCTACCTTTTTATATTATCAGCTGACATTTCCATCCAAGTACTGGAAATGCCTATAATTTCGTTCTGACACATAAAAGCAGATCAAGCAGGCTTTCATTTCTACAGCTCTGGATCCCCAGAACCTTTGAAAATGAGCTCAACACTAGGCAAGACCTCAGTAAAACAGATACCCTACCCCATTCTCCTGAGACTGTGTGGGTGCTGAGAAACCCAGCAAAAATTCCAATGGCAATTTTCCAATGAAAAAAACGGTGTTGGGTTGCCCAATCCTAAACCCAATGCTGCAGGATGGGAAAAAGCTGACTTTAGCATAGAAATCCATCATACCCTAACAGAACTTGACTGTAATGCTCCTTTTACTAAATGTTTATACACATCTGAAGTACCCATTATTTTCTCTCTCTTTAAGAGAGTAAGACTACAGAGGAAGACAATGCAGCCAGTCTTGATGAGAACTGATAAGCCAAGGGTCAAATGAAAGGGGAGGAGGACCTCTCCTATCAAAGGACTGGGGGAGGGGAAGGGGAAGAGAAAAAGGAAGGAAGGCTGGAATGGGAGAGGGTGAGGGAAGGGGCTAAAGCTAGTATACGAAGTGAATAAATTGTAATAAATTAGAAAAAATTTTAAATGCTGGGAAAAAAGAAAAAAATATAGTAAGACTAAAAATTTTCAACTTGTGGATCATGACCCCTTTGGGGTCAAACATTTCTTTCACAGGGGTCACATGTCATATATCTCGCATATCAATGTTTACATTATGATTAATAGTAGTAGAAAAATTAGTTATGAAATAACAGTGAATAAGATTATGGTTGATGTACCATAACGTAAGGAAGTGAATTAAAAGGCTATAGCATTAGGGAAGTTGAGAATCCCTGGTACAGTGGGAAGAGCGCAGAGATTCATAGTCTTATTGGCTGACCCCTTTTAGCTGTCCTAAACAAGGATCAGAATCCTTTTTCTATAATGAAAAATATATCAGACGAACATACGAAGTAATAGATTTAATCATGGTGTTTTCATACATTATGTCATTGTATGTTGTTCTGACTTCTTGCCTCTATTCTTCCTTTTCCCCATGCTTCTTTCTGTATTCATGACACATGATGGCATTCTCTCTTCTTACTATCCCCACTTAAGATCTTCCCCTCCACTCCCACAATTTACATTCTAGTTTCATGACCTATAAATTATTTTGTGTATGTGCACACGCACGTATTTATGTAAAGAAATATACGAATATATAATCACACCTATGTCTAACTGTCTAACACACATGAAAGCACCAAAGGTAGGCTTTGAGGTTTCAAAAGACTATGCTATGTCCAGTTAGCTCCCTTTGCCTCCAACTTGCAGATGAAAGTGTAAGCACTCCGCTACTGCTCCAGCACCATACTTTCCTGCCTGCTGCCATGTTCCCCATCATGAAGGTCATGACTTCTAACCTGCTGGGACCATCCATAAGCCCCAGATTAAAGTATTAGTCATGGTGTCTTAGCATAGCAATAGAAAAGTAACTACAAATTTAATTTTGTTCATATATCTAGGAATTCACTCATTTGTTTTAGACTTTCCAGGTTTTTTGGAATAAACATTTTTAAAAAGTATTTCTAATGACTTCCTGAACTTCACTGGAAACTGTAATAAACTCCTTTCAGTTTTAATTTTATTCGTTTGGTTCTTCTCTCAATTTTTTGGTTGTTTTGGCCCTGTATTTATCACTTCTGCTTAATTTTTTTTTAAATAACAAACTTTTTGGTTTTATAGATTGTTCTTTTAGTTGCTTTTTCATTAATTTTTGTCTGATTCATTATTTTTTATTTCAGTCCACAGCTTTTGGGTTTGGATTGTTCTTTTATGAGATCCAGAGGTACATTATTATGGTTTTCTAATGCGAGCACAAAGCTGTATACTTTGCTCTGAGAAGTGTCCTAGCTTTATCTTCAGTTTCCACCTCAGTTTTCTAAATCACATGTTTATCACAGAGGACTGCATCTTTCAGCCTCCACGCACTTCCGCGGTTTCTCCCAGTCCTTTTCCTATTAAGTTGCAGCTTTATTCCACTGACTTGATAAAATTCAAGAAATTATTAATACATCGGCATATGGAACTATTGCATTGTAGCCTAGAATATGGTGTATTTTAGGGAGTGATCCAAGTTGAGAACCACTGCTCTAGTGGAACAACTAGATATTACAGACCATCAGGCCTGAGGCACATTCTTGTCCTCCTTAGCTAAGTGGGAAGAGAGTCTTGAATTCTGCTGTGTGAGAGTAGGATGCAGAAGAAAAGGCCAGGGTCACAGCAAGAACATCTGAGCAGTTGAAACTGCGTTTTGAAAATAGTTGTGCTGAGATGCACTAGTAGCCTGGTCAGTTTATCTACAGAGAGGTAACTACTATCATCAAGTCCAGAGATCCACTCAAAACAATCACTTCTCTTAAGAAATAATAAAAAAAAATTGAAGTGTGATATCAGTAAGAGCTAATCTTTAGAGTACTTCTTATGTGCCAGACAGTATTGTTAGCATTTCTAGGGAGTAAATAATTTTCCTTATTTTATTATATCTGATCTACCATTGGTTATGAAAATCATTAATGCATTATACATCCCTAAGGGGTGGGGGAATACCACAGATTTTACTATACCACATCGTGTATTATAAAAGGTTTCTTATTTTAGAGATGTTAAAATTGTTTTCAATGTGTTTTTAACACTCTTATATGTGAAAAATACTCTTTATCATAAGGAAAGTACTGAAAGTACATAATGAAAGTATCATATGAAAGTACTATTTCTTGCCTTTAAGGTACAAGTTAGAGAACTGAATGTTCATCACTTACCCATGGTAAGAGAATAAATACGTTAGAATTGTAAGCTAGGGAATGAGGCCCTGAGCCTGTGACCCATAGCCCTGTCTGTATTACAGTTAACATAGCCAAACGCAGAACCCTTTCTACTAGACAGGTCTTCATAAAGGAATGTCGTTTTCTCCTATGAGCCTGTTAATAATGAAATAACAAGAGCAGCATTTGCCGTCGCCATCTACATGAAGGGTGGGTTGCTAGATGCTGGAGAAAATCCTAGACCTAGGTTCCAACCAACTGATGTAACTCTGAACTTTCAAACGTTCCATTTCTTTCTAGTTGTATGTAGCCTCCTGCTTCAAACACTTTAGGTCCATTCTGTGCAGGTAAATGGTGGAGCATGTACGACAGAAACAGCTTGTAAAAATTACCTTCCTATTCCAACACTTAAAATAGGTATACTCTGCCATCTTTGTAGGTAGATCTGCCCCATGGGTCACAGGATCCTACCCCTACTTGTCTTCTCTGTTGTAAAAGCCAAATACTATACTTTCTAAGTATGAAGTTGGTACTCAGTGGCCAGTAGGACTACCAAAGCCAAGAGAAACAAGATCAGGTTTTTACAATCATTAGAACCACAAGGGAGAGGTCAGATGGCACAGAAATTCTGTTAGCTCCTCACAGGCTATACACAGGGCAGGGACCATTGTAGTCTCACTATGGAGTACAGAACCTACAGGACCAAGGATTATCTGGGAATAGCTAGGGAGGAGAGTGAGGTGGCAATCCAAAAGTATACTGCTCTAGAGAATTGTACTGAGTGTATGTGTAAGCTATAGTTTTCCAGCCCCAAGATAAATTATTGTCATTACGTACTGGGACACTGAAATTTGGTGATGGAAGCCTTATTGGGAATGGTCTGCACGAATGCACAGAACAAAGACACCTGGCAGCCGGCTCCAGCATCCTGTCTCCTCTTGAACACTGGCACATTGGACCTTTACACAGCATCCTAATACTCACTCAGCTGCCACTACCCAAAGGAATGAGGCTGGCCTCATCTGTTCATATTGTCAGACCCTGAGCTCCTGCTGCCTGAGAAAGGAAGAGAAGGGACTATCCTGTTGCTTGTCTTCTTTTTGGCTGGCCACAGCATGACACAGTGTCTATTCTTTATCAAAGGAAAGATATCTACCCAGGATGGAAATTTATCAAGGTTTTCAGTTGTGGAAAAGGTTCAGGAAATGCCCTTTGGAGTCAGTAAAAGGGCACCACAGTTGTAGAAACCCTTTTCTGCCATAGTTAAATGGTGAGAGACATAGCAAATTGTCCCTCTCTCTTCTGCAAACCAAATAAAATCCATCCTAATCACACTTAATGAGCAACTCATAAAGATATATACTGCCATATTAAAGAGTATCAACAGTCCCAAACATAGCCACAGCAGGGACGCACATGACCTATGCATGCCTAAACTGAACTCTCATATTTGTGAGTGACACATTACTTACAGACTACACTTTCTTTAATACTTCTCTGGGGTCACTGAAATTCTCTTGCACTTGAAAATAAAATCTCACTCAGGGGCAGAAACACCCTTAAAAGCTTTCCAATGACATCCTCCACGATGCTTTCAGCATGAAATTTCAGGACTTAACTGTCTAAGGTTCTTTAAAAATTTCTAAAGCAAGAAATCAAGCAGTTGCATTTCTTACATGATCCCAGCAAAGTCACAAATGGCGGCTACAGTTCGGGAAGATAATTTTCTGTTTCTCCCCAGTTGCCATTTTAAAATGCTATCTTCATATACAGCTGTGTATGTGTGCGCTCGCGCATGCGTGTGTGTGTGCATATGTGCGCATGCACACATACACATGTCTGAAGGTCAGAAGTCAAAGGTAGATGGCTCTCTTCAACCATTGCCCAGTTTTTTGTGTTTGTTTTCATTTTTTACTCAGTCAGTCTCTTACAGACTTGGAGCTTGCCAAGCTCCAAGGAGTATTTCAGGGTGCTTACAGACACTACTGTCTTAGGCAGTACTTGCCGCATGCAGGTTTCTTCATGTCATCCTTTGGTGGTATTTATGCTAAGGAAAATGCCAATACACATGCATCAAAAAGTAAACTCTGAAGCTTTTCTACTATCTAGACGTAGGCCGTTTTGTGTGCTGCACCGACATTTTTCCATGGTGGCCTGGTGTTCATTATTTCATTCCCAATTCAAAATTGTTTTATAATCACTATCACAAAACAAAATGTACCTCTCTTTGTGCAGTTTAGAAGTGTGGTATTCCGTTGAAATTTTAGTTAGCAGGATGTATTTACTGAGAAATGGGTAAAGTTCAAATTCTGCTGCAAGGTCTTCAGTCTACACAGCTCACCTTTCAGTCTGAACCGGAGTGGTGACTATCCTCTGTCACTCAGTTCATCTGCAGATAGCAAAGAATAGAACCATGTTGCCTTTTTGTCTTCAGAGATAGGTCCTGATGACATTTTGTAAAAATGATAATATACAGAGGGAAATGATCAGCAAAGAAAAAAGTTACCAACTATGCAATGAAAAACAGTAATGCTGTAAGCCAATGTGAATGAAAAAAATAGAGTTAAACAAGAACTAGCCGAATAGAGGGTGATGGCCATGTCAATTTCCAAGAGACTCTGATTTATAACCAGAGGAACTTAGTGAAAGTAAATTTACAGAAGAAGGGAAGAGTTTCCAGAATGATGGTAGTAAACATTGAAATGAAGGAACTCCCAGAGAAGTTTTATGATACTGGAAGGACAAAGGATAACAAAGAAGATGATCCATGTTTAGAAATCAGAGTGGCCCTATCGAGCACTGAAATGATCCTTGGTTCACATATTAAAGCATATGATGAGAAGGGAAGCATATATCAGACTATTCTAATATAATTCTTAGAAATAAGTTAAAGTGTAGATTCCAAATATTCATAATGTTTGAAATTACAGTATACTAAATAAATGTTTTTACAATTTTTCATTTTTTATATTTGATTATAAGAAACAAACTTGAGCAAACCTTTTTAAAGTTCATGGAGAAATTATAATACCCTCAGCAAAATTATAATTTTGTCATTTCCTAAAATATAAACACATATTATATATGTATACATACAAGAGGGAGAGAAAGAGAAAGAGTGGGTTTAAATGTAGTTACCCTATAATGGGATGAAAAGGACTCTATTTGACAACACAGGCTAACAAAGAGAAAGCCCAGTGCCAGGAATGGATTACTGGAGCTGCTGGACATAGACACCCAAATGTTACAGAGTATTGCCAGTGTTCTGGGTTACCCTCCAGAAATTGGTGGTAAAACCCTCTGTTGAAGACAATACACATTGAACATGGAACACTCGAGCTGGTACTGACTTAGAAGCTTCATCCTCACTAGCTAACTTTCATAATGCTGGAAGTTGCTATGTGTGGTACCAGAGGAAAAAAGTAATTATCAGTCTTTCTCAGATATGAACTCTGAAAACTATAATAATGAGCAACCTGGAAAGACATGCCCACTGGTGCAAAAGTGCCATGAATGTCATGGGAGCAATCAACCACTTTCAGACTGGATGTAAGGATCACTTCACAAGATGAATCCTATACCTAGCACTCTTATCAAGGAAAAGAAAAAACTGAGATGAAGCTATTGTTAATCTGCTAAATGGACACAATATTAAAATGACTCCCTTTATACCCACAGATTGGTACATCTCTCAACCCTCATCAGAAAGCTTCTTTTTACAGTAGGTAGTGATTATCACAGAGACTCACCAACTGGTCAAGGTGCAGAGAATAAGAGACTATGGAGCCCTAAATGGGACATTTGTATCACATCCTCTCCGTCAGGGAAGTCATTGTGGAAAGGGGGGAGGACAAAACAAGAAAGAGGAGCAGATCGGGAAGGAGATGGGGGAAGAATATTATGATGGTATGAAATTTTAAAGGGATTGATAAAAAATTCTAAAAAGAGATGATGATTTTCTTTCTAGGAATTATGATTCAGGTTTCCATGGTCCTTGTTATTATCCTGTCGTGCTGCACAAAGTAAAGACAGATTTTGTTGTTTTCCATTTAACTCTATAGTTCCTTCCTGATTAAAGTAGGGACCAACTTATATGAGAAATACCACACCCTCCTTTGCTCTATACTCATCCCAAGGCCAAAGTGTTTAATTTGGTTCAACCTAATCTGATCAATTACTTATGAAACTAGGGTCTCATAAGTTTATTTCACAGCTGCGCTATCTCATTTAGGATATCTATCACTGTGATGAAACTCAATGACCAAAAAGCAAGTTGGAGAAAAAGGGTTCATTTGGTTTTCACTTCCATATTGCTACTCATTATTGAAAGAAGTCAGGACAGGAACTCAAGCAGCGTAGACTCTTGGAGGCAGCAGGTAATGCAGAAGCCATCGGGGAGGGGGATGCTGCTTACTGATTTGCTCCTGTGTCTTGATCAGTCTGCTTTCTTATAGTGCCCAGGACCTCCTGCTCGGACATGGCACCACCCACAATGAGCTGGGCTCTCCCCAACTTGTCACTAATTGAGTAAATGCTAGACCTCAGGTGAGGCATTTCCTCAAATGAAGCTCCTTTTTCTCAGATGAATCTAGCTTGTGTCAACTTGACACCCAAAACCTTAATAGATCTTAATGGTCCATACTAGTAGAAATATGAAAGACAGTGGTGCAGAGGGTTATTTGAACTGTAGGGGCCTGGCTCAAGAGATTTCAGAGGAGAAGAATTTTAGTATGGCCTAGAGACTCGTGATATTTTGGCTAAGAATATGGCTGCTTTTTGCCCTTGTCCAAAGGTCTACCTGAGGTTAAACCTAAGTGGATTGATTGCATTGGCAAAGGAAATCTCAAAACAGTCTAGTATAGACTCTGTCATGTGGTTATTAGTATTCACTCTTATGAACATTTATAATGAAAAGGAGGAAGTTGAGCAAGTAAAAATACAAAATGTACAGACTGAGGAGAAAAGGAGCACCAGAAAGTGGAATGGAGCTCTATGTTCAAGGAGATAAACAAATTTAAAAAAGAGCCTTATGTTACATGTAATAAATGGAGCAGTGATCTCAGGGCAGGACTCCACCCATTTAAGCTTCCAACTTGTGGAAAAGAATTAAAGAAAGCTTAGAGCCAGGTGTGGTGGTACTTGACTTTAATACAAGCACTCAGAAGGCAGAGGCTGGAAGATCTGTAAATTCGAGGCCAGCCTGTTCTATAGAGTGAGTTACAGAACAGCCAAGCTTAGGCAATGAAGGAAATCATTGGAAACAGAAAGCTAATGAAGATGTAATTGAATGAGGGGCCCATGGTCCAGTCCCGCAAGGAGCAGAACATGGCAGCTTTGGCCATGTGTTTCTGGCTCTAGGGTCAAGGATGAAAAAAGGGAATATGGAGTCTCCCTTTTACAACCAACGAAAGCCACAAAGGCCTAGCCTGTGGCAGGGGTGTCCCGGCATGGAGGCCTAAGGAAGCCATTGTGTGAGAATCTGAAGTTGAAGCCTAGATTCCCTTGGAAACCCCGGCAGTGGAATAGCTGCTAAGAAGAGCTTCTAACTGAGAGTGGAACCAGCCCCAGACAAAGAACTGTGTTGCTGTCAACAAAACTGAAAGGAGTGGGAATCTGAAGAACACTTTGACATTAGATCATGGAGATGCAGAGTTTGGAGCTTGCCCAGCTGGTTTTCAGTCTTGCTTTGGTCCAGTATTCCCTCACTATGCTCCCTTCTCTACCTTTTGGAAAGGTCATATATATTCTGTGCCACTGTATGTTGGAAGTATGTTATAAGCTTTTGATTTTTATTTTGCAGGGGGTTATAGTTAAAAGATTGCATGAATCTCAGAAGAGACTGAATTTTTGACCATTGCTGAGACTGTTATAAATAGACTATGGGGAGTTTTGAAGTTGGACTGAAAGCATTTCTGCATTATGCTTTGGCTACAAGCTGATGGGGGCCAGAGAGCAAAATGTGGTGTTTTAAATAGGAATGGCCCTCAAAGATTCATATGTTTGAATGCTTGGTCATAGGGAATGGCACCATTAGGAGGTATGGGCTTGTTGGCATAGGTGTGGCATTCTTGGAGAAAATGAGAAAGTAGAGGTGAACTTTGAGGTCTCATATGCTCAAGCTACATCCAGTGAGGTACACGGTCTCCTGCTGCCTTCAGATCAAGATGCAGAACTCTCAGCTTCTCGTCTGACACCATGTCTGCCTGCATGCTGCCATGCTTCATGCCTTCATGACAATAAAATGAATAACCCAGCCCCAATTAAATGTATTTCTTTATTAGAGTTGCTGTGATCATGATGTCTCCTCACAGCAATAGGAACATTAACTAAGACATGTGCCTTCTCCACACCCATCAAGTCTCTCTCTCTCTCCCCACCACACATACATACAGATACGCATACACAGATACATACATATACACACATGCATGTGCACCCATGCGCACGCGTACACACACAGAAACACACACTGCTGTAGAGCTGTAGGCATCATCAGCACATTTTCTAAAGGAAAAAAAGATAAAACCTCTATGCAAGCAAATGAAGGCCACTATGGTTCATCATGGGAGGGTCTGTGTGTGTACATTCTAAGTTCAGACTACTGAAAAACGTTAGGTGAGATCATTCTTTCACTCAGCCATTTGATACTCAAATTGAAAGCAGATTTAAAATTTATTTTCAACCTGGAACTCACATCAGGGTGCTGCCAATAATGAAACAAAAGTACAAAGTCTAATTAATAAAAATTTATAGTACTTAGGTGAAAGTCTGTAATGTAAATGGCCTTTCTGGAATGCTTGTGGGCAGACTCCAAAGTCTCCAAAGTCAGTTCTTCTATGTGTAGCAAGAAGTATTGCAAGAGTAGTAAGCTGTTCTTTAGTGGATGGGCACAGACATTCCACCATTGCTAGGGCTAGGACAATCCTGTCCTTCTCACTAGACAGTGACACACTCCTACTAATTACAGGAAGGAAATCACATAAAGTACATTCTAACACGTTGGTTAGAATGTACTTTCTTGCAGTTTCTCAGTGAAAACCATCTAATTTATCACATTAGAATTTAGAAATTACTAAATTAGACAACAAAGGCATTAATTTATGTAGGATTATGAATTGAGGAAATAACATTCAAAAATTAAAGGACAGTCAACTTTGGAAATATCCTAGGGATGATGAGCATAAATACTTAATTAGCCTTCAAATAAATGTAAACTAAGACTTGATGATATGATATGAAATATTAAGTTCTTTATTTCTTATGATGCTATTTATTTATCCTAGCATAATCATGGATCATTATAAGCCTTTTGTAAGTCAATTCTGTTCATAGACCCACAAATATTATTATAATATCTAAGTATATGCATTGGAAAATGCCCTTGGCATTACATTTCATTTCTAAAGCTTCAGAAATAAAATTATTTTTTCTAACCAAAAGCTGACAGTGTTTTTGCTTCTCAGTACAATCAGGAGAAAACTGTCTTCCAGACACAACAGGACGGATACACATATGAACTCACAGAGACTGTGGCCTTTTGCCCATGTCTAAGGCAAACCAAGAGGGAGAAATGGACGTGAGCTCCCATCCCAAACCAAGGAGCTATCTCCAGTGGACAACCGTTCACAGAAGAAAATGTTAGCTTTCTCAGTTGGAACCTCGCTGGCTACATAAACCAAACTTGAGGGTAGTTCCCATGCCCAGCATTAGCCGGGCACCACAAAACAAACTCAGGGGTATTTTTGGATATTTTCTGTCTCATATTGCTTTGTTTTGACATTTAAAAAATCTTTTTGCTTGCATATTAAGATTTCTGAGTCTGCATTTAATGGGTTTTGCTTTTGTGAGTATGTGTGTCTCTGTTTTTTGTGCTTTTTTCTGTTTTGTTTTTTGTTTTTTAATTTTTATTCTTTTTAAAATATTACCTGTTTGTTTTTTAATTTTTATTTTTATTAATTACAGTTTATTCCCTTTGTATCCCAACTGTAGCCCCCTCCCTCGTCTCCTCCCAATCCTACCCTCCCTCCCCCAGTCCAATGATAGGAGAGGTCCTCCTCCCCTTCTATCTGACCCTAGTCTATCAGGTCTCATCAGGACTGGCTGCATTGTCTTCCTCTGTGGCCTGGTAAGGCTGCTCCCTCCTCAGGGGTAGGTGATCAATGAGCCAGCCACTGAGTTCATGTCAGAGACAGTTCCTTCCCTTTTCTAGGGAAACCACTTGGACACTGAGCAGCCATGGGCTACTTCTGTGCAGAGGTTCTAAGTTATCTCCATGCATGGTCCTTGGTTGGAGTATCAGTCTTAGAAAAGATCCCTGTGCACAGATTTTTTTTTTTTTTTTTTTTGGTTCTGTTGCTCTCCTTGTGGAGCTCCTGTCCCCTCCAGGTCTTTCTATCACACCCTTCTTTCATAAGATTCCCTGCACTCTGCCCAAAGTTTGTCTATGAATCTCAGTGTATGTTTTGATACCCTGCTGGGTAGAGTCTTTCAGAGGCCCTCTGCTCCATTGCTGGTGGGAATGTAAATTTGTACAACCACTTTGGAAATCAATCTGGCATGTTCTCAGACAATTAGGAATAGTGCTATCTCAAGATCCAGCTATACCACTCCTAGGCATATATCCAAAAGGTGCTCAAGTATACAACAAGGACATGCTCAACCATGTTCATAATAGTTTTATTTGTAATAACCAGAAGTTGGAAACAACCCAGATGTCCCTCAGTTGAGGAATAGATACAAAAATTGTGGTACATTTACACAATGGAATACTACTCAGCAATTAGAAACAAGGAAATCATGACATTTGCAGGCAAATGGGGAGATCTAGAAAAGATCATCCTGAGTGAGGTATCCTAGGAGCAGAAAGACACACATGGTATATACTCACTTTTAAGCGGATATTAGACATATAATATAGGATAAACATATTAAAATCTGTACACCTAGGGAAGCTAATCAAGAAGGAGGACCCTGGGTAAGTTGTTCAATATTCATTCAGAAAGGCAAAAGAGATGGACATCGGAAGAGGGGGAAAATTTTACCTGTTTGTTTTTAAAGAGAGAGAAAGAAGGTATGGTGTTTGATGGGTAGGAAGGTGGTGGGGATCTTGAAGGAGATGGAATCATGAAATGGAGGCAAAGTCTTGATCAAAATATGTTGCATAAGAAAATCGCTCAACTTGGCTGTCAATGAAAATATGCTGGACTTTGAGTCACTAGCATATAACATGAGAATTTTTCCTGTGCTGCAAATCTGTCTAAACAATTGTCAAGCTATATTTTAGGTAATTGGACTGGAGAATTCGATACTACGATGGAGCAGCTGAGAGTGGCCATTGTCACAGTAAATTCTACCAGAGTGGACGCAGGACTAGCCACAGGATTATCATCATGGATTGCTGCAGCCATGAATCATCTGAAGGAATGGGCGGGCATGGGAGCGTTAGCAGGCCTTCTGGTGTTGGTCTTCTTGGTTTGCCTGTGGTATATATGCAAGATTAGAGTCTCACAACAGTGTGATGCAGCCTTGATCATTCAGGCCTTTACAGCCATTGAAGCAGGACATTCTCCCCAAGCATGGTTGGATACCATAAAAAGCTAAAATGTTACGCTCAGGATGCGAGGCTAAGCACTGCACTCAGGGTCAGCCGCTTTGGACCCAGAGAAGAGTATGTCTGGTTGCATGCGGGTTGATGCCCCAGGTCCCGCCTCTGAGAAAAAGGTATCAGACGGGTCTGATGCTATTTGGGTGGATGACACCAAACGAACATCGGTACAAAGTCCCAATTTATTTCTAATATCAGAGATCAGACCTCTACTCTTGCCTGATGCGTCTAAAACAAAAAAAGGGGGAACTGTAGAGAGCTGCGGAATGCTATGCCTTAAAGATGGAGCTGGTTTCCGCCTTCCACCTTCCCGATGGTGAGTGCTCTCTGTCATGAACAATTCCACATTTGGCTAAGGCTGAGGATCTGGCTTGCTTCCATGTATGTGGACCTATCTGCATTGCCCATGTGGCACGCCTGGGTTGGCTACCCAGAGGCTATTTAAGCTGTGGGCTGGCTTTCCCTAGGGTCCGAGGATTGTTCAAGGTTTCTGAATAAACTGCATTGAAAAAAAAAAAAAAAAAGAAATTCCTAGCAACAGAAACACACACACACACACACACACACACACACACACAATCTCAAAGCCATTTATTAGGCATTTCTCATGAATACCATAAAATGAAATACACACAAGTTTTTGTTTGTTTGTTTGTTTGTTTTCTGTTTTTGTTTTGTTCCTTTAGTGTTATCTCAAGGAAATGCTTGAAAACTTTCTGAGATTGTTTTTCAGACCACAGCCCACTTACAAAAGCAGAAATTAAAGTAAAGGATGATTGAATAACAAACTAGTGGGAAACAGATATCAAAGACACGATGAAACATGAAGACATCCACTCTCATCTTTTAATAATTTCTATTATGTTAAGTCCTGTCCCTGAGTGCTTTGATGCCTATTCATTCAACAGACCTCCAGGATGCATTACCCAGCAGGCTTCATAGAGGTGTCGAGAGAAGCAGGGTGATGAGCGAGGCGAGTGAGGTAAAGGGGGCACAGGAAGCCCAAAGCACCTGCAGTCTTGTGGACCAAGGCACCTGCATTTGTTCCCAAGTATTTAACTTGCCATCAATACTTATAAAGTGGTTTAGCCTTCATAGCTCCACTTTCTCCATCTGTCAGATGAAGAGACATGGGCAATTCCAGAAATCGTATGTTTATGTTTTGGCTATTTTTTTAGAAAGGATACTGTAGTTTGTCTAGAAAATTGCTTATGTTGTCAACTCAAAGTCAGGCAAACTGTTTTAGAGCAGACAAACAAGCAGATCCGATCTGACTTAAGTAATGAGATGGCTGCGCTGTGTGGGGAATGAGAAAATACACCTTTGATGTAATCCGTGTGTGAACTTGGGCAACTCACCTTCCTCCTCTGCAGATTTTTTTTTCTTTTTTCTCAGCAATCTTGAAAAGGTTAAGCAAAATAATGAACTCAGAAGTATTTGGTGAATTATAAAACATTACACAAAACAGACGGTTTTTATTATGTGCCCAAAAGGATGTCATGCTCATCAATACTGCTTGCAGTCAGGCCATTTTTGAATCTCAACAGACACCTGAATTCTCCATCCCATCTACATACCCAGAGACACTGCTACCGTGACAGCAGCAGCAGCAGCAGCAACGACAGCAGCAGCAGCCTCTACTGCTGCTGAATGTTTTCATATTTTTACTGTGCATGAAATATTGGTTCCAGTTATCTTGAATACCTTAGTCTTTCCTTCATTGTTGGAAGGATTTAAATACGTTCCTCAGTATCTGCTTTTGTCTGATGAGTTTGTTCACAAATGGCTGAACAATTTAATTGACACTTCGATTTAAATAGATAAGGCTTTATGAACCCACTATGTCTTTTTTAATAATTTTTACTGGGTAATTTGATAGTCACTAACATTTTGGGTTTATTTCAAGGAACAGTTACACCTGTGTAGTTACCATTGATTTACAGAATAATTCAATAGTTTGAGGAATTCCTACATAAAAGCATAGTTTGAAATTATAGGCAAACACATCAAAGACACAAACTTCTCGTTATAACTTTAGAGCCCCATACCCCAAAATTAAGCTCAATGAGCAAAGCTTCAAATTATACCATTAGTTAAAGACATAAATACAAAGCCAGGAGGCTGTAAGCTGTGGCTGCCTTCAGAGACTTCAGTGAGAAAATGCAGCTGGGTTTCTGTTAGGAGAGGCATTCCCACACTCTCCCCACTACTCTCTCTCAAGCCAAAAATCTTTTTTGTGGATTACCAACAGAACTTCAACTTCTATGAGTCCTAGAAGCCTATTTTTTTTCTTATTCTGATAGGAAAAATAGTACACTCTACTATCTCTTCTTGTTTTCAGGAAGTCCTGGAATTCATAAAGTCAGCAGAAACAACAGTGAAGGCACAAAGCTCACTTGAAAGTTACCTTCATTTCTAGACTTGAGGGTCAAGCAATTCAGCAGCTTTCTCCCTGCCTTTGTGGTCAAGTGGCCAGCTGTTAAGGACAAGGCTCCCAGGATGGACTCACAGGATGCACTCCAACTCTACCTGCCTTACTTTCCCAGCAGGAAACCCTTTCTTCAGGGATCTGCAGTGCTTGATGATAGGAATTTAAGTGTCTTTATAGCAATATAGTTCTCCGTATAAAAGCTGTTTCACCTCATGCTCTCTTCTCTCCAAAGCAAAGCCAGCTGTGTTGCTTTAACATCAACTAAACATACTCACAAGTTGGTTTACTACATGGTTTGAGTTGAAATCAATTGTCGCTGTAACTTTTGTTTACCTTTTCTCTTTCAGTACTTAAAATATCTTCTCTCTAGTTCACAATTCAATTGACTAAGAAATGGAAGCCAATTGTTCACCATAGGACAAACTATGGTTCAAGAAATGTTTAAATTTGTATTTTCGGACACCCCTCAGTAAAGTAGAAGTTCCATGAGAGAAGAGACTTTTTGTTCACAGCTGTATCCCTGGGACACTAAGCAGATTTTGATGTAAACAAAATAATATTGTTTAAAGAGCAGAAAAAAAAAATGAACGTTTCTCAAACAAGACACATTGAGACTTTTTTTTTCTTTTTCTTTTTTTTTTTTGCCAGTGTTTGTAAGGCTTGTTTCTTCTCCGGGAATTAGTTGAAACAGAGGAAAGGACACAATGAACAATGTTTTTAAAAGTTAATAATCGACCCTCATTATGTTGCATTCTCCCTAAGGAATCCAGCTGTTAATGTTTTCTTTCTTCCATTATCCACATTTACAAAATACATTTATAAACTCAGCAACCTTTCTTTCTCTTTGCCTTCTTTCCTCTGTCTGTTTTCCCTTCCTCTTTTCCTAATGTTCCTTCCTGAAATTTACTCAGAAATTTACTTTTCTTCTTCACATAATTTTAGAATACCATGGTGTATGGTGATCTGCTTATTTGTATTCTTGCAAGATATAACTGCTTTAATGTAATAACTTTGCATATGTTTATATTTTATTAAGACATGCTCATCTTTCTTATTATATTCTTATTATATTCAAGGTATCCTTAAACACTTAGCATATTATATGAGTCATTTAAATTAATTCTTACTCATTCCAAAATAAATTCATTGAAATGCTGAGAGGAATTACATTAAATTATCTAATACTTTTGGAATGATGGATACTTTTGTGATGACAAAGTCTACCTTGATGCTTACTTTTTATTTGAAGTCAATTATGTTTTTAATACTATACATTTTTTCTTATAAATCTATATATTTGCTTTATGATTTGTTTCTTTTTGGATCAGTGTATATATAAACATACATACATCCATTTTCACTCTCAAATAACATTTAATGATCAAAGTCTGTGAAAATTACATCCAAATATTTTTCTGCTTTCACAAGAATCTAAGTGCACTGCAGCAATCTAAAATATTCCAAAACAGATTCAAGTATTTGATAACTTATATAATAAGAATGAAGCTTTAATTCAATGGATAAAAAGTTTTTTGGATTTTGCTAGGTTGTACAAAAGCTATTAATTTGTAATTTGTATCCATTTATTTGAGTAATTTTATTATTCATCACATAATCTCTTAATTAAGCCTTTGAAGTTATAATTATGCTTTCAGTATATAATTTCATTCTTTTAAAATATTTAGCCTTATTAATTCAATTTTCATACTTTTTTGAGAATTTTATACTTGAGTACTACATTTATAGCATTTTCCTGTTCTCCTCCAACTCCTCCTGTGTCCACCCTGTTCTTTTTCAAATTTATGAACCCTTCTTTAATTTTATGTATATGTCTGCATGTGTGTGTATATATATATATATATATATATATCCACACACAGACATATACACATACACAACCTACTGAGTCTATTTAGTTTTGCTTGTATGTACATGTGTTTAAGGCTGACTACTTGAGATTGGATAACCCACCAGGAAAACTATTTCTGGAAGAAACTCATTCTTGCTCTCTTAGGCGCCATTGATTGCCTGTAACTCTTCCCAGTGTTGAACCTTGTGAAGTTTCCTTCATCTGCATTTCTATATTATTTTTGCCATTTAGTGTTTTTAAAGTACTTCTCTCTTTTGAAACTTAATGTTAACATAAACATTTATATAACCAATTTTATCACATTTAAGCAATTTCTATTTCTTATTATTTTGTAAAGCTTATTTGGAATGGCTGATGAGTTTTGTCAGTGTTTATTATCTTACAATATAATCAAGTAATTGTAATATACACATTTTTTATGAAATCCATTTTTAACAATTTGTTTGAACTATGTTTGCATTTCTAAGACTGCCTACTCATGGGCTATTATTCTTTATAAAAATACATGGCTATTTTGGATTAGCCATTTCATATATAAAATGACCACATTTTATTTTAAATTTTTCTATGAATATTTGGAAATAAAAGTAAGCTTTCTGGACTTAGGTGATATTAGCTCCATGGCATTTTGGTATTGAGGTTACAACATTTTCATCAATACATTAGGAAGATTTTGATCCTTTTCTCTATTCCATGGATTATTTAAATAATGCATTATTTTAGTTAGGTTCTTTATTGCTGAAGAGGTAGCGGAGAGTTCTGCCTCTGGATCAGCAGGCAGCAGGAAGAGAGAGTGACACGGGGCCTTGCTAGCGTGTTTGAAACCTCAAAGTCCACTCTCAGTGACACGCTTCCTCCCACAAGGCCACTTCTACTCCAATAGTGCCACACCTCCTATTAGTGTCACTCCCTGTGCCCTGTGGAGCTACCACAGCATGAATTACCTTTTAAAATGCTATACAGTCATCACAGTCCAATGTTTTGACAGCTTTAGACTCTAATTACCTTTGCATTATCTCCTACACATATTACTGTCTACTGTATAAAGCTGATAGTTCAAAGCCTAACATCTGTGGCGTCAAATAAAGACGTCTCCTAAAGTTTCCCCAGAAAACGCTGAGAAAATAAAAGTGAGAAATGTTCAAAGATCCATAAGAAAACCATCTGAGAGTTACTCAGTCAGCTAACATTGCAACGAGCCTTCCTTAGCTTATGGAGGTGAGCAGCCATTAGAGGCAGCAGAGCAAAGAAGCAGCCAAATGAACAGACAAAAGAACCTTTATTGTGTTACCTTCTGGAGGAAACACAGAAAGAATGGAAATGGCACCACTTCCCCTGTTTTTTTTTTTTTTCACTTCCCCTGTTTTTGATTCTCGAATTGGATGTGACTCAATTAGGCTTCATTTTATTTTATTTTATTTATTTATTTTCATATTTTTTTTTATCAGTTACATTTTATTAACTCTGTATCCCAGCCGTGTCCCGATCCCTCATTCCCTCCCAGTCCCTCCCTCCCTCCCTCATCTCCACTGTGCCTCTTTCCAAGTCCACTGATGGGGGGGACCTCCTCCCCATTCATCTGATCCTGTTTTATCAGGTATCTTCAGGACTGGCTGCAAAGCCCTCCTCTGTGGCCTAACAGGACTGCTCCTCCCTTCAGGAGGGTGGGGAGGCCAAAGAGCCTACCATTGAGTTCCTGTTAGAAATAGTCCTTGTTCCCCTCACTTTGGGAAACCAATTGGTTACTGAGCTACCACAGGCTACATCTGAGTGGAGGTTCTAGGTTATATCCATACATGGTCCTTGGTTGAATGTCAGTCTCAGAAAAGACCCTGTGCCCAGATATATTTGGTCCTTGTGGAGCTCCTATCCTTTCCCCATCAGACTAACTCCCCTTCTTTCTTATGATTCCCTGTACTCTGCCAAAGGTTTGGTCATGAGTCATTGCTTTGAAAACACTGCTAGTTAGTCTTTCAGATGCACTCAGTAGACTCCTGTCATACGTTCAACGCACATCCCATCTGTCTTTCTAAATGAGGATTGATCATCTTACCCCATGTCCGCTCAATTGATTATCTTTTTTAGGTGTATAGATTTCATTATGTTTATCATATCTTATAGGTCTATATAAGTGAGTATATTCCATGTTTGTCTTTCTCCTTCTGGGATATTTCACTCAGAATGATCTTTTCTAGATCCCACCATTTGCCTGCAAATTTCATGATTTCCTCCTTTTTGATTGCTGAGTAGTATTCCATTGTGTAAAAATACCACAATTTCTGTACCCATTCCTCCGTTGATGGACATCTGGGTTGTTTCCAGGTTCTGGCTATTACAAATAAAGCTGCTATAAACATGGTTGAGCAAGTATTCCTTTTGTGTACTTGAACGAACTTTGGGTATATACCTAGCAGTGGTATAGCTGGGTCTGGAGGAAGCACTATTCCTAATTGTCTTAGAAAGTGCCAGATAGCTTTCCAGAGTGGTTAGGCTTCATTTTAAAATAACATCAAAAAGTAAACCCAGCCTTTTCTTTGCAGAGGTGGTATTTTCAAAACAAATCATACAGGGGTCAACCTTTAAATATATACCTCTAAATTTTCAGAAAGCATCCCCTTTTTGGCCATAATACCCCACCCTCCTTTGTTGAATCTTTTGTGTGGAAGGGGTACCTATAGGGACTGAACCCATGTTTTAGCACTAAACTATACCCCAGCTCCTTTTGGTGGATTTTTAATAAGGTTGTTAGAAACACATCCCCAAATGTCAGTCATGTCCTTCATCACTTGGTTTACAATCTAATCTGTGCTTTTTGTAGCTGAAACATCTTCCCAATTCTCCTTCCAGGCATGAGCTTCTTTTCCATTAGGCTCTTATTGTTATTTTGAGTCACCAGAATCACCCCCAAACAGCCAACTAGCTCAGCAGTGGGCTCTTCCTAAAGTGATTCAGTCATTTCTGATGCAGCCTAAAACATCCCCCTATAATCATCAACATAAAAATTAAATCTGCTGTTTTTTTTCTGAAAATGAAGTGCACTGAGCATGCTGTACCACCAGGAGATGAGATGGAGAGCAGTAACTAGATGATAAGGACATTATTGTCAAGCTCAAAAATAAATTAAGTTGCAACAGAGATTGTCAGGAAGAGGGCTCCTACGAGGTGTTGTTCATTTCAGCACAGCACAGTGAAACCAGCACATGCTTCATGAGCAAATGCATTTGCATTCTCTGCAGTGCAGCCATAAGTTGGCTGCTCTTGGTGATAAGCCTTGGGTTGGAGGATGTGTGCTCTACAGCAACACAAATGACTGCGTCTATTCCCTTTAACAGCGTGAGCAATTATATCTGTTGAGTTATAATACAACAACTACCAGTAATGCAATTTTAATATCTTACCTTTCCTTCTTAAAAGAACAGAGTAGTAGTAGTAGTTCAATTTTCCAGAAAGCAAACAAACTTAACATCCTTGGAAAGTCATGATTTTCAAAAAGGCAGTAAAGTTTCTTGCTTATAAAATCTGCTGTTTACCTGTAAGTGTATTCACTGTGAGAATTTTGCCTTCTTTCATTTAAACAATATTTCTTGTACTTGGTGCATATGCCAGAGAGACTTACCATGTGAAAATATTCAATATGGTCCTCACATTGCACTGGAGACCATATGGTTCAATTTGACAAATGGGCAAAGAGCTCATATAGGCCAAATTGCCTGAAGATTCAAATGCATCCTCTATCCACCTCTTCCTATATTTGTACAACCTCAGAAACCATAGTGTGATAGCTCAGAAGCACAACACTGAAGTCTCTGTTTTCCTTAAGGAAGCAATCCCCTGATTGTACCACAGAAAAGCACTGTCAGACCATCTACTAGGCTTGGGCTTTATAGGTTGTAGCTAATGGCAGCAAATGCTGTACTCACAAATCTAAGCAATACAGTTCACGACCCAGGGCATCTACACAGAAGATGCTTCTTTCTTCTCTCACCTCCCAGCAGACTGGAATGGGCAGAGGTGAGAAACCTTCCACCACCCAATCCGATGAGTCTAGCTCTAAGAGAAACACTTGCATGTGTTGACTTTCCTAGGTATACTCACTGTTCAACACTATGGAAGATAATTATGTGGGATAGTGCTTTTTCATGAGAGATTAGATAACTGAAAGGTGGTATATTCATATATATATATTACATGTATATTTAAAAGAACCACATATTATGAACCTTAGCAAAGTATTCTTATGAAAAACTAACTTCTAAAATATTTTATGTAACACAACAAACTCCTTCATAAATTTAAACAAGCATTTGCACATTTATGTTAACGTACATGTAATATATAGGAATATGTACAAAAGATACAGATAAATAATATGGGTTAATGATAAGCATGTGCTTCAGAATGACATTGAGTCTGACTTAAAAGAGGCAGGGATAGGATAAATGGTATATGAGTAAATGTTGGTTGTTACTTTTGTTTTTGGTTTTGGTATTTTTTATTTTTTGAGACAGGTTTTCTGTGTATACTTGCTGTCCTGAAGTTGCTTTATAGACAGGCTGGCCTCAAACTCACAGAGACTCACCTGCCTCTGCCGCTCCGAGTGCTGAGACTACAGGGGTGTGTCACCACACCTGTCTGGTCGTTACTTTTAGAACCTTAGCTTTTGCTATAGTTTCTGGGATTTTGAATGAGTTATTACTTTTAGGTAAATGAATGAAAGGGTGTGTGTGTGTGTGTATATATATATATATATGCTAAATGGATGGATGGATAGATAGATGCATACATACCATACATACATACATACATACATACATACATACATACACACACAGATAAGTCAATAAACACAAAACAAAAATTAATGTGTGAACTGAATACTGAAAGGAATCAATTCAGTTCTGGGTCTGAAGTTTAATAAGAAAAAATGGTAGGGAACCTAAACAGATCTTAAAGCAACAGCAACAAAATAGAGAGAAACATTAAACACTGTACTTTTCCTTTGTAACTCCTAAGTTCCTCTTGTTTAACCAGCCACTGTTCGGTGTCATTAGTATCTTCTGACACAACAACCACAAAGAATAAAGAAGATGATTGGTAAGTCATGACAATTAAAAAATAACTACTGTACCACCACAATCCAAGAAGAAGAAGAAAATAGACCCACATATTTACAAAGACTCACCTTATGTACAGTTAAAATGGGCTCAAAATAATTCCATTTCAGGCAATGGAATCCCCTTCTCCATGTCATGTTTCTAACACTTCTTCTTCACACTTTACTAACGAGTGTTCTGAGCATTGCGAGGCATCTTTAGCAAATCACAGACTGTTTTTTATTCAGTTCTCTCATAGTTCTTGGGACTATTAGAAAAATATTGTTACTCCTGAAATACATTACTTTTCCAGAAAATGTTAACTGAGTTATAATCTTAGTAGATAATAAGGAATAAGATTGTTCTGATGCACATTCAGTGAAGTTTTAACATGTTAACTCATCACAATATAGACTAAAATCTTTAAGAAGTGAATAGTTTAAACTATGGTGGAACTTGCTTATCATCCTAGTGCTTGAGGGGCTGAAGCACTATAACTAGGAGTTTGAGGTCAATCTTGGCAACACAGTGCTTCCACAAAGAATGAAAATTACAAGAGTAAAATATTTTAGCTCTTTTCCTAGTTTGCTTTCTTTATATTGAGGTGACAAGAACTACATACAAAAGCAACTCGGGAACTAGGGACTTCTTTCACCTTACAGATTACAGTCAATCATTTATGGAAGTAAGGGCAGAAACTCAAGACAGGACCGAAAGCAGAAGCACGGAGGAATGCTGCTTACTAGCTTGCTCCCCAGGGCTAGCTCAATCTGCTCTCTTCTATAACCCAGCATCACATTCTCACGGTGGGTACCACCCACAGTGGGCTGGGCCCTCCAACATCAATCATTAATCAAGAAAATTCCTGCAGTTGTTTCCGATGGAGGCAATTTCTCAATTGAGGTTCTCTCCTCCCACATGACTCTCGTTTATGTCAAGTTGTCAAGAACTACACAGCACATTCTCACTTCCATTCTTTTCCATAAATATGATCATCTAGAAATGTAGAAAAATATGTGTGCACATTAGCAGACATACAATATATACTATACACACAAATAAAAATATAGTTCAAGATAGAAACTAAATGTACATTAACAATGTGCATGGCTTCTAATCAAGGCTCATTTAGATATTATTTTGGTTTTTCAGAGTAATTGCTTTGTTCTATTTGGCATTTATAATGAAGGTAATAAATTTTTTTCTTCAGTTTTTCAGGCTAGAGTTCCATTAAAACATTTACTAAAATTATGGAAATTTTAAACCATGGAAGGTTAATTGCATTAATTATCCTTCTGACCTTCAACTGTTTTATAGTGAAACTAAATAATGGATGCAATAATGAAGCAAGGGACATGTTGGATTTGCATATTTTATAAACATGCTCAGGAAAGCAACTGTACTACTTTGCTTGGAGTGGTGGTTAGGTTAATCATATGCTTACAAAAGAGAGAACCCAATTTCCAGAGGTCGGGGGGGGCTAAAAGGGGTGACTTTAAAACCATGTTCTGGGTATCCTCCTTCACACTTATATGGAAGATGAGAAAACAAAGATTTTGAAAGAATATTCCTGTGGACAGAAAAGAGACCTGCAAACTTGTAAAAGCATCCCTTGAAATAAAGCAAAATATTTTAGCCTGTTGAGTACTGAGAGAGATAAATAAAATCTTTTTCAAGAATCAGCTAAAGAAATATCTAGCATTTTCTTCATGAAATGAAGAGAGTCCATAAAAGTGAAAACTACTGTACTCTGCTGCTTCCTATCCCAATCCAGGGACATCTACTTCTCACCAGGCTGGCAACCCTGGATGCCATTTTTCAGGGTATGCAGAAACTGACACTGGCTCTTCCTCACCTCCTTCTTCCACACCTCCACTACACACACACACACACACACACACACACACACACCCCCCAATACTCTAGGACCTGGACCATTTTCAGGGTAATAATAGCACAGTGCATTTTTGGAGCCTCGTTCCTGCAATGTCATGTTAGAAAACCATGAGCAAAGTGTGGCCCAAGATATTTGGAATTGTTTTCATTTGATAGCATAACTCAGTTCAATAGAATGTACTGGTGGAAAAGCTCTATAGATGAATAAAAATGGCTTCTGATCAAAGCAGAAAAACATATATAGTATTTTAAAGATGTAGAAACTAAATGGAAGCCATGAGTACTTGCCTCTACTTTCCATTACTTATGTAGACAAAGAACAAGGCAAGGTCAGCCTTCCCTGTTGATTGGGAATACTAGTGTTGCATTGTTTGACAATGAGAGAGAGGGGATGGGTCATATTATTTTTCTCAAGTTTCTCCTTTCTTGTCTTCACAAATTTTCCATATTTCTGTTCTGCCTCACTTAGACTAGTGCGTGATCAGAGTTTCTAGTGTTTATATTTGAACATACTGACAAAAGAACATAAACAAGGATTCAAATTGCTCCTTACAAAGAAGAGACAGTTGTAAGTAGTAAACTTAATTATGAAAGGCAAGAGCCTAGCTGCTGCTGATTATTTATCACTGTTATTGTTGTTATTATTTTGCATTTGATGAACAAATAATTGAAAATGAACATCACTTTTGAGAAATGGCTTTACTGAACTTGGAGGCGCCCGCTAAAGAGATAAATGAGGATGAGTTTCTTCTCATGAATTCAGGCATAAACCTGGCCAAGGTGTCAGATGTTCAACAGAAAAGAACCAAGAACCATGGCATTTCTAAACGAGTTCGTGGTGTGCAATGTGTTGTTTTCTCAGCCAGTCTGTGAAGAGAAACAGGCAGGCATTTCTCTTCATATTCGGCAAATTAAAACAGCTCTCAATATTTGAGATGGGAAGTTGTCATCTATCCCAGGTCTAGGGAATGTCACAGTTGAGTTGAAGTGTCTCCTGTCATTGTCACTACTGTAACAAACGGATCACCATACTGAAATCACTTCAGAGCACCACAGCAGAGCACTACACAGCAATCTGAACCACAGGAAAGTGAGGTATCATCAGAGACTATCTTAACTGTCGTGAGGGATCCCAGATATGCCAGATACCTCAAGAGGGCTCAAGTGTGTGTTCCAGTGATGGCAATCACAAAGAAACTGATTCCAGAAGAGCTGGATCCACAGCTTCTTGAGAAGCCAGATGCTCCAGTGCCTAACGGCACAGAAATGATTACTAAGTCTCTACTCAATCAGCCATGAACTTCTCAATGCTGGTCCTGCAAGCCAGACTCTGCTCTGACTTAAAACATTATTAACAAAAACAAAAACAAAACACTTTCAATTTCTATTCTGTTTGCACTTCTGAGTGAAGTTCCAGCCTCTTCCAGAGGGTCCTCCTTGTTGTTTAGCTTCATTAGGACTATAGATTTCAGTATGTTTATCCTATATTATATGTCTAATATCCACTTCTAAGTGAGTATATACAATGTGTGTCTTTTTGCTTCCAGGATACCTCACTCAGGATTTCTAGTTCCCACAAATTGCCTGAAATTTCATGATTTCCTTGATTTTAATTGCTGAGTAGTATTCCATCGTGTAATTGCACCACACTTTCTGTATCCATTCCTCTGTCAAGGGACATCTGGGTTGTTCCCAGGTTCTGGCTATTACAAATAAAGCTGCTATGAACATGGTTGAGCAAATGTCCTTATTGAATGGTGGGACATCTTTTGGGCATATGCCTAGGAGTGGTATCACTAGATCTTGGGGTAGCACTATTCCTAATTTTCTGAGAAAGCTCCCGATTGACTTCCAGAGTGGGTTTACAGGGTTGCATTTATACCAGCAATGGAGGAGGGCTCTCCTTTCTCCACAACCTCTCCAGTATGCATCATCCCTTGAGTTTTTTATCTTAGCCATTCTGATGGGTGGGAGGTAAAATCTGAGGGTCATTTTGATTTGTAATTTCCCGAATGACTAAGGACAAGGACATTGAGAATTTCCTTTTTAATTTTATTTTTATTCTTTATATTAATTATAGTTTATTCACTTTGGATCCCAGCTATAGCCCCCTTCCTCATTTCCTCTCAACCTGACCCTCTCTCCCTCATCTCCCCCCATGGCCCTCTCCAAGTCCACTGAGAGGGGAGGTCCTCCTCTCCTCTCATCTGACCCAAACCTATCAGGTCTCATCAGCGCTGGTTGCATTGTCTTCCTCTGTGACCTGGTTAGGCTGCTCCCCACTCAGGGGTAGGCAATCAAAGAGCCAGCCACTGAGTTCATGTCAGAAACAGTCCCTGTTCCCATTACCAGGGAACCCACTTGGATACTGAGCTGCCATGGGTTACATCTGAGCAGGGGTTCTAGGTTATCTCCATACATGATCCTTGGTTGGAGTATCAGTCTCAGAAAAGACCCCTGTGGTCAGAATTCTTGTTTATGTTGTTCTCCTTGTGGAGCTCCTGTCCCCTCCAGGTCTTTCCATCTCACCCTTCTTTCATAAGATTCCCTGCACTCTGCCCAAAGTTTGGCTGTGAACCTCAGCATCTGTTTTGATACTCTGCTTGGATAGAGTCTTTTAGAGGCCCTCTGTGGTAGGCTCCCGTCCTGTTCCCTGTTTTCTCCCTCTTCTGGTGTGAGCATTTCTTTAAGTGTTTTTCTGTCATTCGATATTCCTCTGTTGAGAATCCTCTGTTTAGGTCTGTTCCTCATTTTTAAAATTGGATTACTTGGTTTGTTGGTGTTTCACTTCTTCAGTTCTTTATATTCTGGATATTATCCCTTTGTCAAATGTAGGGTTGGTGAAGATCTTTTCCCAGTCTGAGAAGCCATCCACAGGGGACGTCTGAAAGGTTCTACCCTCCAGGGAATTGCAGGAGATACTGAGACTCATAGCCAAACTTTGGGCAGAGTGCTGGAAACATTATGGAAGAATAGGGAGACAGAAAGACCTAGAGCAGACAGGAACTCCACAAGGAGAACAACAGAGCCAAAAACTCTGGGCCCAGAGAGACCTACAGAGACCTATACTCCAACCAACTAGTGGGTTACCTCGTTAGGGAGTAGAGGCTGTCTCTGACATGAACTTAGTGGCTTGCTCTTTGATTACCTCCCCTGGGAGGTGCAGCCTTACCAGGTCATGGAGGAACATGATGCAGAAGACCTTTATGAGACCTGATAAGCTAGGATCAGATAGAAGGGGAGGAGGTCCTCCTCTTCCCTATCAGGGGACTAGGGAAGAGGCATGGGAGGAGAAGAGGGAAGCTGGGTGGAACTAGGAGGAGAGGAGGGAAGGGGCTACAGCTCAGATACAAAGTGAATACATTGCAATTGATTAATTAATTAAAGAAAACATTAAAAACAGTGGTCAAACCACAGATCTTTGGGTTTTCCAAAAGTGAAGTAAATTTTTACTAAAATCACTATAATTTACATAATTATCTGTCATTAGAATGTAGTATAAATTATGAAAGTTAAAAAAATAATAACAGGACAGTAGATATATTTTTAAAAATTGGCTTGGAAAATGTACATGTTAAGAGACTACCTTATACTTTCAATTCAATATACTTAATGATTGAGTCAAAATAAAAATTTCTGTCTCCTGAAGCATTTACCATTTGTTTAAGGTTAAAAAGAAAATCATCCACATATTCCCGCTCTTGTAAAAACTGTAGTACAAAATACAAACTCAGTGGCTGGTTCTTTGGCACCCCCTCCCCCCAGGGAGGAGCAACCTTACACAGAGGAGGACAATGAAGCCAGTCCTGATGAGACCTGATAAGCTAGGGTCAGATAGAAGGGGAGGGAGACTTCCCCTATCAGTGGACTTAGAGAGGGGCAGGGAGGAGATGAGGGAGGGAGGTTGGGATTGGGAGGGATACAAAGTAAATAAACTATAATTAATATAAAAAATAAAAATTTAATTGAAAAAGAGTTACAGAAAAAACAACTGATAATTATAGTCACTCTACATTGGACAGAACATCAAAGCTGATTTCTCTTCTCTAAGTATTCGTGTATACTTAGTATTCATGAATGAACCTACAACTATCTATCTCTTTTTCTTCTTCATGCTTCCCAGTCTCTGAAAACTATCCTTTTGTTCTTAACTTCCCTGAAGGAAATCAACGTTTTGTATTCCATATGCCTGAGCCCACACTGTTTCTGTCTCCATATGACTGACTTACTTGACTTCCCTTAAGAACTCCACTTCTTGCCATAAACGATCAGGATTTTATCATTTTAAATGACTGAATAGTATCCCATTATGTATGAGTATTGCATTCTATTTACCCATTCATCAGTTCATGAACAATAAGGGTCTTTACATTTCCTGGTCATTGAGAATAGTGCTGCAATACGTAGAGACATAAAGGTATAATTTTCTTTGTATAGGTAATCCAGTTCTGGATTCGCAGAGAGATACAGTACTTCTCGTCTTTATCCTTGAAGGCTCTCTCTACTGATTTCCATCCTGGCTATAAAAACTGAAACCATACCATCTATACAGAAGTTCTATTTTTTTTAATTTTTTTTTAAATTTTATTATTATTTTTTTATTTTTTTTATCAGTTACATTTTATTAACTCTGTATCCCAGCCGTGTCCCGATCCCTCATTCCCTCCCAGTCCCTCCCTCCCTCCCTCATCTCCACCGTGCCCCTTTCCAAGTCCACTGATAGGGGGGACCTCCTCCCCATTCATCTGATCCTGTTTTATCAGGTATCTTCAGGACTGGCTGCAAAGCCCTCCTCTGTGGCCTAACAGGACTGCTCCTCCCTTCGGGGGTGGGGAGACCAAAGAGCCAGTCATTGAGTTCCTGTTAGAAATAGTCCCTGTTCCCCTCACTTTGGGAAACCAATTGGTTACTGAGCTCCCACAGGCTACATCTGAGTGGAGGTTCTAGGTTATATCCATACATGGTCCTTGGTTGAATGTCAGTCTCAGAAAAGACCCTGTGCCCAGATATATTTGGTCCTTGTGGAGCTCCTATCCTTTCCCCATCAGACTAACTCCCCTTCTTTCTTATGATTCCCTGTACTCTGCCAAAGGTTTGGTCATGAGTCTTTGCTTTGAAAACACTGCTAGTTAGAGTCTTTCAGATGCGCTCAGTAGTGCTTCCTCCAAACCCAGCTATACCACTGCTAGGTATATACCCAAAGTTTGTTCAAGTACACAAAAAGGACACTTGCTCAACCATGTTTATAGCAGCTCTATTTGTAATAGCCAGAACCTGGAAACAACCCAGATGTCCATCAACGGTGGAATGGGTACAGAAATTGTGGTATTTTTATACAATGGAATACTACTCAGCAATCAAAAAGGAGGAAATCATGAAATTTGCAGGCAAATGGTGGGATCTAGAAAAGATCATTCTGAGTGAAATATCCCAGAAGGAGAAAGACAAACATGGGATATACTCACTTATATAGACCTATAAGATATGATAAACATAATGAAATCTATACACCTAAAAAAGATAATCAATTGAGAGGACATGGGGTAAGATGATCAATCCTCATTTAGAAAGACAGATGGGATGTGCATTGAACGTATGACAGAAGTTCTATTTTTTAATACCTTTTCTGTACTTTAAAAAAAAAGGAACTAATGATGACAATATAACATTTAATTATTTTCTTCAATAAGATCAAAATTTAAACAACTGTTAACAAATAGAATATGTCACTTAAAAAGGAAATGTGGGAAGATTAAATATTCTTTACTTTCAAATATTTAATGCTATCATAGGTTAAATTCTTTGCACACTGTTACATTGAGTGTCGCCATTTTAAGGGCAGGACGTTTGCCCTAACATATAACCTTATTTTCTAAATAAGTACATTTAAAAAGGCACAACTCAAAAATTAATCTCAAAATTGGGTGGAAACAATGGGAGTCTGCAGACGATAGTGAAGAGAAAAATTAGGTAGCTAAATTGTATTCAGTATACATTGCTAAACTCTGAAGGAATTAAAACTTGTTTAAGAAAGTAATAAGACAGTTGAAGGAGATCAAGAGAATACAAATTGGAAAGGAAGAAGTCAAATTATCACTATTTGCAGAGGATATGATAGTATATGCCAGTGATCCCCAAAACTCTACCAGGGAACTCCTACAGCTGATAAACACCTTCAGCAAAGTGACCGAATACAAAATTTACTCCAAAAATCAGTAGCCCTCCTGTATACAAAAGACAAAAGGGCTGAGAAAGAAATTAGGGAAACAACACCCTTCACAATAGCCACAAATGACATAAAGGACCTTGGTCTGAACCTAACCAAGCAAGTCAAAGACTTGTATGAAAAAAAATTTCAAGTCTCTGAAGAAAGAATTAAAGAAGATATCAGAAGATGGAAAGATCTCCCATGCTCATGGCTTGGCAGGTTTAACATAGTAAAAATGGCCATCTTACCAAAAGCAATCTACAGATTCAATGCAATTCCCATCAAATTACCAACACAATTCTTTACAGACCTGGAAAGAAAAATTCTCACCTTCATATGGAATAACAAGAAACCCAGAATTGCTAAAACAATCCTCTACAATAAAAGATCTTCTGGAGTTATCTCCATCCCTGATCTTAAGTTGTACTATAGAGCAACAGTTATAAAAACTGCATGGTACTGGCATAGAAACAGAATGGTGGATCAATGGAACCAAACAGAAGACTCAGAAACAAACCCACACACTTAATGACACCTGATCTTTGACAAAGATGCCAAATCCATACAATGGAAAAAAGATAGCATCTTCAACAAATGGTGCTGGTCTAACTGGATGTCTATGTGTAGAAAAATGCAAATAGATCCACTTGCACTTGCACAAAAGTGAAGTCCAAGTGGATCAGACCTCAACATAAAACCAGATACATTAAATTGGTTAGAAGAAAAAGTGGGGAATACCCTTGAACTCATTGATTGGCACAGGAGACAACTTCCTGAACAGAACACCAACAGCACAGGCTCTAAGAGCAACAATCATTAAATGGGACCTCATGAAACTGAAAAGCTTCTGTAAAGCAAATGACACCATCATCAAAACGACTGCCTACAGATTGGGAAAGAATCTTCACCAACACTTTATCTGACAGAGGGCTAATATCCAGTATGTATAAAGAACTAAAGAAGCTGAAAAGCAACAAACCAAGTAATCCAATTAAAAAATGGGGAACAGAGCTAAACAGAGAATTCTCAACAGAGGAATATCAAATGGCAGAGAAATGCTCAACATCATTAGCCATCAGGGAAATGCAAATCAAAACGACCCTGAGATTTCACCTTACACCCATCAGAATGGCCAAGATAAAAAACTCAAGTGACAACACATGCTGGAGAGGTTGTGGAGAAAGGAGAACCCTCCTCCACTGCTGGTGGGAATGTAAACTTGTACAACCGCTCTGGAAATCAATCTGGCACTTTCTCAGACAACTAGGAATAGTGCTTCCCCAAGATCCAGCCATACCACTCCTAGGCATATATCCAAAAGGGGTCAAGTACACAATAAAGACATTTGCTCAACCATGTTTGTAGCAGCTTTATTTGTAATAGCCAGAAGCTGGAAACAGCCCAGATGCCCCTCACCAGAAGAATGGATGCAGAAATTGTACATCTACACAATGGAGTATTACTCTGCAATGAAAAATAAGGAAATCATGAAACTGGCAGGTAAATGGTGGGACCTGGAAAGGATCATCCTGAGTGAGCTGTCCCAGAAGCAGAAAGACATACATGGTATATACTCACTCATATAGACATATAACATAGGATAAACCTACTAAAATCTGTACATCTAAAGAGACTAGTCAAGAGAGAGGACCCTGACTAAAATGCTCAGTTCTCATTCTGAAAGGCAAAGAGGATGGACATCAGAAGAAGAAAATAGGAAACAACCTAGGAACTTGCCACAGAGGGCCTCTGAAAGGCTCTGCCCTACAGACTATCAAAGCAGATGCTGAGACTAATGGCCAACCAGTGGGCAGAGTGCATGGAATCTTATGTAAGAAGTGGGAAATAGTAAGATCTGGAGAGGACAGGAACCCCACAAGGAGAGCAACAACCAGAAAATTTGAACACAGGGGTCTTCCCAGAGACTCATACTCCAAACAAGTACCGGGCATGGAGATAACCTAGAACCCCTGCACAGATGTAGTCCATGGCAGTTTAGTGTCCAAGTGGGTTACATAGTAATGGGAAGAGGGACTGCCTCTGACATAATCTGATTGACCTGCTCTTTGATCACCTCCCCCTGAGTGGAGAGTGGCCTTACCAGGCCACAGAAGTTGACAATGCAGCCACTCCTGATGTGATCTGATAGACTAAGATCAGAAGGAAGGAGAGGAGAACCTCTCCTATCAATGGACTTGGGGAGGGATATTCGTGAAGAAAGGGTAGGGAGGGTGGGACTAGGAGGTGAGGAGGGAGGGGCTTATGGGGAGATACAAAGTGAATAAAGTGTAATTAATAAAATAAAATAAAATTTAAAAAAAGAAAGGTATAATTCATTGCAAGTATATTTAAGTAATAATGGCATCTCTTGGCTGTGTGTGTTTCAGCCCTGTTTTTACTTTTAAGTCTATCTGCTTTGGCAGATTGGTCTACCTGACTATGTGCTTAGCACATAATCCAAACCCAAAGGGAAAATTTCTTAGTAGTTTTCCAGCTTGGAGGCTATATCTAGCCCTGGCTCCAGTCCATTCCCACAGGGCTATCCCTTCACATCTCTTCCTGTACTTTCCTATCTGTCTCTAAAACAAGAACATGTTTCATTTAGTCTTATTGTCTACTACCATTTCAAAGATCCTAAACAACTGAAATCAAACTGAAAGGTGAAATCTTTTCAAATACTGAGGTGAATTTCAGACTCTTGCATTAAAGACACAAGCACACAGAGAATGGATAATAGAAATGGAAAAGCAGGAAAGCGCCCTTAACAATAGTAGTGGTGCTGCAAAGGCTCTATCTACATACTACATGTAGTTGAGAGCACTGTGATGACTACTCTTGGTTGTCAACCAGACAACATAGTAATCACCATAATCCAAGCAGCTGGACACACCTGTAAAGAATTCTCTTCATTGGATCACTTGAGTTGTGACGACCCATCCAAAAACTTGGCATCACCTGCTGGTGGCAGCCTGCATAGAAGAACATGGAAGAAGGAAACCATTGTATGGCTTCTTGCCCCACTTTTTCTGGCAAGTTTATCTGTCCTGACCCTGAAGGGTTCCTTCACTGGTATTAGAACCTACTTCCGCAGGATTACAACGTAGACTGATGACCAGCTAAGACATCCAGCCTCTGACACTGAACAACTACGAGATATTGACTTTTCTGTTGGAAGGAAGCCATTCTTGAACATTCTTGACCACACAGCCTGTAAGTCACTATAATAAATCCCTTTTAAGTGCGTACTATAAGTTCTGTTCCACAAAGGAACCCTGACTAATACAAAGAAATAAACAGGTGAACAGAAGGAAATGCAGAAATCCTGCAAAGATTTTATGTGATGCCAAAAGTTCCATGGAGTAAACATTTTCCAGAAATGGAAGTTCTAGACATAATCAGTATCTTTTTCAAAGTGAATTCAGCCGGTTGTGGTGGCGCACACCGGTAGGATTTGCTGAAGGAGGTAGAGGCAGGAGGATCACGAGTTCGAGGCCAGCCTGGGCTACACAGTTTAAAAAAAAAAGTGAATTCAGCTGAAATTCTGAAAAAAATGTATATAAACTATTTTAGAACAAAAACAAGCAATCTATTAGTTAAAAACCTTAAAATTAAGAAAATCAAAATCTAATTGGGCTATTTTCTTTTAGTGTTACATTTAAAACAATTCATTTTGATGCTTTTATAGGATCTGGGACACTACACAATATGCCACAAAATAGACTATTTATTGCTATTCATTATCTTTAGAAGTTGGAAAAAAAACACAAAACAATGTGTTTAAAGAGAAAACATGAGTAGCAAATTTTACTGGGTCAAAAAGAATGCAACAGGATGAAAGTTCATTGATAAGAACACAGAAAACATTTTAAAAATTTGACTGGCAACACTTTTGCATTTTTTTGAACTCCTAACAGAATAATAATGTGACAGTTAAAAATCCTAAGAAGTCACTCTTCAAGTAAGGTTTAAGTGAAAAGCTCCATTTCCATATTAGAAATGGTACAATACTACTGAATTTATTGCTACTTCAATTTCATGCATCATTCTACTATTTAGTCTGTGTTCTCATTAAAAAAATGTCAACTATTTCAAATTATTGATAGTTTTTGCACTTTTTTCATAAGCAAAATACATCACAATTTAGTTCATAAAATTACAAAGATAAAGACTTTACAGTGTAAGCTGATTACTTTTTAAATCTGTTTAGTTAAGAACATCTTTTAAATTTGAAATACAGTCACTAAACTTAGGTTCATTTTTATTAACTTGACAAATATAATAGTCAATATTTTCTCCTGTGCTCCACATGTTAATAAATTTTGTATATGTTTATTTTGCTTATGTTATCTAAAATAACTTTGAAAGTAATTGAGACATTTATAATTTTATAGAGGCCCATATTCAGATGAGGCTCTGCATTTGCTTATTTGGGGGCGGGTAATTTCTTTATTATTTTTCTTTTTTTAATTTTTAATTTTACTTTTTTCACAATTTATTCATTATATATTCCGACTGAAGGTCACTCCCTCAACTCCTCCCCAGTCCCACCCTCCCTCCCTATCCTTTTCCCTTAGTCCACTGAAAGGAAAGTTCTCCACCATTGCCATCTACCCATAGCTTAAGTCTCATCAGGACTGCCTGGATCCTCTTCTTCTATGTCCTGGCAAGGTCTTATCACCAGGGGTGAGTGATCAAAGATCAGGCAACCAAGTTCTTGATAGAGGCAGCCCCTGTTCCCCTCACTCGGAGATCCACATGCAGACTGAGCTGCCAATACGCCACATCTGAGCAAAGGGTCTAGGTCCTCTCCATGCATGGTTCTTGGTTGGAGCATCAGTCTCTGCATGAACCCTGGGCTCAGATCCTTTAGCTTTGTTGGTCTCCTTGTGGGTCTCCTCTCCCCTCCATTTCCCTCTATCCCCACATCCCTCTCCTTCCATAAGACTCCCTGTGCTTTGCTCAAAGTTTAGTCATTAGTCTCAGCATCTGCTTCAATCCCCATACTACTCAGTTACTAAAAACAAGGATATCATGAAATTTTCAGGCAAATGGATGGAAATAGAAAAGGTCATTCTGAGTGAGGTAACCCAGAAACAGAAAGACAGGCATGGTATATACTCACTTATTAGCCGATATTAGCCATATTATACAGGACAGCTATCTACAGACCTAAAGAACCTAAACACTAAGGAGGACGCTAGTGGATTGTTTAGATCTTATTCAGAATGACAAACAGGGTCTCCAAGAGATATCAACCAAACACGGCATATCAAATCTCAATATGAGTAGACACCTGCCCTCATTGTAAGGACGGATGAGGCAATCCAGTTTGAGGACAAGGGTCCCCAAAGCAGTCAAAAGTATCAGAAACAGCCCCCACTCCCTCTGTTGGGAGGCCACAAAAAAGAAAAAAAGGAAAAAAAAACAATGAAGCTATACAACAACTATAATACATATGCAGAGGGCCTGGTGCTTCCAAAGTGCTTCCAATGTTAATGGACTGCTTCCCCAAGTAAGGTCTTCATGCATTTTAGCTTCAAATAATAAATTTTTAAATAGACTGGATAAAGTGAGCTTTTTAACATCTAATCTGTCACCTGTCTCTGTTTCTCCTCAACTTTTTGTTGTTGTTGTTTTGTCAGAACACAAACTTAAAAACTTATTTTACAGTTTCTGAAGGTCATTGTATTTCTGAACTGCACATGCTTATGAATGTCTTATTTCACCCCTTGCTTAAATATTTATTTATTTTTTTGTCCATAAAAATTTGGGTTCAAAATCGATATACAGTGGAATCTCTTTTTGCTCCATTTAATATCTGTCTTTGCTGTCCCTCCAAACCTGATTCTTCTTGATTCATTCCTTTAAAGAAAATCTTCTGATTTTTCTCTTCACTGTTAATATTCTCAAATTTTAACTTTCATGTTTTGACTCCTTGATGAAATATTTTAAAAGATTTACTTTTAATTTATGTTTGAGTGGTTTGTCTGCATGTGTACTTGTCTGTGTGTGCATGCAGCACCAATGAAGGCCAGAAGAGGGCACTGAATTCCCCTGAAACTGAGTTACAGGCAGTTGTGAGCCTTCATCTGGGTGCTGGGAACCAAACCTAGGTTCTCTGCAAAAGTAACAAACACTCTTAACCACTGACTTATCTGTCCAGGAAATCATTTGCCACATACTACTAAATACCTACTTGTGCCTATCATCATTTTACTGACAGTGAGTACAGCAGTCCAGAGTGTCCTCTTAATAAATCTACTTGTTTTAAAACCAGTGTTGCAAATCATAGTATATGTAATCTCTGTGATTATTTCTTCTAGCTACCTTTTCATTTCAACATAATTAGAATGTAAAATGACAGGTATACAGCACATACCCAAACCATCTTCCATGCAACATATATCTCCTGTTGCTTTAATTGCTTCTGTTCTCCAAACTGGAGAGCCCTGGCTTGCTGCTTATCAGCTGTGTCCAATCTGCCATTAAACTAAGTAATGATATTTTCACATTTCTACCATTACATTTTCATTACAAAGACACCATTTATCTTCCCCAAATGGCTTGGCTTTCTCTGTGGTGGCAATTAGTTTCTTGTACATGTCTTTGGTTTTTCAAATGTAGACATTTTCAGATATCAGGTCATTGTATTGGATTTGATTACACACTCTCATCCCTCATCAAGGCCCGGCATCCTTTGATGCCTAGATATTTTTGTGTTCCTGAGTTGCTTCAATGCTTAACTCTATGGTGACAATCAGTTGTTGTTTATTTGGGGGGGGGGACACTTTGTATGAACCACAGTGCACATGTAGCAGTCAGAGAACAAGTTCTTGGTGTTTATCTTCTCGTTTTTAAGTTGTGGGTTCCAGGGCTCTGACTCAGTGGCCAAGGGACCTCTTCTCACCTACCAACAGACCTCTTCTGACCTCAAGGCTTGCACGTTAGCATTTGACCTTCACAGTAATCATTTCTGGGGGGAAAGAGGAGGCTCATTTGTTCTTATGCTCAGAAAAACCATGTTCCTGCCACTCACTCAAACATTCCAAAAACCTTACCCACTTACTGCTTTTAGGTTTTTTTGCTGAAAAACCTGGGAATCATTTTGAACATAAGCAGCCCTGTTTTGTGCTGTGCATTGCCTGTATTGTCATTCCACAGGAAACAAGGGGCACCTGCTTGTCCCATAGTTTTTTCTTCATCATGAGTTATTGTGTTAGTGCAACAAGATATATTTTAATTATGCTTAAGATAAAGAGACTTATTAAAAGTACACATGTGTTCAGTTGATTAGCTTTATCTAACTACTTTCCATGCATTATCAAACTGATTCAGTTGTAATTTCCTCAAAATGGTTACTGAATACAGGAATCCAGCCATAAGTATTGAACATACCCTTGAAAAAATATTGTTATTGAAGGCCAGTGGAACAGTGAGCTTCATTTTGTTTGTTAAGCCCGAGCTCTTGCTACGCTATTATGACATAGCTTCAAATCTACTCTTCCATGCTTCACTTTTGTCATTCTCAGCCTGGGATTCTGGAATCTACAGCTCTTTTTTAGCTGAGAGAAGGATGCTCTGCCAACAGGGGCCGCTGAGAGGCATTAGAAGGCTAATGGGGAGGGAAGGGCTGCTTTCTTCTAGCCTGGTCCTGTTTTGTTTCCTAGACTTAGCATCTCTTGCTTCTCCTTCAGCAATCTGGCTACTGGCTGTTCCAATAGTGCAAATGATTTCTGTTTGCACTTCTTCTACCATCCCCAAACCATCATTTTGTGTACCCTCACAGACCCTAGCTATGGCTTCTCATCTACCTTACCAAAGACTTGTGCTCTAAGCCCATGTGGTATCTCTGTGTCACTGCTGAGGCTGAAATAACTCAGCAACACTTGGTTCTCAGAGGTTTGAATCCTAGCTGTTTCAGCACTGGATCTATGTTACTAGCTAATTTAAGAAGCCTGATCTCTCTCTCTCTCTCTCTCTCTCTCTCTCTCTTTCTCTCTCTCTCTCTCTCTCACCACTTCTACAGTTGATTAATGAAAAACTTATATTACCTTTTTCAGGTTTCTGTTTCCTGACTGCCTATTGCTTGAATTAACTTTCTCCTGCTAAGATGATTGTGGTTTCTACTCCCAACTGGCTGATGAATAATATGTATCTCTGTCAGTAATAGCTATCTTTGAGTGGTCATTGGCATTATGTCAAAATGATAGCACCAATTTTACTGCCTGTAAAATTATCAGGTTATTTATTCATTTTGCTGAAATATTTAAAAATATGATAAAAGAAAAATGAGTACAAGTGTCCCTTCTGCCTCCTGATTTTAATGTGGTTAGCTCAGGATATCCCTGACAGTAAATAAACAATATTCCAATGAAACTTTCCCCCAAAACATGTGTTTTGGTAGCAGCAAAACATCAGAGTCCTCATTAAAATCTTCAGAGTCTTTCTCTTCCAGCTGACTACTTAATCATGGGATACTTTATATCCAGGTCTACAAAATCATTAATGTCAAGCAATGGATGCTACCAACCAAAGTGGAATTGTGCATTTATGTTATGTTAAATCAATCTGAATTATACTTATTTGATTGAGGTATCAAAGCAGAGGCTGAGACTCATAGCTAAAATTTGGACAGAGTGCAGGGAATCTTATGAAAGAAGGGGGAGATAGAAAGACCTGGAGGGGACAGGAGCTCTATAGAAGAGCAACAGAACCAATAAAACTGGGCCCTATGGGCCCTGCAGAGACGCATATACCAACCAAGGACCATGAATGGAGAGGACCTAAAACCCCTACTCAGATGTAGCCCGTAGACTCAGTCTCCAAATGGGTTCCCTAATAAAGGGAGCAGGAGCTGTCTCTGGCATGAACTCAGTGGCAGGCTCTCTGATCACCTCCCACTGGAGTACAGCCTTGCCAGGCCACAGAGGAAGACAATGCAGCCAGTCCTGTTAAAACCTGATAGGCTAGGATCAGATAGAAGGGGTGGAGGTCCTCACCTATCAGTGGAGTAGAGGCGGGGTATAGGAGAAGAGGGAGGGAGAGTGGGATTGGGAGGAGATGAGGAAAAGGGCCACAGCTTGGATACAAAGTGAATAAATTGTAATAAATAATAATAATTAAAATAAAAAAGAAAATACAAAAATGTATAGCAAAAGAGGACAAATTAAATGTTAGACTATGTGTTGGGCTTATGAATAACTTTTGTAAGAAACTGAAAAGTAGTACTAACAGTGGATAGGCAGCAAGACGAAAGGCACGGAAGCAGAAAGCAGCTCTGTATGGTTTATGACCACCGCCATTCTTCCCGCTGCCCTCTGTGACTGAATGTTTAAGTCCAAATATTTTCTCTCTGTAACAGCTTACTGTCCCTAAGTAACTACAACCACCAGCTTTAATAAAACAAGCTCCAGGTGAACAGATAACACAACAAACAAACAACCTCTGCTTCTCCACTGTGGATTTTCCAGGAACTACCACCACTAGTGTCTTACTCACAACTGACAATCACAGTCTAACAGGGTCCCAGACCTTAGCACAACTGACTCCAGGATGGAATGCCATTCAGGCTGTAAAACTCAGCACATAGACAACACCACCTGCCAAAACTAATATAAAGCCCTAATCCATCAAAGTCCACAAAGCTCTGGGAGTCTCTAATAACCTTGCTTTTTACCTTTGTACTTCCATTTCCGGCTAACTCTTCTTCTTAACTGAAGTATGTCAACCCAGAACACTTGTGTGTGTTTGTATGTGTCTGTATTGTGTGTGTCCTTAAAAGTTCACCGTGAGAAAGGCTCAGGACTACACTGGGATCCTGAACACCCAATGTCGTCACCAGCCAGCTAATGAAGACACTCTATGGCTTAAATCCACATCCAAGCAGTCCTCTCTGGTGGATACCCTACATCAACATCAACAGGGAGATGGATGAGAAGCCATTCTCCCTTGAAGGAACTTAGGCATCACTGCCTGTATTTCAAATATACCATGCAACAATTATAAGCTGTATATGGACCAACAGCCTAACAGAATTACTCCGCCAAATCAATGACCTTCCCACCCTGGTAGAGCAGCCAGCTCAGCCCTGCAGGTGTGCTAAATAAATAGAGCATTGATGTAGCTGAGTCACAACAATGGCTTGTGGGCTGAGCATGTGAAGGTGAGCATCTGTGCGCTTCATATGAAAATAACTGAGTGACGTATCCCAACAGAGCACTGAAGGAGTCCATCCTTTAAAATGTAGCCACATTTCTCCTCTCAGACCATGAGCTGATTTTGTTGCTGTTGTTCAGATCAAATAAAAAACCAATGCTTTAACTGGAGTCATTTCTTCAATGTCCTAAAAGATGTCCTCAAAAGACTAGCTAAAAATTATTCTTTGTAGCTTACCGTAAGTTCCTTAAGAGAAAGACAGTGTGACATTTTTTAACTGCAGTTTTATTGTTGTTATCACTGTCTTCTAGTGAAAGCTGAAGGTCAATGTCTCGCTGGGCATGGTGGCACATACCTTTAATCCCAACACCAGGGAGCCAGATAGATCACTATGAGTTTGTAGCTAGGGTAGTAAGGGCTACACAGTAAGACCCTGTCTCAAACACACACAGACACAGACAGAAAGACATACATACAGACAGACAGACACACAGACACACACACACACACACACAGATATTCTCTTTGTGTGCAATGCAAATGTATTGAACTCATAAGTTAATTTGGGAAAAATGAATAGCTCCATCTAAGAATCTAATGCATCTTGAAATTTGTCCAGTGAGCTTAACTTTTACTTTATTTCCTCACTTAATTAGAAGACAAACCAATTTTGCATTAATTGTTACTAATCTTTTCGATCACTAAAGATTTGATTCATGGCCTCAGAATCAACTGTAGACTCGAAGCATTTGGTGAGAGAATGTCAAGTATTTGGTTTCTTTTTGCAGCTGATGCTCTTGCTTTCAGTACCACTTTTGGTGATATTTTATACAGATACATTTCATGGGGTCTAACAGCATCTAATCAAGAGCACTTCACTTACATTCTTAGGTCTTCTTTTGTCTCTACTCAACTTTTGTTTCCTTGTTTAATTGATCAAAGACATCAAAGAAACCTTGCCAACTGCTTTTGTGTTTTGTTTGTGAAAGCCTTGTTTAACCTTTCACTGTGGGCTGAAATGTTCATTGATAATCACATAATGAAAAATATAAATGGGAGAAGGTGGTCATATGCATGTGACTGTGTTTTTGTTTGTTTGTTTGTTTGTTTTTCCTTCTTCATCGAGGCTTAGCGCATCATCTCAGCTTCAAGTGAGAAAAATGAGGCTGAAGAAACATAGATTACAGGCGAGTCAAACATGAAATTTAAGATATAATTTGCTTCCTGACATTTAATCCCATCAAAATGCTGTCTTGTCAGAAAAACTCTTAAACTTTAAACGTGAGTACATTTATCAATTCAATATTTGATTACTTCGTGTGTGTGTGTGTGTGTCTGTGGCGATAGTTGAAGACAGGAGTGGAACAGTTAATCATTGAGAAAATAATCAAGTTAGCAAGCTGAAAACAGTTGATATCACACACAGGCAGTTTGCGGGCAGTTCAGCCAATCTGACTTCAACTTTCTTTACAATCTGACTTTCACTTTATATCCATATAGTAATTACATGCATGCACTCACCACTATTGCTTGTAGCCCACTTATAGAATGGGCTTGCTTATAGAACGGTCCTTGGATTCCCCTTTTCTCTTGCTGGATCCCATCCTTTTGTAGATCTCTCCACAAGAATCTGTAAGAGGTAGAATCCATTAGTATTTGTCCAAACTTTGTAATTTTTATCTTTACTCTTAAATGATTATTTATTTGGTGCAGAGACACAGGTTAAGTTCTTGTTTTTCAGAATTTATGAACATGTCTTATTACATTCTAATAGGCACGGTACCAGTGTAGAAAACCTCGAGCCCACTCAATCTTTAGAATAAACCCCCGAGAATCTAGAGCCACTCTACAGACAATTTTGAATTCTTGTCTTGTATTTCACAAAGAGATATGGCTAAGAATGGAAACAAGAGCTAAAAGTGAGGCCATTGGTCACTTGGCTAACTCATGGAATTGGAGGACATTGCTTTCAGTTTCATACGAATGGAATGAAGACACTGCCCTGTGTTCCACATTCAGTTTTTTTCTTATTTCTCTTATTCACCATCTGGGTCACTGTCTGATTCAGATCTACTCAGCACCCATGGTTGCAGTCAATTACAAACCCCGCGCTAACATCAACTATCATCTTCAGTAATATATTAACTCAAATGTTAATCAATACACATGCACTCTTTTCTCTAAGAGCAGAGATATAAAAAAAAAACAGTGCTGTTGTCTGTGTCTCAAAAACTTAATGTCCAATCTTTTAAAATCATTTCATCTGATGAGAATTTTTTTAAAAAATGTACTAGTTGAAGAAAGTTTTTCACTAAATTAGACATATTTGAATACCATAAAGTAAAGAATCCTTTTTGAGTTAATTAGAATAAATGTAACACATTTTAATAAAATAAGTGAGCATATATTAGGTTTGAGGTGGTATAAAGAAAGGCTGCACTTTTATCCCCAAGGGTAGGTTGGATAATAGACCATTAAAGGAAATGCTTCGAATTCTAGGTGACAGACACCTAGAAACTATATATTTCCTAATCCATTTCTGAGTATTAAAAAATTTTAATCGAGGAAGGCAGGAAATGTTCAAGGACAAATTCGCATCCACTTTCTAACAAAATGCTGCAAAAACCGCTTCTGAGAATATTTACCAAGCCAGCCTCCAAATGATGTGAAGGCCACAGGTGACTTTCAGTTGATGTTGAGAGAAAAATCGGCTCTTGCCATCTCGTCTCTTTACAGAGGCAAGGGTTCTGAAAGTAATGGATGCAGAAATACATGGTAAAATATTAATGTAGAGGCAATTCTCAGTGTGCTGGGAGCCTTGACTGGTAACAGTGTCTTGAGTTCTAAATTGACTCACTGAACTAATTTACAAAGCCTGGAGGAAAGCATGTTCACCCATAACCATGTGAAAGTTCTCCATCACTGAACATAAGGAAGCGTTTTACGGGGCAGGGGGGTGACTCTATCTTGCTGTTCTTTATTTGGAGTTCATTTCTTTCTCTCAAATGAGTATAAAGTTCATTTTCCACTTCAAAATCACCCATTGGGAATTTTTGCTCTCACTTATGGTGGTACTGAAGGTCAAAAAGGACTATTGTTTCCATCTCAACCCTTGGTTCCTGGTTACAGCTGAGAAATATATATATGTATTCTAATGGAAACAAAAGTCTTAAATGATTGCTTTTGCAATCATTTAATCTTTCTCATACAAACTGTGAAGCAAGTCGTGTTGAAAATGTGAGTAAGTTCTTTATCTCTATCCCAGTCTCTTTCTTTGCAGAGCAAAGGCTTTATGTCAGAAACATAGTACTTTTCTCTCTGAGCTCCAGCTCTTGGTTATGCGGAGGTGATAAGTAAATGCTAGTCTGATCTGGGTTCCAAATGAGTAATGTGTACTGTATTATTCACTTGGAACCAAGTATGCCATCTGTTTCCTTTTACCAAAACCATGTGGCTGCAACATGAAAATCAGCTGTTTGCAGCCTTTGCTGAATTCCTCTTTTTGATTAACATTGAGGCTACTTTAAAATTTTTCCCTCGGAGGAAGTCTTTATTGCTCTTAGTTGTTTAAGGTGTTGAAGTATTGAAAAGTGCTCTGGTTGGAGTGTCACAATATCCAAGTTATATGTACAGGCTCTAGTGCCATTAATCTGCTCTCGTTATTTCAGTCCCTCAAAGCAGTATTTGTGCATGTGGCTGAGCCAGAAAGAGCACAGTGGTGGGCCCAGGAGGAAACTGTGAGGGCTGGGAGCATAACTCCACCACCACCTTCTCTCCCCATCACCTTCTCCCTTTACTATCTGTGTGTATGTCCCTTACCTCCACCAACCTCCTCTTTTTTGTAATCACCTTCCTGTACCAATCTCACTTGGAATACCTAAGCTTCTCTGAAGGGTTTATCTAATGCCAATAACTTAAAAAGCTCCAGTTGAAACAAAATTTAGCCTCATTACTTGGTTATCACTATTTTTCTGTTCTTAAAACATAACTTATTATCAGAAGTAGGGTGGCTCAAAAGGCAAATACATCAACTTCTATAATAAAATTTTGGGGGGACATAACCACGTTCATTTTTCATACTGGGTTCTGTGGCTGGATTCATGCTACAATGGTTAATTTGAGTAATTACAGCAGACACTGTATGGCAGACAAGACTTAATGTATTTAGCAATTAACCCTCTTAGGACATATTTAGTAGCCTGCAGTCAATGGTCTTAATGCCAGGGCTCTCTTTCATTTTCTGTGTGACCTTTCTACTGCTCTGCTTTCTCAATATTTTTATTTTGTTGGGTTTTTTGTTTGTTTGTTTGTTTGTTTTTTGGAGACAGGGTTTCTCTGAGTAGCCTTGGCCGTCCTGGACTCACTTTTGCAGACCAGGCTGGCCTCAAACTTACAGAGATCCTCTTGCCTCTGCTTCCTTGAGTACTGGGATTACATGTGTGTAAACAACTTTTTAAAACAGAATTTCCTGCTTAGGAAAATTACCAACTAAATGAGTGGTTAAATAGAGATCTTTGGGGAATGAAGATGATTAATTGCAAAAGCCCTCTGAAACGCCTGTAAATTGTCAAGTTCCCTTGGCATGTACTGAATAAGGAGACCAGAAGCAAACCATGAACCAAGATAGCACTCTGTTATTGGGGGGATTCTGAGGTGTGAATTTGGGAGTGGAGTTGCTTATTCTTCTGGGATTCCCTCATTAAAGCAAGAAACAATGAGACAAAGTTAACAAAACGTAAAGACAAATTTTACAACAAACCTTGGTAACAAATTTGATTAAGCAAGGGAAAAGTCCATAGATTTCAGAATACTTTTCAAAAGGGGTCTAGAACCAAGCAAAATGCTTGTCAAACAAAATGTTGAAAAAAAAAAAAACCAACAAAACAAAAACAATGGGATTCAAAAGAATGGCGACATTTAGGGAGCAAGGAGAGGAAGGAAAATAGTAAAGCAGATAGAGGAGGCTGAACTAACAATGATCTTCAGAACAGAGCAGGATTAAACTGCCTGGTCAGGAACTCTGTGGCAAGTGGAGAAGACGGTTAAGAATGATAAAGGTGACAGAGGTCGCAGGGTGGTTTACACAAGCAAGCATAGGCACAGTACGACAAAGAAACTGGAAATGATTATGGGAGACCATGAAAAGATGTTGGGATATCATGTTTATTCTCGAGAGTGAAAAGCCAGTAAAGAATGCTGTATTCCGTCTGGACAGACATGTGTCAGGAGGGTCTCTGTTGAGGGTTAAAACTGAACTCTTGTGAACATAAAAGAGATTATTTCCTTAGTGGAAGTTTGAGTCTGGCTTCCAACAAAACAACCTGGGAACTCAGAAAAGGCAATGATGGTTGAACCTCCCTCTATGGAGATGATTTCATTGACCAGAGGAGATTCTGAAAATTGGGTTTTATTATTGTTTGTCTGAATTTATTTTTTATTTAACATTCAACACAGCACGGATCTCTACCCTCTCACTTCTCCATCTCCTTGTTCCCATTCCCAGCTTGTAACATTTGAAGATCAGTTTCTAAAAGTATCTCAAGTCATTCAGATGTACAGCCAAAGCCAAAAGCCACTGTTCTAAAAAGTGGGTGGGTTAGTTTATGTAGTCAGAGCTACATACCATCTCAGCTACTGTCTCAGTCCATGTAAGAAAGAATTGATGCTGGCACTGGCAATGATGGGTGGTTGAAATTCAAGGAGGCTGGTTAGCAGTAGCTTTTATTCACTTTGTGAAGTTAAGGCTCAATCATCCCTGAAAATAAATGGATGATGATTTAAATAAAGGTCCAGAGTCTGGGCTGATTAGCATGATGCTATAAGCCTGAATGGACACTGATGTACTGTCAATCAGCTTAAAGACTCAGATGAAGCCAAGAACCTGGAAATTGTAGAAGCACTGATTTTTGTGTATTTTGCAGGTTATCATAGTATAAAAGAAATGTATAGATTTTTAGCCTACCTAGAAAATTGTGGATTTATTCTTTTTTTTTTTTTTTTGTATTAATCCCTTAGTCTATGGTATGATACTGGTAATCCCAACCTGCAATGATCCAATCAGCGACATAAAAGACCTAGAACCCAGACTTTCCCCCATCTACTGTTTCCCATTGTGATAAGAAGTTCTGATATGCACTTCCTACAAGGAAGATTCTTCTGGGCTTAAGTCACTTGTGATTGGAATTGGCTTTTAGTTCCCTGATGGAATTTGCTATCACTTTGAGTCTCTGTGATAAACAAGCCTTTTCTGCTTGCATTTACCTTTTATCCCATAAAGGGCTGGGGCGGTGGAAAATTTAGCATATTGGATATAACAGAGAGATGAAGACCATTTAAAAAAAAAGATCCTAACTTTTTTTTTTTTTTTTTTTTCCGAAAACTGTCCTCAAGAGGTGAATGCCAACAGACTTAATGTGCTTGAAAGTCATTCTGGGACAGTCACAGGGTGTTATGACTTTTCTGATTTTCTGTCTTTCAAGGACAAGAAAAACTTACAATGATTTTAGAATAGAGAGTGGAAGAAAATGCCCCCAAGCAAGAGCTGTGATGAAAATAATTAGGAAGCTGCCAGCAAGCAATTCTCCACCGAGAATTTAGAGGTTTTCCTGTGATGATCATATAATATAATAGGCTGGAAAAAGAAAGTTAGCCAATAACGCACAGCAGAAGCAAACATACAGGCTATGAGCAGAATACTGGAGAGGCCTGGACGACAAAGCATTTTCTGTTCTTTCATCCACAAACGAGGAGGCTGCATCCCAGGGCTCAGGTGAGATCCTGCCTTTTTATTTTTTTTATATTATGCAATAATCACAACATTTCTCCCTTCCCTTTCTTATCTCTACACCATCACATGTACCCTTCCTTGCCCTCTTTTCCATTTCATGGCCTCTTCATTAATTGTTGGCTCTGAATAGGTTAGAGAACAGCTATTACAAAAGGGATTTCACAGTCCAGGCTTTATTCTCGACAGAGTAAAAAGACCACTGTCAAGTAATACACATGGCTCTCCCTCAGCTCCTCTCCAGGAAAGATTGGCTCCCATCAACTACAGAAACAGCACCCATTGTAAATATTCACTATCTACATTAGAACAAAAACAAGGATTAGATGAGGAATGCAGTTAAAAATCATACTATGAGTGATCTGGGTGAGACTTGTGTATGTGATTCTAAATGTGGGAAACATACCTGGAAAAAAAAATCCCCAAGATCAGTGAGCATCAGTGAGTGGGTAAAGTATTTGCTGATAAGTGCAGAGCTCTGGGCTACATTCCTAGGATGCATCTTAACACAGAGATGTGAACGCTCAAAGGTAGGACCGCAGATTAGGAGCTGATACTAAGAGAGGGAGACTGTAAGACGTTTATAAATGGAAGTTCCTGTGCTTGGAACTCAGAGCCAATGCCACAGAAGCTGATAGCTGAGTTTGGAAGGTTCGAGAATATAGTTAGAATGCTCCCATTTTGGAATGAATCCAGCTAAACTTTCAGAGTTATTTCACTTGGTGAAAATAAAAATACAAGTTAAGAAGTTAACTTGTTAGAAGTTAAAGACTCTAGTCCAAGAAAAACAAAGCATGAACCCAGGTTACTGTCATTCTCAAAGTGATGTCAAATCACATGAAAGTTAGACTCGATTGGAACTGGGAAGAAGTTATTAGAAGTTTTGCATTCCATCACTGTAAATATTTTTTCATAAATATAACAGATAAGGAGTTTATTTCACACCCTCTCCAATTGATTGTAATAAGATGCAGATGTCTTCAAAAAGAATTCGCTGGTAATTTTTAAGTAATATCAGCATTAATATTTATGGTTTCTAATGTACCACTGAAAGCATATAGGGCGTGGATATTTTGAATAAAATATAAATAGTTAAAAAAACAAGACTGTTGCCTAAAAAGAGACTATGCTGTCCTTAAGTGAAATTCATTATGTATTCACCCCATTTAAATTTAATTAACCTCTATTGACAAATTTTGGGATACTCTTCTCAAAATGTTTGCTGAAAGAACTTTGTTAGTGAAGTGCTATCTGGCTGGTCCTTCATTTACATTTGCTCTCACCCTCAGTTTGTTCTTTCACTTTAATACTGTATAACAAATAGGCAATTAGATCACTACCTAATGCACTCTAAGCAGCATGGGAGTAATACAAAAGTTGTTTTTTTTTTTAAGTAAACTCTATGTAACATACAAATGACTGCAGTTCTTAAGGAATCAGATTATTAATTAACACTTTGGTGTCATTCCAGTCTGCTGTCAAAGAGGGGAGCAAATCTAAACCATGGGTGGCATCCAGGCGTGTGATTTAAATTTATTGCAGAGTAATTTTTAAAATGGCCAAAGTTGGAACCTTGAGCTTAAATGTGTGTCCTTTCATCTCTTAGTATCACATAGCTGCTAGAATTGGTTATTTTATACACAAAGACTGGAGCATACTTAATCAATACAAAGGCATGACGTGCTGAATTGAAAGTAATGAATACTGAAAAATCCACTCAATGTTTTTGCTTATTTTCCTGTCCTGCTTCTTCCTGTCCTGCTATCATCCAGCTACCTGGGTGGATGCTATGTCCTTAGTTTTCCTCATTAGCCAAGCACTGAGGATATTGTTTGCACACTGAGTCCTTGAGGCTAAGATGGCTTCATATGACCTCTTCTCCTACTGCATTTTTGAAATTATATTAATAAGGCTATGGAACACTGTGCTGTGGTAATAAATTGTCCCCAAACCTCAGTGGATTAATGCAACAAATACGTTTTTCCTCGCTATGTTTAAGGTTAGTCATCCTGGAGCTATGTTTCCTAAAGTCACTAAGGTTTGTGAAACTTCCACGATAATGTGGCACTGTCACTCAAAAACAAAGATACAAACAGAAACCAGTCACTACAGAATACACTGCGAACATGTCAAGGATATAGGCTTTCACTGTCACCTGTACTTCAGCATATATGTTAAGGGAATCTAGGAGACCCAGGAGAAGGAAAAGGTAGGTGAACATCTGTACGCCAGGGTTAGTCAGGGTTACTCTCCTTGGGTGGCAGAAGCAGAAGCTGAGAAAATCCTTGGACGTCAGGTCAGGAGAGAGGCTGAGTTTGTAAAACGCACTTAGCTTTTTCTGGGTCTACATCTGCAAACTGCAAACTGTATGTGAGTGTGTGGGGGAACATCAAGACCCTTGGATCTTATCTTGGCACATAAGGGAGGTCAGTTTTAGAAGTGAGCTTCATCATGTATGAATTAAGTGTTACACTGAGAGCAAAGGGGTCAGACATTAAAACAGAATTAGGCATTAAATGATAATAATAATAAAAATACCAACAACAACCCTTCAACACTTCTTTTCTCTACTCGCTGCTCTGAAGCACCTATCACCCACAAAATAACCTAAACGGGCAGGACAGGAGCTTCACACCCCCCCATGGGGGAGCAAATTTACCAGGCCACAAAAGAAGACACTGCAGCCAGTCCTGATGAGACCTGATAGGCTAGGGTCAGAGGGGAGGGGATGAGGACCTCTCCTATCAGTAGACTTGGGGAGGGGCATGGGCACAGGAGGAGATAAGGGAAAGAGGGTGGGATTAGGAAGAGATGGGGGGGCTAAAGCTGGGATACAAACTGAATAAACTGTAATTAATAAAAAAATAAATAAACTTAAAAATTAAAAAAAAATGAATTTTTCTACTAAAAATTGGAAGCCAATAAGAGTCCTGTGAAAATAACCATGAAATAAAAAGAATGCTTTTTTTCTTACTGGATGTATGGCATCTGATATTTATTTTTAAGGCTAGTCATAAATTATTGTGATGTTTGTAAGCTCAGGATTCCCCTGTATTTTGAGATTGAATCTGGATACCATAAGACACCAAAACCAATAAGATAACATTATGGAAGACTCAGGAAGAAGAAAAGGGGTGTTCCTCTTTTTCTTGGTTGGGTTTCTCCCCTAGCCACTATGCCTGCTGCCTTTACATGACTATGGAGACAATGTTGTGTTGAAACACACTGGAAAAAGTACTACTTGGAAAGCAGCTTTAATTTAGGAGCTTATTAAATATATTTGAGAATCTCTCTTTCTTCAAGGCTTAATTAGCCTGGCAATTGATTGACGCTCATGAAATGGGAGAAACTCTGGGTCTATTGAAATCAATTACATCATGCTAATGATTTTCTCTGTAACATGAATTATATGAGTATCAAAAAGGTCATGGATACTAGAGGGAAATATAATTGGTTAATTGCAATTAAAAAGTTATACACTGTATCTAAATTGAGAGTGATTCCTTAGCCATAGCCTTTAAGATAAGAAGCGTGAGGGGCATCAACGGGCACAGGCACGCAGTGAGGCATGCGAGTAACCAGGGCATACCTAAATTTACTAGCATTCCAGCATTGGGCAAAAAAGCAAGTATCATTACCACAATTACTTGGCTCTATCTGGCTAATAATGAATAAAAATGGGGGATATAGACAAACAGGTGTGGGCTTATAGGAAATATTATGAGAAGCCTTAACCCCCTCGTTGGAACATCCTGCGTCAGTTCTAGAACTAGCAGTGGTGGTGTCCGAGCTCTGAGTAGGTTCAGGAGACCATTGCCCCCAAGGGCGAGACGTGCTCAATGCCAATTGACTAACTCCATGTTTTCCTCCACTTTTGAAAGTCATTTAAGGTTCTTAAATTATTTTTTTCCCTTTTTTTTAAATTTTTCAGAATTTTTCCTGTGCTGCAAATCTGTCTAAACAATTGTCTAGCTATATTTTAGGTAATTGGACTGGAGAATTCGATACTACGATGGAGCAGCTGAGAGTGGCCATTGTCACAGTAAATTCTACCAGAGTGGACGCAGGACTAGCCACAGGATTATCATCATGGATTGCTGCAGCCATGAAGAAATGGGCGGGCATGGGAGCATTAGCAGGCCTTCTGGTGTTGGTCTCCTTGGTTTGCCTGTGGTATATATGCAAGATTAGAGTCTCACAACAGTGTGATGCAGCCATGATCATTCAGGCCTTTACAGCCATTGAAGCAGGGCATTCTCCCCAAGTATGGTTGGATACCATAAAAAGCTAAAATGTTACGCTCAGGATGCGAGGCTAAGCACTGCACTCAGGGTCAGCTGCTTTGGACCCAGAGAAGAGCATGTCTGGTTGCATGCGGGTTGATGCCCCAGGTCCCGCCTCTGAGAAAAAGGTATCAGACGGGTCTGATGCTCTTTGGGTGGATGACACCTAAATGAACATCTGTACAAAGTCCCAATTTATTTCTAATATCAGAGATCAGACCTCTACTCTTGCCTGATGCGTCTAAAACAAAAAGGGGGAACTGTAGAGAGCTGCGGAATGCTATGCCTTAAAGATGGAGCTGGTTTCTGCCTTCCACCTTCCCGATGGTGAGTGCTCTCTGTCACGAACAATTCCACATTTGGCTAAGGCTGAGGATCTGTCTTGCTTCCATGTATGTGGACCTATCTGCATTGCCCACATGGCACACCTGGGTTGGCTACCCAGAGGCTATTTAAGCTGTGGGCTGGCTTTCCCCAGGGTCAGATGATTGTTCAAGGTTCCTGAATAAACTGCATTGAAAAAAAAAAAAAAGATAAGAAGCAGAGACAAAATTTAAGCCTCATACCTGCTCTTATTACCTTGCTCATATGTCATATGTATACCAAAAAGTGTGATGGTGGAGGCAGGAAGATTAGAAGTTCCAGGCCAGACTAGGCTACATGAAACTGAGTTTATAAAAGATCTATGAACACATCTTCTACCTTAAGAAACTAGAAAACAATAAGCACTTAGGTGATAGTGCTGCTTAAGCACTTAGGTGATACCCTGCTGGCCACAGAGGAAGACAATGCAGCCAGTCATGGTGAGACCTGATAGACTAGAATTAGATGAAAGGGGAGGAAGATCTCCCCTATTAGTGGAATGGGGAAGGGGCATAGAAGTAGAAGGGGGAAGGATTGGGAGAGGATGAGGGAGAGGACAAGGGAGGGGGTTACAGCTGGGATACAAAGTGAATAAACTGTAATTAATAAAAATAAATAAATAAAATTTTAAAAAAAGAAAAAAAAAAGGCAAATGGGATGAACATTGGAAGAGGGAGAAAACAGGACAGGAGCCTACCACAGAGGGCCTCTGAAAGACTCTACCCAGTAGGGTATTAAAGCAGATGCTGAGACTCATAGCCAAACATGGGCAGAATACAGGAAATCTTATGAAAGAAGGGGGAGATAGAAAGACCTGGATGGGACAGGGACTCTATAAGGAGAGCAACAGAACCAAGAAATCTGGGCAAAGGGGTCTTTTCTGAGACTGATACTCCAAACAAGGACCATGCATGAAAATAACCTAGAATCCCTTTACAGATATAGCCCATGGGCAGCTCAGTTCTCATATGGGTTCCCTAGTAAGGAGAATGGGGGTTGACCCTGATATGGACTCTCTTGCTTACTCTTTGATCACTTTTCTCTGGTGGAGCTTCCTTGACAGACCACAGGGGAAGAGTATGAACTTTGTCCTGGTGGGCAGGTATGGGAGGGTGGCTCCCTTTCTCTGAGGAGTAGAGGAGGAGGGATGGGGAAAACAGGGAAGGAGGATGGGACAAGGAGGAGAGGAGGGAGGGTGCTACCTACTCTTAAATTCTTGACCATATGGACAGTATCAGTCATGACTACCATTTTGTAGAGTGGCCTTAAAGCCCATCAGACAGTGTTGGTTACTCTGTCATTATTGTGCCATTATAGTACTAGCATATGACCTAGAAAGCTCACCAATGCAGATCAAAGGGTTTTGGTTGTTTTGTCTGTTTAACTTTTCCTGTGGTTGCATGCAGAGTGCTTTGCAGTTCCATGAGCAGTAGTTTGTAGAGGTGAAGGCTCTAGTTAGACACTAGTTTGACATCTCTGTGTTCAATGAGTTACATAGCTGTTATCTTCAGCAACAGGGTCTTACAATCAGTTGGTGCAGAACAAACAATAGGAAAGTTCAGAAACTTCTTGAATGCTACTACTTAATTTCTTGTTAAGTTGGACGTAGTGATATCTATTTTTCTAGACTTATTTCTATACACAATGTTTATTATTATTATTACATCATTATTAAAATTAATTAACACAACATTCATATTTTCCTATATTTTTGTAAAAATAATGATGAAAAGTAGGAAAAAGTCTAATAAAATATTTTAAATCATTAAAATATTATATTATTATATATTTTAATAATATTATTAAAATTATATTGTGCAATGATCCTAGAACATTCTGGGTATACTAAAATTCTTTAACTAAACCCTACAATTTAGTGATGAAAAAATAAAATGAATTCTATTTTCCTCCTAAAATGGAAACAAGACAATAATTACAATAATAATTTTCATAATTACTGTTCAATAGCCCTAGAGATTCTAGTTCTTGTTAGCAGGAAAAAATGGCATATCAAATGCATATAAAAAAGAAAAATTAAAACAATAACTCAAATAAGCATATAATATAGGATAAACCTACTAAAATCTGTACACCTAAAGAAACTAATCAAGAGGGAGGACTCTTGCTAAAATGCTCAATCCCTATCCAGAAAGAGGATGGCCATCAGAAGAAGGAGAAAACAAAGAACAAGTCAGGAGTCTGACACAGAGGACCTCTGAAAGGCTCTGCCCTGCAGACTATCAAACCAGATGCTGAGACATATAGGCAACCTTTGGGCAGAGTGCAGGGAATCTTATGAAAGAAGTGGGAAACAGTAAGACCTGGAGAGGACAGGAGCTCCACAAGAAGAGCAACAGAATCAAAAAAATCTGAGCATAGGGGTCTTTCCTGAGACTGATAGTCCAACTAAGGACCATGAATGGACATAACCTAGGACCCCTGTACAGATGTAGCCCATGGCAGTTTAGTGTCCAAGTAGGTTCCATAGTAATGGGAAGAGGGACTGCTTCTGACATGAACTGATTGGCCTGACTTTAATCATCTCCCCCTGAGGGGGGTGCAGCCTTACCAGGCCACAGAAGATGACAATACAGCCACTCCTGATGAGACCTAATTGACTAGGATCAGAAGGAAGGAAAACAAGACCTCCTCTATTAGTGGACTTGGGGAGGGGCATACATGCAGAAGTGGGAGGAAGGGAAGGATTGGTGGAGAGAAGAGAGGGAACCACAGGAGGGATACAAAGTGAACAAAGTGTAATTAATAAAGAATTTAAAAAACAACTATAATTCTTCAAAGATGCTACAATTCTGTACAGAGAAAATTCTGAGAGCTATAAAATTACTATTTAAACAAAAGTTCACCAATGTTCCATATTAAAACAAATACACAAACAATGGAAGATCTAAACATGAAGAAAATTCCATTTACAGTAATACAAAATAATGAAAAAAGTATGTGTTTAACAAAAGAAGTTCCAGACATGCCCCCACATTAACTACGAAGCATTGGAGGAGAAGGAGGTGGTGGTTCCAGGGTTAGAGCATTCCTTGCTTTTACAGAGGACCAAGGTTTGATTTACAGAGCAAACATGGTGGCTCAAAAACATCTGTAGCTCAGTTCCAGGGGATATGATGCAATCTTCTGACTTCTGCTCAAACCAGACATGCACACGGTACACATAAATACACCCCAACTAAACACTCATGCACATAAAATGATGCTACAATTGTGGAAAAGGCACAAAGAGAGAGAGAGAGAGTAGATGTAAATGAATGGAAATTTTATACCCATAGATTAAAACTGATACATTCTTATAATATCAATAGTCTTCAGATTAATTTATAAGTTCAGTCCTATCAAAATTCTAGTTCTTTTGATAACCTGATCTTAAAATTCATGTGTCAATACAAGAATTCAGAAGCACCAAACACATATTCAAAAAGAAAACTCAATTTGGAAGATTGGTACTTTCTTCCTCAAAATTTATACATACATTAGGAGTAATTATAACAACTTGGTATAGTGATTTGTACTCAATGAAATATAACTGAGTATCAAAACTAAGTCATTTTATATTCAACACACTTTGTATAAGAATGCCAATGAAGCTGAACGAAGATTGAAAAGTTTTGATAAAAAATGATGGAAGGGCAATCAGACAGCCACATGCAAATAAAGTGAAATAAGAGAAATAATGGGTATGTCATATCACATACAATTATTTCAAAACATATTTGATATGAGGTAAAAATTGGACCAGAGGTAAAATTCTCAAGGCAAGGCTAACGACCCTTTCAATATCTTTTCAACATAGTACTTGAAGTCCTAACTAGAGCAATGAGGCAACTAAAAGAGATCAAGTGAAAACACATTGGAAAGGAAGAAGTCAAAGTATCACTATTCCCAGATGATATGATAGTATGCATAAGTGACCCCAAAATTTTACCAGAGAACTCCCTTAGCTGATATATGCCTTCATCAGAATGGCTAGATACAAAATTAACTCAAAAAAAAAAAATCAGTATACAAAAGACAAAAGGGCTGAGAAAGAAATGAGGGAAACAACATCCTTTACAATAGTCAGAAATAACACAAAGTTCCTTGGTGTGACTCTAACCAAGCAAGTGAAAGACCTGTATGAAAAAAACTTCAAGTTTCTGAAGAAAGAAATTGAAGAAGATATCAGAAGATAGAAAGATCTCCCATGCTCATGGATCAGTAGGATTAACATAGTTTAAATGACCATCCTACCAAAAGCATTCTACAGATTCAATGCAATTCCCATCAAAATAGCAACACAATTCTTTACAGAACTTAAAAGAACAATTCTCAATTTCATGAAAAACAAAACAAAAAGCCCGGAATAGCGAAAACAATCCTGTACAGACAGAGATCTCCGTCCCTGATCTCAAGCTGTACTATAGAGCAACGATAATAAAAACTGCAAGAGATACAGTCTGGAGGATCAATGGAATTAAATAGAAGACCCAGAAATAAACCCACACACCTACAGATGCTTGATTTTTGACAAAAAAGCCAAAACCATACAATGGAAAAAAGATAGCATGGCTACATGCAGAAAAATACAAATAGGTCCATATTTATCACCTTGCACAAAAGTAAAGTCCAAGTGGATCAAATATCTCAACATATAACCAGACACTCTAAACCTGTTAGAAGAAAAAGTGGGGAAGAGCCTTGAACTCATTGGCCAAAAGACAACTTCCTGAACAGAACACAAACAGCACATCTAAGAGCAACAATCAATAACCGGAATCTCATGACACTGAAAAGCTTCTGTAAAGGAAAGGACATTGTCATTAGAACAAAACAACAGCCTACAGATTGGGAAAGGATCTTTATCAACCCTATATCTGATAGTGGGCTAATATCTCAAATATATAAAGAACTCAAGAAGTTAAAAAGCAACAAATCAAGTAATCCAATTAAAAATGGGATACAGAGCTAAACAGAATTTTCAATAGAAGAATATCAAATGACAGAGAAACACTTAAATGTTCAACATTCTTAGTCATCAGGGAGGTGCTCATCAAAACGACCTTAAGATTTCACCTTACACCCATCACAATGACTAAGATTAAAACTCAAGCATACAATACATACTGAAGAAGTTGTGGAGAAAGGGCAACCCTCCTCCATTGCTGGTGGGAATGCAAACTTGTACAACCACTTTGGAAATCAATCTGGTGCTTTCTCAGACAATTAGGAATAGTGCTTCCTCAAGATCCAGCTATACCATTCCTAGGCATATATCCAAAATAGGCTCAAGTACACAACAAGGACATTTGCTCAACCATGTTCGTAGCAGCTTTATTTGTAATAGCAAGAATGTAGAAACAACCCAGATGTCCCTCAGTTGAGGAATGGATACAGAAATTGTGGTACGTTTATACAATGGAATACTACTCAGCAATTAAAAGCAAGGAAATCATGAAATTAGCAGGCAAATGGTGGGCTCTAGAAAAGACCATCCTGAGTGAGGTATCCCAGAAGCAGAAAGACATGCATGGTATATACTTACTCATAAGTGGATATTAGACATATAATATAAAATTAACATACTAAAATCTGTACAGCTAAAGAAGCTAAACAACAAGAAGGACCCTAGGGAAGATGTTCAATACTCATTCAGAAGGACAAATGTGAAACACATTGGAAGCAGGAGAAGACAGGGAACAGGAGCCTACTACAGATGGGCTCTGAAAGACTCTACTGATTGAGGTATTGAAGCAGTCGCTGAGACTCATAACCAAACTTTGGGCAGAGGACATGGAATTTTTTGAAATAAGGGGGAGATAGAAAGACCTGGAAGGGACATGAGCTCCACAAGGAGAACAACAGAACTAAATTATATCTATGTGTATGTGTATGTGTATGTGTATGTATATACTGGGCCCTAGGGGGTCTGCAGAGACTGATAATCCAACCAAGGAACATGCATGGAGAAGACCTAAAACCCCAGCTCAGATGTAGTCCATGGACTCAGTCTCCATGTGGAGTCCCTAGTAAGGGAATCAGGGGATTTCTCTGTCATGAACTCAGTGGCAGACTCTCTGATCACCCCTCCTTGGGGGTGCAGCCTTGCCAGTTCCCAGAAGAATACAATGAAACCAGTCCTGATGAGACCTGTTGGCTAGGGTCAAATAGAAGGGGAGGAGGACTCCCCTATCAGTGGACTAGGGAAGGGGAATAGGAGGAGAAAAGGTAGGGAGAGTGGGATTGGGATGATATGAGGGAGGGGGGCACAGTGGGATAAAAAGTGAATAAATTGTAATTAATAAAAAGAAAAGGAAAAAGAGGTGAAAAATAAAGAAAAGAAAAAAAGAGGTGAAAAAAATTTTACTCTTGGAATGAAAAGTAGAGGTGACTCTATTTTACCGTAGTTAGATAATGGATTCCTAGATAGACAGAAAGAGCATATGACAAAATCAAAATAGGTAAGTAAGCCTTCTCACACCAAAAATGAAAGCCTTCTGTGTTGCAAATAGTAACAAGAAAAAGAAAAGTTAATACACTGAGGAAAATCTATTCAAAAGAACTTCTAATAACAATACTTGTTTTCAGAATCTATAAAAACCACTTTTAGCTCAATAATGAAAACACAAATAATCCTATTAAAACAGACAAGTTATTTAGACATTTCTCCAAAAATAATGTACACTAATAAGCATTAAGTGTTTGAAAAGTTATTCAACATCATTAGCCAACAGAGAAATGTAAATCAAAACTGCAATGGAAACCTTTAGCACATATCTTATTTACAACAATTTTAAGTGTCGGTAGCAATGTAGAGTACTGAATTCTCATATCTTGCTGGCGGCAAGGTAAATGGATGCAGACACTTTGTAAATCACTTAGCACCTCCTCAAATTGTAAGGCTCAGACACCCATTATTTGAGAATCAAGTGAGAAAATATGAAAACAGGCTCCTTCACAAAAATTAATATGAACCCCTCTAACGGTACTACTAACATGGGCTGAAATATGAAAATAGTACAAATGACTTTCAATAATTACATGTGTGGGTGACATGTGCCAAAGTCACAGAATGCAGCGCTCATTATTTTCCTACAAGAAAGAATAAAGTTCAGGTACATGCTGGAACATAAAACTTCAAAATATTGTGAGTGAAAAACAACAAATTCAAAGGTCACATAAAGTGTTTTCCCACTATCCAAAATATCCAGAAGAGAATTACGTAGAAACATCAACTGAACTAATGTTTACTGATGGATAAAAAATGTGTGTGTGTAGGAGAATTGAGAAAGCTATAAATAACAAATAATACTAAATATAATACTAAATATAAATTATAAATAATAATAAATATAAATAATAATTATTATAAATAAATAATAATAAAAATGCCAGCTTTTTTCTTTTTGTATGTTTGTGGGTAATTAAAAGTTATATTGTGGTGATAGTCTTAAAACACTATGGGTATAAAAAATTTAATTATATATTATAATTTTAAAACTAAGTATTTTATTTCAATAGAGCCAAAAGAAAGAAAACATATCCTGCACTCATCCTTAAAAACATGTCTTTTCTCATTTTTGTGTCTCTAGAGCCTCCATTGCAGGATGGGACAGATCGACACCACAAAGGCCAGGGACTGAGAAGGAAATTGGGTTCTCAACATTCAAAGACTGAAGCAACTGATGGAATAAGCAGATTTTCTTTCCCTGAAGTTAAAAGCAAACTGAAAATCAATGCAGACAGCATTTATTTCTTCTGGCTACTACCTTTTTGGCATTATAACACCTCAACCAGCTCTATGCAACTCTCTATATATCTCAAAAATATATGTGTATATGTATGTATGTGTGTGTATAAAGTTCGCATATATGTATAAAATAAGACAAGACCAAGCATAGATATCTGAACAGTCCTAACTAAAAAAAAAAAAAAAAAAAAAAAAAAAAAAAAAAAACAAAAAAAAATACCCTGTATTCTAGACTCTGAGTGTGCACTCAGATACATGGACTTGTGAGTGTGGGGAACAGAACCTTAGATCCAGAGAAAACAGTTACATGTATGAAGTCTCAATCTTAATATCTAACGTGTGTTAAAAACTTGTCTGTGATAAAAGACAATTCATATCGATTAAATTCAAAGCACCATTCTTTCTTCCATGGAATGTGGGCCCAGACACTGGGCTACGACAAGTATAAGATAATGGAAAACGTGGCTAGTTATATGGAATAGATGTGTGGAACTGGATAATGGGAAAAGGATCCAAATTATGATTGCTGGATAAAAAGGAGATCACCCAGTTATGCATAAGAAGCCACACTCAGAAAGGCATGTATTTGATATTTTCTCTTAAAGGTATGATGTATAAATTTTAAATTTGGTTAAAAAGTAAAGATGACTGGAAGAAGAGGTATGATAAAGCAGGAGAAGGACACGTGGAGATCAAGAAGAGACTGGAAGTCAATAGAAGGTAGTGGGAAGGGAAGATATTAACACAATATATCTACTATCTAATGTGTCACAGTGAAATCCATGTATTTCTATAACTAATATGCACTATTAAGCATTAAAAATCCGTATTTGAAATAAACAAACTCTTATATCACACACATTTTATAAATCATGCCATTATTTGTGCCATTCAATTCTGTATTTATTTTTGTAACTTATACACGGGGAATCTCTATCTGAATGGGCTTTTATTTAATGGAAAATCGAGAGGAACTGAGCAGAACAGGAGGCTGACAGAGGAGATTGGCCCAAGAGAAAAGAAAGCAGGAACAAAGGTTGGGATTTTTTTGGAGGAAGTTGTTAGATCAAGTAAAGAAATTATTAATCACATAGAGCCACTATAAGAAAGATGTGAGATGGTTTAGTTTAATTACATTTGAATCTAATGATAGAAATACACAACTCCCTACTCACATAAAAATTATTCCCAGGCTAATATAACCTGAAAAAATGTTCTAAGAACACATTCCTCTCAGGAACTTGTAAACTTAAACACGTGGTGGTGGTGGGTAGCATCTGAAAATCATTAGGTCTTATCTCTCTTCTTCTAATGATCATGAAGCATCTGTAATCTAGTAATGCTATGAGAGCTTCCTGGAAGAAACAGAGAACTATTATTGCCATTGCCAGGGGAAGCTTCCCAAAATATTGGGAGAAGAGCAACAACAAGAAGACAATATGTTCATTCATAACTGGACACTGAGTAATGCTTCCAACTTAGAAGCATGGATGGGTGGCCTCAGAGTTTAACTAGTAGAATTTATCCTATGCAACTACTGCCTGTTCTTTGGGGGATAAAACAAGAGATGGCTTATAATGTGGCACTGAAGCATTTGCAGGTACACAACAAATTTAATCCAAGTGATGTGTGTAACACTTCAAGGATTCAGACATGGAGTGTGACTATAATTTATTAATGTAAATATAATAGGAGTTTTCAAACATGAAGTGCAGCCAAATAAGTTTTGAAGGAAGCAAGGTATGCTACCTCACACCTGTCATCCCCATATCTGGATGGTGTATGCGGATGATACCCCTTACAGAAAAAAAAAAAAAATGCAAGTCCAAGACCAGCTTGGCTACAAAGACGGATTCTGTCTCAGAAACACAAAAACAGAAAACAGGTAAATTAACCTATCAATCCAGAAAGCAACCAATCAATAAGGAAGAACTGGCAGGATCCAGTAGAACAGAGTACTCAAAGTGCACATTTAGGTGTTTCACACAGAAATACTTTCTTTTATTTGGCTAGTATTTCTTCAAAACCCTTGTCAATAGGCCATAAATATCCTATCTAATCCAAACTCCAGTTATGACATTTGTAGATAAGAGTGCAGGATGCTGCAGGTTAGCTTTTGAGCTGGTCTTAATGAATGAATGAATCAAAAAACAGCTCTGGTGAATTGCATTAACAGCCTTGCCAGGGAAACACACCGAGTTCCTGTCTTACACTTTTAAGTACACAGAGCTCATTGGCCAAAGTGAGTGCCTAAACTCAGAGAAGATGGTCTGTATATCACATTGCATCGTCTCCCCAAACACACTCTCCTGGTCAAGAGTTTGTATGGTTGAACTACCTTACAGATCTACAGCCAACATCTTTGTGTTCTGACTGAAGAACAGGCAAGGAATTGAACATTGGCCATCCCACGCCCCTTCCCTGTTTCATTTGTGGATACCAAGGATGACAATGGAAACAACATTTTTATTATCGATCATACAAACTTCTCTGCATGAAGCTTACGTGTAGCTGCAAACAGACTTCTTGTGAGTGGCCCTTGTCAAAAACTAGAGTTAAAGGTGGGCATCAGAGTAAAAATAATGTGTCTTTAATTCTCGATGCATAAGCTTTCTTTTTAATGACAGGCATTTTGAAGCATAAATCTAGAAGGAAATGGATGGAAGAACAGATGCTCGTGAATCAGTGGCTTGCTGCTCACATGGAGGTTAAACTTCTCCAGCAGCAGTTTCTCAGCTCTTCTTCTCAACTCCCATAACGTAGGGCTCAATGCCACTTAATAAGTATGTACAATGCGGCAGATTATCCTCTCAATTATTTGAATCCCTGGTTTGGATATGCTCCCACTCAAAATGGCAAGGAACGTTAACATGGATGGAGCAATTCAGTTCCTCTCTATAATATCCACAAGGACCATACTCTTTTTTTTTTTCTACAATCTCAAAATTAGTGTAGTCATTTGCTAGAGCCCACAACTTCAGTTTCACAAGTGCAGAAATGGCTGCAGAGGATCCTGACTTCTGTGTCAGCTTTCTCCAACCACTGTGCATCAAAACCACTGTAAGCATATGACTATTTCACGCTGTCCTTCGCCCACTTTTTTCTCTTGTTTTCTTTAAATTACTATTAATTGCTTTAAAAAAGGAAGTGATTAAAGATAGTCACATCTTGACAAACCATTTACATAGAGCCTATAAGTAACAAATAGTGATGTTTAAAAAAAGACACACTGAGGACATGGTGAGTACTTTTAATTATAGATTCATAGTACAGAGGATTTTTTGTAGACATTATATATCAGATGTTATTTTTTTCACACCCATGTTCACTTCTCAAATTTTTTATATAAACAGTATGCTAGTTTTTATGTTTACAAACATAAGTGAGTGATACATTATGTTTGACTCTAAAATTTATTTTATTTCATTGGACTTGACTTTAGGGGCTATAACCACACTGAAACATATTATTACAAACATACAGTTTGGTTGCTTTTGGAATGTTGAGGTTGCTTTCAGTTTTGGTTATTACATATGAAGATACAACAGAATATAGCAGCATGAACAGTCAGGCTCCAGCCCTTTTGGTGTGTTGGTCATAGCTGGCTGTTGCCTTAGGATGTGACCATGTTTTGAGACATTGGTGTCCACAGACAAATGTCCACAGACATTGGTGTCAGAATGGTCCCCGTATGATTCTCCCCAGAATAGGGCAGAATTCTACAGTTCCTGATGGCAAGGAAGAGGCAATTCACAAGGTATCTGGGTCTATCCTGGTCACAGCAAGAGGCTTCAGGAACCAACTGCTGTTCTGAGCATTCCCAACTTCAGGGTTTGGACATAGGTGAGTTTGGATTGCTCTCTAGTGATAAAATGGTGATTGCACCAAAGAGCAGACTTACAGAAAACTCAAACTTAGGGCACCACCTAGTGCTAAAGAATGGATGTACTCCAAGAGAATAAGCAGCCTGCTTAGAATTTCAGGAACACAAAGCACAGACAAACTAGATTACAAAGACTGACACCTCCCCAATCCTTTATTGCAGAGGCGAATTCTCATAAGGGCTAAGACACATACCATGACCTCATGACATGCTAAGACAGGCACCTCAAATAGATGAGATAGTAATTACTAAGGAAAATCCAGGAGATTTAAAACAAGAAGAAGGAGAAAAGAGGGAACAAGTCAGGAGCCTGACACAGAGGACCTCTGAAAAGCTCTGCCCTGAAGACTATCAATGTAAATACTGAGACTTATGGGCAACCTTTGGGCAGAGTGCAGGGAATCTTAGGAAAGAAGTGGGAAATAGTAAGATCTGGAGAGGACAGGAACTCCATAAGGAGAGCAATAGAACCAAATAATCTGAGCACAGGGGTCTTTCCTGAGACTGATACTCCAACCAAGGACTATGCAAGGAGATAACCTAAGACCCCTGTACAAATGTAGCCCATGGCAGTTCAGTATCCAAGTGGGTTCCATTGTGATAGGAACAGGGACTATCTCTGACATGAACTGATTGGCCTGCTCTTTAATTACCTCCCCCTGAGGGGGAAGCAGCATTACCAGGCTACAGAAGAGGACAAGGCAGCCACTCCTGATGAGACCTAAATGACTAGGATCAGAAGGAAGGAAAAGGGGTCCTCCCCTATCAGTGGACTTGGGGAGGGGCATGCATGCAGAGGGTGAAGGAAGGGAGGGATTGGGGTGGGAGGGGGGAGGGAACCACGGGGGGATACAAAGTGAGTAAAGTGTAATTAATAAAGAAAAATTTAAAAAACATCTGTTTTAATGAAACTCAAGAGGCTTCAAACAAACACAGTGCAGTGATCTGTGCTTTAACAAAATACGTTGTTCGAAGGAGATGGAAACAGTTTTAAAATCAAACGAAAATCTCTGAGCTGAAAAGGTACACCACACAACACCAAGGAAAGTAGTTATAACAGGATAAGGAAAAAAGAAGAAAGAACTAAGGAGTGAGAAGAGGGGCTCATTGGAAATACACACCCAGAGAAGACAACGGATGGGAAGGAAGGATGAGAGCTGTTCGAAAAACTACTGCTTACAAGATAAAATTTCTTTCCTGGTGCTAAGCTAATGACCCCTTGGAAAGTTACTTTCTACACTTTATTGGTGTTAGTTAACTGGCTAAAGCAATGGTGCATCACATAATCAGGTTAACTTACCATAGATCATGACTACTATTTTTGACATGTACACCAGCAAGAAGCAAACTCCCAAACTGTGATCAGTCTAGGATGAAGAATCATGCATGAAAACTAACAGAAGTGTTTACATGCACACATGCACACCAAAGACTGGAAAATTGTTCAGTGGTTCAGAGCACACTACTCTTCCCAGGACCTGATTTTTGTGCTCACCATCCACAAGCACCTCACATACATATAATTAAACACATAAACATTTAAAAAATGGTTCAAATGACAGAAGAGAGGCATATCAATAACGACAGTGAGCTGACAAATAGATTCTGTAGCTCCAGTTAAGCTTTGAAGTAACTGCAGCTTCAGCCAATAGCCAAGCTAAAGAGTTGAGAGACAACTCTATCCCAAATCACAAAGATAAAACCATGCCAAATGCTAACCCTCAGAATACTGCGTTAATAATTTCATCGTGTTATCGACTGCTGAGTTTTTGGCCAATGTGTTACATAGCCATGAATGACTAATGTAGTTAAAAAATCTATGTTCCATTAGATTAATTATTTCTTGCAGGAATCAGAACAAATCTATAGACACAAATACATTTGTAAATCTTGTGCATCCATTTCCTCTGAACTGGAATGTATTCTCTATGAGAAAAGAGGGTCCTTCTTGGAACTGGGGAAGTAAATGAAACTTATAAGGTCAGGAAGTAAACACGATTACAAGTCTCAGGAAGCCTCTGGAAAATAAAAAAGTCATGAAGTCTTCTCCAGATTTTGGTGAGCAGTAAGGACTTCAAGGAAGAGATTCTCCCAGCAGCTAAGCAAGGCATTCCTGTAAGCCATCCAGGGAGCACCAAAAAGGCAGGTTTCATGAGTTGTGGCCTACCCAGGGTGAGGTTTTTTTTTTTTTCTTCAGGGATTTAGTTTTTTTTTTTTCTTCAGGGATTTAGTTTCCTTTGAGTAAGTAATCTTTTTCCCATATTCCTATAAAATATTAAATTCACTGGTCTACTCTCCAATGCCCTATCTGAAGTAAATAGATGTTTGCTCACTTTTCCCTAGAAGAAGCCATGCCACACAATTGGTTCTGGAACAGGCACTGATGGATAAAACATGAGTTGAGAGGGAGTGGCTGCAGGAGGGTTTCCACAGGAGGGTTTCCACAGGAGCGTTTCCACGTGGGCTGTCTCACATGGCTGCCTTTCTCTGTGTGGCACGGGATGGTGTGCTTCTGTGCGGTAGTGCAGGTTACACCCTCCTTGAGGTGGGTGACAAGTCATGCAACAATGGTCAGGCCATCTAGGAAGGGAACACCCCTGTAGGAAAAACAGGCTTTCCTAGACTGAACACAATTCTTATTAAAGCGACCTTTGAAAGCTCTTAATTATTGTCACTATCTTAGACTTATTCAAAATATATCTCAGGGAACCATGCTAACATTTTATATGGTTATGATTTTCTTTGACATGAGTGAATGAGAGAACATTCCAAATAAACAAGTAATTAAAATAAAATAGAAAAATGTTAGGATCTGAAATACTGTCTGAGTTTTCTCAGCAGTTTTAATTAACTAGTTAGCCCCCTCCAGAGGTCATCTGGTTGACACACCTCAAGGAGAATGTGAACAGCATCTCATGATTAGTGCTCACAGGCAACACTAAAATCAAAGTGGAGTTTAGAGCTAAACAGAGAATTCTCTGTAGAGGAATATAGAATGGCAGAGAAACACTTAAAGAAATGCTCAACATACTTAGTTATCAGGGAAATGCAAATCAAAACAACCCTGAGATTTCACCTTATACCCTTCAGAATGGCTAAGATCAAAAACTCAAGTGACAACACATGCTGGAGTGGTTGTGGAGAAAGGGGAACTCTCCTCCACTGCTGGTGGGAATGTAAATTTGTACAACCTCTTTGGAAATCAATCTTGTGCTTTCTCAGACAAGATCTAGCTATACCACTCATAGGCATATATCCAAAAGATGTTCAAGGATACAACAAGGACATTTGCTCAACCATGTTTGTAGCAGCTTTATCCATAATAGCCAGAATCTGGAAACAACCCAGATGTCCTTCAAGTGAGGAATGGATAAAGAAATTGTGGTACATTTACACAATGGAATACTACTCAGCAATTAAAAACAAGGAAATCATGAAATTTGCAGGCAAATTGTGGGAACTAGAAAAGATCAACATGAGTGAGATATCCCAGAAACAGAAAGACGTACGTGGTATACACTCACTTATAAATGGGTATTAGACACATAATATAGGACAATCATACTAAAATCTGTACACCTAAAGAAGCTAATCAAGAAGGAAGGCCTTGGGTAATATGATCAATCCTCATTCAGAAAAGCAAATAGGGTGGACATTCAAAGAGGGAGAAAACAGGGAACAGGACAGAAGCCTACCACAGAAAGCCTCTGAAAGACTCTACCCTGTAGGGTATTAAAGTAGAGGCTGAGAATCATAGCCAAACTTTAGGCAGAGTGCAGGGAATCTTATGAAGGAAGGGGGAGGTGGAAAGAACACAAAGGGGACAAGAGCTCCACAAGGAGAGAGAGAAAAAAATCTGGACACAGGGATCTTTTCTAAGACTGATACTCCAACCAAGGACCATGCATGGAGATAACCTAGAACCCTGCACACAGGTAGCCCATGGCTTCTCAGTGTCCAAGTGGGTTCCCTAATGGGAATGGGAACAGGGATTGTCTCTGACATGAACTCAGTGGCTGGCTCTTTGATCACCTTCCCCTGAGAGGGGTGCAGCCTTACCAGGCCACGGAGGAAGACAATGCAGCTGCTCCTGATGATACCTGATAGACTAAGATCAGATGGAAGGGGAGGAGGACCTCCCCTATCAGTGGACTGCAGGAGGGGTATGGGTGGAGAAGAGGGCTGGAGGGTGAGATTGGAGGGAGAAGAGGGATGGGGCTACAGGTGGAAAACAAAGTGAATAAACTGTAATTTATAAAAATAAATAAATAAAAAGAAAAAGTTGTAAAATTTTCAAAGAAAAAAACAATCCTTCACTGTCAGGGCAACCTTCCCAGCAAGTCCTACACAGAGCTCAAAATGTCAGCAGTGCTCAGTGCAAAAAGAAAAAAGGAAAAAAGAAAAAAAGTACTCATCTATCAGAGCAAAGAAAGGGAATACAGAAATTACCAGGCTGAAATAAGGAGAAAGACAATTACATATGAAAATAATTCTCCCCAATAAAAACATACATGGAATTATTATATTAGCCTAAAAAATAATAGTAAAGCAATTACCTTAGAAACTTCCTGTGCTTTTGGATGATATAACTTGTGATTCCTTTCAGAATTGATAGAGGACATTAAGGATATCAAGCTTTCATTTGTCACAATAGCTTGGGAGAAATGGCAAATTACATAGCAATTCAACTAAAGAGTAATTGCCACTATTTTTATGGGCTGTTGTTAGCTTGCAAAAGATATGAAATATTTCATAGATTTAATTTCATTTTTTGGTCATTTATTACCTGAATATTGATGCGAAATATCTTGCATTGCAGAATATGTGTCCTTGAATGTGTCTATCTATTAAGAATCCCTTCGGCAATTACATTTGAATTTCAGAAATTATTTTATCTACAGGTTTGCAACTATTTTTCTAGTGCCTCCTTTTAGAAGCAATTCTTCCTACCTTTATTTATGATATACCAACAAAATTCCTACCCATCAAAGAGGTACAGATCCCTCCATTCAAAATTTCAAATGTGACATCTTTGATTTGAACATCTGATGAGCACGAATGACTTTAAAGATTTATGTGCACATTATTTTTTAAAAGAAAAAGTTATTTATGTATAACATATTACGACTTATAATATTGTAGAGAGTGAAACTATGAAAGTAGTTATTAGGAAGAAAAGACCTTGAACTTTTACAAATAAACCTTGAACTGCCTTTAAGTGGCAGATACAGAAGGGGCGTTTTGGGCTAGAAGAATCCTAGGTGTAGGAATCCCTCACAATTCTAGCCTAAAGAACTATCGCTAATACTACAGTATTAATTAGCCTAGCTTTAGAAAAACTACAACCACATACTTCTTCAAAACATTTCCACGTGGACACTGTATACAAGAAAAGAGGGGAAGGACTCAGTAACTAAATGGTATTGGATGTTAAAAGTAAAGCATGGCAGAGAGAACTGAGGTTTAAATTATTTCCTGGAGGGAGGATTCAATGAGACTCTCAAGGCTCTTGGGCAGCTTTGATTTCACAAACACTAAAGATTCAAATGGTAAGTTTCCACTCCCTGTTTTGATTTGGACTGAGAATTCAATTTGTTTAATTAGAATCTAGCAGCTGCCAGAGCATTCACATTCAACCCAAGAAGGGGATATGAATACTGTTTTTCAATCCATAACCCAAGGAAGCCAGCCTTTTGGAATTAATCTGGAATTAAATTTCATAAAATACCAGTCCATTGTAAAACAGACAAACTCCTGTGTAAGGGCATTCCAGGCAGATGTTTCTCACTCTACAGCATTGGCTGACATCTTTGAAATATACATCAGAGTACATAGGACACAGAAGGCATTCTTCCATTCCTCTGGGGAAGAGTATCTTCCATTTCAGACGAAGGTCAATTTAGAAGTTAATTAAGCAACACAGGAGACAATGGACAGGGTTTCTGTGATCTAAGACATAATTAAGTCAAATTAAGACTAAACTCTACAAGAGTGGTAGTTATGTTTGCACCAGTGTTTAACCAAAAACCCTATTTACTGCAAAAGGGGTTTCTTCTGAAATGTTTTCTGTGCTATCTAAACAGAGTGTGCAATTGAAGGAAAATGAAGAATAATTTAATAAAAATATTCTATGGCATTTTGAGCATTTATTAATCCACAAGGTGACTTCTCAGTATTTGAAAGCAATGAAAAAATATTCAAAATCTTTATTCTGGGGAATAGAATGTTTTCAGTGAAATTTTTAAGTCCTAATTTTCAATTCATAGCATATTAAATACTAATCACTGAAACTTGATATGCTGTAATTCCGGAGTCTGGTAAGTACAAAATCTAAAAAGTTTTATATAAAATAGGATGTGTATATATATTTCATAAATAGAGCATATATGCATATGTATACAATTTTCTGATTCTACTCATAGATCATAGACGCATGCTAACACAACATTATTACGAGATTACATGTATTGTTGTTACACTGTTCACAATAGGAAAAATTGGATACAATCCAATAGCAATCAATAGAAAAATATTTAAACAGATAATGCCATAAGCTGGAATGGTAATGTAAACACCTATATGAACATGGGAAGCAAAGTTGTTTGTCTCAACATGGGAAAGTCTTACTGTGTACTGAAATGAAATAAATAAGCAGAAAATAGGATCAGGCTATGTAGTCTCTTATACATACTCTTATATATCGTGTATCTTAACATATGTGTAAGCCATCCATATATCTCTTCTAAGCTGAAACTTTCTATGCTACAGCTGTATTTCCCCAAATCTACAGAAGAGCAGAGCCATTCTGTGAGTATGATCTTCTGAATATCTCTGTGAACCTAGAAGGGGGACAAAAAAGTATATGTCTATTACTTCTCTTTTATAAAATTTATATAGCCTACAGGCTTTGGTAAGTTGCTATTGGTTTCTGAAGGAATTTAAAAATAAGATGTGTTGGTGAGGGATGAGAGACTGGGATGGTAAATGATGGAAGATGAATAAGTAATATCAAGATGTGTTGTAATTCCAACAATAACAGCCATATATAGAGAAACATGTTAATACATAATGTGCTTTACATGATGCCTAGAGCTGCTGAGGCCAGGCAACATGTGGCAGAGACAGAATCCCTGAAGGAAGGTCCCAAAAGTTCATTGGGTGAGACTATGAAGGTAATGCGTAGGTTACAGTGGGAACCCCAAGATGTTGGAGTGTCCCATGATATCTTTCAAGGACTGATGCATGTAGGGAATGAAAGTGGTTTAAGAGAGATAGATGTTGCAGGCTGCAAACCTGGAAGAGCAGAGCTAGTTAAGTACTTTAAAACTAAATCCTGAGAGCAGGTATGGAACTACAAGATTTGGTATTTGCTGTGATGCGTTTTGGTCTTGCTTTAGTCGATTTTTTTCACACTGTGCCCCCACAATTTCCTTTTAGAATATGGACTTTTGAACAGTGTTCTGACTGTTAAATCTATGGTGAACTTTGAAGCTGGACTAAATGCATTTTTCATCACGAGATGGCCATGGGTCTACAGAGGCCGGATGCAGAATGTAGAAACCTCAGTTGCATGAGGAGATAAGACATGTACATGTACGCATGTGCAGTTAGGGTAAGTTTATTCCAAAAGGATGAAAGAGAGGAATGAGGTTTCCAATACCAGAGTTATACCATTTATTTTCTCATAGGAAGAAAGTCAATGAAGTGATCATCAACATTTTTTTTAATGTCATAATTTTCTTCAGGAAACCAATACAAGTTTTAATGTAAACAAAGTTGATTCCTGGTGTGTCTTTTAAGATGAGTTAGTTAATGAAAACATGTTACCAGATAGATGAATGATTTGACTTCCTCTCAAGTGTTACATGTAAGCTAATTAAACCATGGTAAATAATTGCCAAAAAATAATGCTTCTGTAGTAGCATTGTAGAAGTCAATCTAGTTCTTCTTTGGTAATTATTAAAAAAGTAATTAATTATATTCTGAGTTTGTTCCAAGCAAGTAAGAATATAACATAGGGAAGAGTAGTTATCTTTCTATGGACAATAGCAGAAAAGGATTCATAAAACCAATCAGAAATACGTAAGTTGTTCATTAAACTCATGGTTAATAACGAGATCTATACTATAGCCCTGTTTTCACACTAATCAAATTTACAATCCTATCTGAAATCAATCAATTCTTATCCTCTGTAACATGTCAATATATCAAACAAATGTCTGCAATCTGAGATCTTACTCACTTCCTCTATTTCAGGTCACCTGTTGCCAGGAGAGGGAAAGGGAAAACATACATTTCTTTATTCAACCACTCTTTCAATGCTAGGGAGGTGAATTTAAAACTGACCGATCAGATCCCAAGACTACTTGGACGATACTCTAAGAAAGAGGGGAGGCAGTGTGTTAAAGTGGAGTGTACAGGGTGCCATTTGATACTCTTCCTATTTCCTACTAAGAGGAAAATAGGAACCAAATGTAATTCCTTGAGGATGTTTAATAATTTCTCTCATGGTTCTACATGATCTTTTGCATTCAGAAAGGTTTTTTTTATCTGTAAGGGAAATTCAGAATTCCTTTTTCATATTTCTTTACTCTCTCCTACTCAGTCTCACATTCTTCCATATTGGCTTACAATTTTGTAGGAAAGAAATAAAGAAAACTATCCTTACTCTGAAGATAGTTCACTTCCAATCTAAGACCTAAGTGTTTTTTTTTTTAATTAATACAATGTATTCACATCACATTGTATCACAGCTGTAGTTCCCTCCTTTCTTCCCTCCCAATCCTACCCTTGCTCCCTCTTCTTGTCGTTGCCTCTCTCCGAGTCCACTGATAGGGGAGATCCTCCTTCCCTTCCATCTGACCCTAGCCTATGAGGTCTCATCAGGACTGTCTGCATTGTCTTCCTCTGTGGCCTGGTAAGGCTGTTTCCTCCTCAGAGGGAGGTGATCAAAGAGCCAGCCACTGAGTTCATGTCAGAGACAGCTCCTGCTCCCCTTATTAGGGAGCCCATTTGAGAACCGAGCTGCCCATGGGCCATATCTGTAAAGGGTTTCTAGGTTATCTCCATGCATGGTCCTTGGTTGGATTATCAGTCTCAGAAAAGACCCCTTTACCCAGATTTCTTGGTTCTATTGCTCTTCTTGTTGAGCTCCTGTCCCCTCCAGGTCTTTCATCTCCTTCTTTCATAAAATTCCCTGCTCTGTGCCCAAAGTGTTAACGAATTCCCTTTCAACATTAATATAGGAAGTTTTTGTTATGTTTTTTTTGTTCTCTTTGTATGTATTAGTTACTTTTCTATTTCTGTGAAGAGATATCATGAACAAGGCAACTTCTAAGAAAAAAAAAGTGATGAGGCTCTATGAGCTTCTGCATGTTACATTTTCATTAAGAAGAAAAGCTTCCTAAGAAAAGATTCTGGAAGTCATTTCTTTCCTTCCAAAGTTGCCTAAATTAAAGGGTAGCCTCTAATGGAAGAGTTGACATAATTTTACCAGCAGTCACAGCATTGTTGTGTTCATCTATGACTGGCTTGGAACATGAGTTGATAAGAGAAATATTATCAGGCGGTACAAGAGCTACATGAGTCTGATGGTATCTAATTGGTGGTATCTACACCTGCTCCATTGTACATTTTCCTAGCTGCTTGTTGTTTAGTCATCCAAACAAAATGGTTGGATTCTGCAGCTATGGTGCTTTGCCAGGTACAAAAGATTAAAAATAGAATTTGGGGCACTGCAAAAGTGTTTAAGCAATGGATTTAAGTTTTTAAAAGGAAGGGTTTGGATTTTTGTTGCTGTTGGTGGTGGTAATGGTGGTGGTGGTGATGGTGTGTGTGTGTGTATGTGTGTGTGTGTGTGTGAGCATGTGAGGCAATACACAGTGTATTGTCATGTCAGCTAGTAAAGTTAAAAATATAGATACCAACAAGGTCCAACTTGGTGAACAATGAGTTTTATCAGAGTTACTTACAGGAATATGTGCATTCTGGTTTTCTAGTTTCATTGTAAAATTGATATTTATCTTCCAGTCTCTCTGCACTAAACCAGGGAGATGATTGGTGATTAATTGGCTGCTCTCACATTCAGGCTAAGTTCTATGATCCTCCAGAGACACTATTGCAAGGAGTCTCACTGTCTGCCCTTGGCTTTTTACAATCTCAGGAGATTCTGGAATACAGAAAAACACCTATTCACCGTGAATTCCTTTAAATGAAAGATGAAAATTTTTACAAGCTTAACACATAAGCCACATGACCTGGGACACATGGGGAAGAAGTTCTTGGGAAACTGAGTTCTTACTGTAGTTTTCTTATTAACCACTTTATCATTAGTCATAAGAGAAAGCTCCTGGAAGAACCTATAGCCTAAGACTACAACTTTATTTTGTGATCTAGAAAGATTAGCTCATTCAGCCCCTTCTGTTTCCAGAGTCGGAAAGTTCAGTGTGTTGTGGAGGTGCCTTAGACGATGACTGTTAATGTCAAGTGCTTAACGTATGGACAAACTCTCATCAGAAGCTGGTAGACCCAGAATTGTTGCTGGGGAGAGCCTAGAGGAAAGAGAGAGGATATACAGAACTCTTGCTGCTACTACTGAAGGTCTACTTTCTGTAGACCCAGTTCTTTTTCTGAAGAGTTACTCTAGGAAGAAATTTGACTGTTGTAGCAACAACTGGTGAGAATGGCCATAAATCTCTCCCACAGACAAACTAGAAACATCGACTTTTTGATCCCTTCTGTGCATTGATTCCTGAGCCTAAAGCATCTGGAAGTATGTAGAATCCATATAAAGCTCAGCATTTCCCATGACCTGGGGAAACTTCTTCCTGAGCCCCAGCATTCTTGGGACTTAAGAGTCTACTTTAATAAAGATGGCTAACTAGGTGTGTGATTCAAAGCCTCTGTCAGACTGCCTATGGGCTCTCCTTGTCATTGCAGGACACAATGAGAAGATGGGCCATGCTGCCTTGGTATGTCTCAGCCTTTCCTACTTGCTTGGGGATATTTTCTCAGTTACCCAGGAAATGGGTCTGTTCTTTTCTTACTTTCTCAAAGAGGCAATTGATTGATTTTGGATATAAGGAAACACTGAGTCTCTTGCTCTGGACACTGATGACATCACCACCAGACCACCAGGCTCTAAGATGAAACTGAAAAGATAAGTCTAAACTATTTATGATCATGACAAAAATAAATGGTTATAATCCAGTTAGAACATCCATTAGTTCTTCTCTAAATGCAACCTTGTCCAGATACTTCTTAACTTAATTTGTGGATCACCCTGGTCCTATAGATGCACAGTAAAAACTGATTTTCTGAGCCAGGGTGACTTTGGCTCCACTCATATATCTAAATATATCTCAACAAAATTAGGACTTATTATTATGTTATATTTCACTGTAGAGAAATGCCCATGTATCTGGTATATTTTATATTCCTCCTTGTATCATGTACCACAACTCACTGGAAATTAGCAACTTATTTAGTATGAGAATCGGGTTCATTGTATAATTTTTTAAATGTGAACAACTCCCTACCTTGAGTAAGGAAAATGTCTTCATCTGGACTTAACATTCTATGTCACGAGTGATGTGAAGTATACTGAATAAGAGGCAGAAAGTAAACATGAAGACTTAGTTGACATGCTAGCTGTAAAATGATGCTGCATCCTACAATCATTTCAATAATAAAAATAACAACAATATTTACCCATGCTAAATGCTTGTTACTGTACTTCAGAGGTCTCTTCACATTCAAGCGTCACACAGATTACTCCTTAGCTCTGCTAAGTTTCATGTATGAGAGAACACATTTTCTGCATCCATATATTAAAAAGAACATCAGGATGACCAGAGAAGTAAAGAAGAAATAAAACCCCTGATGCCTACAGATAATGGAATCCACATAAAATGGACACACAAAAGTCTTCCTGAGAGCAAAATACAGCTACTGTCACATAAAAGAAGGTACAAAGAGAGCTGTAACCTGAGATATCTCCTAAATACATTTAAAGAAACTGTGTGGCACTCCAAATAGAAATATTGCATTCAAATGTAAGTCAAGGAAGTAGAGAAACATCTTATTTAACAAGCAGCCACACTGAGTACTTTTTAGAGATCTGAAAACATGCTTAAAAGTACTGACATTTCTAGCATTTCTTGAACCAGGTACTTACTGTCTGGCATAAAATTCAGACTTCTGAGCCTATAGCACAGGTAACAAAATCACAGATTGCAGATTTCCAGCTCCCTGGTTGTCCTCTAGAACTACCCACACTAAACTGTAAACATCTCTACCTTATGCAGAACACATAAGATAAATTGATATTTATCTTCCAGTCTCTCTGCACTAAACCAGGGAGATGATTGGTGATTAATTGTCTGCTCTCACATTCAGGCTGAGTTCTATGATCCTCCAGAGATCTGCAGTAGCAGAGCCCTGCAGTAGCTTCAGTGCTGAAATTTTTTTTAATTTTTTATTAATTAATTCAATTTACATCTTGAATATAGGCCCCTCCCTCTTCTTCTCCTAGTCCCACCCTCCCTCCCACATCCCCTCTCCCTTATAGGGGAGCCTTCCTGCTCACCCCAGCTTATCTATTCACATGAGGACTGAGTTTGCCTTCCTCCCCAGTAGCCTGGTATGTAAGACCTACTGCGGCCAGTGATCAAAAGGCAGGCAACGCAGTCTGTGTCAGAGATACCTCTTACTCCCCTAATTTGTGGGCAGACATGAAGTCTAAAATGCCCATTGGACCTATGTTCTTGGGGTCTGTGTATTGTAGTATGTCTATCCTGTACTATATGACTAAAATCCCCTTATAAGTGAGTATATACCATGTGTGTCTGGGTCCATGTTACCTTACTCAGGATGCTTTTTTTTCTAGTTCATCCATTTGCCTGCAAATTTCATGATTTCCTTGTTTTTAATGGCGGAGTAGTATTCCACTGTGTAAATGTACCACAGTTTCTTTAGCCATTCTTTGGTTGAGGGACATCTAGACTGTTTCCAGTTTGAAATTCTTAAGAGGAGTGTTTTATTTAAAAAATATATATATATATGTCAATTAAAGTTTCTATGTGGGGACATGTTTCTCTGCCCATACAAGGATACCATTGGACCAGGGGTTTCCCATTGCTTTTCTTCTCACTCTGCAGTAAATTCTACTACTATCTCATTCAAGATCCCAGTAGCAAATAGACGACATGCTCAATGAGTATGAGTGGGGAGGGATTTCGCTAAGAGAGGCTGTTCACAAAGAAAGCGGCCAGGATATGAGGTTTTTCATCTGTTAGCCTGGCTTCAGGCTAGAGCAAAGGAAGAACATTCTCTATTCTTACACACTGCTGTGGGAGAGAAGATGAGTGCAGTGTAGGGCAGGGATGTGTACTGAGTCATCCTGATGGAACAAGTGATCAGTGCTGAAGGACACAAACAGAGCCATTAACTTCCAAAGGGCAGAAATAGACAATAAATATAAATAAATGAGTATGCACATTCCATTTCTACTGATAATTTTCTGGGGATTGTTGAGAAGTTTATATGGAGGATTTTTTTAATTTCTACATCTTTTTTAATTCTTTATTAATTACACTTTATTCACTTTGTATCCCCCCTGTGGTTCCCTCCCTCCTCCCGTCCCAATCCTTCTCTTCCTCCACCCTCTGCATGCATACCCCTCCCAAGTCCATAGATAGGGGAGGTCTTCTTTTCCTTCCTTCTGATCCTAGTCAATTAGGTCTCATCAGGAGTGGCTGCAGTGTTTTCTTCTGTAGCCTGGTAGGTAATGCTGCTTTCCCCTCAGGGGGAGATAATTAAAGAGCAGGCCAATCAGTTCATGTCAGAGACAGTCCCTGTTCCTATTACAATGGAGCCCACTTGGATACTGAACTGCCATGGGCTACATCTGTGCAGGGGTCTTAGGTTATCTCCATGCATAGTCCTTGGTTGGAGTATCAGTCTCAAAGACCCCTGTGCTAAGATTTTTTTGGTTGTGTTGCTCTCCGTGTGTAAAAAAAAAAAAAAAAAAAAGCAAATAGATCTACTTATCACCCTGCACAAAACTAAAGTCCAAGTGGATCAAAGACCTCAACATAAAACCAGGCACACTAAACCTGTTAGAAGAAAAAGTGGGGAAGAGCCTTGAACTCATTGGCACAGGAGACAACTTCCTGAACAGAACACCAGCAGCACAGGCTTTAAGAGTAACAATCAATAAATGGGACCTCATGAAACTAAAAAGTTTCTGTAAAGCAAAGGACACTGTCGTCAGAACAAAACGACAGCCTATAGATTGGGAAAGGATTTATTTCTGTACATCTTATAAGTAGGGAAAAGCTGGCTCTATTTCTATCTTTCAAGGCTGCTAGTATGGCTGGCAGTTTTAGAAGGTAGAAGATATGCCTGAGCCACAGCCATCCTTACACTCATGTTTCCTAAGGCAAAGGTCCTTCTATTATAGCTATTACTGGGAATACTTCATATTCTCCCATGAACATCTGAACTTGCGAACAGACCTGAGAAAATCTTATTATTCTAGCTGCTTCTTTCACTGGGATACAATTTTTCTTACTGCTAAGTAGAGGTGCTATGCTTTCTGTAGCATCCTTGATACTGTGGTGAGCTAACTCATTTGCTGGTAATGAAGGAAAATTCTTTTGCTCTTCATAGCTCTTGACAGGACTCCCCATTGGCAAAACATAATTTGAAGTCAAAGAGCAGAAAATATATTGACTTGCTCATAGAGGTCACCCTAGGGTGAGACCAAGGATGCTACAGAGGAGTACATTTAAAAGGAATAAGTGTAATCTCATACCTTGTTGTTAGAATGCCACTGAACAACAGTCTGTGCTTATCAGCCCATTTAAATGTATTTGAAACTTTGGCTCAAATATGTCCTTTCTTAGTGATTGTCCCCAACACCCCAGAGACCCAAGATTTTCAACTTCAGTATCTGCCTGGCTACAGGCCTGTTTTATTCACTATTCCTGCTTTCTTTCCTCCAAATACCATCCTGTCAATTCCAATACATTTCTGGCTAACCTTACTCAAGTCAGTACCAGCTCTCTGTGGATGTCTCAACACATACTAGCATGCTCCTCTCCCATTACCTGCTGTCTTCTCCAACTGGACAATGTACATATTTCTAATCTTTACTCAAACACTCTTCCTCAGAACTACCTTCTTGATACAGTGAAGCTAGGTCTTGTCGTTCTTTCCTGACAAGAACTATGGTATCTATGATGGTAAAAGCCATTTAAAGAAAGTTATGATAATCTCAGCTCTAAAGATAGTGTCTGCCACAGAATAAGTTCCATGTGCAGGGTAAATTTTTATGGTGATACAGAAAAGTTGAATCACATTCAAAAGAGTCCTGCTCTTCTTCTGAACCAATATAATTTAATTTTTCTTATGTATTTATTATTTTCTCATACAATACATACTGACCACAGCCTCCTGTCCCTCTCCTCCTCCCAGTTCCTCTCACCTTTCCTTTTACCCAGATCCTCTGCTTTTCTATTTCCCTTTATCAAAGAGCAGGCCTCCCAGTGATATCAACCAAACATGGCAGAACAAGATTCAATAAGGCAATATAATTTCTAAATGCTTCATAAATATTTTTTCTTATACCCATAGATAAGTGTAACTCTCACTCACTATCAAACAACTGATGGAGACTACTACAGAAATCCACAATGGATAAAAATGCATAGAAAAAGTTACCACAGGATGTCTAGCCCCAATTGATCCATCTATAATATAACCCCTGCCTATAAAGTTCAAGGGAAATTATGGAGGAGGGACAGGAAGACTGTAAGACCCAGTACACCTGCTATGAGATTGCATCTTCTGGATATGACAGGTACGCTGCACCCCTAAAATCCAAATGATATGGTTATGGAAACAAGACCTGAATAGTAACAATATCAGTTGGCATGCCAATGTATAGGGTGACCATTTTCACAAGACTTCGCCCCAGATAAGAACTATGGGTCCTTCATGAAGAACTGTAGATTCTAAAGACTTCTGAGAAAGAGAGAACCAACCTTCTCCAGGAGCAAGCTCCCTCATATGTTACCCAGTACCAAGTGGTAATCCCCAAACACATGCACGTGCGCGCACACACACACATACTTATATGTATATATACATCTATAAAATATATGTGTATATTATATAACAATATAATTAAGAAGTGATCTTGAATTTAAGAAATGGAATATTACTCAGCAATAAAAAACAAGGAAATCATGAAATTTGCAGGTAAATGGTGGGAACTGGAAAAGATTATCCTGAGTGAGTTATCCCAGAAGCAAAATGACACACAGACTATATACTCACTCATAAGTGGATATTAGATATATCATATTGGATACACCTACTAAAATCTGTACACCTAAAGAAACTAATCAAGAAGGAGGGCTCTGGCTAGATGCTCAAACCCCATACATAAAGGGAAAGAGGATGGACATCAGAAAGAGAAAACAGGGGACAGTACAGGAGACTACTACAGAGGGCCTCTGAAAGGCTCTACTCTGCAGGGTATCAAAGCAGATGCTGAGACTTGTGGCTGAACTTTGGGCAGAGTGCAGGGAATTTCATGGAAGAAGTAGGAAATAATAAAACCTGGAGAGGACAGGAGCTCCACAAGGAGAGCAACAGAAGCAAAAAATCTGGACACAGGGTTCTTTTCTGAGACTGATACTCCAACCAAGGACAATTTATAGAGATAACCTAGAACCCCTGCACAGGTGTAGCCCATGGCAGTTCAGTATCCAAGTGGGTTCCATAGTAATGGGAACAGGGACTGTCTCTGTCATGACATGATTGGCCTGCTCTTTGATCACCTCCCCCTGAGGGGGAGCAACCTTACCAGGCCACAGAGTAAGACAGTGCAGCTACTCCTGATGAGACATGTTAGACTAGGATCAGAAGAAAGGAGAGGAAGACCTCCCCTATCAGTGGACTTGGGGAAGGACATGTGTGGAGAAGGGGAGGGAGGGGAGGACTTGGAGGGGAAGAGGGAGGGAACCACAGGGGGGATACAAAGTGAATAAAGTGTAATTAATAAAAATTAAAATAAAAAAACGGAAAGAGAAAAGAAATGAGAGGGAATAGGAGAACTTGGAGCTTAGTGGGAAAGAGGGGCTGAAATGCTATAAATATAGAGCTTATGTATGAAATTCTCAAAAAAACATAAAATTTAAAAATATCATTCAAATATACAAGCCGTGCAACTGAACATAATATTGCATTTAGATGACCAGTTCTTAGCGGCTTATGAGTTTTTGAAAAGATGAGAAAATGGCTAAATGAAAACTCTCAACCATGTCCCAAACTTAGATAAACTATCACTTTAAAGTGCTTCTGACACTGAGATGACATTATTCCAAGTCCAAAAACATGACTTAAAATGAATGGCATTTTTCTCACACCAGCTTGAATCTAAATTAATGAAACATGATGGTAACTAGACCATGACAGACATATTCATGCCTATTCTAAAGCATTTTTTCCAGTAGTTCTCAAGCTTCCTAATGCTGCAACCTTTTAATACAGTTCCTCACATTGTAATGACCCAACCATAAAATTGATTCATTGCTACTTGATAATGGTAATTTTGCTATTGTTGTTTATACTGATGTAATTATTTAATATTCAGAATATCTGATATGTGACCCCCAAAGGAGTCCCAGCCCACATGTTGAGAACCACTGATTTTTTTTCTCAAGCATAGCATTGGCGCTTTGACTTCTCATTTTCAATACCTTTCTGATATTTAAGAAAAAAAATACATTAACCAAAATTAGTATATTCATGAGCAAAAATATATAATTATCTTAAAACTTCAAGAACAGAAACAGATTAATTTCCTGTTTTGTAATCTTCGAAGGTACAATGTATACTGTACGAATACAAAAACTAATATTTCTTTTCCTATTTTAACTGTGAAACTCATCAGAAAGAATATTGCTTATAGTTCCATGTGGGGGAATTATAGCACAAGAAAATGTCACCAATTTCCAATTCAGTCACCTGATGGTGCATGGAAGGTATACGTTCCAGACTTCCAGCTCTAACTTGGTGCCAGTGGCAGCAACATCAGCGACTCCAGGAGACAATATTTTCTTAAGCCTTTATTTAGAGGATACAGTGTCCACATATCATCGGATGCTTGATTTCACTGAGCTGTTGGTTGCATTTTCTTCTCTTTGCCTTTTGTCTTCCTTTGTTAGAACTAAGACTGCTAAGGGAGAGGACAGCAAGACCAGATCCGCAACTCCTACTTCACACTAACTTTCTCAGCTCTGCTGATGACTGTGTCCTGGACCACACGGGCAAATGAGGGGGCATGAAGGCAATACGATGCAGTCGAAAAAAACATTAGATTAAAGTGAGACAGTGTGTGAACCCAGAGAGTGTTTCTGCCCTGCTGCCATTTAATCTCCCTTTAACTCAATTTCTAGAGAAAAAAAAATTAAATCCAAGAATGATAAGATTAACTCCAAGATCATTTTGGGCCCTATGACTTTCTACCACAATAAGACAGAGCCAAAAAAAAAAAAAAAAAAAAAAGTCCTTTCTTTAATCTAACTGACTTTAAAGTTTCTCATCGATTTATTGTTTTAAAATGTAATGGATATAACTTAAAGCACAGAATAAAAAGTTTTCATTGATGGGATCATCACGTTGTTTGTTTTCATAGATGGCTCTGGGATCTACCTGACCTAGAGCACACAGGCACCTTGACCCTGGTGTAGGTCAACTGAACTGTATGTCACGGGCAAGGGGAACAGTTCTTATTTTCTGTACTCAATTTGAAATGACCATTCACAGGGTCCCTAGCTGTGTGCTCAAGGCTTTAGAGAAGATGGCAAGGGTCAGTTCAAGGAATGAGGGATATGACAAGGATACTTTGTCTTCCTGTTGTTATTTAAGCTTTTTATGTTTTCTGAATAAAGAGGAAATTTATCCTTTTTAACATAAAATTCACTTTGGAAAGAATTTTGCTAACTTATGAAATACTGAATAATCATTCATAATAATAATGAATTTCTATTATTTCTGAATAACTGTTTCTATTATTTTCAAATAATTTTTAGATTCTTTCTATGATGAAATAAAATAATTTAGGCATAAAGAAAAAAATAAATTCTAATTTGAAATGCTCCTCAATCACCATCAATGTATAATGTGTTAGTTATTTCCATAAAATAATTGGTTTTCTTGGTCTTATTATTAAGCTACCAATTTTTGCCTAAATTTAAAAAGCAGATTGCTACACACATGACACCTAACTACAGTAAGCAAATGATGCACTGAATTTAGGAGTTTTGCTTTTCTACAATGTTGCCTGGACTGAAACCGTCTCCAAGGTAAGTGCTCAGAGGCAGCACACAGGCTCAGGCTGAGGAGGGCGACACAGCAATGCCAGCACCTGCACACTTGGGTAAATCACAGAGGACAGTAACAGTGGGTGAAGATGCTTTGCTAATTAAATACATCTCATTCTATATGCAAGTATGCCTCAAGTTTTTTCATATCAAAAGATTTAGTCTCAGAATCCCTTTACAATTTTGGAAATCAATAAGGATGCCATAAAACCTTTTGTTTTATAAACTATATTCATTATGTAACACGGAAGAGCCTGAAACTGAAATCTTTAAATATGCACTTACTAATTTACTATAGAAAAGCATCTATTTTTAAATTTTCTTTTTAATTTATTTATTTTTATTAATTAGAGTTTATTCACTTTGTATCCCAGCTGAATTTTCTTTATATATATATAATTTTAATTTTTTTTATATTAATCAATCACAGTTTATTTATTTTGTATCCCAGCTGTAGCCCCCTCCTTCAATCCCTCCCAATCCCAACCTTTCTCCCGCATCTCCTTCCTGCCCATTTCCAAGTCCACTGATAGGGAAGGTCCTCCTCCCCTTCCATCTGACTGTAGCTTATTAAGTATTTTCAGGACTGGCTGCAATGTCCTCCTCTGTGTCCTAGCAAGGCTGCTCCTCCCTTTGGGGCTGGGGTCAAAGAGCCAGCCATTGAGTTCACATCAGAAATAGTCCCTGTTCCCCTTACTAGGGAATCAACTTGGATACTGACCTACCATGGGCTATATCTGAGCAGGGGTTCTAGTTTATATCCATACATGGTCCTTGGTTGGAGAAACAGTCTCATAAAAGACCCCTTTTCCCTGATATATTTGGTCCTTGTGGTACTCCTGTCCTCTCCAGGTCATACTAACTCCCCCTTCTTTCATATGATTCCCTGCACTCTGCTGAAGGTTTGGTTATGAGTCTCAGTATCTGCTTTGATACACTGCTAGGTAGAGTCTTTCAGAGGCCCTCTGTGGTAGGCTCCTGTCCTGTTACTTGTTTTCTCCTACTTCCAATGTTCATCCCATTTTTTTTCTTTCTAAGTGAGGATTGATCATTGTACCCTGGGTCCTCTTTCTTGTTTATCTTCTTTAGGTGTACAAATTTTAGAAGCCAAATAGGGAAATAAAGGCACTTACAGAGGTCCTAATTCAAATGGACCTAATAGATGTCTACAGAACTTTTCACGCAAATTCAAAAGAGTATACCTTCTTTTCAGCACCTCATGGAACCTTCTCCAAAATAGACCATATAGTTTGTCACAAAGCAATCCTTAACAGATACAAGAAGATTGAAATAATCCCCTGTATTCTATCTGACCACCATGGACTAAAGCTGGACCTCAACAACAGAAATAGCAAAAGTCTATTGGAAACTGAACAACTTGCTACTCAATGACAGCTGGGTTAAGGATGAAATAAAGAAAGAAATTAAAGACTTCCTAGAATTCAATGAAAATGAAGGCACAACATACCCAGATTTAGGGGACACAATGAAAGCAGTGCTCAGAGGAAAATTCATAGCACTAAGTGCCTTCCAGAAGAAATTTGTAACATCTCATACACACAACTTTAATGGCCCAACTGAAAGGCCTAGACAAAAAAGCAGATAAACCCAAGAGGAGCACATGGCTATAAATAATCAAACTCAGGTCAGGAATCAATCAATTAGAAATAAATAAAATTATCCAAACCAATAGCTGTTTCTTTCAGAAAATCAACAAGATAGAAAAACCCTTAGCCAAACTAACTAAAAGACAGAGAGAAATTATCCAAATCAGCAAGGGGGACATAACTACAGAAACTGAGGAAATATAATCATTAGGTCTTACTACAAAAGCCTATATGCCACAAAATTTGAAAATTTGAAAATCTAAAGGGAATGTACAATTTTTTGGTAGATTCCATCTACCAAAATTAAATCAAGATAAGGTATAAAGATTGAATAGTCCTATATCCCCCAAGAAAATTGAAGCAGTCATCAACAGTCTTCCTTCTAAAAAAAAAGCCCTGGATCAGATGGTTTCAGTGCAGAATTCTACCAGACCTTCAAAAGAAGTGCTAACTTCAATTCTTTTCAAATTATTCCACAAAATAGAAACAGAAAGAACATTATCAAACTCATTCTATGAAACCACAGTCACCTTGATACCTAAACCACACAAAGACCCAACAAAAAAAGAGAACTTCAGACCTATCTCTCTTTTGAACATTGATGTAAAAATACTCAATAAAATACTTGCAAACCAAATCCAAGAACACATAAAAGATATCATTTACCATGACCAACTAGGCTTCATCCCAGGCATGGAAGGGTGGTTCAATATACAGAAATCCATCAATGTAATCCACCATATAAACAAACTGAAGGAGAAAACCCACATGATCATCTCCTTATATGCCAAAGAAGCATTTGACAAAATCCAACATCCATTCATATTTAAAGTCTTGGAGAGATTAGAGATACAAGACACATACCTAAACATAGTAAAATCAATATACAGCAAACCTATAGCCAACATCAAACTCAATGGAGAGAAACTTAAATCAATCCCACTGAAATCAGGGACAAGGCAAGGCTGCCCACTCTCTCCATATCTCTTCAACATAGTACTTGAAGACCTAGCTAGAGCAATGAGAGAAGTAACGGAGATTAAGGGGAAACAAATCAAAAAGGAAGACATCGAAGTTTCACTATTCACAGATGATATGATAGTATACATAAGTGACCCCCAAAATTCAACCACAGAACTCCTTCAGCTGATAAACACTTTCAACAATGTGGCTGGATACAAAATTAACTCAGAAAAATCAGAAGCCCTCCTATATACCCAAGACAAAAGAGCCCAGAAAGAAATCAAATAAACAACACCCATCACACTAGCCACTAATAATGTAAAGTACCTTAGGGTGACTCTAACCAAGCAGGTGAAAGACCTGTTTGGAAAAAACTTTAAGTCTCTGAAGAAAGAAATTGAAGAAGATATGAGAGGATGGAAAGATCTCCCATGCTCATGGATGGATAGCATTAACATAGTGAAAAATGACCATTCTGCCAAAAGCAATCTACAGATTCTATGCAATTCCCATCAAAATAGCAACACCATTATTTACAGACCTTGAAAGAATAATTCTCAGCTTCATATGGAGGAACAAAAAGCCCAGAATTTCAAAAACAATATTGTACAACATCAGATCATTTAGAGGTATCTCTATCCCTGATCTTAAGCTGTACTACAGAGCAATAGTAATAAAAACTGCATGGTATTGGCATAGAAGCAGAAAGGTGGATCAATGGAACTGAATAGAAGACCTAGAAATAAACCCACACACCTATGAATATTTGATTTTTGACAAAGAAGCCAAAACCATTCAATGGAAAAAAGACAGCATCTTCAACAAATGGTGCTGCTCCAACTGAATGTCTATATGCAGAAAAATGAAAATAGATCCACATTTATCACCCTGCACAAAACTAAAGTCCAAGTGGATCAAAGGCATCAACATAAAACCAGATACTCTAAATCGGTTAGAAGAAAAAGTGGGGAACAGCCTAGAACTCATGGGCACAGGAGACAACTTCCTGAACAGAACACCAACAGCACAAGCCCTAAGAGCAAAAATCAATAAATGGGACCTCATGAAACTGAAAAGCTTCTATAAACCAGACACTGTCATCAGAACATTGTGAGAGCTGTATGTTGTCACAGTATCTCCCTCTGTCCACACATCTTCATTTGCAAATGTTCATTGCAATGACTCATTGGTCTGGTTTGAGATCTCTGGCTTCTGTGGCACCATGGATATTGGATCCACATCAGGACTCCTTCTGCGTATAGTTTATGTTTCTTAAGCAGTGATAAGGCAGAGACCAGGCTAATTTCAGAACTATCCTGTGTATCACACTGTCTCAGAAGAAAATTCAGAAACCCCTCTGTTGTAGTAAATAAAAAATGAAAATAAAATGAGTGTTTTGGACTATATAATGTTATTATTAGCTGTAAGATTATCATCGTGGAATTATCTAACCTGCTACCACAAATAATAAGACACAGACACCTGTTAGATTTTATATTACCTTGGGTTGGGCAGATGTTTCACTGCCCTGTCTCAATATCCTCACCATGCATCTACCAGCCCCCATCCAATGCCATCCTCCCCATCTGGTCTACCATGTATACCTATTCCCATGGCACTTGTATTCTTCATCTGGGCCTTTTCATGCCATTATTGGAGACCTTTCTCTTGGCCCACGTGGTTATTTCTCCACAATAACCCATCATGACATCCTCTTTCCTCCTCTCTTCCTGTCATTCTGTCTCCCATGATTTCCTATCCTCAAAAGCTGAGGAACCTTAGCCATACATATGCTATTATGCTCTACCATTTAGGTATAGGCCATTTAATCAACCAATCAGGTATGTCTTAGGCAGGTTCACAAAAGCAGGATAGGCAAAATCATGTCTTGAGGGTCAGCATTAGAACAACCCTCAACAACCCTAAAAAAGAAATTAATTTTTTACTTTTATCTTTTTAATATTAGTTACAGTTTGTTAACTTTGTATCCCTGCTGTATCCCACTCCCTCTTTCCCTTCCAATCCCAACCTCCCACGGTCATCTCCTCCTTGCCCCTTTCCAAGTCCACTGATAAGGGAGAACCTCCTCCCCTTACATCTGATACTGGTTTATCAGGTGTCTTCAGGACTGGCTGCAAAATCCTCCTCTGTGGCCTAGCAAGGCTGCTCCTCCCAGGGGGGGGGGAATCAAAGAGCCCGCCATTGAGTTCATGTCAGAAACAGTTCCTGTTCCCCTTATTAAGTGAGCTACCAAGGGCTACATCTGAGCAGTGGCTCTAGGTTGCATCCATACATTGTCCTTGTTTGGAGAAACAGTCTTGTAAAAAACCCCTGTGCCCAGATATATTTGGTCCTTGTGGAACTCCTGTCCTCTCCAGGTCGCCCCCCCCTCCTTTTGTTGATTCCCTGCATTCTGCCAAAGGTTTAGTTATGAGTCTTAATATCTGCTTTGATACACTTCTAGGTAGAGTCTTTCAGAGGCCCTCTGTGTTAGGCTCCTGAACTGTTACTTGTTTTCTCCTACATCCAATGTCCATGCCATTTGTCTTTCTAAGGAGGATTGATCATCATACCCTGGGTCCACTTTCTTGTTTATCTTCTTTAGGTGAATAGATTTCAGTATATTTATCCTATTTTATAGGTCTATATAAGTGAGTATATACCATGTGTGTCTTTCTGCTTTTGGGATACCTCACTCAGGATGATCGTTTCTAGTTCCCACCATTTGCCTGTAAATTTCATGATTTCCTCATTTTTTAATTGCTGAGTAGTATTCCATTGTGTAAAAGTACCACAATTTCTGTATCCATTCCTCAACTGAGGGACATCTGGGTTGTTTCCAGGTTCTGTATTTTCTATTGTATCCGTATTTTCTATTATGGTTAAAGCTGCTACAAACACGGTTGAGAAAATGTTCTTGTTGTGTACTTGAGCCTAAAAGAGATTATTTTATTCCAAATTTTATTGCCATCGAGTCATTTATGAGAAAATACCAATAACAAGTGAGTTAAGAATACTAAAAAAACAAACAAACAAAAAAAAAAAACAACTGTAATCACACATCTTCTTAAAAGAGACTTTAAGGTATATGTAGCTATGTTTGGGAGTATGATTAAAAAGAGAAAGTCCTCCATAGGGTCATATAGTTTAACACTAGGTCCCCTGTTACTGAAGATGTTTAGGAAGGCTTTGAAAAGTTTAGGAGGTAGGACCTTGCTGGATAAACCATGTCTACAGGAGTGTGCTTTGAGAGTGTATAACCTCGCCCCAGCTTCAGATTACTCTCTGCTTTCTTAATGCGTTTGAAAATGTGATTACCCTGATTCTTCCTCCTGCCATCTGCTACCATTCTTCCCTACCCCAAAGAACCTTTATCCTTCTGCAACCCTCACTCAAAACAAATTCTTTCTTGTGTAAATATTTTTTGGTCATGGTGTTCTAATACAGCAACAGAAAAGTAACAATAGAGCAAAAACATCAAGGTAAAAATCAGATGACAGTAGAATCACCTTGTAAAATCCTCATCTTGGAGGTTCTGAGTTCAATTCCCAGCAACCACATGGTGGCTCACAGCTGTCTATGATGAGATCCTGTGCCCTCTTCTGGCATGTACATGCGGCAGAATAATGTATGAATAATAAATAAATCTTTAAAAAAATCCTCATCTTGGATGTATCACCATCTTCCTTGAGATTCTTCATGGATCTAGCAATATAAAAATCATACCAAGGCATGCATAATCTCTCAGAAAGTATATTGTTTATTTCTTTTTCTCTTTGAATTTATTTAAGAAATACTGTAATTGTCATATGTAACAAAAATCATATAAACAACCCCTCCAATAAATCAATATTCATCAAAGAATTTCTGAAAACCTGCAGTTTCTAAACCATTTTTCTTTTTCACGTCTGTCTTAGCCTCATCTATGTAAGTCTCCTTTCTTCTTTAGAGATGCCCAAGCTCCATGACCAGAGAATCTATTCTACTATACATGCAGCAGACATGAACATTTGGATTCCTTGCAGTTTCTTACTCATGCTTAAGAGAACCACTATTCTAAAGAAAGGGAGGAAAGGGTGGCGACATGAATATATCAAGTTAATAATAACATTGTTGGCTAGTTATGGAAGGAGAGGAAAGGAGGAAGAAGGAGGAGAAGAAGAAGAAGAAAAAAGAAGAAGAGGAAGAGGAAGAGGAAGGCAATGACTTTTAATCTCAAAGTTTTGATTTCCACACTTTGGGTAATTTAATCCATGATCAACACCCAATTCAAAATGAGCACATAAAAATCTCAAAACCTCAAGTAAACCTTTCCCTAACTTTGGATAAAACTATTCAGAGGGATTGCCAAGTGCAGAATCATATAAATCATACATAAAATAAAAACTATTGAATCACTCCAGGAATCAAGCACCATATGTTGAGTGCTGGAATGTGACAGGAAATAAAATGCTCATGCACATATACACAATCACACTTTAGCTTAAAAGAAAAAAATCTTAAATAAAATAGGCAGGCTGCCTCATTCTTCATCTCTTGACCTCCAAAATCTACTCACCACACATTCATTCCAGAACAGTTTAAAAAAGTAATCTGCAAGATAAAAAAATGTGCAGACACAAGGAGATGTTCTGTATTTAAAAAGCTCAGCTCCATGCTTTTTCCATAATTTTAAGACAGACAGAGATAATAAAACACATAGACATGTACAAGGTAATAAAATATTGCTCTACATTTTTTTATTTTTTTGTTCTTGGCTTTTTAGAGTGGTGTGGAGAATAGGACAATTATGGCTAAAATACAAAGGAAAAGATTGCAAGAAAGGCTCTTTAGAAGAAACTATATAAAAGTCAAGATTTCAATTGTATAAAGAGTATTTTCTTTTAATTGGAAAGGTTTCTCCCATAGGCTGCCTCATTACTCAGGCGATGCTGTCCTTCCCTGTACAGCTTTTACTTTTTGCGTGGTTTCACTTATTGACTGCTGGTCTTAGAGCCTGCACAATTGGGTTGTGTTCCGAAGTCCATTTCTGTGCCAATGATTTCAAGAATATTCCCTACTTTCTCCTCTATAAGTTTCAGATTTTATGTTGAGATCTTTGGTTCATTTGAAGTTGAGTTTTGTGCAGGGTGAGAAATAAGGATGCAGTTTCATGTATGTAGTTATCCTGTTTAACAAGAACCATTTGTTGAAGATGTTAACTTTTCTCTGAGTGTGTGCTGTTAGTCTTTTTGTCAGATTACTGTAGGAATGTGGGCTTATATATAGTGTTCAGACACCATTCCCTTGATCACTGTTTCTGATTTTTTATTATTGTGACTCTGTAATATAACTTGAAACCTGGGGTGGTGATACCTCCAACAGTATTTTTTTTATTATTATTGTTCAGGATTGTTTTGGATATCTTAGATATTTTCTGTTTCAATGTGTTAGTGTTAATTTCTTTTTCAATGTCTGTGAAGAATTTCATTGGAATTTTGTTGGGGAGTGTGTTAGTTTGTAGAATGTGCTTAGTAGAATGGACAATTTTACAATATTAATCCTGCCGATCCATGAACATGAAAGGTCTTTCCATCTTCTGGTATCTTCCCTGGCTTCTGTTTTCAGTATCTTAAAGTTTTCATTGTGCAAGTCTTTCACATGCTTGTTTATGTTTATTCCATGATATCTTATAAACCATGTTTCAAGAGATGGACATATAGCCAAGAGTATATACATGAATAAAGCAAAAAGGACTTGATGGAGAGAGGGAGAAAACTGAGAGTGTATGATATGGGTGTGGGGATCTTGGAGGAGTTAGGAGAAAAGTCGGATCATGATCTAACTACACTGAATGAAGTTCTCAAAGAACTACTAAAAATTTAAACAAGTAAAAAATTTCCATTCCAAAATATCCCTGATGAAAGGTAAGAGAGTAGAGCATATGTGTTTTTCCTAAAAACAGTGGATTTTAAATTCCTAGGCTAATGTAGAGAACTCAGGCTGAAGCCCAGAGAGTCTCTTAGAAGTGTGAAAGCAGGGCTAGTAAAAGATCCACTTACAGTAATCTCAGCCACAAGGCGCCATGCTGCAAATACTCTGGCCACGTAGGAACCTTAGTGTGTCCTCTTCATGAGTTGTATCTATCTAGCAAGCACAGCACAAATTTTGGTTGCAGAATTAGACACATCAGAGAATGATGGGAAGAGGGGAAGCACCAGAAGACTGGGAAGTCGTCTGTGAGATTGTGTCTTCTAAATATGTCAAAGAAGCTACACCCATCAGATCTCAACAATATGGCTGCTTAAACAAGACCTGGATAATGACACCACCAGTTGACATGCCAATGTGGATGGGGATGTTCCGACAACAGGTCCCGTTCTACCCAGATTAAGAGCTAGAAGCAACTAATGACTGCTAAGAGAGGGTGAGTTAGTCTTCCCCAGGGATGGCCATTCTAATTGGTTATCCAGTACCAAGGAATCAGCCCTAATATCACATATGTACAAACAAGCCTAAATGGAATCCTCAGGCTATATTGATATGTTTATTCCTAGGTCTTTGTATGTGTGTAACAACAATAATTAAGGGGAAAAAGAGGTTATAAAATTGAGGGGAATATGAGAAGGACTGGAGGGAAGAGCCAAAGGTGGAAATTTTGTAATATTTTAATTAAAATTGTTATTTTAGGAATCTTTTCTGGGAAACTGTAAAGATTTTAATATTTTATTCTTAACACTACTACATTTCAAAATATTAAGTATGCAGACTCTAAATACATATATGTGGAAAAGCACACATCTAAGTAAGATACTAAGTCAGAACAGATGCTAGCTAGGGAAAGTCAAAGAACTGGAAGGAAAGGGAAACAGGACAAGGGAGGGTATTAGGATATATATGAGCAAATAATAATACATATGCAGGAAAATCTCATAATGAAATCCATTATTTTGTATACTTACTGAAAAATTGAATAGTCTTTTTCAAGATCATGGGTTTTAATAGTCCTGTGTCTAGTAGTGAAGGATGAATAAGCAGATAAATAGGAAAAATAGAGCTACTCTTTAAATCAAGATATAAAATCTACAAAACAAAGATTAAGGGTGTATTTGTGAGACAATGTGTTAGGAATCAGGGTAACTGGATACAACTATTTTGGCCTTCTTAAATGATGGCAGGAGCTAGTGCACTCAAAAGCAAGGTCAGCAAGATTCTCCAGAATGAGGCATGACCTAGCAACTACTAGTCTTCAGTGCTGTGTCTATCAGCACCAGGAAGAATGGGGCTGGAAATAAATGAAGATCAGATGACTCATCTCTCAGTGATTCCTGATAATCCCATTTAGGGTTTGTTGTGTTTGGTAGTTCCAGTTTTCATAGAGGGAGAGATCCCACAAGGAATCGTGCTTATGTGAAACAAAATGGAAACAGGATTTAGTCAAATTTTCTTAAGTTTCTCAAAGCGATATCTCAGAAGCAAATCACCACAGTGGCCAAATGACTGACTCTGATGAGGAGGAAATCAGGTTGCTGCCACACAGTGAAGGACCTTGTGTGAAACTCTGGCACACACCAGCTGCTGTGTCATCTCCTTTGCCCCATAGAAATAACCAGCGAAAATGGCAACAGAATAACAAAAACGAGAGCATGGAGAGCCAGATCTTCCTGGGATGTAAGACTGAGTGGACAAATAGGTTAGAGGAAGAAGAGAGGGAGAAAAAAGAGGAGGAAGAGGAGGAGGAAGAAGAGAAGGAGGTGAAAGAGAAGAAAAGGAGGGGAGAAGGAATAGAAAAAGGAGGAAGAAAAGGAGGAGAGAAATGATAAGGAAAAGGGGAGAAAATAAGAGAAAGAAGAGGATGAGGAAGGAGAGGGAGAATGAGAAGGAAAAGGAAAAGAAGAGCAGAGAAATGAGAAAGATGAAGAAGAGGAAGAAGAAAGGAAGGAAGGAAGGAAGGAAGGAAGGAAGGAAGGAAGGAAGGAAGGAAGGAAGGAAGGAAGGAAGGAAGGAAGGATGTGGAGGGGGGAGAGGAGAAGGAGGAGGCAGAATTCACAGAAGCCACAGAAGGAGAAGCTGGCTCTTTTAGGAGAAAAAGATTGTGCTGATAAGAAAGACCAGCAGGTACAGATAAAAGGCATTTACAGCTGTGTTGCAGGTTGTTGAACTGCTTCCCTAGTTCTCCTCCTTTTTTGTGTGTGTTTCATTTTTCTTCTTAACTCCTCCCAGTCCCACCCTTCCTCCTTCTTCCCCCCATCTCCTTTCAGTCCACTGAAAGAGGGAGTTTTCATCCTTTGCCATCTGCCCATAGCTTATCAAGTCTTCTCAGGACTGCCAGTTTTCTACTTTATAAGAAGAGCATCTTATCAAGGATCATGTATGTATATAACCTAGAACCCCTACTCGGATATAGCCCATGGTAGCTCAGTATCCAAGTGGGTTCTCGAGTAAGGGGAACAGGGACTATTTCTGACATGAACTTAATGGCTAGCTCTTCGACCACCCCGCCCCGAAGGAGGAGCAGCCTTGCTAGGCCACAGAAGAAGACATTGCAGCCAGTCCTGAAGATACCTGATAAGCTAGGGTCAGATGGAAGGGGAGGAGGACCTCCCCTATCAGTGGACTTGGAAAGGGGCAGGGAGGAGATGAGGGAGGGAGGGTGGGATTGGGAGGGAAAGAGGGAGAGGGCTATGGCTGGGATACAAAGTAAATAACCTGTGATTAATATAAAAATAAAAATAATTATAAAAAAAAGAAGATCATCTATGGCAGATCTTTAGGTTTTAAGGTAGGAATATGACCACACAGGTACCACCACTGACTAGGTAACAGAATTTATTGAATTCACGAGGCCAGGTTTCAACTCTAAAAAGCAAAAAGGTGAGAGATAGAACTCAGCTCTGCTGGCACCCTTCCGGTGTACCCCATTTCCTCTCTGCCTTTTTCTATCTTCTGTTTTGGAACTTTTATGTATATAGACCATATTGTGGGGATTCTGTTTGGATTATTCTTTGTATTTTTGTATTTTGTTTGGGTCTGACTCAGGGTAAGTTAGAAGAAAACAAGAGTAAATCTGGATTATCCATTTTGTCTTTCTTTGTTATATCCAATTAAATATCATTTTATCTGTTTACCTCTGACTCCCACAGTGGCCTTCTCATCTCCTTTACTGAAGATCGATGTATTTTAGTACATTCATTGTTGTTAAATCAGTATACCAAACCAATATTTTTGCAAATCATCCTTGAATTACTTTCATTTGAATACACTATTTTCGGTAAAGATCCTGAAGAATATAGTCACACACTCCAATTAAAGTTACTATGTGTTTAATTAAATAATTCAGTTTCATGGCCAGCAAGACAGCTCACCAAGTAAAGGCCTGTGCCACCAAGCTTGAGTACCAGAATTAGATGTAGATAGTGGGAGGAGAGAAAGGCCATCCTCAAGTTGCTCTCTGACAGCTACACATGTGTGGATAGGCACACACACACACACACAACACACACACACACACACACAGAGAGAGAGAGAGAGAGAGAAGAGGAGGAGGAGGAAACATCCAACCAACACCATTGAGGAGCCAGTACCTACTGGAAACCCACTTACATCCAATGAGAACTTCCTTTCTTCATGGGCTAACCCACACCTGCACAAAATCTGTCTACTGAGGTAAAACAGCACTTACTATGAATGCATCCAGAGCTAAGGCTTCAAAAAGTCAGGTGCAACAGAGCATTCCTCTGAACACATTCAGAAGAAGGACAAGAGGAAGAGACAGAGACATGATGGCTACCTACAAAGTACATAGAATGGCCTCAGATGAAACCCTTTGTCTCAGATTTACAATCTCCAGAGTTTTATTTTTTAAATTTTTATTATTTTTTTACTTATTACAATTTATTCTCTTTGTATCCCAGCTGTAGGCCCCTCCTTCATCCTCTCCCAATTTTACCCTCCCTACTTCTTCTCCTCCCATGCCCTCTGCCTAGTCCACTGACAGGGGAAGTCCTCATCCCCTTCCCTCTGAACCTAGCCTATCAGTACTGTCTGCATTGTCTTCTTCTGTGGCCTGGTAAGGCTGCCCCAACAAAGGGGAGGTGATCAAAGAGCCAGACACTGAGTTTATGTCAGAGACAGCCCCTGTTCCTTACTAGGGGAACAGCCTGTAGCCTGTAGCCCCTTACTAGGATGCCCACTTGGAGACTGAGCTGCCATGGGCTACATCTGTGCAGGGTGTCTAGGTTATCTCCATGAATGGTCCTTGGCTGGAGTCAGTCTCAGAGAAGACCCCTTGGCCCAGATTTTTTTGATTCTGTTGTTCTCCTTGTAAAGGTCCTGTTCCCTCCAGGTCTTTTTATCCCCCCTTATTTCATAAGATTCCCTGCACTCTGCCCAAAGTTTGGCTATGAGTCTCTGCATCTACTTCAATACCCTTCTGGGTAGAATCTTTCAGAAGCCCTCTGTGGTAAAATCCTGTCCTATTCACTGTTTTCTCCCTCTTCTGATGTCTATCCCATTTGCCTTTCTGATTGAGGATTGAAAATCTTACCCAGGGGCTGAAGAAATGGCTCAGCCATTAAAGGCTAGGCTCACAACCATAAATATAAGAGAATCTTACCCAGGGTCTTCCTTCTTGCTTTGCTTCTTTAGGCGTACAAATTTTAGTATGATTATCCTATACTATATATCTAATAGCTACTTATAAGAGAGTATATATCATGTGTGTCTTTCTGCTTCTGGGATACCTCACTCAGGATGATCTTTTCTAGTTCCCACCATTTGCCTTCTGGACATAAGTTTCTGCTTTGTATGGTATGTATGGTATGTTGTTATGGAAACTCTAGAAAGGTGATATGCAGTCCAGAGGGAGCATGACATTACTCACACCTTGACCTTGGATTTTAGCCTCTGAGAGTCAAAAGAGGTTATGTTGTTTTATCACTTAGTTAGTAGTTCTCTGTTATGAAAAGCTGGGAAACTAATACAATCCTGTTTTTTATTTTTTATAGTCTTAAAATAAGGGCTCTGAACTATAATTTAAAAGTCACAAAACTGTACCTAGATTTCTCAGTCCACATATCAAATAGGTAATTTTAACCTGTTTACTCTGACTCATTAATGGATGTAGTTACAAATTTTAACATGTGTATGAAGCAAAGTTTTCTACAGCTACTTTTCTTTCCATTGTTTTTCTCATCATGGTACCCATTAGAATGGGTTTTAAGTATACTACTTAAAATATATTGGTAAAAAAATGCAAACTTTTACTTTGATATCAGCTGAGATCCCAAGACCACAGGAGGTGTGTCCTCTTGCTCTCTGAAGAAAAAGCATAACTTCCTTCAGCAAGAGTTTTCAACTTGGGTTTACAACTTGGGTTTTGTTTATTAGCTTGTACTGTATCATCTTTTATGAAGGTACAGAAAGTTAACTTTTTGTGCCAAATCCATAAGTGTAACATTATCTAGCATTATAATATTACTACAGCACAAATTAGTTAGAGAAAAATTGAAGGAACTCAATGTTCTAATCCATTTGATGTCTCATTTATTCATTTAGCATATTTTTTTTCCAAAAGCTGTGTCCTGAACTCTATCCCAGTCCTAAAGATACAAGAAACATGCTCAAAAAAGAAAATCATCTTCACCCTCCCAAGTTAGTAAAAGACAAAAGAAAATTAGATAGACAAATATTTTTAATAATAAAGTGGTCAAGTTCAAGAAAATTAAATTAAGGAAGAAAAATACAAAATGTCTGCTTTGGAGGTATTTGCCAATTTTATATAAAGTAGTTAAGTATGATAGACCACACTGAGCTGCAGAGATCAGGAAAGCAAAAAGAAGAGCCAGGAGAGCCAGTGAGGAGCTGGGAGGCATGCTGAAGGGCACCCCAGGAGGAGCTGTAGGGTTAATGGAAGAAACACCTTCTACTCTGATTACCTTGTTCCTCAGAACCAAGCACAATGTCCTTCCCTTGGAACAACCACCGTAAATTCCAGAGGACAGATCATGATTTTTTAAACCTTGATCTACTTATAATAACAATTTCCAAAGATGCACACATTGCTCACAGGAAATTCCAGCCTTGAAAATGTCCAGGTCCTTCGTCCCGTGTCCTGGAGGAAAGTAATTGGTATTTGGGAGTTACCATTGACATGATAAAGGAACCTGCCCTAGGAACACTCACAGGGCCTTTTCTTTCTTTTTCAGTGTTCAGAAAGTTTTTTGAAATCCCCTCGGTAAATTTCACTGCTGATCATACCAGATACAAAAGTTACCTTTTTTTTTTCTACTGCTGATTAAAGTGGTAGAATCAGATGACAGTCATTCCCATTAGAAGGCTCTTTTGAGTGGGAACAAGCATGAGACATTTATGATGGACCAGTTACTCAGATCTGGACTTTACAGTGCAAGAGACTGGAGAAAGAAAGTAGCAATGGGAACCAGGAGAAGAACACACATCTGAGACCCTATGTAAATCATAATTCTAATCAGTGAACAAAGAAACAATACACTAAGAGTAGGTGGGGCACAGGGAGTTCCCAGGGGCACAGAGCTTCTTTTAAGAAAGAAGGTGGGAACAAAGTCCAAGAGGTATCCAGCCAAGTTGTATAAGCCTATAAGCATATCTAGAAAATCTGAGTCCAAAACTGATGGAGAATTAAGGTACAGACAGAAAAACCTTTTAGTTTGATTGGACAAGAAGCATTAAGAGGAGCTGGTGAGATGGGTCAGTGGCTAACAGTTAATTCCCTTGCTATACAAGCTTGATGAACAAAGTTCAGATCCTCAACACCCAGGTATAATTCCAGCCTCCAAAGGCAGAGACCGGATCTCTTGAGCAAGCTGGTTATCAAAACTAGCTCTATCGGTGACCTCTGGGTTTGATTGTAAGACCTTGCCTCAATGAATAAGATGCAAGAGCCATTGAGGATGATTCCTCAGGCCTATACCTGCACTCAATTCCCACACAAATGCACCCACATGCAGATGCATACCCCAAAATTGCCCACACACATGCATGGCTCCATATATATAAATGCATGTCATGAAAATGAGGGGGGACGTTTTAAGACATGGGCCTTTTCCAGTATCCTAACTCAGAGAAGAGGTTGTACAGAAGATGTGTTGCATGTGTGAGTAAATGCAAACTTCTAAGCACAGATGGAAAAAACTCAGTTGCAGCAAATGTGATTTCAAAATCTGTCAACAATCATTTGGAAAATTACAGAAAATTAAAGATACAACAGATCCAGACAAAAGAAAACATTACATCAACAAGAGCAGTGCCTTGCAAGCCTTTGTAGTATATAGTTTGAAATCCCATCTACTCATTTCCTTACTTCGTGGTTTTATTTTTATTTTTATTTTTTTGTCTGCTAACATACAGGATACTTCATAGTCTTGTTTTTGTGGTGTGTGTGTGTGTGTGTGTGTGTGTGTGTGTGTGTGTGTGTGTGTATGAAGGCACTGGATGGCATCAGGTGCTTGGTTATTTTTTACATCATTTATCAAAGCAAGATCTCTCACATGAAACCAAAGCTCACTAATTTGGTTGGGCTAGCCTGCCATCTTGCTCCCCAGATTCCCTGTATCTACCTCCTGCTCTTTCTGGAACTACAGACCCACCACCAAGACCACCAAGCATTTTAGATAGGTGCTGGGAATCTTAACTCCACTCCTCATGGTTCTGTGGCAAGAGTTGTACCCAGAGAAACATCACTCCAATACTGCCTCCTCTTTATATTGTTAAGCCTAGATTTGGGCTTAAGCAGCAGGGAGAGTATCTTACTTCCTGAGTATCACAAGTAACTATCCTTCTCAGCAGGACTATACATAGGAATGAGAGCCTCGTGGCAATAATTTTGCAGAATCTTTGCTAATAGCAGCAAGTTTATCTTTAACATGTATACAGAGTCTGTGGGATCATGTAAGATAGGATATTTTTTTAAGATACAATATTTTTATGAATTGATAGATTATGGGTATAAGAGGAATAGATCATAGTTTGCTTTCCAATCAGTATATATTCTTGCTCCTGCCAGGTTTAGGAGACATCAATTCATGTTCATTATTGTCATATATACATATATCATGCCTGGCTATTTCATATTGTCTCCTTGAGCAAAACGTAACAATAGCAATGTTACTCACAATGCCACAAGCTATTTAGAGCCTACTCATATTTAAAGGCCTTTTTTTGCCTTCTTGGTTGTCCAAGTCCACTTACTGAATGTTGGCATCTTTGCTTCTGGAACCAATCACAACACTCTCTTCCAATGACTCACAATTCATTTATATGCTTCATGCCCACAAATGGAAATTTTACTCACGCAAAATTTCACAAAAATGAAATGAAAAGTTGTTTTCTACTCATGTTAAATGTACTGTTAAGAATTATATGATATAAAATTTAAAACCACACTTTCCAACTTTGCATCTTCGTTGAATTCTTTAGAACATAATCCTGGCACTGCTACAGTGTGATTTTTTCAGGGTTGACTTACACCCGTGTCTCCCACGTGCTGCTGCCATTGAGGAGAATAAAAGGAATATTTCTGTAATAGCAAGTCATAGCCCACTGTCTTCTATCCCATTCTAAGAGCAAAAGTGTAAAGCACAACATCACCATATCAACTGAAGGCAAGGGAGATGTCAGCTGGAACAGCCCACTAAAATTTCAGAACAATGGTCTGGAAAGGTTTGAGGATAGACAAGCATGAATTCTCACAGGAGTGGTTCAACATTTGGCAACGAGCTAGTAGAGGGAACATAGCATGTGAGTGGTGCTAGCATCGAGTTTTCATAGAGACAAAAGCCTCCATCATGCTTCAAAAAAAAAAAAAAAAACAGCTTTTTAAGCCTAGAGGTGATTCTATAGTCACAGACTGAAAACACAAGAAACAGTCCATCAGTCCACGTTTATGATTTAAGCTTAAGAGAGAGTAATAGAACGATCCAGAATGATCATGTGAAACACACTGTTGTAGCCTGATCTTTCGTACAACCAACAAAAGAAATGTTGCCTATGACACAATGATCACATTTGTAGACAACCATTCTGGAAAGAACACCAAGTGGCGTGAGCCCAGACATGGTACTCCAGGATATTTTCACAGGTGAAAATGTCACCATTCTTCAGAATATCTGGTCAGCCTATCACATAGGGTGGAGAGTACCAGATACTCCAGATGGGAGAGAGTGGGCTTGGCACACACACATCCTAGCTTATCCTCAAGACATCTTGGCAAGGTGGCATTCCTAGCCAGTAATGATTCTGGCCATAGTATGTAGATTTAGAAATGTTTAAGAAAGGCCTAGGCCTCAGATCAGGGCCTGAGGCACAGGTTTGACTTGCTCAGGTATAAGGGCAATTCTGCTCCCCAGACACAGAAGCTTATACTGCTAAGTATGTCACACCAAGACCATGCAGCACCCACACGCATATAAAATAAATTCTCCACTTACAGCGTGGAATTAGATGTCATTATTTCTTCATGTGCCACGAAATGATAAGATATTCCATTCTCTGAGCAAATATGAAAAATAATTATGTATTCTGCTTCCTAAGTACTGATGACAGTGACACAGAGAAAGATACCAGCCATCTGGTCACCCACCTCCCTGTCATCACCAACAGTCACTGACCAGAGTCTGAAAGGATAATGTGGTGTCCTTCTCTGCAACAACTGCAATGGCTTTGATCTTCTCAGCACGCACAAATAACTACTTGGCACTGGCCCGCGATCAATACTTTCTTAACAAATGATACACAGTCCTACAACATGCCTGGCTCTGAAAGTTCACTCAGCTCACTTCCAAAGTCCACAGGGCAATGATGCAGCAGGAGGTCATTGCACTGTGAACATAACAGACTAGGCTTCTACACCAACAGAAACCTGCAAGGAGACTTCCAGCCCTGACCCTACTGTGCAGATGCACAGGCAGCTGCAATCACTCCGCTGTAATGCTATTAATCACAGCGATCCTAGAATAAAACAGGACACAACCAAGACCACAGCATCAGGCCTGAATTACCTTTCTCCACCACTGTCAGGAGAAGGAAATGATTCATCACATTGAGCCCTAGAGCTCATTTTCTGCATGAAAAACAAACTTAAGTTTAATTTAATGAAACCTCAGAAAGCAGGTTTCATTAAATTACATTTACATAATGTTTACTTAAGTATTTGTGTTTAAAAAACATCAAAAATCATTTAGATTTCTGACTAAATAAGGATTGCACCGCTCCCCTAAACAAAGTTCATTTTTTAAAACTGCTATAGTTTAAAAGTGCTAGAGCATTTTAAAAGTGCCATGACCTTTGATGGCATAGATTCTTTTTTGCACGTTCTTTACATAAGAACATAGTAAGTAAGCAATTTGTATAAGCAAGCAATTTGGGGTGCCTTCTTCCTCTTGCTCTTGGTAAGTATCCATCTCCCAATGGCAGGCCACCAATGTTCAGCATCTCAAAGATCCTCAAATTTTGTACCAGGAGCCAAGAGTCCACCTTGGTCTTCTTCAGTCAGCACAGGCAATACTTACAGAAGTGGTTTTCAAGATGTGGGTTGAGACCCCTCAAGGGAGGTCATATGGCCCTTTCACAGAGGTCACATATCAGATATACTACATATCATGTATTTACATTATGATTCATAACAGTATCAAAATTTTAGTTATGAGGTAGCAATAAACTAATTTTATGGTCAGGGATCACCACAGAATGAAGAAGTGTATTAAAGGGTCTTAGCATTAGGAAGTTTGAGAACCCCTGACTTAGAGCTTCTGCAGTAAGGTCATTATGTTAAGGACGAGGGCTTTTTGAACTTTGCAGATATTGTAGTCTAGTTCCAAAAACCAGCACAAAGCTGGTGTGAAAGGAGAGTTACTTAGAACACAGAATTTGAATGGAGTCTTGAGAAACAGGGAGGGTAAACCCATACAAAGAGGAAGACTATGCCAAAAGGAAGAGTTAAAATGCTCACAGAATACAGGCGAGAACTTCCCAAGACACAGCCAGGCCCTAGGTTATGAGCAACTACTCCGTATTAGATGGCATGAAGAATAATAGGTGTTAAAAGTAGTATTGCCCAGGCTTACTAAAGATAAATCAGAAAGCTGGTTTGTCTGAATTCATGTTCCCTAAGATGAAAAACAAAGCATGAAGAACACATATTATCAAAAGAGAATGCTTCCAAAATGAGAAAGCAAAAAACTTTCCTTAATTTATCAAATTTTTACATGACACAATTGTTTCACACTGATTTGATCATGTGGCCATATTATCCTTATATGGTACTTTGCATAATGGAGCCTAAGACACTGAGAACCATGGTCTACAAGTTGATACGTTGGGAAGCAGGACTGGCTACTAAAACAGAACCCCAAACCTTGCAAAGAACTCTGACCAACCTCAGGACTAGCCATTGTGGCTTCTGGCACTACATACTGAGCATCTAATGTGCTATGTTTATCCATCAGGGCCTTTAGGGGCTTTGCTAGCTTGTCATGACTACCAGAGGTCGATCTCGCTGCCTTTACCTTCTTTATGGAAAACAGAGGCACTAGGCTCAGAGCTCCAACTGTCAGACTCCACAGCCAATAGCATCAACCCGTTTACTGTCCTGCACAACCCTAACTCTATAATACTGCCTCCTTCAAATATTCCTGAATGAGATGAGGGGGTACTGTCTGTAACATAGAGCACATAGTTTTGGTTTTGTTTGACAGATCATGGGTACCCAGTAGGTATACATGTGTGATATTAGTTTTATACATCAACTTGCCTGGATCATTTTATACACCGATGACATCGGAAGCCTAGATTGAACATGATTTTAGTGTGAGCATGTAAAGTTGTTTCCAGATAAGGTTAGCATGGGAATTGGTCATAGATTTAGAGGACTTCACAATGGTCCTTCCTGGCACTCATGCATCTCATTCCACTTTTGAGGGCTCCAGTAGAATGAAGATGGAAGAAGAAATAGGCCTTTCAATCTTAGTCATTGATACAGGATGCTGGGATTTACCACCTGCCTCTGAGCCTCTGATTATGAGGTTGTGAGATTCATACTACATATACTGTTGACTTCCTTAGGACTCCAGGTTGCAGAAGATCAATTTGAGGACTCCTCAGCTTCTAAAACCACACACACACACACATACACACACACACAGTCACACTAGCTTTCTGGAGCTTCTCTCTTCAGTACTGAGAGAGAACAACATAAAGTACCTGTAGAGTTGAATGAGGTAAAGTACCTTTAACCTGAGGCAAGGCTTTGCACAACAAAGAGGCTTAAAGAAGATTAATAATGTTGGTATCCCGTTCTGTGTTAGGTTATCCAGCTATTTCTGCCAAAATTCTCCTCATTCTAAAGACTCCCACTCTTTTCAAACAGGAAAAAAAAAAATCTTATTTCAGCCAGTCCCTTGGCCTATCTCTTTCTCTCTTTTTTATTTTTTTAAATTATTTTTACAATTTATTCACTCTGTATCCTGATCATAGCTCCCTCCCTTATCTCCTCCTGATCCAACACTCCTTTCTTCTACCACCACCCTCCTTCTTCCCTCTACCCCCTTCCCTAGTCCACTGAAAAGGGGGAGTCCTCCTTCCTTAATATCTGACCCTATCCAATCAAGTCTCATCAGGACTGCCTGGAACCTCTTCCCCTGTGGTCTGGTAAGGCCACCTGCCAGGGGGAAGTGAACAAAGAGCAGGCTCAGAGGGGACAGCAGCTCCATTAGGAGACCAACAAAGTAAAAAATTTCTGGGCCTGGGAAAGGGGGGCTGCAGAGACCAATACATCAACCAAGACACATGCATGGAGAGAACCTAGATACTGTTCAGATGTAGCCCATAGGCAGCTCAGTGTCCCACTTATTAGTGATTTCCTTAATAAGAGAAGCAGGGGCAGTCTCTGACATGAACTTGGTTCCCTGCTCTTTGATCAATTCCATCTCTTTTTCTTATGCTTAGGTCCATACATACAACATAGACCACAGGTTCTTGCACCTCACTGTTCTCTAGACATTCTGTAGGTAGCTGCTGTGTCTTGCCCATGTGCTTTTAGGCTTGATAAGTCTGAAAGCCTCATATTGAGTACTCACCAGTAGCCTTTCATATACAATCTTGTTAGTAACTAAGCTGGGACATCTAATGTAATTACGAAAATCAGAGAACGTTAGGTGAGAAGACAGTGACATTACAGGCCTCCTCCCTCAGTCTCACCTAGTATATGCACAAAAATGACCAGGCTAGGAAATTTACTGATAAATCCAAGGCCTGTAACTCTCTCGCTTCTTTTTAGTAAGTATTGGCAATGAGCTTAGTCTAGTCTTGATCTCATGTTCTGGCTTAACTGTAAGAATTAAGCCTGCAATTGAATTACCCTCCTGGCTACATGTTTTTTTCTACTCCAATTGTTTTAATGGCTGACTGCCATTCCTACCTGTACTCAGTATAAAAGCCAAAAGACCGTTATAGTCTTCTGCCTCCCTACATGTGTGGCTTCTCACACTTACAGAAGCATATGGCAATTTTAAGATAAATGAAAATGCATAAGTAACTGTCCAAGTAAGAAGAGAGAGAGAGATTTGGCCTCATCCCTTAAATCTCAGGAATAAATGATTCCTGACAGCATAAGTAAAAAGCAGTTTTCAAAACAAAATATTTTATAATTTTCTAGAAAACAAAAAAAAAAATGGATAAAGGATATGTTAAATTTTGTGGAATGAGGAAACGCTATGTAGAGGTTTGAACACTGATGTCTTAAGTTTAAAAGAATCTCAAAAGCACATGGATAATAATTTGTGATATTTTCATGGAGAAATAGATACTGCAAACTGCTCACTAAAGCCATTGTTACAGCTGGTCTGTATAAGAAGGTTTCTCATGCTTCTTTAAAATTTTTACTACATTTATTCAGTGTGTGTGTGTGTGTGTGTGTGTGTGTGTGTGTGTGTGTACATGCACCAGTGTAGAGAGGTCAGAGGACAACTCGTGGGCATCAGTTCTCTCCTTCCACCACGTGGGTCTCAGATCATTGGTGTTGGTGTCATCTTCTATGAAGAAATCACACTGTCCCCGAGATTAAGAATGATTTACACAAGGCCATGTCAACAGTGTCATAGATTCAGAAACCTTCACGGAAGGTTTCAGCAACTAACCCAGAGCAGAGGGTTTGCCTATTGCCTTCATAATGTGCAAAGGCCTAACTGTGGTGTGGGGAACAATAAGAACCCTTCACAGGCACCAAGTAACTGATACTTCACCATACACCTCAAACCAAGCTAATAAGGAAGAAGGCTGCTTACAAAAGTTGAAAAGGTTTCATGTTTTGAATAACTTTGTTGCCACAGCTTGCTTCTCAGGAGTATGCTTAAATAAATTTAACTGTATAAAATAATTACTAGTTCAGTAAATCTAATAAAAGCCTGACATCTTTGTCAATTGATTCGGAGCAAAAGATTGCCAGATGAAGAATTAGAATTCTGAACATGCTGTCCTAGAGATTATATAATTTAACAGGAATGCAGAAATGCATCTAATTATTTTTTCATTATGTACATTCCAGAAACTAGCATTACAATGGTAAAATAGACAATTTACCAATACTTCCCCATGAATTTTCATATTGAATTAACAGTTTGCTCCAAGCATTTGATCACATGCTGCGTTATAAAAGATTTTCCTTGCCTCCCTGGGGTGTCACCTCATGATCTGCTTTGATTTCTCCCACCCTCCTAGATTACAGTTCTTTGAGGACCTAGAGGAACAAGGCTAAGGCATGAATGCATGCATAGTCAGGAGTATGCACAGGTGGTGACTGCTTATGAACTACCAACACTGGTATGCCAGCTAGACAACTAGGTTTTTAATACATAACCCACTTTCCAAATTCTACAATAACCTGCAGATTTATTCCATTTTCATTCATGGCCCATAACAGGAGCCAAATTTTGGTTGTTTTATTTTCTCAGCTCTACTTCTAGAATAGTTCCTGGCAAAAACTAGGAAGAAATAAGCTTTTGATAAATGAATTGCTTAGGGTTTTTGTTTTGTTTTGTTTTTCTTATTAATTTTATGTATAAATGCTTTGTATGTAAATTTGCAGGCCAGAAGAGGCCATCAGATTTTATTATAGATGGTTGTGAGCCACTATATGGTTGCTAGGAATTGAACTCAGGACCTCTGGAAGAGTAGCCAGTACTCTTAACAGCTGAGCCATCTCTCCAGTCCCTGCATTTCATAAATGAGCAAGTAAATTCCTCAGTGTGTTCCAGTATAAAGAGAAAGGGTCTGCTTTGATTTAACTTTCCACATTTATAGTCATCTTTCCACATACCCACTTCCGAATACTTAGTAGTAAAACAAGAAGAATTAAAATACACACAGAAGGTTTAGAAACAGAGAATTACTTCTCCTGTGGTGGTCACTAACAGGTGCCCATGGTACTGCATAGAATTGCAGTATGCCATTCTGGAGAAAGGATGATTTTGAGCTAAAAGAATGGGTGAAGATGCAGGAAAGAGTCCCTCCCAAAGCTTCCCTTACCTGACAAAAAGCAAAAACTCCTCAGAATGACAACTTCCTTGACTTTCCTCTCCCTGGGATGTTTTATGACCATGAAGAAGAGGGAAGCTGGTGCTGAGAAACCTCCACAAGGACACATTACTAGGGCAATTCCATTCGTGTCCCCCATATATTTCACACCCCACAATTTATCCCTGTATGAGCTTGAAAGCTTTTCCTTCATGCTCTCCCACCCAGTCTTCCCAACACCACCTTTGTTTTTTTGCCCTATTGAAAATGATATAGAGCTTTCTAACATTGTTACTTTGGGGATCTGGACTTTAATTTCTAGTAAAGTCTCTACAGACTATCGCACAAAATCCTCGTGTTAATTCAACTCCTTTTCTGTCTTAGATAATTTTATTTAGCAGGGCCTTGGCCAATAATCCCAGGGAAGTACATAGAAAAGGGTGTTTTCTTCCTACACTAGCTCAAATATTTTCTTCTCTACCTTAACTGTATTTATACAAAGTATGTGGCAGTTTTAACTTGGACATGGGAAGCTGACACCTGACTTCATTAATCACCTCATTCATATGAAGAATGATGACATTAAGGACTCTAGACAGCTCTCTATCATTCAGAATAAGCAAACACTGCCTTGAAACAGAAGTGATTCTCGATGGGTACTAGAAACTGTCAAACAGATCAGATTTTGAAAACCTCTACCTCCAAAGTGATTAAACAGACCTTTCTAGAGTTGCTTTTTTAAAGTGAAAATAAAACTTTTTCAAGGCTTTGAAAACCTTCTAACCTGATTTCTTAATGGTCCCTGAGGCTCCTGTCTGCTCTCTGAACTGTGACTCACTATCTGTCCTTAAGTGCATTCCCTTGTCAGTATTTGAAGGCAAAACATGACAATGTTCAGACACTGGCTACTTGATTAAATTAATTTCTGCTGTTCAGGCTTCAGTTCTTCAGTTATAAAAATAAATCTTCCAGTGGGAGGAATTATTTTTCTCTGAACTGAGATGATGGAAATAGATCCCATTATGAAGTTCAGAATAACATATTTTGAATGAATATACCTTCTTTTCATGTATATAATGAATATCTTTTCACAAGTTATTTTAATTTAATCTGCAGAATAAAACATAACATAAAATTATAATTTTCCAGATCCCTGTCCACCTGTTTGCATTTCCTACTAGCTTACATTTTCTACTAGCTTCGTAATATATATAAAAAAAATCTTTAAAAAGCATAACCTTTTGAGATTAAAATTTTTACTAAACATATATACTTCCTGGACTGTTTTCAAATAAAGTATATTTTAGGTCCAGGCAGCATAAACATTTGGTGAAAAAAAAATCAAGGTGGATCAATATGGTTCTGCTACACGTTGTTTGGGTGTTCCAGAATACTAGTGAAAGGTAAATATGGCCCAGCATTTTGTGATCCCAGCAGTCCTACAGTGAGATAGGAGGTGGAGACAGTGGTATCACCTGGAAGTGCATAGGCATCTACTCCTGGAGTGCACGCCACAGGAGACCAAGAGAGAACTACCTCAACAAGGTTCAAAGAGAGAACCCTATGATTTCACCTTACACCCATCAGAATGGCTAAGATCAAAAACTCAAGTCACAACACATGCTGGAGAGGATGTGGAGAAAGGGGAACCCTCCTCCCTTGCTGGTGGGAATGTAAATTTGTACAGCCACTTTGGAAATGTAATCTGGGGCTTTCTCAGACAATTAGGAATAGTGGTTCCTCAAGACCCAGCTATACCACTCCTAGGCATATATCCAAAAGATGCTCAAGTGTACAACAAGGACATTTGCTCAACCATGTTTGTAGCAGCTTTATTCATAAGAGCCAGAATCTAGAAACAACCCAGATGTCCCTCAACTGAGGACTGAATACAGAAATTGTGGTACATTTACACAATGGAATACTACTCAGCAATTAAAAACAAGAAAATCATGAGATTTTTAGGCAAATGGTGGGAACTAGAAAAGATCATCCTGAGTGAGATATCCAAAAAGCAAAAACAAACAAACAAACAAAAGAAACATGGTATATACTCACTTATAAGCAGATATCAGTATTTACTCTTAATTTGCAGGGACAAGTAAGTGAGAGGGACTCAGTTTTGGGGACAGTAAAACTCATTCACTTATTCATTAATTCAGTTAGCAACTCCCTTGGCAAATACATTTCTTCTTTTTTTTAGATTTTTTTTTATACAACATTATGCCTGCACACCGGATATTACTATGCATGGTGATTAGCCACCATGTGGTTGCTGGGGATTGAACTCAGGACCTTTGGAAGAAGAGTCAGTGTTCTTAACCTCTGATCCATCTCTCCAGCCCCTGCAAGTACATTTCTAAACCACTTTACCCCTTGACCTACGAAGATTGTTATTACCAGGAAGTGAACAAAGCATTATAATATATGGTTAAGTGTGTATTTATACACATGCACACATAAATACAGATATATTGGCAAAAAATGTTGACCATAAACCTGACACAAAATCTTCCCTGACCCTGAATGTTCTGGCCTCTAAATATGTGGTAAATTATTCTCTCTTGTTTATAAGGTACCATCTTAGAATGTCTTATTATAGCAACCTAAACCACCAAAACACTCATGCACTAAGAGAACTAAGTATTGGCACTGGGTTGCTTTATTTCATTGATGACAGTCTGAATTAGTGATAGATCCTATATTCTGAGAATGTGTTCTAATGGCTGCACTAGATGATCATCCAGATCAGACAGTCCTGAGAATTGTGCCAGAGAAAACTTAACTTTATCAATACATTTTATAAATGAGTGAAGCAACCAGTTTACTAGATAATTGGTTAGAAAGTTAAAGGAGGATATATGATTATTAATAAATGTCCAAATGTATTCAAAAACTCAACATCTCCCTCTAACGAAGAAATCTTACAGTATGGAGATATATTCTTTTATGGGAACGAGCCTACAATGGTGGTTTCTTTAAAAGTTTTCAAGTTAGCCAAGAATCAAGAGATATAATATTGGCAAATAGAAGACAAATGATTATCTATTTAGCAGTTGTTTGCTAAGAAATTACTAAGGACATAGGAAACTCAACTATAAAGGATTTTCAAACAGGCAGTAAATGGCAGAAACCAAATTTTGTACATGAATACTCAGTGCCAAAACTTTCAACTTGCCAAAATATGAACTTTTCCCTACAGAAAATGTGGGGAAGTATATTAGGAGTAACAAATCTTAGAAAAATAATAATCATTTTTAGAGAAATATAAAATATCTCCAAATAACTTTACCAAGAACTGATAATATGGGCAAAATTGATTAATCCTCTTTCAGCAAACTTGGTTATAAGAATTAAGTATATACGACCAAGAAGAATGGCTACAGACTGAGGACTTACCACAGCCCAATATTAGACACTCGTGACCTTCCCTCAGGGCTAACATTAATTTCTGAAAATTTCACGAACCTAACAAAAGAAGATAGCAAATATGATAATTCGTTAACAAAAAATCATGCTGGTATTTTTACAGAAAATAATGTGACATATATTTTATATTTTAATACAAATCTGTAAGATTACAAAATTACACAATAATTTTTAGGAATGAAAACATAATAGATAGAGTTAAGATTGTTAAGACTGTTAGGATTGATTCACTTTATAAGGATGCCTGGAATATGCTGTTCATTGCAAAATACTTTCAACCTTTCAAAGTGTTTGAAGTTTCTTAAGTTTTCCACAATTTGAAGCTTTGTAATTTTTATGTCATTTGGCTTATCATTTTACCAATACCATTTTGGTTGTCTTATGGGTGAAGAGTATTGATTGCAAGCATGAAGACTCTTCCCAGCCAATGAGACTAGCAGGGAGTTCCTATAAGACTCTAGCATGCTCTCCCACTTAGCTTTTGAGAGTGTATATATTGTCATATATGGGTTAAAAAGCTTTTTGTGATAATTGTTTATATATATCCTCCTTCCAATATAATTCCACCTAATGAAACCCTTGATAAGTTGAAAATACTGGAAGTAAAAACTGCTTCCTATTCCTAACCTAATGCAGTTAGCATCATAACTTGCCACCACAGTGCATTGCCAAGAGTTGGCTGGGTTTTTTTTTTTCATCATTTAGTGGTTGCCTGGCCTATCGCTGACCAGCTTACTCTGACCAGCTTCCACAGTATCATACAGAATATCAGTAACTGAGAAAAAAATTAAAATTCTAAATTCAACATACAGTTTCTTCATACGGACATAAAGTTGAAAACGAGTGTCATAAGTTAGAGACTATTTATATTTTACTTATGTATGTTGGGGCATCAGCAGCTCAATAATCAAAGCATCCGCCATAGGACAAGGCAATGAAGGGTCAATGGATTATGAGAAAACTAACATTTGTGCTGCCATTTGAAGGATGGCGATCTCTGCACTAAGGTGAGGAACCTTTTGAGACTTTTCTCCTCTGTTGACAGGAATCTTCAGGATGTACAATTGATGTATTATTGGCTGCAGTAACTTAACATGATCACTATTGAATTGGAAGAGAAGACAGTGCAAGACAATAGGCAAATCATTGAGCCTTTTGTGGCTCCTGGCATGCTGCACCAATTCTTTGTGTTAACACAGGACTATCTCCTCTCCTGAGAATACTGTCCTCTGACTAAACCCTTAAACACTGCAGTGGGACTTGGTATCTGTGACTCTTTCCCTCCTTTCCTTTCACTAAACTGTGTTTTGATTAACGTCTGTGTCGCAACACAACTGATGTTCTTAGGGAATTGTCCCCATTGCCCATTTCTGAGACAGATGTCATTCACATGTGCTCACAGGTGTTGTTTGTATCACTGCTATGCACCGACCTCAGCATGTAAATCTCTATTCTCTAAATGGAGAAGCTCCAACATCCAGAACTTTGTTGGCCTCCCTATTTCATGTCTAGATATCAGGATGTGGCAACGGATGCACTATACTTTGTACTTTAGAAATGGTAAATGATACTATTGACATGAACCATCATGTGAATGATAACCCCTACATATGTGTAGGATAAGAACCACCTAAGCCTACTATAAGCCTATGTTCATCATGGCCAACATACGCAAGGAAAAGTAATACCTATGAAATCAATCACCATTACATCAGTTGGTCTATACTTCTGAATTTTAAAATTCTAGGACTACTTACACAATTTTAAAAAAGAAGTTGAATGTGTTATGAAGCTGCCAATCAAATCACTTTCAAAAAATGTACACTGTGAAATAATGTTCAGCTTAGAATGTATCTACATACTCAGCTTTAGAATATAACTGTATGAGATACAAGTTAAAGTAATAGTGAAAATGTTCACTAAAGTACTTACTGCAAATAGGTACATGTGCATATGCTAAGTATACAATAATACAAATATATTTTGAAGAACCATGTACATATGCATAACTTTGTGCCATTCTGCTGGTTGTTAAATATCTGATTATTCATTACTGCTACTATTCACCTAGGTCAGTGAAAGTCCCTCTCTGTACTTTTTAATATCTCCATATCATTAGGAAGCAGTTCTTATTTCTAATATAATAAAGTACTTTAGCATTAACTAATTTTTCTGCCCCTTAACCCAAAATTTGACATTTATACAAGCTCTGGTCTCTTCATATAAAAGGCCAAGCTCTGAGCTCTAGTTCCCCATTCTCATTTGGGACTCATTACTTCTGGATCCTTTGCTCTTCTTGAACAAAGCACATAGATACATTCATACTAATACATATGTACATGTATATAAGCATAAGTGTATGTGTGTATATATTCATACTGGTCCATTAAAATAAAGGATGCTTTTTTCCATATTTATATTTTATTTCTCTTTCTTCTTGCTGATAACACTGGCTTCCCAGAACAAAATATTTACTTAATTCTCTAACAAATTTGGTAATACACAAAATACAGCAACAATGTACCTATATGACTTCCAACATGATACTTAAACTAGTCTCTCTTCAAAATTCATTTTGGTTTTAGATGATATTTTACTAATGGAATAAAATCAGAGCACCGTAAAATATTATTTAGACTATATTTCTTCTTTGTAGCTAGATTATACAGTTGACATTTATTTAGGGTCACTTGACTTTTAGGAGTGGACCCACAATTTTTTTAAATATCTTTTGAGACCTGTATAAGTGATCTCTGCATCACTCCTATTCCATCTCTCCTGTTATAACTCTTCAACGTCTCCCCTACTCTCAAATTCATGATGTCTTGACTACTATTTATACATATACATTTATACGCACACAAGTTTATATAACATGCTGAGTCTACTTTCTCGAAAGTGCATGTGTCCAGTGGTCAAACCATGTGTGAGCTCATCCATCCTCACTTGGTCTCCATTGACCAACTGTAGCTCTTCCTTCAGGGGTGGGGCCATGTTTTCCCCTGTTCACTTTGGTTTGTCAAGTGGTGTTGTCCTTGTACTGATCATCTTTGAGCAACTACATTGCTGAGAATTCATGGGCAGTGTTCTAAGTACTTATCCTTATGCCCCCAAAGTAAGTGTAGCTCTCACCCTTTATGAAAGAGCTTCTGTTTTGACAACAGAAGGAAACTGTTACAGAAAGTCACAACTGGTCAAAATATGAATAACAACTGACTGCCAGATACCCAATCCCAACCAATATATAACCAATACACCCCCTATGCCCAAGGTTCAGGAAAAAAAAAAAAAAACACTGAAGGTAGGGAGAAAGATTATAGACACCAGAGTCCCAGGATGTCTTCTGTTAGATAGTGTTTCTAGATATGACAGGGAAAAATGCTCTGGAGCCACTGGTAGTTGGATAGGTTCATAGTATCAGGTATGAACTTTCTCCTCTCTCGAAAGCCTTAAGTCCAACTAGACAGCTATTGGTTACTGCCAAGACAAAAATGTAGATAATGCACCATGGGGGATGTCATACTTGCCTAGTCATCTGTGTGCTTGATATGCTTTTCAGATAGGTAGGACTATGATTGATCTTCTATAGCACCTTGCATTGCATTTTCAGATACTGTGAGAGCTACTCTTCAGGGAAGAGCCTTTCAGGTCAGTTCTAGAGATTCTTCTCTCTAAGTCTATGTCTGAAGGGGCCTATGCCTCATATGAAAGTTTTTGCTAGATAGTCTATGTCTTTTGAGGTAGCATTGTCACTCAACATGCTATAACTTCATATATATACTCCATATATATATGTATATATATATATAAGTATATATATACTTCATTTAGATATGAATATATACAGTTATATCTAAAAATTCAGAGCTAGGATAAACAACTGAAATAGAATATGTGACATTTGTTTGTCTGTGTCTGAGTTACTTTACTCAATATAATATCTTCTAGTTCCATTCACTTACCTGTAAAGTTCACGATTTCAGTTTTCTGTAGAGCTGAATTTTATTCATACATATATTAACTTTCAGTAAACATAAAATAATGTCAGTCCCTGTGGCTTATTTAAATAATATTAGTGTTATTTCTCTCTCTTCCCTCACTTTTCTTCTGTTTGTTCATTCTACCCTCATCACAATTAAAGCCCCTACCATTTTCCCAGTTCCCCTTTCATAGCAGCTGTGTCCAAGCTGTTTCCCTCTCTGGATCTTCTTTCTCTCCCCTCGTTCCATTTTTACTTTCCATTGTTAACATAAATCATGTTTCCATTATTCACTCATCAGTTGAAGGACACTTAGGTTGTTTCCACTTCCTAGCTATCGTGAGTAGAGCAGCAGTGAACAGGACTGAACAGTTATATGTGGACTGGGTTGTCAAGCACTCTGAAAATATGCCGCATAGTGCTTTAGCTGAGTCATAGGTTAGATATCTTTAATTTCTTGAGAATTCCCCACACTGATTTCCAGCTTGTAATGCTAGCAGTGCTTTTCTCACCTCTTTCCAAGCATTTGTTGTTAGTTGTTTTCTTGACATTAGACATTCTGGCTGACTCAAAGTAGTTTTAACTTTGAAATTTCCCTAATTTCTAATGATGTTAAAAACCATATAGCTATTTCTTAGCCATTTTCTTCTTCTTAGCCAAATCTTTTGAGATTTATGTTTTCCTTTAAAACATTTAAAGCATAGCTCTAAAGTCAAATCTAGAATAAAACTGCACCAAGAAATATGTCACTCCTTCATCCTCTATTTTATTCATTGCTTAGAGAGCATGAATTTTGTTGACTTCTAATTACAGAGTTGATATGTATATGAATATTTAAAGTAAAAATATGATATGATTATAACTGAAGAGTTAATACACAGAGCATCTCTTATTCCTTTAGAATTACCATACTATGACATTTTACATGTTAATGCGTAAATGTATTTAATTACTTGTGCACTATTTATAGCATTCAGAATCACCGTCTTGAAATTGCCCCATGATCATTGTTGAGCCAGGAAAAGAAACTAGACTCCTGAAGGTCTTAGTTCCCTCATCTGCAAAGTGAATGTTGAGTAGGCCCCGGGGGAGGTTGGTGATAACTGTCTCCAGTTCTCAACAATTTATGACTTTTGCAATGCTTTTGCCATGATATCTACTTTTCAGTAATTTTGAAAGATTTTTATTCAAATGACTTACTTTGAGTTACTTAGGATTATGCCATTTTTCAGCTCTAGATATAGGTCTGGGATAAATGTCAGAAATATGCATTTTAAACCGGTATCTAAGGCATGGTGCTGCACTTGATCTGTGGATACTCACTGAGAAACCTTGACCTCCATCTGCATATTAGATAGACCTCAACACCAGAGGGACTTCCCGGTTGCCTGCATGATACTGTTCAGGAGTTCAGCATATGTTTCTCATTTAAACAAAACACAACTTACATTAAATTTGATGGTTTCCTATTTTTTTTAATATATTGGCAATTCTTTGTGGAAATTTCTTTAGAAAAACTTTTGTAAATATTGCTCCAAGTCACATTTTAATATAAATAAATTTATCACTATACAATTTTATAGCTAAGAACTTTCATAGATTAATTCATGTAGCAGATATGTAAAGTTATTTATTGTGGCATAGGGACTTTACCTAGGTAGGTCCACTATAATTGCAAAGATCTTTATGGAGAGATATAGGATTATGAGACAAAGAATACTATATGACTCCAGAAACAGGGAGAAAATACCATCGAACATCCCTTAGACCCTGGAAAACAAAAGAAACAGATTCTTCTACCAAGGGCCTCTGAAGGGATATAGTCCTGCAGATCTCTTGATTTTAGCCATCTAAAACTCTATCCAAACTTCTAAACTCTAGAACCATAAGGTAATTAATTCACGCTATTTTAAACCACCAAGTTTGTGGTAATCAGCAACAAAAAGAAACAATGAAGGTTGGAGAAAATTTGGTCAGTGAAGACTAATGTCCAGAAAGTTAAGATCTATACCTCAGAGGGGTGAACATGCAGACAGCATGGCTAACTCTGCAGCTTGCTTGTTAATTCTAAGTGGAGCTGATACCCAACAGCCTAGTCTAAAATGAAAATAAAGTTCTGATCAAGCATTTCACACTCCAATACTTTAAATCAAAACTCTTTAAATCCATCCCCACCACCCCCTGGCCAAACCAATATTTGACCCAAGTAAGTTTCTATAGAGAGTGATCCTGGGTTCACAGGTATAAAATACAGGTACAAATGAAACACTTGCTAATAAACCATAAAGAAACTCACTATAAAACAATTATTTTGTATAAATATAACTTTACCATTTATTTAAGTGAATACATTTTTTTTTTACTCCTACTAGCAGTGGAGGACTGTTTCCTTAGCTCTGCATTGTTGCCAACATGAGCTGTCACTTGTATTCTAGCCATTTTGACAGAAGAAATCTCAAAGTAGTTTTGATTTACATTTCTCTGATGGCTAGGGATGTTAAACATTTCTTTAAGTGTTTCTCACCCATTTGAGTTTGTCTATTGAGAATTCTCTGTTTAGATCTGTACCCCATTTTTAAATTGTTATCTTAAGCCATATTCTATGGCTGTGAAGAGACATCATGACCAAGGCCACTCTTACCAAAGAAAACATTTAAGTGGAGCTTGCTTACAGTTTTCAGGGGTTTAGTCCATTATCATCATGGCAGGGACCATGGCAGGACACAAACAGACATGGCGCTAGAGAAGTCCTTAAGAGTATCACATCTCTCTTCCCACTTTTCCACAAGATACCTTACTCACTGCTCCGTGTTTGGCTGTGAGTCTCAGCATCTGTTCTCAGCTGCTGCTGAGTAGAGTCTCTCAGAAGGCAACTCTTACAGACTCCTATCTGCAAGCTTATCAGGGTATCATTCATAGTGTCAGAGGTTGGCACTCTCCTGTAGGGCAGGTCTTTGGTTACTCCAGGCATTGTTTGACTATTCCCTCCATCATTGCTCTATCTGTTCTGTTTATCCCTGCACATCTTGTAGGCAGGGTTAGTTTGGGGTCAGAGTTTTTGTGGGTGGGTTGGTGCTTACCTTCCTCTACTAGAACACTAGTCTAGTTTGAGCATTTCCTCTTCAGTCTCTATGGTCTCTGCTACTAGGAGTGTCTGATAGAATCCCCCTCACATCCTCTCAGGAGCCTACCCTGATTTAGGTCTCCAGCTTGTCACAGAGATACCCCCTCCCTCAGCTTCCCTTTTCTCAACAGGCCTTCTGTCCTCTCACACTTACTCTCCCCAGATCTGATATCTACCTTCTTAACTCTCTATGTCCCCTCTCCTACCTTGTTCCCTCACTTCCATCACCACCTCTGTCTATTCTGCCTCTCCTTCCAAGTGAGATTCATGCATTCTCCCTTGGATCTTCCTTGTTATTTATCTTCTTTGGGCCTGTGCTTTGTAGTATGCTTATCCTGTATTATATGGCTAAAATCCCCTTATTAGTGAGTCTATACCATGTGTGTCTTTCTGGGTTTGGGTTACCTCGCTCAGGATGATCTTTTCTAGTTCCATTATGTGATAAGAATTCCACAAGAAGACTAACAAATCCAACTAATCAGGGCCCAGAGGGGTTTGCTAAGACTGAAGCATCAACCAAGAACCATGCATGGACTGGACTTAGGCCCCCTACAAAGAGGTAGCAGATGGGCAGCTTAAGTGTCATGTGGGTCCTCTAGTATGGGAAGTGGGGACTGCATTGGACATAACTCACTTGCTAGCTTTTTGTTGACTTTCCCCTGGTGGGACTGCCTTGCCTAGCCACAAGGGAGGAGCACATGCTCAGTCCTGATGCAACTTGATGAGCTGGGGTGGATGGGAAAGGGAGTTCCCCTTTTCTGAGAAATAGATGATGGTGAAAAGGAGAAAGAGGGTTGAACTGGGAGAAGAAGAGAGATGGGGCTACAACCAGAACGTAAAGTGAATTTTAAAACAAATAAATAAAAAAAAAAATCTAAAAAAAAAACAAAAAAAAAAAAGAGTTCCACATCTGGATCCACAGGCAACAAGAAGAGGAAGACACTGGGACTAGCTTGGATTACTGAAACCTCAAAGCCCACACGTGACACGTGTCCTCCAACAAGACTATACCTACTTTCACAAGGTCTTACCTCTTAATCCAGCCTAAGTAGTGCCACTCCCTAATGATCAAGCATTCAAACCTCTGAGCCTATGGAGGCCATTCTTATCCAACCTACATTTCCTTCCACAAAAGAATGGATAAAGAAAATGTGGTACATCTACACAACCTACAAATTAAGTTATTGGCTGAAAAGTTCCTATGGAAATCCCCAAACAATTCAGGCAATTGATTAGACAATAGGTTGCTCCCCACAAACTGACAGTAAGTGTTGCTGAAGACAACACTCACACAAATAATTGAACATGGAGAAGTCAAGTTGGTGTCTACATAGAACCTTCACCACCTCATTTTTTAATTATAATATTTTCTTTTTTATTTTATTAATTACAGTTTATTCCCTTTGTATCCTACCTGTAGTTCCCTCCCTCTTCCCCTCTCAAACCAATCTTCCCTCCCTCTTCTCCACCCATTCCCCTCCCCCAGTCCACTGATAGGCTAGGTCCTCCTCCCCTTCCATCTGATCCTAGTCTCATCAGGAGTGGGTGCCTTGTCTTCCTCTGTGGCCTGTTAAGGCTGTACCCCACCTCACCCCCACAATGGGAAGGTGATCAAAGAGCCAGCCCCTGTTCCACTTACTAAGGAACCCACTTGGACACTGGGCTGTCTTGGGTTACATCTGTGCAAGGGTTCTAGGTTATCTCCAGGAATGGTCCATGGTTAGAGTATCAGTCGCAGAAAAGATCCCTGCGCCTAGATTTTTTTTTTTTGGTTCTGTTGTTCTTCTTGTGGAACTCCTGTCCCCTCTAGGTCTTTCTATCTCCCCCTTCTTTCATAAGATTCCCTGCACTCTGCCCAAAGTTTGGCTATGAGTCTCAGCATCTGCTTTGATACTATGAAGGGTAGAATCTTTCAGAGGCCCTCTGTGGTAAGCTTCTGTCCTATTCCCTGTTTTTTCCCTCTTCTGATGTCCATACCCCTTGCTTTTCAGATGAGGATTGAGCATCAAACCCAGAGTCCTCCTTCTTGATTAGCTTCTTTATCACCACCTCATTTTAGAGTCTTTGACATGGAAAGATACTCTGTAGCTACAAATCAGAAAATCTTTGATCTATACTATGTCCTGTCTGCAAAATTTTCTAGAGCAGTGGTGGTACAAACCGTTGTGGGAGCAACCAACTGATTTTGACTTGACTTAACATTTACTCCATGAAATATAACCCATAAATAATACTGGTTGGTTGACCAAGAACCAGAGATTAGATAGCCAAGAGATGTAGACTAAAACAAAATACTACTGGCCTAAAAGAAAGAAAGCAAAAATAAAATGACTTCTAATGATAGTCTGCTATTGGTCCATAAATCGATGCATTATTCAGTCATCAGAGAGGCTGCAGCCTGAGGCAGATGGGAACAAATGCAGAAACCCACAGCCAGATGTTAAAGAGTAAGACCTTGAAACAAACAGGTCAAAATGAGATGTTTCCATAAAACCCTCCCCTTAGAGCTCAGGGAACCCTCACAAAAGAGGAAACAATGGGGTGATGGAGACAGAGGGGATGAAGGACATCAGCAGAACATGGTCCTCTAAAACAGCTGAGCAAAGCTCATATGAACTCACAGGACCTACACAAGTTGGCAACTTGTCCTTTGCATATATATTATAGCTTTCAGTTTAATACTTTTAAGGGACCCCTGAATGTATGAATGAGTGGGTCTCTGATTTTTATGCCTTCTCTTGGGATTTTTTAATTTTTCTATTGGCTTGCTTGCCCAACATCAATATGACAGTTTTGTTTCATCTTATTAGATTTCATTTTGTTATGTTTTGTGATTATCTATCTCTTAGAAAACTGTTCTTTTCTAATGAGAGAAAGACGGGGAGTAGATCCAGATGGGAAAAGGTGGGGGAACAGGAACTGGGAGAAATAGATGAAGGAAAAAGTGTATTCAGATTACATTGTGTGAGAAAAGAATATATGCTTAATTAAAGAGATAAAAATATAGGGAAAACAATTTTTCATAATATGGGGATGGGTGTGCTTGTTTAGTTTTACATAAGGAGACAAATCTTGGCTGAATATCTGATTGTGTACGACACAGAACATCATCAGGCTCCTTGATGTTGCATTGTTTGTGACAATCAACATTGGCAGAATGGTCCTGGAAAGGGAAGTACTCGGCAAGGTGAACAACTTGCAGTGGATAAAAGCTGCTACCATTTCAAGTCTTCCAGATCCACTGTGGCACAAATAGATTCAAAGCATGCACTAGTGACATCAGCAGACCACCAACCATATAACAGAGCTGCCCAAATGCCTACTGGAATAACAAAAACTCTTTCCTCCTGGAAATCACTTGCAGGAAGATGGCATACTGAACAGATCAAAAGCAACGAATCTACTTCTCATCATGTGAAAACTACTCTTGGACTGTGATTTAATGTTCACATTATTTAGAATAAAGTCTTTCTTAAAGATTTGCTTCTAAAACAATGCCTGTCAAGTCAAACTATTAAATAAGGGTTCCATTAACCTGAATACTAAACAGTATCTCCTAGCAGATGTGGGAGGAAGATGATGCCTCCATGGAATGGTGTATAGGTCATTACTATGGTTAAGTTTTTCACACACACACACACACACACATAAATGAGATAATAAGAGACAAGGGGGGTGACAAGATGGCGGCACGAGGAGGACACTGTGTCTGAGGAACAGGACAACATTTTCCATACTGCGTCCAAGAGACTAAACTCTGGGCCCTAAACAACAGAAATCGTATTTCCCAGGTGAGAGGAAACCCCCACAGCGTGGGAATCAATTGGGTCCACTCTCAGGCCACCCAGCCAGAACCCAGAAGAGATCCCGGTCCCGAAGGCACTAGGTCACTGGACCAGAGCCACATGCCTGTGTGTCTCAATCACCTTCCCAGGCTGAACGGTGGGCACAAAAACACCAGAGACTGGGAGTCCCTGTCGCGAGAAAAAAAAAAAACCACTGGGAAGGAAGGCAGTGGGACTGGCCATGGGTCACCCAGTCTTTACCTGGAAAAGGTCTCACAGACAGGCTGGTATGAGCTGCCATCACTGAACTGGGCTCAAGCTGCCAGCATGGAGAGTACTGAACGCCCAGCTCTCCAACACAGATGGAGCTCTGTGCCCCAGTGTAACAGAGACTGGGAGTCCCTGTCAGGAAAGGGCCTCACAGGGAAGGAAGGAAACGGTGCTGACTTGGGTCACCTAGGCTTTGCCTGGGGAAAGTCTCTCAGACCAGCAGGTATGCGCAGCCATCACTGAACTGGGCCCAAGTCGGGAGCACAGAGTTGTTGGGCGCCCAGCTCTCCAGCATAGACAGAGCTGTGCGACCCAGGGCAACAGGGATTGGGAGTCCCTGACAGGAGTAGACCCCACAGGAAAGGATGGAAACAGGGACCCAAAGTAGGTCAGCCAGTATATCCCTGGGAAAGGTGCCGCAGACTAGTGGGCAGGCAAGCGCATGGCCAGCCAAGAGACCTGCTTTGTACCAACTATTTCTCACAGACAGAGGACACCAGAGACTTGGAGACACTGTCACAGGGAACGAAGCAAAGGGAACTGACTTAGACCACCCAGTGTATCCCTGGAAAAGGTCCCGCAGACTGGTCGAACCCAGATAGCCTGGAGAGCAGTACTCACCTGCAACAGATTACCACTTGGGTATTGGGGCACAGAACCCCAACCTAAGACCTACAAAAGCCCAGGATCCCTGAGATCAACCCCCAGTTACTGCTCCAAGGGGCAACCAGTTGTCCCTAACAAAACTGACCAAACCAAGGGACACACAGGTTACAGTAGCAGCTCACTAAATTTACAACAAGAAACCCACAAGCAGGGCAACTGTCTCCAGGATTTCTCCAGGTGAGAGGAGAGCCCTCTTGATTAACAAGGACCACAGTTACCACTCAGGTCTCTATGCCTGAGGTGAGCAGCAGCAACTCTTGAAAAACACCAGCCATCCAGTAACTATACCCAGAAAGCTGAGAAGGCTTCCTTCAGGAAAAACCATCTTCCTGCCAAGGGGATTCTCTCCACCACAGGATTCCAGGAACTACCAGAAACTATCTCCAAACACCTAAGATAGCAAAATGGGTAGAGGCCAGCATAAAAGTTCAACCAACAAAAGACAGAGCAAAATGGCATCTCCAGAACCCAGTTATCTGGGGCAAGTAGCCTTGGAAACCCCAGCATAATTGAAACTCAAAAAGATGACCTAACATCTATGCTCATGAAGAGGATAACAGAGGAAACAAATAAAATATGTAAAGACCTAGAGGAAGATAAACTCAAACAGATTATGGCCATCCATAAAGAAATAGAAGAAGATAAAAACAAACAGATTATGGCCATCCATAAAGAAATAAAGGAAGATAAAAACCAACAGATTATGGCCATCTGTAAAGAAACAGAAGAAAATAAAGAAAAACATATTATGGCCATCCATGAAGAAATACAGGAAGTTGCAGCCAAACAGTTTGTGGCCTTTAGAGAGGAAATACTTAAATCACTGAAAGAAATAAAAGAAACAAAGGATTGTTCAAACAAACAGATGAAGGAATTGAAGGAAAAACAGGAAAATACAGTAAGACAGGTGAAGGAATTCAACAAAATGGCTCAAGACCTGAAGATAGAATTGGAAAAATTAAAGAAAACACAAATGGAGGATATTGTGGCAAGAAAGAACTTAGGGAAGAAAACAGGAACTACAGAGATAAGCATAACCAACAGACTACAAGAGATGGAAGACAGAATCTCAGGTGTGGAAGATACAATGGAAGAAATCTATGTATCTGTCAAAGAAATTGTTAAATCTAAAAAATTCCTGAAAGAGACCATCCAAGATTCAAGACAACATAAAAACACAAAACCAAAGAATAATAGGAATAGAGGAAAAAGAAGATTCCCTCCTCCAAGGCCCAGAAAATATTTTCAACAAAATCATTGAGGAAAATTCCCCCAACTTAAAGGAGAGGCCAATAAGAATACAAGAGGCCTACAGAACACCTAATAAATTAGACCAGAAAAGAAAATTCTCCCGCCACATAATAATCAAAACAGTAAGTATACAGAACAAAGAAAAAAATACTAAAAGCTGCAAGGGAAAAAGGCCAAGTAATATATAATGGCAAACCCATCAGAATCACACCTGACTTCTCAACAGAAACTATGAAAGCCAGAAGGGCCTGGACAGATATCATGCAGACCCTAAGAGAACACAGATGTCACCACAGGCTACTATCCCAACAAAACTCTCAATCCTCATAGAGAGAGAAAACAAGATATTCAATGACAAAAACAAATTTCAACATACCTACACACAAATCCAGCCTTACAGAAGACACTAGAAGGGAAAATACAACCTAAGAAAACTAGCCACTTTCAAGGAAACACAGGAAATAATTAACGTCACTACAGTAAAACAAAAAGCAACCAAGCAAAGAAACTTATGACCACAGCTAACATCAAAATTGAAGGATCTAACAGCCACTGGTCATTAATCTCTCTCAACATCAATGGACTCAACTCTTCAATAAAAAGACACAGACTAACAGAATGGATGCGTAAACAAGACCCAGCAATCTCTTGCGTACAAGAAACACACCTAATTCACAAGGATTGACATTACCTGAGCATATAGGGTTGGAAGATGGCTTTCCAAGCAAATGGACCCAAGAAGCAAGCAGGAGTAGCCATTCTAATATCGGAAAAAATAGACTGTCAACCAAAATTAATCAAAAGAGATGGGGAAGAACACTTCAGACTCATCAAGAGAAAATTCCACCAGGAAGATATCACATTCCTGAACATCTATGCCCCAAATACAAAGGCACCCACATTTGTAAAAGAAACATTGATAAAACTTAAACCACACATAGATACCCACACATTAATAGTGGGAGACTTCAACACCCCACTCTCAACAAAAGACAGGTCAACTAAACAGAAATTAAACAAAGAAACAATGTCTCTAACAGAGGTTATGAATCAAATGGACCTAACAGACATTTACAGAACCTTACACCCAAACACAAAATAATTTACCTTCTTCTCAGCACCTCATGGAACCTTCTCCAAAACAGAACATATGGTTGGCCACTAAGCAAGCCTCAACATTTACAAGAAGATTGAAATAATCCCTTGTATCCTATCTGATCACCATGGAATAAAGCTGGACCTCAAAACAACAGAAATAGCAAAAAGCCTACACACACATGGAGACTGAACAACTTGTTACTAAATGACAGCTGGGTCAGGGAAGAAATATAGAAATTAAAGTCTTCCTAGAACTCAATGAAAATGAAGACACAACATACCCAAACTTGTGGGACACAATGAAAGCAGTGCTAAAAGGAAAGTTCATAGCACTAAGTGCCTTCAAGAAGAAATTCAAGACAGCTCATTCAAGCAACTTATTGGCTCACCTAAAAACCCTAGAAAAAGAAGAAGCAGACAAACCAAAAAGGAGTAGATGGCTGGAAATAATCAAACTCAGGGCTGAAATCAATCAATTAGAAACAAATAAAACAATTCAAAGAATCAATGTAACCAAGAACTGGTTCTTTGAGAAAATCAACAAGATAGACAAAGCCTTAGCCAAGCAAACTAAAAGGCAGAGAGACACCATCCAAATCAACAAAATCAGAAATGAAAAGAGGGACATAACCAAAGACACTGAGGAAATCCATACAATCATTAGGACTTACTTCATAAGTCTATATGCCACAAAATTTGAAAATCTAAATTAAATGGACAATTTTCTTGATCGATTCCACTTACCAAAACTGAATCAAGATGACGTAAATCAATTAAATAGTCCTATATCCCCCAAGGAAATAGAAGCAGTCATCGAAAGTCTCCCATCCAAAAAAAATCCCAGGACCAGATGGTTTCAGCACAGAATTCTACCATACCTTAAAAGAAGAGCTAACTCCAGTTCTCTTCAAACTATTCCACTAAACAGAAACAGAAGGAACACTACACCAAACTCATTCTATGAAGCCATAGTCACCTTGGTACCTAAAACTCACAAAGACCCAACAAAGAAAGAGAATTTCAGGCCAATCTCCCTTATGAACATTGATGCAAAAAGACTCAACAAAATACTTGCAAACGGAATACAAGATCACATCAAAGATATCATCCACTATGAGCAAGTAGGCTTCACCCCAGGCATGCAGGGGTGGTTCAATATGGAAATCCATCAATGTGATCCACAATATTAACAAACTGAAAGAAAAAAAACCACATGATCATCTCCTTAGATGCTGCAAAAGCTTTTGACAAAATCCAACATCGATTCATGTATAATGTCTTGGAGAGATCAAGAATACAAGGCACATATCTAAAAATAGTAAAGGCAATATACAGCAAGCCTATAGCCAACATCAAACTGAACGGAGAGAAATTTAAATCAATCCCACTGAAATCAGGGACAAGACAAAGCTGCCCACTCTCTCCATATCTCTTCAACATAGTTCTAGAAGTCCCAGCTAGAGCAATAAGACAGTTGAAGGAGATCAACGGGATACAAATTAGAAAGGAAGAAGTTAAATTATCACTGTTTGCAGATCATATGATAGTATACCTGAGTGACCCCAAAAATTCTAGCAGGGAACTCCTACAGCTGATAAACACCTTCAACAAAGTATCTGGATACAAAATTAACTCCAAAAATTAGTAGCCCTCCTGTATACAAAAGGCAAAAGGGCTGAGAAAGAAATTAGGGAAACAACACCCTTTACAATAGCCATAAATGACATAAGGTACCTTGGTATAACCCTAACTAAGCAAGTAAAAGACTTGTATGAAAAATTTTCCAGTCTCTGAAGAAAGAATTAAAAGAAGATATCAGAAGATGGAAAAATCTCCCATGCTCATGGGTTGGCAGGATTAACATAGTAAAAATGGCCATCTTACCAAAAGCAATCTATAGATTGTTATAGATGCAATTCCCATCAAATTACCAACACAACTCTTTATAGACCTGGAAAGAAAAATTCTCAACTTATATGGAATAACAAGAAACCCAGAATTGCTAAAATAATCCTCTACAATAAAAGATCTTCTGGAGGTATCTCCATCCCTGATCTTAAGCTGTACTATAGTGCAACAATAATAAAAACTGCATGATACTGGCATAGAAAAAGAATGGTGGATCAATGGAACTGAACAGAAGACCCAGAAATAAACCCACAGACTTATAGATAACTGATTTTTGACAAAGATGCCAAAACCATACAATAGAAAAAAGATAGCATCTTCAACAAATGGTGCTGGTCTAACTGGATGTCTACATGTAGAAAAAATGAAAATAGATCCATATTTATCACCCTGCACAAAACTAAAGTCAAAGTGGATCAAAGACCTCAACATGAAACCAGACACATTAAATAGATTAGAAGAAAAAGTGAGGAAGACCCTAGAACTCATTGGCACAGGAGACAACTCCCTGAACAGAACACCAACAGCACAGGCTCTAAGAGTAACAATCAATAAATGGGACCTCATGAAACTGAAAAGCTTCTGTAAAGCAAAGGACACCATCATCAAAACAAAATGACTGCCTACAGATTGGGAAAGAATCTTCACTAACCTTTATCTGACAAAGGGTTAATATCCAGAATATATAAAGAACTAATGAAGCTGAAAAACAGCAAACCAAGTAATCCAGTTAAAAAATGGGGAACAGAGCTAAACAGGGAACTCTCTGTTAGGAATATAGAATAGCAGAGAAACACTTAAAGAAATGCACAACTTCATTAGCCATAAGGGAAATGCAAATCAAAACGACCCTAAGATTTCACCTTACACCCATCAGAATGGCCAAGATCAAAAACTCAAGTGACAACACATGCTGGAGAGGCTGTGAAGAAAGGGGAACCCTCCTCCACTGCTGGTGGGAATGTAAACTTGTACAACCACTCTGGAAAGCAATCTGGCGCTTTCTCAGACAACTAGGAATAGCGCTTCCTCAAGATCTAGCCACACCACTTCTAGGCATATATCCAAAAGAGGCTCAAGTACACAATAAGGACATTTGCTCAATGATGTTTGTAGCAGCTTTATTTGTAATAGCCAGAAGCTGGAAACAACCCTGACGCCCCTCAACTGAAGAATGGATGCAGAAATTGTGGTACATCTACACAATGGAGTATTACTCTGCAATAAAAAAATAAGGAAATCATGAAATTTGCAGGTAAATGGTGGGACCTGGAAAGGATCATCCTGAGTGAGCTGTCCCAGAAGCAGAAAGACACACATGGTATATACTTACTCATATAGACATGTAATATAGGATATACCTACTAAAATCTGTACATCTAAAGAAACTAATCAAGAGAGAGGACCCTGACTAAAATGTTCAATCCCCATCCCAAAAGGCAAAGAGGATGGACATCAGAAGAAGAAGAAAATAGGAAACAAGCTAGAAACCTACCACAGAGGGCCTCTGAAAGGCTCTGTACTGCAGACTATCAAAGCAGATGCTGAGACTTATGGCCAACTGTTGGGCAGTGTGCATGGAATCTTATGTAAGAAGTGGGAAATAGTAAGATCTGGAAAGGACAGGAACTCTACAAGGAGAGCAACAGAACAAGAAAATTTGAACACAGGGATCTTCCCAGGGACTCATACTCCAACCAAGTATAATGCAGAGATAACCTAGAACCCCTGCACAGATGTAGCCCATGGCTGTTTAGTGTCCAAGTGGGTTACATAGTAATGGGAAGAGGGACTGCCTCTGACATAATCTGTTTGGCCTGCTCTTTGATCACCTCCCCCTGAGGGGAGAGCATCCTTACCAGGCCACAGAAGATGACAATGCAGCCACTCCTAATGAGATCTGATAGACTAAGATCAGAAGGAAGGAGAGGAGGACCTCCCCTATCAGTGGACTTGGGGAGGGACATGTGTGAAGAAAGGGGACGGAGGGTGGGATCAGGAGGGAGGATGGAAGGGCTTATGGGGGGGGTACAAAGTGAATAAAATGTAATTAATAATAAAAAAACCTTTCACATAAGAAAAAAATTAAAAGTCCATGAGGTTCATTAGAGCTTGATTCAGGTTGCTCTACTCTAATGAGACAACACCTCAATGTGCCTGGAATAGGGCCAGTCCCCTCTGAAACTCATTTTGAGGCTTGATTGATATTACAGTGTGTTGGGAGGTGGGAAGATGGCTCAGCCAATAATGTGCTGGAGGACCTGAGTCTGGATCCCCAGCACTCACATAAAGGCTGGACATGATAGCATGTGCATCTATAACCCTGGCCCTGAGGACCCTTGGGTAGAGTTTCCTGTGTGTCCAGTCTGGCTGAATCCATGAGATCCAGATTACGTAGAAGCATTGTCTGAAAAATATGATGAAGAGAGATTGAGGAAGACAGCAATGTTGGACTTACAGTCTCCACAAGTGTGTTCCTGTGCTAAGCACACACATTCAAGCACTTGACTGTGTCATGTATGACACACACAGGATAGGTGGTGAGCTTGTTAAGGGAGATAGCAGGATGGCAGAAGTTCTCTGTCTGGGTTAGGTAAAGCAGCAGGGTGCTGCTGGGCACCTCCCTTTCACACACACTTACCCTCTTTTCTTCCTTGTTATAAAACAACACAGACCTTCTGCAAAATTGTGAAAATTCTGCCTCCACAAACAGGAGCCAAAATAAACTCATCTTCTTTATTAAAGAGAGAGAGAGAGAGAGAGAGAGAGAGAGAGAGAGAGAGAGAGAGAGAGGTAAATAACAGAGAGAAAAAAATTAAGGCAAAATGAAAAGTTGTTAAGAGCACAGTCTCTCAGATATTCAGAACTAAATCTGGTCTGCCATTTGCTCAGAGATCTGGCCCGTCATCTTATGAAACAGAATTTCATGGGATAGAATTTGTAATTCCTCTCTGATGCCAAATCTACCTCAAGATTCAAAGTACTGAGGTCAAAACCCTGTGCCCCTGTTTTAAATCCAAGTTACCTTCTGCCTTTGAGCTTTTTCAGGATATCTGGGTGTTAAATGACATACTGTGTGTAAAGCAGTTAGCACAACACTTGGCAGCTCTTCATGTAATCCTGGCAACGGGGCTTAATGAGATCGGCACAGTGCCCGGAACCTTACAAGTGGTCAGCAAAATGACAGCCATCATAACTAAGAATTATCTGGCATCTTGTACTTCCTCTTTCTTCCTGAGATCCACTGAGATTTTGTGTCTAAGCTCACATAAAAGATAAAACTGGAGGGCGTCTCTACATAACTAAGAATTTGCTTAATGTTCTCTACTCCATGCTTCAGAGAGGGCCGGTAGGGCTTCCCAAACACCAAGTATGAAGTAAAAAGGATGGTCTAAAGCAACAGCAAAGAAAACATGCCTGTTGAGTCATAAGGATGGGCACTCACTGGAGAAAAGACTAGAAAGTCTAAAATAGAAGTCTTTCAAAAGTCTAGAAAGAACAGTATTTTTTAACATGGGATGGAATTAGAAACAACACTTCCTCACTATGTGGTCATCTATAAGCCACCAATATAGAGAACCCTCAACCTCTAAGAAAATGTGTTTCATTAGAATGGGTCTGATTCACAGAGCAAAGCGAGGAAATGGGCAGTGGATCTGAGAAAGATTTCAGTCTCATAACTACCAAAATGAATTTTTATAAACAGCTTTTGTTGCTTGAGGTGTTTCTTTAAAATTCACTTACAAAGTAGCCCAGTCTCTGGCACAGCCAAGTTGCTACTGTTTTTAACCTTTGAGAAATCACATTGCTTGTTCTTTGTCTTTTCTCATTGTTCACAAAGTCTGGAACTAATTCTCCTCCCTCAATTCTAAGCAATTTCAGTGCATTTGGTCTCCGGGGATTCAGGAAAGTGTAGGAGCCTGTACGCCAGCCAGCATGTATTTTAAAATGGGAAGGCTACTTCCTTCTATGCACTTCCACAGATAATTTTGTAATTGTGTAAGATAAGATGGTCAGTTTGGGTTCATCCCAATTAATTTTGGAGTGATATTTAAAATGACTCAAGTCTGGTTGGCTTGTTTCTATAATCAGTCTGCTATAAATCAAAGTCCCACAGCATAGAAACCTGGCATTAAGAAGGAAGTGCAGATAAAAGCTTACAGAAAAGCCCTGGAAGCAAACACATCTGCCAGGGCATAGATGAAGGATGTGATGTAGTCAAATCAGAAAACTCTTCCCAACGAAAAATGCACAAATCACACACCAAAATTCAGGACAAAATACGACCAAAATAAATAGACAGCACAGATGCTTATTCTTGAGAGGCAGGACAACTAGCAAGCATAATAGCTGAAGCAAGAACAGGTTTTAGCTTTGCACAGCATGTATAGATTGAAATTGCTTACTTAACCCTGCAGAACTTCAGGGTTGCAAGATGTAGAAGAAATATCTGTGATGTGGGACATCTTTTACGTTGCAAGAGACAAAAAGGTGTATTAAATTAGTTTAAGGGAAGAGGAGTTTGTTAGCTCATGTGACATGGTTCAAATATGGCTGGAACCAGATCTTCAGTCCCTGGAAGGAATTCTTGTTTCTGTTTAATCCATATTCAGTTCACTATATTAACCTCATTCTCACCTACTGTAGACATCTTGAATGTTATAAATAGTTCCAAATTTATATCTGTCTAGTATTAGGACCCTAAAGGCAAAGAGACTTTTTTTCTCAACATTAATTTTAGGAAAGTGCCCTAGAGCCCTAGAAGAGCCCAATATAGAATCATGCAATTTCTCACCTAACCACTGTGAAACAAGGAGGTGAGGGCCCGTTATTTTAACTGACCACCAGAGGACAGTGGACAGAGGCAGCAGACCATAATGACCAATGGTGATCAGTCCTCCTGTGACAATGTGATTAGGGCAGAAATTCCTCCAAAGGAAAGCTCTAGGGTAGGTAATGGTGTCCAAATAAAAGCATTAAGATAGTGAAATAAGGATTCAAATAATAGAGGGAAAATATTTTATCAAGCCAGAAAACTATCCAAATGTCTCTGACTTGATTTATACATCACAGGACTATATTTTTTAGAAGCATAAATATGGGGCTGTCTCAGCAGTTAAGAGTACTTGTTGCTCTTCCAGAGAACACAAGTTCCATTCCCAGCATCCACATCAGGCAGCTCACAATGGCCTATGACTCTGGCTCCAGGAAATCTGATGTCTCTGGCCTCCAGGGTACCTGTAATCACATGCACATACTCTCATCCCATATGCACACAAATTCAATTAAAAGAAATATTTAAAAATATAAAGATGCACTGAGAATATAAAGCATACTATGAAACAAGTTGTGTGTGTGTTTGTGCTTGCCTGTGTGTAGGTGTTTAATGTTTCCTGAACCTGACTATGGAAAAGGCTTCAAGTTTTCAACCTAGGTTGAGATATTGGATTTGAAATGTCAGAATACTTGTTCAAGTTTGGCTAAGAATACAGTTCCTTCAAAGAAAAGGTTGGAAAACAGTATGATAAATTCCAGACTTCCCAACAGAAGAAATGTAATAAAAGGAAGCACAAACAGGCAGTGACTATTCCAGATGAAGTTTTGTTTTTTAAAAAATCCATGAACCTGGGAAGATTTTATCCAGCCCTCCAATTTGAAATAATTATTCATATCTGTTCACTACAAAGGAACAAAAGCAGGTCTCCTCCTAGATTATAAACATTTTTTTCTGATATTTTGGCTTGCTTTTGTCATTTTAAGTGTGCCATAGAAGACATATTTAGAGAATTAAAATATCATGGTTTTTTTTTTTTTTTACTTTATCCTTACAATTTTTGATCACTGTAAAACTTTCCTTGCAGATTATGTCTGAACTTTTTCTTGAGACACAACCCAAAAAATAAATATCCATTTAACTCCCAGACTTATATAAAAAAAAAGACTGCAAACCATCATTTAAAGGAATAAATGTGAGAGAAGTATTTTTTCAAGAGTAATACATTCAAATCACTAATTTGTATTTAACACACATAATAGGGAGGTCAGAAAATTCTAGAAGTTCATTTTAATCTTAGTTTTCTACTCTCTGCTAAGACTGTGGTTTAATCTACAATATATTACAATAAACAAAAAATTAAGTAGGTTCCATAGTAAGGGGAACAGAGACTGTCTCTGACATGAAGTCAATGTCTGGCTCTTAACTCCCCCTGAGCAGGATGCAGCCTTACCAGGCCACAGAGGAAGACAATGCAGCCAGTCCTGAGGAGACCTGATAAGCCAGGGTCAGATGGAAGGGGAGGAGGACCTCCCCTATCAGTAGACTTAGAGAGGGGCAGGGAGGAAATGAAGGGAGAGAGGGTGGAATTGGAAGGGAGGGAGGGAGGGGGCTACAGCTGGGATACAAAGTGAATAAACTAATTAATATAAAAATAAAAATTTAATTAAAAAAATAAAATAAAAAAGCAGAAATATTACTGTAGAAGTTTTCTGACTGAATAAATTTTCTGACACAATTTCAAAAGGGGAGACACAAGAAGAGAATAAATAATTTGTCTAAAACAACCAAACACTTGAATCTTGTAAGCTCCCACTTCTGGAGTTGGCAATTTGGATAAAAGAGTTCTACACATTGACATTGGGGTCCCCTGAATTTCTATACTGCCGCTAAACAATGTGCACCTGTGACCACACAGATGACTACGGAGCGACTGTGAAGTACAGAAAACCTAATCACTCAGCCAGTCGGCCTGGAGCATCCATGGGGCTGGAAGATTTGAATACTGGTACACTCAAATGCAATTGCCACAGTGAACCGGGACATACATTTTAGGTACAGACCCCAATCAGGACTGAAATCCTACAGGTAAACTACCATAGACCCATCCAAAGCTAAAAAAAAAAAAAAAAAAAAAAGAGTCTGCAAAGTTTCAAGCTCATACTGGTAGGTGAGGAACAAGAATACAACTCTTTTGAAAAGAAAAATAAATCAGTAAAATTTAGACACTTATAAACCTAACATTATCGTACTATCCTTCCTACCAGTGGCTTTGCTTTCATTTCTGTTACTTACAGCCAGCCACAATCCCAAAATACTAGTGAAAATTTCCAGACGAGACAATATATAAAGTTAGTAAGACTTAAATTGCATGCTGTTGAGAACAAGACAAAATTGGGCCACCCTACTCCATTCCCTGAAGAACATTAAATCTCCTTCTGTCCCTCTGCATCCACAGTGTTCACACTATCTGCCCAATGATCATTCAGTGACTTGCTGTCTTTGTTATCAGACTGACTGTCATGATAATACACTGCCTGCACTCAAGTAACCTTGATTTTATTTATTGGTGGTCTCAGAGTACAAAAATAAAAAGACTGGCAATTCCAAATGCTTTTCAGCAGCTATCAACTGCCTCCTCCAAGTGAAATGATAGAAGTGCTCAGACTAATAAGGAAAGGAAACCATATTTTGCTGAGGACCATATGATTTAAGGTAAAAACAAATCTATCCATAAAGTAGAGGGGTAGAAAAAGGTCTGGTCCATTTTACTATTGTGCTTCAAACTGCAAATGTTGTAACCAGAGAGCATAAGTTCTTAGTCAAAGTGGGAAAGATATAATTTTGTGGGTGGGAACATGAACAGAAAACATGGTCTGGTGAACAGAAACACACTATTACAAAATGTAGCAAGTCCCTGCAAAGACTTCAGCTAGCAAAAGACCCTTGAAATGGCTGACACAAAGCTATTTACCCCAAGTGAGGGCTGAATAAACACAGTCAGAAATGTTTGGATTGAAAAAAAAAATCATAAAGTTTAGGCAGAGTCTGCTAATGAGTAAGCTACAACCAAATTTCCATGCATCTGAAATCCAAGATTAGAAGAAAGAATAATATCCAGTGCAGAAAGAATACTTTCCAATGCAAGACTTAGAGCATTGGTTCTCAACCTTCCTAAAGTTTTGACCCTTTAATATAGTTCACCGGAACAGCCAACCACAAAATTAGCTCCATTGCTACTTTTTTTTTTTTTTCAATGCAGTTTATTCAGGAACCTTGAACAATCATCTGACCCTGGGGAAAGCCAGCCCACAGCTTAAATAGCCTCTGGGTAGCCAACCCAGGCGTGCCACGTGGGCAATGCAGATAGGTCCACATACATGGAAGCAAGCCAGCTCCTCAGCCTTAGCCAAATGTGGAATTGTTCGTGACAGAGAGCACTCACCATCGGGAAGGTGGAAGGCAGAAACCAGCTCCATCTTTAAGGCACAGCATTTCGCAGCTCTCTACTCCATTGCTACTTCTTAACAGTAATTTTGCTACTGTTATGAATCATAACATAAGCATTTGATATGCAGGATATCGGATATGCAACCCTGGAAACAGTCATTTGACCCTCAAGGGGTTACTATCCACTGGTTGGGAACCACTGTCTTAGAGTGTTAAATCAACTGACCTATTCTAAGAAACGTGCAAGGGAGGCTTCAGGGTAGGTATTGAAGAACAGTTTAACTCAGCGACTACATGGCAACAAGACAGGGAAGATGATCATGTGCTCACAGTGCACCACAGATCAAAGAACCAAACAACTGTCAAAGGTAGGAATAAAAATTTGATAGAAAATACAAAGAATAAATGAAATTATTAAAAACACAAGTAAAATAAATTTTAAAAGAATAGAGTTGCTCTATGGCAGACAAAGAAGCAAAGGCAATCTTATAAACAAACACCTCTGGACAATAGGAAATTCACATGCAAAAGCAAAGGCAGGTGTTGTATCTTTCATAAAAATTAATTGAAAAAATTGATCATGATAAGCCTACATGTAGAAAAGAGATATCAGGTTTGTAAAACAGGAGAATGTCTACAAACTTTTAGATTTGATAATGTTCCCGAAAAATAAGGAAAATGTCGTCATTAGCACATAAAACTAGAAAGTATCCAGTCATTAAATTAAAATTGCTTTTTCTAGAAATGATGACACATGCTGAGAGAAAATATTTGCAAATAACTCATATGGCAAAGTACTTGTATCCAAAGCACACAAACAACTCTCAAAAGTCAAATGTAAAAATAATAATAATTACAATAGGAAAAAGATGTAAAGCCTCATCTAAGAGGTTATACAGGTGACACATGACATCTATAAAATATCATACATCATTTGGGCTTTGGACACTAATGTAAGAATGGGGGCCAGCAAGATGGTTCAGAAGGCAAAAACACTTGCTTTCAAAGACTACTGACCAGCATTCAATCTTTGGCCCGCTTATAGTGGAAGAAGATGAACAACTCCTCAAAATCGTCCTGTGAGATCCATTGAATTCCTGGGTTACATGTACACACACACACACACACACACACACACACACACACACCACATAAAATGTAAAATCCATTAAAATAGTGAGACGTTACATACCTATTAGAAAGGCTACTGCTGGCATGAACGTGAAGGATGAACCTACTTCAGGAGACATTTTGGCAGTTGTTGGTTTCTACAATGCTGGTAACTGAAATTTAGTGAATGCTGTGTCCCCATTCTACTACTGAGTTGCATCCCTACTCCACCCCCTTTTTTAAAAAAACTTTTCATCTTGATATTTTCGCCAGGTGCCCAGGATGCCTTCATTTCACTCTGTAACCCAGGTAGGCTCTGAACCTAAGATTCTAATGCTTCAGCTTCGTTGGAAGTGGGGATTAGCCAGGCCCAACTTGGGCAGGTTTTTCCCAAAGCTAAACATCATCTTATTACATGACCATCTCTCATGCTAATAGATATTTGTCAAACTAATTTAAAACTATGTTTTCTCACAAAATCTTTTAACATGAGTGTTTACAGCAATGTTCATCCTATTTCCCCAAACAAGAAGCAACCAAGATACACTTCCAGGCAAATGGAGAAAACTGTGGTAGATGCAAACAACGGAATACCATTCAGCCAAAGAAAAAGAATGTGCTATCAAGCCATGAAAACATAGAGAGGATTTTTTACTAAGGTTTTTCTAAGTAAAAGAACAAAAATTGAAAAGGCTCTATGTTGATTATAGCTTGCAAAAAGTAAAAGTTCAGAGACAGTGAAAGCATAGTGACTCCAGAGATTTGGAGTGGGAAGAGAGGTGTGATTACATTTTGCCCTGTTTCCTTCTAAACATTCAATGTTTTAAGATCTCAATTAGTTATTTGGACAATTGAAGTAAATGTATTAAGTAAGGATCAAAACTCATTATTTTGTGTATAGGTATCTAAATTTCCCAGCCCCAATTGCCAATTGTTGAAAATATTTTCACTTCTTCATTGTGTGGTCTCAGTAGCCTTTCAAGAGATAATTCTTGTATTTCCCCTTCTGAGGGACATTCCAGCATCCTCCTTTGGGCCCTCCTTGTTACTTACCTTCTTTGGGTCTGTGGATTGTAGTGTGGGTATCCTGTACTATAGGTAAATAGAGAGAAGAAGTGGATGAAGAGAGAGAACTGGACAGGACATGGAATGAGGAAGGAGACAAGAGTGGGGATCAGATGTGGGGAGAACTTGGGGGTGAGGTAAGAGAGCTAAGAACAAAAAGGGAAACTGAGGGGGAGCATCTCTTTGTCAAGCAGGAGGCCTGTGACAGGATAGGTTCCTGGGAGTACATAGTGTGACTAGCTGAGACTCATAATGGGGAGACACAAAGACTGAAGTGACCACCTCCTAGTCAGGCAGGACTAGTGGGGGGGGAACAACCCACTGATACAACCTTTGATCCAAAAATTATTCTGCCTACAAGAAATGCAGAGATAAAGAGGGAACAAAGATTGAGAGAATGTCCAACTAATGACTGGCAAACCTGAGACCACCCCTCAGTAGAGGACCAGCCCCTGACACTATTAATGATGCTCTGCTATGCTTGCAGACAGGAGCCTAACGTGACTGTCATCTGGGAGATTTCACCCAACAGCAGATGGAGACAGATACTAGGACTTGCAGCCAAGCATAGGGTGGAGCTCCAGGGGTCTTTTGAAAGTGTTGGGGGAAAGATAGGAGGATCTGAAGGGAAAAGGAGCCTCACAAGAAGACCGACAGAGACAACAAACCCAGACCCATGGGGGCTTACAGAGACTGAGACATCAACTAAGGGCAAGCTTTGTCTGGACCTAGGCCACCTGCACATATGTGGTCAATGGGCGGCTTGGTCTTCATGTGGGTCACCTGGTGAGGACTCTATTGGCTGCTCTTGTATCACTTCCCCCTGGCAGAGCTACCTTGCCTAACCTCAGCAGATGAAGATCTGCTCAGCCCTGATGTGAACTGATGTTCTGGGGAGGGTTGAAATGGGAGGGAGGGAGACTCCCTTTTTCTGAGGGGAGGAGGAGAGGGCAAAAAGGAAAGAGGAGGAGGGGGCCTGGGAGGAAAGGCTGGAGGGACCACCCTTGAGATCTAAATAAATTGAAATAATATAAAATAAAAATAAATTTTAAAATATTCTTTTAAAAAATTAGCTTATTTCTGATCACCCATTCTACTGGTCTATATTCATATCCACAGCAAATTATATTGATTACTATAGCTTTGTGGTCAGTCTTGAAATCAGAAAGTAAATATTTCCAATTGTTTTTCTTCCGTTACAAGATTGTTCTGGCTATTTGGAGGTTCCTGTAATAACTTTAGAATGTATTAATTTTTCTATTTCTGAAAAATAGATGATGGGTGTTTTGATGTGGATTATACCAAATCTGTGATTTCTGTTCATGAGATTTGCCTTTTGTTGAGCTCATCCTGTGAGCATGAGATATATTTCCACTCAGCCAAGTCTCCTGTCATTGTACAGGCTTGTAGTACCAGCACTTACTATCTCTTCTTCGTGCTCTCAATGCCTCTGTAGGCCAATTTGTTTTCATTCGTTTGCTTGTATTTCACAACTGACTTTTTGTGTTAACTGTGTCGTGCTGCTCCATGGACTTATTAGTTCTAATAGGCTTTGTGTGCTGAATCATGAAAGTTCTTTCTGTACAAAGTGATTTCTTCTGTGAAAGACTGTTCTTTTTACTACTTGCTTTTCAATTGAGATTCTTTTATTTCTTTTCCTTGACTATCCTGGCTTGAAATTTAAAGTGGCAAAAGTGTGTCATGCCTTCTTAGAGGAAATACTTTCAGTCTTTGCCAGTGAGTATGATGTGCAGTTGAATCTTTTATTTAATTAAAAATATTACATTCTTTCTTCCCTTCCTCTCCTCCTTACCACTACTCCTATGTCTGATTTCCTCCCTCTAAAATTCACTGCCTCCTTTGCATTAACGAGTGTTGTTATATACAACCATGAACAGTAAGTGAACAAATAAATACAACCAGTTGAAACTATTCAGTGTTGCCTAGAAGTATGTTTCTAAGATAGACTGCTTGGTAATTGATAACCGATAGGGAGATTTATACCTAATTGTCCCTCTCGGTGTAATTATTAATTGCCTATCAGCTCTGTCAAGATATAAATGCCACTATTCCACTTTAGGGATACCTTGCAATTCTGGTCATTGTTGTGATTCATGGACATTATATAAACAGGTATGGATGGCTATTGCCTGCTATGTGTCAGATATTAAGTTAAACAGAATGATATGTACATATGTCTTCATGGAGTGAAAGGATTCAGAGTGTATTTTGGAAGAGACACTTTTCCTGGGTAACCTGGATATTTCCCACTATTATTTGTATCTAATAATTTGAATAGCTGAGACTTAGAGAATGAATAAAAAGCTAATTTTCAGTCAGCAAGAAAAGCAGGCATTTGAGCCTATGCCTGCTGCATCCTACAGGCCATGCAGCTTTTATTCAGCTATGTTACTGCAACAAAAAAGGGCTTACCTTGACTCTCACTATGCTTTTTTCCTATATCCCCAGTTTATCCCCAGTTTTACCCCCTAACACTACATAGGAGAGAAACAAGGATAGAGAAGAGAGAGGAATCAAAACAAATCCCTGAATCTGATTTCTTTTCTTTTGTTTCTTCTTTGACCATGGCTACTAACAGACTGCAACCGACCTCTCTAAATGACCAACAACTCCACCCCCCCCCCTGCATCTCGGGGCCCTAGCATTTATAGACCCTCTGAAAAGTTCCCAGAATTCCAAAGGTCACACAAGAACAGAAACCATCTACAGCTGGCAAAAACCATACCACTGCTAGAGCACGAGGAAAATCATAGTCAGCTGCTGTGGACAGTTCGAAGCAGCCCTGTGTCTTCACAGCTGGGATTAAAGCAAAAACTTATTTTTATAATATTTCTGTTTTTTTTTTAAAGAAATAAAAAATCCAGAATTGTCAATGTTTTGAGATCTCACTAGCTGAGTTCATTTATATTTTATCATGATTGACAACGTCTTCTTAGAGTCACATCTAGCCTGTTTGTTTTTGAACAACTAATTTGGACTGAATGCCTTTATTAGAATATATTTAAATTTCTACTAGAGTTTCTGAGTTGTATTGCTAAAACTCTTAAATATCTTTTCTCCCAATTTTCAACAGAAATCTTCACCTTGGCTTTACTTAGGAAGTTGACTGAGATGTTGTTTCTACAGACATCATGTAACTGGCTATTTGAGAAGTTTGCTGCTTATTTGTTTGTTGGTTGGTTTGTTTGTTTGTTTGATGCTTGGTGTGCTGATTTCTCTCCATACATGAATCATGTCCAGGTTTTGAATTGGAAACCACAATGCCCCAGAAATACAGCCTAGTTATACATTTGTAGTCTCACTTTTTTCCAATGAACCCTTCCTCTATCCATGTTTGCTTGAGCCATAATAAAAAATATACTCATACAACACTGTCCAGACTCTCTGGTGTCAAAGAATCTTCTGAGTATCTCTTGAAAGAAACTTTGAGAAGCCCATAAACATCCTTTTATCTCATGGGGAGAAATTTATCTTTTTAATCCAGTTTCAGAGAATGTCTATCACATTTTCATCCTCTACCCACCATATGTCTTTATTGGAGTTCAAACATGGCAGAAGCAGCCCCAGATTCTGCCCAGTCTTCTATGATTCCAGACACCTCACTCCATGACAACATAGACCAGGCACTGAACAAGCACTGAGTTCACAGATTATTGAATACAGACAAGAAATGAAGCCCCTTAAAGCAAAGCACCACTGGATACTGTGTTATCAGGAAAGGAATGAGTGGCCTCCTTTCTCGATTTATCATCAAGGTCATAGTCCATAGTTATGTGTGCTCTGTGTTCTAATGTACCTTAAAGCACTGATGTGATTATCAATTTTGGTTCTCTAATTTAAGGTGACACCCTCAAGGTATTTTCATTACTTTTTAAAATCCCTTTTAATCATTTTTTAATACCCATCAGAAGCTTGAAATTGAAATGTTCTAACTAGACAACCCTGATTTTCCTGTACTGCCCTTACACAATGAATCTTCTCCTCAAATCTGCACTGTAACAGATCTGGTCATTTTCTCTAAAGGCCATTTTTATAAATCAATAACATGGATTTACTAAAATATGCCCAAAGAGTAAAAATCAAGAGCAGTTTAATACTACATTTAATGCTATGTTTAAGACAAATCAATTCATCTGGCCAAAGAAATCAATTCATCTGGCTCCCCTAACATCTTTGTCTACTGTAAAGAATGGCCAGATCTGCAGGAAGAGACTATACCCTCACTACCGCAAGATCTCTGCCTTAGCCAGGCACCGCTGCAGTTGGCACAGAGCTGTTCCTCACTTCCCACACACCTTTCCCTCTGCTTCAGAATGACTCTCTCCTACCTTGGCTCTATATGAATATCCTTCTGCAAAACACTGTTCTGTGTTAGCCCTCTGGCAGTCCAGGGAGGTAGGGTGTCCTCATTTCTCTCTGATTCCTGAGTATTGTGAATGAAAACCTGTTATAATTATCATTCCAATGAACAGAAGGGAGGGAGGGATTACTCCAGAAGTATATCTATTGCCTGATGCAAACATCCAAATGCAGAGAGAAGAGCTATAGCAGCTCAAGAGCCAGGAAGGAGTCCTTCACCTTCAGATCCTGGTATATGAACAACCATGTGTCATATGTGCCACACCCTGTAAGCCCCACCAGCTTACGGCCACTCGACGGCCCCACAACATAAGGTTCTATGTTGTAACTGTGGCTGCCTGCACCCAGGTCTATTTCTGTTTGCTGTACATGTAGGCAGGGCTCCAGGGTCCAGGAAAATGCTCTAGTGCACAGCTCTGAGCTCAGGAGAGGCCCCTGGCACTCTAGACTCTGACCCTGTGGCATGCACTGCTTCTGACTACTAGCAGCCTCCTGACTGAGGAAGAAAATGCCTGGATCCACAAATTGTACCAAATCAGCTAAGTGGAAGCTCCATCTCCAGACCACATCTCACAAGAAATGGCTGTGTAGGTTAACAACACAAATCATACACTCTGCCGCACAGAGAATTAAGATTTATCCCTGTCAGCTGATCTTATACTCATCCCCAGGCTCAATTTGTCAAGAAAATGTCCTGTTACCATATAAATATATTAACATAAAATTATTTATGTACTTTACAAACATATTTATAGTAAAATTTGTTGTATAGTAAAATTTAGGTTTTCAAATCAAGGGGAATTAGAAATTTTTGAACAACCTTTAAGCCTCATTCAACCTTTAGGGCAAAATGCAAAATTATATGCAGATACAAAAACTTAAAAAAATTGTCAAAGATGGCATGCTTCTGAGTCTTTCATAATATTCTTTCCTTGCTAAAGTTCATTTCCATCCCATCATGTTGTTGCTTGTGCCTCAGAGTAGTCAGTCACTCGAAACTTTAAGAAATTCCCGAGCAGTGACACCTTTACAGAACGACAGCTTTAAGAGATTCATGTTCAATGGAAGCCAGCTGGGGTGTTCATAGCTCTGCTTGCACATCTCTGTTTATTGCTGAGTTTTGTTTTGTTTTTTTTCCTAAGAGCTAGGCAAGGAAATGAGCCCAGGTGTTCATCAATAGAATAATGGATAATGGAAGTGTGACACATATACAATGGGACCTATTCAGCTATAAAGATAAACAAAATTATGATATCTTTAAGGAAATTGATGGCCTGGAAAACATCATATTGTACTTTGAATAAGCTAGCCCAGGCTCAGAAAAATCAAACCTTGTATTTTCCCTTTCATATGTAGATCTTAGCCTCTAATTCCTAAATATGAGTGTCCAGGTGGAGGTAAACATGTGTGAAAGCCAGGAAAGTAGAAACATACCTTTGTATGAGAGGCTTTAAGTGAAGGAGAAGGGAAGAGAACAGAACCGAATAGAAAGGGAGAAAACTGGAGCTAAAAGAACACAGTGGAGATAGAGAAAGGACAGGATGATATGGAACAAGGGAAGGGAGGAATCAGCCAAAATAAAATGTGCATGAAAATTCCATATGGAAATTTATTGTGCTGTAATCTAATATAAAAATGAAAATAAAATCATAAAAATATTCATCAGCATTTACTGTATATACAGTATAATTACTAATATATATACATATATATGTTTTCAGAACAAGAAATATATATATGTATATATATATACATGCATGCATACATTCATAAAAATAGTTAGAACGGATATACTCTATAATGGGAAAACTAGACACCCTATTACTAGACACCCACAAGCTAACAAATAAAAAAGGCCAGTGCCAGGAATGGCTTTCTTCTTTTGAAATTGTTGGCCAGTGAGGTCCCACTGACCCACAAACTTTAGAGGCTGTTGTCAATGCTTTTGTTTAGCTTCAGAACTTGACAGTAAGACCCTATTGCTGAAGATAATACATAAGGTGAATTATACAACAATATAAACTTTAACTGGCATGGAACTAGAAGCTTCACTCCTACTGGCTAGAATGTTATTAGACAAGATACTGAAGGAGAAAAGTGCTCATCATTTTTTCCTGGCTGTGAACCTTAAGAGTTACAGTTATGACTGGCTTGGCAAGTCACAGCCATTGGTGCAATAATGACAACATCACGGGCCTAACCAACTACCTCTTATTGGATTTAAGTCCTGCTCCACAGGGTGAAGTCCATACCTATTACCATTATTGTTCCAAAAACTATGGATGAACAGATTATAGGCCATCTGGGTAACCGACTACATTATTATACTAAACACACATACTATTAACCTAACTCCCAATGGCTCAAAAGAGCTTCTATTTGCAATAGATGGGTATTAACGAAGGGAGCCAAAACTACCAAGGTACAAAGAACAAGATATTGCAGAAATCTCAGCCCTAAACGTAGAAATTACACTGTAACCCTCTCAAGTCTCAGAGATCATTGCAGAAGTGGCAGAAAGAGTGTAAAAGTCACAAGCAGTGGGTGACTACAGGGAAACTTCATCTTCTGTACACCCAGCAGGGCAGCTGCACATGTAAAGTCATTGTGGTTGTGACAGCATGCACAATACCTGTGCAAAGCAAGCCAGGTCAAACTCCAGCATGAAAGATAGCATTGGGCACAGAGTCCCTCCCCCAGCCTAGGAACCATTGGCAACATTAGCTACTGGGGGAGAGAGAGAGTTTTTTTTCTAACAGTATAGTCACTGATACATCAACCTTGCTCTAGTAGAAGGCCACACATCCATGAATATTTGTGTAGCATAAATTTATTTTTGATGTTTCCTTTTATTTTTAATATACGAATAAGAGTTGGCAGAGAAGAGAGAGAGGATCTGGGAAGAGTTTAGGAAGAAGAGTAAAATGATCAAAACACATTGTATGAAATTCTCAGAAAGCTAATAAAATGTTTTTCTTAATTTAGCATAATTTTTAGGTTTTATTGTTGTTTTTGTTCAGTGACAATGTTGAAATCTACCTCCTTAGACATGAGATAAAGTTATTAACAAAATGAGGGGAGGATCCAAGATGGCGGCGACCAGCACGACACCATTTCTGAGAGGCAGAGGATTTGAAACTCTGAAATTGGTGAGTGGAGGGGCAACTGAAGCCAGAAAATCGATGTTTTGGCTTCCTGAAAAAGAGGGGACATCACAGGAACAGAGAACATTTAGATTCAGGTCAGGCGCGAACTTCTCTGGGAACGGAGAGGGGCACTTCCCTTGTTCGGGCCTTCCTCCTCCTCGGGGAAGCAGACACAGCTCCAGGGATGCTGAGCACAGAACTCACTGCCTAGGGACCAAGACAGAAGAGATGGGGCTCCTACCTCCTCAGCCACAGCTGCCAACTGTACCTGACCACCAAGTACCCGCCTGCCGAGTGGTACAATCCTTCTGGGTCTCACGTTTGCGAGCAGCAGTACTGACTCCCCAGGCCTCCCAGCCTATGACTTTTAGGACCATCCAATCCCTCAGTGGCAGATAGCCAGCTCTACAGCCACCAAAGTCCAGCAGACCTGCAAAGCCACCCAGATCTGTGCACAGGCCAGGCCACCTAGATCTGTGGACCACTTTTGTGGGTCCCCAGGACTTTCCAGCAGACAATTGGACACTACAGTTCTGCAGCTGCAGCTGGACTCCCTAGTTCAATGGCTGCAGCACCACTGAGCTGACTGAGCTCAACTTGCCACAGTGACTCAGCATGTCCAAACCATCCAGTAGAGAACAGGAGGAACCCCTGTGCTTTACAATTTGACCTGCTAAAGAGTGAGTGCACCCTGAAATGCCTACAGAGCCCCAGGTACAGGGTGCTTCTAAGCTAGCAGCCAGATATCAGATCCCTCCCACCCATACATCCACTGTGGGAAACAGAGGGTTTCTTGGGACATTGAAGTCCCTGTTCTGTGGATTTTCCAGTGGAGTTTAGGCAAATAACTCCTGGAGCTCAGTTAGAGATGAATACCAGCAGCCTGTAGGCCATTAACGTACTCAGGGAATTTTTACCCATGATCATCATCAGCACTTGCCATACCTTTAGCGCCTGTGACCCCTTCAGTGACTGCAAGGTACCCCTCCCTCACACTGAAGGCCTCTACATTTTCTAGCACCCTGTCCCTCAGGGCACACTTCCATACATACACATGTGTACACACTTGCCCGCATTTGTCCTTCTGCACCCTCAGACTGTCCTCCCACAGGTACAGCTGAAACACCAACACACATGCTGAAACCACTGGACCTCTCTCATCTTCCTAAAGAATTCTCCAGACACCAAAGAAAGATGATACCACCCTAATCTGCAGAATCCAGAAACAAACAGTGAAGGTTATGAATAAGCAAATGGCCAGGGGTTAGCAAAAGAACACATCCAACAAAAATCAGGACATCCAGTCATCATCAGCAATCCCCAAAATTAATGGATACTCCAATTCATCGAAAACACAGGAAAATGACTTTAAAGCTATGCTTATCCAGTTATTACAGTCACATAAAGAAGAAACAAACAAGTCTCTAAGAGAACTAGCCATACAAATACAGTTAAAGAGGAAACGAACAAATCTCTCAAAGAATTGGCCACCCAAGTAAAGTCAAAGAAAGAGGAAATGAACAATGCTCTCAAAGAAACACAGGCAAATTTAGCCAAACAAATGGAGGCACAATTAGTGGCATATAGAGAGGAAACAAACAAAAAATAGAGACCATCATAGAGAGATAGGAATCTGCATTCAAACAGATGAAGGAAATGGTGCAGGGCATGAACACAGAATTAGAATCAATCACAAACTGAGAAAACCCTGGAACTGGAGAACTCAGAGAAAAGAGCAGAAACCACAAAGATAAACATCACCAATAGAATAAAAGAGATGGAAGAGAAAATCTCTGGTACTGAAGATATACTCACAGAAATTGATATTTCTCTCAAAGAAAAAGTAAAATCGGAAAAGTCCCAAACACAAAATATCCAAGAAATCAAGGACCCTTTGAAAAGGCAAAACTCTAAGAATGATAGGAATTGATAAAAGAGAAGATTCCAGGCTCCAAGGTGCAGAAAATATTTTCAAGAAAATCATAGGAGAAAATTTTCCCAACCAAAAGAAAGAGATGTCCATAAACATACAAGAGGCCTACAGAACACCAAATAGAGTAGACCAGAAAAGAAACTCCTCATGACACATCATAGCCAAAATACTAAATCTACAGAACAAAGAAAAAAATATTAAAAGCAGCAAGGGAAAAAGGACAAGTAACATACAAAAGGAAGACCTAACAGACTCACACCAGGCTTAAAAAAAAAAAAAAAAAAAAAAAAAAAACAAAACAAAAAAAAAAAAAACAAAACATGAAAGCCAGAAGGGCCTAGGCAGATGTCGTGCAGACTCTCAGTGAACACAACAAAAATGTCAAACCAGACTACTATGCCCAGAGCAGCTTTCAATCAAGATAGATGGAGACAACAAAATGTTACATGACAAAACTAAATTTAAACAATATCTACACAGCAAAGCAGCCATACAAAAGATACTAGAAGAAAAACTCCAATCCAATGGAAACAACTATACCCAAGAAAACATAACATACAGATAATTTCCCAACAAAAACTAAAAGAGAACAAGCAATGAATCACAGTAAGACCACCAACTCCACAATAAAAGGAGCTATCATTCAATGGCCACTATTATCTATCAACACCAATGGACTCAACTCTCTAATAAAAAGACACAGACTAACAGAATGGATGCAGAAACAGGATCCAACATTCTGCTGTATTCAAGAAACACACCTATGCAACAAAGATAAATACTACCTCAGAATAAGGGACTAGAAAACAGTTTTTCAAGCAAATGGACCCAGAAAACAAGCTGGAGTAGCTATCCAAATATATAGTAAAATAGATTTTCAACCAAAATTAATGAAAAAAGATGGAGGGACACTACATTCTCATCAAAGGAAAATTCACCAAGAGGACATCACAATTCTGAACATCTATACCCAGAAGTACAAGAGCACCTACATTCAAAAATGAAACATTATTAAGGCTTAAATCACACATTGATCCCAACACCTTAATAGTCAGAGACTTCAACACCCCACTCCCACCAAGGGACAGATCAACTAGGCAGAAGCAAAATAGGGAAATAAAGGCACTTACAGAAGTCCTATTTCAAAGGTACCTAATAGATGTCTACAGAACTATTCACCCAAACTCAAAAGAGTATACCTTCTTTTCAGCACCTCATGGAACCTTCTCAAAAATAGACCATATAGTTGGTCACAAAGCAAGCCTCAACATTTACAACAATATTAAAATAATCCTCTGTATTCTATCTGACCACCAGGACTAAAGTTGGACCTCAACAACAGAAATAGCAAAAAGCCTACACATGCACATGGAAACTGAACAACTTGCTACTCAATGACAGCTGGGTTAAGGATGAAATAAAGAAAGAAATTAAAGACTTCCTAGAATTCAATGAAAATGAAGGCACAACATACCCAGATTTATGGGACACAATGAAAGCAGTGCTCAGAGGAAAATTCATAGCACTAAGTGCCTTCAAGAAGAAATTTGTAACATCTCATACAAGCAACTTTTATGGCCCAACTGAAAGCCCTAGAAAAAAAATAAAAAGAAGCAGATATGCCCAAGAGGAGCAAGTGGCTGGAAATAATCAAACTCAGGACTGAAATAAATCACTTAGAAATAAATTAAACTATTCAAACGATCAATGCAACCAAGAGCTGGTTCTTTGAGAAAATCAACAAGATAGACAAACCCTTAGCCAGACTAACTAAAAGACACAGAGAAACTATCCAAATCATCAAAATCAGAAATGAAAAGGGGGGCATAACTACAGACACTGAGGAAATCCAAACAATCATTAGGTCTTATTACAAAAGCCTATATGCCATAAAATTTGAAAATTTAAATGAAATGGACAATTTTCTTGATAGATTCCATCTGTCAAAATTAAATCAAGATCAAGTAGAAAGATTGAATAGTCCTATATCCCCCAAGGAAAGTAAAGCAGTCAACAACAATCTCCCTTCCAAAAAAAAAAGTCCAGGGCCAGATGGTTTCAGTACAGAATTCTACCAGACCTTCAAATAAGTACTAACTCCAATTCTCTTCAAATTATTCCACAAAATAGAAACAGGAGAGTATTCCAAACTCATTCTATGAAGCCACAGTCACCTTGATGCCTAAACCACACAAAGACCCAACAAAAAAACAGAACTTCAGACCTATCTCTCTTATGAATACTGATGCAAAAATACTCAATAACATACTTGCAAACCAAATCCAAGAACACATCAAAGATATCATTCACCATGACCAAGTAGGCTTCATCCCAGGCATGCAGGAGTGGTTCAATATATAGAAGTACATCAATGTAATCCACCATATAAAAAAAATGAAGGAGCAAAACCACATGATCATCTCCTTAGATGCCAAAAAAGCATTTGACAAAATCCAACATCCATTCATATTTAAAGTCTTGGAGAGATCAGGGATACAAGGCACATGTCTAAACATAGTAAAGGCAATATACAGCAAGCCTATAGCCAACATCAAACTCAATGGAGAGAAACGTAAATCAATACCACTGAAATCAGGGACAAGGCAAAGCTGCCCACTCTCTCCATATCTCTTCAACATAGTACTTGAAGACCAAGAAGAGCAATGAGACGAGTAAAGGAGATCAAGGTGATACAGAGGAAAAGAAGAGGTCAAAGTTTCACTATTCACAGATGATATGATAGTATACATGAGTGACCCCAAAAATTCAACCAGAGAACTCCTTCAGCTGATAAACACCTTCAGCAATGTGGCTGGATATGAAATTAACTCAAAAAAATCAGAAGCCCTCCAGTATACCCAAGACAAAAGGACACAGATAAAAATCAGGGAAACAACACCCTTCACAGTAGCCACTAATAACATAAAGTACCTTAGGGTGACTCTAAGGAAGCAGGTGAAAGACCTGTTTGAAAAAAACTTCAAGTCTCTGAAGAAAGAAATTGAAGAAGATATCAGAAGATGGAAAGATCTCCCATGCTCATGGATAGGTAGCATTAACATAATGAAAATGACCATTCTGCCAAAAGCAAACTACAGATTCAATGCAATTCCCATCAAAATAACAACACAATTCTTTACAGAACTTGAAAGAAAAATTCTCAACTTCATGTGGAGAAACAAAACACCCAGAATTTCCAAAATGATCCTGTACAACAACAGATGATCTTGAGGTATCTCCATTCCTGATCTCAAGATGTATTCCAGAGCAATAGTAATAAAACCTGCATGTTATTGGCATAGAAGCAGAAAGGTGGATTAATGGAACCAAATAGAAGACCTAGAAATAAACCCACATACCTATGAATACCTGATTTTTGACAAAGAAGCCAAAACCATTCAATGGAAAAAAGACAGCATCTTCAGCAAATGGTGCTGGTCCAACTGGATATCTACATGTAGAAAAGTGAAAATAGATCCATATTTATCACCCTGCACAAAACTAAAGTCCAAGTGGATCAAAGACCTCAACATAAAACCAGACACAATAAATCGGTAAGAAGAAAAAGTGAGGAAGAGCCTTGAACTCATTGTCACAGGAGAAAACTTCCTGAAAAGAACACCAACAGCACAGGCTCTAAGAGCAACAATCAATAAATGGGACCTCATGAAACTGAAAAGCTTCTGTAAAGCAAAGGACACCATCATCAGAACAAAACGACATCCTACAGACTGGGAAAGGATCATCACCAACCCTTTATCTAACAGAGGGCTGATATCTAGAATATATAAAGAACTAAAGAGGTTAAAAAGCAATAAATCAAGCAATCCAATCAAAAAGTGGGATACAGAGCTAAACAGAGAATTATTTGTAGAAAAATATAGAATGGCAGAGAAACACTGTCCTTAGCCATCAGAGAGATGCAAATCAAAATGACCCTGAGATTTCATCTTACACCCATCCGAATGGCTAAGATCAAAAACTCAAGTGACAATACATGCTGTTGAGGTTGTGGAGAAAGTGGAACTCTCCTCCATTGCCAGTGGGAATGTAAACTTTACAATCACTTTGGAAATAAATCTGGCACTTTCTCAGAAAATGAGGAATAGTGCTTCCTCAAGATCCAGCTCTACCACTCCTAGGCATATATCCAAATGATGCTAAGTACACAACAAGACATTTGTTCAACCATGTTTGTAGCAGCTTTCTTCACAATAGCCAGAACCTGGAAACAACCCAGATCCATCAACGGAGGAATGGATACAGAAATTGTAGTACTTTTATACGATGCAATACTACTCAGCAATTAAAAGCAAGGAAATCGTGAAATTTGCAGACAAATGGTGGGATCTAGAAAAGATAATCCTGAGTGAGGTATCCTAGGAGCAGAAAAACACACAATGTATATACTTACTTATAAGTGGGTACTAGACCTATAAGATAGAATAAACATACTAAAATCTGTACACCTAAAGAAGATAAACAAGAAAGAGGACCCTGGGTAAGATGATCAATCCTCACTTAGAAAGAAAAATGGGATGTGCATTTAACTTAGGAAAAAACAAGTAACAGGATAGGTGGCTACCATAGAGGGCCTCTGAAAGACTCTACCTAGCAGTGTGTTGAAGCAGATGCTAAGACTCATAACCAAACCCTCGGCAGAGTGCAGGGAATCATATGAAAGAAGGGAAGTTAGTATGACCTGGAAAGGACAGGAGCTCCTCAAGTACCAAATATATCAGGGCACAGGGGTCTTCTATGAGACCGTTTTTCCAACCAAGAACCATGTATGGATGTAACCTAGAACCCCTGCTTGGATGCAGCCCATGGTAGCTCAGTATCCAAGTGGGTACCCTAGCAAGGGGAACAAGGACTATTTCTGACATGAACTCAATAGCTGGCTGTTTGACACTCCCCCTCCCACCAAGGGAGGAACAGCTCTGCTAGGCCACAGAGGAGAACATTGCAGCCAATCCTGAAGATACCTGATAAGCTAGGGTCAGATGGAAGGGGAAGAGGACCTCCCCTATCAGTGGACTTGGAAAAGGGCAGGGAGGAGATGAGGGAGGGAGGGTGGGATTGGGAGAGAATGAGGGAGGGGCTACAGCTGGGATACAAAGTAAATAACCTGTGATTATTATAAAAAAATAAAAATTATAAAAAATGAGATATGTAGAAAATATTAGATTTTAGAAATATACACATTTCTCCCATCTTTAATCTCTATTGTACCACAGCCTTTTGATTTTTTTGGTTTGCTTGTTTTTGGTTCTGTTTTCTGAGACAGGGTTTCTGTGTAGCCTTGGCTGTCCTGGACTTGCTTTTTAGAGCAGGCTGGCCTCGAACTCACAGAGATCTGGCTGCCTCTGCCTTCCTGAGTGCGATCATTTCTTTTAGACCTGGTTGTGTTATGTTACCACTCCCGCTTCAGCACAGGACTACCTAGAACTTGGCCATCTCCACTTCACTCAGGTCCTTTAAGCTATCAATCATTTAACATAAAAGTCTTTATATCACCTGAACTCCAGGCCAAGTTACCCACAGACCTAGGGGTGTGAGACATCACGGGGACATGAAGTAAGAGGACAGGGAGGGAGGGGCTTGCATTTTCCTATCCTTTGTCTTAGTAGAATTCATACAAGTAAGCTTTATAAGAAATATGGTTGAAGAATTTCAATTTGTTTTCAAAGTTAAAGTAATTTTGCATATTTAAACAACCTCCTTTGGATCTCATTTAATTTTCAGAGACTGTCTCCTCTGAGAAGACTTAAAAGTGACTGGCTTTCTTCCTTCCATCATTAAATTGTCACTGTTATTTTTAATGTTGAGTGTCCTCAGGCTCTTCTGAGAACGTTCATTTCTCTGGACATCTGAACAACTTCAGAGTTAATTTTCTCCTTCACAGAACCATCCTGTCAGTTAGCTGATTCTTCAAAGGAAGCACGCCCCATCAACAAGGGCAGGGTAGTGTGAGAGAGTGGAAAACATGGGCAGTGCCATTCTCGCTAAAACCATCTTTTAAGAATCCACAGAAACTGCTCCTCTACTCCTCTGCCAGCAGCAAGGTCTGTTTTGGGCAGTGACCCTTCCACCTTTCGGAGCGTTCTTTCTGATATCTTGCTTGCTGTTTCAATTGCAAAAGTGAAGGAATGTTGTTTTGTGGTTGATTTTAACCCACTTCGATTTATTCTGTGAGAATGGCATACACCTATACTGTGTATTTCAACCATAGTCATCCCCTATACCTCTCCAACTCCTCCAAGATCCTCCCAACTTCATGCCTTCTTGTTTTAGTTTTTCGTAACCCTGTGAACATAATTTGTGCTGTCCATATACACATGGGTGTGGGGCTATCCACCAAAACATATTAAATCCAACAGGGACTAGGTCCTTCCAAAAAACTGTCTTTCCCACACCTAGCAGCCACCACCTGTCAAAAGGTTCTCACCCCATGCTGGAATGTTAACTTGCTTAATCTTGTGCAGTAATCATAGCTGCTGTGATTTTGTAAGTACAGTTGTCCCATAAAGTCCAAAAAGGCCACTTTTCCTAAGTCATCCCTTGCCTCTGGCTCTTACAACCTTTCCCCTCCCCTCCTCTTCTGTGATGTTCCCTGAGGCTTGGAGGTATGTTATAGAATGCAAATGTCTCAGTTATGGTTAAGCGTCCCACAGACATTGGTTCCCAGTTGACCAGTTGTGTGTCTCTGTATTAGCCATCATCACTGCACAAAGAACCTTATGGGGACGGGGCAGTACTGATCTGTGGATATAGAGATAACTATTGGGAAGGTAGTTTGATACTATGCCCATTCAGCAAAATAAGAAAAGTAGGTTCAACCTCTAAGGCCTATGAACTCCCCAACCAGGCGTGTTTCCTCCTGCAGAATCAGCCTTAAATCTGATCAGAAAGCAGTTGATTACCCCTCTAGGCTCATCAACTATTGAACCTACGGGCATATCTTTCTTTCCAGGCTAGTCATTACTTTAGCTCATGAGGTTCATTTGCTAAGACCGCAGATGGTGCTTCTCCATCAGCCTGCATAGCACCCGGCAGTATTATGAAAGCTAACAAGCAGAGGAGCAGCTTCCAGGTTAATGCAGGCCTGATTTCTCCAAGTTCTACCAGTTGGAGGCAGAAGGGGGCCACTAGGGGCCAGGCAGAAAGTTTTAAAACAGGGTGTTAGAACACAGGTGACAAGAAGTGAAAGGGATTCCCTGCACTCAGCCCAAAGTTTGGCTATGAGTCTCACCATCTGCTCCAATATCCTTCTGGGTAGAGTCTTTCAGAGGCCCTTCGTGGTAGGCTCCTGTCCTGTTACTTGTTTTCTCCCTTTTCCAATGTCCATCCCATTTGTCTTTCTAAGTGAGGATTGATCATCTTACCCAGGGTCCTCTTTCTTGTTTATCTTCTTTAGGTGTACAGATTTTAGTATGTTTATCCTATATTATAAGACTAATATCTACTTAAAAGTGAGAATATATCATGTGTGTCTTTCTGCTTCTGGGATACTTCACTCAGTATGATCTTTTCTAGATCCCACCATTTGCCTGCAAATTTCATGATTTCCTTGTTTTTAATTGCTGAGTAGTATTCCATTGTGTAAAAGTAACACAATTTCTGTATCCATTCCTCAAATGAGGAACATCTTGGCTGTTTCCATGTTCTGGCTACTATGAATAAAGCTACTACAAACATGGTTGAGTAAATGTCCTTGTGGTATACTTGAGCATATTTTGGATATATGTCTAGGAGTGGTATAGCTGGATCTTGAGGTAACACTATTCCTCATTTTCTGAGAAAGCACCAGATTTATTTCCAAAGTGGTAGTACAAGTTTATATCCCCATCAGCAATGGAGGAGTGGGAGAAAGAAAGAACTGGAGGAGACAGAAGACCAACAAGGAGTGAATCAAAAAAAAAAAAAAAAAAAAACTCTGGACCCAGACGTCTTTGCAAAGACTGATAGTTCAACCAAGGACCATGCATGGAGATAACTGAGACCGCTTGCTCAGATATAGTCCATGGCAGCTCAGTCTCCAAGTGGGTTCCCTAGTAAGGGGAGCAGGGGCTGTCTCTGACATGAACTCAATGGCTGGCTCTTTGATCACCTCCCCCTGGGGGCAGGGGATACAGCTGTACCAAGCCACAGAAGAAGACAATGCAGCCAGTCCTGATGAGACCTGATAAGCTACGATTAGATAGAAGGGGAGGAGGACCTCTCCTATCAGTGGATTGAGGGAGGGGCATGGGAAGAGAAGAGAGAGGGAGGGTGGGATTGGGATGAGACAAGAGAGGGGGCTAAAGCTGTGATATAAAGTGAATAAATTATATTAATCAAAAAATTTTAAAATAGAAGTGAAAAGGAGAAATAATGAGGGTAGAGTTTAAGTGAGGAGGAGAAAAGGAGGGTAGGGAAATGGAGGTGGAAGAGGGAAAATTAATAGTAAATATGTGTGAAAAATGAAAAGCTATATAGAAAGTTACTGTTTTATAAACTATAAACGTGTGTGTGTGTGTGTGTGTGTGTGTGTGTGTGTGTGTGTGTGTGTGTGTAAAACACATACAAAGAATGTAAGTGAACTGAACTTACTCCACAAGGGGGACATTTCTCCTTCCAGAAGCCATAGATTGCCAAATGAAAAGCCCAGTGTTTAATGCAGAATACCTTCCTTGGAATTGTTGGTTGGGTGCCTAGGGGCCCCTTCAAACAATGCAAGCTATGGACATTGCTCTTGGATGCCTGTCAAAACTTGACGGGAGACCCTATTGATTCTTTCCTAAATTTGTAGTATGTTTCAATAATAGGAACCAGTTATTACTCATTAATACTTAACCATAACCTCTGCAATGCTGCTGCAATCTTCATTTATTGAAACATACCTATAGTTTCCTTTGAACAGTATCTTTTGGTTATAATAGATTGTGACAATACTTTGTTTATTATTTTTATTACAAATTACAGGGCAAAGTAGCTCTCTGGAAGCTCCCTTGCCAGATACTCAAGGCTTACCTTTAATCATTAGTATCTTCTTTACAAAACAATTACAAAATTCAAAAATAGTGTAGTTGATTTTGATGTCAACATACCACAAATTAAAATAACTTGAGTAGAGAGCCTCCCCTAAAGAACTGCCCCCAGTTGCCTTGATCGATGCGGAAAGACCCACACATATTGTGGTTGGCACCTTCTTGCAGCAAGTAAAGATAAAAAAGACATTGACGTTTGGGGTTGTTTATATGTTCTCTGTGAAAAATAAAAATTATTGTTCAGCTTTTACATCAGTGTTTTTGTGTTCAGTTAAGATTATCTTTATTACTAAGATATATATATTAATTATTCATATTATATGATTATCTATTGTTAAATGAGATTATCTATTTTCAGAGAGGCACGTGAGTTCTGAATGCTGATCTCTTAGCTCGAGTCTGTGTCTCCTTTTCCCATTCCCCATGATGACTGCATTCTTGTGCTTATTGTCATCTTGGCATTATTTCTCTTCTTTAAACAGAATCAGCATCTTGTCATTCTCTGATGAAATAACTCTCAAATTCCTCTGAATTCTGAACATGGCCATTGACTCTAGAGCTGTCCTTTTAAACTCACCACTGGAGTTTGGGGAAAAACCAAACAATGCTGAAAGCTTAGATCTGCTGGTCTTTGACATGTAGCCACAGACCCAAACACAGCTGAGAACTAAGTCATTGTGAGCAATTGAAGTGGTTAGTGACAGAGAAAAATCTGAAGTAGAGAAAGATAGAATGAGAGAGTTCCTTCTGCAGGCTTCTTTCAGGAGTGATTACTTGAATTCTAATGCAATTGCTCCCACCTGTGGCCTCTCTGCTGAACTAACCAACCACTTCCTTTTTTGAAACAAATGGACTCGAGTGTCTTTTCTTTGCAACAAAAAAGTCTGACATCAAACAACAGATCTATATAGTTCAGCATACAGAGCATGCCTTCCACTCACTCCGTCTGGTGAGAATCCATGTTCACAAAGAATACAGATTTGGACTAGGTGATCATTATGAGAGAGCAAAAGATTTTCATCATCACCATTATTGTTATTATTATTTACAATTTATTTGCTTTGTATCCCAGTTGTAGCCTCCTTCTTCATCTCTTCCCAGTCCCACCCTCCCTTCCTCTTCCCTTCCTCTATCGGTCTTGCCAAGTCCACTGATAGAGGAAGTCCTCCTCCTCTACTGTCTGACCCTGGCCTATTTACAATTTATTTGCTTTGTATCCCAGTTGTAGCCTCCTTCTTCATCTCTTCCCAGTCCTACCCTCCCTTCCTCTTTCCTTCCTCTATCGGTCTTGCCAAGTCCACTGATAAAGGAAGTCCTCCTCCTCTATTGTCTGACCCTGACCTATCAGAAGGACCCAGAGAAGAGAGCAAAAGTTTAATAAGCTGAACCCAATTGCTGTCACTCTGAAACAGCAACAGCATAGGCTTAGAACTTTTCTTCCCTGTTTTGCCTGGGAAAGAAACAAAGACTGGAAGCACTCTTCAAATTATCCCATCTTGTTCTGCATCTTAAAGGCTTTCTGTGTTTGCATTTAGGACTATATCTATGAAAGTGAAATGAGCCGGAAAGTAATGCCACAGAAAACTGACACATGGGTATAACTGCCATCAATAACCTTAGTTCTTAATAGGGGAAGTCATTTGAGCCACAGGAAAAGCAAAGGCCTGACAATATGCACTGTCACTGCAGAGTCCTGTTCACCTACTCTAAAAGTTAAGACTATCTTCATTGCCTGTAAACCTGAGAAAACTTAAAGAAAAAAACAAAGTGTTTCTGATAAGCTAGAGCAACTGAATGTTGCAGAAAAATTAGGCACTGAATATGGAAGATTCCTGTATGTTAAGAAGATTTTTAACTCTTTTCCATTACAGTTCCTACAGTCAGGTTTGAATTTTGCTGACAAACATGATAACCAAAAAAAAAAAAAAAAAAAAGCCATTGATATTTAAGAAGCACCCAGCTTTTTTCAATAACTAGACATGGCATAGTGTTTTCACTACAAATCATCTTCCCCATTGCAAAGGGGAAGGAAAAGTCCACCTGGAGGAAGTTAGGATTGTATAATCATACAGGACAGGTGCTCAGGAGGAAGGACGCACTGGTGCTTAGCTTCTCCCAAGACAATGAGCACACTCCATCCCACACAAGGAAACAGTCAAAGGAAAATGCTTCGAACAGAAGATGAAAGCAGAGTTGTTGGAACTGGTCCTTCGAATGCCTGGGGAGAATGTTATTCGGTGTGCCAGCAGAAGGGGAAAGGTCAGTCATGAGTCACATTGCATTTGTGTTGGGTTTCATCCTTAAGCATGCAGCCAAAGAAAGGCTGGGTCCTTCCAGCCAAAGAATGTGCTTGGTAAGCATTCCTTAGGATGCCCTAGAAAAATCCAAAGCAACTGAGTGAACAAATCAGAACAAATCACTCATTTTCTGGTGTCCTTCAATGTCTTCCTCCTTTCTGTCTCTCCTAGTGGGTTCATCTCCTCACAGGTGCCCCTCTACTCTTGAGCTTCCGTCATGATGCCTGGATTCCCAAAGAGCCACCGAGAAGGCAGAGGTAGCCAGTTTCATTTTCTTGGAGTCAAAGTTTATCAAGAAGAAATTAATAACACCTTAAATATCACCTTATGCCAGTCGTTGTCAACCTTCCTGATGCTCCAACCATTCAATACAGTTCCTCATGTTGTGGTGAGCCAGGCTATAAAATTAGTTCTTTTCTACTTTGAAACTATAACTGTTTTACTTATAAGAATTGTAATGTGGGACACCTGTGATCCTAGCATATGGGAAGGCAAAGGCAGGAAGACCACTATGAGTTTGAGGCCAGCCTGGTCAACAAAGCAAGTCTAGGACAGCCAAGGCTACAGAGAAACCCTGCCTCAGAAAAAAAAAAAAAAAAACCAAACCAAAAAAAAAAAAAAAAAAAAAACAGCAAATTCTAATGTAAATATGTAATATGTAATAATGTAAATATGTAAATATGTAATATGCAGGATATCTGCTATGTGAACAAAGGTCACAACCCACAGGTTGAGAACCACTGCCTCATGTTCTGCTCTCTAACATCACCTCAGCTACACACTTCATCTGTCACTTCACAGTGACAACGGCACAGCTTAAAGCACTCTGGATCGAAAGTTTTAACCCAAATACTCACATGTAAGCACCACAATGCTCCTATCACAGGCTTGTTTCGTAAGCCTCATGGGCAGGCCAATGTTTCAGTCTGTCAGAAAGCAGTGGTTGCTGGGAATACGAGAATTTCAGTGCTGAAGCCTGGATAGTGAGGGTCAAACTAAGGCAGGTGGCTTCACCTCATTCTGCTGTGCTGGCCGTGTGCTGCTGAGTCAGTTTTCTGAAATGCAGCTTCATCATCACTGCAGATGTCTCCTCAAGCACTAAGCCAGAGCTGAGAAACAGGGCCTGCAGTAGCAGCAGCAGCAGCAGCAGCAGCAGCTCAGAGCTTTGTAGAAATGGAAATGTGGGGGGCTCCCCTGGACACTGGGCCAGAACCTCCTGGAATAACGGTCAGGAATCTGGTTTTGAAAAGCCTGACTTGAAGCATGCCTGCCATGCTTTCATTTTCCTGTCTTCAGCATGCTTCACAGACTAAAATGGGGTCTCTGTTTAGCAACAGAGATATAAAACTGGTAATAGGAAGAGTCAATCAGTGCTAATTTTGGCCAGAGACATTTTTGCAAAGAACTCAGGCACATGCTTGAGGATCATCATTTTGGCCTTTACTTTAGTCAATCATTTGCCTTAGAGGCTGCAGGAGAAGTCTTAGATCCACAATAAAAAAAAATAAAAAAAAAAACTGGAGTGTGTACAGAGGAAGAGCTGAACCCAGATATCTTCAGGGAGTAAGGCTTATATTAGAGAATACATCAAAACTGTCACTACTCAAAGCACAAAGTCAAGCCCTCTCTGTGACTAGATGCTTAGTTTTCCTGATGAATTCACAGTAAAAAGTCATTAAGAGGAGGTAATGAGGTCATGGAACACTTCCCCCTCCTTCCACCCTCCCACACACATTGATTCTGCAAGCAGCAAGAAAACTCACTATACTATCCTCCACAGAGTTGAAAATCTAACAGTCGATCTCATTTGCATGTATTACAGTTTCATGATAAATCTAGGCTTACTTTCATTGGCTAAAATTTAAAACACTGAAGAATTCACACTCCTCACGCAAATAAATGACAAGTTTAGTCAGTAGTATATTCTACCTGAGGAGACATAAATATTCCATAAGTAACCACCTAAAGATACAAATAATCAATTTTAAATAGAAAACTGAATTCTATCCTCACCACCTGGCTGGACAAGCTTTATCAAACTGAGTAATGTAAGTGTCTACCAATTTAACATAATCTTAGAAACCTTAGTCATAATCTTAGTCATGCTTAGAAAGCCACTGCCTGGCTTTGCCTGCTAGCCAGTGCTTAGGCACTTTTACATGTCCTAGAAGGGGCATGCTTCCGTGTGAAGTACATGGCGAGCAAAGGTTCGAAGAAGAAAATTAAACGCAGCCATCAACTCTAAAAATAAACCTTATCTCACACGGATTGTGAGACACCCTTGAATGGAAACAAAATGAAAAAAAAAGAGGGGGGGCGGTGGAAGAACAGATCATGACAATGTCCTGCATGAAATGCCTTTGCTCAGTAATGGTAAATTTCATCCATAAAACATGAAGAGCAACCTACCTATATTAGAAAGTTATAAATATTAATGAAGCAAGTGAAAGTAAACATGATGTGTCCACTGTAGATTCACCTGTAAATACAAGGGACCATCAATGGCTGTGTTTACACCGATCTTCCCAGCAGGTTGAGATGCTGCTATCTTAGACTTAGGGACTTGCAACACAGTGACTCCTTGAATATTTTGTTGTAATCGTGTAGTTGTCCTTTAACTGGACTTTGAACAGCTTGAACAGAGGGACTGGGGCCATACTCATCACTTTATATTTGCTTACAAGGACATCTACTGTTTCCACAGTGCTGAATGAATGCATTCTGAATCTTTTCTACTACTCCCGGCTGACACTGGAGTGCCGCGTGGCGTAGTGTGTAAAGCGGAACAGCAAAGACCCATGTTCTCAGGAATAATTCCCCATCTGCCAAAACTGGCTACCACCCCACTCCTAGAGCTTCTGGCTTCATAAGAAAAGAGCTCAAGTTCACAGAAGAAACATTCCTTGAAGTTGGTCATCAAAAGAGACATTGACAAATAGATGCCTTGAAAGTTGCTTAGAGCAGAATGCCATGGTATTCTCCTTACATGCCAGGCACCACTGCCTACCTTTCACATCACCATTGTTAAAACTTGTATATGTATCACACCAGAAGCTCTGATATCTTTCACACTTTATGTGACCTAATCAGGCTAAATGTGGAACCAAACAGAACTGCAAGCCAGTTGCCAGTCTACATTCTTAAACAAGAATGCACTTACTGCTCTCAGCTTCTGCAGAAAGGGCCTGTGTCATCAGATAGCACCATGACCTCAACCTAACACCTCCCTGTCTTCTGCCCACCTCTCTTCCTTCATTTCCTTCTTTCACTATCACTGCCCACGTTTCATATGCTTAGCATTATGCTAGGCAAGTAGCAAATAAAAGGCCCGGCATTCATTGAAGGAAAAGGTGAGCAATAATTGCAACGAGAGAAGCTTTATCCTAGTAAAACTTCTAATCAAACAGAATTAACAAGGACCACACAAAAGTAGAGTAACCAGGAGAGCCCTGAGTGGTAAATAAGAAGGGAGTGTTGAGGCAGAAGCAAGGATAAGGCTCAGAACACAGCAAAGCCCACAGATGAAGAAAAGCATAACCATGGATGTCACTACATTGATAGAATGTGGCAGCACAGAAGGGTATGTGGGCCAGAGCTTAGATGAGCAATTAGCCCCTCAGCCCTAACATGGAGAGAGTACCTTTACAACAATGGGAACCCACATACAACTGAATGCTTCAAAACAGGGCTACCAGAGTGGGGCTGAAGTAACTGCTGTGGGAAGGGCTCAGCAACCATGGTCTAAAGATGTCACAAAACACCTCACACAGCTTAAGCCACCGTGGTGCTTCATGTGGTTGTCCCTCGGTTGGTGACCTGGAGTCTGTCACATATGCTTGCAGTACAGTGCCCTTTAAATGAAGCCCTGATGCTCAAATAGTACTAAGCACATTGGATCCATTGACTGGAGAGGAGTCTCTCAGCCCTTTATTTTCCTGATGGTTATACTTTTCGTCATCCACGGGCTTTGCTGCTGTGTCCTTGCTTCTGCCTCAACCCTCCTTTCCTCTCCTTATTTAACACTCAGGGCTGTCTTGGTTACTCTACTCTTCTTCACTGTGTGGTCCCTGTCAATTCTGGCTGATTTGAATAGCTATGGGCACTCACACACTAGGCCCAGGATCTACACTGATAATGCTTCCACCATTGGACTTGCTTCTGCCTGCACTGTCCACCCTCAGGCTTCAGACAACAGCAAGGAAGGAACTTAGGACATCTCCCCATCCCCACTGCTTATATATCCTTCTGGCCATCTATTCACCAAATATTTATTAATAAACTGTTCTCCTGTACACTTTGCTAGAGATGAAAAAAGAGGAGAAAGTAGAATTTCTCTGTGTGAAGGATTTCACACTCTCACAATAACAACTGTGACTTGCAGGATGACCTTGAATCTCCACAGTTAAGTCTCTCACCCTAAATAGTTCCTGGTCCTTTTTATGATGCCGACTAGAATACCTTATGTTTACATTTCCATTTTTGAATTAATTTGTCTAAAGTATAACCACACAAATACAAAACATCTATGCTTTTCCTTTCTGTATATACAGTCAAGATCCTTGCAGTTAAATAACACAAGAAAAGGAAAAGAAAGTAATGAAACAAAACAAGGAAATCCCAGGAATTATCTCTGATTATTTTCTTGACTTTATCAATCCAAATATCTAGTCATATGAACTCTAAGATCTGAAAAATATATTCACATCTCTGAAAGTCTATTTTTACCTCCATGAATCAACATCAGGTTACCTGGAGACAAAGAGCCCTCTGAAATTTGAAAGGTGTGTTTATCCATCTCTTCCCACTACCTAGACACTTGCTAGCAGGAGGAGATGGGCTAGATTTCAGTGACTGGACCCTTCCTCAGGCTGAGTAACTTATGTAGCAAATAAGCTGCAGAAACTCATAATCCTGCCACCATATTCTCCCCTCCAGTAGTGCAAGTGCCTCCCCATAGTTCTTATCATTGCCTGTTCTTTGCAGGGACCCCACCGTGGTCCTCCACAATCTTCAGCCGGTTGTCTCTCTTCACTGCTTCATCCAGTATTTGGCCTATGTTACACATGTCTGCCCGATGCACAATTTGGTCCTAGTTCATTCCTATGATCTGTCAGCCTACCCTTGCTCTGATAGCCTTTCTCTTCAGTAGGAATGATCAGCTCCTTTGTACTACTGGAGCTCTACTTGTCTGCCTTCAGTGTCTACCTCTACCTTTCTTCAGCCTGGGTGGACATATTGAGTTGATTGGGTCTTCTCATACTTTCATTAGTTTCCATGAATGGCCTGTCATACTTTGTAAATGGCAACTTATTTTGAATGCTATAATACACCTGGTCTTTCCAGCCAAAACTTAACTCAGACCACTCAACTCACTTGTCTATAACCAACCATAAAGGTCTCCTAGCTTCTAGCATCTAAGGGAAACATAATCACAAATTTTATGATCACAGTTCTCTTGGTTTCCTGTGCCATTTTGTCTTTGCATATTCTTACATAGTTAGGCTTTTAATATTAGCTGTTTTTGATGTACTTTTAAAACCCACGCCATATATGGTCTGTCTACTCAACTTTTCACTGAAGTTCAGTATATCGTTATTATATTGTTGTAGTTCATTTAGTCTACTTTTCAAAAAAAATGCATATATTATGTGTGTGTTCAAGTATGTGTGTCCAGGTACATGTGTCTACATGTAGAGGCAGAAGTTGACCTCAAGTGTAGGTCTCAATTGTTCTCCACCTTTCTCCACAAAGTCTTTTCAGTAGTCAACTCAGCTTGACTGTTTGACCATCAAACTCCCAGAGATCTGATTCCCTGCTTCCTTGGAGCTAGAATTGCAGGTGTCCACTGTTCTGGCCAGTGTTTTTACACAGGTGTTAGGCTCAAACGCAATCCTTGTGCGTTCATGGCAGTCAGTCCACCACTGAGCCATCTCCCCAGCACCCTATTTGTTTTGATGACTGTATGATACTTCCCCGTGTGGCAACACAGTGCTACTCTGTCTGTCTCTTTCTGAAAAATGTGCACCTTTGTTCAAGAGTTGGATCACAGATGTGACAAAGGATCAAAATAGTGTATGCTACCCTACTGGCTTCCAAAGTTCCGTGTTCCTGTAGCAAGGTCTGATGATCTTTTGGACCCACACATTCTTTTCAGTGTCTTAATGCTTTTGATCTGGGGCCAACCAAATACACATAAAAGGAACTTCAGTGTGGTCTTCACCTTCAATTACAAACTTGTTAGATGTAATTACCATCACTTATGATGCTTATTGACTAATTGGTATCTAAATTCTTCAATGTTTCTTACTCCTCTCCATGTGGAAATAACTATTAGTTTGGTTTTTGACCCTTATGCTGTTTTTGTTTTCTGAGAAATGGTCTTATGTATACCAGGCTGGCATGACCTGAGTTTATAATTCTGCCTTTATCTCTCAAGTTCTGGGATTACAGGACATAAAGGACAAAGCCTTGGACTTTTTGTGTGCTAGGAAAACACTCTACTGACTTGGCTACACCTCAGCCTGTACCACAGAGCTAACTTTGTGCACTTCCCAGTTCTCTTTTCTTTATGAATCTATCATTATCTGGGGCCATCTAGCTTGTTCATCTGCCTCCCTCAAATACAATCCAAAACCTTGGTTGCCTTGTTCACTCATCTACCTCCAGTGGCTAGAACTGCACCTAGCACAGCATAGATAGGTGAATACACGAGGGACAGAGTCACATGATGTACTAAAAATGTTAAAGCGCATTGTTCTGGAACCAGTTATACTGAGTTTCCATCTCAACTTCTCCATTTACTCTGATCATGATCAAATGACTTAGCATATCTATTCTTCAGTTGCTTCAATTGTAAAAGGAACTGCTCTGTGTGATATCCTCGGAGCTTTATTATCTGAATCAGCATGCATACATTTCTTAGACTAATACTAGTGGAGCTGGTGCTTGATGAATGCAGTTATTACCAGGAAGGGCAAATCATTGCCCTTAGCTTTCCTTGGAGAGAGCATAAAGGACTCAAAGTAGTGAGGACCAAAAGAGCACCTATGTCCTCTCAAGTTTAGCATCCACCTAGTCTTACAGGTTCTGGCTCTCATAGCCAAGAGGAGGAGGTAGATAAAAAAAAAAAAACAGGGGTGCAATTTATTGTCAAGAAAATCATCCTGTCCTCCAGATGATGAAGAAGCCGAACTGGCTAGCTGTCCTGGTTTCTGAGGAGTAGGTATTTCACAAGCCATCCTCCATACTCCTAATACTGTATCACAAACAAAACCCCAACACTCTTCCTTCCCTCTTTTATAGTCCCGCTCATATTTTCAAGGAATGACAAGTAAGTTAGAGAGACAATCGGTGAGGTCACAGAAGACAAGGGAAGACTGGAGCAGGGAAATAAAACAAGTGTAACCGAAGGAAGTGCAAATGGGTGCCTGGGGGGGGAGGGGTACTTCAGGTCAGCCAAGGCACTGACCTTCTAACGTAAACAGTAAAATGTTGAAATTAGAGTCCAGGGAAATCCCGTCCATACCCACATAGGGGAATACTTTCACACAGATATGTGGGGAAGCTAGGCAAAAGCAGTATGGGAAGAGACTTTGTGGATGACCAGAGAGGCCTGGGTCTGCCAAGGAAGGCAAACCTCTCCATCTTACCGGGAAGGCTGGCCCCATTAAAACTGTAGTCCCCAGTCAATGTCACCTTAGTTGAGGGCTTACCTCAGTCTGTAACCAGGAATCCCGCTCCATTTGAAGCATCCCTCGCTTCAAAGTGGTAAGCTTGGCCTTGGTTAAACACGCCAGGGAGCCCAGCCCCAGTGCATTTCCACTGAGATTCCTGGCCGAGTCCTCAGGAGAAACTGTTTCCATTTGAGATGTACCAGGGATCCTGGCCCGGACCAGCTGCCTCCCAGAGCCAAATTCCGTGACAGCTGACACAGAGGGCTCCGATGGGATGTAGGGAGCCCCTGAGGGGGGGGGGGGGTGGGCAGCAAGCCGGGGGCGCGGCTGGGAGCAGCCGGGCCCCGGCTGCCCACTGATGAAGGTCCAAGTCCACACCTTTGGGTACAAGCCTCTGCCTGCTTGTCCCCGATCCAGCACGACAGTGCTGAAATTGCAGGGCGCCCCAAGATGCCCCGCCACCACTGGGGGACTTCCTCCTTCCCGCGTCCTTGGCAGGTGGGAGAGCAGTGGTGGCTGGGGGACCCCTACCGAATAGGGTTGTCGCCGACCTTGAGGCTACCGAGGGGTGTTCGTGCGCCAAAAATAAACGCGGGTGCGCGCACTGTCACGCGCACACGCACACCACACCACACACACACACACACACACAGAGCCACACACGCACTCACAGCCCAGGAAAAGCAACTGTCCTTAAACAGCATAAAGCAAAGGGGAGGGAAACCTTTGCTGGAGACATCCTGCCCAAGACCAAATTTGGGGATGATTTTGATTTTAAGGTTTGGATTGAAGCTTCTCCAAAAAAAATAAAAGGACCCAGGACAAATTCCATGCTCTCTGCTTGTGGGGGGCTGGAAAAATTAGGATCTAATTTGCAGATGTGTTTGCTGCGGTTTAGAGGGAGAAAGGAATCCGTGTTGCGGGGCTTTTCCTACTCTGGGTTCCCAGCCAGGTCTGGCGCCGCAGGGGTTAAGGCAGCGCGCTGCCTGCCTGCAGGCTTTCCCCGGCTGGGAGCAGGCGCTGGCGGGGTGCGCTGGGGAGAGCCGGGAATCTCCCGCCCGCAGAGCTCCCGGGGCTCTTCCCGCCCCGTGCTATTTTTAGAACGGCTTCCAGCCGCTGTGCGGGGAGCTCACCCGCTAGAGCTTGCGGAGCCTCGAGGGCCTTCCAGAAGCAAGGAATTTTCATAAGGAGCCTCGAGGGCCTTCCAGAAGCAAGGAATTTTCATAAATTCTCTGAATGGCAAAAATGTCTCCTGTTTGCCACCATGTATATGTCAAGCTGGAATTTCTCTCTCTCTCTCTCTCTCTCTCTCTCTCTCTCTCTCTCTCTCTCACACACACACACACACACACACAGGACAGGGATCTGAGAGCATTTGCAGCAACTTATGAATGCAACCAGACAGCTTGTCACTGTGAGCTGTCGGAGCCCCCTTTGTTATAAGACGCTTAATAAAAAGGAGGGGGTGGGGAAGACAAGCCTCCTCCTTGGTTTAAAGGCCTATTTTATATTTCCTTCAACACCCAATCTATCTGCAGGTTAGCCTCACAGACATATGTCCAAAAAAAGGTATGCAGCAATTCAAGAGCATTGAAAAAAAACAACTACAACATATTCTCTGTCTGCTGACTGCAGGCTGCCTGAGGGCCACAGACTGTCTGCATTGTGAGCCTAGCTGGGTGGTGTCAGTGGCTAGCCAAAACACGTGTGCACGTGTGCATGGATTCTCAGTGCCAGTAGACCACAAAGGTGGAGGATGGGTGTATTCTTCTGCCTGATATCTTATGCTCGGCATAAAACAGAGCAGACTGCTTTTCTAAACTGACACTTGATTCCCAAGCCCCTTTCTACAAGAATTCCTTCCTGAAAATACCAAGTCTATGATACAGAAAATCCTTGTGCCCTCACCCCCTAGAAACTGCAGAGGATCAGGAAATGGAATCTACCTCCCAGAAAGCATACCACAATTGGAAAGGATGGAAGAGGCAGAGAAACCACCAAAGAGCCAGCAGTCTGATCATCTGAAGGGTGGGTAAGCAGTGTCCCTCTGCCCCTCCTTCCAGGCCTCTTCTTTCTTCCCACAGAAAGGTTTTTCTTTCAGAGATGATTTCAGTGAAGTGAAAGCTTATTATTTATTTAACTTCATTTTAGCCAGAATGATCCTAAACCGCAGACTCTAATTAATTCAACTTGAATAATGGGCTAGCTATAGTTCTCTTTTGGTTCCGTTCCTTGTCACAGTGTTTCCACCTCCTACAGATTCCTCTTCTCTATTGAAGAGAGGGTACAGAGTACCCCACTTCTGCTCCAGAATGCCAGTTTGGTTCCAGTATGCATCAGGGAGATGCTAGAAAGTAATCCCTGCTCATGTGCATCCTGGCTGCTTATGTGAAGGTATCAATTCGCTTTTCCATCCTGCTTCAGCTCTCATTTGTCATGTATGAATAACAGTAACAGTAGATATTTTGTGGAGTTCTTGGGAGATTAAATGTGGACATCTATATGCATTGCTTGGACCAGTGGCAATAAACATGAAATATTAAGGCCGCCCAAATGTGAGGTGGAGCTTATTTGGATGAATTTGTGCAAAGGGCCGTTTCAATAAAATCTATTTTGCTTATGCAAATCCACACTATAAATTGGGTTTTTCTCACCATACTGAAGCAGATTCTCCAAATGCGTCTATGTACAAAGGAGACCCCAGATCATTGTTTTTCATTCTTTCTTCCACAGGGGGGAAAACAAACAAACAAACAACTCTCCCAAAGGCCTTTTAAAAGTCTTCCTGCTAACTCTCACACTCTACTGATGCCTAGTGTAGAAAAACTCCCACTTGCAGGAGCCCAAAGCTGTCTTGAGGAAAACATTGAGGTATAGATACTTTTTTAATCCTGAGACCATACTATGAAGTTTTCCAAGGTGCTATGAAGAAGTTTTTCTATTTAATTGAAGGTACAAAGCTTAATGTAGGTTTCTATGGCCTTTTACTTCTAAGAATTTCAACTGTGGTAAGTAAAACAAGTGCTGTTCTCCTCAACTCTATCTTTCCCTTCTTTAGAAGAGTACCCCTAATTTTTAGACTGTTGCAAGGCATAATTGTGTAGGTATGCTCTAAGGAATTATACAACAAAGTGTCATGTGGATGGTTCCAAAAAGCATCCTTGCATATGCTGTGAAGGCTTCATAGAGAGCCAGAGAAGAGACATTTGGATTCATCACAGCACATCTCATGTGCAAATGAAGGTGTGTGTTTGCACCAATCACAACCTTGCCTCTAACACCAGCCACAGCAACTCCTCTACCAGGGGACATGTGCCCCTTTGCCTAGGTAGAAATGCTTTCATGGCCATCTTGAGTTCACAGAGGCTTATAGTCGCAAACATTCTGATACAAATAAATTGAAACAGCCATGGCTGATGCTGTGCTTCCTGGATCCAGGTCAGCTTTGATGGCAATGCAGCCATGGAATGCATTAGCACAATATTAACCTGACTGGTTATCTCATTGATGGTCCTTTTGCTCAAAGAAGTCAAGGCAGCACATGAGAGTACAACAGCTGCCAGGTAAGGAATCACATTGCCCCGTTCCCCCAAATCTCTGCTTCCTTTATAGGAAGAAAATCATCAAAAGGAATGCTTACCATAAAAACTTAAAGAACTTAGCATTAACATTAGGATCTAAATTACACACTGTGCAAAAGGTTGTGGTTATAAAGAGCTTTATTATTAGACAGTGAGAGAGCTTAGAAAAGAGAAGAGAAGAGAGTGGGGAGGGAGGCAGACACAGTTGAACTAATAATGAATATTTGTGTTGTGTATGTTGGTGAACTGACTTATATGGTTCTATGGGCTGGGTAGACAGTTGTGATATCTCTAGAGCAGACTGTTATGAACAGTAGGCATGAGCTGAAGCTGCTTCTATAACTAGAATTTCTGTCATGTAGCCTCAAGTCTTCTCTTCAGGTGTTTCATATGATTTCAATCATTTAGGATGAAACTCAACTGCTTCTAGACTTAGTTACACTTGCAAAATGCATTCACCCCAACATCCAGATTAACATATGGTTGAATGACTCAAGAGTGGAACCAAAGCCATTCTGACTCATAATACTGATCATGATGACTCTCTGTCATAGCTACCTTTCCAGAGCTGTGTAAAATATCCTTAAAAAGCACCTTAAGGATGAAACTAGGGGTTTGTTCTAGCTCAAAGTACAGGCTTTCCTGGCAGGAGGAGCTTGAGAAAGCTGGCCACATTGCTTCTGAAATCAGGAAGAAGACAGCAATGAGGGCTGGTGCTCAGCCCCCTCCCCCCTCTTAATATATTCAGGGAATATATTAATATGTTCCGCCCACAGAGGATGACCTGTCCCAAGTCAGTGAACATAATCAGGTAATTCCATCCCCACCAGACAAAAATGGCCAATATCCAGCTCGTGCTGCTTCCTAGGTGATTCCAGATCTCATCAGGTTGATGGCTGAGATTAATCATCACACACACCATTACTTCTTCCTGACCTACCTTGGTGTTTGGACATGTAGCAATACACAGGACTCTAAGATGGTGCTCTAACAGTTGGGGAAGGTCAGATCTCTAAGATAAATTACTTATTCAGCTTCACTCTGGATATGCTTGCTTCACCAACAAATACAGGGCACACACACATTCCCTTGTTCTTCCATTTCTACCTTACTGCATAGAACAAAGGGTGATTTCTAAAGGAATCGGTTTGGATATGAGGATGTGAGCTTTTCAGCCAGAAGAAAGTGACCCAGAACCAAGAATATGATGTAGTCCTTCCACTAAAGCTAAGAGGCTCAAAATAAATAAATAAATAAATAACGAAAGTCATGATCAGTTGGCAGAAGGTTCTTTCACTCTAACCAGATAGAAATTGTGGGTAGACAAAAGGGGCATCTCGCTTGGCATTAACAGCCCTAGTTCTAGAAGCTCACACCCTGGGGCTTCACATCTGGAGTTTTATGGCTCTAAGTGTTAAGAACTAGAGGGTTATGCTTACAAGCCTTCAAAGTTGGAAACTTGAGGCTCTATGTCCTTAAGGTAGAAGCTTAAAGCCCTGTACTTATAGTGTCAATATGAGGCAACTGGTTACTTTTCTTGAACTTGGATATCAGGGCTCCTAGCTCTTCATCCTTTGGGGATTCTTTCAAACTCTTAGAAAACAGGGCTTGTAGGCTCAGCTTGTTATAACTCACTGCAGCCTCACATCGCTGCCATTTCTTGTCTTAACACCCCCCCCATAACACACACACACACACACACACACACACACACACTGTCCACACTGTCCTTTTTGTCTAAGCTTCTGGCATAGTCTGTGTTCCATCTCTCATTGGAGCTGTGGAACCACCTTCTAGTGTTATAACTCAGGCCCCGGATATCGAGATGTTTAGGTCTATGACTATGAAACTCAGCAGCCACCTCCTCACTGTGACTGCCCTGGGGCTAAATGCCCAGGATTATGTCATCACTTCATGCGTCCAGCTCATTTGCCCTGAACATGATAAAGATTGTAAGTAGGCAAAAGTCATTTGGGAAAAGTTTATGATGGATCCTAATGTGATAATATTAGGAAGTCAGTATGTATGAAGAAAGCCCTCCAGGTAATCCACAAGATTAAGGTTATATAACACACACATACATTATCTATAATTACTAATACACAGTTAAATAACAAGCCTACTTAGATAGCTGGAGAGAATCAGGAACAACGTTAAAATCACTTACGTTTACTTTTATGTCTGTAGATGCGTACACCCATGTGCACATAAATACGTGCTACTGCATGTGTGTAAAGGTCAGAGTACAACTTAACTGAAGTCCATTTTCTTTTTTCATCAGGAAGGTTCTGAAATCAAACTCAGGCCATCAGCTTGGTGGCAAGTGCTAATTCATGACACATTCTTCAACTGTAATTTTACGAAAAAAAAAGAAAGGAAGAAGAAGAAGAAGAAGAAGAAGAAGAAGAAGAAGAACTTACAATTCAACCAAATTTTCAAGCCTTGTATAAAAACGAATCATAGTCTTCATACAGACAGATAGGAACCCTGACAGGAAGACAGGCTTGGAAAGAGGCCGCAGATAAACGAGATGGAAGATGTATGGCTGAGCTCACTGTACAAGGCCTGTCCTGGACATGCCGCAATTTAAATAAAGTTGTGAAGCGCACTTTTTTTTTTTTAATTTAAGTTTATTAATTCAATGGGAGGATGCCAGCCGTATACCACTAAAAACATTCATAATATCCATGTCCTCCCAGGGGGTTGGGATTGTATGAATTAGGGACTCCAAAACCACTGTCCTGATGTGTTGACTCTGTCTCTTTGACCTGTGAGCTTCTTCACTTTTATTGTTTATTCTTCTTTCACACATATATCCCAAATGCAGTTTCTCCTTTGTCAAAATGAAGTTTCACCTCTCTCCTTCCCCGCCCCGCCCCACACGCACATATCCTCTTTCCTCCAGATCTACTTCTCCTTCATTTCTCTTCCAAAAAGAACTGGCCTCCCAGAGATACCGACTGACAATAACAAGTTACAGTAAGACTTGTTATATAGCATCCCTTCATATTAAGGCAAGACAAAACAACCGGTAAGAAGAAAAGGGTCCTAAAAGCAGGCAAAAGAGTCAGAGACAGCCACCACTCCCACTGTTAGGAGTCCCACAAGAACACTAAGTTACTTAGCCATATATGCAGAGGGCCTAAGTCAGACCCATGCTGGCTCTGTGATTGTTGCTTCAGTCTTCGTAAGCCTCTATGAGCCCTGCTTAGTGGATTCTGGGGGCCACGTTTTCCTGATGTCCTTGACCTCTTAGGTTCCTACAATCCTTCCTTCCCCTCTTCCACAGGGTTCCCCAAATTCTGCCTAATGTTTTGACTGTGGGCTGCTGCAGCCACTTTCATCAGTTGCAGGTGAAGCCTCTCTGATGGCCATTGGCCTAGGCACTGATCCAGGCTTGTAGCAGAATATTATTAGAAATCATTTTCTTTACTTTCCTTCTGGTTGTGTTTGGTTTTATCCTAGGTCTCTGGGCTATCCAGTCTAGTTCCTGGGCCCCAGCAGAGTGTCAGGTGCAAGTATCCTCTTGTGGCACAGGCCTCAAGTTGAACCTGTCATTGGTTGACCACTAATACAAGTTCTGTGCCACCGTTACCCCAGTACATCTTGAAGACAGGACAAATTGTAGGTTGCAAGTTTTATGCCTGGGTTGGTGTCCCAGTCCCACCACTAAAAGCTGCCTGGTTACAGAGGATGGTTTGTTTAGGCTCCTTACCCCACCCCAATCCCCATTACTAGGAGTCTTTGCTAGGGTCATTCTCGTAGATTCCAGGGGTTTTACACTGCACTAGATTTCCATGTCGACTTCCAAATGCCCCTCCCCCACCCCATTCCAGTTGTCCCTCCCTGTACCCTCTCCTTCCACCCCTCCACCACCCCACACCACCTGATCCCTCCTATTCCCTCCCCACTCACCTTTAGTCCACTGACAAAATCTATTCTATTTCCTTTTCCCAGAGAGAGCTGATGTATGTCACCTTCCTTCTTGCCTTTTAATTCCATAACTAGCAAAGAAAATGACAATCAAGACTCCTAGATGGTAACTTAAGCACTTCCTGAAGGAGTTTTTGTTTGTTGTTTTGTGTTTAAGTTTAATTGAATTATATGTGTGCAAGTGCCTTACCTCTGTGTATGTCTATGTACTACTTGGTGGTGATGGAGGCCAGATGAGGGCAGTGGATGGATCCCTTGGAAATGAAGTTACAAATAGTTGTTAGTCATGATGTGGGTAGTGAGAAGAGCCAATGCTCTTAACTGCTGAGCCTTGGGGAGATAATCTTCCTTCCCCCAACATAAAGAGGGGCTGATGCTAATTATAAGCAGCCAGTAGCTGATTTTCTTGTAGCATCTGTAGGGGAGGTCACATTGAGTTCATTACGGCTTGCCATGATTAAAGTAAACTTTTTCTGACAGTGGTCCAAAATAAAGCAATAGAGGCTGGAGGAAAGATTCTGACAATGAAATTGTGGCTTCTAGAAGCCAGCAGCTGAGGATACAATGTTCTTTGCAGCTGGAGTATAGGGTCCTCAAGGGACCCATGAAGTGTTCAAAGTAGCCTATAACCACAATGGAAGTCTAGTCTGCTGATTGTCAAGAAAGGGGCTCTTCAGAGGACAGCTTCTTCAACAAAGCAACCAGGCATGTAGGAACTGACCACTAGCTTCTGTAGCAGTCCTTTATGGGGCCAACTGGGTGGCATGCAACAGTTGTGTTCATTCACATGGACAGTAAACATCAAAGGCTGCTTACAATGAAGACATTAACATTCTTAGCAGTGTTTAACTGTGCTTATCTGTTAGCCAAACACCCACGGGGAGATTTGGGTCATTGATTCTAAAGAAGAATTTGGGTTCTGGTATTATATTAGGTTAGGTATTAGTATTATAAGAGCTTAGGAAATTTTGCCTTAAAAAGAAAGAATAGTGTGGCCACAGGCAAGTGGAGTTGCTAGACTCAAGTAGATAGAAATCCTACTATAAATTGAAGACAGTTGTATTTAAATGAAGTTGGTCCTTGAGTGTTTAAGACCTTAAAATCAGACTTGGTCATCAAAATACCTTCACATTGGCAGTGATTTAATAACGTACAGGGTCTTCAGTCATAGAATCTGTTTCATTGCCCATGAGATCTGACTAAATGCCTAATAGGAGAGGAAGCACCCCTGAGAGGACACAGATAAGGGCCAGGAGGCAAGAGATCTCCTGGGAATATTCCAGGACACAACTAAGAAAAAGTCTTCACTTCCAGTGTGTACGATCTACAGCATATCTGCCAGGGGATTTCAGGAATCATATGAACCTGTAACACACATATGCCCTTCACTTTCCCCCATCACAAACAAGGTTGTATACCATATGCATATAGCTAGGTAGCTTTTGTCCATGTAGTTGTAAAGGGCCACAGAATTTTCAGTTTAAAGACTGTTACTGTGAGTGAGTACACTGCACATTTTTTTTCTTATTCTTCAACCCACACACACTATGGTTGACTCCATATTCTGCTCATTTTGTACAGTGGCACAGTACAGACACCTCTTTTGCACACAGATTTTTCACAGAGAAGGTAGTTTTCCCTGGAGAGTTGCACAGAGACAGGTTGCAGAGAGAGAGAGAACAAGCTAGACACAGGTGAAAACAGAATGAGCAAGAATATGTGACACGGCAGATTAGAACAGATTGCTAGAGCTAGTTTGAACCAGAACAGCTGAATTGAACCAGCCATCCCAGAGCTCTGAAAGAACTAGAAAGGGTGAGCTTATTCAACAGTCAGTCTCAGAGGCTGAGGACATTCTAGGACTAGATTAGACTGTATGGAGCAAGAAGCTTCTGGGACTAGCCTTTAATTAGCCCACAGAGGCAGTAAGCCTCTGAAAGACATTTAAATCAGGTGAACAAAAGTTACATTTACACAACCCTAGTTACAGTCATTCCTAGTTCCCCTTGAGTTGTTGATCAAGGGTGTCCAAGAAACTCCCAAAACAATCCAGGCTATTGCCAATAGTCCCAAAACATGAAGTTAACTATGACTGGTCACTAACAACAGCATAAACAATTCATAGAATCTAAAAAACAGTAAATTATACTTTTCATGTATATTCAAAATCCAAAATTGGCTGACAAAATAACTCCATTTTATGTTTTTACTTCAAATGGGATTTGTTAGCTTAGCACCGTTCTCAATAGAGGTGGCAGGGATCCTCTGTTTTGTGTATTGCAGATCAGTTATCACTGTGTAGAGTTTTTTTTTATAAATGAAATCATACAGAGAGCTTCCTTTGAAGGGGTGTCTTTCTGTACAATCAGAATAATTATTCTGAGGTGCATTTACGTTATTACATACATCTATGCTTTGTCTCTTTTTACTACACAGTAAAATTCCATTATACGGAAATTATATGGGTTGTTTATCTATTTGTTTATAGGTGGATATTTCAGTTGTTTCCAGATTTTTAGCCATTGCAATAAAATGTCCAGGAATATTCATATTCATGTTTATGGATGCACATACGACTTCAGTTTTCACTGTAAATGCTCAGAAAGGCAACATTTAGGTCAGTGCTAGGTGTGTGTATGTTTGCTTAAGAAACCCATTGGCACTCTAGCCAAAGTTTGTCTGTGAGCTTCAGCATCTGCTGGGTAGAGTCTTTCAGAGGCTCTCTGTGGTAGGTTCCTGTCTTATTTCTTGTTTTCACCTTCTTCCGATGTCTATCCCATTTGCCTTTCTGAATGAAGATTGAGGATCTTACCTAGGGTCCTCCTTCTTGTTTAGTTTCTTTAGGTGTACAGATTTTAGTATGATTATCCTATATTATATGTCTAATATCCACTTAAAAGTGAGTATATACCATGTGTATTTCTGCTTCTGGGATACCTCACTCTAGTAAAGGGAACAGGGACAGTCTGACATGAACTAGGTGACTGGCTCTTTGATCACCTTCCTCTGTGGGGGGGAGCAGCCTTACCAGGCCACAGAGGAAGACTATGAAAGACAATCCTGATGATACCTGATAGGCTAGGGTCAGATGGAAGGAAAGGAGGTCCTCCCCTATCAGTGGACTGGGGAAAGGGCATGGGAGGAGATGAGGGATGGAGGGAGGGTGAGATTGGGAGGGGACGAGGGTGGGGTTACAGCTGGGATACAAAGTGACTAAATTATAATAAATAAAAAAAATATTTTGAAAAAGAAACCATTGGCAATTGGTTTTTCCAAAGTGATTTCCATTTTCTATTTCCACCAGAAGAGTGTGACTATTTTGGCGGCTTCCCCTTCTCACCGTCACTTGGTGCACTCAGTCTAATTGTAAATCCACAGGTATGCATTGGTATGTTACCATCATTCCAATCTGCATTTTCCTTATAACTACTGATATGTTGAACATGTGAAATTTTCTTCGCTATTTATTGACTTTGGTGACGTGGCTATTCAGATATCTTGACATTTTGTTTTTAGTTGTGGCTACTATGGATTATTTATATATTCCAGATGAATGCCTTTTCAGAATTGCAAATAGTTCCTTCCAGTCTGGTTTGTCTTCCCTCTAGCTACATTAAGGTTAAATTGATTTTTTTAAATGTGTATGTACAATATATAACATGACGTTTTAATATGCAGTGAGATGATTAAATTAAGCTAATTAATGTATCTAGCATCTTACCCACTTTGCTTTTTTGTGTTAACATTTAAGGTTTTGTTCTTAGCAGTTTTCAGGTTTATAATGTCCTTTACCACATTCCCATGCTGTTCAGTGGGTCTCCAGACCTTCCCTGACCTTCCTAACTGAAGCTTTGTGTACTGCAACCCCTGTTTCCTAAACCAGCCTAACCCATCGCCACTTCTGAAGACCAAGGCTCTTTTCTCTGCTTCTATGAGGCGTTCTGCCTTGTTCAGCTTTCACATGTAGATGAATTTATGCAGTGCCTTATTTTTCTGAGCACATTTGATAGTTTGTCTACAATGCTGTAAATGGCCACTGATCTTCAATGCAGAGACCTTCATTCTGAGTAAATACTTAGAACAGTTTCCTTACTCATCTATCCACAGACTTGGGTGGATTCCATATCCTGGTCATTTTGAATGTTCCTGCAGTGAAGATACCTCATCTGCATGCCAATTTCACTTTTTGAGTATAAACACAGGAATGGAATATTGCATAATATAGAAACTCTATTTTTAATTTCTTAAGAAATTCTCATGCTGTTTTCAATAATCACTGCACAAATTCATGTTCCCCACAAACAGTCTTCAAGAGTTTCCTTTTCAACACGTTTTATCCAACTCGTACTCTTCAATCTTGATTGTACAGAGGTATTTTTGTTTTATGACATCCTAATTATCTAATTTTGCTTTGTTATCTGAATTTTATTGCAATAACCTTTAGTACTTGGATTGTAGGTTATGACCACTCTCTTGAAAGCTTTTAAACTGTTTTTGAATCATCCGCATTTCATGAGGACATAATCATTTTATAATAAAACACAATGACACTTTGTGAAATGCTTCACATATTAGTCAGGGTTTTCTAAAGGAGCAGACTGGGTAGAGTGAACATATATGAGGTTTATCAGATTGCCTTATAGAACATGTTCTGAGGAGTTCAACAATGACATTGAAGAATATATAACATTGAAGAAACTGAAAAGTCTATTAGTTGTTCAGTTCACAACGCTGGATGTCTTGGTAGTGCTGACATGAAGCTGAAAGCTTAGTGGTTTCCTGGAGAGTTTCTGGCCTTCAGTCCACATTGGAATCCCCCCAAAATTTCGAATAACAGTGATAAATGCCTCAGTGGCAGAATAGATGAACTTGCCAATGAGATTGAGGGCAAGCAGGTAAAGAGCAAAATTCCTTTTTTTCCTGTTCTTTTATGTGAGCTACTGCCAGAAGGTGTGGACTAGATTTAGGGTAGGACATTCTGCTTTGAACAACCCGATAAAGGACAGGAGCCCCACAAGGACCAACTGTATCAGAGCACAGGGGTCTTTTATGAGACTGTTTCTTCAACCAAGGACCGTGTATGGATATAACCTAGATCCCCTGCTTAGATGTAGCCCATGGCAGCTCAGTATCCAAGTGGGTTCCCTAGTAAGGAGAAGAGGGACTATTTCTGACATGAACTCAATGGCTAGCTCTTTGACCTCCCCCTCCCCCCCCCCCGAGGGAGGAGCAGCCTTGCTAGGCCATAGAGGAGGACATTGCAGCCAGGCCTGAAGATATCTGATAAGCTAGGGTCAGGTGGAAGGGGAGGAGGACCTCCCCTATCAGTGGACTTGGAAAGGGGCAGGGAGGAGATAAGAGAGGGAGGGTAGGGTTGGGAGGAATGAGAGGGGTCAGGATACAAAGTAGATAACCTGTGATTAATATTAAAAAATAAAAATTATTAAAAAGAAAGAAAATCCCTCACAGGAGTGGCCAGCAGCTTGGGCTTTAGGTGATTCCAGATGCAGTCATGTTGACCAAGATTAGCTGCCACAGAATGGTTGCCAGCTACAGATTTCATTTTTCCTGGAGGACTTGGGATGATTTGAGGCTCCAGAAATCTTGTCTGTGTTGAGGGTGGAGATCTTTACTGTGCTATACATTTTTTTTTTATTAAACAGATTCATTTGACAGTAAAGAATAGAAAAGAAGTCTGTAGTAAAAGTTAAAGACCTTTTGTTATTAAGCTACTTAATGTTTATGGAAACAGGCGTTCTCAGTTTATAGCTCTTAATGAGGGTATGAACAATATTAATTTTTAGGGAAATTAGCTCACTTACTACTTTACATAAAAACACTATGCAAAAATTAAATCAGTTATCTCTTGTTCTCTTTATCCACTCACTCACCACACAAAGTATATCATCATCAACAGATCCATTTATCCTGTTACTTCATCCATCATCTTTCTAGCTATTTATTAAATGATGGCACTTGAATGCAAGGTTCCATATGAACAATGCAAGAAAAAAAATGTGCCAATTCTGAAGTCTCAAGGAGAATAAAACAATTCTAAACCAAAACCTAGGATGAAATTGTTAGCTATAATAGCTAGTTAGTCAAAAGGCCTGTGTAGCAATTCTCAGGCCTGGCTCAGTAGGTAGAGTGCTTCCTGTGAAAACTTGAGAACCTGAGTTTAGATGCCCAGATTTCATACAAAAAGCCAGTTAAGCCCATTTCTGAAGAGGTAGAGACTGAAGGATTTGGAGTTCTTCCTGTTCAGACAGTCTAGCAAATTGGTGAATACCGAGTTCAGGGACAGATCCCACCTCAACAAAAATAGTGGAGAGAAATTGAGGAAGACTTCCAAATTTAACTATTGTCATGCATGCAAACACAGGAACATGTACTTATACATACAAGAATGTACACCACACACGCACCGAGTATGATACGGCAGGAAACAGTGACAAATCTGCCTAAATTGCTCTATAAAGTTGACTTCATGTGCATTGTAAAATAAATCGAAAGGTTTCTTAAATATTTTTGGTGTTGGGTGGGAATCCGAAGAACTTCAGAAAACAAGAAAAAAACAAATCCGTGAAGCCAGAGCAACTGCTCCTTCTCAGCAACCCCTCTGACAATACCATTGTACACACCCTGGAAGTCACTAGGGCACCAAGTCTTCCCCCAAAGTGGGAGCCTGTATCATTGCCACAAACTCATAGCAATGGCATCTTACCGAGCAGGAAATTACTCAGCTATAAATTATCTGCCATTAACTGCTACCAGACCTGTCTTTTCCAGTCAGCATTCATTATGTATTCATGAGAAGGTTGGCTATCTTTCATCCTATATTGTATTCAGGGAAGGAAAAGAAAACACATAAAACCATTTTCATGACTGAATGGGCGAAATAATTTAAAAGCCAATATGTTAGCCTGGCAGGTTGTCTAACAACCATGAGGCTCTCTTCAGACCAATAATGCAAGTAGCTCACTCATTACTATATAATCTGTTCATACACTTCTTAACACCAGGTGAATGTTTATATTTATATGAAAGGAGTACTTAGACAATCTTGCCATGGCAAAAGTCACCTCTCATCAAGTCTTCACACCTTCATCAGAGAAGAATGGATACACCTTAGCTGCTTCCTGTGGGGATGAATGCTTTCAAAGCCACATGAAATGCACGCTGTCTTTACATTGGTGATTAAATCTTCAAAGCCACCTAACTGCACAGTGGGGTCAAGAACGTCCTCAAGGGTAGGACAGCATGTGTGGCTATTCCTTCCTGTACATTCAAAGACCTTGAATCTAATGTCGCTGCCCAGTTGTGAGAAGTTTACAGGGGTGAGAAGGAATGGAGGTTTCCATAATTCTAACTATAACCAGTGAGTTAGGACTCCAAAATGTTTTCAACCACCTGAGGTCTCACCATTCATTTCACTGTCTGTCACTTCCTACTTAGACTTCATGCTACTGTCATAATCGCTTCCTGACGACTAGGCCTAAGTATCTTCCCTGCATACCTCAATCACTTTTCCATCTTCATCCCAACATTTCCTGAAGATAGGACAAATTTTGGGTAGAAGATTCTATGGGTGGGTTGGTGTCCCCTCCCTCTACTGGAAGTCTTACCCAGCCACAGGAGGTGGCAACTGGAGGCTCCATATCCCCCACTGTTAGGAATCTCAACTAGGGTCACCCCATAGACCCCTGGGGGCCTCCTCTGTCCTAGAGATGCTCCCCCAACAATTTCCAATCTCTCTCCTGGTCCTTCCCATCTCTCCTGCATTCCTCATACCTGATCACCACTCCATTACCCTCCCTACAGCCTCTCCCACACAGCTCCTTCTTTCCATCTATTTCAGATGTCTATTTTATTTCCTTTTTTGAGTGAGATTCAAGCATACTCCATTGGAATCTTCTTGGCTTCTTTGGGCCTGTGGATTGTAGCAAGGTTATCCTGTACATTATGGCTAATGTCCACGTGTATATACCATATATGTCTTTCTGCTTCTGGGTTACCTCACTCAAGATGATATTTTCTAGTTCACTCCATTTGCCTGCAAACTTCATGATTTCCTTGTTTTTAATAGCTGTGTACTATTCCATTGCATAAATGTACCACAGTTTATCCATTCTTCAGTTGAATGACATCTAGGTTGTTTCTCATTTCTGGCTTTTATGAATAAAGCCTCTAAGAACATAGTTGAGTAACTGTCCTTGTGGTGTGGTATAGCATTTTTTGGGTAGATGCCCAGGAATAGTATAGCTGATTCTTGAGGTAGAGATATTCCCAGTTTTCTGAGAAACCTCCAGATTGAGTTCCAAAGTGGCTATACAAGTTTGCACTCCCACAAACAATGGAGGAGTGTTCCCCTTTCTCCACCTTCTCTCCAGCATGTGCTGACACTTGAGTTTTTGATCTAAGCCATTCTGATGAGTGTAAGACAGAATCTCAGAGTACTTTTTTTATTTTCATTTCCCTGATGACTAAGGACATTGGACATTTGTTTAAATGCTTCTTGGCCATTAGAAATTCCTCTGTTGAGAATTCTCTGTTTAGCTATGTATCCATTTTTTTAATTGGTTATTTGGTTTGCTGGTGTTTAATTTCTTGATTTCTTTATATATTTTGGGTATTAGCCCTCTGTCAGATGTAATGTTGGTGAAGATATTTTCTCAGTCTGTGGGCTGCCATTTTGTCCTATTGACAATGTCCTTTGTCTTGCAGAAGCTTTTCAGTTTTATGAGATCCCACTTATTAACTGTAGATATTAGAGCCTGAGCTGTTGATGTTCTGTTCAGGAAGTTGTCTTCTGTGCCAATGAGGTCAAAGCTATTCCCCACTTTCTATTCTAATAGATTTAGTGTATGAGGTTTTATGTTGAGGTCTTTGATCTATTTGGACTTGAGTTTTGTGCAGGATGATATCTATAGATCTATTTCCACTCTTCTACATGCAGGCATCCACTTAGACCAGCACCATTTGTTGAAGATACTTTCTTACACATATGTAACAGACATGCAGCATAGTCATTATGTGGGTCTCCTAACAATGTGAGTAGGGGCTCTCTCTGGAAGTTTTGGCCTGCCATTGGATCCTTTTTCCCTGGCTAGGTTGCCTTGTCAGATTTCAGTGGGAGAGGATGACGGAGGTGCCAGGATGGGTTGGTACCCCTTAGAGCACCCCCTTTCTCTGAGAAGAAGGGTAGGGAGTAATGGGAGGAGGGAGCATGGAGGCAGGACTGGGAGGAGAGGGGAGGAGGTGGTGGGATCAGTCTGTGAAGTGATTAAGATGGATAGATAGATGAGAGAGAGAGAGAGAGAAAGGGAAATAACAATGAGCAACAACACTCTGCTATTTTGGAAGCCTCTGAAGCTTCCCTAGCCAATAACTCATAAGATTCTTACCTTAGTTAGGGTTACCACTGCTGTAATAAAACACCCTGACCAAAAGCAACTTGGGGAGAAAGTGGTTTATTTGGCTTACTCTTCCACATTTCTGTTCATCATGGAACACAAACAGGTCAGGAACCTGGAGGCAGTAGCTGATGCAAAGATCATGGCCTGATGCTGCTTATGGCTTGTTCCCCATGGCTTGCTCAGCTTGCTTTCTATTAGAAGCCAGGACCACCAGCCCAATAATGTCCCCACTCACAATGGGCTATGCCTTCCCCCATGAATCACTAAGAAAATGCCCCACTATCTTGCCTACAGTCCAATCTTATGGAGGCATTTTCTTGTTGAGGTTCTTTCCTCTCTGATAACTTTAGCTTGTGTCCAGCATGACCCTATTGCTGAAGACATCAGATAATTTGATTACAAGATACGGAAAAATGAAGCTAGACCTGAGCTGGAGGCTTCCTCCCTGCTGGCTAGCATTCAATTGTTCCAGGAGCTATTCTATAGGACACTTGGATAGAAGAGCTATCAATGGTCTTACCCAGCTGCGAAGCTTTGGGTGGAACAAAACTAACTTGCCAGGCTAGTGTCACTCTCACCCTGGGTCAGAGAAGCATTTTGGGGCACTTGGCTATGATTAGGTATTTATAACCAGTATAGTGCTGAAACTAAATGACTGTTGAAAGATCAGACCTAAATAAGACATCATCTACATGACCCCTTAAAGGCCCAGGAGACATCACAGAAAAGGGACAAAAACCTATAAGTCATGGGGGATGGGGAGGAGTGCTGAGGAAGACTGTCTTCTGAATATGATGTGGCAATACATTCATAAATTCATAGTAGCTACAGTTACCTACACAAAAGCTGCTCACTCACAAAAAAAAAATTATAAAAGAAAGGGGGAATATTTAGGAGGAACAAAACTGTTAGTAGGCATGGGAGGAAGATAGGGTAATGAAAATGGATATGACCACAACATATTGTGTACACATATGAAATTATCAAAAATTAAAATTAAAAGAGAGAGAGAACTGGCCATCCAGACCCTCTCTTTCCTGCATGGCTATCCCAAAGGAACGAAAATCACGAATTTTTTTTTTCATTCTTCCTCTAGTCTTCAGCTGGAGCTTCATTAACCCTAGATAAGGTGAGGTTTTTAAGTAATTCCCATGGCATAGAGAAGTGTGGCCAGTGATGGAAAAACCACTGAGATGCTCAATGTCAGGCACACAGCAAAAGCTAGCCACTGGATGAAATGGTGCAATGGAAAAAAGCTCATGCCCTAACAAAAAGCATGTATACTTCCTGCAGTTTATCTAATAGTGAAAGTAATATTAATTTGGTGCTATAGACACACTTCCTCATGGAGGGTCAGGATATCCAGACTCAGCAGTTATGGGCACTAGGTACAAAAATAGCAAGTGAATTGCTAGGGGTAACAGTGAGGAGAGCTACTATCATGCACTACTTTGCTTTCTGAATTCATGCATTCTGTCCATGAAGACACCATCATACAATAGCTATTTATTTATAGCAAGAATATCACTCTGCAGGTCAGAGAGCACCCTAGCCCTTCAAGGCACCATGAATGAGTTCATGGTCCACCAGGTACCCTAGCACTATATTAAAGCAGCCTGAATAAGGCTGACAGTGAGTTTCAGGAGGCTGAACCCATTGTTTCATTTTGGTTTTTTATTTGTTTGTTTGTTTCATGTAGAATATTCCCTGGTAAGTGCAATGTTAAGTGGGATAGAACGAGGGTTTGAATGTAGGTACCCTATCAAAATTCATGTTGAAATTGAATCCCTAATGCTTCAGAATTGAAAAGTGAGGCCTTCAGGAAGCATTGGCTCATGAGGAACTGCACTGGGATAGCAATTTATGAAAGAGGTTCACAAAGTACTCTTGTCTTCATCTTTTATGTTCTTCTCAAAGTACTGTATTAGAAGCCTTCACTAGATAACCAACATTACTGACACCTTAACTTAGACTTTGCTCTTACTTCAACTGTAAGAAATAATTTATTATTATTTTTTATTTTTTTAACTTTTATTAATTACACTTTATTCATTTTGTATCCCCCCTAGGCCCCTCCCTCCGCCCCTCCCGGTCCCATCCTCCCCCACCTTCTGCATGCATGCCCCTCCCCAAGTCCACTGATAGGGGAGGTTCTCCTCTCCTTCTTTCTGATCTTAGTCTATCAATTCTCATCAGAAATGGCTGCATTGTCAGGGTTCTAGGTTATCTCCATGAATAGTCCTTGGTTGGAGTATGAGTCTCTGGGAAGTTCCCTGTGTTCAAATTTTCTGGTTCTGTTGCTCTCCTTGTGGAGTTCCTGTCCTCTTCAGCTCTTAATATTTCCCAATTCTTACATAAAATTCCATTCACTCTGCCTGTCAGTTGGCCATCAGGCTCAGCATCTGCTTTGACAGTCTGCATGGCAGAGGCTTTCAGAGGCCCTCTGTGGCAGGTTCCGAGGTTGTTTCCTGTTTTCTTCTTCTGGCTTTCAGAGGCCCTCTGTAGCAGGTTCCTAGTTTGTTTCCTGTTTTCATTTTCTTCTGATGTCCATCCTCTTTGCCTTTCAGGATCGGGATTGAATATTTTAGTGAGGGTCCTCTCTTTTGTTTAGTTTGTTTAGATGTACAGATTATAGTGGGTTTATTCTATGTTGTATGTTTATAAGAGTGAGTATATACCGTGTTTGTCTTTTTGCTTCTGGGACAACTCACTCAGGATGATCCTATCCAGGTCCCACCATTTACCTGCAAATTTCATGATTTCCTTATTTTTCATTGCTGAGTAATACTCCATTGTATAGATGTACCACAGTTTCTGCATCCATTCTTCAGTTGAGGGGCATCAGGGCTGTGTCCAGCTTCTGGCTATTACAAATAAAGCTGCTACAAATATGGTTGAGCAAAAGTCCTTTTTGTGTACTTGAGCCCCTTTTAGATATATGCCTAGGAGTGGTATGGGTGGATCTTGAGGAAGCGCTATTCCTAGTTGTCTGAGAAAGTGCCAGATTGATTTCCAGAGTGGTTGTACAAGTTTACATTCCCACCAGCAGTGAAGAAGGGTTCCCCTTTCTCCACAACCTCTCCAGCATGTGTTGTCACTTGAGTTTTTGATCTTGGCCATTCTGATGGGTGTAAGGTGAAATCTCAGGGTTGTTTTGATTTGCATTTCTCTAATGGCTAATGAGGTTGAGCATTTTTTTAAGTGCTTCTCTGCCATTCCATATTCCTTTACAGAGAATTCTCTGTTTAGCTCTGTTCCCCATTTTTTAAGTAGATTACTTGGTTTGCTGCTTTTCAGCTTCTTTAGTTCTTTATATATACTGGGTATGAGTCCTCTGTCAGATAAAGGGTTGGTGAAGATTCTTTCTTAATCTATAGGCAGTCGCTTTGTTTTGATGACTGTGTCCTTTGCTTTACAGAAGCTTTTCAATTTCATGAGGTCCCATTTATTGATTGTTGCTCTTAGAGCCTGTGCTGTTGGTGTTCTGTTCAGGACGTTTTCTCCTGTACCAATGAGTTCTAGGGTATTCCCCACTTTTTTTTCTAGCCAATTTAGTGGGTCTAGTTTCATGTTGAGGTCTTTGATCTACTTGGACTTCAGTTTTGTGCAGGGTGATAAGTATGGATCTATTTGCATTTTTCTACATGTAGACCTCCAGTTGGACCAGCACCATTTGTTGAAGATGCTATCTTTTTTCCATTGTATGGTTTTGGCATCTTTGTCAAAAATCAGGTGTCCATAAGTGTGTGGGTTTAATTCTGGGTCCTCTGTTCAGTTCCATTGATCCACCATTCTGTTTCTATGTCAGTACCATGCAGTTTTTATAACTGTTGCTCTATAGTACAGCTTGAGATCAGGGATGGAGATACCTCCAGAAGATCTTTTATTGTAGAGGATTGTTTTAGCAATTCTGGGTTTCTTGTTATTCCATACGAAGTTGAGAATTTTTCTTTCCAGGTCTGTAAAGAATTGTGTTGGCCAGAATTATCATCATGGATTGCTGCAGCCATGAATCATCTGAAGGAATGGGCGGGCATGGGAGCGTTAGCAGGCCTTCTGGTGTTGGTCTCCTTGGTTTGCCTGTGGTATATATGCAAGATTAGAGTCTCACAACAGTGTGATGCAGCCATGATCATTCAGGCCTTTACAGCCATTGAAGCAGGACATTCTCCCCAAGCATGGTTGGATACCATAAAAAGCTAAAATGTTAAGCTCAGGATGCGAGGCTAAGCACTGCACTCAGGGTCAGCCGCTTTGGACCCAGAGAAGAGCATGTCTGGTTGCATGCGGGTTGATGCCCCAGATCCTGCCTCTGAGAAAAAGGTATCGGACAGGTCTGATGCTCTTTGGGTGGATGACACCTAAATGAACATCAGTACAAAGTCCCAATTTATTTCTAATATCAGAGATCAGACCTCTACTCTTGCCTGATGCGTCTAAAACAAAAAGGGGGAACTGTAGAGAGCTGCGGAATGCTATGCCTTAAAGATGGAGCTGGTTTCCACCTTCCACCTTCCCGATGTTGAGTGCTCTCTGTCAGGAACAATTCCACATTTGGCTAAGGCTGAGGATCTGGCTTGCTTCCATGTTTGTGGACCTATCTGCATTGCCCATGTGGCATGCCTGGGTTGGCTACCCAGAGGCTATTTAAGCTGTGGGCTGGCTTTCCCCAGGGTCAGATGATTGTTCAAGGTTCCTGAATAAAGTGCATTGAAAAAAAAAAAAAAGAATTGTGTTGGCAATTTGATGGGAATTGCATTAAATCTGTAGATTGCTTTTGGTAAGATGGCCATTTTTACTATGTTAATCCTGCCAAGCCATGAGCATGGGAGATCTTTCCATCTTCTCATATCTTCTTCTAATTCTTTCTTCAGAGACTTGAAAGTTTTTTCATAAAAGTCTTTGACTTGCTTGGTTAGGGTTACACCAAGGTACTTTATGTCATTTGTGGCTATTGTGAAGGGTGTTGTTTCTTTAATTTATTCCTCAGCCCTTTTGCCTTTTGTATACAGGAGGGCTACTGATTTTTTTGAGTTAATTTTGTATCTGGCCACTTTGCTGAAGGTGTTTTTCAGCTGTAGGAGTTCCCTGGTAGAGTTTTTGGGGTCACTCACGTATACTATCATATCATCTGCAAATAGTGATAATTTGACTTCTTCCTTTCCCATCTGTATCCCCTTGATCTCCTTCAACTGTCTTATTGCTCTAGCAAGAACTTCCAGCACTATGTTGAAGAGATAAGGAGAGAGTGGGCAGCCTTGTCTTGTCCCTAATTTCAGTGGGATTTCTTTAAGTTTCTCTCCATTCAGTTTGATGTTGGCTATAGGCTTGCTGTATATCGCCTTTACTATGTTTAGATATCTGCCTTTTATCCCTGATCTCTCCAATACTTTAAACATGAATGGATGTTGGATTTTGTCAAATGCTTTTTCAGCATCTAGGGAGATTATCATGTGGTTTTTTTCTTTCAGTTTGTTGATATGGTGGATCACATTGATGGATTTCTGTATATTGAACCACCCCTGCATACCTGGGATGAAGCCTATTTGGTCATAGTGGATAATATCTTTGATGTGTTCTTGGATTCAGTTTGCGAGTATTTTGTTAAGTATTTTTGCATCAATGTTCATAAGGGAGATTGGCCTGAAATTCTCTTTCTTTGTTGAGTCTTTGTGAGGTTTAGGTACCAAGGTGACTGTGGCTTCATAGAATGACTTTGGTAATGTTCCTTCTGTTTCTATTTTGTGGAACAGTTTGAAGAGAATTGGAGTTAGCTCTTCTTTGAAGGTCTGGTAGAATTCTGCGCTGAAACCATCTGGTCCTGGGATTTTTTGGTTGGGAGACTTTTGATGACCACTTCTATTTCTTTGGGAGATATAGGACTATTTGATTGATTTACCTGGTCCTGATTCAACTTTGGTAAGTCAAATTGATCAAGAAAATTGTCCATTTCATTTAGATTTTCAAATTTTGTGGCATATAGACTTTTGAAGTAAGTCCTAGTGATTGTTTGGATTTCCTCAGTGTCTGTAGTTATGTCCCCCTTTTTATTTCTGATTTTGTTGATTTGGGTGGTGTCTCTCTGCCTTTTAGTTAGCTTGGCTAAGGGTTTGTCTGTCTTGTTGATTTTCTCAAAGAACCAGCTCTTGGTTTCATTGATTCTTTGAATTGTTTTATTTGTTTCTAATTGATTGATTTCAGCCCTGAGTTTGATTATTTCCAGCTGTCTACTCCTTTTTGGTGTGTCTGCTTCTTCTTTTTTTAGGGTTTTTAAGTGGGCCATTAAGTTGCTTGAATGAGCTGTCTCGAATTTCTTCTTGAAGGCATTTAGTGCTATGAACTTTCCTCTTAGCACTGCTTTCATTGTGTCCCACAAGTTTGGGTATGTTGTATAATCATTTTCATTGAGTTCTAGGAAGACTTTAATTTCTTTCTTTATTTCTTCCCTGACCCAGCTGTCATTTAGTAACAAGTTGTTCAGATTCCATGTGTGAGTAGGCTTTTTGCTATTTCTGTTGTTGTTGAAGTCCAACTTTATTTCATGGTGATCAGATAAGATACAAGGGATTATTTCAATCTTCTTGTATCTGTTGAGGCTTGCTTTGTGACCAACTATATGGTCTATTTTGGAGAAGGTTCCATGAGGTGCTGAGAAGGAGGTAAATTCTTTTGTGTTTGGGTGTAAAGTTCTGTAAATGTCTGTGAGGTCCATTTGATTCATGACCTCTGTCAGAGATATTGTTTCTTTGTTTAATTTCTGTTTAGTTGACCTGTCCTTTGTTGAGAGTGGGGTGTTGAAGTCTCCCACTATTAATGTGTGGGGATCTATATGTGGTTTAAATTTTATCAATGTTTCTTTTACAAATGTGGGTGCTCTTGTATTTGGGGCATAGATGTTCAGGATTGTGAAGGAATTTTCCCTTGATGTGTATGAAGTGTCCTTTCCCATCTCTTTTGATTAATTTTGGTTGAAAGTCTATTTTATCAGATATTAGAATGGCTACTCCTGCTTGTTTCTTGGGTCCATTTGCTTGGAAAGTTGTCTTCCAACCTTTTACCCTCAGGTAATGTCTATCTTTGTGTCTTAGGTGTGTTTCTTGTATGCAACAGATTGCTGGGTTTTTATTACACATCCATTCTGTTAATCTGTGTCTTTTTACTGGAGAGTTGAGTCCATTGATGTTGAGAGAGATTAATGACCAGTGGCTGTTAGATCCTTTGATTTTGATGTTGGCTGTGGTCATAAGGTTGTGTGCTTGGTTGCTTTTTGTTTTACTGTAGTGAGGTTAATTATTTCCTGTGTTTTCTTGACAGAAGCTAATTTTCTTGGGTTGTATATTCCCTTCCAGTGTCTTATGTAATGGTGGATTTGTTTGTAGGTATTGTTGAAATTTGTTTTTGTCATTGAATATCTTGTTTTCTCTGTCTATGAGGACTGAGAGTTTTGCAGGTCATAGTAGCCTGGGCTGACATCTGTGTTCTTTTAGGGTCTGCATGATATCTGTCCAGGCCCTTCTAGCTTTCATAGTCTGTGTTAAAAAGTCAGGTGTGATTCTAATGAGTTTGCCATTATACATTACTTGGCCTTTTTCCCTTGCAGCCTTTAGTATTTTTTCTTTGTTCTGTATGCTTACTGTTTTGATTATTATGTGGCAAGAGGATTTTCTTTTCTGGTCCAATTTGTTGGGTGTTCTGTAGGCCTCATGTATTCTTATTGGCTTCTCCTTTAACTTGGGGAAATTTTCCTCAATGATTTTGTTGAAATTATTTTCTGGGCCTTGGAGAAGGGAGTAGTCTTTTTTTTCCTCTATACCTATTATTCTTAGGTTTTGTCTTTTCATATTGTCTTGGATTTCTTGGACGGTCTGTGTCAGGAATGTTTTGGATTTAACATTTTCTTTGACAGATACATCGATTTCTTCCATTGTATCTTTTACACCTGAAATTCTTTCTTCCACCTCTTGTAGTCTGTTGGTTATGCTTATCTCTGTAGTTCCTGTTTTCTTCCCTAAATTCTTTGTCTCCATGATTTCCTCCATTCGTGTTTTCTTTAATTTTTCCAGTTCTATCTTCAGGTCTTGATTTGTTTTGTTTACTTCCTTCACCTGTCTGATTGTACTTTCCTGTTTTTCTTTTAGTTCCTTCAACTCTGTTTCTTTTATTTCTTTCAGTGATTTAAGTATTTCTTCTCTGAAGGCCGAAAACTGTTTGGCTGCATCTTCCCGTATTTCTTCACAGATGGCCATAATCTGCTTGTCTTTAACTTCCTCCATTTCTTTACTGATAGCCATGATTTGTTTGGTTTTATCTTCCTCTAATTCTTTGCATATTTTATTTGTTTCCTCTATTATCCTCTTCAGCAGCATAGATGTAAGGTCATCTTCCTGATTCTCTATTATGCTGCCTTGTCCAGGGCTGTTCGCCACTGGATGGCTGGGTTCTGGAGATGCCATATTGCTCTGTCTTTTGTTGGTTGAGCTTTGACACTGACCTCTACCCATTGGGCTGTTTTAGGTGTTGGCTGTTAGTTTCTGTGCTTCCTAGAGTCCTGAGGTAGGGAGAATCTTCTTGGCCGGAAGATGATTTTTCCTGGAGGAGTCCTCCTCTGTTTTTTTTCGTTATGGTCACTGTATGGCCAGTGTTTCTCATGAATTGCCACTGCTCACCTTGTATAGCCCTGAGTAGTAGCTGTATCTTTGTTAGGCAGGGTGGGCTTTCCTCTTACACATAGAAGTTCTCAAGACTACTGCCCCACTGCTGGGTTTCTCATTATAAATTTAGTGAGCTGCTGCAGTTTTCCAGGTACAGCCCTCTCGAAGAACCTGCTGATTCCCTAGCTGTCGGGTTTTCTCCCAACAGGGAAACTCAGTCTGTTATTCTGGGGTACACAGTTCTGTCCGGGAAAGTGAGAGGAGCGCCCATCAAGTCTCCGGGCCAGAGGCTGAGTGCTCTGCTCTGGGCCTGGAGAATGTGCACCTAGGTTGAGTTGGTGCCTTGGGGCGCCGCTCTGGTCTGGAGGCTGGTAACTGAGGGCTCGACTCTGGTCTGAAGGATGGGTGCCTCAGTCTGGACTGGAAGCTGTGTGTCCCTGTCTGGGATGTCGGCTGCAGGCACTGCTCTGGTTTGGACGCTGTGGGTGCAGCCCTCTTGAAGGACCAGGGATTCCCACAGTTTTGTCAGTCTAGCTAGGGGTAACTGGTTGATCCTTGGCACAGCATCTGAGGGCTACTGTAATGGCTCTCTGGCTTTTGTAGGTCTGAGGATGCAGCTGTGTGCCCCAGTGCCCTAGGGGTACTCAATAATGGCGTCTGAGCACAGCGCTCCTGCCTGCATTAGAAAGCTAAAGCCTAGAGTCTGCGTGGATCCAGAAAGTCTTTTGGTGCTGGGTGTCCTGAGCGTTAGACCTGATGATCCCCCCCCCGCTGGGGGTTTCCTCCTGCCAGGAACACCCAGTCTTTGCTTTGGGGACCACCGTTCTGTCTGGGGTGGCGGCGAATAGAATCCACAGGCACAGACGCCCGCCCGTGGCTCCGCCTTTCTGGCCTTTGGGAGCCTGGGCAACTGCCTAAACTGCGTAATTTTCCCGAGACCTTTTTGGGGTGGTGGTATCAGCTGAGTGCTCTGAGATCAGACCAGCTGTTTCCCTCCCTGTGGGTTTGCACCTGACAGTAAAACTCAGTCTCTGGTTCCCTGGTGCCACAGTTCTATCTGAGGCGGCGAATCAGGTGCGCAGGCAGGGCTCTGTGCAGGCACCTGGGTCCCCAGCTCTGGCTCTGGGCTGGCTCCTGGGGCGCCTGTGGAACCGGAGTCTTTTCCAGGGGATATCTGGGTGACCTAAGGTCGGTCCCAATTGTTTCCTGCTCTGTGGGGTTATCTCTAGACTGGAAAATCCAGTCTGTGATGTTGTGGTCCCACAGTTCAGTCTGGGACAGTGACCAGATCATGCTGGCGTGTAGCTCTGGGCTGGCAACCAAGCGCCTGGTGGAACTGGGATCTCTTCTGCGGTTTAGCCGGGTGAGTTAAAGCTGATTGAATCCCCCACCGTGGGGTATCCTCTCACCTGGGAAACACAATCTCTTGTGTTTTATGACCGAGAGTTCTGATTGTTGGTCACTGTGCCGATCCTGCTTTGCTGCTGTTCAGAATGAGAGTCCTCCCCGCGCCGCCATCTTGCCCCGCCCCTCCGAAATAAATTATTATTGCACTTAATTCCTCAGTTTTGAGTATTTTGTTATAGCATCATATACAGACTAAGGTAGAATTTTGCAGTGAATAAACAGGGGATTCTGAATGTTCCCACAGAGGAATAATATTGGAAACATTGTATGCAAGGTAGGAAAAGTTTCTTGTGGATCATGTATGTTCTCTATAAGGACCACAACATGAACTACGGGAGTAGTAAAAAAGCTAATCAACCTGTGAGTAGCTTGCCTCTCTGTAATGGCACCACACAGTCTCTGCTTTGGGGTCATGTATTTGATATTGCAGTAACCAGATCCACCTAGATAAAGAAATATCTACTAATTAAATGAGAGAGAGGGAAAAGGAGAGGGGTTAGCAGGCAATGGTACTTACTGCCAAGCTGAAGACCTGAGTTAGATCCATGTGACCCACATGTTGTAAGGAGAGAACAAATTCATGCTAGTTGTCTTTTGACTTCCACACTTACACTGAGGCATGCATTTGGTATGTGTGTGTGTGTGGCATCCCTACACACACAGTCTCTGAAAGAAAGAAAGAAAGAAAGAAAGAAAGAAAGAAAGAAAGAAAGAAAGAAAGAAAGAAAGTTTAAGAGAAGGCCATGTTATTGAGCCTACACATAACCTCCATTCCAAGTACTGTAGCCACTTAGTTCTCTGATACCTTAAGTTCTATGGCAGTTGGAGAAAATAGGCTAGATCCAGGAACAAGTTCCTTTATTTCCTTGTCAGTAGACATCCCCATCATGTGAATGTTCCTTGATACACATTTATAGGGAACATAAATATCTTCATGTTCTATGTTCATTTCTGAGAGAAATATTCATCTCTTTTTGCCCAGAACTCTCTTGTTCTTTCCTAGCATGAGCACAGGAGAATGTGTTAGCCTCTGCCTATGAGTCAGTGTGTCAGTGCAGACTGGGACCTTAGTCATCATCTCTCATTGCAGGAACAATTAGATTCACCTTTCTGTGTTCTGCCTTCTCCAAGACTATCCCTTCATTCCTGTAACCCTCTGTGACACACCCAGTGAGATAATAGTGCTGTTATATTTTTCTTGGCTAATCGAGTAAATGTGCCAGGAATAGGCCCATGGTGTCTTTCTTCAAGTGGCCTGGGAACAATCATGATGTCTTCAGCATATGTTGAGAAGAGAACATAAAACTTGAAGAGACTTGACCCAATACCAGGTCTTCTGTCTCCTCGTTATGAATTGGAGAGTGTCAGAGAAGAGCTGTAAGAAATCACGTGACCCTGTCATAACTGCACACTCAGGATATCACTTTCTATATATGGACCATGGGATTGAAAATGAACATTCTAGAAAATTTGGTGTAACAAAAACAGACTCAATAGGTTGTAGTTATATATTTGCATATATATAACTATACATACATATATATATATGCATACATGTATATAAACATAATAATAATCAAATAAAGGAGACTATCCATTTGAGAGTGTGGGGTATGAGATGACCCCACAGGAAGAGAGGGTTCCTGGGAGTGATTAGATGGTGGAAGGGAAGAGGGACGGTGATATAGTTCTATTTTAATTAGGATGTATATTTAAAAAGAGCTTTAAAAGAAAATTAAAGGGTGTACTATTACCTAGGCCCAAATGAACCCTAGGATATTATCTGTAATAACATGAACTCTTTCTTCCTACATACAGCTTTACTGACTCCTGTCCTGACCACCACAATAATGTAGAGGCTAAAACTTAAAAGGATGACAGTGCTGCTCACTTCTGGATCTTGTCACTAAGATTCTGACAAACTGTATTTCTTTAAAACAATACATTCGCTTAGTATGTTCTAGTTGTTGCTTCTGTAATTTGCCTTAGACATAAAACAATTGAGTTTTCAAGTGTTTTATCCCTTTGAAATTATGAGGTTCCACTGCTCTAAATAACTGGCATTTCGTAGCTATCAATAGGAATCTACAAGTGACTGAGCCTGAATGGTCACCTGTGAAGACGGATGTCAGAATGATTTCTGAGAGGTGAGAAATGAGCTAGGTGACCCAGCTTGCCCACATGACAAGACACAAAAGCCCATATCCATCATATCAGTACACTCTTGCTTTTTCTTCTTCATGTCATTTTCATTGATCCAAACTAGTAGCTCTGAGCTGTTAAAGTAATGCAAGAAACCTAGTTAAAATATAGTAATAATTGAAACCAGAATAAGTAGGATTAAGATTAAGAGTGTCTTTGTCTATCAGCATTTTTTTAAGAAGAAGAAGAAGGAGGAGGAGCAAGAGTGACACTTGGTGGCCTTTACAAAACATCACAAAAGACTAAACCATAGGAAATACTCTCCCCATTAACCTAGTTTTGGTGTTGTGAGGAACAGAAAAGTGCATTGTTCATTTAAAAAATAAAATAAAAACCAATGCCTGTGTCTGCAACAACAGACTCTAGTCTCCTCCTTTCTGTTTAGTATTTTTATAAACAATGTGACACAATATGGCAAGTGTTCTGAGTGAGCGTAAGTTAACACACTAAAAGAAGGACTTTTCAGAAGAAATGCAGCAGTCACTGAGATGCTAATTCATTTAACCACTGAGGTTGACAAAACTTTCTCATGAGCATTGTGATATGCACTCTTGGTTGTCAGCATTGCTAAACCCCAAGTGTCTGTGTACACCTGTGAGGGATGTTCTTGGCTAAATTATTGAAAGTGGGAAGACCCATCTTTTTGTTTGTTTGGTTGTTTGGTTGTTTGGTTGGTTGATTGATTGTTTGATTTCATTTTTTTCATATTTTTTAAATTTTTTATATTAATAACTGTTTATTTACCTTGTATCTCAGCTGTAGCCCCCTCTCTCATTCCCTTCCAACCACACGCTCCCTCCCTCTTCTCCTCCCATTTCCCTCTCCAAGTCCAATGATAGGGAGGTCCTCTTCCCCTTCCATCTGACCCTAGTTTATCAGGTCTCATCAGGACTGGCTTCATTGTCCTCCTCTGTGGCCCGGCAAGGCTGCTTCCCCCTCAATGAGGTGTGGTCAAAGAGCCTGCCACTTAGTTTATGTCAGAGACTGTCCCTGTTCCCGTTACTCAGGTACCCACTGAGCTTCCATGGGCTACATCTGAGCAGGTGTTCTAGGTTATCTCCATGAATGGTCCTTGGTTGGATTATCAGTCTCAGAAAAGACCCTGTGCCCAGATATCTTGGTTCTGTTGCTTTCCTTGTGGAGCTCCTATCCTCTCTAGGTCTTACTATCTCCCCATTCTTTCAGACAATTCCCTGAACTCTGCCCAAAGTTTGGTTATGAGTCTTAGCATCTGCTTTGATACACTGCTGAATAGAGTCTTCCAGAGGCCCTCTATGGTAGGCTCCTGTTCTTAGCAGCTTTATTCATAATAGCCAGAACCTGGAAACAACCCAGATGTCCCTCAACAGAGGAATGGATACAGAAAGTGTGGTGCATTTACACAATGGAATACTACGTAGCAATTAAAAACAAGGAAATCATTAAATTTGCGGGCAAATGGTGGGATCTAGAAAAGATCATCCTGAGTGAGGTATCCCAGAAACAGAAAGACACTCATGGTATATATTCACTTATAAGTGGATACTAGACTTATAATATGGGATAAACATACTAAAATCTGTTCACCTAAAGAAGCTAAACAAGAAAGAGGACCCTTGGTAAGATGATAAATCCTTACTCAGACAGACAAATGGGATGGTAATTGGAAGAAGGAGAAAACAGGCAACAGGACAGGAGTCTACCACAGAGAGCCTCTGATTTTATTTTTAAATCCAGATCTTTTGATGTGGGAAGATCCACCTTAAACCTGGGCCACATATTCTGGAGGCAGCCTGTATCAAAGACATGGAAGAAGGAAGCACTTGCTCTTTGCCTGCTGGTCTCTCTGGTAAATATATCCCTGCACTGATATTAGAGAATATGTCTTTGTGCTTCCAGTGTATACTGAAGACCACTTGAGACATCCACCTTCACAGAATGAACAACTACTAGATTTTTGAGTTTTCTATTAATAGACAGGTGCTGTTGGATGAGCTGGACCACAGCCTATAAGCCACACTTCTAAATGACATATATGTGGTTATGTGTATGTATGTGTGTGTATATATATATATATATTCATCCTATCAGTTATGTTCCTCTAGGGAACACTGACTACTACAACACCATCTTTAAATGAAGCCAGTGTCAACCAACGATAAAACCTGGTCACATTTTCCTGCAAGGAAATGTTCCCCACCTTTGTTTAAACCAAAACACCTCCCATGAAGATATTTTAGCACAACCCTGTTAATTTCCAGCCATAAGTATCTTCTTGATGGACATCGGAAGAAGGAGAAAACAGGGAACAGGACAGGAGCCTACCACAGAGGGCCTCTGAAAGACTCTACCATGCAGGGTATCAAAGCAGAGCCTGAGACTCATAGCCAAACTTTAGACAGGGTGTGGGGAATCTTATGAAAGAAGGGGAGATGAAAGACCTGGAGGGGAGAGGAACTCCACAAGAAGAGCAACAGAACCAAAAAATGTGGACACAGGGGTATTTTCTGAGACTGATACTTTAAACAAGGACCATTCATGGCGATAACCCGAAGCCCTGCACAGATATAGCCCATGGCAGCTCAGTGTCCAAGTGGGTTCCCTGGTAATGGGAACAGAGACAGTCTCTGACAAGAACTCAGTGGCTGGCTCTCTGATTACCTCCCCCCTGAGTGGGGAATAGGTTTGCCAGGCCACAGAGGAAGACAATGCAGCCAGTCCTGTTGAAAGCTGATAAGCCAGGGTAAAAGGGAAGGGGAGGAGGACCTCTCCTATCATTGGACTGGGGGAGGGGCATGGGAAGAGAAGAGGGAGGGAGGGTAGGAGTAGGAGGGAAAGACGGAGAGGGCTACAGCTGGGATACAAAGTGAATAATTAATACATAAATTTATTTTTAAAAAGTTGATACATGCAAAAGCCCTTTTAAAAAGTATCTTCTTAGTTATATTTCATGAGTAAATATCCAAATAAGGAAAAATGCCATGCTAAAGCAGTGGCTGAATGAATACACCCATATGAAAAACGGGCAAACAAGAGGAAATCATAATCCTTTTAAAAACATTTAAAATGGGGGTTGTTTTGTTTTTTACAGCACAAGTTGCCAAGCTACAGCAACAGGTAATAGGTATTTGTGTGGAAGGTTATGGTATAGGCAGTCCCTGGCAATAACTTTAAGCCTTTCCTATGTAGTGAGATCACCAGAAAAAAAAAGTTTTAGTATGCTTTTATGCAGAATACTACCAGGTAATTAATAAACATTTCTGAAGCTAGGTCTCAAATATGCAATGTATCTGAAGAGTCTCACTAACTCTAATGTGAATCCATAGTTGAGCACTGCTGTTTCAGATGAGTATTTCCAAATTTCCAGCTCTTCTTACACTCCTAAAAATCACCAACAGCTTCAAAGGGCTTTCCGTTAGATGGTATTTCTTGATTGACACTTGCTATAAAATACATCAAAATTGAGAAATTTTTAAAAAATCATTAACTCGGTGTAATGGTTTGAAAGAGAATGAATCCCATAGGCTCATATATTTGAAAGTTTGGTTTCTACTTTGTGAACTTTTTAGGAAGGACTTGGCAGTGTGGCCTTGTTGGAGGAGGTGTGTCAGTTGGTGTGGGCTTTGAAGTTTAAAGCCAATGCAGAGCCCAGTCTCTCTCTTCCTCCTGCCTGTGGATCCAGATGTAAGCTCTCAGCTCCTGCTCCAGTGCCATGCTTTGCCAGCCTGCCGCCATGTCCCTTGCCATGATGATCATGGGCAAATCTTCTGAAAGTGAACAAACCTCCATTAACTACTTCCTTTTATAAGCTGCTTTCATCATGGTGTCTCTTCAAAGCAATAGAACAGTAAGGCGAAGTTGCCGCCACAGAGTGCTTGCTGTATTGCTGTGACAGGCCTGATCCTGCTACTTGTTGGTGAAATGTGGGCTTTGGTGCTTTGCATTGCAAAGACAACTGACTGCTTTAACTGGTTATGAACAGGCTGTTTGTTATAGGAGCGTGGAAGGCAATAGTGCTGAGAGCAATGTAAACTGCAGAGGCCCAGCTCAAGAGGTTTCAGAGAGAACGAACGGGAACAGCTTCCCTAGAGACCAGTCTTGGGATATTTTGACAAAGAATGTGGCTGTGTTTTTCTCTTGTCCTAAGAAGCTGCCTGAGATTAAATAAGGCACTTTGGACTAACATCTTTGGCATAAGACATTTCAAGACAACCTAGTACAGAATCTGTCATGTGGTCATTAGTGACCACTCCTATACAGATCTGCAATGAAAAGAAGTAAGTGGGTCAGAAAAAAATATGAAATGCACAATCTGAGGAGCAGAAGAGCACAGAGATCATCATAACGGAGCCAAGCCCTGTGCTCAAGGAGATGGCAAATCTAAACAATGGCTTGATGCTAAACAGAATAAAGGGAGCGGTGCCCTCAGGGTAAGACCCCACCCTGAAATTTGTAAAAGAAAGGCCTGAGAGGTTTCCTCTGTGCATGTATCTTCTGTTTGATTTGATAGGGACATCTGTGTACCCAAGGGGGCTTTCACACTGTCTGTTTTAACATACTACTTTGACTTTAATTAGGTCAAGGAAACCTCACCTCCCACACAGGCAGTTGCAAAAGGAAGTCACATTCTAATTACTTCTTCAGATGTCTATAAATATGCATACTTGACACTTCACGGATAAAAAACGGTATTAAAATTCAACAAGTGACAGTTTTTGAAAGGGTAGCTGTGTATCCGAACCCATACCACTGAACATTTTATTTATTGATTATAAACACTGTAAATGTAGAGATTGCTGGAAAAGTTGATGTTCTGTGCTGCACTAATGGAGGTATGGTTATCTTGATGAAAAGTGGCAGGTTTCACAGTGCAAGCTGTATCAGCCAGAAAACACAAAGCCTGCCTTCTTCCCTTATTTTTTAAGTATTTTTTTTATTTCTTGAGAGTATGATTACTTCACTTCCCCTTCCTTTCCTCTCTTCAAATCTCCCATGTATACCCACTTGCTCTCTTTCAAATTTACAGCCTCTTATTAATCATTCATGCATGCACATATACATATACTGCATACATATACACATACACATAAATATAAATTTACCAGGGAGTTTTGTATTGATGAAAAAGCTTGACTATGCTATTTGTTAGTGGAATAGAAGTATGCAAGCTTCATGACTTTCAATTAGGAAGGCAGATGAATGGTTAAATGGTTCTTAATTGGCCAACTTAGTAGGACCTTGGATATATACATATATATATATGCACATATATATTTAATATATATTACTAAGTATATATACATATTCCTAAATGCACACATACATATAGTCCTAAACACATGTATATATATTTAAATATTCCTAAATAAACAAATAAAACCTGGTCAGTCTGCATGATGTTACTTATAGTATATGTATATATTTTTAGAGCTGAACATTTGATATTGGATAACTAATTGGTGTATCCCTCCCTGGGAAAGACTATTTCTCCAATTCTCTGTATTCCTTAGTTGTCTATAGTTCCTTGCCTAGGTTTGAGGCCTTATGAACCTTCTGCCACCTACATTAGCATGTCTATTGGTGCCATCTTTGTTGAGGTCATTTTAGGCAGTCATGTTAATGGGACTTCATGGATGTAACTTCTGACATTTCGAGGAGACAAGATTTCACAGTAAACTCCCCGTTCCTCTGGTTCTTACATTTTTTTTTCTTCCCTCTTCTGCAACTGCCCTTTAGGCTTAGGTGTAGAAGTGGTGTTGTAGATGCATCTTTAGGACTGAGCCCCACAACTCAGCATTTCGATTGGTTATAGTCTTCTGTTGCAAAAAGAGATGTCCTTGATGATAACTACATTTATCTTTAGGTATAAGGACAAATAGAGAATGTAGTCAGGTATTATAGTGGTTTAGTGATGTAGCAGTTGGAGGTTCTCCTCCAAGGTACGTGACTTCAATTGCCCCAGATAGTTGGCCAGGTTTTTATTACCAGGCATGATTTCCCTCTTGCTAACTGTAGTTAAGTCCAATAAGGGAGCTGTTGGTTACTACAAAGGTATGTAAGGGCTATTACTTGCCCTCCTTCTTTGGAAGCTTGCATGATGCCTTCTAGTTCAATAAATATTGGTTCTTAGAGAAGAGGTTTTCAGGTCAAAATCCACCTTAGGAGTTTCTGGTCCCTATGTCTAAAGTGCAGCACACCTAAAGAAGCTAAGCAAGAAGGAGGACCTGGGTAAGATACTTAGTCCTCATTCAGAAGGGCAAATGCAGTAGTAATTGGAAGCTGAAGACAGGGAACTAGACAGAAGCCTACCATAGAGGACCTCTGAAAGACTCTACCCAGCAGGGTATCAAAGCAGATACTGAGACTCATAGCCAAACTTTGGGCAGAGTGCAGGAAAGAAAATACACAAACTCTCACACAGAGAAGAATTTTAAAAAAATCCATTCTAGACTTCACGCACAAAACTTCTATCCCTTCAGACTCTAATTCCACTGCCTGAATGACAAGTCTCTCTACGTTAGTCTTTAACACTCTTTAGAGAGGTAGATAATTCCAGGTAAAAATAACCAGAAAAATCTAAATTTAAAGCATTTTAACTAAAAGGTTCATTTTCAATATTGTTCTCAGAGGAAGATAATACTTGGCTTTCAACAAGACATACTCACCTTTTGTGTAATTTTTTCAGCCTCACTCTAACCTTCTTTGAAATCTATAGAATAGCAGTGTTTAAAGTAGCAGAGCTTAGGGTTTATGTAAAGGAAGGCACACCCATAAGAATCCTTATGCCAAAAGAATTGTAAATACATTATAACCAATCATGCATTGGGTTAACAAGCATGTGTAACAAGTTTTATGGAAATGTCCCAGCACTGCCCTTAGGATATTTTAGGTTTAGAAAAGATTAGGAAATGTTGGGGCAAGACAACAAACTCGGGGTAGCTTAGAAGTAGAAGGGTGATTGAATCTCTGGGTATAAAGTATGAGCCATCCAAAAGGTCAGGATAAGGATGAGTTAATTGCATTAAAATAATATATTAATGACAAACTAAAAAATATGAAGTTGACTAGTTTTTGCCAGACCGTCAAAAACTATCTTTTTTGTTGTTTGTTTGTTTGGTTGGTTGGTTGGTTTGGTTTTTTGAGACAAGGTTTCTCTGTGTAGCCCTTGGCTGGATTTGCTTTGTAGAGATCACAGAGATCCACCTGCCTTTGCCTATCTGAGTGCTGGGATTAAAGGCATGTGTCACCACACCCACCCAGCAAACTGTCTAATTTTTGCTCGTGTTATAGTATACGGGGTGACATAGGTCATTGCTAGGCAACAACGCTTCCATGTGACATATTTTCAGAATCTAAGAACTCTATTGGGCTATCTCTAAACACGGCATGGCTTAACAGTTTACTTATAATTAGGAATTAGCTTTCGAGATTCCCTCATGGAATAATAACATCTTTAGATATTTAATATGGCAGCAGCAACTAAATCAGGCATGACATGAAACAGGAGATAAATAATCTGGAGATAAATGTCTCCTTCTGGGGTGATTCTTAATGATATTGCAAGTCCCTGGCCATATGAAATAGATACTCTGCCTCTAATCAGTGTTAATGTCTCTCGGCTATGAGGCACTTGCTCCACTTTTGAACTTGTGTTTAGTATTTACCCTTTATAATCATAAGAAACAAGGTGAGAGAGGTCAAGTTGAAGAGTTTAAGTTAGCCTAGGTATAACTCTATTTTGAAATAGGGAGCCATCTTGACTGGGAGCTGAACTCAGGTCCGAGGAAATATCACAGAATGTACACTTGGCAGAAAACAAAGTTAACTCTCCTAGCAACAGCCTCCAGGAAATATCACAGATTAAATACTTCATAGAAAATGGAGACAATCTCCCTGGCAATAATCAATGAGAATCGGTTGGGAATCTGGTGGGAAAATGCACCCCAATGTTTCAGATATAGTTCAGAAGAATAGCAATTGCGATTGTATGCATTAGGGAATTGTGCTTCAGAGAAGGTCACTTCGCCCCTCTAACTTTTACCTAATCCTGTAACGTCAAGGCATGTACCCCCCTCATTTGCTGCCATGGAAACCTCCTGCTCACAGACTTTCCCTTTAAAACCCCTGCTCACTCAGGGCTTAGGGTCCCACTTCTCTACTGCTGCGTCAGTGAGACTTGGGGCCCGAGTTCGATCGAGTCATCTCCTGGTAGTCTCTGAGGGTCCCGTGAACCTGGCATTATAAAATGACCTCTCAAGGAGCAGAAATCTAGTAACTAATAGTGCCAGGATTCAAACTAGTTACATCTACATGGATTCTAGAAGAATCATAATCAATGAGACTCAGTAATACATATGTATGTATGTATGTATGTATGTATGTATGTATGTCTCTATATTGATTTCCTATGAGCTATAGGAATGATTTGCACATGGATGGACTGAGTAATATGGAAAAGACATGCAATGATTGGTGCTGAGCCCTGTGGTGATTTGAATAGGTATGGCCTCATAGACTTATATGTTTGAATGCTTGGACCACAGGGTGTAGCACTAGGAGGAGGTATGGTCTTGTTGGAAGAAGGGTGTCAGTGTGGGGGTAGGCTCTGAGGTATCTTATGTTCAAGCTATACCTAGTATGTCGTCTCCTTCTGCTGCCTGCGGATCAAGATGTAGAACTCTCAACTCCTCCACCAGCATGTTTGCCTGGATGCTGCCATACCTCCTGCCATGACAACAATGGACTAAGCCTCTGAAATTGTAAGCCATCTCCAGTTAATTTTTTTTTCTTTATAAGAGTTATGGTGGCCATGGCATCTCTTCACAGCAATGAAACCATAAGTAAGATAAGCCCGGTATAGTTCTGTGTGAGACTCTATCTTTTCACCATGTTGTAGCCATGAGAGTTGTCATATTCCTGCAATCCTATCACCTGATAGAAGCAGATGAAAAACTAGATGTTTAAGGCTACCAATAAATACCAGAACATCCTGGGTTACAGCCTGGGCTACCAATAAATACCAGAACATCCTGGGTTATAGACTGGGGCCCTATTTCAAAACAGCAGGAACAAAAGTTCTATAAATCATTTTACCACACAGCAAAAATCTAGCAGCCATCTTTTGTCGAGCTTCCAAATGTTATGTTTAGTTCTATACTGAAAGCATATACAAAACAAATGAGCCATGTTTAAAGTCCATCCATAATTTCACACCAGTCTACTTTGACCATAAATATTTAAACTATTCGGCTGCCACATTTAAAAAATAACTTTAGAAGCAAAATCCTGAATAACAAAAAAAAAAAAAAAAATTCTGCATAAAGGAGTGTAGGTAACAGTTCAAATTTTAATTCTGTTTGTAAAATAAATCTCTTTTCAAAGAAATCCACAGATAATATGTTCAATATATGCTTGGTTTCTAAAAGTTTTAGAATGTAGTACTATATTTTTCTATTACTTTGTCTAATACATTTTCATATAGAAGAAATCAATAAAATTAAGCTTTCCCAAAGCACATATTATGGAAACATTGCTAAGAGTTACACTTCATGGCTCAAAGCTGATGATTTTTAAAAATGCCCAAATGCTTCCCCAACATCACAGGACAACAGAGTCTATAGAAAACATCAGGTTAGCATCTAAAGCTATTCAAACACAGATGGAACATCTGGACAGAGTTTTAGAGAGGGTATAGCTGACTGGCAAAGGACTAAGTTTTAAAAAATAACAAAAAACACACTCTTTATTGAAAAGTCTACAGCAACTACAAAGCGCCTCCCGCTTTTTAACCTTCTAGCAAGCTAGACCTAGCCAAAATTAAACAAACAAAAATTTTAGATATGCCTCTATGGCACCTATGTTAGTTAATTTTCTTGTTTGTGATAAAATACTTTGACAAAACAACCTAAACAAGGTACACAGTTCTGGGCTGTAGCCCACCACGTCAGGGAAGTCATGGCAGCAGGAAGCCAAGGCAGCGAGCCACACAGCCTTCCCAGTCAAGACACAGAGAGCAAGGAGGTCTCGCGCTCGACACATTTTTCTCCTCAAAACATTTTATGAATTTGCGTTTATCACTTGCCCTTGATTTTTTATTATAGCCATCAGTATTGAACCTGTGTGTGATGTGTGCTTTCTGTGGGACTCACCCTGGAAAAGCAGCCCAGAGATCAGCATCTCGCAGCTCAGGACTTCAGACTATGGTCTACAGTGTTGCCGCTCCCTACCTGTGTGGTCATGGGAAAGCCACTGGTGCTCTCTAGGGAAGCATGAATATCTATTGGCAGCAGTTCCTATTAGAACTATGAGAAATAATGCAGAGGAAGCACTCAACACCAGAACTGGTGGGCAGGGAGTTCTCAATATCAATGTGTTACTAGTCCACAGAGAAAGCTGATGTGTCGATTTATTAAACTTAAAAAAGTGGTCATTGAAATCACAACTCACTTGCCTCTTGTCTTTGAAAAGTTTAAAAAAAATTTTTTTCTGACCCCTGTTTTCTTTTTTTAAATTTTTTAAATGTATTTATTTATTTTTTATAAATTCCAGTTTATTCACTTTGTATCCTAGCTGTAGCTCCCTCCATATCCTCTCCCAATCCTGCCCTCCCTCCCTTATCTCCTCCCATGCTCCTCCCCAAGTCCACTGTAATGGAGGTCCTCCTCCCCTTCCATCTGACTATAGCCTATCAGGTCTCATCAGGACTGGCTACACTGTCTTCCTCTGTGGCCTGGTAAGGCTGCTCCCCCATCAGGGGTAGGTGATCAAAGAGCCAGCTCATGAGTTCATGTCAGAGACAGTCTCTGTTCCTATTACTAAGGAACCCACTTGGAGACTGAGCTGCCATGGGCTACATCTGTACAGGGGTTCTAGGTTATCTCCCTGCATGGGCCTTGGTTAGAGTATCAGTCTCAGAAAAGACCCCTGGGCCAAGATTTTTTTGGTTCTGTTTCTCTCCTTGTGGAGATCCTGTCCCCTCCAGGTCTTTCTATCTCCCTTTTTTTCAGAAGATTCCCTGCACTCTGCCCAAAGTTTGGCTATGAGTCTTAGCATCTGCTTTGATACCCTGCTGGGTTGAGTTTTTCAAAGGCCCTTGGTGGTAGGCTCCTGTCCTGTTTCCTGTTTTCTCCCTCTTCCAATTTCAGTCCCATTTGCCTTTCTGAGTGAGGATTGATCATCTGACCCCAGTTTTCAATCTTTTCATTAGAACTGAAAAAAAATTAATAGACAATAGCCAAAGCTTAGTATTAGAAAAGTCACATGATAGGAACCCAATTAAGACAATGAGGATGGGGGCTGGAAAATGGGTCAAGAGTATATAGTGCTCTCTCAGAGAACTGAGCTCCTTACCCAGGATTCATATTGTATCACTTACAACCACCTGTCCATCCACCTCCAAGGGATCTGATACTCTCTTCTGGATTCTGTGGGCCTCTGAAATCACACATGAACATCAACACACACACACACACACACACACACACACACACAATTAAAAATGAAACAAATATTTAAGTTAAAAAAAAGACTATGAAAAGCAAAAGAATTTGACTGTCTACTGCTGAAAGGGCTGTGTTCTCATTCTCGTAATGGAACACAACAAAAGGAGAGAGGTCGTTGGATAAAGGCAAAGGAATGAAAGTTAGAGACGTAAATGTAGCTTATAGGAGAGAATGAGAAAAAAGAGCTGAGAGTTCAAGTGCATGTTTAAGCTAGTGTGGCTGCAGGTTAGCAAGGAGGGGCTGAGTCAGCTTCCCCAACACAAACTTCCGAAGAGCAGCTTACAGGCTGCAGAGGAAACCACACTGTTTCTTTTACTGGAATGAAGTTTCTTTTTAAAGATATTAAGGACCATCCAAATCCTTACAATAGAGGCAAAAGCTGTCATCTCGTAACTTAGGCTAACAGTTCCTGAATCTGCCACAGGTGGCCTATGCACAGCTTACGTCTAACGTGAAATGCTGCAGTCATTGCCTGCAACTACACACATCATTCTCTACTTTATATCCCCTCTAAATTAGCTGTAGTGTCTAATATAATGTGAATGCTACATAAGTAGGTGTTAATAGAATATTTATGGAATAATGATTAGAAAAAAAAAACAAACCTCTACATGGTCATTACAGATGCAAGATGTGTTTCTGAGTATTTTCCACCGGGAGTTAAATTCATTGTGCTTAATTGGCAGACATTAAAGGATAACTGTACTTGAATTATGTGGCTTCTCAAAATTGTCTTTCCACCAGTAGAGGTAAAAACAGGGGGTGGGGGAGTGGACGGCTACTCAGTAATGGTGTGCAAAGTAATGGTGGCGTCATCCCAGAAAATTCAAAACGACAATAGAAGTTCTCTCTCTCTTTTTTTATCACTAATGAGAGGATAGAAATAGATGCACCACCAAGTCTTGATAGCTTAAATTTTTTATCCTTTGATTTTTTTTTTCATTTTTGTTCTTATCAGAAGTGATGGATATACTTTTTGATTAGATTTTTTTCTTGGTGTGAAAGTAATTCTGTTTGTGGTAAATAGAGGTGATGGTTGGCTGCTGAAGTATTACTATTTTATTCTACAATGCAATTTCTTTGGTATGGGCTTTATGTGGACATTTCATACGTGGATAAAGACCTTAACAATAGCCTGTATTACAGTTTAATAAGATTGTCACTGAGAATCAATCCAAAACAGTTTGTACTCTCAGACAATCGGCCATGCAGTTAATGACAGAGAGAATTCCCCAGCTAATTTGCCAGTTGAGAACTCTGTAGTTATGAACTTTCTATAATTTATCTCCAGAACCCTATTCTACATGATGTTACCAAAAATTCCATAGAATGGCTGGTGTGCAGGAAACCTCTCTGTCCTTTTGTGACTACCTGCTTCTTGCAAAAAAGAATATTCCTGCTTGAGCCTATTTATATTCCAATGACGGAGCTGACAGAAATAAACAGAAAAAGACCAACATTTGACAGCCTTCTTTCATCCCTCAGAAAGTCCTAATACTGTGAGGGGGATGTAAGGCTGCCATGTCAGCAGATGCATAGGGAAGAATGTAAAGAGAAAAACATATCCCTTGTTTAACTGACTCATTTGAAACTTCTCTCTAAGCTCAAAGTGCCGTAGAGTCAAAAGCACAATTCAGGTATAGAAACAGTGCAGAATGGTAAATATCCCCATAAGTCAAATTCGTCCAGAGGATAAGACTCTCCCCAGGTGTCAGGAGAGTGTCAGGTCAATGATGACTAGAAAGATGGAGTCTACAGCACTACATGCAGCACAGCCAAATCACATTGCCGGGGAATCTTTGAGCCCTGTGGTATGGACTAACATCTATATGTATCTGGGCTTGCCTCAAACTCATTTCCTGGGAGTAGGAGCAACGTATAAAGGAAGGGGGGAAAGAAAACAATTAGAGGGAAGGCTAGACATTTTGATGGATATGAAGAAAGTTGGTGCTCAGAGCATGAAAACAGAACAGGCCTGAGACAAACAGCATGCGAAGTTCTCTAGTTGTCGATGCTGATAGCAGAATACTCTCTCCAAACCACTCTCTTTAAGATATACAGTTTCTGGGATGTTAATTGAGCAATCCAACTAGCTAGTGAATATTAACTTTCTAGCACTTTGGAGATATATATATATATATAATCTAGAGCTACATTCTCACCTAAAACTTGAGAAACTGGCATAAGAACATTAGCAAGCTTTCCTCAAGTTCCACACCAAGTTAGAGGTAGAGGTGAATTTTGAAGTAGGTTCTTAATTTCTTATAGGCTGATATTATCCTGTGCATGAGTCAGGACACAGTGAACTACTTTGTTCCCAAGACCCAAACCCAGTTATTCTGCCCATGTTACACGAGAACTTTTCTAAAGAGGAATCTTTGAAAGGAAGTGTTGGTCTTTATGTCCTATAATTCTCCTAAGTGTTCCCACTCCTCTTACAGAGCTGCATCATAAAGGTTTGTGCTGTGGTTTCAGTTACTTGGGGATTCTTATGGTAACTTTCTAAGGATTGGTAGAAGGTTGTTGATATACATGAGCAGGCTGCAAGGAATGTTCTTCCAATACAGTGCCTGTGTATACAAGTGTGTGTGTGTGTGTGTGTGTGTGTGTGTGTGTGTGTGTGTGTGTGTAAGCATGCAGAAATGAAAGAAACTTTGTTGAAAGCAAACAGTCTCTTGTCTCTCTGGCTCAATAGTAGTATTCTTACTAAAAGGATGAATATAAAGTAAGACAAGTTATTTTTAATTTTAATCACTTTCCTTCATTTTTTGCAGACAGCTATGTAAGCTAACACACGAGAGACCTTAAACCAGCTCACTTTGGAAAGGAGCCATAAGGAGTCAAAAGAGCAGCCTAACGAGATGTCTTGGTGGATCGAGGTGGATGCTGGTCTTGCAGAGGACCGGAGCTCAGCTCGCATCTCCAGCACCTGTGCTGGATGCTGTAAAAGCTGTCAAAGCCTGTAACTCCAGTTCCAGATAATGCAACTCCATCTTCAGACCTCCCTGAGAAACCCACATGTGGGCACACACATGCACACACACACACACATGCATGCACAGACACATGTACACACACATGCACACATACCATTAAAGAATCTTTTAAAAATGAAGGAGGAAGGACAGAAAATGAAAATGAGGGAAAGATGAAGGAGGGGAGCTGTTGACCACACACTGTCTTAGTAGGTGGACTCTGTATGTGGGGCTATAATATTTAAATCCCCACTCCTGTTTGTCACTTTTGTAGCTTATTTTTTTCATCAGTTTAACTGCAAAAACATTTAAATTCCAAATAGTTTAACTATTGAACTACTTCAAACAGTTTAATATTTTACTAAAACAGTTTAAAAAGTTTTATCTTCTCCTTTCAAGTGTCCAGATTTTATGAAGCAGAAAAGCCCCCCCTTTTTTTCTTTTTTCTTTCTTGGTGATATATTTTCTCACAAGTCAAGAGAACTGTCTGTTATGGTGACGAAAAGTCGAATTTTTTTACTCTGGTGCTGCCACATTGATCATGTTTCTAATTCTGGATCCCTGAGCACAAAACAAATCAATCCTGCTCTTGGGACTCCTGACTTGACAGACTGGAAGAAAAAATAAAAGCAGTCTCCAGAGAATGTGTGCCTTACTGAAGCTCAGTCTAATGATCATTTACCAACTTCAGAATCAAACACTCTTTGGCAAATTAATAGAATCACCTGTATCTCCAACACTGTATTGCCCAGACTGCAAGAACTGCTTCGTATTCCCAGTACAATGCATTTTTAAATAGTAACATTTTAGAAGTTTTTAGGGTTTTTTGTTGTTGTTGTTGCTGTTGTTTGATTGTTTAAGTGCAAAGATTGGACACTGAGTTCTGAGAAAGATGGCAACTAGAGCTATATCTGTGCAGCCTGGTTAGGAGGAAGTGTCAAGTTAAAAAAGCACACACTATTAAGAGAGAGACAGAGACAGAGAGAAGAGCTTTGTAAATTCACAAAAGCAGAGAGAACAAGTAGCATGTACTGAGAAAAGGGCATTACAACAGAAAACCAAGTCAAAGGTCGTTCCAGACACTTGGCCTCTCAGGGAGGCAAGAGAATCAAATCCTCATCCTCCGGGTAAGGCAAGCCACCCCAAAGAAAATAGCCTGGAAGGCTACCCTCACAATGAGCCTGCAGCCCTCAGCAGCCTTGAATATTGTTGCTGGTTTTGTTAAGACTCCTGAGGTTCAGCAGTCAGCAGTACTAAGGAAAAACCTTTTTACCACTAAGTGTGTGTGGCTAGGAGAGCAGTGAGTAGGCGCCATCTTGAAAGGGAATTCACTGTTCAACATTGTCTTTCCCTGTGGACCTGAGAACAGGAAACAGCACAACTACAAGTCAGCAAGCAGGAAGTAAAGCATTACTGCAGCAAGGGTAGAGACATCAAGGGAGATAGTTATGGGAAGTGGAAGGGCTATTTTCATTTTATCTTCTCTTTAAAACTCACTTTTAATTTATTACCTTCCTTCAATTTGTTAAAAAAAATTGTTTTGAAATATTTTTCTCTTTTATTTTTGTTTGTTATGATTACTTGCTGTTTTTGTTCTCCTCCATAACATTTTCTCTATTCCTCTATTTATTATTCCTTTCATTTATTTATCCTTGTTTCTCTTCTATTTGCCCACAACTCCTTCTTTTATCTCATTCACTTACTAGTTACACATTTACCAAAATAATATTTAACTTCACAGTATATCCTCTACTGGTTTTTCTATTTTATGACCATTTTTAATAAACTACTGGGTTTTGATCAATTATATATGCAATTCTATATCTTATATGGTTTGATATAATTGATGTTAGAGGAGCTTCCATGACATTGGGGATTTAGCCTTGAGGTGCAGGATGTTCAATATAAAGATGCTCAAAAAATTGGAAGTGACATTTACGCAAACAGATGCACAGATAACAATAGAGAATATAAGGAAGATATATATATATATATATATATATATATATATGAATTTCCCCAAAAATTCTCAACTACTAAATCCAAGACATGAAAACAGGAAAAACATCAGAGAAAGATTTTTTAAACTGACTGGTAACAATGGTCAATAAAATTAAGATACAAACAATTAAATAAAGCCAACCCAGGGCCTAAAGAAAAAAGTAAATAACAGCTAAAAAAAAGTCAACATATATATATTTTAATCAGCAATATAGATGAAAAAGTAAGGAAACTGGACTTTGAAAGAAAAATTTTCAAAATTTAAAATTCAATGAATTAAAAATATCTATGGAAAACATCAGTAGACTTGAGTAGAGAAAAGAATATCAAGAACATGGGAAAGAGTCCAGATCCATAAAGAAAAATTATTATGCATGATAGCAGTGTGATACAAGCAAGAGACCAAATTGAATAATCCTTGGGATGAATGAAACAAATGAATGGAAGTTCCTGATATCTTCACGCTGGCTAGCAATTGGTATTATACATTTGTAGTCTTGGTATCAAATATTTTATTAAATGTTTGGTTGGCTTCATTGTTGTTTTAAGTAATATAATATTACCATTCTGTACACTCAATAACATTGCTGAAATAGGTCTAAGCATTATAAACAATAAACACATGCATTTAATAAACAATTTCTTGTTTTGTTAGCCAAGCAGAGATGGCCAGTTTTAAAACAGATGATGCCCCAGACTATATAAAACAAGATAATTGTGCCTTTAGGGACAGGCAAACAAGAACATATGCATTTTATCTTTCTATGTAGTTGTCAGTTAGAAGTGTTTGGCTATAATAAAGATGATTCGTTATTACTGTCAATGAAATAAATAAGGTTTTCTTTATCCCACAAAATCAGCAGTCTAGAAGAAGGTGGTTGCTGTCATTGATTTCAATGTTCAGAAAGTCAGAAAGTTTGCTAGATATTGAGAATCTTCTATACGTATTTTGTGTTATTCACCTAATAGGTGAAAGGCTGGTCCTCTTGCGGACCAGAAGTAATGCCAACTTTCAATGCAAGAAGTAGGTATTGACAGAGGGCCTCTGAAAGCCTCTGCCCTTCAGACTATCAAAGCAGATGTTGAGCCAGATGGGCAACAGTTGGGCAGAGTGAACGGAATTTTAGGTAAGAACTGGGAAATAGTAAGAGCTGGAGAGGACAGGGTCTCCACAAGGAGAGCAACAGAACAAGAAAATTTGAACACAGGGAACTTCCCAGAGACTCATACTCCAACCAAGGACTATTCATGGAGATAACCTAGAACCCCTGCACAGATGTAGCCCAGGGCAGTTCAGAGTCCAATTGGGTTACATAGTAATGTGAAGAGGGACTGCCTCTGACATAATCTGATTGGCCTACTCTTTGATCACCTCCCTCTGGGGGGGGGGGAGCAGCCTTACCAGGCCACAGTAGAGGACAATACAGCCACTTTTGATGTGAACTGACAGACTAAGATCAGAAAGGAGAGGAGAACCTCCCCTATTAGTGGACTTGGGGAGTGGCATGCAAGCAGAGGGAGGAGGGAGGGTGGGATTGGGAGGGGAGGAGGGAGGGGCTTATGGGGGGATGCAGAATGAATAAAGTGTAATTGATGAAAAATTTAAGAAAAAAGGGAAAAAAATAATTTAAGAACCTTAAATGACTTTCAAAATTGGAGGAAAACATGGAGTTAGTCAATTGGCATGGAGCACGTCTCGCCCCTGGGGGCAATGGTCTCCTGAACCTACTCAGACCTCGGACACCACCACTGCTAGTTCTAGAACTGACGCAGGATGTTCCAACGAGGGGTTAAGGCTTCTCATAATATTTCCTATAAGCCCACACCTGTTTGTCTATATCCCCATTTTTATTCATTATTAGCCAGATAGAGCCAAGTAATTGTGGTAATGATACTTGCTTTTGTGCCCAATGCTGGAATGCTAGTAAATTTAGGTGTGCCCTGGTTACTCGCATGCCTCACTGGGTGCCTGTGCCCATTGATGCCCCTCACGCTATGACTCTCTTCAGACAGAAAAGGGATCTTGGAACTACAGCCACCATTGTTACTACCATCTCATTGACGGCTGTTGGAGCTACCACCAGGGCATTAGCCATGAGTCATACTGGGCAGACTGCTCAGACCCTGAATAATCATTTAGCCAATGTAGCTCATGCCTTAGTTGTACATAAAGGAATTAATGCTCAACTAAAAGGAAGCTTGATGGTGTTCAATCAGAGGATTGACCTCTTGCAGGAGCAAAATGATAACCTTTGGCAAATCGCTCAACCTGGCTGTCAATGAAAGTATGCTGGACTTTGTATCACTAGCATACAACATGAGAATTTTTCCTGTGCTGCAAATCTGTCTAAACAATTGTCGAGCTATATTTTAGGTAATTGGACTGGAGAATTCGATACTACGATGGAGCAGCTGAGAGTGGCCATTGTCACAGTAAATTCTACCAGAGTGGACGCAGGACTAGCCACAGGATTATCAACATGGATCCCTGCAGCCATGAATCATCTGAAGGAATGGGCGGGCATGGGAGTGTTAGCAGGCCTTCTGGTGTTGGTCTCCTTGGTTTGCCTGTGGTATATATGCAAGTTTAGAGTCTCACAACAGTGTGATGCAGCCATGATCATTCAGGCCTTTACAGCCATTGAAGCAGGACATTCTCCCCAAGCATGGTTGGCTACCATAAAAAGCTAAAATGATACGCTCAGGATGCGAGGCTAAGCACTGCACTCAGGGTCAGCCGCTTTGGACTCAGAGAAGAGCATGTCTGATTGCATGCGGGTTGATTCCTCAGGTCCCGCCTCTGAGAAAAAGGTATCGGACGGGTCTGATGCTCTTTGGGTGGATGACACCTAAATGAACATCTGTACAAAGTCCCAATTTATTTCTAATATCAGAGATCAGACCTCTACTCTTGCCTGATGTGTCTAAAACAAAAAGGGGGAACTGTAGAGAGCTGCGGAATGCTATGCCTTAAAGATGGAGCTGGTTTCCGCCTTCCACCTTCCCGATGGTGAGTGCTCTCTGTCACGAACAACTCCACATTTGGCTAAGGCCAAGGATCTGGCTTGCTTCCATGTATGTGGACCTATCTGCATTGTCCCCGTGGCACGCCTGGGTTGGCTACCCAGAGGCTATTTAAGCTGTGGGCTGGCTTTCCCCGGGGTCCGAGGATTGTTCAATGTTCCTGAATAAACTGCATTGAAAAAAAAAAAAAAAAAGAAGGGGGAGGGAGGGTGGGGGAATACAAAGTGAATAAAGTGTAATTAATAAAATTAAATTAAATTAAAAAAAAGAATCATCTACCTAAAGTGAAAATTTAACTTTAAAATAATAAGCAAAATTATAAAAGAAATGAGATTTGTTGCCCACAATCCAGTGAATAACCCCTTCTGTGTTTCCAAGCTCCCTTAATCAAATCTTTTGTTTGTTTTGTAGACACAGAAACAAACAAAAAACAAACATGAAAGAAGAGTTACTTCCTTGCAAGATGGCGTGGAGCAGGAGTTCAGATAGAGAGAAAAATTTTCCTTTGGTTTGGTCTCTTTCCACAAGAAGAGAAATTGCAGTAACTGAAGTGTGTAAACCAGATGAGAGACTGATTGCTGATCAATCGTGGCAGGTTCCGGAAGGTCCTCCTCTTCGATTGAGGAAGCATGAACCTTAGGGAGGTTCGCTCACGTAGCGGTGAGGGAAGGAGACACCGCCTAGCCAGCCAGATCAGCTGAATCAATCCTGGCAACCAATGGGGTGACAGTTGTAGCAGCCAGACTGCCTTCACAGCAGCAGATGCTAGGACTTGCAGCCAAGCATGAGGCAGAGCTCCAGGGGTCTGGTGGAAGTATTGGGCGAAAGATGGAAGGACCTGGAGAGGACAGGAACCTCACAAGAAGAGCATCAGAGACAACTCACCCAGTCCCATGGGGGCTTACAGAGACTGAGACATCAACTAAGGAGCAGGCATGGTCTGGCCCCAGGCCCTCTCTACTTATGTGGTGGATGAGCGGGTTGGTCTTCATATGGGGTGACTGACCAGTGGAGGGAGTGGGGCTGTTTCTAACATGGACTCTATTGCCTGCTTTTGGATCATTTCCCCGGCAGGGCTGCCTTGCCTGGCCTCGGGGGATGAGGATATACTCAGTTCCGATATGACTTGATGTACTGGGGAGGGCTGATATGGGGAGAGGAGGCTCCTTTATTCTGGGGGGGAGGGGAAAGACAGAGGAGAAAGGGGAAGGAAAGGAAGGGAGGGACTGGGAGGAAAGGGGGGGCATCCTGGGGATGTAAAATAAATAAACTAAAATAATTTTAAAAACATTTAAAAAGATGGACTATGGACTAAGAAGGTGGCATTTATGCATTTGGGATTGTGTGTGCGCGTGTGTTATAACAACCAAGACAAAAGATGTCATGAATTTGAGAGAAAGAGCATGCAAGGGGTTGGAGGGAGGAAAAGGACGGGTAAAATTATGTAATTATAATTTTGAAAATAAAAAATAATTAAAAAATAAAAAAAAAGAAGTAGGTATTGACACTGTAGGGGCAGGTTTCAAAAAAATGCTGATTCTACAGTGTTGTCATTGTTTTCACTAAGCTATGTGTCCCCTCCTATACAACTATACAAGACTAGAAAAGTCAGTGTGTTGGTTATATTTTAACAAACCGACGTAAGCGCGAGTCTTCATAGAAGAGGGAACTTCAGAATATCCCCAGATTAGTTTATAAGGAAGCATCTCTATGGGGCTTTTTTTTTTTATTAATTATTGATGTAGGAGACCCAGGCAACTGTAGACGGTGCATGTGGCCCTGGATGTCTAAGAAATAGGGCTGAGAAAGACATGAGAGCAAGCCAGTAAGTAGCATTTCTCCATGATATCTGCTTCAGTTCCTGCCCCTAGGCTCCTGCCTTGAGTTCCTGCATTGACTTCCCTCCATGAGGAACTATGAGCTGTGAGAAGAAATAAACCCTTTCATCTCCAAGTTGCTTTTGGTCATGGTTTAATCACAGCAATACAAAGCTAATTAAGACATTCTGTATTTTTATGAAATTATCTGTTAGTGAGATTTTTGCCACTGCCAGAAACAATATCTGAGAAAATAATACTAAAGAAGAACAGAATAATTTTCATTCACACTTTCACAGATCCCTTCCATGTTTTCTTGACTCCATTATTTTTGGGCTATCATAAATCAGAACATCACATTAGGATTCAGCAAAAAAAGCTGCTTGTATCATGAAAGCCAAGGCACAAGAAGGAGAGGGGAAGTGTCCAAGGACAAAAATATCCCTGCAAGGTCATAAAATCAGTGGTTTGCTCCCTCCAACAAGGCCCTACTCCTACAGCCTATTTAGCCATAAAGACATTAATAGATGATCCCACTTTAGACTCCCAGGGCACTACCTCTAAACATGGTCACACTTTTGGCAGATATTTTAGGACTAAATCCTACTCCAACTAAAATAAAATCAGACTTTAATTAGCAAGGTAAAAGTTAAATTTCAAAAGAAGAGAAGAAATGAAATTATTCTGTTTTTAAAGTAGTCATTGTACACATTACTACTTTTTTTTTTTTTCAATGCAGTTTATTCAGGAACCTTGAACAATCTTCGGACCCTGGGGAAAGCCAGCCCACAGCTTAAATAGCCTCTGGGTAGCCAACCTCAGCGTGCCACGTGGGCAATGCAGATAGGTCCACCTACATGAAAGCAAGCCAGATCCTCAGCCTTAGCCAAATATGGAGTTGTTTGTGACAGAGAGCACTCACCATCGGGAAGGTGGAAGGCGGAAACCAGCTCCATCTTTAAGGCGTGGCATTATGCAGCATTACTACTTTTTAAACCAGTCTTAATCAGAGGAAGATATTTTTACTAACTTGGAAGGAATGCATCACACTGGAGTAACATTTTAGAGATACACTTGATTTGGAAATGTATGAAAGGGATTCAGAGTCAGAGACAGAAGGCAAAATTCCAAGACTCAGCGCTGGCTTTAACTAGCTATCAGAACTTAACTATGTCACCTTAGTGTCATAGTGTCGCTTCATTCCTGTGTCATGGCTGTTGTGTGTTGCATTTTCAGTTTGTTTATGTGCCAATTAATTGGGAGTTATGTCACAGACTCTAGAAATGAGTGTCTGGGAAATGTAGTCTTAGATTTTTTATCAAACCTATTTTATTTAGGGTTATTAAGCACCTTTACCTACCTCGCAACCCCCCAAAACCTTAGGTAGAAGATTAGTAGGGAAAAAGACTATAGTCTTCTTTTATCTACTTGCTGCTTATTAGGGTTGATGTGTCATTAAGGGATTATCAGACTCAACTGTCAGGATACCAGCAGTCCAGTCCAAAGGATAACACAATGCAGAAAAAAACCGAAAGAGTCAGTTGGATTGCCCAGCAATGTTCACTGGAATGTTTCTCTGTGAAGTCAAGTGTCGAAGCATCAAGATCAATGCAGTGATGTTGATCCAAAAGACAATGTCTCACTGTGTGTGGGCCTCTATATATGTCCTTTCCTCAAAGTCTATCCACAGATGTTCTCAGCTGGCCAAAGTCACACCCCTCACACGTGAGGGGTCATAGCAAACATTACGTGCCCTCTCACAAGCCAACCTGGGCAAAACATCATGTGCCCAGCTTGCAGCAAAACATCACATGACAAGACTGAGTCCACAAATTTCTACTTCAGGGAAACAAACAACCCTGTGAGTTCTAGTATGTCTTTCTAAAGACTATAGATTTTTTTTGGGATTATTTAATTAGCTAGTTAGTTAAGCTAATCTCAGGCTCAAACTTCTGTCGCTGTTGTTTTCTGTTTGCAATTGTCATCAACTAAAATTTCAGTTTAATTTACTTAGCTGAAACTAAAAAGACCATCAAGTTTCCCGATAAACTTGGTCTGCATTTGTATGTCCATCTGGTCTTGGGCAAAACAAAATGTGAGCACCAGATAAAAGAAACTCAGCAAAAGGCTCTTAGAAGTTTTTATTGTAGTTTTCCAAGATGTGTAACAAAAGTACCTTCATACCTCCAATTTAAGCCTTGAAATTCAAGGCTTAGGAGTATCAAAATATCAATAGATCATGAACAAGCTCATGTATTCTTTCATTTTCAGTTTGCAGCATGTAAATAATACCATTCCTTTCTAATTCTTTCTGTAAAACTCTACAAGGCTTTCCAGTGCAGTCTCAACAAATCTTTACCCTTCAATGGATCACTCAGAGTTAGTGACAGATCACTATAAGACCTGTGATGGCTAGACAAACTCTCAGAGGGGGTTTTGTCAAGTCCCTCATTTTGCATTCAAGGTCTGCCTTGAAAGAGAATAAAAATCCCAACAGACAGCTAGAAATTTGGCTCTCTATGGCAGCATTCCTCTTCATGTGATTTGTGGGCTATCAGTGCCAGAATACATATGTTACTGAAATGAAAAGGGCTAGGCTCTGGGACATATTGTGCCATGAGGGATTCTCCTAAGGGTCCTATAGGCCAGGTACCTCATAGTTAACAAGAGCTACTGGTGGGGAAATGATATCTTTTTTTATAATCATCACAGGGTGTGGTAATTGTATGCTCAGATCTTCAGAAATGTATTTTTTTTAATGACTTAAGAGATGACTCTGAAATTAACGGCACTTGCTGCTCCTGCTGAGGTTCCCGATTTGGTGCCCAGCACCCATCTCAATTGGCTCTGAATGGCCTGTAACTTCATTTCCAGCAGCTCCCAAGCACTCTTCTAGCCTCTATAGGAACCTGCACATTCATGGTGCACATATAGACAGGTAGGCACACATAAACACATATATGTAACTAAAAATAACGCAAAAGGAAAGGGGATCTTGGGTTTAGATCATGGTGATCAGGAAAGAAGCCCTTACATACAAGGTAAAACTTTTATCATATGTAGAAGTAAAACTTTTACCTCTATATCCAGTAAATCTTATCCTTAGATGCTTTCTTTAAGAGGACTTGATTGGCAGTTTTTATTTAGATGAAATCTGAATAACATCAGAAATTCTTAGCAAGTACATTATGACAAGATTATAGATATTAGTTCCTTTAAAATGTAGCAATTATGTACTTTCTAAGCATAGTCATTGTTTCTGGCAAGGAAAATATAACAAAGGGTATGACAATAATTTTTGCTCTTACCTGACTGCCTCATATTCTAGTAAAACAAACAAACAAAACACAAGTTCATGTGTATGCTCACATATGTAGGCATACCGATTCGACCATTTCTAAGGATTTATATTCTGTAAGGAATTTAAATTTATACATTTAGTCTATATTGATTACATAATTCAATGGATTGCACTGTTTTTTGTTTTGTTTTGTTTTGTTTGTTTGTTTTGTTTTGTTTTCTTGAGACAAGGTTTCTCTGTGTAACCTTGGCTGTCCTGGACCCACTTTGTAGACCAAGCTGGACTCAAACTCATAGAAATCCATCTACCTCTGCCTCCCTGAGTACTTGGATTAAAGAAGTATACCACCATGCCTGGCTGGTTCATTCTCACATTTCTATAGATATGTAAATAGATGCTTTGATTATATCTATCCTCTTCAATATGCTTTCTCATCCTCCCCTTTTTCTCTCTTTCTCCAGAGTCTCTGAGTGTGTTCTTTATTTTTCAGGCTATTTTTTTTTTCAGTTGTGTTTCCACATATGAAGAGACACTAATTTCCTTTGTTCAACTAATCTTACTTAGCCTCCTGCCTCTCAGTGCCATAGTTCCATGCACCATTTTCTGCAAATTATGTGATTTCATTTTTCTTTATTGCTAGGTAAAACTCCAGTGTTTAAGTCCATTCATCTATTGGGGGTGCAAATAAAACTTATTTCCTGTTTTTTATTTTGTGAATGGTGCCACAGGAAAAATGGGTATGCAGCTATCTTTTTTTTTTTTGTATCCTAACTTATTTCTTTTAAGGTATTTATTTTTAATTTATTCTTTGAGAATTTCACATTTACAATAAATGTTGATAACTTCTATCACAGCTGCCCCATAATTTCTCTGAAAGTGTGTCCCAGTCAGCACATCTCCAGTTCAATTTGAAGTCTTCCACCATCAGCCTATCTCCCGCTGCTAAATTCAGTCAATGCTGCTAAATGCACACAGGTGTAGAGCCACCAGGAGATCTTGGGAAATCTACAGAACACATTGCTGAAGAAATCTGACTCTTCCTCTTTGAAAGGCGTCAACTGCCAATAGCTCCTCTGCCAAAGGTGGGACTCCAGGAGCCCCTTTCCCATCCATACTGATATTTGACTGGCTTGATCTTCTGCATGCCTTGTGCAGGCAACCATAGCTGCGATGAGCTCATGTGTGTGGCATGGTCTTTTGTGTCCAGAAGACACTACTTCGCAGTAGTTTTCTGCAATCTCTGGCTCATACGATCTTACTGCTGCCTCTTCTGCATTGATCCCTGAGCCTCGGTGAGTGGCCTGTGCCACAGACGTCCCAGCTCTGACTGGGCATTATATAGGCGTTTATTCTCTGCACTTTATGGTTGTCTTTGTATTGGTCATAACTCACTCCAAAAAAAAACAAGCTCTTCTAATGAGAGTTGAGAGTTACAGTCTATTGATATAAAGAAACATATATTTAGAAGACAGTTTGATACTACGTCCATTGTCTAATTTCAATTTTTTTAGATATATACACAGGAATGGTATAGGTTTTAGTTTTTGGAGTAATTGCTATACTTATCCCATAATGGTTGTAATTTACGTTCCAGTAAATAGTAATTAAGGGATCATGTTTCTCTATATCCTTCTTAACATTCATTATTTTATTACTGTATTTAATAGTGGCCATTGGACTTGTACAGATTGGAATTTTAATGTAATTTTTATTTGTATATCCCTGATGGAGACTTTGAACATTTTTTCATATTTATTAGTCATTTGTGCTTCCTCTTTGTGAGGTTTCTTCTCAAAACATTGGTCCGTTATTGCTTTGATTCCTTGTTCTTTTATTGTTCACTCTTCAAAGTTCTGTGTATGTATCCAACATCAGATGGTTGTCTGAGGGAGTGCTCAGCAGAGATTTTCTGAGGAAGTGTTTAGATTTAGAGTGTCAAGTGGCAGGTCTGAATGAATTAAAAATTGAGGAATAAATTAAAAATTTAAAGCACAAGGAACAATAAAATAAAGTCCCAGAGAAATGGAAAGGAAAGCATCAATATAGTGAAAAGTATAGCAACCACAGGAGGGAACACTTGAAAAGGAGTTTTGATAATTAAGAAGGTAAAATATGAAGAGGATTATACAATTTCATAGCCATTTAGCACTCGTGTAGGAAGGGCCTCTAGAGCCACCCGATTCTCACAGGTTGCTATTGTTTACCACTGCTTACAACTTAATTATTTCACATCTCTGTAAAATTATATTTAATTATATTTAAAATTATATTTAGCTGATGCTTGGATGATTGAAGAAATAATCCTGAGGATGTGTTTTATTTCCTTCTAGCATTTAAACAATAGCCCATCTAATTTAGCATTCACTCTTCTTATGCATTTATTTTTCTAGCAATCTTTAATGTATCTTACATCATTTTTTTGAGCCAGATGTGCCAGATGTGTTAGTGCAGTAAGTGAAAGTTTGATATACTTTACCTAAGAATACTGTTTAACTTTCTGGAGGTTAAACCTTTGTGGTTGGAGAGGCAAGTCAGAACTGCTGATAAGAATCTGCTGATAAGGATGATCCTTGGAAGGATCATCCAGATACCTTTTAGAGGATGAAGAATGGAGAGGTTGCTAGATGAATGCTCCTGTGGTCCAAACTTTGAATAAACTTTTCTTCCACTATTTAGTGAGGCTCTGACGTCTTGCAATACTGGTAATAGCCAAATGTTGATATGTAGATAGTTTGGTAAGAAGGTGAAAACTTTAAAAGCGAATCCATTCGATCAGGGAAATCTCAAAAGGAAAATCTAAAATTTATGGCTATTTTTCAGTGATGATAAATGAAACTCTTTCCTCCCTTATTTTTATAGTCCTACATGTAATATGTATCTAAAAAATCAGTATAATAAAATATAAGCTAAATTTATAAAGATAACACACAACATTTCCTGAAATTCAATACCATTTTTTAAGAAAATAGACTTAAGTTAATATATCATACAAGAAGGAAAAACTAGGATTTGGAAAAATATAAGATAAAATATTCTTTATAAACTGAGAAAGAGATGGGCTGTAGCTCATTTGGTAGCGTGCTTGCCCTCCATGTGTGAAGATTGGGGTTTGACCCCCAACACTTGTAACCCAGTATTAAGGAGACAGGAGGATAAGAGGCTCAAGGTCATCCTTGGCCACACAGTGAACCTGAGTTCATTTTGGGATACATGAGAATCTATTTTTAATAAATCATAAGAAACATAAACTAATTAAATATCTATTTTATTAAATGTTCTTAGGAAATGTTTGAATAAGCAGTTCTGAGTATTTTCTTCTGTTCTTGGTTTCCAGAAATACACTTAATAAAAGAGATGTAGATTTTTCAGTTTTCTTATAAATCACTAGAAAGTTCCATTTTATAAATAGAATTTTATAAGATTCATATCATCTCTACATTACTACCCAAAAAATCATTTATCTTTTGATTTGAATTTACTATAATGAAGCAATTGTCCTTCATGCTTACTTTTTCCTTGCTAAGCATACAACCAATTTTTTTCCCCATTCTGCTGCTTCAGATTCACGCTGGAATGTTTAATGACAACAAAGCCACCACAACCGAAGAGAGATGAGTACTCATACTTTCCACATCTGAGGTATCACACGTTTGTCGCTAAATTAAATGTTTTTATCTTTGAAAGCATCCATGCTCCCAAACACTTATAACTTACAAATGAGAAATCCTTGTTCAGCTCTAGTTCCTATACATTACATGTCAAAGTAATAAGCAATTGCAAATTACAGAGATGGGATAAAGATATTCTGTCATTTTAGTACATGGAGTGTGGAAAGTGTGAAAGAAAAACAGCTCATATATCAACAGCATTGCCATTGTATGGTTATTGAGTTTCCCTAAGAAGGAGTCCCCAAGCGATTACTCAGTTCTGAAGGTCAAGCCTTATTACATAAAGTATCCATCAAAGCCAAGATGATAAAGGATAAGCAGCTGCTATGTGATTAATAGGTATAAGGGCACAAACAAAGGAGATTAAGGAAACCAATGGCTGTTATTGATAGAGAAAACCCCAACTCACAAAAAAGGAAAATACTCCATGCTGCCGGAAAACCATTAACCTGTTTAGAAAATACTGAAGGGCCCCAGGTGAAGCTTTGACAGGAGCTTGCATAATTAGAAGACTCCTTCATAGAGTAGAGTGAAAAGTATTTGTGTCAATTTAAAAAAAATGCCTCTTAAAAAGGATAAAGTTAAGATAATCTTATAATCAATAAATTGGCTCTTATTACACTTAGAAAATTCCCTGAGTTCTGCTGAAAAATTATATGGAAACTGTTGTAGTTTGAGTGTAAAAGGAAATGAGCAAAAAAAAACACAAATCTAAAACTGTGAGCATCCTTCTTTCTGCTGGATGGCTCTGCCCCTGCACACTAACCATGTGTATATTTGCCTGATTCCTTTTTTTTTTTTCTCTTGGAAAATTCTTTTTTATTTTTTTTTTTACTTTTTTTAAATTTTATTTTATTTTTCTTATTAGTTACATTTACAGCCATTGAAGCAGGACATTCTCCCCAAGCATGGTTGGATACCATAAAAAGCTAAAATGTTATGCTCAGGATGCGAGGCTAAGCACTGCACTCAGGGTCAGCCACTTTGGACCCAGAGAAGAGCATGTCTGATTGCATGCGGGTTGATGCCCCAGGTCCCGCCTCTGAGAAAAAGGTATTGGACGGGTCTGATGCTCTTTGGGTGGATGACACCTAAATGAACATCTGTACAAAGTCCCAATTTATTTCTAATATCAGAGATCAGACCTCTACTCTTGCCTGATGCGTCTAAAACAAAAAGGGGGAACTGTAGAGAGCTGCGGAATGCTATGCCTTAAAGATGGAGCTGGTTTCCGCCTTCCACCTTCCCGATGGTGAGTGCTCTCTGTCACGAACAACTCCACATTTGGCTAAGGCCAAGGATCTGGCTTGCTTCCATGTAGGTGGACCTATCTGCATTGCCCCCGTGGCACGCCTGGGTTGGCTACCCAGAGGCTATTTAAGCTGTGGGCTGGCTTTCCCCGGGGTCCGAGGATTGTTCAATGTTCCTGAATAAACTGCATTGAAAAACAAAAAAAAAAAAAAAAAAAAAGAGTTGCTATGGTCATGGTGTCGCAATAGAACACCAACTAAAACATTTATCTAAAACTCAGATTATCAAAGTTACTTGTATTTAGACTGGCAATTTGAGTTTGATTTTCTTGTTACGACTATTGCATTTTTCAATATAAATATGTATACTGATGATATACTTCAATTAGAAAATTTAAGAGAGATTCTGACATAAAATGCTTGAATGATTTTGTTCTGTGGTTTAGGAAACTTAGATTCAAAGAGATTATAGGAGATGTCAATCTCCCACAGCCAGTTCTATCCAGAGATGGAACTGAAACATGGTTTTCTGAACTTGAAGTTCTTTCTTTCTCTTAAGTCTATTTTTCCTAATAAAAACTAACTTCCCGTTGTTTTTCAGTGAGAAATTTGGGTCAGGCTTATCATTTTTAAAGGTCAAGTTACCCATTTTCCAAACCTTGCCTGCATATGAAATAAAATAGAAAATCTACACACAGAAGCCAAAGGTTGAACTTCAAACAATATTGTACATCCAGGAAACATTCATTGGTAGCTTTGGGCTACTCTGCCTCCACTCTGCCAGTATATATTAGCACTCCAAAGTTCTCAATCCTAATTTGCCCCTTTGTTTCTGTGATAAAACCCTAACCAGAAACAATTTAGGGGAAGAAGTGGTTTATTCAGTTTACAGTTGACTATTCTTCATCAAGGGAAATCAGGCAGTTCCTCAAGGCAGGAACCTGAGACAGGTACTGAAGCAGACACTGTGGAAAAATGCTGCTCATGGGCTTGCTCCTCATGGCTTGCTCTGCTACCTTCCTTATACAGTGCAGGCCTACCTGCTCAGGGACAGCACTGTCCACAGTAGCTGGACCCTCTCAAATCACTCAGAAATACGCTCCACAAGCATGCCCAGAGGCTAATTTGTAGATTTCAACTAGTTCTCAACCATTGTCCAAACTGATTTACTTGGCCTTTCCCTCCTGTCTTTTCCTTCTCAGTTCTCTCTCTCTCTCTCTCTCTCTCTCTCTCTCTCTCTCTCTCTCTCTCACTGGAACTTCTCCAAAGCCCTAGAGCCAGTGAGACTTGCAGAGCCAGACTTGCAACTTTCATATGGATTTTTCTCAACCTGAAAGACCCTCACAGCATGATCATTTGCATATGCGTATCTTCTGGCTGCCCAGTTGTCTCCTTTTCCCATTATAGAGTTGTTGTCCAAATAAGGAAGATATATATCTAACCTGGCACTCACTTTGGTTGGGTCATACTGAGAATATGTTCCTATCCGTGTTCATTGGAAGGGTGTGCATCTGATGATCTCAGAGTCAAAACTCCAGTAGCAAAATGACATAAAAATAAAATGAAGGACTATAAGAAAATGTTTTTATTTAGTTAGGCAAGGGTTTCTCAGAAATTCATAATTTCCTGAGTAGAATAAAAATTAATAAATTGAATATCATCAAAATTACACCTTCCTGCTCTTCAAAAGAAAATAAAAATACAAGCCATAGACTGGGAGAAGAAAATCTTTGCAAAGAATATATCTAATAAAAGGTATATATCTAGAAATATACATAGTAGTAGTCAATGATTAGGGAAAAATGCACTAAGTGGTACAAAGAAGACATGCTTAAACATTTCAGCAAAGAAGACATGCTGGCGTATACAAAGGTGCAATTGGGCAATTGGGGAATTCGGGGACACAGGAAGGAGATTTGGAGGAAGGCAAGAAAATCTTTTAAAAGTATGGATTTAGAAATGATATATCAATATTCAATCATTAGTAACAACAAATGTACCAAGTTAATGCAAGATTGTTAAGGAATATTTAGCACAAAGGCTGTGAGTCCTGGAATCCTAACAAGATAATTAAAGAGATGAATAGTGATGAAAGGAAAAAATGAGGTATAATCAATGGGGCCACACTGGAAAGAATACCTAAAGGAGATTGTTCTAACTTCCTGTTGTTGATGTGCTCAAAACAGTCAGACCAAAGGCAATTTAGAGGAGAAAAGAGTTTTATCTGGATTACACTTCCAGGACACAGTCCATCATTGAGGGAAATCAGAGAGGGAACTCAAGCAAGAGCCTGAAGCAGAAATTGTGGAGGAATACCACTTGTTCACTAGCTTGCTCACTGGCTCATGCTCGGCAGATTTCTTATACAATGCAGGACCACCTGCCTAGGATGGTGCCACCCACAGTGGACTGGGCCCTCCCATATTAACAGTCAAGATAATCTTCCGTAGACATGCCCACAGGTCAATCTGATGTAGGCGATTGGATCCTGGCTTAGGATAGAGTGTCTCAGAAGATCTGCACTGTGCTTTCAGCAGCAAACATTTTAAAGAAGAAAAGAGGAGAGAAGAAATAAACACAAGGTGTGTAGGAGTAGAAAGACACCAGAAACCCCTCTCTTCTCAGCAATAGACCATACAACTCCATGACAATGACACCACTTCAAAAGATTGCTACTGAGTCAGTGGCTTGGGAAAACAGGAACAAATTCCATGAAACAATATATGATGAAAACTGGTCAATGCTACTAGATTGTGGGAAAGAGATTTCAGGATGTGCAGTATTCAGTGATGTAGAAACATGGTTGGAACTAGAATCTTTAGAGGCAGAAACTCTCATGTTCAAACCAGCTCAAGGGACATCAGAAAAGATTTTATTTAAATTTTAAATTTTAGAGAAATTCATGAGTTAAATGTTATCACAGATCAAATGGACCTAACAGCTATTTACAAAACAATCCACTCAAATAAAAACTCTTCTCAACAAGCTATGGAAGTATCTCTAAATATAGGGCACAAAGCAAGTATTAACAAAACACAAGGAAATTAATATTTGTTTGCATATGCTACCTGATTACATATGGAATAATACTAGAAGCCAAGTATGAAGAAAACAAAATGAAACAAAAAAAAAAAAATAAAGAGAAGCCTCAGCCACATAACATTTTGGAGTCTCAGCAAACAAAAAGAAGCCAAATCCAAAAGCAATAGACAGAAATAAACCATTAAAATCAGTGTTGAAATTAATGAAATAGAAATGAAAAGAAAATCAATGAAACAAAGAATTTCTTCTTTTAAAAAATACTGAAAAATCTTTAGCCAAACTAAAACAAATAAATAAATAAATAGAGATACCTTAATTTTTTTAAATTAGAGAAGAAAATTAACAAAGTACAACATATACCAATGAAAGTTAAGAAATATTTAAAAGTTATATTCTACTAAGTTAAAAAATATAAACAAAATGTGGAAATCTATAGCCATAATAATTGAATAAAAAAAACAGAATGAGCAAATGGAGAGACAAAGGTTTACTATATAAATGCAGATTTATTGGGAGCAGTGAGGGAGGCAGGAATAAGGAGAGAGAGGGCAGGGAGGACATGAAGGTGAAGAAAGTGCAGAAAGGGGGCAATGGAAACAAGGAGTCTTTATACATAGTGAAGGGACTCAGAGAGAAGCCTGCCCCCAGGCAGAGGGCAGGGTATGTCATGCCCTGCAGCAGGTAGGGACTTTAACACATACCACCTTTTTTATTCTGAATTTTGTCTAAAGGAATTGGATATGGTTCCACATACCAAAATTCCACTAGGAGGACATAAGCATTTTTTAATTCAGTTTTTTTTCTTTTTTACATTAATTACATTTTATTCATTTTGTATTCCAGCTGTAGCCCCTCTCTCATTTCCTCCCAACCCCACCCTCCCTCCCTCATCTCCTCCCATGCCCCTCTCTACGTCCACACTGATAGGGGAGGTCCTTTTCCCCTTCCATCTGACCTTAGCTTATCAGGTATCTTCAGGACTGGCTGCAATGTCCTCCTCTGTGGCCTAGCAAAGCTGTTCCTCCCTCAGGAGGGTGGTCAAAGAGCCAGCCACTGAGCTCATGTCAGAGACAGTCCCTGTTCCCCTTAGTAGGGACCTATTGAGCTGCCATGGGCTACAACAGAGCAGGGGTTCTAGGTTATATCCATGAATGGACGTTGGTTGGAGTATCAGTCTCAGAAAAGACCCTGATGCCCAGATATTTTGGTTCTTGTTGCTCTCCTTGTGGAGCTCCTATCCTCTCCAGGTCTTACTAACTCCCTCTTCTTTCATATGCTTCCCTGCACTCTGCCCAAAGTTTGGTTATGAGTCTCAACATCTGCTTTGAAACGCTGCTAAGTAGAGTCTTTCAGAGGCCCTCTGTGATAGGCTCCTGAACTGGTTCTTGTTTTCTCCTTCTTCCAATGTCCATCCCATTTGTCTTTCTGAGTGAAAGACAAATTGATCATCTTACCCCGGGTCCTCCTTCTTGTTTAGCTTCTTTAGTTGTACAAATTTTAGTATGTTTATCCTATCTTATAGGTCCACTTATAAGTGAGTATATACCATGTGTGTCTTTCTGCTTCTGGGATACCTCACTCAGAATGATCTTTTCTAGCTCCCACCATTTGCCTGCAAATTTCATGAGTTCCTTGTTTTTAATTGCTAAGTAGTAGTCCATTGTGTAAATGTATGACAATTTCTGTATCCATTCCTCTGTTGAGGGACATCTGGGTTGTTTCCAGGTTCTGGCTATTATGAATAAAGGTGCTACAAACATGGCTGAACAAATGTCCTTGTTATGGACATGAGCATATTTTGGATATATGCCTAGGAGAGGTCTATCTGGATCTCGAGGAAGTGCTATTCCTAATTGTTTTGACAAAGAAGCCAAAACCCTACAATGGAAAAAAGGCAGCATCTTCAACAAATGGTGCTGGTCCAACTGAATGTCTACAGAGAAATAAAAATGGATCCATATTTATCATCCTGCACAAAACTAAAGTTCAAGTGGATCAAAGACCTCAATATAAAACCAGATATACTAAATCAGTTAGAAGAAAAAGTGGTGAAGAGCCTTGAACTCATTGGCACAGGAGAAAACTTCCTGAACAGAACACCAACAGCACAGGCTCTAATAGCAACAATCAATAAATGGGACCTCATGAAACTGAAAAGCTTCTGTAAAGCAAAGGACACTGTCATTACAACAAAACAACAGCGTACAGACTGGGAAAGGATCTTCACCAACCCAGCATCTGACAGAGGGCTGATATCCAGAATATATAAAGAACTAAAGAAGTTAAAAAGCAACAAATCAAGTAATCCAATTAAAAAATGGGGAACAGAGCTAAACAGAGACTTCTCTATAGAGGAATATAGAATGGCATAGAAACACTTAAAGAAATGTTCAACATCCTTAGCATCAGGTAGATACAAATCAAAATGACCCTGAGATTTCACCTAACACCCATCAGAATGGCTAAGATCAAAAACTCAAGTGACAACACATGCTGGAGAGGTTGTGGAGCAAAGGGAAACCTCTTCCACTGCTGGTGGGAATGTAAACTTGTACAAGCACTTTGGAAATCAATCTTGTGCTTTCTCAGACATAAGTATCTTAAGCAGATCTCAGTAAATTAAAAAGAAAAAATTTACTCACACTAAAAACACTGCCCAGGCCCAAATGGATTCAATGGCAAATTCCAGAAGACCTTCAAAGAAGAACACCCACGATTTTCAGAGTCTTGATACAATGCAGTATTATTCTGATAACCAGACTGTATACTAAAACGACAACAATAACAGCAAAGATAATAACAACTCACCCTTACGAACACACTTGCAAAAGTTCCCAATGAAATATTTTCAAATCGTATTGAATAATATACCCAAAAGATCATTTACCGTGATCAATGTATCTTTATTCCAGAGACACAGAGGTGGTACAATAAACAGAAAGCAATGTGTATATAATACATCACCTACATGTAAAGAACCCATTTGCTATTGGAGATTTTCCAAGAAATATTTGTTTTAATTATGACTCATGTTTGCCACTCTGAAATCAGTTAAACACTCTGCAAATCCAGTCCCAGCTCTCATAACCTCATGTGACCTATCAAATTGCTTCTACTGTGATATTATTTCACAAACATTTTAGCAATTGCCAATGCACTGTTGATATGAAAACTAAAAGTACTCCTATATCATCACCGATTGTAGGAGAGCTTTCAGCTTTCCCTTAATGAATGAGAAAAAGCAAGTCCATGCTTCTCCCAGAGCCATTGGCTTGGTCTGTAAGTGGCATTCTTACTCTGCTATAGGAGATGAACAGGACTAAAACATTACAGGTCCCATTTACTAAATCAGATTTGTGCCATGGTGGGATTTCTGACTAATTCTACTGTAACTGTAATGCTTCAGATTTACACTTCCAAGGTTGCAACCATTCAAAGACGCTAGTATATAAAACGAGATGGTGTCCTTGATGAAACTAGTGACTTTCATTTGAGTCTTATTTGAGGCAATGTATGTGATAATTCAACAGAAACTACTGAATCATGCTATCTCAAAGGAAACTTGAATTCCTTTGAGAACGTCTTTACAATCTGAAAATTTAACAAATAAAATGATCAAGACAAAAAAAAAAAAACCAGTAATACTATATAACTATATGCATCACATTTTGGCCATTCTGTTATGTAATAATCACATCAAATGGACAAGAGGTGAAATCTGAATCCTGTATCAGTCCATACTTGATTTATTCATCATCCTATATTCCCAACAAAAACAAAAAGGGTAGCAAACAACTAAATTCCTTTCATGTCAGGAATCATGTGACACACTGGGAGTATATAGAGATGAAAAAAGTAAATAAATAAAACACAATATGTTCATTTGAGTTCCACTGTTCTCTTATTTTGCCACCAAAGTAACCCTGAGGACAAGAGAAACTTTACAGCTTTCCTCAGCCTTTAACCTATGGCCTGGGCTAGGGTACAGCTTGAAGCTAAAATCTTATTTGTTTTTCGATTCATCATTAAACCACCCACCTTCTTTGTAATACATTAATCCACCCACTTTGTAATACATTAATATTGGATAATAGTCAGCGAAAGAAAAGGATGTTTCCTAAGTTTTCAAATACAATTAACCTTCCAGGTACCACTATGGTGTTTACTGAGTAATATTGTGCACACTACCCTATGTGTCTTTAGATTTCCCAACCCTGATTTTAAAATTCTGCAAATCAGAAGAGAAAATGTACCTGCGCTGTGTTGTCATAAGGGCTGGGTAGAAATGTTAATGAGTGGCAGGGGTATAATTCAATAGTCTGAGGTGGGGACTACAAAAGTCTTTGGACCTAAAGTGATAGTCATTATTCAGTTCCAGTTGGCTCCCAGAATATTTGTAGAAATAGTCTATTCTTCAGTAGATGTGCAAAGGTGAATTTTCTATGATATTGTGTCTTTTAAATACACTACATATACAAAGAGAACGTTTCAACTGGCCAGACTCAGTGTAAAGCTCTCTGTATTGAAGTTCATGTTTGTAAAGTCTACTTCAGGAAATGAGCTCAATTATACAAGAGAGAGAAAAACACTTCTATGAGGGACTGAGCAGAATGTATTTTCAAAGGGTCAGAGTAAAAGCTGTGGACTCTGAGGGCAGTAGTTGAATGTCCCTCCTTTCAGTTAGATCATTAAAAGCAGAAAATACATCAATGTTTCATGATCATTATACACAGCTTGGCCTGAAGGCAGGCTTGATAGGACAGGCTCTGGAGACTGGCTTGGAGGATGACGGCAAAGTCCTGCATTTCTGTTAGCATTTAACCTTGGAATAATGACAACATATTTGAAAACCAGGTCAAAAAAGCCACGGTATATAAACAAAATGTATTTAAAGGCTTTATGAGCAAACGTCACGCTGTGGTCTGCCACATCAAATGGTGAGAGAGTGTCTTCTGCCTTTTATACTCATGGAATAAAGTGGGGAAAACATCACCTACTGATTCTCAAAATTTGATCTGGTACCACAAACAGACAGTTATTTTTGTTATTTGTTAACAATATTGTGGAACATCAACCTCAAACAAGTTTATCCCTCAACCATTATATAACTTAGAAGCAGAGACAAAACTCAGGTCACTGTTCTACCTATTACCAAACACCAAGCCTTCTCTTAGAAATAGTGATTAATATTTCTTCACTAACTTTGCTTTCCTTCTCCTCTCTCCTTCTTATAGATGATATTTATTGGGACAGTAAGTTACAGATTTGTACTGCTTTCTCTAGATCTCTCCCATCCAAGGCATCTATGGTGTATTTTGTTTTTTTTTAAAAAAGAGTTATTATTATTAATTTCTGGGTATGGGCATTTTGCTTGTACATATGTCTGTTCACCACAGGGGTACCTATTGCCCAAGAAGGCCAGAAGAGTTCATCAAATGCCCTGGAAGTGGCGTTAAAGATGGTTGTGCCATATGGGTGCTGGAAATCCAACCCAGATCCTCCAAAAGAGCAGTTTATGCTCTTAACCACTGAGCCATCTCTGTGACTCCTAGTAAGATGCTTTTAAACATCTTTGTTGCATGGAGTGTCTTTTTTAATAGAAGAAAGGGTTTATTTGGCTTATGGTTAGAGTGTGATAAGAGTCTGTCATGGCAAGCATGGCAGCAAACAGGCATGGCTGACGGAGCATCAAGCTGAACGTTCCCACCTTAGCCACAAGCACCAGTGAGTGAGTGCTCCGGGAATGGTGCAGGCGTTAAATCTCTAAGACTTCCTCCAGCAAGGCCACACCTTCAAAACACACTCAAAGCGGCCTATGAAAGCCAACTTATTTTTTACTTTCTGGTGTGTTTGTCTTGGTCTTCATTGAAGGGCATTGGTACTTGGAAACAAAGAGCCATGGCTACTACTATCTGGATGGATAGCCTTCCATCCAGAGCCAAAGGTGATGAGTTTAAATGCGGCCGAAATGATTCTGCCCAGCTGAGTACAGTTTCCTTGTCAGGTGAAGCCAGGATCATTTTACTAAGCCTCTGCTTCTTTTGTGCTGCTCAGTGAGGCTATTTTTCTGTCTGATGAATGCAGAGGATTTATAGACTGTTTTGAGATTCATTATTCAGATAGCAGATAAGCAGCATTTACACATTTCCTCCGCTTCGACCTTACTCCAAACAGCAACCAAACTAAACAAACAAACAAAACATCAAGGAAGTACAAACATCCCTTTAAAAAGGTTTTTTTTTTTTTTATGAAAGGTTGAAAAATATTGTGGAGAAGACGACCTTCAAGAAAGACAATGTGTGATGCTGTGCCTGTATTTGCTTTCAGTTGTATAATAGACAAGCAATTAAATTCCGAAAAGCTATTAAGCATGGCATTTAACAGGAAATTATATGGTTTATTTTCATGGCTTCACAATATAATAAATGGAGGCATGTCTAGAACAGGATGTTATCTGGAAATTTTGTAAACACTGGGGAATAGTTACATTCATTTTGGGCAAACAAGCATCAAGACAGGAAACTACAATGCCTACATAAATTGTCTAATGTTAATTGTGATGTTAATATCAAAGGAACTGTTGTTAAACATTTACTTGGATTGTAAAGCAAAAAAAACATAAAGATAAAGGCCAAAACAAAGGTCTGTAACTCCTGATCATATACTGAAGATAACTAATATATATGCATAGGAATATCCAAACAAAACAGCGGTACCAAATAAAATGTTCAGTCTTCCATCTTGATACCAGTTTAACAACCGTTGCTTATGATTTCTTAGGTCACCTTAACAATTTTAAATATTTTAATGAGAAAGCATTCTATGTATTAGACTTATGTTAACACTATAGAGTAATTCAATACGCTGGTGACAGAGAAAATGAAGTTCTCCATTGCTGGTTGGATGTTACAGCAGCTGCCATTTAAAACTGACTCAGCAGCCACACTCAGGGCTTGAAGAGGTAGAAACTTTAATACCCCAAAATTTTGGATGTTGTGTCCAGCTGCTCTATTTATAATAGCAAAAAATGAAAACATTGCAACTCTCTCCACATAAACACTTATACAACAGAACAATAGTCAATGATGAAAAGAAACAAACTATGTGGAAAGCAAACTATGCGGGGATTATGCTTTCTGAGTTGGGGAGGGGCAGTCCTACAGAGTTACATATTCATTATCCCATTTATATAACAGTCTCAAAAATGAAAAAAAATTCTAAGTTAAGAATATGCTTTTTTAGCTGTCAGGGTGGGGCACAAATTAGCGTTAAAGTGACCAGACTGTCTTACATAATGGTTTTGAGGATAGCCTCATTAATCTACATATGAAATAAACTACACACATACACACATGCACATATGCAAACATGCATGCACACATTCATACAACCATAAAATAACTTCTATCAACTATTAAAAAGTGATGAAAATGAAATAGTAGGTATGTAGGATGTATGAATCTAGAGATAATATATGATATAAAGATGATAGTTTATTATAGTTGTAGTTTTAAATTTCTATGGTATTAAAGTAGACTTTAGCTCCTGTTGTCATATATAAAGTATTAACAAGTGAGATTATAGGAGTATTAATTTGTTCCACTATAGGAACTATTTTAAAATTTATATGTACCTCATTGCATTATGTTACTTCCCTCAAATATACACACTACAATTTATTTTAGTAAAGAGAGAGAGAGGAACAATTGATAAAACAAGACAAAAAGGGTATTCATAATTGTCATTCATCTGATAATATAAACTCCAACACATGTTCCCTCGTAAAACATCATGATCCTATTCTATAAACTGACTCCAAGCACAGAGACTCAACCACATAAAACAAATTTTAATTTTGGTCAGTCTGTCCTCAGTTGCATACCATTTTTCCTCTTGACTATCTTTATATCCATTTAGAATTTGCCACAAGAGGAAGCATGAAGTATTTCAGGCTACTCCAACAATGGCACCATACAATTTGAATAGGCCCTACAGAGTTTTCTGGTTGTGCATGTAAATCCTTTGGCAGAACAAACCTCTACCATGGTTTGTGCCTTTAATTAACACATCACACATATCATATTTACTTCAATTGTCATACAGCCAAGAATCATCAGCAAGGAAAGTTCCCACCTCAGCACAGCCAAGATTCAAGAAAGAAATTTTCTACTCAACAAATCAGATGCCACCATTACCAATTGAAAATGTGGAGATTTGACCAGCACCCAAGTCAACAATGAATGAAATCATGGAAATCCACATCACTTGTCCTTTGGTTGAGAGATGTTCTAGATGTTTTCATCTTTGTTTGAATGAAAGATGGAAAAATATTTGAACCTATAATGTGCAGAGAATAAAGACTAAAGCCTAAAAAGCCTTGCAGAGATTCACAGTAATAGTGGTGAGTGAAATTATTAATGATACGAAATAATTATTTTTGAAAGCATGTGTCCTTGAAGGATACAAAAAGCTTTTGTATGTATAAAGAAATCAGAAGAGGTTAAGAGGCAGAGTTAAAATTCAGCTGAGTAAGCTACAAAGATACTGAATTAAGGTAAAAGGAGAACAGAGCATAGTAGCAGAACCATGTTTTGCTACATGGAGCAGGTATATAAGATAAATGAACCTAGAGACTAGATCTCCTAATTACCTATCTGTTAGCTCACTGCGAACCAAGTTCCTGTAAAAAATATTTAGTGGTGGAGAATTTATTCGAGCACACTGTTTCATTAGTATTGGCCCTACCATAGTAGGGTGAGTGTGACAGAGGAGAGAAACTCATAATGTGTTAGCCAGAAAACAGAGAGAGACTGTGCTTTCACTCACAATTGTTCTTTTTCTCCTCTTTACTCCATCTGAGCCACAGCACATTTCCAAAGTGAGTCCAATTTGGAAACTTCCTCATAAACACACCCATAGGAAGACTTTGCTCATCTTCTAGTTACGTCTCAACCCAATCAAACTGATGGTTATGACTAGCCATCTCACTGTGCATCTGCCGTTTGTACAAATGCAATGAGATCAAGTTGCGCAACATTTCCATTACATAAGCTACCGAAAGACATTCAACTTTAAAGGTAAGAGATGCTAAAAGTGCTTGGTTTTCCAAGCAGTGGAAACTATAGGGACTAATGTTTCAGAGGAAGAGAATGTTTCAGGCATGAACTGAAGGGATGATGTGTCTCCTGGGTAAGAATGTGCAGTTGTCCCAAGCAGGAGACACTGACAAGGGACGGAGGAGCCACCTACTTTTTGTAGCCATTCAAGGAGGAGGAGACAAAATGCATCACTTCTCCCCATTATTTGTTGAATCCAAAACTATGCTAGGCAGGAGGCTAAAAAGTGCTTAAGGGAAGCATAGTAGCCTGGAAGAGAAGACTTTAGGAGCTAATGTTCCTAGCAGGAGGGAATAATTGCCACTGATGGGCCCCTCATTAAATTCCCTATCTTCTTTGATATTTTGAAAGGCTGATTTTTGTTTTGTTTTTATAGATTTATTTATGTTGTTCTGTGTGTGTGGGCGGGATATTTTGCTTGCATGTGTGTTTGTGCACCGTATACATGCAATGCCAGCAGAGGTCAGAGAAGGCACTGGAACTGGAATGACAGGTTTTGAGCCTTTGTATGGGTGCTGTTAACCAAACCCCAGGCCTTGGGTAGAGCAAACCACTGATCCACCTCTCCAGCCCCCAAATCTCTAGTTCTTTTATAAAGTGAATTTTCAAGTCTTATGAAATGTTAATAGACTTTATATATATATATATATATATATATATATATATATATATATATAGTTTAACTAAGTATTATTTATATATACTTTGCTATCATCTTCCTACTGTAGGTGTAATAGAACTCATCCTTTGTGTCATGTCTATCCTTTGGTTAATTTCTCTCATAAAGCTCTTGCATATTTCTTCCATGGTTTCTTTATAAATGCCCTGCTTTTTCTGTTACAACATGAAGGGCATTCTTTTAAAAACATTATTTCAAAGTTGAATATAATGTTATTTAAGGAGGATATTATTTAGGTTTTTTTTCCATTCTCTTTCCTTTTGGTGATTCAGTATGAAAATGTTTACACTGTTTTGTAAGTCTCATGTATATATGTGTGTATACATGTGTATACAAATATGTACATGCACAGACACACACACAGACACACACACATATCCATATGATTTATTGTGCTTTTAAATAAGTAAGGCCTTTGGTAGACAAGAAAGTATGAGTACAAAAGAAAAAAACTGAAAAATTGAAATAGTTTTAATCAGTCTAAAATGCATTTAAAGGGAATCCTGCCCCCCCCAAAAAAAAAAAGAAAAGAAAAGGTTAGAAGAGATTCCAACTTTAGAGCTGATATTTTTGAAAGGAACACGATGGAGAAAGGAGCAAGTTACAGCACACTCAGTGGCGTGCCTCAGGAGAGCATTCAGGGTAGACCGACTTCCGCACGTTTCTCCCGATCCCTCGCTGCACTAAGCGACCAGTGTTTGCCAACAGACCGAACAAGTACTGTAAAAGCTGAGGCTGGAGAGAGGCTTTGTGTCTATAGGGCTAAGAATGTCCAGAAAGCCTGATGAGCATCAGACCCGAATGAAAAGGCAATAAAGAACTGCATGGTGTCTTACATCAAAAGAGGGTAAAAGCAACAGCAGTGGGTAAAAATCAATCGGAAAATTTTATTAGCAAAATCAATTAGAAAATTTAATAAGAAAATGAGCTAGTTTAAACCGGAAATGGCCAGAATTTAATTGTAACGAAATGTTGTAAGCAACTGGCGGGCTCTCTGAAGTGAAAGAGCAGTTCTGTTGCTAGACAAAACATGACCACTGAATGCCATTTTTTTTTTCAAACCAATTTTAAGAGCACAGCCATCTAAAATAGGCCTTCACTGGTATTTTATAAATTGGTTCAAAAATTAAGAGGGATAGTAAATGAGCTAGAGTTATAAAGCAAATTTTAAAAACATTAAAAATAAATTGGTGTTTTATTCTAAACATAAAGTATGTTAAAGGGCAATAAGGATACAGCATTATAATTCTAATATCAAACTAAACAAAAAAGTTGATTTTAATATGAAATTTGAAAATACACATATGTAAAACTTACCACTTTAAACCATTTTGAAAAAGAAGTATAATTAAGGTCATTTACTGAAATAAATGCATTTGTTTAAATAAATTCCTAGGTTTTGGTTTCTTTGATTCATATTATCCCCACTTTACTACAAACATTTATACAAAGATTTGCACTCAGCCTGGTGTGTAGTATTAAAAATTAGAAACAACAAAATCTTTCTGATAGAAAATTTTACATTAGCTTTGTTTCAAAGAGCAGGAACACCATGCAGTTGTTATACAAAAAATATGTATTTGCATGTAGTAAATCGCCAGCTGAAGAGAAAGGTTTAAGAAAACCTACCAGCTGCGCAGTGGTGGTGGATGCCTTTGATCCCAGCACTTGGGAGGCAGAGGCAGGCAGATCTCCCTGAGTTAGAGACCAGTCTGGTCTACAGAGTGAGTTCCAGGACAGTCAAGGCTACACAGAAAAGCTCTGTTTAGAAAAACATATATATAATATAAATTTATATATATATAATCTACCAGTGGATATTTTTGGAGAGAAAAATATTTTCTTCTGGAGAACAAGAGTAACAATAAACAAATGGAGATTTATACAATATAGCCTATGGAATTTGCTATTGATATTATCCATGAATATTTTTTAAAATATAAGTGCTAAATAGTATAAATATGCACATGACTGCAACACTATAATTATACATTTATGTGGACATAAGTCAGACAGAAAAGAGAAATGCATGTCCCTGTGCTTCCCACTCTGCCAGCTTTGACAAGAACAGTCCCTTTTAGTTGTGTTGGAGGGCCCCTCCCTGAGAAGTATGGCTTCTTCTGTTCCTCAGCTAGTCAACTTTCTAGTTTCTAATCCAACCAAAATAGTGACTATTTTGTTGGGTCTTCAGAGAAAAAGAAGCCATCTATTTCTTCTGGACTTGGTTGGTTGACAGTGATTTAGGAATACTCTGCCATGTATGACCATGAGGAAAGTCAGTAGAGGAATGAAACCAACGTCTAAGTAAAGACAGGTCCAGAGAAGGGGAAGCAGAGCACTAAAGATACCATCTGAGCCACTAAGTCACCTGTTAGATTCTGAATAGATCTATATTTCCCATACTAGTTAGGCTGACTTTAGTTTCTTTTTTCCCTTTTGCAAACAGTAATCTATTTGTCAGATTTTGACTACAAAAATTTCCTGTTGGGGTTGGGGATTTAGCTCAGTGGTAGAGCGCTGTAATGAACTTATCTAATGTTACAATTGTATTGCTGCTGAAGTAAATGGGAAAAAAAAAGCTTCAGGTCGTTTACCATCTTCTACATGATGAATGCCACAATTCTTAGGTGCTCTGCTTCCTGGCGCCTGAGGCAGAAGAAAAGGTCAGTACTGCTGAGTCTATCTTCAGTGTTAAAGGGCTCGTTGCTGTTTGCACTGCTGGTGACTACGTTCTGAGTCCTGGACATGCTAGGGAAACATTCTTCAACTGAACTATACCTCCACTCCTAATTGGTTGATGTTGCATTCATCACTCTAGTTCTAACCTGTTCTCAAGTTCTTTACTGTCTGATATTATACTAATTACCCAAGGGTGGATACTGATGCTTACTCCTAGAGATTTTCATCAAGTCCGTAAAAGATTAAGCATTTATTCTCCATTGTGAGACTACTGCAGGTTAATCCCTACTATCTGAGTCTCCTTTCTAGACAGAAGAGAATCCATTGCCAAAGCCATCCCTTCTCAGGGCAAGCCACACCATACACACTGATAGGAAACAGCACCAGATACCTAGTCTAGCCTCAGAGCTTCCCACGCAAAACAACTGAGACTACACCACAGCTGACTTTCTCTCTGGAGCCTTTCATCCTGTCTTCACTTTTCCGTAGATTTCACTTCTGAAAGTATTTCCCATGGCTGACCTCAGGCAATTCTTTGACACCAAGCCTATCTTCCAAAGAAACAAAGGGCAACTTCAATCTCCTTTCCCAACACCCTAACAAATACCGTTTACTTTCTACCACAGCTTCCTCCATAACCCTTTTTTTTAAATTTTTTATTAATTACACTTTATTCATTTTGTATCCCCCCCCATAGGCCCTTCCCTCCTCCCCTGCCGATCCCACCCTCCCTCCTCTTTCTGCTTGCATGCCACTCCCCAAGTCCACTGATAGGGGAGGTTCTCCTCTCCTTCTTTCTGATCTTAGTCTATCAGTTCACATCAAAAGTGGCTGCATTGTCCTCTTCTGTGGCCTGGTAAGGCTGCTCCCCGCCAGGGGGAGGTGATCAAAGAGCAGGCCAATCAGATTATGTCAGAGGCAGTCCCTCTTCCCATTACTATGTAACCCACTTGGACACTGAACTGCCATGGGCTACATCTGTGTAGGTGTTCTAGGTTATCTCCATGAATAGTCCTTGGTTGGAGTATGAGTCTCTGGGAAGTTCCCTGTGTTCAAATTTTCTTGTTCTGTTGCTCTCTTTGTCCTCCATCACCCTTATACTAAGCTCATCCATGAATCTATATGTGATGCACTGATCCCTTGCTTCTAAACATTTCACATATCTCTGTAGTTCTTTTGACTCTTGATATCTTCAAGACAAGGCTCACTTCCTCCACTGCCTTTCCTAATCATTCATGCCCTTAAGGCCTATATTCCAAGCTAATTCATCTTCTGCTTAAATATAGATTGAAGGAATCAATGAGCCTTCTTTTTTCTTGCATGAATTCTGAATTTCCTGGCTACAGCTGCAACAGGATTTGACCTAGTTCAACTTCAGACAGCCATTGCTGTTTCCACAGCTAGCAGCCCTCCTATTTCACCCCTATTCCTATGCTGACTCTAGGACACCTACCTACTAAGAATGAGCTGAGAGCCCTGGTCCACCAGGCTGGAAATGAAGATGCTACCTATCATGTGAAGGACTCCATAAGATTTTCTGTTATTAAAATGCTTTTTTATTAACCTAATAGTGTAACACTTAGAAATATATGTAACATTCATGCCATATGATAATTTTACAAAGACTAAAGAATAAGGTACATAAAAGAAATAAGGAAAACAATTATTTTTAATGTCCTAAAAGAAACAACACATTTAAGTTGCTATTGGCCCTAGGAGTTGCTGTAATGAATTTCAGTTCTGGCATTAACTTGACATATATTCCCAGGAAGAGTTAAAATTGGTGACTGATAAATTCTACAAATAAATAAAATATCTTTTCTGAAAAAGTGTATTCTCCCACCCCCAGAGTCATGTGGTAAGGTCTACTTTTAGATTTTTGAGACTTCTTCATACTGATTCATGTACTGGATGTATCAGTTTTCAATCCCAAAGCAGTGAGTAAGAATGCCCTTTCCACGACACCATTTGTTGCCAGCGGATCTGTTTATTCCATCCACTCTGACCGGTAGGTTGAAATCTCAAAGTAGCTTGAATTTTCATTTCCAGATTGCTAAGGATGATAGACACCTTTAAGATATTTCTTATGAATTTAAAATTTAAAAAAAAATATTACTTTCAATTATGTGCATTATAAATTTCAAAAATTTATTAATTTCAATTCACTACTTTCAATAATGTGCATGTGAGTACATTTCCCTAAGAGAAAGGAAGATGGTGTTGGAACACCTGGAATCGAGGTTACAGGGTGGTTGCTGGGAACCAAACATGGGTCCTTGAAAGAGCAATACACCTCTTCACATCTGAGCCTCTCTCCAGTCCCTTCTTAGGCATTTTTGTTTCTTCTTCTTTAATTTTTTATTTATTACAATTTATTCACTTTGTATCCCAGCTGTAGCCCCCTCCCTAATCCATTTCCAATTCCACCCTCCCTCTCTCTTCTCCTCCATGATCCTCCCCCAGTTCAATAATAGGGAGGTCCTCCTCCTTTTCCCTCTGACTCTAGCCTATCAGGTCTCATCACGACTGGCTGCATTGTCTTCCTCTTTGGCCTGGTAAGGCTGCTCCCCACTCAGGGGATGGTGATCAAAGAGCCAGCCACTGAGTTCATGTCATAAACAGTCCCTGTTCCCTTGACTAGATAACCCACTTGGAGACTGAGCTGCCACGGGCTACATCAGTACATTATCTCCATGCATGGTCCTTAGCTGGAGTATCCATCTCAGAAAAGACCCCTGTGCCCAGGGGTCTTTTTTTGGTTCTGTTTCTCTCCTTGTGGAGCTGGGAAATGCAAATCACAACGACCCTGAGATTTCACCTTACACCCATCAGAATGGCTAAGATCAAAAACTCAAGTACCAACTCATGCTGGAGAGGTTGTGGAGAAAGAGGAACTCTACTCCATTGCTGATGAGAATGTAAACTTGTACAACCACTTTGGAAATCAATCTGGAGCTTTCTCAGACAAACAGGATTAGTGCTACCTCAAGATCCAGCTATACCACTCCTAAACATATATCCAAAATATGCTCAAGGATAAAGCAAGGACATCTGCTCAACCGTATTTGTAGCAGCTTTATTTGTAATAGCCAGAACTTGGAAACAACCTACATGTCCCTCAACAGAGGAATGGATATAGAAATTGTGGTACATTTACACAATGGAATGCTACTCAGCAATTAAAAACAAGGAAATCATGGAATTTGCAGGCAAATGGTGGGAACTAGAAAAGATTGCCCTGGACCAGCAGGGCTTCAACGGGGTTCCTAAGGGAGGAGAGTGGAAGGAATTGGGAGGGGGGGGACAAGAGACACAAGAAATGAAAGCCAAGTCTGTTCATCTGATCAAGGCTTCATTTATTAGAAATTTTTACCCAACTTATATAGGGAGAGGGCAGGAAAGGGGGAAGGTAATTAGCTGCTGCAGGAGACAAGAAGAGTGCTTTCATGTGTTAAATAGGGTGCCTGCAAGATAACTTAGGGATGTTTTCTCAAGGATGCTCTAACAAACGGATGTCCTCACAGTCTCTCACCCATGAGTTAGGGTCCTAGATAACTTTCACTAAATAGCTTTAGGTCTCCACTAAATGACCTTTGCTCACTATTTGGCTTTGGCCTGGCAAACACCTTTTGTCTCCACTAGATAGCTTTGACTTTGGCTTCCGTAGATAGCCTTGGCTCATTAATTGACTTTGGCTTCCGTAGATACCTTTGTCTTCACTAGATAGCTTTGGCTTTGGCTTCCATAGATAGCTTTGGCTCCCGGCAAAAGATCATCCTGAGTGAGGTATCCCAGAGGAAGAAAGACATACATGGTATATACTCACTTATAAGTGGATATTAGACATATAATATAGGATAAACATACTAAAATCTGTACACCTAAAGAAACTAAGGAAGAAGGAGGACCCTGGGTAAGATGATCAATCCTCATTCAGAAAGACAAACAGGATAGACATTGGAAGAAGGAGAAAACAGGCAACAGGACAGGAGCCTACCACAAAGGGCCTCTGAAAGACCCTACACAGCAGTGTGTCAAAGCAGATGCTGAGAGTCATAGCCAAACTTTGTTTCTTCTTTTGAGAACACTGTTCATTCATGAAGCCCACGTCTTAAGTCATTAGTTTTCTTTGTTCTTTGTGTTCTAAGTTCTTTGTGTATTATGGATATTAATCCTCTGTGGGATGTGTAGAGACTAAGATCTTCTCCCCCCTGTTGGCTTCATTTTCATTCAGTCAAGTGTCTCCTTTGCTGTGCAGAAGCTTCTCAGTTTTATGATTTCCCACTTGCCAGTTGCTAACATTATCTCCTTGGAAGGGAGAGTCTTGTTCAGAATGTCATTTCCTATACCTGAGTCTTGTGGGGTACTGCCTATGTTTTTTACCTGCAGTTTCAGTGCTTCTGGTCCCGCGGTGAGGTTTTTTATCTATTTGGAGTTGATTTTGATGCAGGCTGATAGATACAGGTCTAATGTCATCCCTTTGCATGTGTATACCCAATTTTCCAAACACTACTTACTGGATATTCTGTTCTTTATCTGCTGTCAAATATTTTTGCATCTTTGTCAAGAATCGCATAGTTATACTTAAATTCACTCATGTTGGGGTAGTCTTCTGTTTTCTTCTATCACCTACGTGTCTATTTTTATGCCAGTTCTATTACTATAGCTCTGTTTTTTTCTGTCTTTTCTTTCTCCTTTTCTCTTAAGTGATTTAAGATATATTAGTAATAGGTCTCCTTTGTCTGGTAAAATTCTGCTATGATTTCACCTGGACTTGGGATTTTTTGATATATACATTCATGGACTCGATATCTACTCAGTAAATACTTACTCAGCCATGTTTATTGCTGCTCTATTCACAATAGGTAGGGAATGGAAACAAACTAAATGATCATCAACTAATGAATGAATAATGAAAATGTGGTGCTTGTATACAATGGAATTCCATTTGGCTGCAAAAAAGAAAGAAAGAAAGAAAGAAAGAAAGAAAGAAAGAAAGAAAGAAAGAAAGAAAGAAAGATTACTAGGAGACTTGCAGGTAAATTGGTAGAAGTAGAAAATATGATATTGAGTGAAGTAACCCAGACTCAAAAAGACAAATGTCATATATTTTCTCCTTTATGAATCTAATCCCCAAATCTATAGATTTGAGTATATAACATGAAGTGACTGCAGAAGCCAGGAAAGTAAAAAGGGACCACAGGATGATGTGGAGGAAAGGAACTCTACAGATGGTGACGCTAGCATATACACTCCACAAAGGGGGTATCGGAAAAATGACAACGAAGCTGAACTGCACAGGGGTCAGAGAGAGTAGTTGAGAGGAGGAGAGAAGGTGATGTAAAGAGAGAGTGAGGAAGGACAGAGAGTAACAGTAAGGGTATTTGAAAGTCATAGAGAAACATTATTTCATAAGTTTGCTGAAAAATGCTACTAATAAAAGTTTCTAATTGAAATTTTAACATACACATGTGTCTGTAGTTTAGATGGATTTCTGCCTCGTAGGGTGATAATGCTCCCCACCATAGAGGTGGCCTGGTAAGACAGTTCCGCCTGGGGGAAGAGAGCCTTTTCTGAGTCTCCACATAGATCGATGCTGCTTAGTATGCTAGCTTGCATTTCCATCCACTCTCACCTGCTCCCCAGCTTCCAATACATTAACATGCAAAGTTCCCTAATACACAAACATTCACACCTTGAATGCAAAACAGTTTCACAAGTCAGTAGTCCTTTATAAAGAGAAACACATACAAAATAAAGATCTCTCCTTTCTGATATGGGGTATTAAGCTATCATGATACACCCTTTCCATCCATGGGTCTTCCAGAATAGAGAGCACAACTGATCCTTATTCAGGTGTGACTAGAAGCATCAAACAACGAACAGAAGGACATAGCACATGACTGTTGTAAACTTCCTGCTACTTGCTTTCTAAGCTTCAATGGACCCCAAATTTCAATTAATATTCTAGGTTTAATCTAGGTGTTGTAAACTGCAGTGATTACTTTAAAATTTTGAAAATAGCTTGTGGTATAATAAGGAAGCTTTGTAGATTAATGAGTGTTCAGATTTTTCTTTTCAGTTCATACTATCTTCAGAAAAATTTCTCTTTTGGTGGATTTGCTAGTATCTACAGTATTTATCTGAGGAGAACATCAAACTTTGCTATGACTGGATATAGGCCAGATGGGTAAGTCCTACACTAGGGTATTAAATATTTTACCTATTTTACATCTCTACCCATAATCTTAATGTGATAGACTGAACTTACCTCTAGCACCTTAAAAACCCTCTTTTCAGTGAATTCTGTTCATTTAATAGCAGCTTCATTTACCTCCTTGGTATAGCAAACACTACCATCTACCATCCTTGGTAGTTCCAGTAACCAGGACCCGTCCTGATTCATAGGCAGAGAGAAAGAAAGAGAAAGAGAGAGTGCTGACAGACAGACAGAGCTAAAGACAGAGAGAGGAAGGGAGGGAGGAAGAAAAAAATGGAGGGAGGGAGAGGAGAATGGAGAGAGGCAGGGAGGACTTCATGGACTTTTGAAACCTCAAAGCCCACCCCCATTGACACACTTCCTCCATCAAGGCCTTACCTCCTAGTCCTTCTCAAACAGTGCCACTCCCTGGTGAAAAAGTATTCAAAATAGGAGCCTACACGGGCCATTCCTATTCAAAATACCACATCAGGTCGTATAGGACCAGAGCTATAGATTTTCAGAAGGGAACCACAATTATATTGGAAAATGTCAGAATATATTCCAACACAATCACACAAGTTTTATTTTATTTTTTCCAGAGACAGTGCTTCAGTTCTGGGGCGAGGAGTAATGGAATGAGTAATAAAGAAGTGTGCAAAACTAAAATTTCCTTTCATCTGCAGTCCCTGACAATGTGTTTCAGAACCTCTTCTGAGAGAGACATTTCATGAGTTGAGGTTCCTGGAGTGGTTTATGTGCTGTGCATACTTTGATGTGTAAGGTCAATGACTTATGGCCCAATGAACTGCACCCCCACTGACCTTAAGTTTTTTGAGAAGAGATACCAATCTGTTCAATACTGCACCCATTGCTCTGAAAAATTTGGTGTATGGGAAAAACTCGATAAATCTTTCTTGCATTTTTGGATTTAATGAGAATAGACTATGTGCATTTATGACTTAAAGTATCAATTTAGTTTTAAGTCACTAAGAAAGGATGAAATTACTTTAATAAAATACTTCCATGGTAGCTGTATATGCATGTTTTGATTTCACTGAGGAAAAGCTGTTTATCTCCACTTATCTACAGTTCTAATCACATTCAAGTTCTGGTTCAGAACTTTAAAAAATATTTGTTTTAATTCCTTGAGAATAACATACATTGCATTTTAAACATTTTCATGACCTTCTCTTATCTTCTCCTAGATCCACCTCTCATCCCATATCTACCCAAATTTGTATTCTGATTTTTGTTTAAACATACTGAGTCCCCTTAGTGCTCTTGGGTATGTGGTCATCTACTGTAGTGTGCTAGACCTACAAAGGCCAGACTGGTAAAGAAAACAATGTCTCCCTTGCCTGGAAGTTATCAGTTATTAATAGATTCTCAACTAGTGATCAGAATTCATGTCCATTTCCTTCATCCAGGCTGGGATTTTGTCTGCCTTGAGCTGCTTCATGTCTTTTGAATGCTCTCTCAACTTCAACTTCTTTTCAGGTCATATGTACAGCTGTGTTTAGAATATAGTTTCCTTGTAGGCACCTAAAATCTCTAGCTGTTTCACTATTTCTTCCCCCTGTCAGAAACTACACCTGAGCTCTGGGAGAAGGGACTGTGATATAGATATCCATTTAGGGCTGAGCATGAGAGAATCCTGACCAGTAAGAGAACTGCTAGAGAATGCACCATCTCTATTTTTTTTTTAATTTTTTTTAATTAATTATTTGTTTGCTTGACATCCAGATCACACTTTCCTTTCCTCCTATCCTCCCAGTTTCTTCCACTCATATCTCCTCCCTATCATCCACCCCTTTTCCTCTTCTCCTCGGAAAAGGGGAGGCATCCTATGGATATCAACCAGTCTTGGCATGTCAAGTTGCAGTAAGATGAGGTGCATCTTCTTCTATTGAGGCTAGATGAGGCATCCCAGTTAGGAGAGAAGGATCCAAAGGCAGGCAATGTAGTCAGAAACAGCCCCTGTTCCAGCTCTAGGAGTTCCACATGAAGACCCAGCTGCACAACTGTTATATATTTGCAGAGAGGGCCTAGGTTCATTCCATGCATGCTCTCTGGTGAGCGGTTTATTCTCTTTGAGCCCCGATGGGTCTACGTTGGTTGATCCTGCAGGGTGTTTTGTTTTGTTTTGTTTTGGTGTCCTTGACCTCTCTGGCTCTTTCAATCCTTCCTTCTGTTTCCTCAATATAACCCAATCTCCGGTGAATGTCTGTCTGTGGGTTTCTGCATCAGTTTAACTTATACTGCAGAGCCATAGTAATTTAAACAGCATGATACTGACATAAAAATACACATCGATCAATGAAATATAACTGTAGACCAAGACATAAATCCACACATCTACCACCACTTAATTTTGTACAAAAAGGCCAAAAATACGAATTAAAAAAAAAATCTTTCAGAAAATAGTGTTACAGGATGCCAAACCTTAGCAGGACTCCAGACCTTAGGACAGCTGACAACATAATGGAAATATCATTCAAGCCTTGGAACCCAGCACGTAGACAGCAACACTTACCAAAATGAGAACAAAGACCTAATCCATCAAAGTCCATAGTTCTGGGAAAGTTTCTAAATGTACTAAACTTGCTGTTTGACTTCTGTAGTTCCACTTCTAGCTACCTGTTCTTGCTAGCTGAAGTATATCAGCCCAGGATGTTGGTTTTTGCTTTAAAACTTATCTTAAAAAAGGCTTGGAACTATGCTGAAGTCCCAAACACCCAGTGTAGTCGTCAGCCAACTGATAAAGGCTCTCTAATGGCTTGAACCAGTTTCTGGTGGATACCTCATAACAGTGCTGGTGAAGGTGCATAGCTATATCTAGAAGAATGAAACTAAACCTTTATCCTCTCCTTCTTACAAAACTCAACTCAAATTGGACTATGGACCTCCCAATAACATCTAATAACCTGAGTCTGGCAGAACATAAAGTAGGGAATATGCCTCAACTTGCAGGTGGATAAAAGGACTTTCTGAACAGTATCCTGGGTACATAAGCATTAAGACCAACAGTTGATCAGTACAACCATATAAAACTATAAATTTTCTAAGTACAACCACATGAAACTAAAAAGTTTCTGTACAGCAAAGGACACTGTTATTCAAATGAAGAGGCAGCCTACAGAAAGGGAAAATCTCTATAAATTAAATATCCAACAACGAGGTAATATCAAGAACATACAAAGAACTAAAAACACAAAACATCAAGAAAACAAACAACACAATTTAAAAATGGGCATGCAGTCCTGATGAGACCTGATAAGCTAGGGTCAGATTTAAGGGGAGGAGGACCTTCCCTATCAATGGACTTGGAGAGGAGCTTGGGAGGAGATGAAGGAAGAAGGGTGGGATTGGGAAGGAATGAGCGAAGGGGCTACAGCTGGGATACAAAGTGAATACACTGTAATTAATATAAAAATAAAAGTAAAATTTAAAAAATGAGCATAGAACTAAACAGAGAGTTCCCAAAAAACTAAATGTAAATGGTTGAGAAACATTTTTAAAGTGTTCAACATTTTATCCATCTCCAACTACTTTGAGATTTCATTGTACTCTAGTCAAAATGACCAAGATAAAAAAACAAAACACAATAACTCTACATAATCACAGCACAGAATATGGTGAAATTTAGTTGGTACTCAACTAGAGATTTCACCCCTATTAACTGCCATTCATAATTCTTAAAGGAGCTATACACACTAACAGAGAAAAATATACATAATCATCAATCTTACCCACCCAGCTACAAACCCCACAAACTATAATAATGACCTGCTTACAAAATATGAACATTGTTGTAATACTAGCATAAATTCTAGGGGAGGAATATTAACTTTTATTGTATTTAAGGCTTATTCTATAAGATGAAATCTATACCTGATACTGTTAACCAAGTCAAGAACATGAAACTAAATAGGGCATAGACAAAAACCTACTCCTATTGTTCTGATAAATAAATAGAGAAATAAAATGACATATTGCTTTCCCATGGTTGAGTGCATCACTCAACCCACATCAGAGAGGCTTCCTCTTGCAGTAGATGACAATTAAGACAGAGACTCATAATTGGACACCATAGAGAGTGAGAGATTTCAGAGTGCTCAACACTAAATGGGACATCGTTATCACACCTCTCCCCTCAAGGCTTAAGACATTTTTGAGGTGGTGGCACCAGAAAGAGGGTACAAGCCCGAGGCTGTATAAAACTCCAAGAAATTGTGTTTTCCAGACACAAAACAGATACACATATGAATTCACAGATGCTGTGAAAGCATATGCACAAGACGTACACAAATTCAAGCTACACAAAACCCATCACAGAGAAGAATAAGGCACAAAGTCCCGCCCCTGGCAGAGAAGGTGCCCAGAAGCAAGATCTGTTGGGTTGAAGAAAATCTTTTTTTTTTTTTTTTCAATAGAGTGATACTGGGTATTTCAACCATACTCCAAGGCAGGCCTCATTCTCAGATGTAATTGATCAAGACAAATTAGACTCCACATTTTCCATAGCTTTTTTTTTTTCTTTTTTCTTTTTTTGCGGGGGCAGGGCAGGGAACAAGAATGAAAGCTGGCAGCAGAAAGGATCTGGGAGGAATTAGGGGATAGGAATGCATATGACAAAAAAATACTGTAAGAAATTCTCAAAGAATGAACAATTTTAAAAAACTGACAGCATAATCATGGATGTGGGGAAGGGGGACATTTTATTTATTGCTGGCAGGAATACCAGCTGGCAAAACCAGTGTGAAAATCAGTATGGAGGTTCTTCAAAAGGCTGGAACTCAGCCTACCACAAAATCCAGGTACACCACTTTTTGGCATGAATCCAAAGCACTCCAAATCCTACTACATAGTTACATGTTCTTTCTTGGTCATTGTTCCTCTATTCACAGCAGCAACGACATCTAAGAGTCCATCAACTAATGAATGGATAATGAAATAAGCTACATTTACACAATGGAATAGTATTCAGCTGTTAAAAATAAAGAAAATTTGAAATATTTAAACAGAGGGAGCTAGGAACAATCGTTCTGAGTAAGGTTAACTCACGCAGAAAAACAAATGTTGCTACATTTGTTCTCATTTGTAGATGTTAGCTGTTAATCGTCAGATATGTGTCTTTCATTTCTGGTGTGACAGACCAGAAAACTGACAAAGCATTTGCAAAAGCCAGAGGCCGTGGATAATTATGAGAAAAAATGTCTTCAGGACACAGCAGGGTGGCTGCACATATGAACTCAAAGCAGTTATAACAGCGTGAAAAAAAAAAAAAAAAAAAACATGGGCAAGCCCAGGCCAGGCAAAATAATCAGCATAGAGGAGAGTTGGACACACAGTCCCACACCTCCTGTGATTTTATTGCTAGTTTTTAGCTGCTGGGAGAGTGAGAGACAGTTTCCTCTCAGAGTCAATCATGCTCCAGTAGAAGATTAAACCATATAGCCATGAATATTTGGGCAGCATAAATGGACCTGGAAGGGCTTTAATAACGAAAAGGACACTAAGTTAGGTTGATAGAGAAAGGTGGTGAATCAGAGAAGAGTTCTGGGAGAGAAATGAATGTGATCAAAATATATACAAAGCTCTCAAGAAAACAAACAATTGTTGAAAAGATTCAAATTATTATTATTATTATTGTTATTATTATTACTTACAATTTATTCATTTTGTATCTAGGCCATAGCCCCCTCCCTCATTGCCTCCCAGTCTCACCCTTCTTCCCTTTTTCCCCCTCTCCGCCTCCCCTAGTCCACTGATAGGGGAAGTCTTCCTCCCCTATTATCTGACCCTAGCCTATCAGGCCTCATCAGGACTGCCTGGATCCTCTTCCTCTGTGTCCTACGAAGGCCACCCTGCCAGGAGGAAGTGATCAAAGAAGAGAAACCCACAGAGGGAGAGTGAGCTGCCCATGGTGAGCATGCCTACATCTGAGCAGGGGGTCTAGGTCCTCTTCATGCATGGTCCTTGGTTAATGCATCAGTTTCTGCAGGCTCCCCGGGGCCCAGAATTTTTTGGCTCTGTTGGTCTTCTTGTGGTGCTCCTGTCCCCTCTGAGTCTTTCAATCTCTCCCTTCTTCATTAAGATTCCCTGAACTCTGACCTCTTAGTGGAGTTTGTGTGGTGGGTAATAAACCCTTAGCCTTTTGATGGTCTATGCATTACAGCTGCTGTAAGGGTCTCTGCCATCTTATCTGATCCCAGTTGCTCCCAATCTGTTCAAATAGGCTAACATATCATCTTGGTATCCTCTTACCTTCTGACATAGGAGAAGCTGCAGAAGGATGTCTCTTTTGGCACTAAACTCTGTTTGAAAGAGGGTTGACACAAGAGAGATGAATCTATTTTCTTACCTGCTTTGATATATTTGATTTCACACATTTTGTTCCAAGGCTGTCCTGAATCATCTTCACTTGGCTCCCAGGTTCCCCAGAGGTAGTTACATCTATAAATAGGCACTGTGACCATGATTCTGTGAGATAATGAGGACTAACTCCTCTTATTTTGCCATCTTTCTCATGTCATCCTTACCACTTGGTGTTCTCTTAAAATATAAAACATACACTGAGCAGACGACCTGCTATCCCTTAGTTTTTGAGGGAAGAAAAAGTAGATATTTATACAAAGACTTGTGCTCAAATGTTCCTATAGTCTTATCTACAGTACTCCTAAACTGAAAACAGCCTCAAGTGAATAAACAAATCGTCATATATATTTGCAATGCAAAAGTACTCAGCAGTAAAAATAACTCAGCAATAACCTACAGTGCCATAGAGCTGATTGATGGTTACCTAGAGTTGCATGCTGAGGATGGAATCAAAGAAGCAAATAGGTAGTATTTAAAAAGAGCAGGTAAAACCTCTGATGGATATATTTATTATGCTAGTTAATCTGCCTATGTATGCCAAACTGACAGATTACAAAATTGAAATGTGTACAATTTTAAACTGCATTAGTTATACCTCAAATTATAGAAAGAAAACATCATGCCTTTGATTACCCACAGTAATATAAAAAGTCATGATACATTTCAAAGCTATACTGGCTTTATGCTTTATTCTCTTGTCTGAAACACCTAGAGTAGGCACCGCAGGGCTCTACATCAGTTTAAGGTGGTTGCCAACCACCTTAAGGTAGACTACCAAAGGAAGGTAGACTACCAAAGCCTTGGTTCCATCATGCATTTAGGAGTCACCCTACAAGTGGCTGTAGAGAGGACTCAATAGTTAAGAGCGAGGCCTTGAGATCAGTTCCCACAATCCACATGGTGGCTGACAACCATATGTAACTCCAGTTCTAGAAGATTTGGTACCTTCTCTGACCTTCTATGAGTACCATTCATGCATATACTACATATATACATATATATATATAATGTTTATATATAAATACATCTAATAATGTTTATTTTAAATCAGAACTCATGAAGTCATTCCAACAGCAAAAAAAGAGAACAGGTATGATGAGCATGATTCACTGTTTAAGTACACATATCAGAACTCATATGTTACTTTCAAAGACACCTTATTAGCCCCAAATGAGTCACATAGCCATGGTTGGCACAAGGCCAGATAAGTTTCTAAAGTACAATATATAAGATAAAATATATGCCAAGAACAGCTAGCAAGTTCAAGTTTAGAATGTGAAACATTTCAGACCTCAGAGAATGAACATTGGAACTTTGAAAATAAAGACAATATGGCACATGACTCCTACACTCTTCATCTTTAGTATTCATAAGCAACAATTAAGATGAGGTAATTTTCTACAAGGTTAAAAGTATTGAACTTGACACTTTCTCTCTCTCTCTCTCTCTCTCTCTCTCTCTCTCTCTCTCTCCCTGTGTGTGTGTGTGTGTGTGTGTGTGTGTGTGTGTACAGGTGTAGGCAGGTGCATAGCCATGTTTATGTACGTGCTTATGGAGGCTAGCAGTAAACATTGGATGCCTTCCTCTATTGCTCTTCACTTATTTTTCAAGCAGAGTCTCTCACTAAACATGGAACTCACCAATTTGGCTAGATTAGCCAGCTAGTCAGTCAGCCCTAGGGATCTTCCTGTCTTTTCCTCCCCAGCTATGGAATTACAAGCAGATTTACCACTAGGTCGTACTTTCTACATGGTAGGTGAAAATCTGAACTTGAGTCTTCAGGCATACACAGCAAATACTTTATACTGAGCCATCTTCCCAGTTCCATTTTTTTAAGGAAAAATCCAGCTTATTATTATCCTTTTTGGATACCTTTTATCATTGAGAACTTATATATAATGAAGTGAGTAATTCACTATGCTTTGTAAAGAGTGCCAAATGATGATTAACTGTGTGACGCTTGATGGTAAAAATGAGTTGTAAGTCATACATGTTCTTCTTGTTGCATCAATCAAGGATGCTCATAAGACAGCACTAAGCCTTATCCCATAGGGGTGCAGACACACCTTGTGGTTTTCTAGAAGGAAGTCTTCACATACCTCATTAGGAACCTTCAGATATCCATTCTAAGCTCCCTCAAAGAATTATAATTTTACATTCAGGAAAGTATGTTTACTCAGTTTCTTTACATTCATTTTCAACTGTCCTGCTTTTGGGGGCAATGTGAGGTGAGGTCATGTGATTGTGATGATGCTACATCAGCCTATACGTAAAGGCCTGGGAAGACATCCCTGTGATGAACAGAATGACACAAAAGAGAGGAGACAGATATAAACACACACTTTCCATCCTCCCATCCTGGGATGTTGTGGGGAAAGGAGCTTCTTTCTAGGGAGCCAATATCCAAGACTGTGTAGGCCCAGGGTTCTTAAACTGCTCAAGTTCCCAATCTTCCTAGATAAGAATAGGAAGGAGATGGATGAAAAATTATACTTTTCAATGATATGATCCTTCTTAGATAGTGCTGCTTGTTCATGAATTTGATGACACAATAGGTGCCTCTAGGGCATGAACAGGGCCTCTCACAAGATGAATAAGACCTAGGTACTCAGTTCTTTTATTTACTTTCTTTCACTTTCAAGACACTATGATGTTAAAAAGGTGAAGTGGGATTTCTTGAATGATACAGTACAGAGTTCTGAGAGATACTCAGGAAGATATTTTAACTGTCAAAAATCTACTTGAAACAATTCTTACTCTTAGAGACTCCAGAAATTGACTTAATGACATACTGCAAATGGCAAAACATTTGCCTTGGCAGGCCACAGAGGAAGACAATGCAGCCACTCCTGATGAGACCTAACAGACTAGGATCAGAAGGATGAAAAAGAAACCCTCCCCTACCAGTGGACTTGGGGAGGGGAGTGTGTGGAGAAGGGGGAGGAAGGGAAGGATTGGGAGGGGAGGAGGGAGGGAACTAGAGGGGGGATACAAAGTAAATAAAGTATAATTAAAAATAAAAAAGAATAAAAGAATTGGAAAGAAAAAAGAATAAACAAAAAATGAATAAGACTGCATAATTAAAAAAAAAGAAATAAGGTTTCACTGAGAAGAGGGGAGAGTCATGACTTTAAAGCTAGAACAGTCACCCTGTGCACACTTACACTAACTCTTTATTATAGAGACTCTACCCTGCATATGCAGCAGAGAAGACAGGGCAGGAGTAGGGATTTTCCCTACCTGACAGGGGTCTTCTCATATAGTTTTACCTTGGAAAGAGAAGGCTGACTGTGTGCCTTTTCCCTCTAGCTCTAGGGAACAGAAGCTCTTCCCAAGCCAAGATGCTAAGGTCTTTCTTCTGTTAGGGTATGAAATTGGCCCACTGAAACATCTACCCCATCAATGAATTGCTGGAGTGCATAAAGATCCAACTGCATACAGATCCAAATTTACAGGATCTCCATGATACCGGGCAACAATGGGATATCCTGAAGGAGTTCCAGTGAGGTTCCAGTATTTATAGAGTAGCAGAAGCCAGAGGTCTCATACCAGACCAAAGACTCAATGTGATCAATATTTATAAGCAAAGAAGTGTGGTCAAAAGAGTATACTACAGGACATACTGTGACATACTACAGCTTCCACAACAAGATTTTTTTTTTTCTCTGTAAGCAGGAGGTTACAAGGGTAGGTCTGAGGGGAAGGAAGGATGAGTAGAATTGTGCTGCATAATGTGAAATTCACAAAGAACCAATAAAAAGCTGAAAAAATGGATCCTAGTGACATTATGTTATACACACAAATCAGGATTTGCTCAACCATCATCCGAGAAGCTCCCTCCAGCAATAGGTGGGAACAAAAACAGACCTGCAACTGGGCAACGTATAGAGAGTGAGAGGCCTTGGAACACTTAGTCCTAAATGGGATGTCTCCATCAAATAGCCGCCTCGGGGTTTGGGGAAATTTGTGGAAGAGGAGGCAGAAAGAGTGTAAGAGCCTGTAGGGATAGAAGACACCAAGGAACCAAGCCTTCTAGACATACAGGATGGATACACACATGAGCTCACAGAGACTGTGGCAGCCCTCACAGGGCTTGTCTAAGATGTCCAATTGTGGAAGTGGTAGACTAGAAATAATGCAAGACTGGAGACAGATAGCAACTAGTTATAATTTTGATTAGGCAATAATAATAATAGTAACCTGAGCAAAGATGATGGCTATGAGCAAAGAAAGGGGAATTTATTCCTCATACATAAAGCAAATAACAATTAATATTGGAATAGGTAGGTCAACAAAGAGAGAAGGCAAAACTAAGAATAAATTTCAGATATCTGAAAGTAGGTTCATTTGGCTGCTATATTTTTATTTTAGGGATAAGAAATAATTATCATGATTTCCTTATTTTTAATAGCTGGGTAGTATTCCATTATGTAAATATACCACAATTTCTTCTTCAGTTGAGGGATATCTAAGATGTTTCCAGTTTCTGGCTATTATGAATAAAGCTGCTATAAACATGGTTGAGCAAATGTCGTTGTTGTGGAGCATCCTTTGGGTAAATGCCTAGGAGTGGAATAGCTAGGTCTTGAGATAGTGTTATGCCCAGTTTGCTAACCCCAAAAGACCAGGAATAAATAGGCTGCTGTAAATACATGAGGTTTCTTTTATTACAAATTAGAAGTTGCAGCTTGGGCTCACACTCCCACCACCGAAGTGGTGAGAGCTGAGAGCCCTGTGCTCAGGTTAGTTGGGTGATTTAAAGATTCCGGTCCCTCCCAGCATGCCCGAAGCAGGGGCGATTCCGGCCTGGCAAGCATCTATTGGTCAAAACGCAAAAGGGATGTTGTACTTTGAATTGATTGGCTATAGGTAGGTCCCTAAACCATTAATGATCTGGTGTCCCTCCCTAGGGGGATAGGCCAGTTTCCTAGCAACTTTATCTCTAGTGGACAGGAAAAGAATGCAGTAAGACTAGTTCTTCCCCTCAGGGCATTATGGCTGGACATATCTCTACCCAGTCAGCCTTAGTTCAGGCCTGTGCTTTAAACTTTAAAATAATAGCCACTGATTTTTAATCTTTTGGTCTCTCAATAGCACTATTCCCAATTGTCTGAGAAAGTACCAGATTGATTTCGAAAGTAGTTGTACAAGTTTGCACTCCTACCAGTAATGGAGGAGAGTTCCCCTTTCTCCACATCCCTTCCAGCATGTGTTGTCACAGGAGTTTTTGATCTTAGCCATTCTGATGGGTGTAAGGTAAAATCTCAGAGTCATTTTGATTTGCATTTCTCTGATGACTAAGGATTATAGCATTTCTTTGTTTCTCCACCATTCGATATTTCTCTGATGAAATTTTCTGTTTAGCTCTGTACCCCATTTTTTTAATTGGATTATTTGGTTTGTTGGTGTTTAATTTCTTGAGTTCTTTATATATTCTGGATATTTGCCCTCTATCAGACAGAGAGTTGGTGAAGATCTTTTCCCAGTCTGTGGGCTGTCATTTTGTTCTATTTACAGTGTCCTTTGCTTTACAGAAGATTTTCATTTACTGTCCCATTTATTAATTGTTAGTCTTAGAGCACGAGCTGTTGTTGTTCTGCTCAGGAAGTTGTCTCCTGTGCCAATGAGGTTAGAGCTCTTCCTTACTTTTTCTTCTAACAGATTTAGTGTTTTTGGTTTTATGTTGAGGTCTTTGATCCATTGGGACTTTAGAAAAGATCATCCTGAGTGAGGTAACCTAGAAGCAAAAAGACATACACGGTATATACTCACTTATAAGCAGATATTAGCCATAGAATAGATAACCATACTAAAAATCCACAGACCTAACAAAGCTAAATAAGGAGAACCCTAGGGAGGATGCTTAATTCTCATTCAGAAGGGCAAATAGGATAGACATTGGAAGCAGTGGAAGAAAAGGAACAGGACAGAATCCTACCATAGATTTCCTCTGAAGGACTCCACCTAGCAGGAAACCAAAGCAGATGTTCAGACTCAGAAACAAACTTTGGGCAGAATTCATAGAGTCTTATAGAAGAGTGGGGAGACAAAAGTACCTGGAGAGGACTGGAGGAGCTCCACAAAGAAACCAACGAAGCCAAAAAATCTGGGACAGGGGGACAGGGAAAGGCCTGCAGAGACTAATGCACCAACCAAGGACCATGCATGAAGAGGACATAGACCCCCTGGTCGGATGTAGCCCATAGGCAGCTCAGTCTCCATGTGGGTTCCTAAGGGAACATAGGCTGTCTCTGACATGAGCTCCATTGCCTGCTCTTTGATCACTTCCCCCTAGCACAGTGGCCATGCCACACCACAGAAGAAGAGGAACCAGGCAGTCCTAATGAGATTTGATAAGCTAAGGTCAGATGGTAGGAAAGGAGGATTCCCCATTTTGGTGGACTAGGAGAGGGGAATGGAGAGAAGAGGGAAGGTAGGAAGTTGGGACCAGGAGGAGATGAGAGAAGTGATTACAATCAAATATAAAGTGAATAAATTACAAAAAAATAAAATAAAAAGACATAATTATCAAAGAGGACTATGTCAATTAGTTTTATCAACTTGGCATAAGGTAGGGCCTTATGAGAAGGCGGGCCTTCAATGAAGGAAATATCCTTACCAGATCAGTCTGCAGACAAGCCAGTGTGTGTTTGTGTGTGTATGTGTGTGTGTGTGTGTGTGTGTATTATTCATGACTCATATAGAATGACCCAGTCAACTGTGAGCAGTGACATTTTTGAGCAGGTGGTCCTAAGTCATATAAGAAAACAACTACATAAGCCAGGGGAACAGGAAAGAGCACACTTCTGTTGCTGCTGCCTTTAGGTTCATGCCTTGTATTCCTCCGCTGATTTTCTTTGATGATGGACTGTAACATAAAATTGAAAGCCAAATAAATCCTTTTCTCTCCAAGTTTCTTTTCGCCATGGTGCTGTTTCACAACGATAGTAATCCTAAAACAAAAACATACTGGGTTTTATAAGCTTCCTAGAGCTTCTCATGAAAATGAACAAATAGAAAATTCAATATTTTATTTTGGTTTTTGCCATAGTACATCTACAGATGAAAGGCAAATGACTGGATCACATAGAATGTTTATTTAAAATTTAAAAAAAATCAGATTTGTATCACAAGTAACTGAAGACAAATAAAAACAGAGGGCAATCCATGAACATGGTATGTTCTGTCTTGCCCCAGAAGAAAGTCTTATTTTGTGAAAAGCGTGTAGAACATTGAAGAGGAGTCATCCAGAGGCACTTTGGTAGACTTGAATCTAGAGCTTTCTTATTGTACAAGAAGGGAGCAGAGAGAGGAGACTGGTGAGTGCTGTTCTAACGATTATTTGGCTTCATTCAGTGTATGTCATTACTGATCTCTTAGCCTCCTTTTACCTCATATAAAAATTAAAGGCAATGAAGAGATGCCTCTCCACTTTTTTTAAACTGTGTGGTTCTAGTGTTTAGACAAAGCCTACCAATAATAACCCTTTTGCTCTGAATTATGGAACACCTTATCTAGCTTTTGTGTATTATGATGTTTTCTGAACCTAAGCTATGCTTTCCTGATATGCCAGTCTCTCCCTTTCCTAACACCATTTACAATGCTTTCACGGGCAGAAATCCTCATTGGAACTGACTAAAGCATGTATTAACTAAAACATGCATGACTATTTCACATGTCCTGTGTGGATTCAACTGATACTGTTTCCAGTTTTCTCCCTTTTTCTTTGCTATGCATGTAGCTCTGTGCATCAGATTTGTCCTTACCCCTAGTTCTATCTGAATAGTAGTCTCTGTACTTCCCTATATTGTATCAATTGATTACATGGGAACATGGCATAAATGTCCTAGAATTGCCTGAAAACAATGTCCGAGATTCAAGCAAATTAAACTTATTTATTGTGTGTCCAGCATGTTAAAATGTGGGTGGTCTAAAGTGTAGAGGACTGCTTAGAACCAATCTCCGCAAAGGGCAGACAGGACTGATCCCCATCAACCTCCACTAATGTTGCATAGTAGAAGACGTCAGAGCATACACTGAAAAAATAATCTTGTAAAGGAAAATAGATTTCCCAATTTGTCTATCAGTTTGTCAGTCTGTTCCTCCTATAAGATGGACAACCCTTCCTCATTCGCAAAGAATAATGGCTCTTCCTGTATGCATTTTTATGATCTACTTTAAATTCCAGACTCAGTTTTTACTGCTCATCTCAAAAAACTCCCATTTTTCCAGCACTTTCTAGCTTTACTATTGCTTAATAAACATTTATTAGATTAAATATAGGTAATATATTTTAGGTAACTGATAAATGCAGTCTTTCCCTCCTCTAATGACTCACACTAGGCAGAAATCCTGCATAGTTTATATAATAAAATACCAGAGACAAAGAGATTAAATCAGACCTTTGAACAGTATTTCTTGGCATTTAAAATATACTTTAACAGCCTATTACTTCTCATTACTTTTTATGATTCTTTTAGTGACTTTGGGCTTCCTCTTTATCAGAAGCCCTGAATTTATGGGAATAGGACTTAAATGCAAATAAATTATCCACTACCTATCTTAGGAGTGACTGAAGATTGTCCTTTCTAAGAACAGGGAAAAGGAAATAAGCTTTTTGGTTACTAATTATCTTTGCTTTGGGCTTAATTGCCCGTGAAAGTCAACTCTGAATGAAAAGATAATGTATTTAAGAGAAAGAATTAACAGTTGTGAAGAAAGAATATCTGTGAAGGCTAAAAATAATAAAAAGTTATAATGCCACACCAAGATTTTGCCAACTCCATGATGATTAATTTTAAGTATACGTTCGGCTAAACTGAAGGGCACATGGATCTTTGATGAAGCATTGTTCTAGGTGTGTCTAGGAGATGTTTTGGGGAAGAATAAAGCCAAATATTGTTTAAGGAGAAAAGAAATTTATTATGAACTCATCCTAAAACATTATTACTCTAAAGCCTCTGGAATGGCTCTCTCCCCTGCCTTGAATACCTAGAGCACTAAGAGTCTGTGATAAAAGCTACTCCCAGACACTACTCTCAGAGGCAAGTAATTCAGTGAGTGACTTTGTATATGACACACTGAATATTTTTGCCAAGCAGTATTCTGAGTTTTTGATAGGTAGCTTTATTAATACCTATAAAGACCCTGTAAAACATGTTGCAGCCAATGAGGCTTAGAGCTAGAAGTTAGGTGTACACACTATGCTACTGAAAGTCCCTGATCTTCTGATACCACACTGAAATATATATTTTTCTTTTTATTGAAAATATATTGTTTTCTCACACAATATATCCTGATTATGATTTTCCCTCCTTCTAATCCTCCTTGTGTCTCCCTATATTCCCCTCCATTTGGATTCACCCCCTTTCTGCCTCTCACTAGAAAACAAACAGGCTTCTAAGAGATAATAATAGCATATAATATAATAAGATAAAACACATCAGAATAGGACACAACAAACAGATGAAAAAGATGTCTTCACCGTTACTCTTTCTTAAGAGTGAGTCTTTTTTTAAGTGCTGTATAATATGAACTGAATCTAGATTCCAAACTACTTACAGTAGCAATACATTTTCACAAACAGAAACATGGCAAAAATAAAAACATTGTCTTAAGTAGTATTCTATATCTTAATGGAGTCATTGTCTTAATTATCTTTCCATCAGTGTGATAAACAGCAAACACTGCTGTCATAAACTGCATGACCAAAAACAACTTGGGGAGAACAGGGTTCCTTTCGTCTTACGCTTCCGCATAATAGTCCGTGGGAACATGGCGCAACAATGGAGTCATATGAGGAGAATTCTGAACGCTTTCGAGGAAATGCCACAGAAACAAGCAAAAAGTCTTATGACCTCAGTTTCTTCAAAACACAAAAATTTTTTTGAAGTGTGTTTTTACACCTTTCCCAGTTATAGTGGATAGGAGTTTGCTTCAGATTATTCATTATTGATGGCTGCTGTTACTAAACATGTTTTTGCCATCTGTAGCTTGTCCTTGATTATATACACCTTGAACTCATGAGAACTTTACTCAGGTAACCTGTCTTAACCCTGAGAGTATAAATTGTCTGATGCTCTGAATAAAATTGACTATTGTATGAGACTTTGGTGCAACTCATTTGTTGATCCACTGTCCCAGTTCCCACCACCAGCTAGAGTGACAAACAGCAGTCCATCATTGAGAGGGAATGCCTTTGGGAACTTAGGGTAGGAAACTGCAGAAAGGAGCTAGAGCAGAGACCACAGAGGAGTGCGCCTTAAACTGGCTTGCTCCTCATGGCTTGCTCAGCCCTCTTTCTTATACAAAGCAAGACTACTTGCCTAGGGGTACTATGGAGAGCTGCTTGTTAAGCTGCTTTGTTATGTTTTCACCTTGGCCTTCACCTGGAGACAGAGAAAAGAGGAAGTTTTGCCAAGTTCCTTAAAGCTTATCTGTGTGATGTTGGACTACTCTAGGGAAGTAGTTTTTGAAAAGAAGTTAGATGTTCCCAGGAGACTTTTTCTTCTTGTACTGATGTGACTTGTTTTTGCTTTGCCAATAAACAAAAAAAAAAAAAAATGAACCCTGAAATAAACCCACACTGCTTCAGTCATCACTGACAGCCCTCTCAAGCCAATCCCTTGTGTAGTGTGATTTGTTTTAATTATTTTAATCCTCACTCTCCCACCCAGGTACTGTTCCAGTCTGCCAGCAGGTTCCTGTAGAGTACTGTGTATCCCTGTGGGCTGAGCCCACTCATATCAACCGCTAATCAGGAAAATGAACCTCAGATTTGTCTACAGAAAACCTGTTGAAGGCATTCTCTCAACTGAAGTTTCTCTTCCCAGATAGCTCTAGTTTGTGTCAAGTTAAACTTTAAAAAAGACAGTAAACATGTGATGTATTTTCTGAATAAAGTGGTGATGCAACTAACACCTAAGTGTTTACTTTTGTACATATGTATGTTTGGGCTACAAAATACAAATTGTGTAATTGCAGTGATTGTACGAGCTAAAGGCTCACTCATATATTTGTATTTAAAACTGTATTAAACACTATAAAGACAATTATAGAATCTACACTAATAATTTAAATTTTAAACTCAGTTGCTGAGAGCAATGAAACAATCTATACCCTATAGCATATAGGGAAAAAACTGCCTTCTGACTGTCTTTTGCAGTTTTTATCCTTTAATGTCCTAAAACAAAAGTTATTTCCTTGTAGCCATAGGAATAAAAAAAAAGTTCATTCCCAAGACAAGAGTTATTATTGAAGGTGGGACCTACAATCTGGGAATTCTCCCCATGTTAAAGAATGCCTTCAAATCTCTGTCTCATTAGACTAGAGACCCACTCAACACGATGGAAATCATTCCTGGTATTGGAAAACTAGCCAACTACCTAGGGATACTGAGTCATGGATATTGAAAGAGAACCCATAACCATCACTTTGCTAATGCCAAACTACATTCAAAATATCTGTTCTTACACCCACAGATAAGTGTATTCCTCACCTCCCATTAAGGAAAATTCTTTCTCCAACAGAAGACCATTACAGAAATTCACAATGAATCTAAATGCATAGCTCTGGAGCCCAGTCCCAATGGGCTCCAAAACAAACTATGGCTAACTCAGGAATGCTGCCAGTGGAAGAAACAGTCTTTCCCAGGGAAGAGCTCATGAATATACAATACCAAATGGTCAGCTCTGAAAACATATCCATACACAATATGTATGTAATAACAATTAATGAAGGAAGAATCTATGGATTTGAAAGAAAGGAAGGAGGGGTTTGGAGGGAGAAAAGAGAAGGGGGAACTAGAGTAACTATAAACTCAAAAATAAAATAAATAGCTTTTTTTTAAAAGAATTTCTTTTAAAGTAGCCTTCTGGCATCCACCTAATTGCAGGACCAGGCAATTACTAATAGCAACCACATATGTAATTGTGTGATAATAACAATTAAAGAAAAGTCAATAAAAATTTTAAAGCCTCTTATGTTTTGTATTAAGTGCTGGGGATTTAAACCTCTATAGTTTTAAAATATAAATATTACAGATTTTTTAATATCACTTATGGCTATTAACAAAATTCAAAATAATTTAATTAACTACATATCTTCCATCATGTCCTAGCTAATCATTCCCAGAAACCAGATGTTAGTGGTATTTTCATTCCTTGTCTTTTCCCATGAAAGCACCAAGATATATTTTTTAAATTTGATAATCTTATAAAAGTGAGATCAAACTATATATGTTTACTATATAGTTTTCTTGGCGAGAACAAAATGAAACAAAGCCTTCAGGCAATTGACTGAGGAACATATAAATATTAATATTCCTGTAACTTCATTACATGATCTCTCAGTGGTTTCTATCTAGAGAATAAACACTCTCAATACAACACATTAAGTATTTGCAGATTAAATTTTTCAGCCACCATCTGTGATGGCAGAAAGCTGAGGTCCAAAGAACACATAAGCCAAAACCGAGTCATTAAACCTATGTGAGTGGTGGCCAGGAATATAAGCTCAAGGGCAACACTCCCCCAGTAGAATCTGTTCATTATCCATCCATGTGGGTTCACCTTGAAGGATGTGGATGGCAGTAGGTGCTGGTCAGTTACCGATGATGAGATTGTGACCAGGTGTCTGTCCTAGCTGCTACTGGCACCATCTGACTGTGAATTTCCAAAACTAACTCTCTCCTGTTCCCATTTACTCAACGACATTCAAATTCCCTGAGTCAGAGCTAAGACTACTATTAGAGAAATGCACCCATTTGTAGTTAGTCCCATATTTGCTCTAAGAAGATTTTGCAAAGGTCAATGCTAGGAGCCCTTCCCAGACATTTAATTTAATTGACCAAGTGGTTTGAGTACACTGTCAAAGTTGTGAATTCTTGGTTTTGAGGATTGTCTATGACATATTATTAAAAAATAGATTCTTCACTTTCTGAGCCCAAAATTCAGAATGCTGTGTCTATTCCTCCTTGATTGTTAATCAAGTGTCCAATTTAAGATTCCAGCCTTAAGAGGCATAGGAAGCCTACATACAGATTGGCTCTAGTGGTTCTTCCAAATACTCCAAAAGTCTTACCTTCCATCACACCATCTTCACACATTCCTTTAGCAGAATGGACTACATTTCCTACCCTTCCTTTGAAAAACTATTTCTTTTTATTTTATGTGTGTGGATGTTTTGCCGTGTATGTGCCTGTGAACTACTTTCCTGTAGTTCCCATAGAAGACAGAAGAGGACATTGAATTCCCTGAAATTGGAGATACAGATAGCTGAGAGATGGGAGCCTAGCCCAGGTTCTTGCAAGAGCCACAGGTGCTCTTAACCACTGAACCATCTCTCAAGTGAAGGCTTAGATTTCTCATGGAGATAACCTAGAACCCCTGCTTATATGTAGCCCAAGGCAGCTCAGTGTCCAAGTGGGTTTCCTAGTAAGAGGAACAGGGGCTGTTTCTGACATGAACTCAGTGGCTGGCTCTTCGAGAACCCTCCCTCCCCCCAAGGGGTGAGCAGCCTTACCAGGCCACAGAGGAGGACATTGCAGCCAGTCCTGATGAGACATGATAAACTAGGGTCAGATGGAAAGGAGTGGAGGACCTCCCCTATCAGTGGACTTGGAGAGGGGCATGGAAGGAGATGAAAGAGGGAGGGTGGGGTTGGGGGGGAATGAGGGAGGCAACAGCTGGGATACAATGTGAATAAAATGGAATTAATGTAAAAAAATTAAAATTTTAATTTAAAAAAAAAACACCTACTTTATTTAAGGTCCTTAAATGCCTCTACCCTCCTTCCTACACCCTGACCTTAGGTAGGGAATTTGTAGGAAAATGGGCTGTCAGCCTCTTTTAGCTACTTCCTGCTGATTAGAGTCATTGGGTTCTTTAAGGATGTACCAATATCAGTTGTCAGGATACCAGTAGTCCAGTCAAACAGCAAAGCAGCAAACCACAGCAGCAGCAGCAGCAGCAGCAGCAGCAGCAGCAACAACAACAACAAACAGCAAGCAACAGCAGCAGTGGTGTTACTACTCAGCAAAGGCGGCTAGACCCTGCTCAAAGGGCTGCCAAAGCAGCAAAGCAGCATCAAAAGTTCGCTGGAGCATTTCTCCCTCCAAAAACCAGCAAATTGACCTGAACCACTGCAAAGTGTAGAGATGCAAAAAGCATCCTCTCACAGTGTGTGGGCTTCATTTCTCAGAGTCCACAGGAGTATGTTTTCCAACTAGCAAGATCCAAGATGCTTGCACAAGGTAGTTTCCAGCTGACAAACATCACACACCTTTTCATGGAGGCAGTTTTCCAAGAGGTAAAAACACTTCCACAGCACCCATTTGGAACCAAAACAAACAAACAAACAAAAACATATTTACATGACACAACTGAGTTTCCAAAGAAACCACAAACCTCCACTCATGTTCCCCTTTCAGCCTTCCTTTAATTGATTTGGGGCATTAACAGTAGCCGTGTGTCCTCATTTTCTTTGTCTTGTTTCAGGAAAGGTCTTTAGGTGCATACCAGTTCATACTCTTCTCACTAAAGGGCAAAGCTCCCAAAACGGCCTGTCTCTTGCATTGCTGATTTCCACATCTCTAAGCATCCTGTTATGTTTTCCTTTTTTTTTTTTTTACTTACCCAGCAACACACCTCCTCCTAGCTCCTTCCCTCCATCATCTCTCCATAACTCCTTCCACTTGTCATGACTTCAAAGAGACAATTTCAGCCTTCAGCTGATTAATTTCAAATAAATTCTATTTAATTTCACCCAAGCCAATGAATTATCTCTTTCTGGATTTCTAACCAAACCCTCAAATTCAGTCTTGCTCTAAAAAATAAAAACAACAAAAAAACAAAACAAAACAAAAAAAAATCAGCATTTTTTTGTTTTTGTTTTTGTTTTCTGGCTTAATTTTTAAAACCCAGAGTGAGAGGGTTTTCTCAACAGAAACAAATTGATTTCTCCACATTTCCATTTCAGCCATGGACATTGGCTGCTGATGGATGCACACGTAATTCGCCAAAGCACTTCTTTGTGGGTAAACATTTTAAACTGCCTGCCAGTCCCAACCTCAAGCTTTTCTGCTGTAGACAGAACCTCTGTCATTTTCCTAAATGTTTTATTTCAGCCTGAGCAGCGCCCAAAGCATGACAGTTTGAAAGGTTACTGTAGAAATTCTAGAGAATGTCAGCCTGACACCCCCCACCCCCACCACACACACTGCTTATTCAGCCTGCCGTCTTCTGCTGTCAGTTTTGGGGGGGGGGGTAGAATATCTTATAGACAGAACAGCCCAGAGGAATGCTCTGAAACCATAGGGGAGCTTGCTGACGGCAGTGACAATAGGTCACACCAAATGTCACCCAACAGCCATGGTAGGGACAGAACTGACATCCTTCTTTTGTGAGATTATTGGCTCAACATTCAGGTTAGAATAAGCCACACAAGGTAGTAAATCTCAGTGCTTGCCGCTGCTTTGTATTTAATCTGCTTCCATTTAAATTCTAAAAGGAGTTTAATTAGAACGATAGAACCTTACCTGGTATAGTTCTCCTCGGGGCAAGCCTCTGTGTCCAGCAGGGGGTGATTTCTCCAAATTTATAAGGTAGACAGATATTTCATATAAAACACTATGGGGAAAAACCCTCTGGCCTACAAGACTCCTTACTAAAGAGAGTCAATCAATATCAATCAACAGGTATACAATGAACATTTGCCCTGTGCCTATCACCATGGATAGGAAGAAAGGAAGCTTTGAACTGGATTTAAATCAGAAGCATCCAGGGGCGTCTTTATTTCAACATCTACAGCTGTAGGGGAATGAAGAATATTGAACTGATTTCTCTCCTCCAGTGTTGTATAGGATACAAGTATTCACTGGGGAACATGAGGGGGAAAAAAAATAACAACTCGTAAGATAGACCATCTATATGGCAGCTGTGGTTAATAGCTTTATATAATTCTTCTAATACATTTTATTTTTTGAGTTGAAGCTCTACAAAACGCATACAGAGCCTTGAGTGTAAGGAAAGCTTTGGGGTTGTTATGGGAAGGTCTCCAGTTTCCTCCAGTTTCAACCCTGGCAGTAGCTTCAATTCCTGTGCTCCAGTAAATGAAGAATTCAGACAGAAAACAGCAATAGATCAAGTGGTCGATAGTTAATTAGAGCAAGTTAGAATACACTTAGAAAGAGTGGCCCACTGGACACAGCAACAGCCTCAACCCTGGCAGGCCCAGGGCTTACGTCTCACTTCTCCCTGCTGTCTCTTCCCTGCGCCTCTGCCAAAATGAACATTTCTCAGAAAAGGGGTGCTGTTTTCTCAGAATCCCATTTTCTCCAGGGTTTAATAACTTACAAATAGATATAGGATTGAAGAATATCTATAAGGGTCTAATTACCCACCAAGTTAAAAAGGGAAAGGTAACAGCACTCAGTACATTCTCCCCTGGAGAGGACATCTTGAAGTCATTTTGATCCAAGCACTAGCACCCGTTGTTCTTTGCATCTTGTTTTGGGGGTTTCTGCGTAGCCTATCTAGAGTCGGCCACTGCTATTGTCTTTATATCTTGACCACCATCATTATCAAAAGCAATATGAACCTATGTGTCTTTAATTCATGCACTGAATGTCAGGAAAACGCCCAGAGAAATACTCTAATTTAGAAGAAGAGACAAATTAAATGTGATCTAAAACCTTGATCAGCCTATTCCTCAGTTAATATGATTTGGGATTTAGCTCACTAATCTAAAATACTCCCTTAACCTTCTCCATCCTTATCAGAGCAAACAGAGGCAATTTAAAGCACAGCACCTAAATACACAAGATTATCTTAGCCCTGGGGATTGCTTTCACTGCAAGCCTCAATATCCCCCAGCTGGCTTCTACTCAGTGCTAAATGCAAAATGACAATTTCACTTGATAGCTCTCTTTTCAAATAAAAGACATATGACTGTAAAACTCACTATATTTGTTTATTTTCTATGTGTGTACATATGTATGTGTGAAAAGCTTGTGGATGGTGTACCTACGGAGGAAAGACCACCATTTGCAGGAGTGCTCTCCTTCAGCTACATGGGACCTGGGACTCATACCCAGGTTTCCAGGTTTGGTTGCAAGCGCCTTTACCCACTGAGCCATCTTGTCAGCCCAGATACATAGTTTTTAATTCCACAGATTTCTGTTCTGTATCAAGAAAGATACAGAAGGTCTGGACACATTCTCTTAGGTCACAATGCTCTTGAGGAAAACTTAGTAAAGATGATGACATAATCATTAGGCATTTAACTCGGGAGCCCTAAGTAAAATTTGTACAGGATGATTCTACTGTGGCTGAAGGAGCTGGGGAAATGGAATCTGAGCTGAGACTTCACTGCTTTATTTGGTTTCATGGTTTCTTTCATCTTCCAGGTGAGTTTTCTGACTCTTCCCCTTTTATCAACTTCTTCCCTGAAATACAATAGACTCTCTCCTGATGACTGCTTAAAAGTATGTCTAAAGTAGAAACATATCAGTCTTAAGTAGAAACATAGACATTGAATGAGGCCTGGGCGAGCCTTGCACAAAGGCTTAAAATCAGCATTTAAGGAAAAAAAAAAAGTTGAAGACTAGCTCCACCCTCTTGGCCGAGTCTGGCCAAACCCACCCATTAGTACAAACAGAGGCACTGTGGAGGCGCATAAGGTGACTTGGGTTCATTGTAATACCAAAACACACTTCTGGGTGGAGATTTAAGATGCTCATGCGGAAGTCATACATGACAGTTGTGTGTAGAACTGCACACAGCAGAGTAATCTTCTGTAAAAGCTGTTTTTATTTCCTCAGAAGAGGGCATGAGAGGAGAGGCATACCCAAGCCTTTCTAGCTCTTTCTGAACTCCCTGGCTGGTTCAACTCAGCTGTTCTGGCCCAAACGCCTCTTTAAGAGGACTGATTAAAACTGGCTTTTTTTGGCTTCTGGCTGAACTGCGCTGCCTGGCCTCACACTAATTCCAGCAATATGTTTTAATCTTCTGGCTCCTCATTCTCTGGCTCATTCTTTCTTCCCCTGTGTCTAGCTTGTTCTCTCTGCTACTTGTCTATGTAAAAATGCTCCTGATTTAAAAAAAAAAAAAATTCTCTTTTCTCTCCCTGTGCTACTCTTAAGGAGCCTCTCTTTCCTGTCCTGTTCTTGTGAGTTGGGTGTATCCTATCTCTGACTCACTCTCTTAAATTTTTCTTTGATTTGTCACTTTGTCTGCCCCCCAGTTAGACATCACTTTCAAACATGACTGCTGCCTTCTGCGAACTAACATCGCCTTCATTGTTTGGGATGAAAGCTGTATACTATGGGCATGTTTGTATTCCAGCCAGATCATACTGTAATCCAGAGTGGGTCTGCATTCCAGCATGGCCACATAAACCCAGAAGGTCTTTGCATATAACCCCTTGCCAGAGCAGCCATATTGATGGATTAAAATGCCTCTACTGTCGGCCTTGTGCACAGAACTGCACAATTCTGCTCTAAGGGAAATAAAAGCTGAAGTCTTTGTGTGGTTGTTGTCCCAACCAGCTACCCATCCCTTGGAAGTATATACTAGCTATTAGTATACCCTTATACTAATATAGTTCTTAGTTCTGTTGCAACTGCTCACTTTCGTGCTCAGGGACACAGGAACTAGAACCTATCTGTTCGTGCTCTCCCAACACTAATGTCTGCTAGTACCAGACCAATCAGTCACCATTCTTGTGCTCTGTCTGGCAGAAGTTCCTTCTCTTTGACTACCTCTCAGTAACTTTTTTGAGGTAGTGTTACTTTACTTTATATTACCAACAGTATAATAAGGTTCACACCCTGAATCTTAAAAATATCTGTCCCAGCCAAGGAGACAGGAGGAGCTTGGGGAAGGGACTGTGAACTGAGATTCTCTGAAGGAGCCACATCTGTTTGAAGATTCTGCAGCCCACCTGTTTAGAACTCTAATTATGGAGAAGATGGAATACTGCAGTCTGAAGGCCCAAACTCTCCTGGGCCTTCTCTAGTCCCCTTTAAGAGACAGATCCTTGGGTTCAACACAGAAAAGAAATTCAGGCGAGGCAGTGTCATGCAGAGTTGAAGTTTCTTATAAAAACATGTTCAATAGATTTTAAGTAGGGAGTTATGGGAGAAAAAAAGAGGTATTCACGAAGAAAGTAAAACATGCACACATATGAGGTCTACACTAGGGCCAATCAGACCACATTTTCCTGCAGACTTACAGATACTAGTGAGCACCCTACTAGAAATATGTCTCAGAGGCTGTGACAGGCTCCCCCATATCTTAGAATCAGAAAGAAATGCTAAACCCCCAGGCAGGGTGGTTCTCTCTCCTTCTCTGTCTGAACAGTCATTCTTCACAATTGATTGTGGGATCCATCTTACTACAAGAGAAAGAAACAGTCTGCCTGAGTTTGTAAAGCAAACTCCCAAGGCATCTGGATTCCTGTCGAATGACAGACAAGTAGTCGCTTAGAGACTTCAGGCTTCAGAGTGTTAAAGCACATGGCCCTTCCTAGTCAGTGACATCAGCTCTGGTAGCTAATCTTGGTCGTCACCTTTACTTATCTGGGTAGTTGGAAGCTCAGCTGAAGAATTACCTCTATCAGACTGGGCTATAGACATGACCATACCCCAAATCACCCCACACTTTCTTGATTGATGATTTATGTAGGAGCTCCCATTCCACTATGGGTGGTAGCATCCCTAGGCAGGTGGGTCTCAATTGCCTAAGAAAGCTACTGAACCTGAGACAGAGGGAGCAAGGCAGTAAGCAGTGTGTTCCTTCATGGTCTGCTTCTGTTCCTGGTTGAGTGTCTGAAGCCTGAACCCAGTGATGGATTGGTCCTTGCACGTGTAAGTCAAATAAAGCCCCCATTTGTCCTGCTAGGTTGCTTTTAATTATTGTGTTTGTCATAACAGGCATCAAACCAGAGCACCTAAAATGCCTTTCCTCCATATGCCCCCAAATCCTTGAGGCTCCTCTAACACTTCTCACATTGCAACCCATTCCCTATTTTTCCCTTCCCCAAATACCCTAAACTAGGATTTCTTGCTTCTCTGGGTGATTTGAAACTTCCCAGTCGCTTTGGGATATGCTACACTCTCTCTGGCATTAAATAAATCATGTGGGCCCAAGGAGCAGTAGCTCAGTGTCCTCAATTGTTACTGTAAATTTTTGGTAGTCTCTTTATCCAGATTATACCAGAAAAATCAAAGGCCCCTCTTGGTGATCTTAGTCTCATTAATAAAATAATTTAAGAACACACTCGAATAGAAACTTGAAGGCAATTCTATTACAGTTTAAAAGAAAAACCTCAGGGCAGGCAAGCTGTCAATCTTGGCAGCTTCCTGAGAGATGGTGATGGAAGAAAGGAGACAAAAAACATGCTGCTTGAGTTAAACCTGTAAAAAGATCAACCGCAAGGCATCCACATGACAAGAAGGGAATGGACCTCAGAAACTATGGAAGAAAACCCAAAGTAACAACAACAAAAAAGCCTGCTTAGGTTAGCATCCAAAGAGAGACAGAAAAAGATAAGAGAAAAAGTTTGCCTTCTAGGTTAGGACTGGGGATGATGGAGTCAGGATTCAGAAAAGTAGGCAGACCCAACAAATCTCATGGCAGCTTGTAGGAACTCTGCTAGGGTGGGAATTCTGGGAAGGAAAAGTACAATATCTCATTGAAGGGATATATATTCTGCTTATATCTTTAGCATGGTTTAGGGTGAGTCTGCTTTTCTAGGGCTGATCCCATATTTCTAAGTCGTGGCAGTCCCTTGGCCAGGTGAATGAGTAGGGCAGCTGCAATATGAGGCCTCCACCCAAGCCATAGAATTATGTAAATAGTTTTTCCTTCACTGTAGGGAGCACAGGAGTCCCTGAGTGGGTCAAGTCCTGAGTGAATGTGTATTTTGACATGGGCACCACCATCTTGAGGATGCTCAAGGCCTCAGATTTACAGGACAATTGGCAAAGCCATTAACCTTATGAACCAGATTCAAAAGCTTTTTTCTTTCAAGATTCAAGATTATACACACATGAGCCTTAAGCTTATTTTATTTTTGTTAACAGCCCTATTGAAAGATATCTCTTTGTAAAATATATATATATATATATATATATATATATATATATATATATATTATCTCTCTATGCTAGCACCCTTCACAGCATATATTGTAAATTGTGTTGAAATTTCAGCTTATGAGAGGCCAGACTCAGGGGAGGCGGGCGGGGTTTCTTTCTCTTCCTTTATCTCCATAATGTTCACTCTTTCTTTCCTGTCTTATTGTCAGCAGTAAAAATTCTCAAAATGGTTATATACTAATCAAAGAGACAGGCAAGGTGGAGGAGAGCTGGCAAGCTGGTATCTGACTTCAGAGAGGGAAGTCTGGTAACGGAGGAGCCAGGACTATGAACAGAGGAGGGTGGAGCTCAATGCCTATAGCTTCTAAACTTCTCTAACCAGCATTGTCCGGAGTCTAGTGAATGTCTGACGCCATTTCAAGAGTGAAGGCCATAGCAGTAAAACAAATAAATAAGCACAGACAGAATTTTCTTTTTAAAAGATAAAGGGGAATTAAAGGAGAAGAAAAACACAACCAAAACATGAAAAAAAAGTAAATTTAAAAAAGAGGACATTCTGTGTTCTAGAACCAATGATAAGAAAAAAGGAAGATTAATGAGTATATTTTGTGATCCGTTAAGTAATCATAAAGGGTTGGGTGGAAAATAGAAAAGGTAAGGTAGGCTGGTAATAATGGGGCAGGGAATAGAAATTTTAATGTGCATCCATAAACGGGCCTCGTTGAGAAGTGTTCTCTGGGTAGAGACCAAAAGGAAACGTGTGATAGGGCAGTTTATCTCAAAAATAACTTCAAGGCATAACAATCACAAAGCATCAAGACATGCTGAGGTGCTGAGGAACTACAAAGGAGCCAGTGTGGTTGGGGTAGTTAGAACACAGTGTGTGTCGGGGGTTGGGGGGCTTCCCTGATATTGTTTGCATCGCTGAACTTGAACATTTTTTTTCCCATACACAAACTGAACACTATTTTGCTGCCGATGCAGTTTCAACTCTTTTGACCTATCCAAGGTGCATGATTTTTGGTGGTTACTTACCTCTTTTAACACATCAAGTTGAATACACTGCGAGCTAAAACAAAGAAAGTGTGTCTGTGTGGAAACTGAAAGGTTGAGCGTTTAGTAGTAGCATGTGCTACTTCTGCAGATGACCTGCATTCTGTTTCTAAAAACTGCATGTGGCAGCTCCCAGCGCCTTAGCTCTATTCAGTCTTTGAACTCAATAGGTACACACACACACACACACACACACATTTCAAAATAAAAATCTTAAATATAAGAGTTTGGTGTCTCTTTACTATGAAGAGCTGCCTAGAAAATCACAGAGCCCTTCTTTGCAAACTAACACTTCTTTTTCTGTCTAACAGAGTCAGAACCAACACTGTTGCTTTGCCTTTATCAACTCAAGTAGGAGAGTCCTTTAATTCAGTAAATCTTGCTGATTCTCTTCTAAACTTAACAAGCTCGTGGGCCTGAACTTTGGTGATTTATGCACTGACAACTTATTAAATGTTCTCTAGCATTTCAGTTCTCTCCACCAGAGCTCTCTGTGGACTCTTTCCCAGGAAAATTTAATTGGTTGTTAAGCTTGAAGTAACAAGCATGAAGTTGTAGAAAGGTCACTTGATGACGGCCAGGTTCCTTCAAGGCGTTCCTGAAAAAAGAAGCCACACATACTTAAATTATCACTGCCTCTCTCCATACTCATCAAGTTAGGAAAGAGCTCTCTGTATTAGCAAAAATGCTACCAAAGTCTTGGATGACCATCAGTGTGAAGACGTAGACAGTTCGGGAAAGAATCTGTTTTGCTTGCCATAGAAAAATGGAAAGTTTCCTATCACCAGAGTACAAGAAGAAAGCTGTTTTTGCCCAACACTGAAAACTGTTGTTATTACACCTTTTGTCCACTGGTCCACTATAAACCCAACTTTTTGATTTATGTTTATAAAATGAATTCGGTTTCCAGGTTGTATAGTTGGTGGCCTCCATCTGAGCCACCACAGCTCATCTGATCCCTGCTTTTCTGTATGTATGTTTGTATGTCTGTCCTTTTTTATGCTTTTGTAGCCTAAGTTAGGTTTCCAGGACCATGCCATGCAATTGCAGGATGTAGAAATTATGCCTCTCATTTTTCAGAAAATTTAAGAGCTAAGGATAAGGTAGAAAGTAAAAGAAATTCCTTTCACTGATTCAATGAATTATTTCATCCATCTAATCTTTGAAGATCATCTCCTAGAATCAAAAAAGTCCTGGTCCTGGGAGCTGAAGCGATGGTTAAGAGCACTTGTTGCTCTTGCAGAGGACCCGACTACAGTTCCTAACATCTACATGGCAGCTCATAGGCATTTGTAACACCAGTTCCAGAGGATCTAATGCCCTCTTCTGGCTTTTATGGACACGAGGCAAGCATAGTTTTTTTTTTTATTTCAAAGACATGAAGTTGAATTTATTATATCTGTATTTCATCCTATATTACTTTCATAAGTGTGTTCTTTTATTTCATATATTTTTATGCATATATGTATTCATTTTTATTTACATAAATAATGCTCCTCATTTGCCACTTTCTATACATCAGCATGCTCTGATAACTTATTCATATTGTTACCTATAAAACGTTAAGTCATGCATGGCTCCCCAGTTGCATGTTCAGGTTGTATCCATCCACCACACCAGTGATAGACTTTCAAACTGTAATTCCCCACCATCACATACCACACAGCAATGAGCACCCTTCTACATACCCCTCAATGTTGCATAATTAAGAAGAGTGGGCTGTAAAAGTGACATTTTAGAGGGCCTCATTCTTACCCCTCTTCATCGACACAATTCCTACCCATGGGGCCAAACGCCAGGGTAAAGTGGCCGCCTATATAGCATTAGCCTCTCTTTCTCTACCCAGTTTTGAAGTAGAAAGAACCTTAAATTTCAATCCTAGTGCCCCTTATCCCAATTTTAGGTCTTGCTCAGGACTCTTCTCTCTCTAGATTTCTGAGAGACCGCCATTCTCTAAAACCGTCTTGAAACAACAGCTGATGTGATATATATGACCAGAACTCAGGGCTGTGGGCTGGGTTAAAGTGCTTTTCCAGGAAACTGTTGTTTCAGTCAGGCCTAAAAAGGCAAGGACTCTAGCTACAGGTGCACCCAAGAAACTACAAAGTTAATACCATGGAAGGAAGCAATCATGTCAGCAATTTGTCCTAAGAGTTACTTTGAGTCTGACAGAGAAGGTAAAGAGAACTTTCCCAATTTTGCTACACTAGGTATTTTCAGAAGATAATTAACAAAGCAAGAGTAGATAGGCTAAGAAGCCCTTGAGCCTTGGAAGGCATCTTTGACCTGTTAAAGAGGAAAAAGGAAGTTGGTGCTCTTGAAGTAACCATGAGCTAGCCCAAAAGAGTAGTTGCCTTCCTTTCTTTCCCATAGTCCCAGCCCGGTGACCAGCACTAGAATTTTCAGAGAGACAATCATGATCTTTGGCAAATGTTCACTCATGAGTGGACATCAAGAAGCTGAGATGCTCCAACAACTCTCACAACAAACAAGCGAAACCCAGAACAATGGCATACTCACCAACCAAAAGACAGTTTGTTTTCTATTATATCATGACTCACGTTAACCTAGCATAGATAGAGAGGTGGATTCATGAAGCATCTTGACTGCTTCTGCTCTTAGTTTCATTTAGAATGGAGCAAATGTAGCCAGCAACACTCTCTTGGGCCAGTGTCTATTAAAGAGCCCCAGATTCTACAAGCCTCTTTCCCAGGTGCTGTGCAAGAACAGCTGGATGTCTGCTGGAGTCCCAATGCTCTCCTTTGAACACACAGTTTTGCTTCTACCAACAGGCAGGCTGTAGTACATAGCCCTTTCCCAACTATAAAGTAAGTGAAATAGTCAGAGCTATTGGAACTCATAATGATCTGAGAGAGAGAGAGAGAGAGAGAGAGAGAGAGAGAGAGAGAAAGCACTAGTATTGACATAACCAGATAAAGCCAAGTTTGATATTCACATTTTTGTAGGACTCAATAACCAAGCCCTGCTGGCTGATAAGATGTCCTGAGATGTTTATTCTTAAGTAATTACCCATAAATAATCTGTTTAAGTAAGTATTCTCATTTACAAAGTAGCTTCTTCCTTTACATCCATTGAAACCGTAACCATAAGCAAATCTGACCTACTTCTCTATCCATCTATCTTTCTAAATGCACCGAATTTAAAATGCTTCAGTGGCTCCAACTGCACATTGGATCAAATTTAAACTCATTAGCACAATATTCAAAGCTTTTTAATATTTGAACCAAGCTAGCTACTTCCAGCCTAGCGCTTGCCAACCCTTGCTTTTACTGTCATCTTAAAATGTCCCTTTGTTTGTTACTACTATCTCATTGGCGGCTGTTGGAGCTACCACCAGGGCATTAGCCATGAGTCATACTGGGCAGACTGCTCAGACCCTGAATAATCATTTAGCCAATGTAGCTCATGCCTTAGTTGTACATAAAGGAATTAATGCTCAACTAAAAGGAAGCTTGATGGTGTTCAATCAGAGGATTGACCTCGTGCAGGAGCAAATTGATACCCTATGGCAAAACGCTCAACTTGGCTGTCAATGAAAATATGCTGGACTTTGAGTCACTAGCATATAACATGAGAATTTTTCCTGTGTTGCAAATCTGTCTAAACAATTGTCGAGCTATATTTTAGGTAATTGGACTGGAGAATTCGATACTACGATGGAGCAGCTGAGAGTGGCCATTGTCACAGTAAATTCTACCAGAGTGGACGCAGGACTAGCCACAGGATTATCAACATGGATTGCTGCAGCCATGAATCATCTGAAGGAATGGGCGGGCATGGGAGCGTTAGCAGGCCTTCTGGTGTTGGTCTCCTTGGTTTGCCTGTGGTATATATGCAAGATTAGAGTCTTACAACAGTGTGATGCAGCCATGATCATTCAGGCCTTTACAGCCATTGAAGCAGGACAGTCTCCCCAAGCATGGTTGGATACCATAAAAAGCTAAAATGTTATGCTCAGGATGCGAGGCTAAGCACTGCACTCAGGGTCAGCTGCTTTGGACCCAGAGAAGAGCATGTCTGATTGCATGCGGGTTGATGCCCCAGGTCCCGCCTCTGAGAAAAAGGTATTGGACGGGTCTGATGCTCTTTGGGTGGATGACACCTAAATGAACATCTGTACAAAGTCCCAATTTATTTCTAATATCAGAGATCAGACCTCTACTCTTGCCTGATGCGTCTAAAACAAAAAGGGGGAACTGTAGAGAGCTGTGGAATACTATGCCTTAAAGATGGAGCTGGTTTCCGCCTTCCACCTTCCCGATGGTGAGTGCTCTCTGTCACGAACAATTCCACATTTGGCTAAGGCTGAGGATCTGGCTTGCTTCCATGTATGTGGACCTATCTGCATTGCCCCCGTGGCACGCCTGGGTTGGCTACCCAGAGGCTATTTAAGCTGTGGGCTGGCTTTCCCCAAGGTCCGAGGATTGTTCAAGGTTCCTGAATAAACTGCATTGAAAAAAAAAATGCTCAATCTCTATCCCAAAAGGCAAAGAGGATGGACATCAGAAGAAGAAAACAGGAAACAAGTTAAGAACCTGCCACAGAGGGCCTCTGAAAGGCTCTGCCCTGCAGATTATCAAAGCAGATGCTGAGACTTATGGCCAAACTTTGGGCAGAGTGCAGGGAATCTTATGAAAGAAGTGTGAAATAGTAAGATCTGGAGAAGACAGGAGCTCCACAAGGAGAGCAACAGAACCAGAAAATTTGAACACAGGGCTCTTTCCAGAGTCTCATACTCCAACTAAGTATCATGCATGGAGATAACCTAGAACCCCTGCACAGATGTAGCCCATGGCAATTTAGTGTCCAAATGGGTTCTATAGTAATGGGAAGAGGAACTGCCTCTGACATAATCTGATTGGCCTGCTCTTTGATCACCTCCCCCTGAGGGGGAAGCAGCCTTATCAGGCCACAGAGAAAGACAATGCAGCCACTCCTGATGAGACCTGATAGACTAGCATCAGAAGGAAGGAGAGGAAGACCTCCCCTATCAGTGGACTTAGAGAGGGGCATGGGTAGAGAAGGGGGAGGAAAGGTGGGATTAGGAGGGGAGGAGGAAGAGGTTTATGGGGGGATACAAAGTGAATAAAGTGTAATTAATAAACGCTACAATTAAAAAAATACTTTAAAAAATATCCCTCTGTAAAACTGTTCCCTGGGCAGGCCGTGCCACACCAGATCTCTATGTCTTCGCATAGTTTTCTGTGTTCTTCACTCAAAGTTCTAAATAACCTCTCTCCCAAACATGCCCTCCACTCCATCCTAGACAAGTTATTATTAAACACTGTAACAGAGACTCTCTTCTTAAAATGGAGATCCAATACAGGATTGTCTTTTACTTCTCAAAATAAAATCAGATGCATATCCCTACACATGCCCATCACAATATACAGTACACATCTGAACGGGGAAAGATTATAAAATCTCAGAGGGTGACAGTTTCAGCTCCATTTCTCTATTTTAATGAAATCTTGATAATTGTATAATTCCTAATTTTTTTTCGTGTGTGTGACATAACTAAGGTCAAGGGTTTCAATACCACTGTTATAAACTACAAATGCAACTTTCTATAGTATTGGCATCATATGTAGAATGTCTTTCCATCCTGTTTGGAAAGATCTCTTGCCAGCTCTTCTCACTTCTTTCATCCTGAAACTTTTAGTACGAGGATATTATTGTTGCTGCTATTGTTATTTTCTTTATTCAAGCGTCTGGCACACACTATGAGAGCCTTAAACGTCTATAAAATTACCTGTAACACAAATGGTTCTGTGTATTGAAGTCATGCTAGGGCATATTTGTCTCAGCTACAAAACATTCCTTGCAGTAAAAGCACAGCTGCATGGCTGTGTGATATGCACTCATGCAAGTTTCTGCAGCTCAGGTATCATCTGTTAAGATGCCTCTACCCAAGGTTCTACCAGCAACAGAACAGAGATGTCACTTCTCTTTTCTGGGTCACCTTCATCCCTCCTTTCAAAGTATCCCCTGCACTGAAAGTCTGCACGCCATCACTTGCAGCTTGCAACAGATTCTTCAATCCAGAATTTCATCTTCTTTTTTGAGTCTAGCTATATATTAGACACCAAAATTCAGATTAGAAACAATATAACTAAACTCCAGTTAAATTACATCAAAAGAGGATGTATTTGTTCATATCATTTAAATCTAATTCGGATAAAACAGTGGTGTACTGACAGCACTTGTACCTCTTTTCTTTCTGTCTCACTATTCTGCCTTCCACATTCTCTGCCTCCGGGTTCTGCACACTTTGTGTCTTGAAAAATACAGTTGTCAGAAATCCTAAAGGCAGCAGGCTCTTTCTTCCTCATCACTACACATTTATCACCATTATATTAATGTAAAATATCTGTCCAGTTGTGAGCTAGTGTCAAGGCATTAAAATCCCATGACATCTTCTAGTTTTAAAGCTACGGGTAGAGGCAGTGTTCAGACAACACTTAAGTTCAAGTGAGGAAATCTAGGGTTCTTGGAAAGAGGCAAAACAAATAGTTATCAGTAATACCCTTCCTCTGTAGCCTGCACGGGTGATAACCTCCTGAAGCTATGTGACTTCAAAACTTTTCCTTAACCTGAAAACAGAAACAAACAAACAAACAAAGAGGTGCATTAAAAACTCTCACCTCATTCCCACAAAAGGCAGCAACATTATTCTTTTTAAACAAAGTGGAATTTAAAGATCTCTTCTAGAAAAAGATGGATGATGATAAAGGAGCTGTTCAGGAGCCAACCCAGAAAGAAATGATTAATAACATCCTCGCAGGCTGAACTGTCCACAGCACTAGAGGGCATCATCTTTCTTCCAGTTTCTAAAGAGGTCAGGCGACTCTCTCTGTGGCAGCGAGATATAAATGGAAGGGAGTCGCTTGATCCTTATACAGAAGCAATAATTCACTGCCCCACCCCTGGCAAGCTCTACAAAGGACCTCATTTGAGGGACAAAGACCAGTGTTTCTAGTGAAACGAGACATAGTCTGAGAAAGTGTTTTAGTAGAAGCCTGCTTTAACCTGAAGGATTCAGATTGGCTGTCCAGTAAGCTAAATCCACTTGGTGGTTAGGTCAAGAGGACTGTCATAATCCAAGAAATGGCTCACGTTTATAACCTCAAAGGGAGAGTAAAACTCATATTTTATCTGTTCCACAAGTTTTGGTTAGGGTATTAACTCTATGCCAGGCAGCTTGTGGTGGCAAAAAGCCTAGCTACTTAAAAGACTAAAGTAAGAGAGTTACAAGTCCCAGGCACCCTGGGAGTATAGAGCGGGCTCAAGGCCCATCTTAGTGACTTAGTAAGTCCCTGATTCAAAGTAAGACATGAAAGGAATCATGGGAAGAAGCTGGGGATATGGTTCAAAGGCAGAGTGCTTCCTAGTTAATTCGAAGCCTTAGGTTGTCTCCTGTTACTCTCTCTCTCTCTTCATGTGAATTGCTTTGAAACAGTAGCAAGCAAGTCTAATGCCACAGCCATCTGAACCATTCCTTGCTATTCTGTCTTGCCTTTTCTGATTGCTAGAATCATTTTATCCACTGTATGATCACTGCTTCTTGTAGAACATGAGGGTGGGTAGGCACGTTTCACCATCCTAGATCCCAGTCTTAGGCAAGGGTATATAGCCACCTGAGCCTAGCCATTACCACACAAAGCAGAAATGAATTATTACAAGTTGAGTTCACCTATACTCAAAAATTATCTAAACATGAGCAAGAAAATATTTTCACCAGTTTGTATTGGGATCTATTGATAAACAACAAATAAGAATGTACAGAGCCTTCAGGCCTGACAACAGCTAATACCTTAGAGTATATGCTAGACAATCAGTAAATGCTGGCTACTGGCTCAGTAATTAATTCAGTAATATTCTGGTCATTAGTTTAAATTTCAACAAATATACCTGTACAGAGATTCTCATGAAATGTCAGAAATAATAGAAGAACTAAGAGCAAAATTAATTTTAGTCCTTTCATCTTATTCAAAATGAAAACATATCCAATGTAATGCTCAGTTCAGTGGACAAAAATTCATAAGGGAGTTGGATAGAAGGAAAGCATGTCACTCCTGAGGACAATAAGGACTAAATTTGATGACCAAGAGAATCGTCAACAACACCCATTAAAGGTCTCACTTCTTGATACCTCTACAATGCAATTAAGTTTCAAAATGAGTTTAGAAGGGGACATTTAACTGAGGCAGTCACTTAAGCAAATGTTATGATTCTGCTTTTATGACACACAGAGTACTTAAAAGTTTTAAGTCTGGGGCAGAGTGGAACTGTCCCAGACTCTGGGAGGGAGATCTGCATGCTTATTAATGGTATTAGGTTGTTTTACATGATGAGGAACTACGGAGACAAAAAGTGGTTATGACTGCAAAAAATACGAAGGTATTTAACAACAGAAGTTGCCTCCTTAAAGTGGCTAAGATGCAAATTCATTTGTATTTTAACAAATTTAAAACATAGGCCAACGCCCGTTATTCTGTTGGTTGTGTTTGCTGGAACTCATGCCACTGGCATTTCTTTTTTGAATGTAAGCTCATCTTTAAGGATGAATATCTATTGGATGTTTTATGTTCTGTGACCTACAAAATTATAGAATGTGGCAATTTCAGCCCCAGTTTAAACTTGGAGAGTAGAGGGTTCCAACCACTTTTAAAGCTCAAACGCTTGGTGGGATTTGAAGTTTCATTCAAACTGCATCTGTCGGTGGTTATCTAATACAGGCAGTCTTATTATTCTCCTCACCCTATCACACACATTACCCTTGCTATGAGTTCCTCATTTATCCTTAGCACAAAAGCTGGATCAGTTTCCTCAAATAATCATCTTCCTTCCTGTTCTCCACTCAACCCTCCCTCCCTTCTCCATCTTAAGCTTTCTCATCTCTTAATACGTTTAATGATACTGTTGTCTGACCTTCACAGAAGCTCTACTTTTATGGCCTGCTGTTCTGATTCCTGGGGTCCCTGCCTTGTAATGGCTTGCTGAAGTTCCGTTTTTTAATTTAAGGTGAGGCTAGCATCCTATGATTTCAAATAGAAATACATAATGCATGCAAAATTGAAAAGGGTTGTAGGTTCCATTGCAAGGCTTATTTAAGAATGTAAGGCTAAGTTTTCTTAAGAATAATATTAGTAAAAGTGGCCTTCAGGATAATATGTCTAAATCTCTATCAGAAGGATGATAAAAAATAATGATAATCTCATAATATTTTGAATTCTAAAGGTAATGGACTACATAAGGTCTATAAAAATAAAAATCGTCATTGCTCAAAAGAGACTCCTGGGGAGAAATTGAATGGGGATGGGCTTTTTAAAATATTAATTAAAATATAATTTTATCATTTCACTCTTCTGTTTCCTTCTTCCAATCCTTCCCATCTGCCCTCTTACTCCCTCTTAAGTTCCTGGCTCCTTTTTCTTTATTATTGTCACACACTCAAACGCACAAACACACATACACATTTACATATATGCATAAATATATAACTATAGCATGTGGAATCTGTGATAACCAACTAGGGGGATCATTCCTAGAAAAGAACAATAATTCCTCTCAGTAATCATTAGTTGCGTATAGCTCTTTGTTTAGGGGTGAAGCATGGTGATCCCCCTCCCTGACCTCATTCCATGTTAGCATGTCTGTTCATGTTGTCATCACTCAAGTCTTGTTTTGGCAGCCGTACTGTTGAGGTATGTAGCTTCTCTGTCATTTCCAGGAGCTGCACCCTCACTGTAGACTCCCCAGTCCTTTGGCTCTTACAATATTCCCACTCCTGCAGTGTTCTCTGGGCCCTGGGTGCAGGAGTTGTATTGTAGATGTGTCTACTGGTGCTGAGCATCCCATGTCGAGTTGTTCTCTGCATTTTGATCCAGTCACTTGTCTCTTCTGTCACAACTTCATACATTCAGATCTTCTTTCTACCTGTTAAAGCATGGTCTTCCTGGACCCAGTTTCACACACACCCTTAGTGTTAAAATACAGGGGGTCTTTCTAAGTTGCAAATCTGACTTGAGCATTATTTAGTATGTAAAGTCATTTATCTCTTGGCCCTTATGCAGCCCCTTCCTTTGTACTGTCTCTCCTGCTGGCAGGGTGAACAGCAGGCTGCCCTTGATTGTCTCCAAAGCTCAGCTAGTCTTCAGTTTATTAGATTATGTGATTTTTATGTTGTCAAGTGCCATCTGTCCTTGTGCTACCCATTTGGTGACTGCCTTCCCATAAGCTACTTTCAGTAAAACTGTGAAGTTACCAGAGTGGATCTTGAACAGGAATTTACTACAGACTTAGTCTGGGCTTTCCCCTGGATGTGCACAGCCCTGCTGTGCCCTCTATAACTTGAGGGAAAATGAGTATCACTTCTCTCTTGATTAGCATGCAGAATGTCTCTAAATCCAAGTGCAAATTGGTGGCCTCGGAAGCAACAACATGCAATTAGAACATGCAATTATATAGCTGCAGTTTTGCATATTCCAAGCGAGCAATTTAAAATGTCAAATAGCGAGTAGTTTCTTTGTACTGCATAAAAGACTCCTCCTGAGTCCCCCAGACAACTCATTTGCAGAATTGCTAGTAAATCAATGTAATTTGTTTTCCCCAAGACTTTGTTCTGCCAGGGAAACCACCTTCAAAAATGCTGAAGCTGTTCCAATTATATCAAATTATTGCATCTCACAATAAGAAACTTCCCTATAATTGGTTGTGCAAATGAGAGAACGGAACACATATATAATTTAGACGCAGAAGATTATCCTTAAGAGGCAGCCTGACTGTGGCTCCCAAGTTAGTTTAAGTTCATCTGTGTTCCCCTCGCTTGGTAAAATCCCCACGTTTGACAGCTCAGCAGATACTAGGTTTCCCAGGGGCACACATGTTGCTTGGCTGATTTCAAATATTTAACATATAGTGCATGTCAAATATTTCCAGAATTTGAGTGGGAAGATGCCACTCTTCCAGTGCCGGTGATTGTAGCATAGGAAATGCTTAGTCTTAGATTTTTCAGGAAGAAGTTTTCAGGCAGATGTGGATTCAAATCAATAACGCTTAAGTTCACACACCTGGCACGACTAAAGAAAGTTTTATTAGCGCCCAAGGCAGGTCCTATCATAATGTGCTTTTCTGAAAATAGCTACCTCGAGGCTGCAGAAGTCTTGTCTTTGTGTTATTGGTATACAGAGGTGGATATACTCTTGGTCCAAGAATCTCTCCAGAATCTGCCATTTCTGGGGTCGAAGGAAAAAGATACGAAAGCAAGAAACCTAGGCAAACACATAACTTTCTGATAATGCTTGGATCTCTTAATTTGTTCCCTAGATGCTGCTCTCCCTCAAGCGTAGTATGAGGGCTGGAGCTCCCTGCAGCACACATTCTTTAAAATATGCTGTATGCCCTTATAGAGAATGCTTTTTGCCACATGTTTGCTGTGGCAGGAGCACAGCTGTAAGAAAGGTATGAGTCTGTATGAATCTTACATCAGTTATGTATAAATTGGTATGTAGGATATTAAACACTTATCTCATGTGTAAACTGTTATTAAAACTTAGCTTGCTGGGTTATGGTCGTGCATGCCTTTAATTTCAGCACTCAGGAGGCAGAGGCAGGCAGATCTCTGAGTTCGAGGCCAACCTGCTCTACAGAGTGAGTTCCAGGATGGACAGGGCTACACAGAGAAACCCTATCAAGAAAAACCAAAAACAAACAAGAATCCTTTAGCTCATTACCCAGAATTCTTATGGAACTCCTAGGCAAGGCTGTGTGATAAAACAAGATGGCCACTACTCCTATCCCGGTGCTGATGACCCAGGCACACCATGACGACAGCAACCCAATGTGTGCAGATTCTTATGCTACATATCCGTATGCCACACAAAGCTAAGGGAACAGCAGGCAGATTCAGACAGACCTAGGTTCAAAACGTGCCTCCGTTCTTCAAACGTAATTTTTGGCAAGTGAACTGCTTTCCTTAAAACTCACTTTCCCCATCTGTAAAATGAAAATGATTGCATATATCTGTAAAGAGTTGATGGAGGACTCGGCGAGGTGGGCACAATATATGTGGTCCTTAGCAATTGTCTAACAGACCTGTTCATGGCTCATATTTAGATTTTTTTTTAAGTTTAAAACCTTCAGTCTTTAGAACGTGAGCCATGCTTCTTCCCAATTGCTGCCTAAAATTCCATCACAGGCTATGTGGTCTATTCATTCAAATGCGATCTTGCTTTTTGAGTTCTATATTTAATTCCCTGTCATCTGGCTTTATGTCCAGGGGAATCCACCCCACCCCCAATCCACTTGACTAGAGCTCTGCCCTTGAATTTCTGTCATCTCCAGCTCCTTTTCATTCATTCTCCCATCCAGTGACTCCAGCCAGCATCTCTGAATGAGGACTCCCACTTGCCTGCCATACTTAGGAGCTAGGAATGCAAAAATAGTGCAGGCTGCATTCAGATAGGTAACTGAAAAGTAAATAGAAAGAGCATTGGAGAGACATTAGAAGGACATGGAGATTGGTGGATGTGGCAGCCCGGGGGTTAAGTCTACTCCCTTTAGCCCCTCCTCAACTCCTCCAGAAAATCTTTGTATAAAAATGCTTTACACTGCATCACCATAAGATAGACTGCTACACCACAGTATTAACATAATGGCCACTTCTGTTGGTGTTGTTCAACCTCCCAAAGCTCAGACACATACATATTTTCTTGGGAACAAATTTCCACTAGAGAAAAGTGGTAAAATCTTATTCAAGGAGAAGAAAACACAAATACTTTGATACCTAGATCTGCTTAGCAATTTCACTGGGGACCTTTGAAGACTTTAGGGAATAATTGGCCCTCTCAAAATTATAAGGGCCTTTTGAGGGCCAGGATTTTACAGGTCGAAAACCCAAGACAAAACACATCACTGTGCTCTGACTCTGCAGATGCAGTTCACACAGGGAAACAGAGGCTCTACAGTTGGTCCAGTGAGCTGAAACTGCTCTACAGAGGCTAATGGAAAAGTGGAGTATGATGAAATCACTTATTTATCTCTTCCACATAAAGTAGATTGGAATGGATTGAGACCTACACCCAGGTCAAGTGGACAGGAGAAAGAGCACTTTTACTTTTGGAAGCTTACAGAGGGAAATAATGTACCTTTGAAAGAGGTCACCCAGCTTCACCAAGATAGTGGAAGAAAAAGCTCAAAAGTTCCCAAATATTTGAAAGTCAGTCCTCCTCCAGCTTGAGACATTATAAAGACACAACTGAAAGAAGCTCAGGGAGGGTTGCCAGTGGAGGTCAGCAGTCATTTTCTAGGATTTCTGATTTATTTTCTTTATCACCAAGGTTCCTCGGCAACAGATGATGACTTTCCATTCCCAGAAAACTCCATTTAAGGATTGACAAACACAAATGACCAGTGGCTGCCGCTAAATGTGTTGCAGGATGGAGAATCCCCACCTCTACTTTTTTTTTTAACTTTTTTCTTCTTTTCTATATATTTTAATCACTTGCAGTCCAAAAGCTGATACCATGCATTTTTCAGATGCAGAGCCCAGAGGCCCCTGATATGGGACTGACCTGAATACCTCCTCCCTGTGGACTAGATTATTATGGTACCACAAGGCTCCATGCACATTTCTGGGGAAGGGAAGCAACCAACAGTACTACCCAGCTATGACACATATAAAACACAAAAAGAACCAGAACGACACAGAAGCCCTATGGGTACAATAATGGCACCCATACTTTGGTGGTAACCAACAGCTCTCTATTTTGTCATAAGGCTCACTTAAGAGCAGGAAAATCATAACTGGTACTGGAAACCTAACCAACTAACCAACCTACTGAAGCCATGGGTCTTAGAGGAAAATCTACAACTGCCACTTTACTAAAGCATCATAATCACCAAATACATTCTAAATATCAGTCCTTATGCCCACAGGTAAGCATAGTCTCTCATCAAGGAAACTTTCTTTGCAACAGAAGACCATTAAAGAAAACAACAACCAACCAAAATGTAAAGTTGTGTAGCCCAGTACCAATGGATACATCTACAAACCAGTTCCTCTCCCTAAGGCTAGGGAACGCTGGTGAAGAGGTGTGGAAATATTTTAAGAGCCAGAGGGTCAAGGATGTTGCTGTGTGTGAGACCGCATATTCTTGTAAAGTCAGAAGCTATACCCATAAACTCTCATCACCAACATGACTGTCTATCCATAAGCCAAGCAAGGACAACAGCAATGCATGTACTAAAGCATGTGGGAAAAATACCGCCAGGCCTCAGCCTTTCACAAGGAACTATGGATAGTTCCTTGTGGCAACTAAGAATTGTTGAGAGTAGGAAAAGTCCTCTTCCCCAGAGAAGAACACGCCAATTGGTTATCCAACATCAATTGGTCAGTCCTGAAAATATATACATACAAGTAACACATAGAGTGAGCATGTTAGGTTAGATTAAGGGGAGTGGGAGTGTGTGTGTGTGTTGTGTTGTGTGTGTGTGTGTGTGTGTTATGTACAATAACAATAAAATAAGAGATTATAAAATTGAAAGAGAACGAGGAGGAGTATATAGAAACATTTGGGGAAATGATATAATTATATTATATTGTCAAAAATAAAAACACTATCTCTTGCAGAAATTCTAACCCAGTTCTCACTGTGACCCTCTGTGAAGATGAAAAGCCACCATTCAGTATTCTCTCGACATTTCTTTACTGTCACAAAACAGGATCATTAAGCTCCCACGCTTATCTTCCCATCCACAGTGCATAATTAATTTTGCCCCACGGGCTATGCCTGTAGCTCATCCCTTTGATAATATCTGCTATCCTGGCCTCTCTGATTTTCTGCACATTGTAATTTTAAGCAGAAATGCAATCTAGAAGCAATGAGTTTGAGACCAATTAAAAGCATATTAAGAACATGAAATGGTTTGCATTCTTAAAACTTCTAAAAAGCACTATTCACCAAGATTCAACAGTTAGAATTCTACAGCTAGTATATGAGTCTGCTATGTACTGAGACAGTTAAAATTCCAAATCTATTAAACACTGTTCCGAAATATAGAAAGCTTCTGTAAATATTGGCTGTCATGGTTGTTAACTGTACTTATTAGAACTGCTTTCAGGTTCCAATGGGACACCAAAAAAGTTAATTCCAGTGCTGACAGCAGAGCCACTGTCTGTCACACCACACCACACCACATTCTGTTGGTGTCACTGAGTGCATTTACCAGCCTGACACAAGGACATTTGACATTTCCTGACTTCATTCTTCTATGTGTCTTTCCAACAGGGAGACTTTCCTTTCCTTACACCACACACTCTCTTTGTGCTTTCTCCCTGGTCTACAGTTCTTTGTTCTTATCCTTTTGTCCATTCCTCCTTCAACTCTTGCAAACCTTAACTTGGCTTCTCAGTGTGCCAGTGAGCCATCTTACCTCCTAATGCAAACACTCCCACTGGCGTCTATGGTTTTGATGACTAACTATAAGTCAAGTCAAGGCCCATGACGTGGCATTCTGCATCTGGATGAAAGATTAGAAATATAGATATTCCAATCTGCCAGAGCATTCCATTTATAGCAGATAAAGATCAAAGGCATCACAGATATGATATTCTATCAATGTTCTCCCAAAGACCTGGCTGGATTAGCATGATGCTGAGACTGATTTCAAAGATGAGAAAATATATAATACAATACATTTCTGGTTAAATCATATATCTAAATGAATAAGACTAGAATTCAAAGTGATTTTTTGTTGCTGTTGTTGTTTTGGTTTGGTTTTGCTTTGTTTTGTTTTGGGTAGTAACTTCTTCACTTACTGGATATATGCTTCTCTTAATAAAATCTTTTTAAATGTAAATAAAGAAAACTCTTTCAGAAACTTGAATGATATAAATAATTTGACATAACAAAACTTTGTTTCTATAAAAGTTATTTTTTTTTCTTAATTTGTTCTTGAGGACTTAATTTGTTTGTTTGTTTTGGCCAGGAAGTCTGATAATACTAGAAAATGTCCTTGTGGCTCTTGTCTGGTCTGTGTCTAGCTTATTCATACCAAGATGGCCACTCCCCAGGAGAACCCTAAAGGTGAGTCAACCAGAGCAACATGGAGGAGACAATGCACCAAAACACATGTAGTAACAGAAGCAGTTTATTACATACAGATCCCAAGAAGAAAGGGACTCATACCACTCAGGGTCATTATGCAGAACAACTGCATCATCATAGGGAGAGAAAGAGATAGGGAAGGAGACAGGCATGCTAATCTCATAAGGTCTGGGGCTATGCAAGTAGATAATCTAAGTAGAGTAGTAGTTGCTGGGTCAAAACAAGCAGCTGTGGTGCTGCAAAGTCATGTTGCAACAGAGATGGTCACTACAGCACACCTGTGTGGTCTAAAGAGGGGTTGTGTGAATCTCACTGCACTCTAAGAACATGTTCTCTAGGAAGCACTAGTCTGAAGCAGATACCTGTACTGGTGACACTGAAGAAGGGGTAGGAGACTAGCAATGGAAGAAAATGTCACCAGCCTTCCTTCTGATGTGAAGAAGTTGTACTTCAGAGCCACAGCAGATGCACATACAACATAAGACTAAGAATATGCGACCAAAGCATTATTCTGGGCTTAGGGAGATGGCTCAATGAGTAAAGTACTGGTCTGACAAGTGTGAATGCCTGAATTCAGCTCCTCAGAATCCATATAAAGCATGGGACGGTAGCATAGGTCTATAATCCCAGCACAGCAATGATGGAAAGTGGGGATGGGAAAATTGCAGAAAGATGTAGGGCCATGTAGCCTGGCCCAGTGCTCAGGTAAACAACTAAAGAGAGGCTTGTCTCAAAAAGAAGAAAAAGACTGACACTAAAGGCTGACCTCTAACTGTTGCTTATGCTTGGTGGCACATGTTTGTAAACTCAGACACACAAGCACACATGCACACACACACACACACACACACACACACACACACACACACTCCAATGGTCTTTTCTCAAAGTACTATCTCAGTTTTTTTTTAAATTGGGTAACTTTAATTCTTTATTTTTAAAAATAACTTCTTTTAAGTGTGAGGACACACAGGAACACTGCTACTATTAGGAAGCTACCCACAAATCATCTCAGGGAAGGAAGAGTTTGAAGTATGCAGCAGCTAGCTCTGTGTCAGTACCAGGAATTTATAGTGACAACTCCTTACAAGGCCACATCTGCAAAATTAAGATAACAAAATGGCATGGCATGTCCTAGGCAGAACCTGGAAAACATGATTAATGAAATTACTGTGAAGAAAAAAAAATGTAGCAATTACAAGCCACATTTAACTGAAAAGATAGCGCACCAAAGGCCATTAGCCTACTCAAAACCCCTATGTACACCCTGAGAGAGGTAGGAGAGCTATATACCATTGTTGTTTACAAGCAAACCATGTGGGAGTGTCTCCAGCCAAGGAGGCTGACACATTATGAAGGAGATAGTCTGTGCACACGAAACACAACAGCAGAGAAAAATGGAGGCGCACGCATGGAATCTGGCTTGGAAGGGAGGGAATCGGGCTTCGGGCTGAAGCAGTCATTAGCTCCCTGGACATTGGATTTCTACACATGAGTGTTTGTTTCCTTGAATACATAAGGGAATCTTTCACCCAACCAGGTGTTTTAAAAGAAATGTACCCTTCAGCTGGGCATGGTGACTCATGCCTTTAATATCAGCACTCAGGAAGCAGAAGCAGGTGGATCTCTGAGGGTTCAAGGCCAGCCTGGTTTGCAAAGTGAATTCCAGGACAGCCAAGGGCTGTTACAGAGAATCCTTGTCTCAAACAACAACAGCCAAGTGTCCCTCAGTCCTCTAGAAATTCTTCCCATCCCTCATTCCATTTCTACAACTTCATCCATAGGGGCTCTCTCTACCCATCCATGTGAAGATGAAGTTTTGGGATGAACCTTCACTTAAACAGAGAGTTCTCATGAAACTAACTATAATCCAGCTTTTTTTCTTCAGCAATGTGACTTAGTGCTTCCTTCTTTAGACCAATATCCTGTATGCTGACCCATCTGCCTCATCAGACAGGTCCAGTCAGATTAAATTAAATTATACCAGTCCTCCCAAAGAGAATACCTAACCAGCAGTTCATAGTGGCCTTTGATTTCAATCTGTCTATCTCTGCATCTTCCTTTGAGTAAACTCCCTGAGATGACAAAGGACACCAGCAAGGATGGTTCAAACAAGGACTTTATGAAAACCTGCATGCTCATCTGCCATAGGTTCTCTCTGCTCACTTCCCAACTGTGTCCACCTATGTTCTACTCTAGAAACCTGTCTTTTTATACTGCGTCTGCTTTCTGCTTCCTGCTTTCGGTCAGGGTTTGTAGATGGAGTCCCCCCAGGAGATGAGGAATCTTGGTGAGATTGTAGCGATCATTACCTTGCTTCCTCACTAGAGGGTAGAACAAGTCACAGCCCCTCTCTATAACTCTACAACTCCTCCACCTCCAGGGATTACTTCTTTCTTTGTTTCTTGAGTCCCACGAGGAGGACAAGTTCCACTGTCAGTAGCTTTAGTAAGCACTATTCAGCATGGTATTCCTAACCTCTCCAGTATCTTAAAGCATAACCTTCCAGAAAGCCCCTGTACTTGCTGATGTGAACACACTATCTATTCCAAGCTGAAACCATGACGGATAAACCGTGATGATCATCTGATCATCCTTTCTTCTGGTTGATGAAATTAAGGCATCTCTCTCTCTCTCTCTCTCCCTCTTTCTCTCTTTTCATCTTTTATTATTATCATCATTTATTACAATTTATTCAGTATGTGTCCCGGCTGTGGCCCCCTCCCTCTACTCCTCCCAATTCCACCCTCCCTCCCTCTTCTCCCCCATGCCCCTCCCTTAGTCTACTGATAGGGGAGGTCCTTCTCCCCTTCTATCTGACCTTAGTCTATCAGGTTTCATCAGGACTGGCTGCATTGTCTTCCTCTGTGGATTGGCAAGGCTGCTCCCCTCCCCAAGGGGAGGTGATCAGAGAATCTGCCACTGAGTTCATGGCAGTGGCAGATTTACTAGCTCTCTTTACTAGGAAACTCACTTGGAGGCTGACTCTAGGGGATACATCTGAGCCAGAGTTTTAGGTCCTCTCCATGCATTATCTTTGTTTGGGATATCATTCTTTTCAGGGCCCTCAGAGCTCAGCTTTTATGGCTTTGTGGATCTCCTTGTGGAGCTCCTGTCCCCTCCAGGTCTTTCTGTCTCCCCCTTCTTTCATAAGATTCCCTGCACTCTGCCCAAAGTTTGGCTATGAGTCTCAGCGTCTCTTAAAAGTTCTGCTTACTTCCCACCATTTGCCTGAAAATTCATGATTTCCTTTTTTTAGTTGCTGAGTAGTATTCCATTGTATAAATGTACCACAATTTCTGTATCCATTCCTTAGCTGAGGGACATCTGGTTTGTTTCTAGCTTCTGGCTATAACAAATAAAGCTGTTATGAACATGGTTGAACAAATGTCCTTGTTGTATACTTCAGCATGCTTTGGATATATGCCTAGGAGTGCTGTAGCTGGATCTTGAGGAAGCACTATTCCTAATTGTGTGAGAAAGCACCAAATTGATTTCCAAAGTGGTTGTACAAGTTTACATTCCCACCTTTCTCCACATCCTCTCCAGCATGTGTTCTCAAAAAGATCATCCTGAGTGAGTTATTCCAGAAGCAGAAAAACACATGGTAAATACTCACTTATAAGTGGATATTAGACATATAATACAGGAGAAATATATTAAAATCTGTACACCTAAAGAAGCTAAGCAACAAAGAGTACCCTGAGTAAGATGATCAATCCTTATGCAGAAAGGCAAAGGGAATGGATGTCAGAAGGTGGAGAAAGCAGGCAACAGTTCAGAAGCCTACCACAGACGGCTGTTGAAAGACTTTACCCAACAAGATATTGAAGGAGATGCTTAGACTCACAGCCAAACTTTGGGCAGAGTGCAGGGAATCTTGTGAAAGAAGGTGGAGATGAGATAGGAAGACCTGGAGGAGACAGGAACTCCACAAGGAAAACAACAGATCAAAAAATTCTGGGCACAGGGGTCTTTTCTGAGACTGATACTCTAACCAAGGACCATGCATGGAGATAACCTAGAACCCCTAGAACTCCTGCACATATGTAGCCCATGGCAGCTCAGTATCCAGGTGGGTTCCCTAGTAAGGTGAACAGGGAACTCAGTGGCTGGCTCTTTGATCACCACCCCCTGTGGGGAGAGTAGCCTTGCCAGGCACAGAGGAGAACATTGTAGCCAGTCCTGATGGGACCTGATAGGGTAGGGTCAGATGGAAGGGGAGGAGGACCTCCCCTATTTGTGGACTTGGGGAGGGGCATGAGAGAAGATGAGGGAGGGAGAATGGGATTGGCAGGGGCTGAAGGAGGGGGCTACAGCAGAGATACAAAGTGAATAAACTGCAATTTATAAAAATATATATATATATAATTTAAAAAGTGGGAAAAAAGGTCTTCTTGGGAGTGCTTTATGTAATGATATCCAGCTGTTATGAGAACTCAGGAAGACTTTTCAAGTTGTAAATGAAATATTCACAAATTCTCTAAGTTACATAGACATCTTGCTTTACATTTGACCTAGTTACATTTTCATAGGTATGTCAGTTAGAACACCACTCTCATAAGATTTTTTGTTTGTTTGTTTTTGTTTTTTGTTCCCACAGGTTTGAACTTCCTGGTCATTGTGAAGTCTCTCTCCTCTCCTTGGGAGGCTTTAGTTTCTTTCTTGAAAGAAGCTCACTCCATCACCAGAGTGATCATTCTCAGAGGATTAGTGTCCTAGCAAAATTATCTCTAAGCAAACCTAACCCACACCATGCATTATACTCTCAGGGATCTTTTGTCGACTTCTCTCCTATCATAACATTTTTATTTGTTTGTTTGTTGTTTGCCAATCAATTTATTTCCCAGGTGCTACACATAGAAATGTCCCTGAAACACTTTGCAATATTGTATTCCTTTCTTTTCCTTCTCCTTCTCCTCTTCTTTGCTTTTTTTTTTTTTTTTTTTTTTTCTGTTTTTTTGAGGAGAGGTTAAAGTTTCCATGTTATCTGTCAGGCCACAGCTAATTACAAGATCATGAAATTGTCAGTGTACTTTCCATTTGATTTTTTAAATTTAACTTTTTATTGATTCATTATGAATTTCACATTATGCATCCCAACACCACCTCTCTGTCCCCTCATATGTGCCCACTTCCCTTGCAACCTTCCACACACAAAAATATCTTACTGTGGAAGCTGTGGTGTGTCACAATGTGTCCCACTGTATACCCTTTTGTCCATATTCTTACCTGCAAATGTTCATGGCAATGAGTCATTGGTTTGGTTCAAGTCATTAGTTTGGCTTCTGTTCCACTGTTAATACTGGATCCTCGCTGTAATTCCTCTTGGATATCCTGTTGTTGCCCTGTTTCATGGAGATCCTGTAGCTTTTGATCTGTAGGGCCGGCCCTATTACATGTTCCAGCAGTTCAGAGATAGGGTGGATGTTGGAGTGGGCCAACTCAAAGACCTGGATCTAGGTAATGGCTGATCCCACCAGATCTCCCACACCCACATACCACAAGACCCAGCTCTCCGGCAATGCCCCATCTAGCTCTCACCCAATGCCAGAACCAGCAAGGGACAGGGCCAGTTCTCCAGCAATTATGCCCTCCAGCTCCTTTGTGCTGCCAAGACAAGGTGCAGGTCCGAGTCTAAGTACAAGGCCATTGAAGTGCAATAGCTGGATCCAAATTATTAACCATATGAACTTTTACAGCCCCATGTTTGAATGAAAGGATGAGGCAGTCACTCTTGAGTCACTGTGACTAAATATCTGGAATAGTTTAAATGAGAGAAGATAATTTTGTCTTCTGAGATTACACCCTAATCACCCATTAAGAGTGCTCTTAGCATGGGAGCTTTCTCTAGCCAAGTCCTGCTAAGTTTCCACAATTTTCCCACACAAATGAGCTCCAAACGCTTAAGAACTACATGGTCAGGTCCCAATGAATCAATGACCCTTCTTGGGTATTAATTTTCTGTTACTTGTTTTTTTGATGGTTATGACAGAGTACTTAGCATATGCAACTTTAAGGGAAGAATGCCTTCTACTGGCTCTCCATCTTCAGGTTTCAGTCCATCAAGAAAGGGGGGTAGGGCTTATAAAGCTGCTCACATCATGAGAGTGGGGTTGGGGTAGGGTGACGGGGTACCTATGCTATTGCTGGCTTTTCTGTGTACATCACTTTATCTTATCAGGGCCTGCACCTTTTGAGATGGGATGGAGATCTTCAAAGTCTAGGTGAGTTTTCTCTCTCTCAGTCTTCTCTGGAAATGCCCTAACTGCCTTAATGTCCTAAAGGCAGTATTGTGTGCTGCCCATTTCACTATCATAGGTATCAAGAAAGCAGGCCTGTTACAAAAAGGGGGTTTACCCTCAGTTTTGCTAGTTTTAAAATGCTACTTCATTTGGGTACAGTGAAGTTTAAATACATAAAGTATATGAGGTACTTCATGCTTCACCTGACGTATAATAAACTTTCAAGCCACACTGCTCTGAGTAAGGCTTGAACACATGCATGAATGGATGGCTGGTGGATAGAATTACACATCACTGCAGGAACAGATTCAATCCTGAGTTCTACATTTGTATCTTCTTGGTAAATGTCACTTTTCTTTCTTCTTTGAGAAAGTCAATGCCATCTACTATGGCTGTCTTTAAATTTAGACTTATTTTTAATATTTTTATATCTTTGGTAGGGTATTACTCCTTTCCCTCTCAAATGAAATTATGTTCCCATTTATTTATAAGAATAACCTTTCCTCCCCCATTCCCTGAAAAAGCCTAAAGAATGCATTTTATCAAATATGGTGTGCTTTTCCATCCTTAGGTTGAATTTTTAATCTCTTCCCTCTGATAATTCTGGAATACTAATAACACAGCATTTAATAAGTACCAATTGTTGCTATTTAAAGGCACCAGGATGTTTTTTATTCCTTTTTATCGTTAAATGTTAGTACAATTCTACAAACCTGGCAGAATTAACCTCATGTTTATATATTAGACAAAGATGGGTTAAACAAAATAAAATAATTCATTGGTTATCTGTCGAATATAAAGAGGTAGGGCTGTGCTGGGATATAGCTCAGAGGTAGAGGGTTAGGACCTAGAATGCACAAGACTCTGAGTTTGATTTCCATTTCCTCTACATCACACACACACACACACACACACACACACACACGCACGCACGCACATACAGACACACAAATAGACACACACAGTTAAAACACCAATATCTTATCCCAGGTCTATCTGATTCAAATCCAATTTATAACCATCATACTCCCAAACATAACTCAATGAGAAGAAATGAGCAGTAATGTCATATAAAATAGAACAAGAAGACCCATAAAATATAAATGATGTGTAATACAGCCTATAAAAGTGTTGTAGAAAGATGTCCTACAGCAGAACAGCCATTTTCATCTTAATAAGAATAACACTGATTACTAAAAAGACATGAAGATGAAGCTTGTTGATTCTCTCTCACAAGGTTCTGTCTTGAAAGGCTCCCTAGACCATCAGCTGAGATCCCAGCCATCCCCTCCCTCCTGCACATTCTTCTGTCCCTCCTAGCTGTATATAATTCTTCCCCAGATGTCTGCAGTCTCAGACATTGTTATAATATCCAAGAGGTGGAAAATTAAGTTAGGGGGAAATTCCAGGGATACAGTTATGGGGATGTCATCATCCATGTTGGCATGAGGTTTTTTATTGTTGCTTTTGTTTTGTTTTGTTTTGTTTTGTTTTTTAATGTGGCTGTTGGAAGGGAGCTCATGCTACTGTAAGTAACCCTTTACTATGCTCCTATAAGTAAGCTGAATTGACTCATTGCTATGCTACTTTGGTCTGTTGGTGCACTACCTGGAAAAAGCAGATGATTCTCCACATCTCCCTGGATATTTAGCCCTGCTCTACCTTATCAGAATGTCTTATTTTCTGAAACATCTCTCAGGCAAATTTTTATGCCAGCAAGTTAAATTAACATTGGAATTAATTGCACAACATTATCTCAAGAGTTACTAAAGCATGCAAACTATTTAGTGTTTATATAATTGTTTTTGTTGCAAAAAGAAAACCCCTCAAGCAGAAAAACAAAAAATGAAAAATCAGTAACAAAAATACAAATGAAAAGTGTAAGCCACTATGGGAGGACCAGTTAACCTAATAGAAATCAATATTGTATCACTGAAGATAAGAAATAAATTCCTATTTAAGGCTACTCAGTAGTCAAGATATGTACAAAATTCAAATTATCCACCATAAATGTGGAGAAGCATCTCACAGGCCCAAATTAGATTGTGATGCTAAAATACAAGATGAACTCTCATAATAGAAAAAAGCAGATAGCTGTGTGTGCCCAAACCAATAGCCAAGCAGTAACATACATTATCATAGACATAACAAATTTCTTGTTATAATCTAAAAGCTCAATGAGATTTACAATAAAGCTCTCCATTTTTATCCCATGTGATTTCATGAGGAAATACTGAAGTTTTATTTTTTTAAGCTTACTGTTAAGAAAATAGTCCAGTATTTTAAAAGACTTACTGGTAGAGCAGATTTTCAAGAACAGTTATAAGACTTTTAGAAAGCAAATGAAATAAATATTCTTTTGGCACATTTTGGTATGTGCCTTAAGAATATCAATCTACATTAACTGAAACCATAGCATTTGCATAGCAACAAATATCATAAGACAAATAAAGAACATATACAGGAACTTAATATTTAAAATAAATGGCATTTCAAGTAATTTGGAAAAGCAGTACAATAACAGAGCTTGAAAAGGCTTGGCGTTTAATGTTCAGCTGAAGTCATCAGTAAAACTACCAAGTCCTGGGTTTTTTCTTTAATGGGAAACATACTGCTTATTTTGTTCCTACCAATCATTATACTACTCTGATTTCTCTCTCTTTTTTTTTGTAGTTAAGCTAGGTTACTAGTAATAATTTATTCATTCATCTAAACTATACAATTTGTTGGTGTGTGCATTTCATAACAGTTTCTAAAATCCTTTGTATTTCTGTGGTATCTATTGTATTGTCTATTTTCTCCATCTGATTTTCTTTTTGCTTTTGTTCAAAGTCTGAAAGACAACTTGTTGGTTTTTTTTTTTTTCCTTTTCAAAACACAAACTCATGTCATATGCCTAGTGCTATGGTGATGTTTACTCATCTTTTTATTGGCTCTTTGTCTTTCTGCTGATTTTGAATTCCGTTTGCTTTTTTTTTTTTCTAGAAATTTCATGCCCAACGTTACTTCAAGATCTCTAAATTTTATGTTTGTTGGTTTTATTATAGGATGTTAAGTGGGCGGAGATAAAGAATGGCAAAGGGTGTGGTAAGGGGAGAGACAGAGTTTCCAAGTTGCCTTGACTGGACAACCCTCAGGGACACCTTTAACTCAGTCCTCCTAAAGCAACCTTTCCTGCCTTCTGATGCAGGCATTTATTGCTATAAATGTCCCTCTTGGAACAGCTATTGCTCTATCTCATAGGTTCTAGTACACTGTGCTCCCATTTTTATCTTTCCTAAAGAACTTAAGTTCCTTTTTAATGTCTCCATTGACTCTTTAGTTACTGAGGAAATTTTTGCTGCTATTAAGTTATAGTTTGTTCTTCTGATACCACTACCTTCAGTTTACTTAAAATATCTTATTTCCCTCTTGATTTCTTTTTAAAATATTTTTATTATTATCATTTGTTACAATTTATTCAATTTGCATCTGGGCTGTGGCCCTCTCCCTGCCTCCTCTCCCGCTATGCTCCTCTGCTGGCCCACTGATAGGGGAGGTCTTCCTCACCTTCTATTTGACCCTGGCCTATCAGGTCTCATCAGGACTGGTTGCATTGCCCTCTGTGACCTGTCAAGGCTGCACCCCACCCCCAGGGGGAGGTGATCAGAGAGCGTGTCACTGAGTTCATACCAGAGAAAGCTCCTGCTCCCCTTATTAGGGAACCCACTTGGAGACTGAGTCTATGAGCTACATCTGAGCCAGGATTTTAGGTTCTCTCCATGCATTGTCCTTGAATGGGGTATCAGTCTCTGAAGGGCCCCCAGGCCTCATTTTATTGACTGATGGCCTCCTTTTGGAACTCCTGTCCTCTCCAGGTCTTTCTATCTCCCCTTCTTACATAAGATTCCCTGCACTCTGCCCAAAGTTTGACTATGAGTCTCAGCCTCTGCTTCGATACCTCATCAGTGTAGTCAGAGGCCATCTGAGAGGTAGGCTCCTATCCTGTTCCCTGTGTTCTCCTGCTTCCAATGTCTATCTGAATGAAGATTGAGAATCTTCCCTAGGGCTTTCCTTGTTGTTTAGCTTCTTTACAAGTATAGATTTTCGTATGGATACAGAAATTGCAGTGCATTTACACATTGGAATACTACTCAGCTATTAAAAACAAGGAAATCATGACACTTGCAGGCAAATAGTGGGAACTAGGAAAGATCATCTTGAGTGAGGTAACCCAGAAGCAAAAAGACATACATGGTATATACTTACTCATGAGCGGATATTAGCCATATAATACATGATAAACATACTAAAATCCTCTTGATTTCTTGATGTTTAGATCTATATTTTCTTTTTCATCTTTCCATGCAACTTTTTCTCTTTCAGGGGTTATTATCTTTTCTCATATTCTGCCTTTTATGCTCATTTTATCCTTTAATGTTTCACCTTTGCACATATAATGCCTCCAAAATATCTTACACATAATCTTGATTATGCAACATATATTTGTTAAATCAACCAATTGATAGGTTCATAATAATACTCACTTATGTCATCTTGTACATGAGAGAATATTTTTAAAAAAGAGAAGATTTATAGCAGCTATATTCAATTACAAATAGTATAAATTCTTTCCTTATAATAAATGTCAGTAAGCCTTCCACAGATGCAAAAGTCATAGTAAATGACAATGAATATTTCTACAGAAAGAAAGACTATATGAGCCTACTCTCATGTAGGAAGTTTTAGGCTCTGGCTAGGGAACCAGGTAGGCTAACTGCTGGTTTTCACTGCTCACATCTCTTCTAAATCCAATACTCAAGTTTCACATTCAACGTTGCAGCAAACAACCTCCTATGGCCTCCCTCTTCTCTCTTGCCCCATCTCTAGCACATCATACAGATCTTCTCAAAACTTTCTCCACATTTACCCAACACATCCTTTAACTCCATGAGGCATTTCCTGGGAACCCATGAGCCAAAACTGCCAGAGAATCAAGTAGCCAGCAAAGCAAGTAGGCACTCTCTCTCTTTTCTTCTCCAAATCCAATTCCTTAGTCTCATCCCCAGGTCTGTAATAGACTACCTGTCATGACTGCTCATTATTCTCTGCCCCACTCCCATGGGACTAAGAATATCCTGGCAGAACAGCCTGCTCTGCTCCCTTCTCTGGATCCATTTTGCTCATTGGCCCAGTCCTTATCCATTCCAAAGTATCAGTTTCCAATTCCTAGAGACATATTACCTGAAATTTCCAGTGACTACACATAGTATGATCATAGGAGAATCGCAGCCACCACACCCTCCTAAGAATCAGAGAGGGCAACAGAAACCTAGAAATAAAATACCTCAACCACAAAAACAAGATATCAACTCCTAGACTGCAATCATCTCAAATCCAGATGCACAGACAATAAAGAAAAAATGCGATCAATAACAGCCAGGAAAATAAGACCCCACCAGAGCTCAGCAACCTACTACAGTAGACACTAAGAATTGCAATATAGCTGAATAAGAAGACAAAGACCCTAAAATAGCTTTAATGAATATGATGGAGGTCCTTAAAGAGGGAAATTAAGAAATCTCTTTTTAAAAACTATGAAAATAAAAAAAAAAAACAGAAGAAGGGAATGAATGAAATTGTTTGAAACATGGAAATGGAAATTGAATTAATAAAGAAAACCAAAATCTGGAAATGAAAAGTTTAGGAACATGAACAGAAACCACAGAAGCAAGCCTCTCCAACAGAGTAGAAGAGATGGAAAGAAGAATAACAGATATTGAAGACACAATGGGAAAATGGATACCTCAGTCAAAGAAAATTTTAAATTAAAAAATAATCCTAGCAGAAAGCATCCAGAAAACGTAGGATACTATGAAAGGACCGAATTCAATAACAGGAATAGAGAAAGGAGAAGAAACCCAGGTCAAAGGCACAGAAAATATTTTCAACAAAATTATAGAAGCATACAGAACACTAAATAGACTGGACTAGAAAAGAAAGTCATTTCAGCACAAAATAATCAAACCACTGAGCACAGAGGGAAAAAAAAGAATTAAAAGCTCTGAGGAAAAAAACCAAGTAACATATAAAGGCAGACTTATCAGAATGCCCCCTCACTTTTCAGTGGGGACTCTAAGGCCAGAAGGGCCTGGATGAATCTTCCAAGAGACCGTAGATACCTACCCAAACTACTATAGCTTTCAATCACAATAGATGAAGAAAAAATGTTTCACACTCAATCCAAATGTAAGCAGTCTCTATCTGCAAATCCAGCTCTACAGAAGGCAATAGAAGGTAAACTTCAAACTGACCAGGTAAATAACATGTCAAAAAACACAATGAATGAGTACTCTTGGACCAGCAAATCAAAAGATGTAGGGAAAACCCACACCACTGCCACAAAATAACTGTTATAACTGAATTATCAAACACGTGCCATTAATCTCTCTCAGCATCAATGGTCTCAATTCTCCCTTGCACACTAATAGTGGGAGACTTCAATATCTCACTCTTGCCAGTAGGCAGGTCATCCAAACAAAATTAAACAGTGAAATGTTGGCGCAAACTGACATTATAAATCAAATGGACCTTTGAGATATTTACAGAACATTTCACCTAAATACAAAAGAATATATCTTTTGTTCAGCACCTCATGGGACCTTCTCCAGAATTGTCCAAATAGTTTGACACAAAGGAAGTCAAAACAGATACAAGACTATTAAAATAAAATCGTGCCTCCTATATGATCACCACAAATTTAAGTAGGATACAAACAACAACAGAGACAACAGCTTATAAACTCATAGAAACTGAACAACTCACTATTGAATGAAAAATGGATCAAGACAGAAATTAAAGACTTTCTAGAATTGAATGAAAATGAATGTACAACATACACAAACTTATCAGACACAATGAAGGTGGTTCTAAGGGGCAAGTTCATAGCACTAAGTGCCTACCTTAAAAAAAAACTGAACAGATATCATTCTAATAACTTAACAGCACATCTGAAATCTCTAGAACAAAAATAATAAATCATCTCCTAAAGAAGTAGATGAAAAGAAATAAACTCAGGCCTGAAATCAATACAATAAAAACCAACAAAACAAGAACCAATGAAAGTGAAAGTTGTTTCTTTGAAAAAAATCAGTAAGATTGACCAGTTATCTAGAATAACTGAAAGTGAAAAGAGAAAAACCAAATTAACAAAATTAGACATAAAAAAGACACATAACAACAAACACCAAGAAAACTAAAAGAATCATAGGAACATACTTTAAAAACCTCTACATATCTATAGATACCTGTTGCTTTATTTGTTTGTTTGATTTTATAAGGAAGCAAGAAATACAAAGTAGAATAAAAGACTACATCTTCAAAAAATATTGTCATTCATACTGAATGGGTGCGTGTAGAACAATCCAAATAAATATATACTTATTACCCTGCACAGAACACAACCCCAAACACATCAAAGAACTCAACATAAAATCAAATGCACTGAATCCAATAGAAAACAAATTGGAGAATACTCTTGAACATATAGGCACAGAAGAGGAATTTCTGAAGAGTATGCTGTTAGCACAGGCACTAAGATCAACAATTAATAAATGAGACCTCATGAAACTGACAAGCTTCTAGAGGGCAAAGGATTCCATTATTTGGACAAAGTGGCAGCCTACAAAACAGGAAATTTTTTTACTAACTACACGTTCAATAGAGGGCTAACAGAAAAAAAAATAGATATCAATAAAACAAATAACCCAATTAAATAATAAGGTTGAACTCTTACACAGCTGGTGGGACTTTGCACTTTGTAAATCAATATAGTAGTTCCTTTAAACACTGGAAATCAATCTACTTTAAGACCCAACTATACCACTCCTGGGCATATACCCAAAGGATGCTTCAACCTGCCACAATGACACTTGCTCAATTATGTTCATTGTGGGTTTTCATAATAGCCAGAAACTGGAAACAGCCTAGATGTACCTCAACCAAATAATTACTAAAAAATATGTACTACGCAGTGGAGCATTACTCAGCTGTTAAAAAAAAAATATGACATCACAAACTTTGCAGGTAAATGGATGATCTAGAAAAAAAAATCACCCTGAGTAAGGAAACCAGATTCAGAAAGACAAACATGATATGTATCCACTTAAAACTGGATATTATTTGTCAAGTAAATAAAAATCATGCTACAATCCACAGACCCAGAAATGCTAAGTAACACTGAGGGCTCAAGGAGGGAAAACATGGATTTTCCTTGGCCGGGGGTGGGGGGAAATTTAATAGATTTCACAGTTGGACAGGAGCAGGTAGGAATGGAACAGGAGAAATCAGGTTAGGGAATGCGATGGAGGCAGATAGTAGGAGGAGAGATGACTGGAATTAAAGGTCACTTAGGGGGCAATGTGGAAACCAAGTATACTAAAATACTTCCAGGATTCTACTAGGGTGACCCTAATAAGGACTGCTACCAATGAAGGATATGGAGCCTGAACCAGCCATCTTCTATAACCAAGTAACATCAATGGTAGGACTGAGATACCAACCAAATCACAAAGCCTTTGAGGTATCATCTGCCCGTCTATGGCTTGCCTGTTGACCTCTGTACACCAGCTAAAATGGGGCTGCCAAGCCCCCAAGGCTGGCTGAATGGGAACAGCAGTGATAGTGCCCTTTATCCAGCTGGCAGAAAGGATGCTAGGGCAATGGAGGCGCAGTACTTAGGAATGGTCAACCAATGACTGCTCTAACTTGAGGCCAATGGCACAAGAGGGATCCCTTGCCTGGCAGTATCTTGATAACCAGTAACTAAAGACTCTACAGTCAAGAGACCTAGGATAGAAAAAGAAAATCGTCAGATGATGGAACATGCCTTTAATCCTTGCACTCAGGAGGCAGAGGCAGGTAGATCTCTGTGAGTTCAGGGTCAGTCTGGTCTACAGAGTGAATTCCAGGACATCTAGGGCTACATAGAGAAACCCTGTCTCAACGAACAAAAGATTAAATAAAAACGTAGCAATCAATAAGTCAATAAAATTATTCTTAATGATACTCTACTATACTTATAGATTGGTGCCTCACCCAATCATCATCATAGTGGCTTCTGCTGGCAGCTGATTGGAGCAGATGCAGAGACCCACAGGCAAATATTAGGTGGAGAGAGATCCCAGATTGGAGACCAACACCAGGTCCCTCCCCTTGGAGTTCAGGGAACCCTCCAGAAGAAGGGCGGGGGGAAAGAACTGTAAGAACCAAAGGGGAGGAAAACACGGCCCACAGAATCAACTAAGTAGGGCTCATAGGGGCTCCGGAGACTGAAGCAGCAATCTTGGAGCTTGCATGGGTCTACACTAGGTCCTCTGCATATATAATATGATTTTTAGCTTGTTGTTTTGTGAAATTCTTAAGAGTAGAAGTTGGGGTGTCTCTGACTCTTTCATCTGCTCTTAGGAACCTTCTCTTCCTATTGGTTTGCCTCACCCAGCCTTGATACGAGGATTTGTGCCTTGATGAGAGAATATCTTGTGCCTGTATAGAAACTTCACTTGTCAATAATAAATCTGATGGTCTATAACTGAGGCAGAAAATAGGAGGTGGGACATCTGGCAGGCAGAAAGGATTCTGGGAGAGAGCCAGGTACAGGAGATTCAGCTGGGAAGATGTGAGGAGGATGCATGGTACCTGTACAGAGGTAACCAGCCATGTGACAAAATGTAGATTAGACTAAATGGGTTGTTTTAAGTTATGAGCTAGTCAGAGAAGAGCCTAGCTATATGCCCTAGGTATTTCTATATGTATTTTGAGTCTCATGAATTATTATTATTATTATTCATGGAGCTTGAGGCCAGGAAGAAAAAATAAACCTCAACAACAGTGCCTATTTTTTTTCTTTCATTAATTTATTTAATCATTTTACAGTGTGATCATAGGTGCCTCCTTCCTCTCCTCCAAGTCCCATCCTTATATCCTCTCCTCCATTGGAGAAGGGGAGGTCCCATGGGTACCAACCCATCCTGTGTACCTAGTCTTTTGGTATCTTTTTATGCCATATGTGGTTGATAACCTTAGGAAGTCTGCTCTTTTCTGAAATGAAACAGAGAAAGAGTAGATCTGGGGCATAGGGAGGGAGAGGCTGGAAGTAGTGGAAGGAAGGAAAACTGAAGTAAAGATGTATAGTATGAGAGAAAAATAAATAAAATTAATTAATTAAATTTTAAAAATTAAAAATGTGGTTCAAATCTAAAAAGAAAATTCTCAGAAGAAATTCAAATGGCTGAGAAATACTTAAGGAAATATTTAATGTCCTTAGTCATCAGGGAACTGCAAATCAAAACTACTTTGAGATTTCATCTGTCAGAATAGCTAAGATCAATAAAACAAGTGACAGCTCATGCTGGCAAGGATACAGAGCAAGGGAAACACTCATCCACTGCTGATGGAAGTGCAAACTTGTACATTCCCTATGGAAATCAGTATGGCAGTTGCTTAGGAACATAGAAATCGATCTACCTGAATATCCAGCTAAACCACTCTTGAACCTATACCCAAAGGATACTTCCTCTTACCACAGGAACACTTGCTCAAACATGTTCATTAATACCCTATTCATAATAGTCAGAAATTGGAATCAACTTAGCTGTTCCTCAACAGAAGAATGGATAAAGAAAATATTCTATATTTACACAAAATGGATTACTACTCAGCTATATCAATCAGCTATTTTTAAAAATGAAATCTTGAAATTCACAGGTCAATGAGTGGAACTAGAAAAAAAATCATCCTGAGTGAGGTAGCTCAGACCCAGAAAGACAAATATGGTATGCATTAACTTTTATGTGGCTATTAACTGTTTAGTAGTCAATGATAACCAATCTACAATCTGTAGAACCGTAGAGGCTAGTTATGGAGTAAAGAACTATGGGCAGGGAGGGACAGATAGAATTCCTTAAGAAAGGAAAATAGAATAGATAGCTATGGATGGATGAGAAAGGGACTGGAATGGGATGAAATGGAGAGGGGGGTGTAAATGTGGGGTTGAGAAGAACACTAGAAGAAACCACTAAAATTAAAGACCATTTGAGGGATAGTACGGACCTAATAAAGTAGAAGTTTCTTAAAACGTACAAAGGGGAAGCATTGGCAGAAAGAGTGTGAGAGTCAGAGAAGATGGAGGACACCAAGGAAACATGACCCTCTAAACCAACACGATTGATGATGTATGAACTCACAGACTCTGAGGCAGCATTCACAGAGCCTACACAGGTCTGCATCAGATGAAGTCCTACAGCTGAAAGAGGTGGGCCCAAGCCCCATCCCTACACCAGAAACAATCTCCAGTTGATAACCACTTGCAAATAAAAATTTAATTTCCCCCTAGGGAGTCTCTCTGGGGAATATTTTGTTTCTCTTTATACCCTACAAGTCATTTGTTCATATATTATGGCTTCCCATTTATTGTTTTGATGGGATTCCTGAGTGTGTGAATGAGGGGGTCTTTGCATCTTTATCAGTTTCTTGTGCCTTTTCTTGGGCTTCTCCCTTCTGTTTGTTTTGTCCTGTTCTAATGTATTAGCTTTTGTTTTAATTTATAGTGTCTGATTTCATTATTATCCCTTATAATCCTGTTTGTTTTCTAAAGAGAGACAGACAGGAATAAATCTGAGAGAAAAGGTGGAGAGAAACTTGGGGGAGTAGAAAGAGGGAGAAATTTTCTATTTTCAATAAAAGGAGAAATAAATAATAGATAAATTTATTAATTAAAAAATTTCAAAATCTTAATCGTAGAAACAGAGAAGAAAACAGTGTTTACCAGGGAATGAGGCAGTGGTTCTCAACTTTCTTAATTCTGCGAGACTTTAATACAGTTCTTCATGTTATGGTGATCCCCAATCAGTCCTAATTCGACTTGATGTTCTGGGGTGGGTTGGTGGGAGGGTTACCCTTTTCTGAGGAGAAGGGGAAAGGAGATAGGTGGAAGAGGGTGGAACGGAATGACTGGGAGGAAAGGAGGGAGGGAGCTACAATTGGGACATAAGTGAATACATACATTAAAAATAAATTTTAAAAAATAAAAACATTTTCATAGTACTTCATAGCTTTAATTTTGCTACTTTTATGTAATATAAATATTTGTGTTTTCTGATGATCTTTAGCTATTCCTGTGAAAGGGTCATTTGACCCCTTAAGAGGTCATACCCCACAAGTTGAGAACCACTGGACTAAAGGCTAAAAAAAAAATCAAGATTGTGTGGATACTGGTTAAACAATACAAGCTTTCAGCTTACATAAGAGGGATATATTCAGAAGATCTATTGTATAGCAAAGTGATTACAGTTAATAAAAATACACATTATTCTTAACATATTGCAATATAAATGAAATAAACCAAATGCAAAGAGACAAATATATGATGTCTCTTATGTGAGTTACTTAAAATGTTAAACCTAACAGAAACAGAGGATAGAATAAAGACCAGGAACAAATCAGGGAAATGCAAATCAAAATTACTTTGAGATTCCATCTTACACTTGTCAGAATGGCTAAGATATAAAACACAAGTGACAACACATGCTGGAGAGGATATGGAGCAAGGGGAACACTTCTCCACTATTGGTGGAAGTGCAAACCTATACAGCCACTTTGAAAATCAATATGTCTGTTTCTCAGTAAATTAGGGATCAATATACCTCAAGACCCGGCTATACTACTCTTAAACATATACCCACAAGACCCTCCATCCTACCACAAAGACACTTGGTCAACTGTGTTCATAGCAAACTTATTCATAATAGCCAGAATCTGAAAACAACCTAGATGTTTCTCAACCAAAAAATGAATAAATATGTGCTACATTTTACACAATGAGTATTACTTATCTGTTAAAAACAATGACAGCATGAAATTTGCATGCATATGGATGGAAATGAAAAAAAAAAATCATTCTGAGGGAGGTAATCCAGACCCAGAAAGACAAACGCGGTATGTATTCACTTATAAGTAGTTGTTGGCTGTAAAGGATAATCATGCTACAGTCCACAAATCCAGAGAGGTTGGGTAACATGGAAGGCTAAAAGGGGGATACAAATATATCCCTGGGAATCAGAAATAGAACAGATTTCACGGGGGTTCTGGGAGCAGGTAAGGTTGGGAACATGAGGGATCAGGTCAAGGGGAGAAAGAAAATACTGGGGGAAATGACTGGGTTTCGGTGTAATTTCAGGGGGAGGTAGAAACGTGCTGCAACAGAAACTCCGTGGAGCCTATGAGAGTAACCCTAGCAAAGACTCCTAGTAACGGGGGACATGGAACCTGAACCGGCCATCTTCTGTAACCAGGCAGGGCCTCAGGTGGAGAGACTGGGACACCAGCCCATCATAAAACTTTAGACCCATGCTTTGTCCTGCCTGCAAAATGTTCCGGGACAGAAGCCTATCATAACTGTAATCAGAAAAACCAAAGAGACTCCATCCAGCAACCTGATGCGGAGCAGGTGCAAAGTCCCACAGCCAGACGTTAGGCAGAGCTCAGGAAAGGAAAGGTCAGAGGAACCAGAGAGCTCAGGGACACACACGAACACAGCCCACTGAATCAACTGACTGGGACTCATGGTGGCCAGCAGAGATCAGGAAGCCCTTGGGGGTCCAATCTAGGCCCTCTGCATATTTGTTATGGCCAAGTAGGTTGTGTTCTTGTGGGAGTCCTAACAGTGAGATCAGGGACTGTTTCTGATTCTTTTGCCTGCTGGTGGGATTTGTTCCTCCTACTGGATTGCCTCATCCAGCCTTGTTGTGATGGTATGTGCCTGGTCCTATTGTAGCTTGTTAGGCCACGTTTGGATGATGTGTCTAGGAGGCCTGCTCTTTTCTGGGGGGGGAGGGAGGGATTAAATCTGGGGGAGAGGGAAGAGTGGGGAAGAGAGTGAGGCAAGGGAGGGAGGGGAAACCGCAGTCAGGATGTAATATATGAGAAAAGGTTAAAAAGTTTTTAAAAGACCGGGGATGATAAGAAGTGGAAAACAAGTAGTTTGTTATTTAATGGATAGAGTTTCAGTGTGGGATGATAAACAATTCTGAAAGTCGAGGTAATAAGATGACACATTAATGGGAATATATTGGCTGTAGCTGAAATACATATTTTAAAGTGGTTGGAAAAATAAATGAATTATGTATTTTTAAATTACTAAGAATAAAAGTAATTTATATGTGTCAGTTTCCTTTCTTGTAAATTTTTCTGGAAAAAAAAAAACAGTCAAAGCCTTCTCACCCACCACTCCCATCTTGAAACTTAGGATATCTGCCAAAGAAGCATGAGAGTGTTCAACCCAGACCTTCCCCACTGGGGGATGTAAAGCTCTCTGGTACGTTGACACTGACAGTTCTCCACTGTCAGGCTGTTCCGAGGTTTCTCCAGCTGAAGACGGCTCCAAATCTAGCTTTCATGGGACCGGGCAGTATTATAGAAGCTTTCCGGAGAGGAAAGCAACTGACAGTCCTCCCTGGCTGCAATGCTGTGACCCAAAGCAATGATCAGCATGACACAGCAACATACAGGGGCAATAGCGATGACGCGTGCAGTGGTGGTAACCCGAAGCTCTCTAACTGGACTTCGTACCTGCTTGACAGGAGAAAAGGGGGTCTCCTTTGCTGGTCCGGCAAACCTAGCCACCCTGGTATTGTGAGATCATGGCTCTTGAAACAGACCTTATTACCACTCCACCAAACCAGCCTGATTCCTAACTGAACTCTAAATAGTCATAATTATAGCCATGGATAAGAGTAGTCCTCACCTCTCATCAAAGAAACTTCTCTTTGCCACAAGAGACCATTGTAGAAAAATCACAATTGGCTAAAATACAGAAGAAAAAGTGATCATGGGTTGATCAAGTCCAGCTGATACATCTACACACAACTCCTTCACCTAGGGCTTAGGGAACATTGCAGAAAAAGGGCACAAAAGATTGTAAGAGCCAGAGAACCAGGAAAGCTGATGTGAGGTTTTATCTTCTAGAAACAAGAGAGAAGTTTCACCCAAGATGCCTCAACAATATAGGTGCCAAAACAAGACCTGAGCAAGGATGACACCAAAAGATGTATTACCATGAAAGGAGAAATATCACTGGGCCTCAACCCTAGACGAAGAACTTAGGCAACTAAGAAATGCTGAGAGCAGGGGAACGAGTGCTCCCCTGGATGAACTGCTAATTGGTTATCCAAGTGGTTAGTTCTGAAATCATATTATACAGGTAACATTAAATGGAACAGACTATATTTATGTATTCTAGCAGTCTGAATTTCTCTTTCTCTCTTTCTCTCTCCTGTGCATGTGTGTAACAATAATAACTGAAGTCAAAGAGGCCATCATTTAGAGGGAGGGAGCAGAGGTGGAGGGGGCCTTCCTGGGAGAGGCTAGGAGGGATAAAAGAAAGAAAAATGATGGAATTAAATTTTAAGTTATAAATTGTTTTTTACTTCTTCAATTTATTTTATTTCCAAATCACTAAAATCTTCTTGTTCTCATTCTGTAAAACGTGTTACGAGTTACGATCAGTGTATGAAGTTATAAACTTTTAAAAAGTAAAAGTAAAACAAACAGAAATCCGGCACTTCATCCCGTCCTGCGTTACACATCCTTCCCTTCTAGGGTCCCTGAATCTGTTGACTGCTGACTAGTCGTGAGAGGAATGAGGGTTGTGCTGCTGGATTGTGGGCTAGCCCTCCAGCTACAGACTTTCACCGGAAACATGAGGATGAGCCCAAGACTAGACAATCCATTCCTGTCCCTCCTCTTGGCGTTAATTCCAGCTGCACTCCATGATGAACCTGCTATGTGGTAGCTACAGTATAGGGGCAAAGTTCTGAGACCTTGGTACCATCTTCTTTAAGTGGTATCCTTGTCCTGTACTTCCACAGCTAGTGAACACCTTCCGCATTCCTGTGCTGACAAACAAAGTAGACTCTGTAGCAAGTGCTTAAGTCATACTGAGTAAAAACTGGATACCATACAGACCTTTACGTAGTTCGGATTTGCCGCAAGTGTAGGAAGCTTTATCCTAAGCAAGTAAGTAATAGAGAGCCCCTTTATTCCTTCTTCCCACTTTATGCGTCATACTGAGCAAGGGTTGCCCATTGCGTGTGATAAGAGTGACATGATAGCAAATACAATCTTGCTATAAAGAGACAAAAAGCCTTAGAGGTGAGTGTTCTGCTCCCCATCGAGCTACTGATAATATTGTCTAACTTCTTTGCATTTATTTAGCTTCAGGGAGCAAAGGGACATCCAAAAATCCATTTTAAAAAATCAGTTGTCAAAGACAGGAAGTTGCACTGGAATTGTCTTGTTTCTGAATAAGCCATCAAGGAGTGACTGTTTAAACTGCTTCTCTGGAAATCTGTGTTATCAGGTTTAAATGATATTGGATTTGTGCACTTATATAGTGCTAGAGGTGATTTCTATCAATGCTTTGTCGAAGCACATTTCAATTAAAAACCTAAAGGAGACCTCAAATCTGCCTTAAGCTTCAGTCTGAGTCATAGGTGAATATACTTTCCTCAGAAACAGGATTTGCGTTTTCTTCTTCATTGAGAACAGAGGTGATCTCAGACTAAGCTTGATTTTATTCACCAACTTATCTCTCAAAATGGAAGATAAAGTCCTAGTTAACAGGATACATTATCATGTATACAAAACGTAACAACTAATAATTAGACAATTCTAATTCTAGAAAAGTTTAGTTTGATTTGTTGAAATAAGAATTTTTTATTAGAATTTTCTAAGGAAGGAACACCAGCCTAATTAAGATAATTTGCTATTAATCCAGCACATCTATTTAATCTATTACTTGAGAAAAGAGCTTAATATTTAAAATGTCATTGTCAAATAATAGACAAATTATTTTTCATGTTTTCACAGATTAAGCACATTTATGGAGACATAGAAATAAGCAATATTATGTCTCTTCAAACTAGAAAACTATTGTTATTGCTAAATTCTAACTTTTATTGTTTCAACTTCTGAAATCATGGTTAAGTCTCTAAATGCTGAATTACAAGAAGATACTATATATCTGTATATGTATGATATCATCTGATGAGTTAACTTAGAATTCATAACATAAAGATTATCAATGAATGGAAAATTCTGGATACTCAGTTGTCCAACGGTAATTTTAAAAAAATGTGGAAGGCTAGCTTGATCTGATCTGGGCATACTGGAGCTCACATACTCCCACAGTAAAGCAGAAACTTTAAAGACCATTACAAATATTTCATCTGGAATAGGCTCCCTGCTATATAGTAGTTACTGTTGCCTGTTCCTACCATCTGAGGCACTATTATCATCTAGCTTTAAGTTAAGTATAGAATACTCCACCCTGTAAATGTACCATAGTTACCTTATTCATCCATCAGTTGATGAACACCTTGGCTGTTCCAAATTTCTGACTATTGAGAATAGAGCAGCAATGGACATAATGAGCAATTATCTCTGTAGTAAAATGTAGAGTCTTTTGGATATGTGACCAAGAGTAGTATAGCTGGATCATGGAGCAAACCTATATTCACCACTTTGAGGAATTCCCACACATATTTCAATAGTGGTTGGGTCAGTTTCCACTCCCACAAGTAGGCACCATTTCCTTGCATCCTTGTCAACATTCTGGCTGGAGTAAGGTGAAATCTCAAAGCAGTTTTAATTTGCATTTTCCTGATGGCTAAAGATGTTAAACATATATATATATATATATATATATATCAGCTATTTAGCTATTTCCATTTTATCTTTTGAGAACTCTCTCTTTAGGTTTATACCCCATTTTTAAATTGTTTCTTTTGTTTGTTTGTTTATTTGTTTTCTTGATGTTAAGTGTTTCTAGTTCTTCGTATATTCCAGACACTAGCCCTTGTCAGATGCATAATTAAAAAACATTTTTTCCATTCTGGAGGCTGCCTCTTTGTTTAAATTATGGTGTTCTTTGCTTTACAGAAGCTTTTTAATTTTCTGCTATCCCACTTATTAATTATTGCTCTTAGTGCCTGAGCTATTGAGGTCCTATTCAAAAAGCCCTTTCCTGTACCAATGAGTTCAAGTGTCCTTCTTACTTTATCTTCTATCAGATTCAGAGTATCAGGTTTTATAATAAGGCTCTTTATCCATTTGGAGTTGAATTTTGAGCAGGGTGATAGACATGGCTCTATTTTCATTCTTCTACATGCAACTATCTAGTTTAACCAATACCGTTTGTTAAAGGTGGTATCTTTTGTCTAGTGTGTGTTTTTGTCTTCTGGGTCAAAAATCAGATATCAGTAGGTGTGTAGAACTACATCCAGGTCTTCAACTTTATTTTATTGATCAACATGTCTGTTTTATGCTAATATACATTATTATTAAAGCTCTGTAGCAGTTCTTTTATTGTTCAGGACTATTTTACCTATCTTAGGTGCTTCGTGTTTTACTCTTTAATTTCTGTGAAGAATTTTGTTGGAATTTTGATGGGGATTGGATTGAATCCATTCACGGCCATTTTCACAATATCAAACTTACCAATCCATGAAAGTGGAAGGTTTTTCTATCTTCTGATGTCTCCTTCAATAGTTTTTAAATTTCTTAAAGTTTTTATCGCACAAGTCTTCCATTTGTTTGATTAGAGTTAGTCCAAGATGTTTTTGAGGGTATTGTGATTTGTTTGTCATTTGTATAGGAAGACTACTGCTTTTTGTGTGTAAATTTTGTGTCCTGTTACCTTTCAGCTGTTAAGAAAAAGAAAATTAGAAAATATTTAGGTAAATGGATAGAGCTAGAAGCAATCATCTGGAGTGAGGTAATTGAGACCTCAGAAACAAACTCTGCATGATTTCCCAGATATTTGAATGTAGATTTAGGATTTATATTTGTGAGTTTCATTTAGAATACTCACAGAGTTTAGGCAGCTAGTAAGAGACCAGGGTAGAGAGAAGGGAATCTTCCAAATAAGGAAAAATAGTGGATAGTTTTGTGAGATGATAAAAGTGAAATTAGAACAGACATATTAAGAGGGGTAAGGGACAGGAATGCACAGTAAAGAAAGCAATATAGAGAAGGATGACTAACGCTAAAGTGTCAAAGTTACTTTTATTCTCCTGATGTCATTGTACTCTTGGAGCCTTACTGCCTCCTTCTGCTAAACTAGGCCTAGTCCTGAAATATTCTAGGCTCCCTACAATCTAATCTAGGTCTAGACTGTCATTAGCCTCTGAGAACTACTGCTGAGTAAGCTCACCCTTTCTAGTTCTTTCTGAACTCTGGCTGGCTGGTTCAACTCAATTGTTCTGGCTCAAATTCCTTTCCAAACTGACTGATTCAAGCCGGCTTCTCTCAGTTTCTCACTGAATTGCTCCCCTTGACCTCAAAATAACTCTAGCAATCTGTCCTAGTCTAGCTACTTCTCATTCTCTGGCTCATTCCGTCTTCACCTGTTTCTAGCTTGTTCTTTCTTCAACCTCTCTCTCTCTGTAAAACTCTCCCAGTAAAACCTGCCTCTGAACTCAAGGAACTTAACTACGATAAATTCAGCTCCACTGCACTACCTCTCAACTCACCCTCAACAGAACTGCCTGAACAGCACTGACTAGAACTCAGAGATCTGCATACCTCTGTCTCCTGAATGCTGGGATTAAAAGCATGTACCACCATGCCTAGACCTAAGCTTTTCTTTACCTGAAACTTTTTCTATGCCAAGATGGCCTTGAGCTCAGAGATCTTCTTTCCTTTGTCTCCTGGGATTAAAGGTGTGCATTGCAGCTGCATCACACAGACCTAGAAGGTCTTTGGATGTGATCTTTTGGCAGAACAGCCATGTTCTGAATTAAAATTCCTCTACAGTAAAGGCCTTTTGAAAGGCTATTTTAAAATATACTATAATAAAAACTTTCAAATATATAAATATATAGAGAGAATTTAAATCAAGTTACTATATAATGGGAAAGACAATACTCCAAGTAGACATCATATCCTACCAAATAAAAGCCCAGTATCAGGAATGGTTTACATCTTTTTGAATCTAAAGTGGCCCAATAGATATCCCCCCCCCCCCACCAAGAAAAGCACTACAGGTTATCACTAATGCTATAGGTTATTCTCCACAGCCTGATGGTAAGATCCTGTCTCTGAAGGGAGCACATATTTATGGCATAGAACACTGAGAAATCTAGCTAGTACTCAACTGCATGTTTCACCCTCTACTGGCTATGATTCATAGTACCACAATGAGCTGCAAAAACTATCAGAGGAAACAATCAGTCATTGCTCTCACCCACCTTCAAATCCAACAAGCTGTAATAGTGAAGTACTTGTAAGATATGACCATTGCTGCAACAGTATTGTGAATATGGGGGAGTAACTAATTTTTTTTTATTTTTGTTTTTGTTTATTTATTGGATTTAATGCCTATTCCATGAGATCCAACCCATATATAATACTTTTTTAATATTTTTAATATTAGTTACATTTTGTTAACTTTGTATCCCTGCTGTATCCTGTTCCCTCATTCCCTCCCAATCCCACCCTCCCTCCCTCATCTCCTCCCTGCCCCTTTCCAAGTCCACTGATAGGGGAGAACCTCCTCCCCTTTCGTCTGATACTGGTTTATCAGGTATCTTCAGGACTGGCTGCAAAGTCCTCCTCCTCTGTGACCTAGCAGGGCTACTCCTCCCTCGGGGTGCGGGGAGGAAGTCAAAAAGCCCGTCATTGAGTTCATGTCAGAAACAGTCCCTGGTCCCCTTATTAGGGTACCCACTTGGATACTGATCTACCAAGGGCTACATCTGTGCAGGGGTTCTAAGTTATATCCGTACATGGTCTTTGTTTGGAGAAACAGTCTCATAAAAGACCCCTGTGCCCAGATACATTTTGTCTTTGTGGAGCTCCTGTCCTCCCCAGGTCATATTAACTCCCCCCCCCCTTTTTTTATGATGGCTCAGTACAAAAATGATATCCTACAGATTGGGAAAGGATCTTCACCAACCCTATATCTGACAGAGGGCTGATATCCAGTTTATATAAAGAACCCAAGAAGTTAAAAAGCAATAAATCAAGCAATCCAATTAAAAAATGGGGTACAGAGCTAAACAGGGAATTCTCTGTAGAGGAATATAGAAAGGCAGAAAAACAAAGAGATGTTCAAAGTCCTTAGCCATCAGAGACATGCAAATCAAAAAGACCCTGAGGTTTCACCTTACACCCATCAGAATGGCCAAGATGAAAAACTCAAGTGACAATGCATGCTAAAGAGGTTGTGGAGAAAAGGGAACCCTCCTCCATTGCTGGTGGGAATGTAAACTGGTAAAACCACTTTGGAAATCAAGCTGGGGCTTTCTCAGATAATTAGGAATAGTGTTTCCTCAAGACCCAGCCATACCACTCCTAGGCATATATCCAAAAGATGCTCATGTACGCAACAAGGACATTTGCTCAACCATGTTCGTAGCAGCTTTATTCGTAATAGCCAGAGCCTGGAAACAACCCAGATGTCCCTCAACTGAGGAATGAATACGGAAACTGTGGTACATTTACGCAATGGAATACTACTTAGCAATTAAAAACAAGGAAATCATGAAATTTTCAGGCAAATGGTGGAAACTAGAAAAGATCATCCTGAGTGAGGTATCCAAGAAGCAGAAAGACACACATGGTCTATACTCACTTATAAGTGATATTAGACATATAATATAGGATAAACATACTAAAATCTGTACACCTAAAGAAGCTAAGCAAGAAGAAGGACTGTTGGTAAGATGATCAATCCTCACTCAGAAAGACAAACAGGATGGACATTGGAAGAAGGAGAAAACAGAAAACAGGACAGGAGCCTTTTTTTTTTTAAGAAAGAGAAAGAACACAAAGTAGGGTAGGTTGGGAATAGGAAAAGATCTGAGAGGAGTTGGAGAATAGAAAAGGATGTGAGAAAATTATACTGTATGAAAATTGTCAAGGAATAAGTAACAACATTAAAAGTATGTTGAATCTTGATTTATAAATATTTGCAAATTTGCAAATACTTTTAAACCTACACATGGGAGACAGAGGCAGGTGGATCTCTGAATTCAAGGCCACCATGGTCTGCAGAGTGAGTTCCAGGACAGCCAGAGTTACACAGAAAAACCCTGTCTCAAAACCCCCAGAAAATAATAGTTATGAATATGACCAATAAAAAACATAATGTATTGGACTCAGTGAGCTATGAGTTGGATGTTGATGGGAATGTGTATGCAGTCCTTCTATTCTTGCAATCAGAGAATATATTCCTTTTTAACAATTGAGTGAAATTGAAACTTTTTTCCATATTCAAAATTATGATTCTAGTTTACATCACTTCATTATTCCACTTCAGTCTCATGACATTTTCTCAGATCCAGATCCTTTATAATTATCTACATTATTTTTAGTCTAGAGATAGAACAAAGCTAAACATAGATATTTATTTCTAATATATATGGGGATACCTTAAGCAGTATTTCAGGAAAGTCAGTTTATTGACCACTATTACAAAATATTGATTTATACAGATGGAAATCTCTTTGTAATACTTTTAGGAAAATGAAGAATTATGGTTATTCCTCAGTATGAAGAACCCCACCAACATAGAATTAGAATATTAGAATACCTTCAACCTTTGCTTTAAAAGAGGTGAATACATACAGGAGCTAAAACTTATTTTTGGAACTAATTCTATGCCACCACAACATATAAACACATATATGGTCAAAGTAATACAGTCAAGCCATATACAGTGTTGGTTAATCTGTGTTCAGCTGACTTCTGTAGTCAGGGTGAAGATTCTGTAGTCAGGGCTCACGTGTACTCAGTCCCTGCATCTATAGACTATGGCTCACGTGTACTCAGTCCCTGCCTCTATAGACTAGGGCTCACATATATTCGGTCCCTGCACCTACTAATTTTTCCAGGTTATTAATCATTATTTCTCCTAGGTCTTTTATCACTGTGACTCATAGAAATTTTGCAGAGCCACTGAAATAATAAAAAAACTACAAATACCTTGAACTTTTTTTCAGAATCATTAAATGTATATGTTTTGAAAGGCAAAATAAAAAAATATAATACTAAAGAACCTATGCTTTTTGCAAGGTCTTTATTGTGTCGGGGGGGGGTTAAAGTGAAGAATAGTAGAGTGAAGCATTTAGTGTCTCCTGTGTGCACAGGGTTGTGTATTAAACAATATAATAATGTTCTGCCCTATAGCTGAGCATGTTTTTAATATCGTTCTGATGGTTCTAAACAGGACATGCTGTCATGTGTTCTGAAACTTGCTGTCACTACAACAGTTCAGTATTTTTTCCTACATCTTTCCATGATCAGCCTGGGGAGGTTGTGTTTTGTCCTCCCAACCTGGGCAGTTCATCAAGCAGCCACTGACTGAACAAGTAAATATATATATTTATATGTATATACATATATGTATATGTATATATATGTATATATGTATATGTATATATATGTATATATCAGTTTTTTACATTATTTACTTTCAAACATTTTATGTACTTAATATTTTGCCTATCAGATAGTATGTTAGATTTTTTTGAGAATTATTCAAATGTATTTTTGTCTTTTAACTAAATATGTTTTTTTATTAATTACAGTTTATTCGCTTTGTATCCCAGCTGTATCCTCCTCCATCCTCCCCTCCCAATCTCACCCTCCCTCCCTCTTCTCTTCTCATGTCCATCCCCAAGTCCACTGATAGGGGAGGTCCTCCTCTCCTTCCTTTTGACCTTAGTCTATCAGGTCTCATCAGGACTGGCTGCATTGTCTTCCTCTGTGGCCTGGTAAGGCTGCTTCCCCGCTTAGGGGGAGGTGATCAAGGAGCCAGCCCATGAGTTCATGTTAGAGACAGTCCCTGTTCCCATTACTGTGGAACCCACTTGGAGACTGAGGTGCCATGGGCTACATCTGTGCAGGGGTTCTAGGTTATCTCCAGGAATGGTCCTTGTCTACAGTATCAATCTCAGAAAAGACCCCTGTACCCAGATGTTTTGGTTCAAACAAGACTTAAGCACCCTTTCTTCATGTTCTGTGTTATGAAAACTATTCTCAGGGACAGCAGATGATGAGCAGAATAACATCTACTTTAGTATGGAAACTGTATTGTAGTCAAGGTGCTAAGTAGGAATGATAAACATCATATAATATCAAATATGTTATCTGTACTTCATTCCTATGCACATTTGAATAAATGGTATGCATTATATATGTGTATGGAGTTGTGGGCAAGCATATATGTTTGTGTGTGCATTAGATATCCTTAATAAAAATGCCTCTGCATATTAATGATATATATCTTTAAACAGAAAATTTATCATCTATTTTCCAAGATTTTTACTGCATAAGGAACTAAAATAATGGGATAGTCATATCTAAGATGTTGGAATACTATTTTAAAACAAAAATACATGAATCTGATTCATTTTATGAGTATGTAACTCAATTTCTCTGAATTCATCTTATCTGAAAAAAAATAGGATGATTTCTAGCTACTGGCTATATTATACGAGCAAGCTTAAATGATAAACTGTAGAAAAATCTAATAAGGAAGAATGAATTCTTAATCAATATTAATTTCCCTTTGCCTTCTGCCTAAGAAATTTGACATTTCATTATCTTGCATGAAAGAATGCCAGTACTAAATTTAGATAATCCAATTCCATTGATTCCTAATAGAAAGCATTAGCATGGAAAAGGAAAAAGAATCAAGACTTACCCACTTTATCACAATAGTTCAAAGCCATGAGCACATCACAAGGAAATAATCTATAAGGTTCGCTCTTAAGCCATAAATGACAGCTTAATTTGTTAACTTTCCTTGCATGTCATGAGGCAATTGATTCTCATATCAAAGCAAAGCTTCCAGATGATAAACACTGTGTAGCCCAGGCTGGCCCAGAAATTGCAGTGATCCTCTAGTCTCAGCCTCCCAAGTGAACCATGAAGGATTAATGACCTAAAAGAAAGAGACTAAAAGGAGCTCAGAAACTCCCATTTTAGCATCCTGATAAAAACAACTAGAAATCCAATGCAGTAATAAGAACAGAACATCTGCTGGCATTATTAGGCTTTGAAACTATAAAGAACTACATATATAACTTCCCTCTCAAAAGTTCCCTCTTCTGCCCCACGCTCGCTATGCCTGGGTGACTGCTGCCCTACAATCATTCTGCTTAAAGGACAGTTCTATAGAAGTCTGTCTCTCTTTAATTTCCATATCACCTCGAGCAATCCGCATCTAGTAAACCACAGCTACACCCTGCTAATGCATAAATCTTAAGCTCTTAACCTGGTTTCCTCATGTTCACAGAACATCCTAAAAAGATGATAAAAATCTATGATGAGGAAATTTCCTGGAGAGCTTCAGCTGTAAGCTGAGAGGGAGCCAATGAAAGTGGAAAGGAAGGTGTCACCACTGCAGAGGTAGTGGGACCTGGGAGAATCGAGCCAATGAATGAGGTGAACTACAGTCGCCTACAGACAACATTATTCAAAGCAGCAGTTTATCCTCTGAGGGTTGAGAGAGTTCACTTGGGTGAAGTTCACCTGAGTTTAAGCGGTATTCAATAACAAAGACAAACCATGTGGCAAAGCAGGTTTTTCCCAAGGACAACTTCAACAGTTAACAGAATGACAATAGGAAGCAGTAAGGCATCACATGATGTAATTCACTCCTACCTGTTATACCTGGATGGAACACAAAACACATCCCATGAACAATTCTGTGTTTTGAAGAAACTAAAGTCACAAGACGTTTCACCCTGTTTTCTTGGAGTGTTCCCACCAGCACTGAGAACTCTCGTAGCACAACTCCATTCCAGAACCCTGTTCCAACAGAAATAGTTGCACATAATTTACACATTATGGTTTCTAAGAAATTCATGTGATTCTCAATGGAATTTAAAGAATAGGAGAGTTTGACAGAGCAAGAAGATATTTCCAAACACAGGGCAGCATCTGCAAATTGAAAAGCACTTCAAGGTCCTTCTTGCTTAGCTTCATTAGGTATACAGATTATAGGATGTTTATTATATTTTTAATTTCCACTTATAAGTGAATCTTTCTGCTTCAGGATGATCTTTTCTAGTTCCCACCATTTGCCTATAAATTTCATGATTTCCTTGTTTTTAATTGCTGAGTAGTATTCCATTGTGCAAATGTACCACAATTTCTGTGTCTATTCCTCCATTGAGGGACATCTGGTTTGTTTGCAGATTCTGGGTAAGATGATGAATCCTCAATCAGAAAGACAAATGGAATGGACATCAGAAGGGCTTCTGAAAGACTCTACCCAGCAGGGTATTGAAGCAGACACTGAGACTCATAGCTAAACTTTGGGAAGAGTGCAGGGAATCTTATGAAAAACAGGAAAGATAGAAAGACCTGGAGGGTACCACAATTTCTGTATCCATTCCTCAGCTGAGGGACATCTGGGTTGTTTCCAGCTTCTGGCTATTACAAATAAAGCTGCTTTGAACATGGTTGAGCAAATGTCCTTGTTGTATACTTGAGCATCTTTTGGATATATGCCCAGGAATAGTATAGCTGGATCTTGAGGTAGCGCTATTCCTAATTGTCTGAGAAAGTGCCAGATTGATTTCCAAAGTGGTTGTACAAGTTTACATTCCCACCAGCAATGGAGGACTGTTCACCTTTCTCCATATCCTCTCCAGCATGTGTTGTCACTTGAGTTTTTGATCTTAGCCATTCTGAAGGGTGTAAGGTGAAATCTCAGGGTTGTTTTGATTTGCATTTCCCTGATAGCTAAGGATTTTGAACATTTTTTAAGTGTTTCTGTGCCATCCGATATTACACTACTGAGAATTCCCTGTTTAGCTCTGTTCCCCATTTTTAAAGTTTTTTTTTAACTTTTATTAATTACACTTTATTCATTTTGTATCCCCCCATAAGCCCCTCCCTCCTCCCCTCCCGGTCCTACCCTCCCCACCCCTTTCTGCATGCATGCCCCTCCCCAAGTCCACTGGTAGGGGAGGTCCTCTTCTCCTTCTTTCTGATCTTAGTCTATCAGTTCACATCAGAAATGGCTGCATTGTCAGGGTTCTAGGTTATCTCCATGAATAATCCTTGGTTGGAGTATGAGTCTCTGGAAAGACTCCTGTGTTCAAATTTTCTTGTTCTGTTGTTCTCCTTTTGGAGTTCGTGTCCTCTCCAGCTCTTACTATTTCCCACTTCTTACATAAAATTCCATTCACTCTGCCTGTCAGTTGGCCATCAGGCTCAGTATCTGCTTTCACAGTCTGCATGGCAGAGGCTTTCAGAGGCCCTCTATGGCAGGTTCCTAGATTGTTTCCTGTTTTCTTCTTCTGGCTTTCAGAGGCCCTTTGTAGAAGGTTCCTAGATTTTTTCCTGTTTTCTTCTTCTTCTGATGTCCATCCTCTTTGCCTTTCAGGATGGGTATTAAACATTTTAGTTAGGGTCCTCACTTTTGCTTAGTATGTTTAGATGTACAGATTTTACTAGGTTTATTCTATGTTGTATGTTTATATGAGTGAGTATATACTGTGTGTGTCTTCTTGCTTCTGGGACAACTCACTCAGAAAGATCCTTTCCAGGTCCCACCATTTACCTGCAAATTTCATGATTTCCTTATTTTTCATTGCTGAGTAATACTCCATTGTATAGATGTACCACAGTTTCTGCATCCATTCTTCAGTTGAGGAGCATCTGAGCAGTTTCCAGCTTCTGGCTACTACAAATAAAGCTGCTACAAACATGGTTGAACAAATGTCCTTTTTGTGTACTTGAGCCTCTTTTGGGTATATGCCTAGGAGTGGTATGGCTGGATCTTGAGGAAGCACTATTCCTAGTTGTCTGAGAAAGCGCCAGATTGATTTCCAGAGTGGTTGTACAAGTTTTCACTCCCACCAGCAGTGGAGAAGGGTTCCCCTTTCTCCACAACCTCTCCAGCATGTGTTGTCACTTGAATTTTTGATCTTGGCCATTCTGATGGGTGTAAGGTGAAATCTCAGGGTTGTTTTGATTTGTATTTCCCTAATGGCTAATGAGGTTGAGCATTTCTTTAAGTGCTTCTCTGCCATTCGATATTCCTCTACAGAGAATTCTCTGTTTAGCTCTGTTCCCCATTTTTAAAGTGGATTACTTGGTTTGCTGCTTTTCAGCTTCTTTAGCTCTTTATATATACTGGATGAGACCTTTGTCAGATAAAGGTGATGATTCTTTTGACAAAGATGCCAAAACCATACAATGGAAAAAAGATAGCATCTTCAACAAATGGTGCTGGTCCAACTGGATGTCTACATGTAGAAAAATGAAAATAGATCCATACTTATCACCCTGCACAAAACTGAAGTCCAAGTGGATCAAAGACCTCAACATAAAACCAGACATATTAAATCGGCTAGAAAAAGAAATGTGGAATATCCTAGAACTCAATGGTACAGGAGAAAACTTCCTGAACAGAACACCAACAGCACAGGCTCTAAGAGCAACAATCAATAAATGGGACCTCATGAAATTGAAAAGCTTCTGTAAAGCAAAGGACACAGTCATCAAAACAAGCCACTGCCTACAGATTGGGAAAGAATCATCACCAACCCTTTATCTGACAAAGGGCTGTTTAACTTCTTAAATTCTTTACATATTCTGGGTATTAGCCCTCTGTCAGATATAGGGTTGGTGAAGATCCTTTCCCAGTCTGCAGGCTGTCCTTTTGTTCTGATGACAGTGCCCTTTGCTTTACAGAAGCTTTTCAGTTTCATGAGGTCCCATTTATTGATAGTTGATCTTAGAGCCTGTGCTGTTGGTGTTCTGTTCCAGGAGTTGTCTCCTGTGCCAATGAGTTCAAAACTATTCTCCAGTTTTTTATTGTTGTTGTTGTTTGTTTCTAACAGGTTTAGTGTGTCTGATTTTATATTGAGGTGTTTGATGCAATTGAAATTTAGTTTTGTGTGGGCTGATAAGTATGGATCTATTTGCATTTTTCTACATGTAGACATCCATTTAGGCCAGCACCATTTGTTGAAGATGCTATCTTTTTTCCATTGTATGGTTTTGGCATCTTTGTCAAAAATCAGGTGTCCATAAGTGTGTGGGTTTACTTCTGGGTCTTCTGTTCAATTTTATTGATCCACCAGCCTGTTTCTATGCCAGTACCCTGCAGTTTTTACTACTGTTGCTCTATAGTACAACTTCAGATCATTTACACAATTGAATACTACTCAGCAATTAAAAACAAGGAAATCATGAAATTTGCAGGTAAATGGTGGGAACTAGAAAAGATCATCCTGAGTGAGGTATCCCAGAAGAAGAAAGACACACATGGTATATACTCAGTATTAAGTAGATATTAGACATATAATATAGGATAATCATAATAATACCTGTACACCTAAAGAAGCTAATCAAGAAGGAGGACGCTGGGGAAGATGATCAATCCTCATCAGAAAGGCAAACGAGATGGACATCAGACGAGGGAGAAAACAGGACAGACAGGAGCCTGCACAGAGGGATTCTGAAAGACTCTACCCTGCAGGGTATCAAAGCAGAAGCTGAGATTCACAGGAAAACTTTAGGCAGAGTGCAAGGAATCTTATGAAAGAAGGGGGAGATAGTACGACCTGGAGGGGATAGGAGCTCCACAAGGAGAGAAAAAAGTCGGGGCACAGGGATCTTTTCTGAAACTGATACTCCAACCAAGGACCATGCATAGAGATAACCTAGAACCCCTGCACAGATATAGCACATGGCAGCTCAGCGTCCAAGTAGGTTCCCTACTTGGGGAACAGTAAGGGGAACAGTGACTGTCTCTGACATGAACTCAGTGTCTGACTCTTTGATCACCTTCCCCTGAAGGGGGAGCAGTCTTACCAGACCACAGAGGAAGACAATGCAGCCAGTCCTGATGAGACCTGATAGACTAGGGTCAGATGGAAGGGGAGGAGGACCTTTCCTCTCAGTGGACTTGGGGAGGGGCATGAGAGGAGAAGAGAGAGGAAGGGTGAGATTGGGAGTGGACAAGGGAGGGGGCTACAGCTGGAATATAAAATGGATAAATTTTAACAAAAAAGATAAGTTAATTTTTTAAAAAACAAATAAATAGTTAGAAAAAAAGCACTTCAGTGGAAGATTCTTGGGGTCCCTTTGCAGGTTTCTACTAAACAGAAGATCATCTGCAAATTGTCAGAAGCACCACATGGCCTCCTGCAAATCCGTGGATAAAAATTTTTGAATTCTTCAATATCTTGATTATCCTATACATATGAAATGTGCTCCTCAGAAAGCGTCAATGCGTGGAGCAGAGTCACAGGTTTGCAGACCCCCTATAGGACTCATCCTGTGTTCTCATTCTTTTTCACCATCTACTCTATGATGAGAAGCAATAAGCTTACTACCGGAAATGGCTCCCACAGGTCCCAAAGCCTAGAAGAGACACAGAAACCACCTGAGTTCATGGTGTATTCCCTAATATTATATAGGAGAAGAAAATAACTCTGAAATACTACTTAAAAATCCTCTTTTCATTCAGTTTGTATTAATGCTGATATAAAAGCTTGGTTTGATTAAGTCCATTTTTTTACCCCTAAGATATGGGAATCATGTGACTTCTGTTCCAGTCTTTTGCCATTCAAAGCAGAGAAAAAAAAATCCCTATGAGCTTTTAATCCTGAAGACAGGAAACGACTTTACCACAAGTGAGGCAGAAGAAAACGATGCAGGTTGGCTTGTTATTAAATCTGTAGCTACCAGTGCAGGAAAAATAAATTTCAAACCTTCATCAGAAAACTGAGCAGGCACATAGAAAACAAATATCCCATCAAGCCACTGACACATCATTACCTTGAAAACAATTATGGTCCTGTATATTGGTTCATTTTGGTACAGCTATAAATAGAGAGTGAATACATACATATAGATAATTGACTTTCCTGAAATCTGTTTTATGAAAGAGGGTGGAGCCTATAGCCTAAGTTCTTCAATATCAGCATTCAAACATAAATTACATTTCAGGCAGACTGAAGCAGGGAAGGACTGACAGATGAAGGGGAGAGGAGTTGACCTGCAGACCTCAGTTTTGACAGGGGACATAAATAAATAAAAAAAAGAAAGAAAGAAATGGGACAATGGGAAGGCACTGTAAAAGAAACATGACAGCACAGGCCAGCCTGACATTGAGAGGTTGTTTGGTCTTGGTGAAAAGGAGCAGTGTATAGAAGAATTTTTTGTCCCATTCTGACTACTGACCTGTATCGTAATCTCCAGGACAAAGTAAGAACAGAGGCCCTGTGGGCTGGTGTAAAGCTGGCCTCACCTCCCTCGGGCCAGGCCCATAAAAGAGGAAATGGAGTAGAGGAGAGCCAGCACCATAACCATCACTAGATGAGAAGTACAGAAAAAGAAGACAAAAACTACACCCCACTGACCCTCCCCTGTTCATCTATGAGAATGCTATCCATGATGTCCCACATCTGCTCTCACAATTTGGAGTTTAAACTGCTGTCAATAGACATGAATGGAAATATCAAAGCATAACCCATTAATGCACGCGGGTGAAATGTATTGGTAATTACAGTAAAAAAGTAGTCTCAATAATAGGCTCAAGGTCACATGTCTATTTATATCTTATGTCCACATAGCTCTCTGGATGCATGAGGTGCTGCTTAAAAACCTGCAGCGATGACTGCCTGGAGAAATAGCTCAATGCTTAAGAGCACTTCTGCTCTTACAGAAGACCGGAGTACAGATCCTTTACCACATCAGGTGGCTCATAGCTGCCTGTAACTCTAGCTCCTGAGGGTTTGGCCCCCTCTTCTGGCTTCTGAAGACGCTCACAAACCTATGTGCATAGCAGAGACATGTAATTAAAAACTCTTTTAAAAAACACAGATTTAGTATGTTTATCCTATCTTATAGGTCTAATATCCACTTATAAGTGAGTATATACTGTGTGTGTTTTCTGCTTCTGCAATACCTCACTCAGGATGATTTTCTCTAGTTCCCACCATTTGCCTGCAAATTTCATGATTTCCTTATTTTTAATTGCTGAATAGTATTCCATTGTGTAAATGTACACAATTTCTGCATCCATTCCTCAGCTGAGGGAAACCTCAGTTATTTCCAGCTTCTGGCTAATACAAATAAAGCTGCTATGAACATGGTTGAGCAAATGTCCTTGTTGTGTACTTGAGCATCTTTTGGATATGCCCAGGAGTGGTATAGCTGGATCTTGAGATAGCAATACTTCTAATTGTCTGAGAAAGCGCCAGATTGATTTCCAAAGTGGTTGTACGAGTTTACATTCCCACCAGCAATGGAGGAGGGTTCCCCTTTCTCCATATCCTCTCCAGCATGTGTTGTCACTTGAGTTTTTGATCTTAGCCATTCTGAAGGGTGTAAGGTGAAATCTCAAGGTTGTTTTGATCTGCATTTCCCTGGTAGCTAAGGATGTTGAGCATTTCTTTAAGTGTTTCTATACCATTCTATATTTCTCTATTGAGAATTCTCTGCTTAGCTCTGTACCCCTTTTTGTAATTAGGTTACTTTTTTTTTTTTTCTGTTTAAGTTCTTGAGTTCTTTATATATTCTAGATAATAGCCCTCTGTTAGATGTAGGGTTGGGGAAGATCCTTTCCCAGTCTGTAGGCTGTTGTTTTGTTCTGATGACAGTGTCCTTTGCTTTACAGTAGCTTTTCAGTTTCATGAGGTCCCATTTTTTGACTGTTGATCTTAGAGCCTGTGCTGTTGGTGTTCTGTTCAGGAAGTTGTCTCCTGTGCCAATGAGTTCAAGGCTCTTCCCTACTTTTTCTTCTAACCAATTTAATGTGTCTGGTTTTATATTGAGGTCTTTGATCCACTTGGACTTTAGTTTTGTACAGGGTGATAAGTATGGATCTATTTGCATTTTTCTACAGGTAGACATCCAGTTAGACCAGCAGCATTTTTTTGAAGATGCTATCTTTTTTCCATTGTATGGTTTTGGCATCTTTGTCAAAAATCAGGTGTCCATAAGCATGTGGATTTATTTCTGGGTCTCCTATCTGATTCTATTGATACACCATTCTGTTTCTATGCCAATACAATACAGTTTTTATTACTGCTGCTCTATAGTACAGCTTGAGATCAGGGATGTAGATACCTCCAGTTTTATTGTAGAGGATTGTTTTAGTGATCCTGGGTATCTTGTTATTCCGTATGAAGTTGAGAATTTTTCTTTCAAGGTCTGTAAAGAATTGTGTTGCTAATTAAATCTATACACCTAAAGAAGCTCTTCAAGAAGGAGTACCCTGGGTAAGATGCTCAATCCTCACTCAGAAAGGCAAATGGGAGAGACGTAAGAAAAGGGAAAAAAAAAAAAAAAAAAAAAAAAAAACAGGAAAAAGGACAGGAGCCTACCACAGAGAGACTCTGAAAGACTCTACCCAGAAGGGTATCAAAGCAGATGCTGAGACTCATAAACTTTAGGCAGAATGCAGGAACTCTTATGAAAGAAGGGGGAGATAGAAAGACCTGAAGGAGACAGGAGCTCCACAAGGAGAGCAACAGAACCAAAATATCTGGGTGCTGGGGTCTTTTCTGAGACTGACACTCCAAAGAAAGACCATGCATGGAGATAACCTAGGGCCCCTGCACAGATGTAGCCCATGGAAGCTCAGTGCCCAAGAGGGTTCCCTAGTAATGGGAACAGGAACTGTCTCTGACATGAACTCAGGGGCTGGCTCTTTGATCACCCCCTACCCCCTGAGTGGGGAGCAGCCCTACCAGGCCACAGAGGAAGACAATGCAGCCAGTCCTGATGAGACCTAATAGGCTAGGGTCAGATGGAAGGGGAGGAGGACCTTTCTATCATTTGACTAGGGGAGGAGCATAGGAGAAGAAGAGGGAGGGAGGGTGAGATTGGGAGGGGACCAGGGAGGGGGCTACAGCTGGGATACAAAGTGAATAAACTGTAATTAATAAAAAAAATAAATTAATTAAAAAAAACTATGAAGATCAGCTTACCAGACACCTAACATTTTAGGTTTACAGTATGAATCCTGGGGACTCCAAGGTCCTGGAAATCACAATAATTTAGCAAAGATTGAGTGGCTCCAAGCAGCAGCATTTGCACGCATTTATTAACAGGAATGCATTCCCTGCTGACAGTCAAATAAATCCCACAAAAACCATACTGCCACTTATGGCTTTTGAAAATATCCTGCACTAGATTTTTGATTACTTTGTAGATTCTTCACTCTGCCCGTTAATTTCTCCTACACTTTAATCGCAAGCTTAAAGCACGGAGCATTAAAACCCAGGAACTGAATTCAGTCTGCTCGGAATTTTATAAAATGAGGTGCTAGTGTAGCTAATGAAACATAGACAGCTTCAAAACATAGATGCACTTAAAACTACAGAACAGGAATTGCTTAAACTCTCCCTGCTGTTTAATCTGCGTGCTGCCAGTTTCCATACCACCCTCATTTAAGTTCAATTCTAAGAGTCTGGCCTGTAAAATTACCCAATTCTTCATGATATTTCATCCATTTTATTTAAGTACAACACCCATTTTACGTATGACTATATATGCATGTATATATATGTAATAAATGTATATATAAATGTAATATACTATGTATGTTATGTATACTATGTATTCATAGTCTATAGTATTGGCATCTATTGTTACCCTACATTATTGAAAATTCAAAGTTATTTCTGACATTCTGCTCACCCCTATACCCACTATCCATCTTCTATTCATTCCTGCCTCTCCAAATCCTTCTCATAGAAAAGGTAATAATAGTGTTAAGTCTCCTCCCTTTGTTATTTGTCTGAGAGCCTTTATCTCTCTCCTGCCTTGAGAGATAATTCCAGTGCTCCATGCTCTAAGTTAGTGAAGATTGGTTTTTTGTTTTTTTGTTTTTTTGTTTTTTCCTGGTACAACATGTCTCCTCTGTATAATTTCTCATGAGAAGTTTCATTTAATTCCCACTCTTTCTTCTTGATAGATAAGATTCCCATCTTCCTGGCCCAGGTTCCACTAAAAATTTTCTCTTTCTTTAATGTTCTGTATTTTGAGCATGATAAACCTAGGTATCACTTTTTTAGCATTTGTCCTGCTTTTTATCCTCTAAGCTTTCTGGTATGTAGCTTGGTGTTGAAATGGTTCATCCACTATTGTGTTATATCACTTGTTCCAGTCTCTGTTGCTAGTGTTACCATCCTATGTTTGTGACACCTCTATAATTATCCCATAGTGTCTGGATACTTTGTTATTTAAAAATTATTTTTATTATTCACTATTTTTTAATTTTTATTTTTTTATATTAATTGCAATTTATTTACTTTGTATCCCAGCTGTAGCCCTCTCCCTCATTCCTTCCCAATCCCATCCTCCCTCCCTCATCTCTTGCCTGCCCCTCTCTAAGTCCACTGATAGGGGAGGTCCTCCTCTCCTTCCATCTGACCTTATCTTATCAGGTCTCTTCAGGACTGGCTGAATTGTCTTCCTCTGTGGCCTAGCAAGGCTGTTCCTCCTTCAGATGGTGGGGGGAGGTCAAAGAGCTAGCCAGTGAGCTCATGTCAGAGACAGTCCCTGTTCCCCTTACTAGGGTACCCACTTGGATACTGAGCTGCCATGGGCTCCATCCGAGTAGGCCTTCTAGGTTGTCTCCATGCATGGTCCTTGGTTGAAGAATAGTCTCATAAAAATACCCCTGTGTCCAGATATATTTGGTCCTTTTGGTGCTCCTGTCCTCTCCAGGTCTTACTAACTCCCCCCTTCTTTCATATGATTCCCTGCACTCTACCCAAGGTTTTCTGAGTCTCAGCATCTGCCATGATACACTGCTAGGTAGAGTCTTTCAGAGGCCTTCTGTAGTAGCCTCCTGTCCTGTTTCTTGTTTTCTCATACTTCCAATGTCCATTCCATTTGTTTTTTCTAAGAGAGGATTGATCATCTTACCCTGGGTCCTCCTTCTTGTTTAGCTTCTTTAGGTGTACAGATTTTAGTATGTTTTTCCTATCTTATAGGTCTTGTATCCACTTATAAGTGAGTATATACCATGTATGTCTTTCTGCTTCTGGGATACCTCACTCAGGATGATCTTTTCTAGCTCCCACCATTTGCCTGCAAATTTCATGATTTCCTTGTTTTTAATTGCTGAGTAGTATTCCATTGTGTAAATATACCACAATTTCTGTATTCACTATTTTTAAGTTTGGGAATTAGAGAGTGAAACAAAACAAGGCATATACTTCTAAGACAATGATTCTCAATCTTCCTTACTCTCTGTCCCTTTAATTGAGTTCCTCATTTATGTGACCCCAAACAGAACATTATTTTTCGCTACTTCATAACTATAATTTTGCTATGGTTGTAAACTGTAATGTAAATATTGTATATGCAGGATATCTAATATGCAACCCTCAAAGAGGTTGCAACACACAGGTTGAGGACCACTGTTTTAAGAGATTAGGCCAAAACAAAAGTGAAAATTCAACTATTCTACTCTCCTTGATCTGGATTTGTTTGAAGATACTGAGGTGAACAAAGAGTGGGTAAGGACATTCTGTGAAAATGACTTTTGAAGCCTTACTCATTGTAGTTCACCTCTGCTCGCTTTGTTGTTATCCTGGACCAAGTTATAAATTATCCCATCTCGAGGTCATTACCTTTGCTCTTCTCTCCAAAGTAATCATCTCAGAACACACATACCTTGTGTGTTTATGTGTGTTATTTTTGTATTAATTACTTTTCTGAAACCTACACTGTCTATAAGCACCAGGAAGACAAAAATCATTCTTTTCTATGCAGTACTAAATGATTCAAAGTATTTGAACTATGAAAACCCATAAATAATGTGTGAATGATCAGCTTATCTGACTTGCTAACAGTTCTTCCTCCTATTACAGAACTTTAGACTGTGTCATGGTTCAAAGTTTATAGTCCACTCTGAGTAAAGACAGGAAATGGAGACATGGGAGATAGTAATAATACAGAGAAAGAAAACTAAGTCAGAGCCATATGGCAGACTGTAACATTTCTCATAATAGTGGCATTAGAACTAGAAAAGCACCCATCAAACATTTCATGGTTCCTGTCTTACTGTTCTATTGGCATGAAGAGAACCATGACTGTGGTGACTCTTATACAGAAAAGCATTTAATTAGGGCTTCTTTACAGATGCAAAGGTTTAGTCTATTTTCCTCATGGTGGGAAGCATGTTGGCATGTAGTCAGACATGGTGCCAGAGAAGTATCTAAGATCTGTATGTCTGGATCAACAGGTAGCAGGAAGAGAGAGACACTGGGCCTGGCTTGGGCCAGCTTTTTAAATCTCAAAGCCGATCCTTGTGATTCACTTCTTCCAACAAGGGCACACCTACTCCAGAAGGTCACACCTACATAACAAAGCCACAACTATTCCCACGAGGCCATCCCTTCTCATCCTTCTCAAGTAGTGCCACTCCTTGATGAACAAACATTCAAATAGATGAGCCTGTGGGTGTCATTCTCATTCAAACCACCACAGATTCAGACGCAAAGCTGAGAGGGAATACCATACATTAAGGAAGAGTTCTTGAGGGTGAGGCAGGGTTCAGCAATAACTGACCAGCCAGTGACATGGACATATTCCTTAAAGGTCAATACTAGGATTGACAAGACAAGAGCACAAGTTCCCACTACATTTCACTGACATCAGGAAGTAGTATCACCATACAGGAAAAAACAATTTCCTCAATATGACAACTAGAAATATTCAGATTTGAACCGCTCCCCCCAAAAAAGCTCATTTTTCACGCCTCCAAGTCCAATTGCATTGCTGAGAAAAGGTAAAATCTTTCAACGAAGTAATTACCTCAGGAAAAACAATTATCTAGGGACAATCTTTAAAAGTTGTTATTAATGTTAAAATTAGCAAAAAAAAATTTTTCAATTGAATTATTTACCAGTTAAATCCTATTAAGATACTTAAAGTAAAATTTAGTTACAAAACTGAATTTTTATGTGATTGAGACAATGTGATAAAATTTATGTATATGATACTGCCTTTGACTTCAGTTAAGTTAATGAGACAGGCACTAAATCTTTCCATTCTTCCTCCTTAAATATACAAAGAAGTTATTTCTTTCCATATCATTACATATTCATGAGATCACTTATGTAAACTCCGCTAAGGGACTTTAAAAAATGGTTTTCCAAATAGAAGGTATTGCACATATTTTGACCTAATTTCCCTTAAATTGAAGAATGAAATCCCAAGGTCACTCAGCTACCATATTGAGTGTCAGGATCAAATTCTCCCAATTTCTCCTAAATCACACACTTAAAATCCTTAGTTGCTAAACACATTCATAGAAGAGTATTATTTCTATAGCTACAATGTTAAGAAACAACAATCAGTTTTATCAACATTATTTAGAACCTTAGAATACTACATACTTTGCATTGTTTTATACTTTCAATTGGGAAAGGCAAAGTCCACAAATTATAAAAATTTGGCTTTATTTGCCCACAAAGACTTACAGGACTAAATGTTAACCCTACACGAATAGATGAAAAAGATTCCCTCTGCTACATTCGTTTGATGCTATCTCTACTCTTGCCTTAAGCCTATCACAGATAACAATATCATTCTGAAAAATCTTCTTATGTTCTCCTATAGATAATCAAAGCAAATTGGGTCTTTGAACATTTAAAATAAACTGAATAGAAATAGGGTGGAAAGAGGATCGACACTTCTGTAGACATATTTTACATCCTCAAGTGTATTAATTATTCTGTTGCTATGACCAAAAGAAAATTCAGGAAGAAAGGCCTTATTTTAATTTCTAATTCCATGGGAATAGAGTCCGTGACAGTGGGGCACAGGCTTGGTGGCAGGAAGCTGTCTGGATTCCTCTTTCATCTATACACAGGAAGCAGAAAGAAAGAACAGGAACTGAGATGGCGCTATTAAACCTCAAAGCCCGTCCTCGTTGACACACTTTCATGAGCAAGGCTGCATCTCCTAAACAGTCTGTAACCACCCCAAATAGCATTGCCAACAGGGCACTAGCATTTGTTGTCAGATGTCTTTATAGCCATTCTGACTGACATAAGGTGGTATAACTAAGTATTTTTAATTTGCATTTCCCTGACTACTAGGAGAATTGAATGCTTTATAAAATCATTATTGGCAATTTGTGTTTTGTCTTTTGTAAACTATCTATTTTATTGGCCCAATTGTTGATTGTCAGTTTTACTTCCTTAGCATTAATATCTGTAGTCCTTTGTAAATATTGATTAACATACCTATCTAAAGCATATAACTAGTAAAAGGTTCATTAAAAACCTTAGTAAGATTGACAAACCCTTATCTAATCAAACAAAGAGAATGAAACAATCAGACATTAATAACATTAGAGGTGAAAAAGTGCCATCACAATAAATTCCAATAAAGTGCAGAACATTACTAGAGAATGTGTTAAAAACATATGCTTTGAAAAGCTGGAAAACTTAGATGAAATCGGCAAATTTCCCTAAAATCATATGAACTACCAAAACTAAAATCAGAAAACACTACAAGCAATGAAGTAAAAGATTTAATCAAAAGTCCTCCTCCAAGAAAAGCTCAAGATTAGAAGAATTCACAACTAACTTCTATCAGATTTTCAAGGAAGATAGAATACCAATTTTTCTTAATTTGTTCCATAAATAAAATTGGAAGGAATACTACCAAATTCATTTTATGAAGCTGGTATTATTTTGGTATCAAACCAGGTAAAAACACAAGAAATACAGAAAACTATAGATCAATTTACTTGATGAATATACATGGAAAAGTTCTCAATTAAACACTGTAGAACTGAATTCTCGAACGCGTTAAGATCATATGTTATGATCAAGTGAGCTTCACCCTGGAGAGGCGAGGCTGACTCAACACATGTAAATCTGTAAATACAATATGTACTATAAACAGTCAATGATAGAAACATCATAATCACCTCAATATGATCCCAGAAGGCGGCGCTTTTCAAAGTCCAGATAAAAGTCCTAGAGAAATTAGAAGTAGATGCTTCCTACCTGAAAATAATAAAATCTGTATAAGAACAAACCTATAGCCACCATGATTCCAAAATGGAGACAAAAATGAGAACATTTTCTATAAAGTCAAGGGTAAGATAAAGATATCTTCTCTCCTCTTTTATTTAATACACTACTTCACCGTAGCAGTCAGACAACAGAAAGACATACAAGATAAAAGTAGAAAAGAAAGATATCAAATAGTATGAACTTCTACACAATTAGAATAGCTGTTCAGATAGAAGCTGTGAAGTTTCACATTAGATTTTACATTTTCACTATCAAATGTATTTTTATGTATAGTGTTTGGGTCTGGTTAATTTTTATGTATGTTTTTTTTATTTGCAACATTTTATTATGAAGTTGGAACAAATAAAAAAGAAAGTCAAACTAACCATATCTGCAATGATAACATTTTATACTTAAAATTCTATAAGAGCCTACATACTTTACTAGAAAATTCTTAGGCCTGATAAGTCTACAACCTTAAAGCTGTAATATGCAAAATGAATTATTTTTTAAAAAATAGCACTCACATTCATCAACATTTGTACTCTTTGAGAAGATGATTAGAGAGAACACCACATTTGTAATAGCTCCCTCCAAAGTGAATACTTAAGAACACACCTAACCAAGGAAGTAAAATACCTCTACAATAAACACTCCAAGATATTTTTAAAAATTAAAGGGAAACGCTAGAGCAAAAGGCTGTAAAGAACCACAAATATGCAAACCAATCCTAAAAAATAAAAACATAATTGGCAAATCTGGGCAGTGTGGCACATGCCTTTAATCCCAGGACTTGGGAGGCAGGAACAGATGGTACTCTGTGTGTTCAAGGCCAGCCTGGTCTACAGAGCAAGTTCCAGTACAGATAAGGGTACACAGAGAAACCCAGTCTCAAAAAATAATTAAAATAAAATATTTTAAAAAAGCAAAGAATATATAATTGGCATAATATCCAACCTCAAATTGTACAAAGGTATAGTGATAAAAACAACCTAGAAGTAGCATAAAAACTGACAGGTAGATCAACAGACTAGAACAGAGTACCTGGCAATAAACAGACAAAACTGTGGCTTCCTAATTTTAACAAAGTAGGCAAAAACATCAGTGGAAATAGAAGAGCTCATTCAACAAACCATGCTAGCAAAACTCAATATCACCCTGTAGAAAAATTAAATCTGATTCATATCTTTCACCTTGTACAAAAATCAATTTAAAATGTAGCCAAGACCTTAATTTAAAACTTAAAATTGCTATATGAAATCACAAGGAATCCCCCTCAAGACATTAGGATAGGTTAAAACTTTCTGAACAAAATTTCAGTACCACAGGATCTAGGCCCAAGTATCATCATTTGGGACTACATAAAATTTAAAATGTTTTCCACAGCAATACAGTGAGTTGTTTGTTTGTTTGTTTGTTTAAGTAAATGTTTTAAAAGTCACTTCAGCCAAGCTGAATTTACAAAGAAATGGAATTAGTTATTTTTTAAATCCTAGAAATATCACATTCTATAAGAACAAAGAAAGGAATTAAGAAAGTCACCACTCTGGTTAGAGAGATGGCTCAGTGGTTAAGAGGACTGGCTGTTTTTCCAGAGATCCTGAGTTCAATTCCCAGCAACCACACAGTGGCTCCCAATCATCTGTAATGAAATCTGGTGCCCTATTCTGGCACGCAGATGTACATGCAAACACAACATTGTATACATACAACACATAACACATAAATAAATCTTAAAAACAAAAAGTCTCCACTCATACAGCCACCTGAGTTTTTACAAATAGCCTGAGAGTACACATTGGCAAAAAGACAATATCTTCAAGAAAGCCACAGAGGAGAAATTGCCCTGGGATCATATTTAAAGGAAGCATCAATTCTTTGAATTTGGCTGGACACCAGAGACTCAGGAGACTTCAAAGTGATGGGAGCTTTGACCTCAGAGCAAGGAATGGTGCAGAAGTCTCTGAGACAGCAAATCACAGTATGCCACCCCAAAAGAAATTTTAATTATATAGACAGACTTTTCCTGCATTCCTCTATTTTAGATCCCTTGAGAGCAAAGGTAGGGGTCGAAGGGATAGAAATGTTACTTGAAAAAGCCATGGAGTAGTCGTTGCAATTGTGACCACTGCAGTAAAGCCCTCGCTACTTTCAATTGCAATCTTTTATATTTTTCCTCTCACGAGTACCTAACATGCTTCCCACCTCTCTCAACCCTCATCAGAGAAGCTCATTTTTGCAGTAGATGGTGATGAACGGAGAGATCCATGACTGCTCAAGATACGGAGGGTAAGAGACTGAGGAATGTTTAGCCCAAGCTTGAACATCTATATCATACTCATTATCCTAAGGCTCAGGAATCACTAAGGGAAAGAAATCAGAAAACTTCTAAGACACAGAGGGAGTGGATGACTACAAGGAAAGAGTGCTCTCAGACATAGCAGGGTAGCTACACATTAGAATTCACAATGGTTGTGGCAGCATGTACAAGAGCTGCACAAGCTCAATCTGAACAAATTCTAGCATGGAGAAGAGAAATGAAACAAAGCCGTAACATTAATTGTGAAACAATGGGCAACTGATAGCCTCTGTGGAGGGAGACTCAACTTTCTTTAAGGGTGTGGCCCTAGTAGGTTAAATATACTCCAGAGAAAAGCTACACATCTGAGAACATACTGTCAGCACAAAATGTACTTGATGAGTTTCAAAAGGGGGAGGTGGTACGGATCTGGGAGTAGTTTGGGGGTCAGTATGATCAAAAACACATTTCACAAAATTCTCAAAGAACTAAAAAGAGTAAAGTCAACAAATAGCCATTAAACACATTTTTTCTGTTTATTCACAAGACAGAAATGTTTCCAAGGTACTGCCCTTCAATACAAGAACATCCAGACACCAACAACAAGCTTCAATAGCTACGTAAAAATCATTATTTGCCATCTGACAAATTCCACGGTGATTAGAGGCTGCAGATAACACTGTCATCAGTAAAGAAAAATACCCTGCAAAATCTAGGTTTGCAGAATTGCTGAAAGATGGAAGAAGAGGAAGAAAAAAAAAAACTTGGAAACACTTAAAATGTTTTGTTTGGGAGTAGCAAGGATAATGTTAACTTTACAAGCACACCAGGCCCTGGGCCTGGATGTTGGTGTAAGCTGGAGGGCGCTTCCTAACCCAACACCACACTCTGGTGTCTACTCCAGCAGTTTACATGTAGAAGATGGCCTATAAAATTACTGATGTTGTTCATGTTTTCTGTTTCCCCCAGGATTTTGCTCCTGAAGCTAGATCCTTCTCCTTCCTCTGTATAACAGTTTTCACCATCAGCTGTCATGTTGTGTTTGTTTTACAATATTGTTAAATATCATCTCAGAAATCTAGCAATACCATTTTTGGTAGCTAAAAGCAAAATACATAAGCTTTGTTAGCTGTGTTTGTAACAGTATTGGATAAAGAGTATCCAATGAGGAATTGTAGGATCAGAAGGCCTTCTCCCCCTTCTTTCCTTCATGTTTACTATTCCTGTTTTAGAGTTCCTTACTCTATGCCCCTTAACATAAGCTACCAACTCAAACAGTGATAAACTTTACCTAGGATATATACATCATGTTTTTACATAGAATGTCAGGGTTACTTGTTAGAGTCAAGACCCCTAATAAGTAGCCCCTGCCTGACTGATGAGGAGAGAGGGTGAAGGTGAGGCTCAATTCTGTAATGTGGGAATTAATGCTAATAATTTGAACCAAGCATTCTGCCAGTGTGAAGGACATGCTACATTGGCAGAGATAGGAAGCAACATTGAAACTGTGCCCTTCTCCCTACCCCACCACTGTTGTCTTCTCCCCAGTGCCTTCTTTAGTAGGTCCTGAAAAAAAAATAGTGGACAACGGAGAGTTTTGTTTTTGCAGCACCACAGACCCAGTATTACGAAAGCACAGACACAAAGGTTTGCAGCTGAGAACCAACAGCATTCCCCTTGCCCCTTTGATAGCAAGGTTCAGCTCTATGCCAGCTCCTTACAACACAGCAGCTTTTCCAGTCTGCTCGGTGAGAGAATTCAACTTGTTTTCTTTTGAAAACAGACATAGGCTTTTGGTTATAAATGTTGAAACAGATCACGCACTGAACAGATACAATGACCCAAATTCCAGACTTGAATAAATACCACCTTGACTATATGAAGCATTTTAATGCACAAAATATAAATATAAATGAGGCATAGCACAGTGAAACTTGAAATAACAGAAAAATCAATCCCAATAACTCATTTTCCTTTGTTGTAAATGCTTTGCCTTTCTTCTTTATTCTAAATGGAACCCCAATTTCTCAATAAGAAAAGGCTGCAGAAGACCTGGTTGGTATATTTCCCATGCTTTTGCCCTACCTGCCTCTTCAACACTTCTGCTAGGAAGCCATTAGTGTTTGAAGGCTCTGTGGCAAATAACACAGAACTACTAACTATAAATTCCACCATCAACCAGTGGTTACATCAACCAGTTACACCAACTATTAGTGTGATGTAAGACAAGTGATTATGCAGTGCTATGACCATGCCAGAAGCAAGACCTAAACTTTCTGAGATCTTGACAGCCATCAAATGCATTGCTACTGATTATGAGCTGGGTTGCCGAGGCCTACAGGCATGAACAACATCCTTGAATGAACCCCAGGGCCCTGTTCTGAAATAAGGAAGGCAAGTCTGAAGCAGGAACCTGTGGCAAGGTCATTTCAGTTGTCCCCATTGTACCATCTGAGGAAGACTTGAGAGAGAGAGATTTTCCTATAGAAATTCTAAAAGTGTTCAGAGTGATGGTTGTTTATAGTCTCAAAGAAATTGTAGAAAGCTAACTAATTCTTTAAAAGGAATTAAATGAAGAGATTAAGTCATTTAAAGAAGTTACATAATGTAATAATAAATTAAGCCTTCAGAATTAGGGAAAGAAATGAAAGCTAAACGTAAAATATTATGAAAACAAGTCACTCACAAACTGGATCTAACATAAGCATAACTTTTGTTCATGACTCAAGCCAGAAACTAGAATAGCTAAGAAAAAGTAAATTAAATTAAAAAAAAAGAAGAATTTAAGCTTTCAAAATAATAGACTGGAATGTAATCCATAAAGTAAGTAAAAAGGAAAATAAGTAGAAAGGAGTATGCCAAGTTAGAAGTAAAAGAAACAATATGAATAAAAGAAAGAAAGCAAAAGTTGTTTCAAATAAGGGAATAAAATAGATTAGTATTCTGAGCCCTGTGAATAAAAGAGGAAGAAAACAAAATTACCAAAATTAGGTGTGACTGTAACATCAAAGGGCCTCTGAAAGGCTCTACCCTGCAGACTATCAAAGCAGATGCTGAGACTTATGGCCAACTGTTGGGCAGAGTGCATGGAATCTTATGAAAGAAGTGTGAAATAGTAAGGAGAGGACAGGAATTCCACAAGAAGAGCAACAGAACCAAAAAATCTGAGCACAGGGGTCTTTCCTGAGACTCATACTCCAACCAAGTACCATGCATGGAGATAACCTAGAACCCCTGCACAGATATAGCCCATGGCAGTTCAGTGTCCAAGTGGGTTCCATAGTAACGGGAACAGAGACTGTCTCTGACATGAACTGATTGGCCTGCCCTTTGAACACCTCCCCCTGAGAGCAGAGCAGCCTTCCCAGGCCATAGAGGAAGACAATGCAGCCAGTCCTGATGAGACATGATAGACTAGGATCAGAAGGAAAAAGAGGAAGACCTCCCCTATCATTGGACTTGGGGAGGGGCACGTGTGGAGAAGGGGGAGGAAAGGTGGAATTTGGAGGGGAGGAGAGTGGGGTTTATGGGGGGGATACAAAGTGAATAAAGTATAATTAATAAAAATTTAAAAAATAAAAAATAAAAAAAGAGGTCAAAGGAATATGAGAGTATCACCTAAGTTCTACATCAATAGTTTTGAAATACAGGAGAAATGGATGAATTTCAAGTAAAATAGAAGACGCCAAATCAGAAAACTCTGCTAAAGAAAAATAATAAAAATACTGATGAAGTAATTGTTTTTTTTTTAATCTGCCTGTTAAATAAATTTAAATAAATAAATAAATAAATAAAATAAATAAATAAAATTCTGAAAAAAACTGTTTCAGAATTTTATGAATGGGATTTGTAAACATTCTGCTTGAGTTTTTTGTTTGTTTGTTTATGTTTGCTTGGTTAGTTTTGGCTTTATTTAGTTATTTCTTATTGTTATTGTTTGTTTGTTTGTTCTGTCAACTAGACATAAGGTAGAGTTATTTAAGAGGAGGGAACCAGAATGGAAATTGATTCCATAAGACTGGCCTGTAGGCAAACCTATGGAATATTTTCTCAATTAGTGATTGAAGGGGAAGGCTCCAGGTTACTGTGGGAAGTGTCACCTCTGAGAGAGCAAAACTGCCTGTTATAAGAAATCAGGCTGAGCAAGCCACAGGAGCAAGCTGGTAAGTAGTACTCCTTCATGGCCTCTGGTTCAGTTCCTGCCTCCAGGTTCTCTGGAACAAACCCTTTCCTCTCCGAGTTACTTTTGGTCATAGTTTTTAATCACAGCGATAGAAACCCTAACTAAGACAGTAAGCATGTTAAAATAGATACTTTTAAAAAATGTTTAAATGTTTATTATAATAGTTTCAAATGACAGTGAAGAAGATGGATACTTAGAAAGTGACTATTTCTTTAATATCGATGTTTTGTGAGGTGGATTGTGTGTACACATGTATGTGCGTGTATATGTGCATGCGTGTGTGCATGTACAGACCAGAAATCGATGTCAGGTGTCTTCCTAAGTTACTCCCCATTTTGTTTTTTAACAATATTTTTATTAATTTTTTGAGACTTCCATACAATGTATTTTGACCATCATTTTTTCCAACATAGTATTTTTTTTATTGTTTCAGAATTTCATATATGCACCTCAATCATACTCACTTCTCATTCCTCCCAGGTCTACTCTCTTACCCTTGTGCCCACCCCCCAAAATAAAACCACCAAGTACAATCTGTGTTGCTCATATACTCATTGGGGCATGGTCAAACTCCCAGTTGCCAGGCCCTTAAAAATAACCAAGCCCTTTCCCATCCCACCACCAGGAGCCATTAGCTGGGAAGAACTACACTTAAGCAGTTTTATCACAATTTTAAAGGACTCTCTTCAACAGCTTCCTGTCTAAGCAGTCTCTTTTCAAGGCAGAAGAGGCTGTGTTGCAGAAAACTTCAATGTCTCTCATTCAAAATTATGAGTCTAGAGTCATTGATACCACTGCAACAGAAGCTTTCTTGCCCATAACAGCCAGCAGCCACAGATCATGGACTTTCACAAGGTTTCTGGCAGCAGAATGGATCACAGACATCAACATGGTCTCCAGGGGACTCAGATCACAGACAGTAACATGGCCTCCAATGGTAACATGAACCGTGGATATCAGTATGGCCCCCAGTGGCATCGCAGGCCAGAGATACCAAGAGGGCTTCAGACATCTGCACAGACCATGATATCACCATGGCCTCCAGTGGGAACATGAATCACAGATATCCACATGGTCTCCAGCAGCAGGACAAATCATGGACATCAACACAGCCTCCATTAGCAGCATGGATCACAGGCATCTACAAAGCCTCCATATTTTCATTATTTTTATGCCCCTCCCCCAACTTCCCCATGATCCTCCCATCTCCCTACCCATGCAACTTCGTATACTCTCTCCTTCTTTCTCTAAGTCTGTGGAACCTGGTTTGTATTGGTTGCTGTCTTACTCGGAATTCTATTGCTGTGAAGAGATACCATAACCATGGCAACTCTTATAAAAGAAAACTTTTAATTTGGGCTGACTTACAGGTTCACACAGGTTTGGTCCATTATCAAGATGGTGGGAAGCATGGTGACACACAGGCAGACATGGTGGTATACAAGTAACTGATCTATGCCTAGATCCACAGGCAGCAGGAAGAGTGATGAGAGGCCTAGCTTGAGATTCTGAAACCTCAAACCTACCCTCAGTGATTCACTTCCTCCAGTAAGTCCATACCTACTCCGACACTGCCACACCTCCTGATAGTGCCACTCCCAGGAGGCCTATGGAGGCTGTTTTCACTCACACTACCACAGATGCCTAACCGTGGGATTAGACCTGCCCTGGATCTACTTTACTTTTTGAGATACAGGTACTCACTGATCCTCAGTTTGGCTAGATTGACCAAATTGAGTGAGTTTGAGAAATTCACCCATCTTCACTTACTCAGTGCTAGAGTTACAGACACAGGCTGTAATGCCAGAGTTTTATGTGGCTACTAAGGATTCAAACTCAGTTCTTGATGCTTACAGAGTAAACACTTTACCTCCTGAGTCTATCCCCAGGTCCAAGTTTATTGCCAATATTGGTTAACATTTGTAAGTTCCACTTATAAATATACATGAAACTCTGGAGTATTGGCAAATTAAACCCATCAATACATAGAAATAACACACAGCCATAACCAAGTGTTCTAATATATAGTGCCTTTAGAAATGCTATTAATACAACACACACTCAAATTCAAGAAGACAATATAAATTGAGTAATCATTTCAAATAAAAACTTGAAGCCAAACCAAAAACAGAAGAAAAGTCTTTGAATGTGACAAAGTCTACCTACTAAGATAACTATCGGCATACTAAATACTTCAGGATTTTTCATAAAATCAAACCAACTTTGAACATAGATTTTGAAAAGTCCACTTTCAGGTCACCCAGACAGAACCCGGAAGAGATCCCGGGTCCCGCAGGTACTAGGTCGCTGGACCAGAGCCACACGCCTGCATGTCCTGATCACCTTCCCAGGCTGAATGGTGGGCACAAAAAAAACACCAGAGACTGGGAGTCCCAGTATCGAGAAAAAAACCACAGGGAAGGAAGGAAACAACACTGACTTGGGTCACCCAGTCCTTCCCTGGAAAAAGTCTCACAGACCAGCTGGTATGAGCCACCATCACTGAACTGGGCTCCAGCCGCAGGCACAGACAGTAGCTGCACACCCAGCTCTCCAGCACAGACAGAGCTGTGCGCCCCAGGGCACCAGAGACTGGGAGTCACTGTCCAGAGAAATCCTCATAGGGAATGAAGCAAAGGGGACAGACTTAGGCCACCCAGTATATCTCTTGAAAAGGCCTTGCAGGCCTGCCCAACGCAGGAACCTTCCGTGCACCGGATAGCCTGCTGTTACCAAGAGAGTAGTACCCATCCACCACAGATTACCCATTGGGTATTGGGGAGCCCCAACCTCAGACCTACAAAAGCCCGAAATCCCCAAGATCAACCCCCAGATACTGCTCCAAGGGGCAACCAGTTATCTTTAACAAAACTGACCAAAACATGGGGCACACAGGTTACAGCAGCAGCTCACTAAATTTACAACAAGAAACCCAGAAACAGGGCAGCTGTCTTCAGGACTTCTCTGGGTGAGAGGAGAGCCCTCTCGACTAACAAGGACCAGAGTTACCACTCAGGTCTCTATGCCTGAGGTGAGCAGCAGCAACTCCTGAAAAACACCAGCCATCCAGTGACTATACCCAAAAAGCTGAGAAGGCTTCCTTCAGGAAAAACCATCTTCCTGCCAAGGGGAGTCTCTCCACCACAGGATTCCAGAAACCCCAAACACCTAATATAGCCAAATGGGTAGAGGCCAGGGTAAAATCTCAACCAACAAAAGCCAGAGCAATATGGCATCTCCAGAACCCAGTTATCCAGGGGCAAGTAGCCTTGGAAACCCCAGCATAATTGAAATTCAAGAAGATGACGTAACATCTATGCTCATGAAGAAGATAACAGAGGAAACAAAATGCATAAAGACCTAGAGGAAGATAAACTCAAACAGATTATGGCCATCTATAAAGAAATATAGGAAGTTGCAGACAAATAGTTTGTGGCCTTTAGAGAGGAAATACTTAAGTCACTAAATGAAATAAAAGAAACAGAGGATTGTTCAAACAAACAGCTTAAGGAATTGAAGGAAAAAATGAAAATATAGTCACACAGGTGAAGGAAATCAAGAAAACGGCTCAAGATCTGAAAATAGAATTGGAAAAATTAAAGAAAACACAAATGGAGGAAATTGTGGAGAGAAAGAACTTAGGGGAAAAAACAGGAACAACTGAGGTTAGCATAACCAATAGACTACAAGAGATGGAAGAAAGAATCTCAGGTGTAGAAGATACAATGGAAGAAATAGATGTATCTCTTTTTGTTTTAGACGCATCAGGCAAGAGTAGAGGTCTGATCTCTGATATTAGAAATATATTGTGACTTTGTACTGATGTTCATTTAGGTGTCATCCACCCAAAGAGCATCAGACCCGTCCGATACCTTTTTCTCAGAGGCGGGACCTGGGGCATCAACTCGCATGCAATCAGACATGCTCTTCTCTGGGTCCAAAGCAGCTGACCCTGAGTGCAGTGCTTAGCCTCGCATCCTGAGCTTAACATTTTAGCTTTTTATGGTAACCAACCATGCTTGGGGAGACTGTCCTGCTTCAATGGCTGTAAAGGCCTGAATGGTCATGGCTGCATTACGCTGTTGTGAGACTCTAATCTTGCATATATACCTGATGCGTCTAAAACAAAAAGGGGGAACTGCAGAGAGCTGCGTAATGCCACACCTTAAAGATGGAGCTGGTTTCCGCCTTCCACCTTCCCGATGGTGAGTGCTCTCTGTCATGAACAACTCCACATTTGGCTAAGGCCAAGGATCTGGCTTGCTTCCATGTATGTGGACCTATCTGCATTGCCCACATGGCACGCTGGGGTTGGCTACCCAGAGGCTATTTAAGCTGTGGGCTGGCTTTCCCCTGGGTCAGATGATTGTTCAAGGTTCCTGAATAAACTGCATTGAAAAAAAAATAATAATAATCTATAGTTTGGTCTTCAAAGGAACAAGGATAAATAAGGAATCTTTGTAGCCTGAAATTTTGATGCAGGCCAGCAGCATGATAAAAACATTGACTAGTATCGAGCCTAATTTAATTATGAAAAATATCATGTACAGGATGAAATAAAAATTCTTTTTTATATAAAAAAAAGAAATAGATGTATCTCTCAAAGAAAATATTAAACCTAAAAAATTCCTGACACAGACCGTACAAGAAATTCAAGACAACATAAAAAGACAAAACCTAAGAATAATAGGAATAGAGGAAAAAGAAGATTCCCTCCTCCAAGGCCCAGAAAATATTTTCAACAAAATCATTGAAAAAAATTTCCCCAACTTCAAGGAGAGGCCAATAAAAATACAAGAGGTTTACGGAATACCCACTAAATTAGACCAGAAAAGATAATCCTCCTGCCACATATTAATCAAAACAGTAAGTATACAGAACAAAGAAAAAATACAAAAAGCTGCAAGGGAAAAAGGCCAAGTAACATATAATGACAAACCCATTAGAATCACACCTGACTTTTCAACAGAGACTATGAAAGCCAGAAAGGCCTGGACAGATACCATGCATACCCTAAGAGAACACAGATGTAAGCCAAGACTACTATGTCCAGCAAAACTCTTAGTCCTCATAGACGGAGAAAACAAGATATTCAATGAAAAAACAAATTTCAACAATACCTACACACAAATCCAGCATTACAGAAGACACTAGAAGGGAAAATACAACTCAAGAAAACTAGCTACTTTCAGGAAAACACAGGAAATAATTAACCTCACTACTATAAAACAAAAAGCAACCAAGCACACAACCTTATGACAACAGCCATCATCAAAATCAAAGGATCTAATGGCACTGGTCATTAATCTCTCTCAAAATCAATGAAATCAACTCTCCAATAAAAAGACACAGACTAACAGAATGGATGCGAAAACAAAACCCAGCAATCTGTTGCATACAAGAAACATACCTAAGTTACAAACATAGATATTACCTGAGGGTAAAGGGTTGGAAGACGGCTTTCCAAGCAAATGTATGCAAGAAGCAAGCAGGAGTAGCCATTCTAATATCTGATAACATACACTTTCAACCAAAATTAATCAAAAGAGATGGGGAAGGACACTTAATACACATCAAGGGAAAATTCCACCAGGAAGACATCACCATCCTGAACATCTATGCCCCAAATACAAGGGCATCCACATTTGTAAAAGAAACATTGATAAAACTTAAACCACACATAGATCCCCACACATTAACAGTGGGAGACTTCAACACCCCACTCTCAACAAAACACAGGTCAACTAAACAGAAATTAAACAAAGAAACAATGTCTCTAACAGAGGTTATGAATCAAATGGACCTAACAGACATTTACAGAACCTTACACCCAAACACAAAAGAACTTACCTTCTTCTCAGTACCTCATGGAACCTTCTCCAAAATAGACCATATAGTTGGTGAGGCTCTTTGACCTCTCCACCCCCAAGGGAGGAACAGTCTGCTAGGCCACAGAGGAGGACCTTACAGCCAGTCCTGAAGATACCTGATAAAACAGGGCCAGACAAAAGGGGAGGAGGACCTCCCCAATCCTTGGACTTGGAAAGGGGCAGGGAGAAGCTGAGGGAGGGAGGGTGAGATTGGGAAGGAATAAGGGAATAGGATACAGCTGGGATACAGAGTAAAATAAAATGTAACTAATAATAATAAACAATAATAAAAAAATTAAAATACAAGAAAAAAGAAGAGTGAAATAATCCCTTGTATCCTATCTGATCACCATGAAATAAAGCTGGACCTCAACAACAGAAATAGGAAAAAGCCTACACAAACATGGAAACGAAACAACTTGCTACTAAATGACAGCAGGGTCAGGGAAGAAATAAAGAAAGAAATTAAAGTCTTCCTAGAATTCAATGAAAATGAAGGCACAACATACCCAAACTTGTGGTACACAATGAAAGCAGTGCTAAGAGGAAAGTTCATAGCACTAAGTGCCTTCAAGAAGAAATTCAAGATAGCTCATTCAAGCAACTTAATGGCTCACCTAAAAACACTAGAAAAAGAAAAAGCAGACACATCAAAAAGGAGTAGACAGCTGGAAATAATCAAACTCAGGGCTGAAATCAATCAATTAGAAACAAATAAAACAATTCAAAGAATCAATGAAGCCAAGAGCTGGTTCTGTGAGAAAATCAACAAGATCGACAAACCCTTAGCCAAGCTAACTAAACGGCAGAGAGACACCATCCAAATTGACAAAATCAGAAATGAAAATGGGCACATAATGACAGACACTGAGGAAATCATTAGGACTTACTACTTCAAAAGTCTATATGCCACAAAATTTGAAAATCTAAATGAAATGGACAATTTTCTTGATAGATTCCACTTACCAAAGCTGAATCAGGACCAGGTAAATCAATTAAATAGTCCTATATCCCCCAAGAAAATAGAAGCAGTCATCAAAAGTCTTATATCCAAAAAAAGCCCAGGACCAGACGGTTTCGACACAGAATTCTACCAGACCTTCAAAGAAGAGCTAACTCCAATTCTCTTCAAACTATTCCACAAAATAGAAACAGAAGGAACAATACCAAACTCATTCCATGAATCCACAGTCACCTTGGTACCTAAACCTCACAAAGACCTAACAAAAAAAGAGAATTTCAGGCCAATCTCCCTTATGAACATTGATGCAAAAAGACTCAACAAAATACTTGCAAACTGAGTACAAGAACACATCAAAGATATCATCCACCATGACCAAGTAGGCTTCATCCCAGGTATGCAGGGGTGGTTTAATATATGGAAATCCATCAATGTGATCCACCATACTAACAAACTGAAAGGAAAAAAACCACATGATAATCTCCCTAGATGCTGAAAAAGCATTTGACAAAATCCAATATCCATTCATGTTTAAAGTATTGGAGAGATCAGGGATACAAGGCACATATCTAAGTATAGCAAATGCAATATACAGCAAGCCTATAGCCAAGATCAAACTGAACGGAGAAAAACTTAAAGCAATCCCATTGAAATCAGGGACAAGACAAGGCTGCCCACTCTCTCCATATCTCTACAACATAGTTCTGGAAGTCCTTGCTAGAGCAATAAGACAGTTGAAGGAGATCAAGGGGATACAAATTGGAAAGGAAGAAGTTAAATTATCACTATTTGCAGATGATATGATAGTACATGTGAGTGACCCCAAAAAACTCTACCAGGGAACTCCTACAGCTGATGAACAGCTTCACCAAAGTGGCCAGATACAAAATTAACTCCAAAAAATCAGTAGCCCTCCTAAATACAAAACACAAAGAGGCTGAGAAAGAAATTAGAGAAACAACACCCTTCACAATAGCCACAAATGACATAAAGTACCTTGATGTAACCCTAACCAAGCAAGTCAAAGATTTGTATGAAAAAAAATTTAAGTCTCTGAAGAAAGAATTAGAAGAAGATATCAGAAGATGGAAAGATCTCCCATGCTCATGGCTTGGCAGGATTAACATAGTAAAAATGGCCATCTTACTAAAAGCAGTCTACAGATTCAATGCATTTCCCATCAAATTACCAACACAATTCTTTACAGACTTAGAAAGAAAAATTCTCAACTTCATATGGAATAACAAGAAACCCAGAATTGCTAAAACAATCCTCTACAATAAAACATCTGGAGGTATCTCCATCCCTGATCTTAAGTTGTACTATAGAGCAACAATTATAAAAACTGCATGGTACTGGCATAGAAACAGAATGGTGGATCAATGGAAATGAACAGAAGACCCAGAAATAAACCCACACATTTATGGACACCTGATCTTTGACAAAGATGCCAAAACCATACAATGGAAAAAAGATAGCATCTTCAACAAATGGTGCTGGTCTAAATGGATGTCTACATGTAGAAAAATGCAAATAGATCCATACTTATCACCCTGCACAAAACTAAAGTCCAAGTGGATCAAAGACCTCAACATAAAACCAGACACATTAAATCGGTTAGAAGAAAAATTGGGGAAGATCCTAGAACTCATTAGTACAGGAGACAACTTCCTGAACATAATACCAACAGCACATGCTCTAAGAGCAACAATCAATAAATGGGACCTCATGAAACTGAAAAGCTTCTGTAAAGCAAAAGACACTGTCATCAAAACAAAACTACTGCTGACAGATTGGGAAAGAATCTTCATCAACCCTTTATGTGACAGAGGGCTAATATCCAGTATATATAAAGAACTAAAGAAGCTGAAAAGCAGCAAATCAAGCAATCCAATTAAAAAATGGGGAACAGAGCTAAACAGAGAACTCTCTGTAGAGGAAGATAGAATGGCAGAGAAACACTGAAAGAAATGTTCAACCTCATTAGCCATTAGGGAAATGCAAATCAAAATGACCCTGAGATTTCACCTTACACCCATCAGAATGGCCAAGATGAAAAACTCAAGTGACAACACATGCTGGAGAGGTTGTGGAGAAATGGGAACCCTCCTCCACTGCTGGTGGGAATGTAAACTTGTACAACCACTCTGGAAATCAATCTGGCGCTTCCTCAGACAATTAGGAATAGCACTTCCTCAAGATCCAGCCATACCACTCCTAGGCATATATCCAAAAGAGGCTCAAGTACACAATAAGGACATTTGCTCAACCATGTTTGTAGCAGCTTTATTTGTAATGGCCAGAAGCTGGAAACAGCCCAGATGCCCCTCAACTGAAGAATGGATACAGAAATTGTGGTACATCTACACAATGGAGTATTACTCAGCAATGAAAAATAAGGAAATCATGAAATTTGCAGGTAAATGTTGGGACCTTGAAAGGATCATCCTGAGTGAGCTGTTCCAGAAGCAGAAAGACCCACAGGGTATATACTCGCTCATATAGACATATAACATAGGATAAACCTAGTAAAATCTGTACATCTAAAGAAACTAATCAAGAGAGTGGAGTCTGACTAAAACGCTCAATCCTCATCCAGAAAGGCAAAGAGGATGGACATCAGAAGTAGAAGAAAACAGGAAACAACCTAGGAACCTGCCACAGAGGGCCTCTGAAAGCCTCTGCTCTGCAGACTATCAAAGCAGATGCTGAGACTTATGGCCAACTGTTAGGCAGAGTGCATGGAATCTTATGTAAGAAGTAGGAAACAATAAGAGCTGGAGAGGACAGGAACCCCACAAGGAGAGCAACAGAATCATAAAATTTGAACACAGGGGTCTTCCCAGAGACTCATACTCCAACCGAGTACCTGGCATGGAGATAACCTAGAACCCTTGCAGAGATGTAGCCCATGGCTGTTTAGTGTCCAAGTGGGTTACATAGTAATGGGAAGAGGGACTGCCTCTGATATAATCTGATTGGCCTGCTCTTTGATCACCTCCCCCTGAGGGGGGACAGCCTTACCAGGCCACAGAAGTTGACAGTGCAGTCATTCCTGATGTGATCTGATAGACTAAGATCAGAAGGAAGGAGAAGAGGACCTCTCCTATCAGTGGACCTTGGGAGGAGCATGCGTGAAGAAGGGGGAGGGAAGGAAGGACTGGGAGGGGAGGATGGAGGGGCTTATGGGAGATACAAAGTGAATAAAGTGTAATTAATTAAAAAAAGTTACACTACATGCTAAGAAGACAGAATAATCCACCTTGAAGCATTCACCAAGTCACTGAGTGTCAAGTCTAAGGAGAAATTGTGTAAACATTGATATTAGTAAGACAAGTCCTTAGAATTAAAAAATCAAACTATTCTTAGATTTCTACAAAGTGATAATCACAGAGAAATTACAGCACTGTCTCTATATTTTCAATAGACATTTTGACTTAAAGCTTCCTTTTGCTAGATGCAGATACTCAATTTCTGGGAGAATTCTGAGAGCCCAGCTTCAAAACGGATTTTTCCCCCTTACAAACAAGTACCCATGTATAACAAACAAAAAAGACATATGTACAATGTCAGGTGCATGTACATTTGAACCACACATCCTGCAAATACATATTCATACATACACAGAAACAGACAGACAGATGGGGACACGCATATATTTCCACATCTTAATTTTCTCAAATCTTTTCTTAGCTATATAAGAACACCTTAACAAAGAAAATATTGGGCAATATGAAGCATATTACTGTCTTTTAGTTTAATTTTATTATATCATATAATACATTGAAAGTTAAGGAAAACTTCATTTTATTTAAACAAACGTGCTCTATAACCTCATTTTTTCTAGTTTCTTCCTATTCTCTCTCTCTCTGTCTCTGTCTCTTTCTCTCTTCCTATCTCTCTCTTTCTCTCTCTCTCTCTCTCTCTCTCTCTCTCTCTCTGTGTGTGTGTGTGTGTGTGTGTGTGTGTTTAGATAAGGTTTAGCAAATATTCTCATGGTTTATAACTGATTGGACCCCGGTGGGATTTCACTGTTTTTTTTTTTTCTTTATTACTTGAATATCTAATAAATTTTACATTTTCTTTACAAAACATATTCACACAAATTAAAAAATATGAAGAAAAGGGAATAAACACGGTATACTATAATGAGTTTCTATTTGATGTATGCCTGTTGGATGAGTCACAGAAAACACTATAATGAGAATTTTGTTTTGCAACTTAACTTCATTAGAGAAAACTGAAGCTGAGACAGCCATTTTCATCACTTATGGGCATCCTTGTCTTGCTCTTATTCAATAATACAAATTAGAGTTGGATAAGGTTTTCTGCCTCCAGGAAAATTGCTGTTTGGCGCATTCTCTCGGGTTCTCTCAATTTAGAAATAAGTGAATCCCCAAGTGTTATGCTTCATCTATTTCCCATTATATAAACCAGGCATTCTCTCGAATCTGTAAAACATGTGCGGAAATTTCACCTGTGTCTTGACATTCCAAAAGTGTCTTCCCTGAGGCCATCCAGCAGGCCACATCTCACTGGACTCGGTTGAGCATCAGAGGTGCCATATGCTGGACTTCCTGGTGTTTAGCTTTAACAAGAGGCCACTTTCTAAGAGGCACATTGTAATATACAAATAGCCTAAACAACCCTGCAATTCTATGTGTATGTTGGCGAAACTGTTAATTGTCATTCAAAAAAGAATGATAGGTACTAAATTTTCAGAATGGAATTATCAACTTTATATAGGAAAATTGCCCATAATAAGACATAGATATTATTTATCAGCGCTGTGAGTTTTGGCAGATTTTATACACCTATTCAGCTACAACTAAAATTAACATTAAATATGGATATATTATCTTAAAAATTCCTACATGTTCCTCTATAATCAACAACCACCCACCTCCACTCTACCCCAGGTTTCAGGCAATCATTGATAATTTTCAATTTCACATAAATGGAATACATCATATAGTCTTTTCTTTTTTACATTTATTTATTTATTTATTTATTTGGCTTTTCTTAAATAATTTTTTATTAATTACACTTTATTTACTTTGTGTGCCTCCTGTAGTTCCCTCCCTCCTCTTCCCAACCCCTCCCTTCCTCTCCCTTCTCCATGTCATATATTCTTTTCTTGTCTGTATTTTTTTTTTTAAGGAACTGAATGCTTTCCAGAGTTACCCATTCTGTTACATGTATCAGAATGCTATCCATTTATTACTGAGAAGAATTTCATGACATGGATCTCCCAGAATTTGCCAAATATATATGGAGATACTATTCAGATTTTATTACTCTGATCTTACATAGAGTTAAGCTGCCATATACACGAGTATAAATCCTTATGTAGAGATATGCTCTCATTTCCATTGGGCAAATAACAGAGAAAAGAAAAATACCCTGTTCACAATAGTTTAAAATAAAGCAACTTAGTAACAAACCTAACAGAAGAAATGAAACCTACACAAGGACCTTTTAGACTTTGAAAAAGATGTATCAGACAACAGAAAGACCTCTCATGCTCCAGGACTAGCATGACTGAATATTGCTATGTTGCTAGAATTTAATCTAGAAATTAATTTCCTATCAAAATTACAATTAAATGCTTGAAAGAACTAGAAAATTCGATCCGAAGTTCTATATGAAAACACAATAGGCTTCAAATAGCTAAAGCAATTCTAAGCAGGAAAAAAACAAAAAACAATTATTGACGATATCAAATAGTCTGACCCCAGATTATATCCCTTAGCCATGCTAACAAAAAGAGTATGGTACTAGCGCAAAAACAGGTATGCAGAGCAATGGAACAGAAGAGATAACACCGAAATAAAGCTACATAGACATGACCACCTAATGTTTGACAAAGGTGTCAGACACAGACACTGGATAAAAAGATAGCCCATTCAAAAAATGGCGATGACAGAACTGGATTCCCACATGAAAAATAAAATGAGATTTATTTTACCTGCCCCCAAAATCAATTCACAGTGGATATAATATAATATCTCAATATAATTGATATAATATCTCAATTGAAAGTTTGAAGTGCTGAAATTGCTTCAAGAGATAGCTACAGCAAGACCATCCTGAAAAAGATCCTGACAGTATAGCCCCAGGAATAGGATTGCATTAAATTTATAACAGCAAATAAAACTATATTATGTGCAGAGTGACTAAACGGGCTTTAGAGTGGGTGCAGATCTTAGTCGGCTATATACCACACAGGGCACTAATATCTACAATATGCAAAGAACTATGAAAATTAAACAACTTTAGTGGCTTGAATACGAATAGCTCCCATAAACTCATGTGTTTGCATGCTTTACCCATAGGGAGTGGCACCAGTAAGAGGTGTGGCCTTGTTGATGTAGATTTGGTCTTGTTGGGAGAAGTGTGTCTCAGTGGTGCTGGCTTTGAGGTCTCTGAAGGTCAAGTCAGCTCTCTCCCTGCTGCCTGAGGATCAAGATCTAAAACTTTTGGCTCCTTCTCCAGCACCTTGTCTGCCTGCATGCTGCAACGCTTCTTGCCATAATGGTAATGGACTAAACCTCTAAACTGTAAGCCAGCCCCAATTAAATATTTTCCTTTATAAGAGTTATCATGACAATGGTGTCTCTTCACAGCAATAGAAACCTTAGCTAAGACACACCCCAAATTAATCAAAAACTAGTTAATCAATAAATAGGCTAATTAAATAAATGGAGAGTTCATGAAAGAAGCACAAATGGCCAATCATATTTCATAAGATTCTCAACATCCTTCCCCATTAAGAAAATGGAAATTAAAAAGCATTTGAGATCCCATTAGATGCCGGTCAGAATGACTATCATCAAGAAAACAAACAACAAATGCTAGCCGAGACCTGAAGAAAGAGGAATCCTTATTCATTCTAGGGGAAATTTAAATTAGTGAAGCCATTTTGGTGACCAAAATGGAAGTTCCTCAAAAAACTTGAAGTTAGAACTGCCTTATAACACAGATACACCACTACTGAGTGTGTACCTAAATGGCTATATCACACCCAAAAGATACTTGTGTATTTATGTTTTTGCTTCTCTAGTCACAATAACAAGCAACAAGAGCCAGTGTGGCCATGAATAGATAATAAAAATTTGGTACCTATATTGGAAGGAATATTTTTTTTTTTACATTTAAAAAAAGATTTAATCAAGATCAGTTTTTCCCCATTAGGCCTTTATAAAAGCTCAGCATAATCTTCATATTAAACACCTGTGGTATTTCTAAACTTAGTTATCTGGCAGAGCTCTGTAAAATGGAAGTGAATTTATAAGTGAATTTAAAAGCCACACACCATACTTTATACTAAAAGAATAAAGATTTTTATTAAGCATTGTAACTAGCTATGAAAAAAGTAAAATTAAATTTTCAGAAAAATGGGTGGATCTGGGAATTACATTAAATGAAGTGTTCCAGATACAGAAAGGCAATATCACATATTTTGCCTAATATTCAGATATTAATTTTTAATGTCTATGTGTGGCATGAAGTTGGAAAGGAGATCACGTTAGGGAAAAAGGAGATATTAAAGAAGAAGAAAGGAGGCTACTGAGGATGGACGGGCATGTAGGTGGTAGGGTAAAAGGGAGAAGAGGATTGGCACCAGCAAACTGAGTTCAAATACGCTATGATGAAAGCTGATAGTAACTATTTACATGCTGATTTCAAATATTAAAATAAGTTAATTTTAAAAATAAATCCTGCTGGGTAGAGTCTTTCAGGATCCTCTGTGGTAGGCTCCTGTCCTGTTCCCTGTTTTCTCCCTCTTCTGATGTCCATCCCATTTGCCTTTCTGAATGAGGACTGAGCATCTTACCCAGGGTCTTCCTTCTTGCTTAGCTTCTTTAGTTGTATAGATTTTAGTATGTTTATACTTTATTATATGTCTAATATCCACTTATAAGTGAGTATATGCCATGTGTGTATTTCTGCTTCTGGGATACCTCATTCAGGATGATCTTTTCTTGCACCATTTGCCTGCAAATTTCATGATTTCAGCCAAACTTTGGGCAGAGTACAGGGTATCTTATGAAAGAAGGGGGAAATAGAAAGACCTGGAGGATTCAGGAGCTCCACAAGAAGAGTAACAGAACAAAAAATCTGGCCCAGGGGTCTTTTCTGAGACTGCTACTCCAACCAAGGACCATGCATGGAGATAACCTAGAACCTCTGCACAGATGTAGCGCATGGAAGCTCAGTGTCCAAGTGGGTTCCCTAGTAAATGGAACAGGGGCTGTTTCTGACATGAACTCAGGGGCTGGCTCTTTGATCACCTCCCCCTGGGGGTGGTTATCTTTACCAGGCCACAGAGGAAGACAATGCAGCCAGTCCTGATGAGACCTGATAGGGTCAGATGGAAGGGGAGAAGGACCACCCCTATCAATGGACAAGGGTCATGGGAGGAGAAGAGAGAGAGAGGACAGGATTGGGAGAAGATGAGGGAGGGGGCTACTGCTGAGATAAAAAAAAATGAATAAATTGTAATAAATTTAAAATTATTTAAAAAATAAAATGCTTAAGTCAAGTAGGAAGTAGTTAATTCATCCTAGAAGAAACTACGAGCTATTTCCTCAAGAGTCCAAGAGTAATATGTGAAAATTGCAGTTGTTCCATGTCCTTGGCGTGGTGATTTTTTTTTTTAAATGAACCATTCTAATGAGTACATAGTAGTACAATTTATAGAAGCCCTCTTTACATTTGGGGAGTAAACTTTGATCAAGAGAAGGGTATTAGCATATTCATAAACTCCACTCATTGGAGCAAAGTAAATAAAAGCATGGGTCCAGAACCTCCCTGACCAAGATGTGATAATCAGGGGTTCAGAAAACCAACAGCCCCTGCTCTTCCAAAGCCTTGCTGATCCCGACTTCTGAACCTTCTCCCTGTAGATTTAACCATACTGTGTGTTCTAACTTCCCTGGCTCACTAAATCAACTACAAACCTCATCAGGCCACTGTATCTTGTTATCACCTGAGGTGTTTCCAGACAGTCTCCACTCTGCTCTCAGGGGTGGGCTCCCACGGCTTGAGTCCTCTACCGTGGGTCTATAATTGTGCTCCCAGCATTTCCTTTTATCCCTCCCCTCACCACCTCTCTTTCAAAGCATCTTCCAGTAAGCACTGGTTTGGAAGAAGGTGTCAGCCATTATATTTTATCTAACTCTAAGGTGAATACATTAGAAGCTTTTTAGACCACTGGTATGGGAAGGTGGAAGGGCTTGCTTCCTTCGTCTTCCAGTCTTCAGTTTCATGTAATATGAGAAAGACTCTCCAAGCATTCAACTGCTCTAACCTTTAGTACATTTTATACGAGCTTTCAAAAATCCTATAGAGATATAACCAAACCAAACTTGCCTATTTCTATGCCAAATGACATTACATATATATATATATATTTATTTATATTTGACATCCACTCCTATGCCAAGTCTGTATTCTATCTGGTTCCTTATTGTCTCTCATGGAATTATGGTAAATTTTTGTAGATACAAGAGTCCAGATTTGTTCCATTCAAATCTTCCGTGATTACTTATGGTTTTAATTTTGGTTAGAGTAGCTGCTATAAATAAATAATCCTAGCACCTGTGATGAATCACTCTAACATATGTGCCAGTATTTCTCTGTAGTGGCAAACCCTACAAAGATCCCAAAGTCTACAGGGCTACCAGCATAGCCTTTCATACATACTTCGTATATTTAAAGTGCATTTTTAAAGGGAAGTCCATAAAAGTTTAAGAAAAGCATTTCAGCTAGGATTGTTCCTCCTGGTTTGTGTATACTGGTACATGCAATAAAGTCAAATTCCAAAAAAAGTCTGAATTATGAAATATCAGTAAATTGTCATGAAATACCATTTGGAGCTTTTTATCTTTTACTATTATAATACCATCCCAAAACTTCAGCTGATATGAATCTTTATTAGTTCCCTTCTTAAATAGAGTTTATTGAGGGACTCAAGTTCTGTGCTATGTAAAATATTCTGAGTTGAATACTATTGCCTTCATTTTATATGATGGTCCAGAGCATAGTGCTAATAAATGATAATGCAATGATTCCCAGCAGGTTGCATTCAGCTGCTAGCTAGGCTCTAACCCCTGTTCTAAAACCCCTTCCTTCTCCATAGTCTCAGCATCTGCCCACACATCTCCAAGGCAACACAGGGAGATCTAAAGTCTACCTGTGGGAAACTATTCTACTGGAACTGTCTCAAACTGCCCTCTCTTCCACATTTTTGAAATGAATTTCAAACAAGTCTCTAAAGTAGCTAAGTAGCCTTCTTCTCTACAGACTTCGCTGAGTCACATTCATTTTGGGTTCACTGAAGTAGCCTGTGTTCTACTGATTTATCTTTAACAAGATCTTCATTGCTTCATAATTGTTCAGCTCTCTCCATTACACTTTCCTTATGAAGACATATGGTCACATGGTCATAAAATCAGAATAATAAGAGGAAATGAGAATGCTATACTAGGGCATATTCCATACCAGCATCGATGAATCACAGAATCAAGTGTTCCTGTTTCTCAGTCATCAGCAGGGTACACCGCCTCTGTGATTCAAATTCTTCTAAAATCCTGCGGGGCAGCTGAAGCCAAATAAAGAGACTATTCTTCGATTTTATTAACCTAAAATGTGTCCTAAAAGTAAGTCATCGTCTCTCAGTGGTTGGCTTCCTTCAGGCAGGTCCTTCTTTCATTTGGCAGCAGTCAGGGGACATGGAAGAAGGAGGCTCATCCAAAGTTCAGAGGAAAGAAAAATTGTATCTTGCCAAATGCTGAGCAATTCTGTATTTCCATAAATAGCTTTGAACTTTACTCTGGAATACAGTTAGGTACCCCCAATCCCAGCATTATTTTTCATCCTTTTGAATCTTTCATTTAAGTTTTGCTTGAAAAGCTGAGAGCAGCATGTGGTCTAAAGTTAATTCTTCCATTACAGGGAAAATTCCTAAGCAACTGTGTTCAGTTTTGAGTGCATTTGGTTTTGAGTGTTTGGCTTTGGTAATAAGTGTTTAGGTTGGTATGTGATGGAGTGGAATTTCCATGCCTATTAGTCACCCTTCTACCTTCCAGCTAGCTCCCTTTCTTCTCCCAGGTGGCTCTTCCTATAGTTTATTTGTTGTGTGTACCCCCTTGCCCTATCTCCTACTCCCCTTCATGAGCCTATTTCTAGTTTTATGAGTTATAAGTAGATATACATAAATATATATCGTTTTAAAGTTGTGGGTAAGAGGAATTTTGCTATTTGTCCGAGCCTTATTTCACTAAACATAATGATTCATTTTACAGTGTCATCCATTTTTCTGCAGATGCTATGTTTTCACTGTACATGAAATTTATGTTACTTGTCTGTTCATCTCTTGGACATCTAGACTGATTCTGTCCCTTCTCTGTAATGACTATTTCGGCTATAAGAAAGATGTGTAATACAGAGACTTAGAGTTTCTCTGTTCTAGAAGGGTCACACAATAGTACTAATTTCAGTGGTTTTGGCTGATTTCCTTTTTCTCACAGCCTCTCCAGAACTTTTTGCTATATTTGATGAGAGAAGTGAGGACTCTCGAATGTGTTTTAATTTGCATTTCTCTTATGACCAATGTCTTTGAATGCTTTTCCAAGTATCTATTGTCCAGTTGTATTTCATCTTTGAAAAATGTTTATTCAGTCATGAACACATTTATTGACTGCAAGATTTTTGTTTGGGGTATTTAATTTTGCAGTTCTTTAAGCAGCCAGGGTTTGAATTTCTTGTCTGACACATAGTTAGAAAAAGGTATTTTTCCATTCCTTGGGCTCTATCTTGGCTCTCGTCTTGTTTCTTTTGCTGTGCGGAAGCGTCTTAATTTTACTAAACTACGCTTGTCAGTCCTTAGGCTCATCCCTGTGCTGTTAAGAGTCCAGTTCAGAAAACCCTTGTCTATGCCTGTATTCTCATGTATCTATTCATGCCTTTCTTTAACAGGTTCAAAGTTTCCAGCCTTACGTTAAGGTGCTAGGTGCATTTTTGATGCTCTGTGTGCAGGAGGAGCAATGTGAATTTCACCTTTCCTCAGGTCGGCATCCAGTTTTGTGCTACTTGTTAGGAATCTTGCCTTTCTTAACATTTTGACAAAAAAAAAAAAAAATGGGTATCTCTGACTGACAATTTCTTTGTAGGCTCTCTTTCTAAGAAATGTTCATGGCTGCTTGTGTGCTGGCACCACACTATCAGCGACGCGGTGGCTTTGTAATAGAATTTGAGAAACAACATTGCTCTTTTTCATGAGGGTGCGTTCACTGCTCAGAACCTTTTTCAGTTTATGTTTCCAAAGCATTTTAGAATTGCTTTTCAAGTTCTGTGGCCACTATCCCCAGGCCTTTATTGAACTGCATCTGTACATTGCTTTCGCTTGGATGGCCATTTTCACATTAACTCTGCAAATCCATGAGCATAGGTGATCTTTCCAGTTCTTCTGATGTCTTCAATTTCTTTCTTCAAGGCCAAATTTTCCATTGTAACGGTCTTTCACCTTTTTGGATAGATTTATTCCTGTTTTGCTTGTTTATTTTGTGGTTATTGTGGGGATTTTTCCCCCAGATATCTTTATCAGTGAATTCATCATAGGAATTATGTAGACAAAAAAACTACTAATCCTAACTGGTTATGTTTATAGCATCTTGATTTAATTTTATAGAAAGACCACAAATACAAAATAATGTGTCTATTTCTTTGATATTTTTAAGTTTTTAAGAATATAAGTTTTGGAAGTATTCCCTAACAGTTATCTCCTTGGAATCATAACACTTTCGCATTTTTCATCTCTAATTTCATTTACTTGGGTCTTCCTTTCTTTTGGTTAGCTTGCTTGGGGGTAAGGGGTTTGCCAATCCTGATTTTCTTTCAAAATCAACTCTGCATTTGACAGATTCTGTGCATTGCTCTTTTTGTCTCCACTTCATTCATTTCTGTAATGATCTTAGCCATTTACTGCCACTTACTGGCTTTGAGGTTGAGTTGTTCTTGTTTCTCAAGGATTTCAAGACCTCATAGGTGTAGACTTTCTTCCTAGATGTATCCCTGAGAGTCCGGTAAGTTGTTCTTTTGTTCCCACTCAATTCTAGGAACTCTTTGTCTCCTCTATAATTTCTTTAAGAAATCATTCATAAGTGTATTGTTCAATCTCCATATATTTGTGTAGTTTTTTGTAAGATAGCTTATTTTAATTCTTTTCTTTACAAATATTTGAACCAAAGTCCCATGATGTATAAAATTTTTCTTTATTGCTGTTTTCAAAGAGACATTATTCTCTTCCCAAAATGAGCTTTTATCATTTTTTCCTCCAAATCTTTAAGATGGTCTACCGCCACCTCTCTCTCTCTCTCTCTCTCTTTCTCTCTCTTTCACACACACACACACACACACACACACACACACACACCATGATAGATTCCACAACAGTCTACTGTGTACTCACTACTCTCTCTAGAGAATTCTACTTTAACTTCCCTGAACTCCCATCTCTACTTCTTAAGTTATAGATACTGCTAGGGTCAGCATAAGTACTTCTGTTTGCTAACTTGGGAACTCTCTCCAGGTAGTAAGCTAAAGAAAGTGTAAGACTTATCCACTTTCTCTCTTTCAAAGATCACAAGCCTTCATTTCCTGATGTCTTGTGTCTTGAGAACCACTTCTTTATAATACCAAAACTGAATATTTATATACTACATCCCATAATTTATATCTTAAAATCTTACCTCACAATGTGATGGTATGAGGTAGAGCTTCTGGGCAGAGACTGGGTCATTTAGAAAGTGTTTTTATAAAAGACACAGCAGTGAATTCTCACCTACCCTTCCACCAATGAAATATAACTGTGGACCAGTAAGTTGCCTTCAGCACATACCATACCTGACAGCACCCCAATTTGCTAGCCCCCAGAACTATGAGAAATTAATATAGCTCATTTTTCAGTCACCTACCCATGGCATATTTGGTTACAGAAACCCCCAAAGAACTTAGATATCTACGTTGACCACAAGAGAACATTTCTTACTCTAAAAACTACCAATATCTTGGCATAGTAATAAATTACAAAATTTTAATAACACAAAATATCAGAAATTTATTCTCCTAGATTTCTAGAATTCAGAAGTCAAAAATTAGCACAATTAGACCACAGTGACCCTCTATCAGCATGCAAGTTACACTTCAGCAGGATAATCTGAAAGAGAAGCCATACTTCTTCTATGATGTCACCTGCATTCCTCAATTTATGGCTCTGTAACTCTTCAAAGTCAGCATCTTAAGTAGTCTCTCTCTTTCTCTCTCTCTCTCTCTCTCTCTCTCTCTCTCTCTCTCTCTCTCTCTTTCCCTCTCTCTCCCTGCTACCGGATCTTGCTCTGGCCTTCCCTCCCCTCCCCAGGCCTTGTGATCTTCCTCAAAAGAATTCAGGAAAAAGACACACATTTAGAAGGTAGGCAGAATTTATTAGAGAGTAAAATGGATCACACTTGATGGATAAAAGTGGGTGATAGCCAAAGAGGCTATTGTTACATCTACATTTGAAACAGACTTTACACTCCTAATATCCCAAGACTAGATCGTGTTTTCCTGCCTAGGTGATTGGCAGGACCACTAAGACTGATTGTTACAGGAAGGGCAATGATTGTTACAGGAAGAGTAATGGTGTATACTCTTCTAGCTTCCTGCTAGATAGTAATCTTGCATGTTTTGGGGCTTCAAGAAACAGCTATCAGTTAGTGACTTTCTGGGCAGTTTGGGGTGTCATGTCTCCTCCTTGGACCAGCAATGAGACTCAGTCCATATTCAGATCAGTAATTAGAGTGTTGATTTTCATTCCTTGATTTTTCAAGCTCTTGAATATGAGAAAAGGGTGCAGCACTAATGTCCTTCAAGCCTACAGCAACTCCAGTCTTCAATGCCAACATCTTTAAATCTTTCTCTGCCCTATCACAACTTTCTCGCTCTCTTCATTCTTCCCTCTCTTATAAAGTTTGCAAGTATAGCATTTAGAACTAACTAGATAATCTAGGATAATCTCTCTCCCTCACAATTCTGAACACTTGTGTTTTCAAAGACACATTCTCCCATATCCCATAAAATTTACAGAGCCAAGGTGTAGGAGCTGAAAATTCAGGGACAAAAGCAGGATATTCAGTTAGTCGTATCTTTTTTATAAAAGTTTGGCTAAATGAAGAATGTTCTGGAGGGGGATAAGGAATGGATGATTACTAGAATTGAATGACAGCTAGTGACACATCCATCACACACACCAACGTTATATATGCCCATATTGCCAACATATGTTACAGGATTATAAAAAGATGAATTTCCTTAAATATACCTTAAGTATCTCATCTTCTGTCAGCTATCCTAAATTATGTTCCCACTGTGAAGTCACACAGCCCCAGTCAAAGAAAATGTCATTCATGAGTAATATAATAATATAGTAGTAAGCTTGTAAAGTTTAGGAATATGGGAAACAATTTAGATAGTTATCAATTAATGGTATTTTGGATGTCACATCTGCTCATAAGGATAGAAATATGACTCAAGTCCCACTTCTCAGAAGATTTGTGGGAAGACATCACAATTTGCAACAAAAATGCCAACTACAAAAACTCCTCAGTCAGTCCTCTTTTCTTCTAATTCTGTTCTAGTCTCTAAGTGCTTCGTCACTTTGTCTTTGGTATTCTTTGGCACACACCTCCGAAGCCTGTCTTCTGAAGACACTGAAAAAAATATTCTGCTCACCTCCTCCAAAGATTTCTTGTAGACAAGAACATTTCAAATTCTGTTCCTTTAAAATTATTTCTGTTCCTTTAAGATACTAACCTTATTATATTTGTATCATAATCACTAATAGATATTTTTAAATGCCTGCTTCTTATTCAGGCTGTATGAGCATCAAGTATTTCAAACAAAATATTTTTGAAACAATGTTTTCTTGACATCTTATTCTATAGTCTATATTGAAACATTCCCCAAGTAAACCTAGCAGTTTTGTAGAAATCAACAGAACCTTGAAATCGTTCATCAGATTCAAATTTAGATCTAATTTGCTAGGGTACATAAAGATTAATAGGTCAAATAAACAGTTTAGTAGCCATAAATCTAGAAGCAAAAGGTTCTGTCCTCCTCAATGGTGTGTTTCACATCCCTTGGTTCTCTGACACCTACTTTTCTAAGAATTAAGTTAGCTGAAATACCAATATTGTACCACACCAGGGAGGATACAAAAAGGAACAATGTTGACAGGAAAGAACAGCTAATGCAGGTTCGTCCAGTGTGGACAAACTCTACCATTGTAGGTGACAATGACTGCACCAAGGAGCCTCTTCTCTCCTGTCTCGGACCAACTGCTTCCCACAAAGCTTATGGGGTTCTTATGAGTCGGTCAAGTTAAAAGGCCACTGTAGGATTTTTTTTTCATAATCCTCTAAACAGTGGTTCCTAACCTTTCTCATCTTGTGACCCCTTAAAATGGTTCCTCATGTTATTGTGACACCCCCTACCATAAAATTGTTCCATTGCTGCTTCATAACTGTGAAGTTGCCACTGTTATGAATCATACTGTAAATATTTGATATGTGGCCCCAAAGGCGTCCCGACCCACAGGTTGAGATCCAGTGCTCTAATACTTGTGAGATAACAACAGAATAATTCATTTGTTGGCTTTAAAACCCACAAGTGACCGTAACTCGTTCCTCATTCCCACAAAGGAACTGAAGAAAAGACTCAGGAGAGAAAGAAAATACAAGACTGGAAAGAGGAGGCTGAAGTGCTGGTGATAGGTTTCAAAATGATACAGGAGGCCCAATTGTTGTGTGCAAGTTTACAACACACTCATGTGTTTCAGTTTTACACTTAAAAAATAAGCGTGTCAGCGCATACCTCCCATTCTACATTGGGGCCTCAAAGTATCGAGAGCCATCAATGATGGAAGTAAATGTATCAGCCTTTTTCCAAACTAGTACTAGCCTGGAAATAAAGAGGAGAAGAACTGTTACAGAAGTTATTAGAGTCACAGCCTGAGCCCGGGTAGCCTGCCGTCAAGCCACACTGGACCACACATCTTCAACAGACCAGTGAAAAGGAAAAAGACAGTGAGCAGCAGTTGGTGGCTACAGTGGGAAGAGAAGTCTAACCTCAACACTCCCTTACCCTGGGTCCTAGATCCCCAGGAGACTCCCCCAGACAAGCCCCAAGCTCCAGCCTTCCTCCTCCCCACATAGATTCCTGGAGACACAGGAGTCACCCAGAATGTCCTCATTCCTGTGGAAGAAGTTACAGACCAAGTCTTGTACACAGTACAGTAAGGGATAACAGTGTCCACGTGTCTATTGCTTTTTAAATGGTTTTTAGATTCGTTTATTATTTTAAGTGTGTGAATGTTTGGCTGGTATGTATGCCCTGTAACCACATGTATGAATGGTGCCAGAGGAGGTCAGAAGAGAGAGGCGGATCCTCTGACATTGGAATTGAAGATAAATTGGAATTCTGCTATATGGAAGCTGGGGATTGAACCGGGTCCTCTGCCAGAGCTCCTGACCACTGGGCAAACTCTCCAGCCCATTCCACTGCTTTTTGACGTGGCCGGTCTTCTCACTGAGAAGCTGTAGTGAGAATGCAATTCGGGATTCGGGATTTGCCTCATTCTGTTGGAGCTTTGCAATAGAAAGCATCTAAGGTTACAAAAATTAATCAATTGGTAATTAATTAATAGATAGATAAATAAATAAATAGCCAAGCGAATGAAGGCAATTCTAAAATTACAAGGCACAGAGTCACAACTGCTCCAGCAGTGGCAGCGTTTCCCTGGGCTTCCTTTTAAACTATGCTAATCCTGCAGTCTAACAAGACAGACCTTTTCAAACTGTGCTCCTGCACCCTGCAATCTCGGTCTCCACACGTGGTACAAGCCTGAAGACAGAGAGAATGAGGTCAGCACGGTGGGGGAAGGGAAGGGGGCTGCGAATTTCTGTCAACCTCACAAAGGAAATACCTTTGGCTTCTTACTCAAGTCTCAAAAGCTGCCCTCTAAATGGGGAGGTGGCACTCTTCAAGGCTGATGGCTTTCACGGGCAGGCTATTGTGAAGAGGCTATTTTTATTCTTACGGAGAAAATCTGATCCCTCCTCGTGACGAAGGCTGCACGGGGGAGCAGAAGGGCTGCCTGCAAGGCCCTGCTATTTGCTTGCCTGCAGGGAAGGACATTGGCGAACACAAAAGGTATTTTCCCTTCTGCAGTACAGAGACCATCTGTTATCCTGCCACAGTGCAGAGCAGGGGAAACCCTTAGCAAACAAGATCCTGCTGCCAGAGTTCCCTGGAAACACTCCCCAGACGATCCGCCCACACACACGAGCCACGCACTTCTTTCTTCCCAGCCTGCCTTTTTGTATTTTTTTTTTCTTTTTATTGTTCTACGGAGAGAGGGAGAGAACATTGCCTGTAATTTAAAACTAGCAGCAGGGTCTGCCTTCAAAGCTGTCAGAATTTTATTATTATCGTTACTGTTATCCTGACTATTTTAGTGGTGGAACAGCACTGAGTCGATTCGGCATGCACGCGGGCACACACACACACACACACACACACACACACACCACACGATGGTATCTTGCTCATGGGCAGAAGAATGAGGAGCTATGGCAAACTGTTTTCAAGAGATTGTCCAAAGATCTCTTCAAAACATGACCTGGATGGAAATAGGCCCCTCTGGGCAATGTTCACAGCCAGCTGTCATATTTCAGTAAAGCACAGCCAAAGAAGGATCCCCTCCCCCGCTTAAACTCCAGCCTGGAGGAGGAAGGAGGGGAGCCCAACTTGTTGGATTATGGAGAAAGCCCCAAGAAGAGAGAAGCAGAGACCTTGGTTCTCCAGCTGGACCACCCAAGACCTTCAGATGGAGCAGAAGTCTGATCCCCTAGTCTTGCATTTGAATGCTTCCACTCACCCAGGGACCACGCTTTTCTCTACTCCAAAGCTTTGATATGAGGAGCCCATTCCTCTTCTCTGAGCTTCTCTCTAGTCCTGAGTTAATTCAGTTCCCTGACTTGGTTTACACCTTTTGGAATACCAGAGAATTTTCTGAGGTTAATTAGATAAGCCTCACATCTGAGTCCAAGGATCAGCCAGCTCTCAGCTCTGACCCTTCAGCTAAAGCCAGGGTTTGACACTCGCCTGCAGAAGTTAACCCTGCTTCAGTAACTGAAGCGGTACCCTTTTGGAACACCTGTGGACGTGAGCCTAGGCGACAGCTGGCAGTTCTTCCCCTGGGAGACTCCCATTTGTGTCCGAGCCACGGTGGTGAAAGGTGTTAAAGTCTCCGTCTTTGCTTTGCTGTAAACGTTATTAACGATCCAGACAGGTGAACGCCCTATGCCTTTGCGGTCCAAGTGGGAAATAAAATGGGCCAGCAGCGCCACCATTCGCAGCCTGGGAGAATTGCGGGAGAAATAATAAAACTTTTGCTGACTTTCACCTGAATGGCTAACAGAAATGGAATTACACTTTATAGCTGTCACATAAAACAGGAAGCAGGGCTTTCCCCATCCTGCATTGACTCTAATACGTATAAGCCAGGTAGAAATCGTGTGTGGCCGCATGGTTCAGGACCCGTGTGTTGGCACATCAGCAGACGGCATTGACAGTAGACCGCGTCCACAGCGGTGAACCAAAAGCTTCCCTCGCCCTGTTGCAGCCATGTTCTATAATGTTCACACGATAACAAAATCGCCTAATGATGTGCGCCTCAAATCACGACACAGTCATTAGGTGACACGTGACACTAAGACGACTGTGAATAGACTTAACCTTTCATGCCACTGAGAGGCAGTTCCCTAAGGGAAAGAACCTAATTCCTCCCTGTATTCATTTACAAAAATCCCATTTCAGTGGCACAACTACAAGGATGACAGATTGTTATATTAATAGCCAAACAGATTTCCAGCCCTTAGCTGTCTTTGGCATGTGACATACTAACTTTTCTAATCTAAAAGCCTCCTTGAGTGGAGATTCTATCACAGTTTAAACCAGACTGAGAACATCCTATCCCGTGACAGACACATGAACTCAGGTCAAAAGTATGTCCTCCAAGTGTGTGAAGAAGCCTAATTGACCACAGGTTTCCTAGGAAACAAAATTATCAACAACAAAAGAGCAAGTCATACCTGGGGGATAAACGTCCCTTCCAAGATACATTTTGACTTGGAGGAAATGCCAGTAAAACATTTGCAGGGCCTTAAAAATGCATTCCCTTGCATGAAGAAATACCTAAGCTGACAAAAACTGAGAGAATGTCACAGGTTCTCCCACGTTGCTTACTCTGGCATGAAAAAGGATAGTATTTTCCAAATTTTGATGAGCCTCATTCAAATTCTCATCATTCAAATTCCCCATATGCTCCAAGTAAGGAATTACACAATCGTGGATCTGAGCACAGGAAAGGGATTTGCAAGTCACCTAGTCTAGCCCACTCATTTTAAAGGTAAAGAACAGACATCTGCCCAGGGTGGGGAAGAGACTGACACACACCATCAGCACAGTCCACATGTAGTCAGAAACTGAAAGCCAGACCCTGGACTCCTAGGAGAGCTCTGAAAATGCTGCCTTGGTTTTGTGTCAGGCTGTCTCTGAAAATGTCTTCCCTGATGAGGATACCTGCTCTACTTCTTCAGTCACAATGTTCAACAATTACTGTTACATAAAGTATCCCTACTGAGTGTTGCTGTTTAATGTCTGTGAACTGTCTGTTACTGTGACAGACACTGTGGAGGCAACCAATTTACAGAGAAAAACACTTTGTTTTAAAGGTTTCAATTCATGACCCATTGGGTTCATTTCCCTGGGCCTCTAATAGAGGGGATGGAAAACAATGGCAGATGGTACACAAAGGAGAAAACTGCTCAGTTTGTGGCCAAGAATCAAAGGACAGAGGAAGAGAAGAGAGGCTAAGCTCCTCTACTCTCCTTCATGGACACACACTTGATGACTTCAAGGCTTCCCACAATGCTCTCTGTCCTAACATTACCAGTGCTCCCAAAGAGCATTCTCCTGGGAAAGAAGCCTTCATTCAGCACAGGAGCCTTTGAGAAGTACTTACCTAACCAAAGGACCTGGCACCTAATAATATACAAGATCAAAAAGAGAGAAGAATGAAAGCACAGTTTGTTCTTTGAGAAATAAAATTAGTGTCACAGAGATGAGCAGAAGGAACACACATAGGCTCGAAGATGAAATATTTAGTTTTCTTTTTACAAGAACACAATTTTAATAGTGATATAAATTAAGATGGAATGTCTGCTGAATTATAAAAGTTGCTGTAAAATATACCAACTCAATTGTAATCATTTCCTTTCTTCTTTGTGTATTGACATTTTTTCAAATACTGTATAATGAAGTATATTTAAAACATGATAATGTTTAATTTTTAGTATACCCAACTAAAATGACCCAACCCTGTGCCTGCAAGGCATGCTGAGTGGCCATTTTCAAAATGTTTGGTTGTGTCTGTGAGAGGTCGTGTCTCTCTTGTTTTCAGTTGTAACTACTCACAACACAGGAGCACAAACAAAGTATAGTTTTGGCCTCGTGGTATTTGGTCAGTCACACAGATGTTGGGGAAATGAGGTTGAAAATGTTCCTGTAAGAATAGAAAGGCTAGAGCTGGTGAGATAGCTGTGCCTGAGGCTCACAAGCAAAAAGGCAAAAATAGATGGACTAAGTAGTTGAGCTTCATTGATAAGTCAGCCTTTGACTGGTCAACCTTTGATCATACATTTTGACAATAATTTCTCAGCTTCTATACTTGTATTACTTTTTAATAAATAAATCTATAATGTGACAGTAGATTTTGAAATTTTTCTAACCATCCTGTGACCTTCAGAAAATACCCACAAAGCAAACAAATCCTGTCTCACACATGAAGCTGACTCTGGACATAGGAGTCAGGAAGGGTAGAATCCAGAATCACTGGACTAAATTGCTCTGTCTGATAACTCACCTCTTAGCTTCCTATGTAGAGAACCCAAATCAGGTGCCACGGAACCTTCCTTCTAAAGAAGAGAAACTTACACACATACAGCAGGCCAGAGAAGAGAATCCTCCTGGTAGATTCCCATTTCACAAAGTTGGAAGACATTTCCAGCACTCTGCCCAAAATTTGGCTATGAGTCTCAGTATCTCCTTTGATACCCTGGTGGGTAGAATCTTTCAGAGGTCCCCTGTGCAAGGCTCCTGTCTTTTTTCTTGTCTTCTCCTATTTCCGATGTCTATCCTGTTGGCCCTTCTGAGTGAGGATTAAATTTCTTCCCTAGGGTCTTCCTTGTTGTTTAGCTTCTTTAGGGCTATAGATTTTAGTATGTTTATCCTATATTATAGACCTAATATCCACTTATAAGTAAGTATATACCATATATATCTTTCTGCTTCTGGGATATGTCACTCAGGATGATCTTTTCTAGTTCCCACCATTTGCCTGCAAATTTCATGATTTTCTTGTTTTTAATTGCTAAGTAGTATTCCATTGTGTAAATATACCATACTTTCTGTATCCATTCCTCAACTGAGGGACATCTAGATTTTTTTCCAGATTCTGGCTATTATACATAAAGCTGCTATGAACATAATTAAACAAATGTCCTTATTGAATGGTGGGGCATCTTTTGGGTATATACCTAGAAGTGGTATACCTGGCAGGAACTCCACAAGGAGACCAGGGTCTGGGGGGCCTGCAACCAACCAAGGACCATGCATGGAGAGGACATATACCCCCTGCTCAGAGGAAGCCCATAGGCGGCTCGGATTCCAAGTTGGTTCCCTAGTAAGGGCGGCAGGGGCTGTCTATAACATGAACTCAGTGGCTGGCTCTTTGATCAGCTCACCCTGGAGGGTAAAGCCTTACCAGGCCACAGAGGAAGATGATGCAGCAAGCCTTGATGAGACCTGATAAGCTAGGGTCAGGGGCCTAGGGATAGGGGCATAGGGGGAGAAAGGGAGGGTGAGTAGGATTGGGAGGAAATGATGGAAGTTATATAGTAGGGATACAAAGTGAATAAATTGTAACTAATTAATATTAAAAAAAAAAAACAAAGTTGGAAGATCAGTGATCCACAGCTGTTTAATTATTCATCAGATAGTTGGAGCTCTAAGCACACTACCCCACAGATGTGAAAGTCAGGTCACATGTTCTAGCAGTGAGTGGAGAACCTCAGCTGTGAAGAGAGAAGTCCCCACATCTGAAGGCCCTCCATACTTTTAGGCTTTAAAAATGCAGATGAAATTTGAATTGCATGTGTTGTATCTCTTTGCTCTGAGAACCTTAATGGTTCCACCCCACTGAGTCTGTTTTTGGACAGCTCTGAGATGCTCTCATCCAATGTTCACTCTGTCTGCTCAGTGAAGTCCCTGGGCTTACTCTAAGTCTAAGGCACTGACATTCCCCTATTATCAGTATTTTCTAAAGAAAGCAAAGCACTTTCCTGTAGCTACGTGGAGCTTACCTGTGATTTCCACTGACATAACCCTAAGATAATCTCTACTACTGTTGCTGAATACTCCAAAGTTTGGTGCCAACCACTCTAAGGCTAATAGCAACTAGTTATCTCAGACCTCAAATCCAGTTACTCATGGAGTCCTTTTCCAAACTTTCTACATCAGGACCATTGTAAACCAGCCCAACCTGTATCTCATACTGAAAAATGGATGCCATATTTAAATTTTTGTTTCATGACAATAGGTCCAGCCTTAGGACTGTTCCATTCTATGCTCTCAAATGCTCCTCTACTTGCAGCACTATCTCTCACACTTATTTCTGGGAGGAAAATATGGAATCTTCTCATACAACTCAAGATGAGGTTTTGTCACCTTCTGTGCAAACCCTAGCTCATCTTTGCTCTCTACCACCATGGCCACCAGGCTAGGTACCCTGAATTATGCAAAACAAATGGTACAAGGTAATCCCACCATTTCCCATCAGCTTTGACAGTGTGCAGAGACACTCAGTGACCCTTGGCTATAGATTTCCTTCTCATTACAACCTGCCTTTCATCAAATGTACACATATATATCCAAAGGGCTAGGAAAGAAACACAGTGGCAGACAGGCTCTAAGCAACATCCAAATTTCTTCTCCTCTTAAGAGATTTTCCCTAGAAGTCACCTCAACTTTGCATTCAAAGTCCCCCAGGCAGGCTGTACATCTGGGCTTCTATGTCTGCTCAGACTCTGGACAATACCACTCTTTCATCTAAAGCAGGCACTCCAGCTACTACAAGTTTTAAATCAGCATCAATGACAGATAAATAGAATTTCAGTCCAACTGCTTCTCTAACCACAAAGGAAAATTCTAATAACCAAGTTTTAAAGTTTTAATCCCATATGCCAATATAAAAATGCCAACCTTTGTCAGTTTACAGAGAGGAAAAAAAAACCAAAATTATTATGAGCAAAGAGAAAGGCTCATAAGCAAAGAATTACATTGAAGCAGCCAAGTGAGGGCGTGCCTAACAGATGGGGACTACTTTCAAAAAACTCTCCTGAATATGCAATAGGATTTAATGTTGATGAGGAACTGGATAACTACTTATGTCTGAAAGATGTAAGTAAATGTCAAATAATATTAATTGAATTAGAAACTGCTATTGAGGGAAAAGAAAGAATATGGTCTCTGTAAAATCATGCAACATATAAAGCACAATGAGCATAAGCAGGAAGGATATATTTGAGAACCCCGGTTAAATTATAAATGTCGTTCCAAAGGTATCATTATGTAAATGTACTTTTAGGTAGTAAGTCCTTGAGAATTAATAATCTCTTTCTAAACTCTGATTTAGTTAAGTAAAAAATATTAAAAATGTTTTTTTAATTAAATCTAAATGGCCTAGAACTTGTTTTCAGTTATCTCAACTTCATCTCTGCTTCAGCCTTTAGACTACAAAAGGTAGGACACCTGGGTTTACTTTCACATATGGTTAGCCTAGCCTAGCCTCATGGGCTAATCTCTCTCTCTGCCCTTCTCTTTCTCTCTCTCTCTCTCTCTCTCTCTCTCCAAACACAATTTTAAAAACTATGAGAAATAAAAAGAAACTATACTCTTGTCAAAACCTGCTAGATTTGGTTGCCATTCTCACTGTTTTTGCAAATTTCTGTTTCTTTTTGCAAGTTTCCTTTTGTTGGTCCTTAAGTCCAACAAAAGAGCTTTAAAGCCTAAGTTCACTGAGGCCCAGGAAATTCTTTGAGTCCTCAGAAATTACACACAATTCTTGCTGAGACATCCTGGGCTTTTCTGATAATCACAAGTCCTAATCATTCCAAGAATACAGAACTCTCAATAGAACTTGTAGTTAAGGGCAGAAACAGAATAGTTTGAATGCAATTGGCTTCCCAATTAGAATTGCAAGCTCATGTTAAAAATCATAGTATTGAAAACAATGTCAAAATAGTGCTGGGCTCTAGACAGAACTTGCATTTTTAGTTCTGAAAATAAAAAATTAAAAGCAGCACTAGAAATACCTATGATCAATGAGCTGGGTGTGGGAAAGGTATTGCAATGGAGTGAGTATAAAAACTTGAACAGCGACTTTCAATAGTGCACCACTTTTGGAAATTATTCTCCCAGTGTACAATATGAAATTATAATAGAACCACAGGTATCACAGTTTAGGAAAATTTAAGGAAATCTGATGGTTTAATCATAACCCCTAATTTATTTTACGTTATATTTCTTTTACTTCACTTAATTTTAATAGATAATATATTTATTTGCATTATTCCAGAATATAAAAAAAAATGTCCCATGAAGAAAAAGGAAAAAGAAATTGTACCTCTTCTCATGTCTCTTCCATCATCTATCTTGAAACTTACATGCATACACACCCTCAAGATAACCACTTTATTTTGCTTCAAAAGAATAACAAAATGAGTTGGGTACTGCCTTACTAGAAAACATCACACCACAAAACTTGTAGCATCTTAGAGAGTATAAAATGAAGTAAAACTTTACTGAGGATTTAAAGTATGATTTAAGACTGATCTATCAATGAAGGTGCCTCATAAGGATGAAGAAAGACTGTGATACAATAGCCCAAGATTGGTGGAATCATCAAGATAAGGATTTGAGACCAAGAGAGTCAAAGAACTCCATTGTAAACTCAGTATACCTTCCAATGAAATTAGAGAGTTTGTGGGGAATTTCCTATGAGGAACAATCAAACCGTATGGTTAGGCAAGGTAATTTCAGAGAAGAGAAGGAATAGTCAAAGAACAAAAAGCAAAGTCAAGTTCATCAGAATACTCACTTGTACTTCCATTTCTTCATATCTGTATTAATTAGTTGTTATTTTTGTTGTTGCTACTGTGTCAAAATACCTGACAAGAAGCAACTGAGGGGGGAATGACTTTGGCCCACAGTTCACCATGATGGTGAGGTGACTGAGGCCGCTGGTTACATCTCGCTGGCCACAGGAAGCAGAGAGACAGGAAGCTCGGTGTTCAACTCTGCTTTCTTCTCCCTCTTCACTACAGGACAGGGCCCTGTAGAAAGGTGCAACCCACAGTTGAGGGGGGGGTCTCTCCACAGATATAACTTTATCTAAATAACCCCTTAGGAATGCCCAGAGATATGTCTTCTGGGTGATTCTAGATCCTTTCAAGTTGACAATCCATGTTAACCTTTATAGGATCTAGACTAACAGTATTTGTAATTGCATGTGTTTCTCAACTAGATTTTGTATCTTTTTCCAGTATTTTTTCTGTGCATTGTCAGAATACACACAGAGAGAGAGCTATTTGTCCCTCTTTGTATTATTATTTAAATAGAAAAATGTATTATGCACACTACAAAATTTTTCTTTTTCTTGTCTGGCAATGTATCTTGGTCATCTTCTCACACCCCTATCACAGAGATCTCTTTCTTTTATGCAACTATATAATGCTCTGAAATTTAGACTCAAACTAATCCCTAATCCCCATTGACCTCCTTTCAATCTATGGTTTTTTTGTTGTCATTGCTATTTGTAGCCAGTGCTGTACACAGGATAAGCACATTACTAGGGAGTAATATGTCATTGCCCAAACCCTTAAAAATAAGAACAATATAACAATGAATATCCTCTGTGTATGTTCACTTCACAGCATCAAAGAGGAATTCGCAAAATAAGAGGAAATGGAATTCCTAGACTTAGAAAGCATTTGTCCTTTCAATATATTTTGCCATTTGGTCCTCAGTGGCTTTATGCCAATTTTACCAGTTCTACCAGCCTTCCCAGGCTCCACCCCACAGAATAAACACATTGGAGGCCACAAAATACCCGCCACACTTCTTCAGTTCTCCTGTCTCATCAAGAACATGTGTGCTCCCAACACTTGCTTCCGAAGACCCTTGGCAGTTTCCTTTAACCTGAGCCTTTGTGAACATGACTCGGTGGTTCTGATGCTAGGATTCCAGATTGGAGAAAAAAAAAATCCTAAAACCTAGAGATTAGCCGTTGTAGTAAATGAATCACATTTCCTAGTCTGGTTAAATGAATCTTATCAGAAGAAAGAAGGAAAGAAATACGCCATGTAAGAAAGTAAACACAAGGGGGAAAACTGAAAAGCAGACAGTGCCATAGCAAAGAAGTCACCCTAAGCTCTGAACCAGATAAGCTACATTAGTGTGCTTGAGAAAAACAAAAACAAAAAACAAAACAGCAACTTCAGCAACAAAGGCAATAACCAACTACACCCCCACATGTTTTTAAACCTACTTGGTGTAATAGTCTCCATATTGCCACCCAAGCTGGTTTTCTAACAGCCTTCCGATGGTAACTCAAGAAAAGCAAAGTAGTCAGATGCATCGTGGAAGCTGCAGGTACCACCTGCTTAGACGTCAGGAGGTTTGCCTGTTTGTTTGGTGTGCAAACATCAGCCCTTCCTGTACCTGATAGCCTTAAATCAGCTCAGGTGCCAGCTCCCTCCATAGCAGACAGTTTGGTATGTGATAGGGAGAAAAGCACACCCCGGTCTGCTGTCAACGCGAGTCCTTTTGCTTATCTCTTCTGCTCAAGTTCAAAGACAAGGCTGTGAGTTTTATAGTTTTTTAAACTGGTAAAAAGAACTAGACATAAATGCTGAGCTGTTTTGAAAAAAAGGAGGCATTTAGTAAGTGCTGGGTTGGTTGGCCATATTCCTTTCAAGCAATTAAAAGTAAATGTACACCCCATTATCAGTGATCAATTCTGTCTTTTAAAATGTGGAACACTTGAGTCCGGACAGATAGCTCAGTGGTTAAGGGCACTGGCTTCTCTTTCAGAGGACCAGGGTCTAAACCAGATTCCCAGCATCCTCCATTCCCAACACCCACATGGTACCACATAATCACCTCTAACTCTAGTTCCAGTTCCAGGATTTGATCTCCTCTTTTAGCCTCCTCTGGAACAAGGCATGCACATGGTCCAGCATCCATGCAGGCAAAGCACCCACACTTAAAATAAAATTAATAATTTAAACAATTTAAGAGTAACATTGTATGTTGGCAGCCACCTATATTGGAATTGATTAGAAAAAAGAAAGATGAAAGGACTGAGCTTTATCAGTTGTTGGCATGTATGTGTTGCCAAACACTGGTGACATGATTCTCTCACTGAAGACTTGGATGACTTGATACCATTAGAGATCCAGCTGGTCACAAAATCCATCTGAGCCTTCATGCCCCTCCCCCACATGGCTTTTGTGAACTCTAGGGAACATAGAGTTCCAGGGAAGCCCAGAAATCCAATACAGCCTCTGTGATTTAAAATGGGGAGCATTCCCATAACAGAGCAGTCACAGGTCAGCCACTCAGAGACACCCGAGCAAACAAAACAATAAGCTTTTAAAGCAGGTGACGCTTTTCAGCAGAAGCACAAATATATGTAATATATTCTTTCACTCCATAAAACAATAATTAGAAACCATTCAGAAGGGGAAGCACCTCTCTCTTTCTTATCCGCTGCTGTACATACAGGTAAGGGCTACTTTGTGAGCCAAGATTTAAATGAGAACTCTACAGCTTTCTCTCAGCTTTAGATATTCAAACTCTTCTCCAATAGTAGACATGTTGTACATTGGAAAAATTAATTCAACGAGTGATCCCTCGCTTCAAAGAACAGAAGGTGAACAACAATATCAATTTTTACACTTCTATGAAAGATGTTGATCTCTTAGGACATCATCCTAATAAAGGATAATAAACAAGAATGCTGCCTGCATATTAAAAATGTGAGCACACAGGTGTGACTTTGAACTGGCCACTTTCCTATAAAGAAGGTTTCCTTTTACTTTACGGTCACAAACAACGTCCATGCTTTTCATGCATAAGGCTCAAGACTTGCCTGGTAGAGTTTTGTCCCTTTAAATAGCCAAGGATGCAGTCAACATTTCATTTCACAAACACCGGGCTTAGTGATATAAGGTAATATCAGGTCTCTGGCGTCATTCACCTCTTTCCTTTCATTTCACTACTTTAAAAAAATCCAATAAAAAGTGGATTTCATGATATTCCCAGCACAGGGGCAGCTGAGCCAGGAGCACCATGCCATAATGAGTAAGGATCATACAGTGGAAGTCTGTCTCAAAGACACCACCCTCCTCGTGTGGATTTCAGAAAGAGTAAGAGTTTAATCCTAATTGTATGAAATCAAATTAAAAAACTGATTTCTCTATTGATACCTCTATGTTCTGTATATACTTACTCCTTCTGGAGTTGAGCCCTTATTATTGAGGGACTGATTTCCATATTTACACTTGCAAGGATATAGTTCAAACCTTAATTTTGGAAATGTTCACTAATAGATATAGGATGTTAGAACTGGTGGAGGCATTTTCATCTGTTTCAGCCATTGCTGAATCTTCCAAATTTTATATGTCATGAGTGTATGTGAATACCTAAGTCTGTAAGTATGTAGATGTGTGAGTGTATATGTGTGTTTTCATACATGACACAGCATTCAGGAGCAGCTCAGAAGCTTTCAGGAGCTGGTACCCCTTTCCACTGATGGTTTCAGAGTTAAACTTGAGCCATCAGGCTTTTACACCATCATTTTCACTGGCAGAGCCACTGTGATGGCACCACTGATGAACTTTAAGAAACCATGCATGTTTTGCTTGTAATAAATGATCAAGTGATCTAAAATGGAATGCATTTCCTTAAATTCCACTTAAAAAGCAGTGTTTCTGTCTGCATTGCAAAATTTAGATGTTTTATTCTGCTCCTGAGGATGGGAGAAGGAGGCTTCTCTTTGCTTGTAGAGATAACATTTGAGTAAAAAGAATCTCACTGCATTGACACTTTAGAGGTTGCTTGCTGCTGCCACTTGCATTTTCTGTGTTGAAAGGAATATTGCTCATGGAAAGTGCTTTTCCTCGTTGTACAGCAAAGATTCTCTATAATCAATTACAATCAGGTCTCCTCCCGTATCCTTTAGATTCTTTCAAACAATACTCTTTCACAGCCAATATCTTTGTGCCATTAACCTTTGGGCATCCCCTGCAAGAGCCATCCTTCACACTGAATTCCTGTCATTCTCCCCTCAACCTGGCTTTCCCCGAAGCTTTTTAAGCATTCAGCAGTCAGCCTTGGCAGCTCCCCACAAGCTGTTCCTACAAAGAAGCCTTGAAAAGCATCCCCCTTAACTGAATCAGAGAGTCCACTCATTTTCTTCCTCCAAGGATGCATTAAACTGAGAAATCCTGTAGGTCATCATTTAACTCAGTTCAGCTAGGAGTCACTAAGTCCTAACTGAATTCAAAAAACTGTAACAGACGTGGCCAGGCTGGAGTAACAAAATAAAGCTCCTGTCTTCAAGCTGTTTGTAATCTAGCAAGTCCAAGTAACTGCCTTACAACCCCTTGGGCTAGCTGATATTGAACTGCGTGCTTTCAGACTCTCTGGAAGGGTTTGCTTCTGATTTTGTTCTCATTGTTTACTGTTTTGTAGAACTCAGATTACATTAAGATTTATCATTTTAACAACTTTTAAGTGAACAACTCGGGGGCATTAAGTCTATTCATGACTCTGCCTCACCATCTCCCTTCTCCACTTCCAAAGCTGTGGCCTCACCATACAGAAGCCCTGTATCTACTAAGCACCTGACTGTCTTCCCCCTCAGCTTCTGGTAGCTACTGTTCTACTGCCTCTGGGAGCTTACTGATTTCAGATAATTTATACAGTAGAATCACATTTCTCCTTCTGTTCTTGGCTTTTTTCTTCATGATATGTGGGGCTATGTTTTATAAACAAAGAAAAGTGAGTGAAGGTGGACATGTCTCACGGGAAGATACAAAGATGTCATTCCTTCTGTCTTCTAGCCTCCTGGAGTAGAGTCACTATTATTACGAAGCTGAAGATTATATCGTTTATAGCTTTTAGTACGACTTTCAGGAGGAATATTGCCAGGGTCATAAGTGATATGAAAGTAGGTTAACAAGAGAAAAACCTCTGAGTTTGTTTAATATAAGTATTACGTGATGTGGGGTCTCCAGAGGGTACCAGGCAATGCACGAGTTTGTATGTTGTAAAGAGGTCTGACAAAATGGAGATAAATTACAAGAGACTTCTTAGGGTCTATAGGTGCAGATTGTTATTAGTGATTCTGGGATTCTGAAGGTAAGCATGTGTGTAGAGATGTCCTCCCCCCATGAGGTTTTCAGAACTACTTCAGAAAGAGGCTGAAGAATAATCTCTAGGTTTTATGGTCTGCTTCAAGGGAGAAGAATGGAGAGAGGTCAGAGAATGGTCTGCTTATGTCCTGCAGTTTTTCTACTGCTGATTTGCTATGTGTTGGGGGCAGCACATCCTGAGTCCTGTCATGTCATTAAAGAAATGGCTAACCTATTTCAGCTCAAGAGCTGCATGTAAACTAGGTGAGGCACATTCTCAAATTACTTGCCACTAAAACAGGAGTACTTAGACACTAATTATATAACAGGACATTCTTTCCTGTTTTACTTTATCTAGAGAACATGTACAATCACCAAGGGAAAACAAGGTTATACTGTCATAACAAATTAGCCCAAATTCCCTGGGGTTTCACACAGCTTATTTCTCACTCACACTTTGAGTCACATTTGAGTTTGCTGGTTCTGATTTCACACAGGCACTGGAGACTCCAGAACAGGGGATACACTATCCTGTAACTATATTGTCTAAAAAGTATGGTGGCTTCTCTAGGAACTTGCATGTGTTTTTTGTTTTGTTTTCTGCCTGAGCTGAAAAGAAGCACAGTTACTGCCTCTGAAGATCCACAGAACCATATGACTGCAAAGGGTCTAGAAAGTCTAAGAAATGAAATGCAATATTTGACGAGCTTTAGCGTATGCCACACACATCACTTTAGTCAGTGTGAATTTGTAACATGTGATCAGTGAACAGACTTCCTTTTAAAGAAGAAACAATGTCATTACAAACATGTGAGATACTTTCTGTTGTTAAGCTTCGAACATAATAGCACTGTAATGTGTGGATCTCAACCACACAGGAGAAGAAACTAAAAATAACTTTCTTTCTGACAGAATGTCCACTGATAGCATCTACACACTTTTAAAATAATAGCTTCAATAAATAAAGTGGAAGTGAAGGTGCTGTTCTCCAGCCTAGGTTTTAGTTGACTCCAGATGTAGGCAAGTTGATAACCAAGTTAGTTATCACAAAAAAAAGGAACAAAATAAAACATTCAGCCACACTTCTAGCTTCATCTAATTACATCCCAACTCGTAAAGTTTCTGCCATCTCTTAATATCCCATTAAAGCATAAACCAATCTGTTGGGTACAGGGAGGAAGCCTAGAAAACTCACTCCAGAGACAGACACTTTAAAAAAAAAAAAAAAGAAGAAGAAGAAGAATGCTTTATTTTCTGAGTGTTCAGATCTGAACCATGTCCCCAAGGGTTTAAAGGGTGAAATTGCAAAGTGAGAGGGGCTTGGGTGAGCTGTCAGCCATCCAATTGTATTTGACTTTGAGGGTTAAGCAAGGGAGGATCTGCTGGAGACTGGGCCTTATCCAGGACACCTGGCTTCAAAGCCCTTAACTCATCCTCCCAGACATTTGTTTCAGAGCTACAGCTGATAAGGGGGCAGGGAATGGGCAAAGGAGTGGGTCAGCTGCATACAGTTAATGAGGACTTGCAAGCAACTGATTATATATTTTTACAATGTAGGCACCTTGGTTAAGAGAACAGCAAGTTCTACATTCTTTCACCAGTTTAACAGACAATTAAGAAAATACTTGGAAGGGCAAAGTAGGAGCTGGTCCTCGAGCCTGGGAATATGAACTCTGCTTGACCCTGCTAATAAAATGGGGGAGCAAAATGGAAGAGCTGCTATTGAAAAGGCTGGGCTCTGTCAACTGTCTCCTTACAAGTCAACAGAAAAGGTTAACATGATCAAGACCCCAGGTTCCACCCTTAGCAGCACTGCAAAGGGGACCACGCCTTTAATACACATGTGCTTAGGGCATGCTTCAGATTCAAAAAATAAAAATGTCCACCCTAATTGACTCACTAGAACTTTATTTTCTTCACAATAGAGGTGAGATTCACAGGTGCTATGATTTAAGGTTGCAACATCTTTGTTAGGGTGTGGGAATTACAAACCCATCAATAACCTTTCCATGTATCCAATACACCACTTTAAATTTTATGTAGTACCACATAATCAGCTTAAAAGCAAACCATAGCTCCTGGCCCCACCCATTGCCACATTCAGATGGCAAATTTTCTCGGTAATGACAGTGAAAGTCGTCAATTATGGAGTTTACAAGAATTATATAGAAGAGTTCTTTACCAATAAGCTTGTGAGTGATTCCTATTTGAATTATAATATGCATTAATTTATGCACAAGTTATTAAATTATCTCATAAATACAAATTTAGGACTAAATATCAATCAAACAAAAATTTTAATAGATAAAAGACTTTAAAGATTAGCTTCCACTCATTTATAATTTAAAAGCCAGAAGAGTAATAATGGAAAATAGAAAATTAATCAAGATAACATTGATGATAGTGGGTGCCTTGTTTTGGGGGTTTTTTTGTTTTGTTTTGTTTTTAGAATCCTTCTTGAAATGGGCAAGTAATTTAACTACTTCCATTTGCACAAAAAGAATTTGCAAGCCAATATGAGAGCCAATTTTCTTAATGAACACTGAACTAGTGCCAAATTTGCCCAAAAATGTTTGGCACTTTTAAGACTTCAAAGCAACCACCTATCTCATAGCCACATGAATCATGCTCTCTCAAAATATGTACTGCCTTACTGATACAATATTCTCAAGAGAAAGAAAAAAAAACTTCATCATGTAGCCTGCACATGTAAAACCAAGCTTCAGCATATTTGTATTAAATTTTTATTTTTTATATTAATTACACTTTATTCACTTTGTATCCCAGCTATAGCCCTTCCCTCATTTCCTCCCAATTCCATTCTCCCTCCCTCATCTCCTCCCAGGCCCATCTCCAAGTCCATTGATAGGGGAGGTCCTTGTCCCCTTCCAACTCTCCCTAGCTTATCAGGTCTCATCAGGACTGGCTGCATTGTCTTCCTCTGTAGCCTGGCAAGGCTGCTCCTACCTCAGGGGGATGTGATCAAAGAACCAGCCACTGAGTTCATATCAGAGACAGCCCCTGTTCTCCTTACTAGGGAACCCACTTGGATACTGAGCTGCAATGGGCTACATCTGTACAGGGGTTCTAGATTATACCCATGAATGGTCCTTGGTTGGAATATCAGTCTCAGAAAAGACCCCTGGGCCAGATATTTTGGTTCTGTTGTTCTCCCTTTGGAGCTCCTGTCCTCTCCAGGCCTTTCTATCTCCCCTTTCTTTCATAAAATTCCCTGCACTCTGCCCAAAGTTTGGTTATGAGTCTAAGCATCTGCTTTGATACACGCTTCAGCATATTTAATAAGACTCATGTTCAGAAAATAATGCTGTTGGCGTGCATTGAGTGTGAGTCTTTGGCCTTTGACATCCTTCACTTGGCAGGTAAGTAAACGGGGAGTGGTGTCAACTGGTTTGACATACCAGCAATTTAGTACAATGTATACTAAGGGAATACAATAATAATGATACACAATCAGAGGTGTTACCAACTGTCCTAGCTTGCATTCTGTTGCTATGAGAGAAAAAAAAAAAAATCACAACACAAAAAGAACCATCACTGGCCAAAACTAACTTCAGATACAGTCCAGAGTAGGAATTCAAGTCGGAAATCCAGAGGCAGGAACTATAAGCAGAGACCCTGGAGAAAGGCTTTTCATTCAATTGCTTCCCCTGGTGTTGGTATAATGTTCTTTTGGAATGTATACATCTTACCCTTGTTCATTCAAATGCTGATTTCTCTCCCCCAGTATCTGGTTTCAATCCAGACAATGCATTGTGATACCTGTCTCAAGTTTGTATAAACATGCCACCATTTGTTCTCTCAATTGTCAGTTAAAACAACCAGTCACAATGTTGAGCAATGGAGAGGATAGGGTGGGGCTTCCTGGTTCAGAGTGGGAGGAGAGGAAGGAAGAGGAGGACAGGAAGGAAGAGGAGGACAGGAAGGAGTGGGAGGAGAGGAGGAGAGAAACTGAGAGACAGGTCTTGGAACTACGTGAAGAGATGGACCTAAGATGTCACTAAAAGCAAATATAATGGGTAAAATCTGAATAGTAGAAAACTATGTGGGCTTGGAGGTTTAGTATAAAATAACTATTGCCCAGCATGGTGATCTAGGTTAATTAAATAAATCCTAGTCTCTGTGTGGTTGTCTGGTTATACAGCTGTTTAGGATTAACCGAAGCTTTACTAAAAGATATATCGATAGTAAATATTAATAAATCCATAATACAACACACTGACTTGCTCAACTACTTTCTTTTTTAGCCCAGCCCACCTGCCCAGGGTCCAGTAGGCTGGATCCTCCCACATCAATCAGCTATCAAAGAAATGTTCACAGACATGGACATAGATCAACCCAATGTCAGTAATTCCTTGGTTCCCTCTTTCCAGGTGACTACAGTTGGTGTCAAATTAACAAAAATTAGCCAGCACACCTGCTGAGAATGTATATCAAATGACATAACCTCTGAAGTTGCTCATAGATCCAAGGAACTAAAAGCAAGGGAAGCTAGAGGCCTTTGTCTGGCTTTCCCTGTCCTTGTGCTATGGACTTCTGAGTAAGTGAACCTACAGGGAGTGTGGGGCTAATTACTCTTCTTTCCAAGCCTGGCTACCGATTTCAAGAATGAAACCACTATAGAAGTCCTTTCAAACAATGTGACATGGATCATGACTCCTCTGATGGGTCCATGCATGTGACTCACAATTGCCCAGTGAGTATTTTCTGATGAGATGAGAGAGAAATAGCACAGAAGAAAAAGATAATTGCAATATTTGCATGCTTAGTCTGTTTCGACGGCTACTCTACCTGTGATAATAGCTCATTCAACCTGTGCCCAGGAATTATTAGCACTCTTTCCTTGCATATAAGACAGCTAAAGAACACAGAGATTCTTTAAGACCCTCAAGTTAAACTACCAACAAATGTCAAAGCCAGAATAGCTAACATGTACATATCCACTGTATCACAGCTCCAGTGTGAGAAAGAAGCAAAGATGGAGATGGAGGGTAAGAGAGTGGTTGACATCTTCAGCCCACAAGAAACAAACATAAGGAGCAGAGACAAACTTGATCCAGGACATTCCGCTGTGACCTGCAAGGATAAGGGTTTGACCTAACTGGGGCATTGAGGAATGAAGAAATGACGAACACGAGACCGAGAAAGAATGGGCCATGTGCTCTAATGATTACATGGCAACAGCAGCAGCCCAGAAACTCAGCTTGTTTATTATACACAGCATGACAGAAAGCATATAAGAGACAGAGGGAATGGAGAACAGCCAGGAAACAAGGCCTTCTAAACACTGTACCATGGACAACACACATACACACTCACAGACACTGGAAGTATGCACGGGGCCTACTGGGCCTGCTCAGTGGGGTTTTAGAACTAAAAGGAAGAATGGACACGTGCCCCCATCACTAACCCAGAAGCTATTACATATGGCATGAAGAAGGAGGCAGGTTAGCTAATCTCAGGAAGAAATTTTCATACGGATATAGTCTCATGTGGAAGTCTTCTGGGAGGAAGAAGCTATGATTGACAGTTTCTGCAAACAGTGTAAGCATATAGGACAAGAAGGCTGTAATACTAAATGGGATCCACCTCAGGAAAAGAGTAAACTAGGAAAAAATATATATCCATTAAAATGGAAGCATAGCTGTCTTCTGAGAGGCTCCACCCAGCATCGGATTGAAACAGATGCTGGGACTAACAGACAAACACTGGGCAGAGCACAGGAAAACTTGTGGAAGAATTGGAGAAAAGATAAGGGAGGGGACAGGAGCTACACAAGAAAACCAACAGAGCCAACTAACCAGGGACCTGACTGGCTTATGGAGACTGAACCATCAACGAAAGAGCAAGCATGGACTGGACCTAGGCCCCTTACACAGATGTAATCATTGGGCTTGGTCCTCATGTGGGTTCCCTAGTGAGGGGAGCAGGGCTTGTCTCTGACATGGACCCTGTTGCCCACTTTTCAATCACCTCTTCCTAGCAGGGCTGCCTCACCAGACCACAGACAAAGAGAATGTGCTCAGTCTTGAATTGACTTGAGGTGCTTGGGCAGTTGGGTGGAAGGGGGCTCCCCTTTTCTGAGGAGTAGGGGAAAGAGGGAGGGAGGGTGGGACTGGGAGGAGGAAGGGTACTATGATCTAGACGTTAAATAAATAAATAGATAGATAAATAAACACTCCTCCTCCCATGGAAAAAAGAGAAGAAGAAGAAGAAGAAGAAGAAGAAGAAGAAGAAGAAGAAGAAGAAGAAGAAGAAGAAGAAGAAGAAGAAGAAGAAGAAGAAGAAGAAGAAGGGAAGGCGGTCATCAAGCAGCATGGTACAGGCAGAAATCAGACATGGAGTCTAAGACTGGAGACAATAGCTTGTTAAGTCAGTAACATTCTTTCCCTCTGGACCTGAATCATAAATATCATCCATGGGCTGGGGAGATGTCTCTAGAACAAATGCCAGTATGCACACATGCAATTAAGTATGTGTGCATACTGGCATTTGTCCGCCAGCACTGATGTAAAAGCCAGGAAAGCATGACAGTCCACCTGACAATCTAGCCCTTGGGAGGTGGGGACAGGGAATCCCTGTGGTCAGCTGCCTAAATAGACCAGTTAAATCAGTAAGCTCCTCACTGAGAAACCCTGCTTCAGTCAATAAAGTGCAGAGCAATGAGGGGTGTCAACTACACACATACACATGTGTGCTCATACATGAGAAAATATATACACGCACAGCGCATCCATGATTCTCTCCAGTTACACACCATTATTGGAAGCCTGTATGCCACAAGAAAATGCCTTAAGATGACAGGCATGGCAAGTCAGCACTGAACAGAGCCTCAGATGGAAACATCTGGGTTGTGCTCTGCAAAGCGGCCAGGTGGCTCACAGCTCAGGCGGAACCTGAACTGTAGTCACTAGTTGCATGACTCAGTTTACTCTCATTGTGTACAAACAAAAAGAAGTGAAGAAGTGCTTAATTTTTACAACTCTAATCTCTACTTCTCAGCAATTTGAACTCTCATGGAGGTTGTGAATTGACATCTAGCCACACAGGATCTATTCAGCTGTCTTGCTGCGCTCAATCTGCACAGCCTGAATAATCCTTATTGTGAGGAGCTCAGACCTAAAATCTATGTGCAACAGAGTCAGAGAAGTAGGTTGGAAGGTACTTTAGCTAATGTTTAGAAGAAGAAATTCCAAGTTCAAATCCTCAAGTCAATTCTCTCCCCATACACACGAAGCTCTGAGCTCTTTGAGTTAGAGTTCAGCTAATGGGATTCTCTGGTCTATTCCTCCAGCACCACCCACTCCCAGCAGGCTCCTTTCTTCATTCTAAATGCCTCAGCAATTTCCCTTCGGTTTCGGTGACCACTCCCCTACTTCCAATGGAGAGTGCAAAAGGAGATTGATCATCTTGTCTTTAATGACCACAAGAAATATTGAATTCTGGCTCAAAAGAACATTTCCCATGAGCATCATATTAAATCTTAATTACAGCTTTATGTATTATTCAGGCAAAGCCAGAAACTCCGCTTCACGATAGCATTCTACCATTAGTCTTCATTCTCTCTCTTCCATCTCCTCCCTGACTTCCAAATAATGGCCATTTCAGTCCTGTTGTTTCTTTAATTATACTTCAGTTCAAATTATCATTTCCCTAGAGCACTAGACTTTTGCAGGCAAAACACACATGACTTCTCCAGTAAGAGGGCTTGACTCTGATCTGGGCCCCTTAGTAACAAGTATTAGGTATGCAAATAGACTATATATCAAAGCCTAGAAACCCAAGAGAAGAGCACCCTATAACAAAGAATCATAGTGTTAACATAAAGATAGTTCTGTGCTGGGTGTGAAGGCTCATCCACCTATAGTCCCAGCTGTTGGGGAGGCTGAGACTGGGTAACCCGCTGAGCCCAGTTGACAAGCCAGCCTGAAAAATACATCAAGACACTCCCTCAAAAAAATTTAAAAAAATTAAAAACACCAAGAACAAAAATACAACAAAAAAACTAAGCGCTCTTCTAGAAGCGCATACATTCACTTGTATGCACTCATACACATGCAAACAAACACACGTACACATCCAAAGGTTAAAATAAGTCTAGGTAATTTCCCATCAGCTGCTCAGAACTACTGTCTGCTTATGGTTTATCAAAAGCCTGAACTCAGAATTTAACAGTTACCTGATGCTTTATAAGTTTGTATAATGGTTAAATTCTTGTCAGCTTGACGAAGTCTGGAATCACATTTGGGCTTTGGGGAAGCCATTGGGAGATTATCTCAGTTGCATCAACAGAGTGGAAAACACCTGTCCATTGTGGGTGGCACCATCCCCTGGCTGGGGATCTGGGATCTGGTCTGTGTAAGTGAGGAAAGGGAGCTGAGCAATAGGAAGTAATCATGCATTGCTCCCAGTTTGATAATTCAGCTAGGCTAGTTAGGCAATGAACTTCAGGAATCCACATGTCTCCTCTTTCCTCCATCACTGTAATTAAAGATGTTGCATTGGCTTTCCCATAGGTGCTAGGCATCAAAACTCAAGTCTACACGCTTGACTGACAGGCTCTTTACAGACTAAGCCATCTCATGCGCACCTCCTGAGAGGCTTTAAAATTGCTTAATTGAAAAAATATCTGCATGGGTAGAAGGAGGAATGATGGAGGAGGTTGGCATGGGAATTCTGAGCATAGGGAAGCCAACACCTGTTAGCACACACACACACAAACAGTATGAAATGGAAAGAAATGTGCAGATTATTGAACACATTCCAGTCCATGTCCCTTCTAGCACGCAAAGGTCTTTTGAGATTCTCTAACCCTTAGAAAAGTGCTCCAGGTACAAAAATTCTTGTCTGAGTGGGGTTGTCTTTGTTTGCTTTCTGTTGTTAATGATACAATACTCAGACCAAAAGCTATTTGAAAGGAAAGGGGTTTGGGGCTTTCACTTCCCAATCTCAGTCAGTCCTTCATTGAAAAAAAAGCCAAGGCAACTGAGAATCCTGGAGGCAGGAACTGAAACAAGGCCGTAAAGGAATGTTGCTTACCTGCTTGTTCCCCAAGGCTTGCTCAGCTGCCTATTTAAACAGGACCACCTGCCCAGGAGTGGGACCACTCACATTAGGCTAGTCCCTCCCTCCATCAATAATTCATCTGACGGAGGCAATTCCTCAGTTAAAGTTCCCTCTTCCCACATGACATATTTACACTCTTGAGATTTTAGAATAATTATACTACTTTTCTCTTCCCTTTTCTCCCTCCCATGTGTGCCTTCCTACTTGCTCTTTCAATTTTATTTTCTCTCTTTCTTTAACTGTTGTTAACTTGTGTGTGTGTGTGTGTGTGTGTGTGTACTCTTAAATGCATAAATACTACCGGCTCAGTCTGTATATATTTATATGTCTTTGGGGCTGATCATTTGGTACTGGATAACCAATTTCTGTGCTAATTCATGAGAAGACTAATTCTCCCAATCTTAACATTCATAAGTTGCCTGTGGCTGTTTCTCTAGGGTTGAGGCCTCAATGGCTTCCTCCATCCATGTTACCATGTCTACTGGAGCTATCCTTAATTCAGGCCATATTTAGACAGCCATGCTGAGTGCAGCTTCTGAAATTCCTAGGAGATACAACCTCAAAGCAAACCCCCTATTCCTCAGGCTTGAACAGTATTTGTGCCCCTTTTTGACAATGACATCTGAACATTAGGTGCAGGAGTTGTGTCAGAGATGTGTCAGTTGGGTCTGGGCTCCACAATTCTGCATTGATCCAATATGAGTTCCTGGAGTGGTATCTGTTGGATGCAAAGAGTTTTCCTAATGCAGAGTACAAACTGCACTTATCTGTAAGCATAAGGGCATATGTTTAAGACATCATGAGGAATTACAAGTGCTATTGTTCGTGGTTACTCCCCAGGGTGGAAGGTGACTCCATTTTGTTTCAAGTTCACAAAAAACTAAACAGCACCAAGGTTGACTCACATAACTATATGACTAGTGGCAGAAAGGTCTCTGTCATACTGCCTCTCTTCTAAAAAAATCTTAATCCTCCTGGCTTTCCTTTGAAAAAAAACCAGGATGAAATAATAGAAATATTATTTTAAAATAACTCTAATGGCAAGGAGAAACAGCATTGCTTTGGCACAATCAAATCACCTAACAATTACCTACATGTATGACACTTTATTCTTTTTTTTTTTTTTTTCAATGCAGTTTATTCAGGAACATTGAACAATCCTCGGAAGCCAGCCCACAGCTTAAATAGCCTCTGGGTAGCCAACCCAGGCGTGCCACGGGGGCAATGCAGATAGGTCCACATACATGGAAGCAAGCCAGTCAGGATTTTAATAATATGTACTTAAATCTAAAACAAGCAAAGATGTGCTTGACTGAGGTCCCTTATGGTAGTAGAATATGGCCAGGTTGGTCCCAGAAGTGAAACACAGCCAAGTACCCAGCTACACCATCCATCCCCAGCTCTGATTACAAGGTCATTTAGCAATGGTAGGAACTCTCCACATACACCCAAAAGACCTATCCACTACCAAAAAGTTTAGAATCTACCAGCCTTTACAAAGGATATGTTTATGAAATTAACATGTCCACAGGAAAACCCTGTGCTAATCACCAAATCTTTCCTTTACAGAAATAATTGTACCGTGGAACAATAGTAAGAGGAGGTAATTAGTGGCCACTGAGTGTCAAGCACTGAACGAGATGACTGAAAACAATTATAACCTGAAGCCTTAAAAAAAAAAAAAAAAAATAGGTGAAGGGGCTGGAGAGATGGCTCAGCCGTTAAGAGCACTGTCTGCTCTTCCAAAGGTCCTGAGTTCAATTCCCAGCAACCACATGGTGGCTCACAACCATCTGTAGTAAAATCTGATGCCCTCTGCTGTCCTGAGGTACACATGCAGGCAGAACACTGAATAAATAATAAATAAATCTTTAAAAAAAAAATAGGTGAATAGATGGGGTAATTAAACCATGCTAGTTGAAAGAGTCAGTGTTTCAGACCTTTTAACACTCACCCCACCCCCACCCCCACCCCCAGAAAAATCCTGCTGATAGAGGTCTGCTTTTCCCCTGGGGCATCCAGGTACCTTTGCGCACTGGGCTGGACAGGAAGAGAGCGAAGCTTAGCCAGGTCGAGGGTTAGTCAGGCTCTCAGTGTGAATGCAGGAGAAACACCTGCATTCTGGAAACAGTTTTCGGTGAAAAAGCTCTTTTATTGGTGGGGAACAAGGACTATATAACCTTGGAGAGCGGGTAGGAGTTTTCAGAGTGAGGGTACCTTTTTTAGCTGGAGCTGAGGTTCTGGGGATGCTTCATTTGCATGAAGAGGAATTCCAGGTTCTTGCTGGGCGTGTCCTTATAAGGAGAGAAGCTCAGCCTGAAACTTGGCTGACAGGCTATGTGACTACTTCAAGCGTGGCAGAGGAGGGGCTTGCAAGGCTACAGGCACCCGGACATGCAGGCCCACAGCAGCGGGGAAGCAGCCCTACTCCAGCCAGTCTCCGGACGAGATTTTCTGAGCTTGGATAGTCTTGACCTCACTCTTGCTCCAGACATCCCCGCCCCAACCGCACGTACAGCTAACTGGCCCCATATTATCTAATGTAACCCCCCAATAAAACCAACAACACATTTCACAATAAAATGAACTTCAAAATTAAAACTTTAGGTAACGTGTAAGATCACTTTTATCAATTTTTTAAAAAATAAGAAAATTTATCTTTCAAGTATCAAAATGTAATATGAATACATAGTCATTGAAAGCGTATTTTTCAAAGATGTATAAACATACAAATGAAAAGAAATAGGTATTTGGCAACTTCTTGTGACATTCTGAACAGAGAAAAAGATGAGCCACTAGCTGTTATGATATATAATTATGCCTTGCAACATATCTGGCATAAAGGAAGTTTATTGGGGGTGGGGGAAGAGCTGGGGAAGAGTTAGGAACAGTGAGTGAGCCGTGAGGGTAGAGCAAGGTGAAGAGAAGGTGACAAAGAGACAAACAGCAGGAACAGAGAGGGAGAAAGAGAGAAAAATAGACAGTGTGGGAACAGAGGGAGGCTGGAACACAGAAAGAGAGCTGTAGACAGCAGGGGCATTCAGTTTATTGGCCAGCCAAAGGTACACCTGGGGCAGGTGATGACGCAAGACATTGCTAAGTCCCCAAGGGTGGGCTAGTGGGATTGCATGTAAACTAACACTAGCCATCATGAAACAACAGAAAAACTATTTGAAAAAAAAAAATTAACGTGATTTAAATGTAAATGTTTTGCAGTTTCAATGCCATGCCATAAGGATGAAAGACATAAATGTTAACAAGTCCGGTAGGCTCAGGGGGACCCTAACTTACAACGAAGGATGAAGAGAAGTCAGGAGACTGGGTAATCGATGCAATAGCAAGAGATTTATTCGAGCCATCGCACGATGTGGCTGTCCCCCACAAAACCAGCAAGGAACAGCAATGAGAGACAGAAGGCTGAGGTTTTTAAAGGAAGGAGGTGGGGGGGGGGAACACGGGGGTTGCACGCTTGGCAAACTGGATTGGGTAGAGTAGTTGACTTTTAAAATGATTGGTTCATTTTAGGCGCCAAGTCCATCTGGTCCCGCCCCAATCTGGGTGGGGGAGGTGTGAAACCTAGTTCGGTTACCAGGCAACGTTATCTCGTACTGCAGATCTGGACACTCCTCCAGAGCAGGGTGGAGACCTTTCGTATTCCTTTGCAGCAGGGTGGGTCTTGTCTCAACTCATCCACCTTTCCTTTTGTCGTGCTCTCTGGAAAAGTACTGGAAGTTTAACATGGGGTATAGAATTATAAAGAAACCTGTAAAGCTAGCCTGTTCCTTTCATCAGAATATACTAGAATATAATGAGCAAATCATTTTAAGTTCATTGTTTTGAGTACCATCTAAGCTGCTGCCATTATGGTAGAATTAATAGTTTTTGAAGAAAACATATTCTGTGTGTGTGTGAGAGAGAGCTTATGTGAGTTTGTGTGTATGTGTGTGTTGGCTGTGTTTTCTGATGGGATCTTAGTTAGGGATTGCTTGTATCTTCGTATATGGATATGTGGCCCATTTTTGATGAATGGGCACTTGGATTTCTATTTGCTGTTACCCTGGCTGGGCAGAACTTAGTTCAACTGGAAGAAAGTTGAAAGTTCAGTCTTGTGACCACTCAGTGCTGGTTAATGATTCAGGTAACAGAGGGAGTCCTGGTTCAGCTAGTGCAAGGAGCAGCTTTTGAATTCACAAACAAGCACTCTATACTGCAAGAAGGTTCTTCCTGAGATCCCTGAGACCTTAAGACTAGAGTGTCAGAGAGACATGCACATGTGATTCTCTGCATAGATCTTCAGATGGCAGCATTAGTTTCTCAGAGAAAAGGGGAGACACTGCATGAGGGATGGACAGAAAGCTCACAGAGGTACTCAAATGGCAGCATTAGGGCCCAGAGAAACAGGGAGGGGAAGGCTACCTATGGTGCAAGCAAAGGACTTGGCATAGGCCTTTAGACAGCTGCATTAGAAAAATGTATGGCACAAATTCTCAGATTTACATGATGCCAATAGCTTCCTAAGGACTGTCTAGGGGGAATGTATAACTGCTATTGATTAGTGATTCTAGACTTGTGAATTTACTTGACTTATAGATTTCTATTCAATAGGACAGAGAAACTCAAACTTTTATGGCCTGCTGTGAATTTGATAGTTTTTGTAAATAATTCAGAAATCAAACTGTACCCTAATGGCATTATTATATTGCCTATGGAGGTCCTGGCTTTTAAGTGACATTCAAATCAGAATTGACACCTGACTCCTTCATTAGACTTCTTCATTAATAATTTAAGAGAAATCAATGGTGTAGATCCATTTTGTTCTTGTCTGAGAACCACGACTTTTTTCCCTTGGAAATTCCACTTTACAAATATGCTGAAGTCTTCACTTCAAGGGGCTCAAATGATAAAATGCAAAGACCACAATCATGGGAAAAATATCAATTGTAATTTCAATTTCTCTTGTGGAAATAAAAATGGTCATTTTTCTATATTAATCATGTCTTACTATTTTAACAAACAAAAAATAAAAAAATTACATAATAATGAGGGTCGGTGTAATATTTAGTCCATATATACACTGAGTGACATGTAATTGGGTTCAACATATTTCATACTTGAAATATCTACTAGTTCCTTGCGCTGAAACTCTAAAAATTCTTCCCCTGTATCTCTTTTAAACATCCAGAATATAGTTATTACATCTAGTAATGTACATCTATGCTATGTACTAGCTCTGGTTCCTAACTTTAACTGTGTGCCCCTTGATCCAACTTCCACTCATCTCTTTCTCCTCTAATTTTAATATATATTATGATTAATTCTTCAAGAGGTCCACAGATGCACACTCTGTATTTGAACATATTCCCCTCCTCTTCCTTCCCCAATTCTTCTAAGATCTACCAACCCATCCCCCAACTGTACGTCCTTTATAGTTGTAATCCACCAAGTCAGATTAGCCTATATACTTCTTCATTACGTTGTTTCTATGACATATTTTGTCACAGCAACAGTAAATAATATCCAAAAATCAGTGCCTTAAAGCGGGCTATCGCTGTGACAAATCTGATCGTGTGATCCTTGGGCTTTTAGAATTCAGAAGGGTTTGAACATGTGGCCTGTAGAAGCAGTAGAATGCTGTAGTGGGGCTTAATGGTCCTTCGATGGAAAAGCAGAAAACCAGAAATTGACTGGAAATGTGAACAGCAAAAGTTGCACTCACCGGGGAACAAAGGCTCAGCTGGAAATCAAACTAGACAGCCTTCCTATTACATTCTGGCCTTGAACGTGTTTTAGTTTGCCTGTGGCCTGAAATTTTCAATGGAGATGAGCTCAAAGATGATAGACTAATCAATTTGGCAGAGGAAATTTTAAGAGATCATAGCATCCGGGCAGTTGTATAATGATCGCTGGATACTTTCAGCCAGATTTACAGTGAAAATAATGACTGAGGTAAGGTTTTTTAAAAATGAAAAACATGGTATTTTTCAGGGACAGAAGTTAAAGTTGCAGGAGGAGCAAGATCTTGAAAGGCTAAGGCAATTGTTAAGATTTCTGCTACTAAACTTTGCACTTAGTGCTGAGCCCCATGGGAAAGGTGCTTTAAGGGTGAGGCCCACCCACTAATGTCTCCAGGGTATACAAAGGCAAGGAAAGCACTTTCACTTGAAAGGAAACCAACCACTCTTTAGAAGGGGGGAAAAAGAATGCTTTAAAAGAGGCCATTTCCAGGGTGCTCTGTTGGAGAAGGGTCAGGTAGGAAGCGATTTTCTCAGTTCAGTCACCCAGCTACTTTTCAAGCTGATAATAGATCTTGATGTTTGTACATGTGGTGTTATCTTGAAGGTTTGCAGCCTTATATAGTCTTGCATCAAGTTTCAGGGAAAAGCCTGTAAGACCAGGCAAAGTGCAGGGACTGATTCCCTGCAGGGCAACCCAAAACAAGTTATGTTTGAAAATGTGAAAATCAAACCTAAGTTGCAACTGAGGAGTCCAAGAGTGTGGATTTTGTGCTAGGAAAATCCGTAGACGCTGAGTGGAGTTGGCCTAAGAAAACACATGCTTGTGGTGCCACAACTGACAGGGTTAAAACTGCCTGAGTCTGCTGGAGCTCACGTTAAAACACCTCATTCCCCAGTGCTGCACATTTTCCCTAATGAGTTACAGTCTTGCTTTGGAACAACCTTTCCTTGCTGTTCACCCATTCCTCCCTTTTGGAATGAGAAAGCTTGTACCCTTGCACATTTAAAAGTATGTGACCTTCATTTTTATCTCTCAGGTGAGAGATACAACTTTTTTTTTTTTCCTATCAAAAGTGGCTATCCTACCAAGGACTAATATTCCATAAGTTTTCCAGGCCTTGTTAAACTTTCATGGAAAGGAATTCAAACCTCAAATCTTTTTCATCTTCTCCACCAAGAAAAACTTTTGGTTACCGAAAGGCCCTGATGCGATACTAGAAATTCAAGATCTACAGCTGCCAAACACACACACACACACACACACACACACACACACACACACACACCTGTTTCCTTCATTTACTTTGCACTGCTTTCCACATTAGTCCATTGGTGGTAGATTGTCAGTGAGGATCAGCTAATTTCCCCCTTGCACTAAGGATAAAAGGCTGGGGCCACTTAGGCTATGTGTGCTAGTTGCTAGCCCAGTTTGGGTAGTGGTGTACTTGTTTTACAAAAAGAATTGCCATGATGAGTTACTTTGACTTTGTTCTTTTGTTTCTTTGTGAGACACCAAGACTATTCTTTTATATATATATATATTTAACTTTTATTATTTATACTTTATTCATTTTGTATCCCCCCATAAGCCCCTCCTTCCTCCCCTCCCAGCCCCACCCTCCCCCCCTTTCTGCATGCATGCCCCTCCCCAAGTCCACTGATAGGGGAGGTCCTCCTCCCCTTCTTTCTGATCTTAGTCTAGCAGTTCTCATCAGAAGTGGCTGCATTGTCAGGGTTCTAGGTTATCTCCATCAATAGTCCTTGGCTGGAGTGTGAGTCTCTGGGAAGTTCCCTGTGTTCAAATTTTCTTGTTCTGTTGCTCTCCTTGTGGAGTTCCTGTCCTCTCCAGCTCTTACTATTTCCTACTTCTTACATAAAATTCCATTCACTCTGCCCGTCAGTTGGCCATCAAGCTCAGTATCTGCTTTCACAGTCTGCATGGCAGAGGCTTTCAGAGGCCCTCTGTGGCAGGTTCCTAGGTTGTTTCCTGTTTTCTTCTGGCTTTCAGAGGCCCTCTGTAGCATGCTCCTAGGTTGTTTCCTGTTTTCTTCTTCTTCAGATGTCCATCCTCTTTGCCTTTCAGGATGGGTATTGAACATTTTAGTTAGGGTCCTCTCTTTTGCTTAGTATGTTTAGATGTACAGATTTTAGTGGGTTTATTCTATATTGTATGTTTATATGAGTGAGTATATACCGTGTGTGTCTTTTTGCGTCTGGGACAACTCACTCAGGATGATCCTTTCCAGGTCCCACCATTTACCTGCAAAGTTCATGATTTCCTTATTTTTCATTGCTGAGTATACTCCATTGTATAGATGTACCACAGTTTCTGCATCCATTCTTCAGTTGAGGGGCATCTGGGCTGTTTCCAGCTTCTGGCTATTACAAATAAAACATTATATTTGTAATATAAATACTACAAACATGGTTGAGCAAATGTCCATTTTGTGTACTTGAGCCTCTTTTGGGTATATGCCTAGGAGTGATATGGCTGGATCTTGAAGAAGCACTATTCCTAGTTGTCTGAGAAAGCGCCAGATTGATTTCCAGAGTGGTTGTACAAGTTTACACTCCCACCAGCAGTGGAGAAGGGTTCCCCTTTCTCCACAACCTCTCCAGCATGTGTTGTCACTTGAGTTTTTTATCTTGGCCATTCTGATGGGTGTAAGGTGAAATCTCAGGGTTGTTTTGATTTGCATTTCCCTAATGGCTAATGAGGTTGAGCATTTCTTTAAGTGCTTCTCTGCCATTCAATATTCCTCTACAGAGAATTCTCTGTTTAGCTCTGTTCCCCATTTTTTAAGTAGATTACTTGATTTGCTGCTTTTCAGTTTCTTTAGTTCTTTATATATACTGGAATATGAGTCCTTTGTCAGATAAAGGGTTGGTGTTGATTCTTTCCCAATCTGTAGGCAGTTGTTTTGTTTTGATGACTGTGAGAAACAACACCCTTCACAATAGCCACAAATGACATAAAGTACCTTGGTGTAACCCTAACCAAGCAAGTCAAAGACTTGTATGAAAAAAATTTCAAGTCTCTGAAGAAAGAATTAGAAGAAGATATCAGAAGATGGAAAGATCTCCCATGCTCATGGCTTGGCAGGATTAACATAGTAAAAATGGCCATCTTACCAAAAGCAATCTACAGATTTAATGCAATTCCCATCAAATTGCCAACACAATTCTTTACAGACCTGGAAAGAAAAATTCTCACCTTCATATGGAATAACAAGAAACCCAGAATTGCTAAAACAATCCTCTACAATAAAAGATCTTCTGGAGGTATCTCCATCCCTGATCTCAAGCTGTACTATAGAGCAACAGTTATAAAAACTGCATGGTACTGGCATAGAAACAGAATGGTGGATCAATGGAACCGAACAGAAGACCCAAAAATAAACCCACACACTTATGGACACCTGATTTTTGACAAAGGTGCCAAAACCATACAATGGAAAAAAGATAGCATCTTCAACAAATGGTGCTGGTCCAACTGGAAGTCTACATGTAGAAAAATGCAAATAGATTCATACTTATCACCCTGCACAAAACTGAAGTCCAAGTGGATCAAAGACCTCAACATAAAACCAGACACATTCAATCGGCTAGAAAAAAAAGTGGGGAATATCCTAGAACTCAATGGTACAGGAAAAAACTTCCTGAACAGAACACCAACAGCACAGGCTCTAAAAGCAACAATCAATAAATGGTCCTCATGAAATTGAAAAGCTTCTGTAAAGCAAAAGACTATTCTTTTTAACACAGGAACTCGATGTTAAGAGCTTGCCTTGATTTCAGGGAAGTCTTTGAACTTTAGAATTTTGAACCATGTTGGAACTGCTAAGGACTATAAGGACTTTTGAATGAGCACTAAATGCATTTTGCATTATGGTGAGATGGCCATAAACTTTTGGGAGCCAGCAAGGAATGTCTAAACCTGGAGTGTCACCTACCTACAGGTTCATGTGCTGAACGTCTGCTCCATTGCTTCTGGCACTATTTTGAGGTCTATAGAGACATCAGGGAGTAAGGCATGACTGGTAAAAGAAAGACATGGTTAGGTCTTGAAGGATTTACCTACTTCTGTGTCTGTACATGTGACCAGTTTTGTTCCACAGCCTCTGTGGACAGAGCATTCCTACCATGTCTTCTCTCCCACTGTGCTCTGCAAACCTTCTGAAATGATATGCCAAAACAAGATAAAATAAGCCTTTCTCCCATAAGTAGCCTCTGTCAAGTATTTTCTCACAGAGATACAGAAGGTAATTAATATACCCAGCCCAGCCTCTTCTTCTCAGGTGGGATGTTACCTCAAACATCCAGGCTAGGAAAATCTCCCCTCAACCTTCAATCACACCCTCCATAAGTACATCTTAGTCTTCCGAATTAGCCCAAAACCTTCAAAATCAATGTCATGCTTATACTGGCTTTTCTCGGGATCAGAGTTTTTCTACTTTTATCCTTAAATACACTTATTGGAAAATACAAGGCATGGGTGTTGGGAGGAGGTGAGAGCCTACATGCTAACCTGGGATGGGGTCGCATGTCACCGTTCTGTGGGGGGGAGCATAGTCTCTAGGAAGAATGCTGCTTCCTCATGGACTATTGAGACCTCCGCTTCTTCACATCACAACCAGATGACGTTAGGCTATTTCACCCGAGCCTCCTGACATGTAAGTGGTGTTAATCCCAGTGTTTATTTTGTATGGTTGGATAGGAATTAAATGGAATAAAAAAGTGTTAAGTATTTTGAACAGTCCCTAGAATAACCAGCAAATTCTAGATTTCAGTATTGATAGTATGATCATTAATGCTCTGCCACAGCAAATTATCATTAATGCTCCCCACCCCATTATATTCCATCAGGATGGAATCAAAAGCATTCTGGAAGCACAAATTGAGATAAGTGTTCTAATCCCCAGAGAAAATAACTGAATTCCAAAATCTTAAATGGCAAAGTCTGTATCATGAGACTTTGCTTGAGAACAAATATTACTTTAAAGCCTCATTTAGAAGAGCAGTCGGTGACAGACTCATTCACTCAACAATGTGAGGGACACATTGGAGTGCCATGCTTATATTCTATGAAAAAATGTTCAACCCAAACCAAACAAGGTTTATGAAATGCACTCATGGAAGCATTTAATGCCTAATGGAAATACGAGAAGTATTAGTGAAGGGATCAAAGTTAGAAATGAGTTTATGGATGCCAAACAATAACAAAATATGTATGCAAATAAAGCTGGTGGCAAACCCTTTCCTAGTATACAAGGTTTAAAAAAAAAAAGTATTTCCTGAAATCCCAGAACTTCTAACTGGGATAGTCAACACAAGCTAGATGCTACAGCAGTACATGCCCAGGACAGAACACCTGATGCCATCTGGCAATTCAGAAAAGGCTCAAAGGAAGGAGCTTTTAAAATTAGAAATAAAAAGCACTTTATAATAGGAGAGGGGAAAACACAGGTATGAGAATTAAAGCACTTGGCTGCAAAAGAACATGCAAATTGAAAGCCTCTGGTGTGGCTGTGACAAGCATGAGCTAAGCATGAGAGGCTGGAAATCTCTGGCAGTGTTTGGGCATCCAGGGTCTTCAAACCTCTGCAGGGACACTAGGCTTTATCTTACAGAAATGAGATCTTGCCATGTTTTCACTGTGACCACCCTGCCTACTTTGAGAATGACTGATTTTAGTGTGGTAAAATTTAAAAAAGGAAAAATGTAGCAGAGAGCCCTTTCCTAACAAGTGGGAGCTTATGGAATGGTGGCAGAAGAGAGACACAAGGACATGGGCTACAGAATATTTGGGAAGCAGTGAGGACAGGTCATAGAGGTCATGGAAGATCCAAAGGTGAAACTAGCTCCCGGCACCTGGGGTAGCAGATCCAGCTGCTTCCTGTTAGGGAGAACACTAGAGAGGGTCCTTGGGAAATACTGAACTTAATGCAGTTTGATTGATATATCCAAGTAGGACTCTCAAGTATGCAAGCCAACATCCAAACAAACCATCAAGAAAATTTTTTAAGTTGTCAATATATAAATATCCACACAATCTTTATCACCATGTCAATTGTATTCTTTATAAAACATTTTTAAGTAATAAAATTGATGTAGGAATGCAAAAGATCTAAGAAAGCTAAGAGGAAACAACGAAATACTATAGACGCAGAACTGGAAACATCACTTCTGAACCCAAGTCATACGGGAGATCTAAGTTGCTTAGACATCATGGTGCTGGCATGAAAACAGATACCAAAGTTGATGGGACAGATAGAGATTCCAAAAATAAATCTGCACATCCACAGCCAACTGGTTTTCAATAAAGACACCAAAAATATACACTAGAGAAAGGACAGTATGTTCATAAATCTTACTGAGAATATCAGAGCCACATGCAGAAAATGAATGTAGACCTCTGTCTTTCATCCTGTTGCAACAATGAGCTCAAAATAGATGAAAGATAGAAAACTATAAAAGATTATATATATATATATATATATATATAGAGAGAGAGAGAGAGAGAGAGAGAGAGAGAGAGAGAGAGAGAATTTTATACACACACTTCTGGGCACAGGTAGAGGCAATTGAGCAATTTTCTTTTTTCTTTCTTTTTGTAAAAAGACCTTGAATGTGCAAGAAACAAAAGAACAATCAAATAGAATTGTACCCACCTGAGGAGGTTCTGAACTGCAAGGGAAACAATAAAGGGTACAGAAATAAGCTACAGATTGGGAAACCACCTATAAACAGTTCACCCGAAAAAGTGCCAATGCTAGAAAAATAAGTTCCAAAAAGTTAGCAAAAAAAAAAAAATTGAAAATGGGAAGAAAGTAGAGTTTTCCATAATTATTATTTGTCCTAGAACTAAATAAAATCATTAAACCATAGTTCAACCTTGGAGCCAGGTGGGATTTATTTAACGTAGGTTAGTAACCATAACCTACTGGAATATTTACCTAGTAGAAATATCAAGAGCCTGTCGTTCTTGAGCTGGACGTGAAGAACTTTGAGCCTATCTTTCATTCTCTAGACCTCGTCAGCTGCCCCACGGTGGCTGATGACTCCATAATCAGTGGTATCGGTCACCTGCTCCAAACAACATATGGCACATGAGAGTCTCCTGGGAACACAGTTTGGATCCAGAAAACCTGTTCAAAACCATCTCCCAAGCCATGCTGAATGCTGCAGACTGGGATGCATGAGGGCACATATGTGGGTGCAGATGATGTACATGGTTATGGGTGTGGGTGTGTACCTGTTTCATGTAGAGGCCAGAAGTTGACTCTGCCCTCATATGTCATGCTACACTTCATTTTCTGAGACAGAGTTTCTCAGTGAACCTTTGCAGCTATACTGGCTAGACAGCAAGGCACCTAAGATCTACCAGTTACACACACATACTCGCTAGTGCTGAAGTTAGATGCTCCTGTCTCTTCCCACTCCTCCAGCATTGGAGTTAAAAGTGAGCACAGTCAAGCCTGGCCTTCATGTGAGTGCTAGGAAATCAAACTCAGATCCTCATGCTTGTACAGCAAGCACCCACTGACACACACCCCTGGCCCCTAAAAGGAACTTGTAGTAGCACAAGCACACAAAACTCCTTAAAAATGAGAAAAACACCCCAGCATCTTTAAGCCAACTTTAGGTTGAGGTAGCAGCAGTCCACTGTTGGGAGGCCATGATGATAATGGAGGTGTTGTGTGAGTCATAACAATGGCGACCCCTAGAGTCAGCTTTAGGCAGCACTATGCTACCATAAATTCTTCACCTGAGAGCCGGAGACATATGCCACTTCCAGCCAGGACTCCTACTCACCACAGCAGCACCCTTTTTTTGATTCAGCATGCCCAGTATTCAAACAAAACTTAGGCATTCAGTTACAAGAATCCATATGTTCTTTTACTGACCGCAATGTTCCTAACACATCAAAGGGCTAAAGTGGTTTGACAGCGTTTTTCATCTCTTCTGTGTTCTTACTGATTTCTTAATAGTCCTTTTAATTACTTTTAGAGGACTATTGAGAATTTCTACTATAATTGCTCAATTATCATCTTCTACTTTTAATTGACTTCTTTTTTCATGTACTCTGATACTCTGTTAGTAGATAGTAACTTGTAAATGTTTTTTTTTTCTCTTGATCTACTGACCCACTATTACTAGAAATATTTTTCACTAAGTAGCATTTTTGTCATAGAATCTAAAGTCTTTTTGGCTGAAATTGGCATAGCTGTCCCAGCCTTGTTATGGCTGCTATTTTTATGATAACCCCTTTCAATCCCTTTACTTTCAAGCCATCTTATATCCTTAAGCAACTGTTTGTGTCTTGCAGAAAGAACATGTTTAGGTATTGCTTTCTTACCTCACCTGACAATCTTGGTATTTCTACATAATTGTTTAGATAGGTGGACTTACAGATGTCATTTATTATTTATTCCCTATGTCTATTTCCTATTTGGGTTTCCTGTTCTTTTTTACTGCCTTCCCTTTCCTTATTTATTTTCTTTCTGGCTGTTGCAGTTAGAGTACTACTGCTGTCATAAAATACCATGACCAAAGCAACTTTGTGAGAAAAAGTTTATTTCAGATCACATTCCAGGTAACGATCCATTGCTGAGGGTGTTCTAGACAGAAACTCAAACGGGGCAGGAACCTGAAGCCAGGAGCTGACGCAGAGGCCATAGAGGAGTGCTGCTTCCTGGCTTGTTCATCAAGGTTTGCCTCAGCCTACTTTCCCATAGAATCCAGGCCCAGAAGCCAAGCTAATGATGGCACCGTCCATAATGGGCTGAGTCTGTCCCCACCAATAACTAATTAAGGAAATGCCATACAACCATTTTCTTTCCATTGAAAGCATTTTTTCAATTGACATTTCCTCCTTTCAAATAATTCTAACTTGTGTAAAGTTGACACAAAACTATCCAGCACAATTGCCTCCTTGTCAGCTTGACACATAAACACATCACTATTAAGCCATAGCCTTTTCTTCTTTGTTCATCCCCAAGGACACACATTAATCGCAATATTACAATATAAAACATTTCACAAACTTAAAAGGCCCTATAGTCTTTATAAATTCAAACACTTTAAAATTCAATCTCTTTTCTAAAAAAAAATCCAAGGTCTCTTTTGAAATTCAAAGTCTCTCAACTGTGGAATCCTATAAAAGCAAAAATAAATTAAATACGTTCTTGGTTCAAGAGGGAAGAACCAGGACACAGGCACAGACCGAACAAAGGAAAACCAAAACTCTAGCAGTGTAGTTCAACATCAGTGTCTGATTCACTCAAGAACTCTGGACTCCTGCAAAGGCTTCGGTCACTTTTCTGGCTCTGCCCTCTCTAGCATAGTCTTGTCAATAATATGTGCTTGCTACTAGTTAGTGAGCTCTTGCTGTGCTATGCACCAGGCATGTAAAAGAGATACCACTCTATGTATTTTATATGCACTGCACCCTCTGTTCTCCTTTTCTTTGGTTGTTTTCTGAGATAGGGTCTTGCTAGTTATATCTTATGGTTGCCTCAAACTTGTGATCCTTTTGCCTTACCCTGTGGAGTACTGAGATTTTAGGCATGTACCACCACACCCAGCCTGTGAGACGTTAGCTCTTAAAATGACTTTAAGACATGAGTTATATTAGTTAAAATCTATGGATGGGAAAAGTGAAATGAAGAGAGATTAGGGAGATTACTTATGGATAGAGATAGTACCTAGCAGTGCTGAAATTCAAGCCCAGGTCCAGATTCAAAGACCACACTCTGACCCCAATGCCCTGCTCCCTCTTTTGAAGTAAAAGGTTAAAAAAGAAAAAGAAAAAAAAAAGGAGGAGGAACAAGAAACATGAAAGGGGCTTTACTAAACAAACAGGTGAGCCCCACTTCACTTCTCTCTTCCCCAACCTTCGAGCAGATAAGGCTGTGTTTCACACAGATGTGATTTCAAATGGAATACTTCATTTAAATATCCTCAGTGGAAAGAAGGCTTAATTTATCCTCCTAGATAATTGTAAGAAGATTAAAAGTATATGCACTGACTTGAAATAAAGCCCCGGGGAACAATAAAATTTAAACAGAAATAAATTAACATTTAGTATCCAGCTAAATGTAACACAAGCTTGCTAGTTAACATGCCTGGTACACACTGTTTCTGTTACTTCCCTCCACTCTCTGCATTTAAACTGACACACCCCAGCAAGTGGCACAGAGAAAGTATATGCATTAGGGCTCCCCTTCACAACCAACATGCTGAAATCTCCCTCTTCAATGACTTTTTATCATATAAAATACTCACTTAGTCTTAAAGGCAATCCTATAGGGTGACCAAAATTATTCCCTCTTTAGGATGAAATAAATCAAACAGGTTTTTCAAGGTCACACAATTGACAAATGACAAAATGCAGGCTGGAACCTCATTCCAACCTCACTCTTCAAGCTTACACCTTTCTTATTACTCCAAGGCTGGATAGAAAAGGGGGTGGTTGTCACTGATATCAAATGTGGTTCTCAGTGGGACATATGAACTGAACTTGGATAATGGTACTTGTTCCAAACATAGAACCTTGCTGCTAAGGAGCTCAAAGACTTTATGAATCATTAAAATTGCCAAATTTCTAAATAGCTGACAACAGGAAAGGTTGACTATGAAGCACAGTCCTGTTCTCAGCTCTGGGTCCATCAATCCAGCCAAATTTCATCAGCTCTGTGTCCCCACAATCTCCATAGCAAGATGACTTGGCTTGGGTTGCCTCATTTCACAGAAGATGATAGATAGATAGATAGATAGATAGATAGATAGATAGATAGATAGATAGATAGATATAGAGAAATGGATAGATGATAGACAGATAAAAATAAATTAAGGTTAAGTTTTCTGTTTCCATGGCGATGAGAAGACTGACATTTAGGCTCCTTTCCTTAATGCTGCCCAAAGAATAAAGATGAGGGAAGACAGTGGGTGCATAAGCAGATGCAGGTTCCACCTAGTTCTTCTAGGAGAGTTGGGCAGAGCTCAGTTTTCAATGGAATCCTATCTGTTACATGGAAAAGGTCAGGAGTCTATCTTCAAACTAAATCAAAAGTACTCTGCTTCATATTTCAGGTTGGGTAGAGTGTAGACAAGCTCCTTCATCTGTATTTATTATCTTTGGCTGCTTTTTCATGACAAACACACAGCTGAACATTTCTGACAGAATCCATCTGTCCACAAAGCATTTATTATTTGGTCCTTTACAGAAAAAGCCTGGCAACTTCTGGGTCTAGATCAGCCTCCAGCCTTCTGCCTCTGTCAACAAATACTTGCCATGACCAAATGTAACAGAGGCTCCTTAATACTTGGGGGCCATAAGGAAGCATGCCATTCTTGTCCTGACTCACTCTACTTTCTACCATCGATCTGCTCTCTTGAAGTTGCTTTTTTTCCCTCCCCAGCAGCCAGACCTACAACATGCATATGCATACCTCTTGGCTCCCCATTTTCGTTCTTCCCCAATATAAACCTAAATCTGTTGCCAGTGCAAGGAAGACAGTTTTCTGGATTAGCTATCTTCCTGATCTGCCCAAACCAAAAATACATTTCTTGCATGCTTCACCATGCCTTCTGTCAACAGTACCACAAGTAGAGGTAGCAGGTGGTTAGACTTAATACTCCAGAATTAGGTCATCAGCCGAGGACTCTGGGAACAAGGATATAAAAATACATTTGAATTGTTAAAAGTTCTGAAAAGAAACAGAAGAGCTTTTCTTAGTCAAAAACCTCATAAAAAATACAATAGAGACAATAGACAAATGGGATTAGGAGGAAATGGAAGCTAACAGTGATAGTACAGCTAAGAGAAGCATGACCATGAAAGGTAGGAGAGCAAGTATAGAGAGGGCAGAGCGGCTGCAGCTAGCAGTGTGATTTGCACCTTCCACAAAAGCAAGCAGATAGTGTGTCCCTCTCCAGTCTCCCTACTGTAGCCTCAGCAGGAAAGGCATCCTTCACCTGACTGGAGCAATGACACAGAGCACTTGAAGGGCTGTGTGAGAAGGTTGTCAAATGACTGGCAACGCCCAGGATAAAGAGGGAAATTAGATCTTTCAGGGTCTAACTGTTGTTATATTCCACCAACAAACATAGACACATACTTCCCTAGCCACTGGAATGAAGGCCTTAGAGAACAGGTGCTCACAGAATAGCGAAGAAGGAATTACCATAATTACCAGATGAGCTACATCAAACATTGGTTAACCTTTGAGAGGCCCCAATTATAAATACAGCCTAATGTCTGAGCAAACAGTTACCAAAGAAGAAAGAATCAGTCATACAATAAGAATAGCATAAAGCATACGAAGAACACATCAAAATATTGAAATACAACCCCCCCACACACACACAAAGAAATCCAACTTAAATGAACAGGTAAGGTAACTTACAAAAGAACAGCATAAATGAACAGAAATACTGAATAGTTTCTTATTTTCATCAGTAATCAGGAAGGAACAGACTCATTTATCTAACATCCCTGACCCTCCCCACTTCAGTGAGACAAAGCTTTAGGAGACTGATAACTATTGTTAAGGAAAGGAATTAGTCTAAAACCTTGTTAGTTGACATGAAATCAATCTTTTCAACACTAGTAAGCATGTTATTTAATCTAACAATCTACTTTTTTTAGTTATTTTTATTTTTATTAATTACAGTTATTCACTTTGTATCTCCCCTGTACCTCCCTCCCTCCTGCCCTCCCAATCCCACCTTTCCTCTTCCTCACCCATGTCCCTGTCCCTGTCCACTGATAAGGGAGGTCCTCCTCCCCTTCCCTCTGATCCTAGTCTATCAGGTCTCATCAGGAATGGCTGCATTGTCTGCTTCTGTGTCCTGGTAAGGCTGTTCCTCGCCTCAGGGAGAGGTGATCAAAGAGTAGGCCAATCAGTTCCTGTCAGACAGTCCCTGTCCCCATTACTATGGAACCCACTTGGATACTGAACTGCCATGGGCTACCTCTGGAAATGGTTCCAGGCCATTTCCATAAGTGGTCTTTGGCTGGAGTATCAGTCTCAGAAAAGACCTATGTGTTCAGACTTTTTGGATCTGTTGCTGTCCTTGCGGAGCTCCCATCTTCTCCAGGTCTTACTATCTCCCAATTCTTTCATAAGATTTCCTGCACTCTGCCCAAAGTTTGGCTATGAATCTCAGCATCTACCTCGATACACTGCAGGGTAGAGCCTTTCAGAGGCCCTCTGTGGTAGTTTCCTATCCTGTTCCCTGTTTTCTCCCTCTTCTGATGTCCATCCTCTTTGCCTTTCTGAATGGGGATTGAGCATCTTAGCCAGAGTCCTCCTTCCTGATTAGCTTCCTTAGGTGTATAGATTTTAATATGTTTATCCTATATTATGTGTCTAATATCCACTTATGAGTGAGTATATACCCTGTGTGTCTTTCTGATTCTTACCTCACTCAGAATGATCTTTTCCAATTCCCACCATTTACCTGCAAATTTGATGATTTCCTTGTTTTTTGTTTTTGTTTTTGTTTTTTAATCGCCTAGTAATATTCCATTGTGTAGATGTACTACAATTTCTGTATCCATTCCTCAACTGAGGGGTATCTGGGCTATTTCCAGCTTCTGGCTATTACAATTAAAGATGCTACAAACAAACATGGTTGAGCAAATGTCCTTGTTGTGTACTTGAGCCTCTTTTGGGTATATGCCTAGGAGTGGTATAGCTGGATCTTGAGGAAGCGCTATTCCTAGTTGTCTGAGAAAGCGCCAGATTGATTTCCAAAATGGTTGTATAAGTTTACATTCCCACCAGCAATGGAGGAGGGTTCCCCTTTCTCCACATCCTCTCCATCATGTGTTGTCACTTGATTTATTCATCTTAGCCATTCTGATGGGTGTAAGGTGAAATCTCAGTGTCATTTTGATTTGCATTTCCCTGATGAGTAAGGACGCTGAACATGTCTTTAAGTGTTTCTCTGCCATTCAGTATTCCTCTATTGAGAATTCTCTGTTTAGCTCTGTACCACATTTTTCAGTTGGATTATTTTGATTTGTTGCTGTTTAACTTCTTGAGTTATTTATCTATACTAGATATTAGCCCTCTGTCAGATATAGGATTGGTGAAGATCCTTTCCCAATCTGTAGGCTGTCATTTTGTTCTCATGACAGTCTCCCTTGCTTTACAGAAGCTTTTCAGTTTCATGAGGTCCCATTTATTGATTGTTGATCTTAGAGCCTGTGCTTTTGGTGTTGTTCAGGAAGTTGTCTCCTATGCCAATAAGTTCAAGGCTCTTCCCCACTTTTTCTTGTAACAGGTGTAGTGTGTCTGGTTTTATGTTGAGGTCTTTGATCCACTTGGACTTTAGTTTTGTGCAGGGTTGTAAGTATGGATCTATTTGCATTTTTCTACATGTAGATATCCAGTTAGACCAGCACCATTTGTCAAAGATGCTATCTTTTTTCCATTGTATGGTTTTGGTATCTTTGTCAAAAATTAGGTGTCCATAAGTGTGTGGGTTTATTTCTGGGTCTTCTATTCAATTCCATTGATTCACCATTCTGTTTCTATGCCAGTATCATGCAGTTTTTATTACTGTTGATCTATAGGCTGTGAACCAGGTGAAAACAATCTACTTCTTGATGTCTGCTGGAAAGAAATAACCTCACAGATATTCACACAGCAATGTTTACATCTTAAAATTTAAAGCAGCTTAAACTTTTATTACTAAATTTTAGCCAACTCAGGTATTTGCAAGCTAATACGTTGCATCTATAGGATCCAAACTCTAATAGACTGAGAACTTTGTAGTCACTATGACTTGTGATCTCATTCCCTGGCCTCTGGAAGAATGTGTGCCATAAAGAAGCACTGAGAATGCACTGAAATAATTACTATGTCTGTATGACTGTGTGAGCAGTATTCTGTGAGGAGGTAGCATATCAGGACATTTTCTTGCTTCTTGGCTTTCTCCTGGATTCAACCAATGAGGCTCTCCCTCCAAAATCAAGGACAATATGTCATTTTTCTTGCTTGCTGTAATAAAATGTAAAGGTCAGGGAAGCATTAAAGAACAACAACAGAAAATATTTTTCTATAGTTTGGGAGGGTCTCAGATCAGATCAAGGGTTTCTTGTGAGGGCTCTTCCCTTGGCTTGGGGAGAATGCCTCCCGTGCTCTATTTCTTTGCCTGTATGTGGGAGAAAGTGCCCCGATGTCTCTTCCCACAAGGGCAATGCTCCCTCATGAGGACCTTAGTGGCAACATCTACCTTTAATGATCACACAAAGGCTCTGTCTCCTAAGACTAATGAATTGCATGTCATTCAGAGGAGAAACAAAAATGGTCAGCTCACCATAGAGAAGACAGGTGAGAGTCTCTTGGCTTTTTCCTTGTGAGATTGGTTCAGACTAACCACCTCTCACCCTTGAGGGTTTCAGTCTTGAGATGCAGCCCAGGCCAGCCAGATGTCTTCACATCTGTCACTGCCTCTTATCATCCACGTGTTTGTCTCTTTTTCTAAAGTTCCTCTTCCCAAGAAGTCCTCTTCCTCCTCAACCCGCCCTGCCCTGCATCTTCTCTAAAGTGGGGACAGTGTCTCCATTATCAGTAATTTCAAGGTACTCCATTCGACTCCTGTGAATTTCCTTACCCCAGCCATGGAATGTAGTTGGCTGAAATTCCCTCACACTATTCTATTTGAGTTAGATCATTTGTTCTCTGAATGGACCATGGCTGACACACAGATTGATACAGTAAAAGGATGCAAACCATTTATTATATGAAGAATGCAGCTTTCAGAAGAACATGGTGTGAATGGCATAGCCAATGCAAGCATATGTATAATATTCTAAACATATATATAATTGTGGAGAAACAGATAGGAAGGAGTGTACACTAAATGAATGTAGTGATTATGTCTAAAGCAGAAATATATTGGGGAAATAATAAGCAGGAAAAAGAGATAGGGAAGGGATGTGAAATTCCGTTGTATCTGTATTGCTGGAACTCTTAACAGAGGATGCACCTCTAGGTAACACATTTGACAAATATATCTTAAAAGAAAAATGAAGAGAGCACATGTTTACACAATATTTATTAAATCCCAAGCACAAAACTATGTGTTTTAAATATGTGCATCACTGTTGCCTTCTGCATTGTGGAGCTGCAACAGAGTGCCACAGATTGGGTAATTCAAAATGAACAGAAATCTATTTCTCACATCTCAAGGCAGTCTTAGCAACTTAGTGTCTGGTAAGCAGGGGGTCTTCTTGCTGTGGTTCCAGGTGAAAGGGCAAGATGGTCCAATGCTATATGAAGTTTCTTTTATAGGGGCTTCAATGAGGGAGGCATACCCTTAGTCTAATCGCTTCTTCAAGAAGCCACTTTTGATACCCTCAGATTAACCACTCATATTATATAGCCTTCTACCATCAGCTATCCAAAATTCATGCTCTATTGACATGCAAAATACATTTATATCTGCTATTTGTTTTTATTTATTCTATCCTCAGTTTCCTGAATTTAAAAGACATGACATTTGTAATTGTTAAATTACTTAACAATGCATTAAATTAAAATTAGAGGGTTAGATAACCTAAAGTTGACTTTTTTCTAAGTCCTGTACTACGATAATTCACTTAAAACACACAGAATAATGAAAATAGCAGAAAGCTACAAGAAAGTTGCCCAATTGATAGAGAATTTGGAGAGAAGAAATAACACACATAAATATTCAGAAAATAAATAGGAATTTACAGCCACTACAGATGTACTGAGATGCTCAGCTGAATAAGTGGGCTTTGGATAGATGAGGGTGGTGGCCTTTGCTCCCTCAGTGACTTCATCCTCGGAAACAACACACAGAAAGAGCTCATGGATCGACACATCATTGGTCTATCCTGCTAAGCCAGGGTGGGAGGAAGTCAGTAGTAATGAAAGTGGCAAAGGAAGACACTTCATCCCCTGACAAAGAGCTTGCAAGACCACACAAAGCAAGTAGGAAACCACAGCTGTGAACGTAACACACTGCACTACACTCAAAAAGCTGCTACCAGTCCTCATGCAGAAGAACGTGAGCAGGGCCCACAGCAGTCCACTGAGGTCTGAAGAAAACCAGACAGGCCAAAGAAAACCTATAGAGCTACTATAAGAATGGTACGACTGGCAGCTAAAATAAGATCGCTGTATCTACAGGAAGATAATGACAAGCATGTCAGTGTGAAAGTTTCCGTGTAATACAAAAGAGCTTAATTTCACTTGTTTAAGTTCTGTTCTGATTTAAATTCACGGCTCTCTTGACCATGAGGAAAGTCCCTTACCCTCCTATTCAGGCAGAACACCATAGCTTCTCAAATATTTATTGCCTTTCTTTTTTCATATTTATAGGTCTATGTAAATACCAAATATATATCTAGCACTGCTTCTAACCACTAAAGTAAATTATGCTATAAATTTATAAACTATACAGGGGATTTATGAATCTGAGTACTAAGGAGATAAAGAAATTACTTTCCAAAACATTTAAGGTTTCTTAATTTTTATTTTTTGTAATTTCATACATGCATACAAAAAATATGATTATATCTACCAACTGTTCCCCCTCCTGTAACTCTTCCCCTATGTCCCCAACATGACTTCCCTCCCAACTTCATGCCCTTCTTCTCTTTTTCAATAACCCACTAAGTCTAGTTAGTCCATCTGTACATGAGTGTGGAGCCATCACAGGAAAAGTTACCAATGGTCACATCCTTAACAAGAGTTATTCCCCCTTCCCCAGCAACTACCACTGCCTAAAGCGTCTTGGTTATGGGCGGGACCTGCACCTACCCCATCTATGCTAAGATTTTGGCTGATGAATTTTGTATAGATATTGTGCAGGTTACCACAGTTGATGTAAATTCATCACTGCGATAGCCATGTAATACCCAGAAGTTAAACTTTCACAGAAAAAAAAATATTTTAAATCATGGCATATTTAAGAAAATTCCAATGTAGTTCATTAGTAAGTTATTTATTAATAAATGGGAGGCTCAAATTACAAAATTTAAAGAGTGTTATCTCATCTCTTAAGGAGTGATGTAGCTGAGACTGTCCATCAACTAGCTAGAAATCCACCCAATAGAAAATCTGATTCACCTGAATACATGCTAAAGAAATGAGAGGAATAACTTATCCCCTTAATGATAAGTGCTCACCCTCTGTGGTAGTTTGAATGAGAAGGGCCCCCACAGGCCCATCTATTTGAATGCTTAGTCATCTGGGAGTAGCACTATTTGAGAAGGATTAGTAGGTGTGGCTTTACTGGAATAGATGTGGCCTTGTTAGAGGAAGTGTGCCACTGGGGATGGGCTTTGAAGTTTCAAAAGTCCAAGCTGGGCCCAGTCTCTCTCTGTCTCTCTCTGTCTCTGTCTCTGTCTCTCTCTCTCTCTCTCTCTCTGCCTGCTCCCTGTGTATTCAGATGTAAAATTCTCAGCTACTTCTTCAGCACCATGTCTGCTTGCATGCCACTACACTCTCTGCCATGATGATAATACACTAAACCTCAGAAACTGTAAACAAGCCCAATTAAAAGTGTCTTTTGTAAGAGTTTCCTTGGTTGTGGTGTCTCTTCAGAGCAACAGAAACCCTAAGGCACCCTCCCTTAGTGCAGCTACTTGTAGATCTTCTAGTCTTCCACCATGTAATTTTTCCTTTTCTTAATAACATAGCAATTCTTAATAGCATAAATTTTGTTTCCACATTTGAATACAAATTAATAATATATTTTTATAAATAAGTTTAGGTATAAAATAATATATAATGTTAACTTACTGAGTTAGAAGACATTTTTAGTACCACAATTGCAGCTCTTTAGGAGTAATCCTATTCAGGTGTCTTTGTGACACCTTATTTAATTTATGTAGAAATAGTGATCACTGAAAAATTGTAGAGAGAATATCTGGTGTGTTGTATGGATGCAACACCTGTCAATAAAAAAAAAATGTGGGACATGTGGCATTCAGAGAGGATCTTGGGATAGATCCAAGAGTGGGAGATTCATCCAGGTAGATGTGAGTAGGACAGATGCATGGTACCTGAGCAGAGGTAACCAGCCAGATGGCAAAGTGTAGATAAGTATAAATGGGTTATTTTAAGTTATGAGCTAGTCAGAGAAGAGCATACCTATATGGCCTAGGAATTTATAAACATATCTTGAGTCTCATGAGTCATATTTCGGGATCTAGGAAACAGGATGGCACATGGAACGTGGAACTAGAATCTAGATTTAGAACATGAGAAGCCACCAGTGAAAGTCGTGTTAGCTGGACAGGAGGCCTGGCCCTTTTAAAGAGGGAAAGCAGACCAGAGCCTTAGGCACACCCTGAAATCAAAAAGCTTCCCAGAACAGAGATGAGAAAAGAACCCGGGAACAGTTGCTGGGCCAGTAGTTTTTCTAGCCAAAGAAATGGAAAGGAACAGGGAACTGCAGAGTGGCAGAATAAAATGCAGCATTTTTAAAGAAGGCCCCTTCTTATACAAAAGCTGCCACTAGGGAGATCAGAGGCCTGTGAATAGCAGCAAGCAAGCAGGGTACACATCAAACTGCCAGAGGCCTAACAGCCCAGAGGATGATGACCTGAAACTGCACAAAAACAAGTTGGGTTGGAGAGCCCAAGCCTGAATGGCTGGGGTGGGGCTAACAGCAGCACAAGATACAAACTGAGAAGCCACAAGTGTATGAATTGGTAAGGTGTTGTGTTTGAAAACAAACAAAAACAAAACACAAAAAATAAAGAGAAGAAAAATTAGGTATAAAGCATCACAGAAAAAATATTTGGTTTGAAAACAGGAAGGTAACATCCTTAGGAAGAGAGTTGGAAAAATAATATTTTTTTATGTTAAAAATAGAAGCAAACACAATGACACAATGCATCTGGATTCCATACAACTTTGTTTTGGTTGTCAGCATACGAATGGTTATTTTTTTCAATGACAATTACAGTTTTGTATATCCTCTCTAAGAGAAATCAGAATAAGACAGACTTGGAGAAAAAAAAAAAAAGACTAAAAACTAGATTCTAGATTATGGGCCATAGAACAAATGTTGAGAGAATCTTTAAATCAAAATAGGAAACCTTCATAGGAATCCAATCTGGAACTTATAATAACATCAAAAAAGAAAGTTCTGGATGAGAAAAATCCACAAATGCTTGAGAAATTAGAATGGCAGCCGATAATGATGCAATATATTGACTTAAGAATCCAGATTGTACTTAATGATATTACCTTAAAGCAATATCATACAATAAACTATGTGTATCATTTTGTAGAGTCCAGAGAATTAAAATATATACACATGTTGATAAATTTATTATTGATGCATATTCAGAATTCCAGTGGGCTTCTGCCTTGAATTCTGGGGAGGATGACTCTGAGGTTGCACATTTGTTGGAAGTGAAGATTATCATGGAAATGCCTTTACAGATAGGATGCTTCAGCATATGTATTCATTAGGATACAACAGTATGCTAGACAACATTGCATAGAAAATGTTACAGATGTATCTGACAATCTTACAGGATGAACAATTGAAGAGAGATATAACAGGACTTTAAAGAAAATGCTCATAGAGCAGAAGGGGGATATAGTATCTCCCAGAAATAAATTACATGGTGCTTTGTTGACTTTGAATTTTTCAGAAGTCAATGAGTCAGGTAGCACAGCTACTGAAAAACACTGGACTTTAGACAGGACTTTTGAATTGGATCAGCCTATTTTAGTCCTAATTCTAGAATGGAAGAAAGGAGGTATGTTTCATTGGGGAAGAGATTTTATGTTTGTGCCAACAGGAAAATAAAAGAAAAAAGCTGTGTCTTTAATCTAAACTGTTGGAAATCAGATTTGACAAAGGGAAGACTCCCCCCCCCCCCGAAGATCTTGGGTGCAGACAGAATGACAGAAATTGAAAAGGTCAAGACAGGTAAGGTGTATACTGATACCTCTTTATGGGAACAGCTCTGAGACTGGCTAAGACTTGAATGTTTGTGTATAGCCAGTAAACCTTGTTGGCTACAAAATCCTCAGGACTTATCTTGCCAGTCTTTTAAATAACATAAATAAAAGCTTACATTGCAGTTTTGTTACGGTCCAAACTAGCTTATAAAGAAAGATAAATGTCTTTTATCTGCTCAAACATAGAGCAGAAAATCATCTTTAACTGATTTGTGCACATTCTATACATATGAAATTACAGAACTGTGCATTACTTGTAAGAGCATACTTGTTAACAGACAAAGGACTGAACACCAGTGGAATGGAAATGGCCTCAACAAGACTTGTCCTCCAGGATACTGAGACACATTTATTCTGGCACCCTGCTTGATCCAGCCTCAGACTGCTTCAGTTGCTGTTTCATCAAAGCTTGCTTCAAGGATAGCTTTAAAGAAAGCTGCTGATCCCAACTGGTCCAGCCTTTCATACTGTTCCAAACAGGACTTTAAGCCTACAATTAGAGATTGGACAACAAATGTTACTGCTAGATTTCTTAACCATTTCCCCAATTTTCTTGAGCCCCCAAAAAGGAATTCTAGACCTCAAATCAGTAGGAAGCAATTTTAATTTTAATGTCATCCTATTCCCTTAAGGTGGGGTGGATATGTTTTAATCATTATAATGGATGATGAATGCTAACCATTAAAAAGCATTGGTTACAAGATATTAATTGGTTATGCTCAGGAAGGAAAGTAGATATAGGAGTTTGGACTCAAGGATTTTTTTCTTTCCTTTTCTTTTTTTTAACCTTGTTTCTTTCTTAGGTAAGATGAAAGGGGCTGTAAAAAAAAAAAGGGGGAATATAGAAATAATAGGAAAAAGGAGTAGATTATTGAATCTGTTCTTAAACTAAAGAGGATTTTATAAGCCAATAATCCTACATTGGCATAAATTTTTTATATTGATACCAGATTAAGATTATTTTTGACACATTGGTATAAGTCTGTATATTGATACAAATTTAAGGTTTACATTAATTTACATTATTGTATATTGATACAAACTTAAATTTATTTTTTAGGGTATAAACTTATTTTTGATACACATATGTATATATGCTTCAACTTTTGAATAAGATACTCGACCTTTTAAAATCATTTATAAATACAAGGTTTTAGTTCCAGTCCTTTTAAAAGCTGCTATTAAAGACTGTTTAGGATAGTTTAAAAAATACAAGTTAATAGTCAGTCAAACTCATGATCATGTCAGATACTAGCCTCGTTTATCACAGATATGCTTCCTAGGTTGAACAGATAGTAAATTGCTAAAAACAAACAATGTTTGTCTATTCAAATGTGTACAGATAGATAGGTGGTCATCAAAAACCTCAGAGATCCACAAAAAAATGGCACTTAAAAATGTTTTATTGTTTTAAGGCTTTTCAGGCAATGAGACATTTTAGCTCCTGGTAGCACCGCATTCGACTTGGAAGAAGATGATATGCATCAAAGAATTTCCATATGGAATTTGCTTATATATTATATTGTGACAAGCTATTTGCTGTGTAAAACTGCCCTTTCTTCTTCTGCAGACAGGAAGATGTCTGAAATGGGCAGAATTAGGATGCAGAGACATTAACTGCCAAGCACTGGCAATACAAGGTAAGAAACCTTTCATAAATTCTGCTTGACAAATATATTTGTCAGATAAACTGGGCCAGAAGGTTGAAAATTGATGCTCCAACATTATAGAAAAATTTGAGGGACTGTCCAGGCAGCCTTCTATCTGTTAATTCTCTATTTTGGAAGCAGCTTACCTGCACTACCTACATACTAAGGTAATATTCTCCTCAAGTCTCTGAGTTAATAGTTTTAGTCTTAGAATAAAGCTTAAGTTGTTTAGAATTTAAGAAGATGTTTTTAGGTTGGTAATGCAATTTATAATAGAAAATGATTTAGGTATGTAACTCTGAACTCATCAAGATAAAATAGATAATAGAATACTTCTCTTCCAAGTTGCCAGGTGCATAAGGACTGGACATTGTGAATGTAAATCTTACCTAATAGTTTTCATTATTGTTTCATAGTTGTTATTATTGTATATAGTTTATTATTGTACAAAAGAGCCTTTTATTTGACTAAAAGGGGGAATTGTAGAGAAAATATCTTATGTATTGTATGGCTGCAACACCTGCCAATAAACAAAACAAAACAACAACAACAACAAAAACCTATGGCCTAGAGGAAAGGGTAGAATAGAAGTTCAGACATCTGGCAGGCAGAAAGGATTCTGGGATAGAGGCAGGTGAAAGCAATTCTCCTGAAAAGATGTAAGTCAGATGCATGTTACCTGAGCAGAAGCAATCAGGCATGTGCAGTATGTTAGTATAAATTGGTTATTCTGCATTATGAGCTAGTCAGCGAAGGGCCAGCTATATGGCCTAAGTATTTGAGTCTCATGAGTCATTATTCTAGAATCTTGGAAACTGGAGAGAAAACATGCACCCTACTACAAAAAATAAGTTGTAGTAAGCTATTACAATGTCAGTCCTCTTTAAAGAATATAATACCTAGTGAATGCATGGTGAAGTATAACAATAAAATAAGAATTGGAACAAAAGGTGATCATAATGGGTAGAAGATGAGCCATGTGCATCCTACAATACAATTTGACTCCTGTTCTATTAGTCAACTCCAAGAATGAGATCTTCAACAGAAGAAAAAGAAAAGAAAATCTGAACATATGAGACTCTACTCAAAATCATTTGCTGCCTGTTATACCACAAAATCAATAGATCTTTCAGACAAGAAAGGACACAGGAGTTTACTCACTATACAGTTCATCTTTAATTTACAAAAGAATTTACAACTTTCATGTCTTTCAACTGCCATCACACAGAAAATGAAAAGACTTCCTCTCTGAAGATCATATTCTTCTACGTCGTTGTTTTATTGTTCTGTTGCTTTTATTTGAGCAGGTCATCTAACACTGCTTACAGACCCCCCAGTAACCTGTCCAATGTCCTTTGTTTTAGTTCAAGCTACTAATATCTTAACACTCTAACTTCTGACAATTCAATTGTAATTTCCTTACTCTTGACCTAATTCAAAAGGAAAATGCTAGCGCAACAAAGATTTGAATAAATTGTATTATTTAGATTTTAAAGGGTAGCAAAATAAGAATCAAATATTTTAATGAGTGAGAAAATAACAGGAAGAGGGAAAATAAAATAGATGATGAAAATATTGCAAAAGGAAATAAGACAGATATGCAACTGAAACTGTAACACAATCTTCATAAATAAGGCTCTGGGAAGAGGGCAGGGAGCAGAGCAAGGGTTTGGAGAATCAAGGCCACCTTTGACTCTCACATCTACTATCCTTTCCATCTTATCACTCTTCACTTAGGCACTAGCGTTTCTCTGCCTTTCCATTTCCTCATCTATAAAATATGCATAAGGGTTCTCAAGAGTTAGTACCAATGTCCTCCATGGTAAGAGTTTTAAGTGTGGCAAAATGCTTTGACCTCATTGAAGAGTGTATCATTTCAGAACAGCACCACGATAACAGCCTGTAAGCTGTAACCCTGATGCAGATGCTCTTAAAGAAAGTGTCTAGGCTGAGCCATTGTCTACTGCATTCTTTACTGTAAAGACTTCCTTTCTTTTCCATTACTTTTCTATAATTGAATTGAATGATATTATCTAAATATGTTACATTATTATATTATAAAAACTAAATTAATTTTTAAACTGGTCAAAATGACACTGGGAAGACAAAATAGAAGCTATAGTTAGAATTTACTTTTAGCTTTTATCAAATAATAAATCCATTAAATTAATATCTCTTGGTGCTTACTAACTTCTGAACACTGAAGTCCATAAAGATGCAATATTGACTGACTATGCCATCAACAGTGTAATAAACACAACATGTTTTTCAGAAATATATCTAATAACTGAGAAAAAGATCACCACAAATGGCCATCTTAACTCCTAAGCTCTAGTAAATGTACTGACCTCTACTGACACCCTCCTAGAATGTCTGCTACAGCATCTTCAATGGTACACACTCACATATCCAGAAGGTCCCCTTGTGTTTACAAAGCACCAGGCCATAATCCACTACAAGGCCTGGATTCCAACTTCATTGATTTAATTCTTAAAAATGGCTTTTATTTTTATGTTTGATTATATGTGCATGCAGTACCAATGATGGCCAGAATGGGGTGTCTGGTCTCCTGGAGTTGGAGTCACACAGCTGTGACCACCATGTGGATGCTGGTCACGGGGCCTGGGTCCTCTGCAAGAGAAGACAATGCTCTAAACACTGAGCTGCTTCTCCAGCCCCCATTAATTCAATGCTTTTTTGTTTTATATTTAAAAATTTATTTATTTATTTATTTACTTATTTATTTATTTTTTACAATTTATTCACTTTGTATCCTGCCTTTAGCTCCTCCTCATCTCCTCTCAATCCCACCCACCTTCATTAATTTAATTCTAAGAATCAGTCTCAGGCTATCACAAAACTACTCAGTGCCTTCACAGAACTGATTAAATGAATTTATATTTTATCCAAGTAACACAGAGATAGCACTGAAAAGGCACATAATACAAAAGAACCCTCACCATTTTCACTCTTCCCAAGTGTCCATGGGGCACACTGGGATTTAACAGTCAATGACGTAAGATGTTTTCTCTGGCCTTTGTTTCCATCTTTCTGAATAATATTTTATTTGGCCATTTGCTAACAGTATTTTCAGATATTACCTATTGACTTCCAAAGTTGTGATAAATTTAACCCTCTTAAGTTCCTGTTTTCCCTTCTATAAACTGTCAAATATGTTAACAAGATAACTCAGAACTAAATATAAAATGAATATTTATATTAATATCATTATACAAAAACATTTTACCACAGTTGAGTATTATTTCCTTTCATAAAGTTTTCCTTGTTTTAAATTTACCATTGTATTGTAATCATTGTGATACATAATGTCAACAGGTACAACAAATACATGTAAATACATGGCTGCCTTTGCCTTCTGTTGTGATAAAGAAGGATTCTGACAGAAAAATAAGTTGAGGATGTGCGGGTTTGTTAGCTTGCACTCTCACATCACTGATGGAGGTCAAAGTGGAACTCAAGAGAGGCAGAAGCACTGCGCACACTCCCCATTTCCTCCATGTCACATGTCAGAGTCCCTTCTCTCCCTGTTAGAGAGATGGCCTTCTCATAGACACTTGCCTTGTCTGAGCTTCCAACACCTGCCAAAGAAAGGTCACTTTTAAGATTTGTAAGGTTAGCGGGATGGCTCCTTTGGTAAAGTGTATGCCATGCAATCTTTAGAACCTGATTTCAGCTCCAGGGCCCACAGAAGCCAGCTGTGTAATCCCAGTATGCTGGAGGCTGACACTAGAAGATGATTGGTCTGAAGTCAGCCTAGACTGCACAGTAATTTGTCTCAAAAAAAAAAAAGAAAGAAAGAAAGAAAGAAAGAAAGAAAGAAAGAAAGAAAGAAAGAAAGAAAAGAAAAGAAAAGACAAGACAAGAAAAGAAAACCAATTAAGTGAAATTATCTCTCCAGGGACCATATCATTACTGCTCCTGAATTTCTCAGTTGCCATATATACTTCACAAGCCAGTGCATTGCTTTCTACCTGTAGAGCATCCCAGTGTTCCACACAGCTACACATAAAAGCTAGCCACTGACTTCCCTGCTGCTGCTGGGTGTCAAGGAGGATCAGAATTTTCTCTTCTGTTGGTGACAGGGACTTATGCCAATCCTCCGGGAAGAGATCCAGCTTTAGAAACTCTTAAAGTCCATATCCCAGGATCCCTCTTCTTTTAGGTCCATCTTCGGCCATGTTCTCCAGCATCCATGAAATTCCCCATCTCTAAATGTTTCTAACTCGAGTGCTGCTGTCTCACATTGGTATTCGCTGGGATCTAAATGTCTTCTCAAAATAAAGATATTGAAATGGGAGGTTTGCCCATCAGAAATCCAAAAATGTTAGGTTCAACCACAAAAATAAATGTTTCATTTTCATGCCATGGACATACAATGAATCCAGATGGTAGTGCTAAAAACTGAAGGAAAAAAAAAAAAACTTTTAGCTATCACAAATCAACAAGGCATCAAGTCTCAGAAAACAGAATTGGTAATCAGATCGGGTGGTGAGTCCATTCCAGCCCTTCTACCAATTGCAAGTGATTAAAATAAGTAGATAAAATAGGTAGGGATTTAAAATAAAGCAGGTCTACTATTAATCTTACATAAGGTCCAGTCTAAAACATGCCATGATTAATCATATATAAAATTGAATGTGTTCTCTAATTTTAAAGGAAAAAATGTAAAAAAGAAGTATTGTAAAGATATTTTTAGTTCAAATTTCTGTTTGAATTTCTCCCTTCTGGTTTCCAATCTGTCAGGCAAAGAAGTACCTAATTGACTGCAATTTCAGAAATGAGGTGGGGGGAGGAGAAAGAAAACAGAAACAATCCAAAGGCCAATAATAGAGCTGAAATGTTTTTCTTCTTTACCAAAAAAAGCTAGGTTTGCATCTAAAGATGCTGGCTCTGAAGAATGCATTTCTTATTGAGCATTGAGAATAGTGAAGGCAGACTCTGTGAGTTTTACTTTCTGTTATCAAAATGACATTCTACTACAGCTTCACTTCCTACATAATCGGTTTGTTATTCCCATTTTAAATGCTTTGATTTTTGTTTTCTTAGAGGGCAAAACAGGAGTCTCAAAGGAGAGAAAGGGCATTCTGAGCCATTCCACATAGAAATTGCCCAAATAAGGTAAAAATTCAGCATATCTATATTTGGAAAAGAAATAACTAACATTGAGCAAGCATTAATAGTAGGCATTTTGGTTCCTTGTATTAAAAAAATTTCTAGCAGTAACAGCATAGTCTCAGGGTACACTATTATCAGCAATTTGTCTGATCCTATAAGAAACCAAATGCAGCAGGTGAAGTAAAGTGAATAGGAATGTTTGTGAGAGCAAGTCTGGAACCGCAGAGTGCCAGCAGTGAGAGGCTCTCCTGTGGACAGTTGCTTTCCGGAAGGAAGAGCAGCCAGAAATAGTTGAAGCAGTCTATTACGTCTATGCAGGTGACTTAACTTGGCAGTAACACTTCACTCTTGCATGCATAAGGCCCTGGATATGAGCCACAAGTGGTACAAAGAAGGGGAGAGGAGGAGGTGGCAGAGAAAGAGAAAAAAGCGGGGGAGCTATAGCCTCTACACCAAATGTAATATGGAAATTATAAAATATCTTCTATATCAATGCAAAGAAATAGCAGTCATCCAAAGATAAGAAAGAAAAGCTTTCTTGAAACTAAAATATAGAACCCAAGACTTGGAAATAAAGGGACCTGAAAGTTATTTTAGCAAGCGAAGAGACTCAAAATTGGGTTCAAGGAAATTTGGGTGGAGTGGAAACTTTAAAGCCATGCTTCTTTAATATGGATAATTTTTAAAAATTTTAATTCTTGTTCTTATTCTCATTATTGCTATCATTCTTGTTCTCATTCTTGTTCTCATTCTCCTCCTCTTCCTTCTTCTTTGCCTTCTCCTCTTCCTTCTTCTTTTTCTTGTGTGTGCACGTGTGTGTGTGTGTGTGTGTGTGTGTGTGTGTGTGTGTGTGTGTTTGCATAGAGGGGGGCTCATGCCTCAATGCTTGTACAGTATGAATGTCCGATGACAACTTGCCAGAACAGATTCTCTCCTTCCACCATGTAAGTTCCAAAACTCAAACTCAAATCATTAAGCTCAGTGGCAAGCACAGCTACTCACTGAGCCATCTAGAAGGTCCCATAAGCTTACCATAGTTGTTCATAACAAATTTATTTGGAAAAAATAAAAATTTTGCAGATGCACAGTAATTGTCAATGTTGTGAGGTATTCACCAGAGAAGACTGCTTAGACATGGGTTCAAGCCAAGAGAAAGTCTTAACGTCAGCTGTCAACTACACCGGGTATTCAGGATCCCAGGGTAGCACCTGAGTCTTTCTCAGGGTGAGCTTTTTAAGCACAAAACTCATGATCTGGATTGACATACTTCAGTTAACAAGAACAATTAGCCAGAAACAAAACTACAGATGCCAAAAGGCAAGGTTAATACATTTAGAGACTAAACACATTTATGGGATTGGATGGGTTAGGTCTTTGTTTTAGTTTTGGCAGGTGGTGCTGTATGCTGAGTTTTATAGCCTGAATGATACTTCCATCAAGAAGTCAGCTGTGCTAAGGTCTCAGGGCCAACTAAGTTCTGAAACCCTGTTATATTCCCCGATGGTCTTAGCAAATCAGTCACATTGTAGACGTGTAGTTTTTTTCTAAGGCCCATTAATTTTAGTAAACTGATACATAATTGTCCATATAGTTTAAGGTGCAGGAGTCCACTGTTAACACAAACAGAATGGGCCTTAAAGGCCTGGTCAGTGCTGATAGTAGAGTAGTTAGCCTGGAGGACCGAGAGAGCAGAGACTAGTTTTAATGATCTATTTATGTCTTTATCTCTTTCTTTTTTAACCATGGCAAGATTTTTTTTTAAGTACTCCTGATAGATTAGCACAGGAACACCTTTCTTTTTTTCTCCAAAGCCAGATATAATTTTCTTTTTCTTATGAGAAGTAAGTTTAAGCCTTTTTAATTTTGTAGGGTCGTTTCTGCAGGAGAATCTAACTGATGTTCAAAAACCTCTGGGTCCTGATCAACCTATTTAGTTTGGAAAGCATCAGAAGAGGCATATTTGGTACATACCCACCATATTCCCAGGGGCTTGGTGATATTGTGTTGTTGTTGTTGTTGTTTAATCCAGATGAGTAAACCTCAAGGCAGAATAGCAGACATCAGAATAAGCAGAAATGCCTAGGTTAAAGGTTTGGGATACTAGACAAATTTTGGTCTCTTGTAAGTTTTTAACATTAATTTGTGCTACCCCCAGCCTCAGTGAGTTTTATAAGCCAATGGCCTCACAGTCTTATCAGCAATCCTGGTGGATTTCTGGCTGGGAATGATTTACTATCTCCAGAGTTCTTCCTGTGGCATGGAGTGCGATCCCCAGGTTTTCCCTGTTTCCCAAAGACAAGAATCTTTTTAAAGAAATTTTTCAGGAAGGCTTAGTTTTACAACCCCAGGTACAGGGCATACATAGACTTGTAAACTCTGTATTTCTACCTCAAAATATAAACTGCGACATTTTTCTTTTCTCCATACAACCAGACAAAGTAGACATCAGTGAGCAAAGGTCAAGGTGAAAAAGGAGTGGTCTGCAGTCACACTAGCAAATACCTCCTATGTATCTGTCTTCTTAATAGGTCCAGGCCTGAGGGCAGTGGGTATGAGTCATAACCCTGTATTCATACTAAACGTAAGTATCAGGATTGTGTGGAAGGGAAAAGAGTAGAAGAGCCTTGGGATGCAATGAAGCCTTAATTTCAGTGGTTCCGTAGTGTAAATGTTGTTTTTATTTTCTCAGATGAGGGGATGACATGAGAGCCTTACCCAAACTTACAAATACATGGCTTGGGCTGAGTTCAGAGTGTTTCCACTGAACTATTCCTAGGCCTAGGTCTGGAAACTTCTAGCCTCTGTACAATCTAGTCATCTGCAATCCCAGACCTTGAAGGATTCAGCTTCCAGATTTCCATCTGCTAACCTAGGCTTAGAATGCTTTCAGCCTTTAAGATGGAGTGCTGAATAAATTCTCTATTTCCAGTTCTTTCTGAACTCTGACTGGCTGGTTCAACTCAGCTGATCTGGCTCAAAACTCCTCTCCATGCTGACTGATTCAAAATGGCTTTTTTCGGCTTCTCATTGAATTGTTCTGCTTGGAAAAACTGTCTCTGAACTCCACAAACTGAACTGCACTGAACTGCTTGCACTGAACTCAACCTGATTACCCAAACTCTACTGTATCCCTTCTTTTCCTTTTTTAAAAATTAAAAATATACATATATTTCTTTTTCTTTTCCTTCTTTTTCTTATTTTCAACCTTCTTTCTTAAAAGGTTTTATTTATTTTGTATGAGTACTCTATCTGCATGTATGCCTGCATGCCAGAAGAGGGCATCAGATTCCAGTATAGATGGTTTTGAAGCACCATATGGTTGCTGGGAATTAAATTCAGGACCTCTGGAAGAACAGTGTTCTTAACAGTTGAGCCATCTCTTCAGTCCTCTACTGTATTCTTATACTGTACCCTCCTCCTCCTCTCTCTCTCTCTCTCTCTCTCTCTCTCTCTCTCTCTGCACTATTCTTAAGTAGCTTCTCTTTCCTGTCTATTCTCCTGAGCAGTAAGTGTATCCTATCTCTGACTCATTCTGTCAAATCTTTCTCTGATTCAACGCATTCTCTGCCTCTCAATTAGGAAATTTACTGTGCACTAAATTCCAGCCAGAGGGAGTAAAGGTGTGTTGTATCTATACTCCAGCTAGAGGGATTAAGGGTATGTATTCCAGCCAGAGGAGGTAAAGTTACATACAAAGGGTGTGTCTATATTCCAGCTGGATCACACACACCTAGCTCTTTGGATGTGATCCCTTGCTAGAGCAGCCATGTTGCTGGATTAAAATTCCCTCTACACCATAGTCTGAAGACAGTCCATTTGACAGAATCTGTGGCTTTCACTTGACCTGGATGTGGTAGATCCATGGTATAATGCCTTCACAGATATAAGACATAGAGATCATCACTGTGTATAGCCCTTTTCAAGCTGGGTTCAGTGCCCCTTTGCTACCTGCTTGACCCAGAATGTATCACTGGACTGGATCAGGTGAAAACTGGTTGTGGATTCAGAAATTGTCTGGGTCTCTTGGATAGTCCAGTGAATATCCTTTATGAAGCACTGATGTGCCTGAAGTGCCTGCAGTGACTTGAGAAAGAAATGGTAAGAGAATTCCAACAGCTGCTGGTTTCTGAGCCTGGGAAGCAGCAGGGGAGGTCTTTCAAACATAATCTCACAAAAGATAATCCCTATATATACTTATATACATAGTTTGCAGTGGGCCGAAGCAAAGCCAAGGAAGGAGGCCTATCCATCCTTATTGAACCCTAATGAGTTTCATTAGTGTTTCGTTTAATGTCCTGCTTATTCTTTTTACCTGGCCAGAATGCTGAGATCTTTCTGCAAAATAGTTTTTAATCTTTAGCCACTAACTGAGAGATTTTTGCTATGAAAGCCATTGTCCGACCACATTGCTGGGGGTGGCCAAAAAAAGAACTTCAGACCTGTCTTTCTTATGAATGTTGATATAAAAATACTCAATAAAATACTTGCAAATCAAATCCAAGAATACATCAAAGATATCATCCATCATGACCAAGTAGGCTTCATCCCAGGCATGCAAGGGTGGTTCAATATAGAAAAGTACATCAATGTGATCCACCATATAAACAAACTGAAGGAGAAAAACCACAGGATCATCTCCTTAGATGCTGAAAAAGCATTTGACAAAATCCAACACCCATTCATGTTTAAAGTCTTGGAGAGATCAGGGATACAAGGCACATACCTGAACATAGTAAAGACAGTATACAGCAAGCCTATAGCCAAAGTCAAACTAAATGGAGATAAACTTAAATCAATCCCACTGAAATCAGGGACAAGGCAAGGCTGCCCACTCTCTCCATATCTCTTCAACATAGTTCTTGAAGTCCTTGCTAGAGCAATAAGAAAAATAAAGGAGATCAAGGGGATAGAAATCAGAAAAGAAGAAGTCAAAATATCACTGTTTACAGATGGTATGATAGTATACATGTACAACCCCAAAAATTCTACCAGAGAACTCCTTCAGTTGATAAACACTTTCAGCAAAGTGGCTGGATATAAAATTAACTCAAAAAAAATTAGAAGCCCTCCTGTATACCAAAGACAAAAGGGCAAGAAAGAAATCAGGGAAACAACACCCTTCACAATAGCCACTAATAACATAAAGTACCTTGGGGTGACTCTAACCAAGCAAGAGAAAAAAACAAAAACAAAAAAAAAACTTCAAGTCTCTGAAGAAAGAAATTGAAGATGGAAAGATCTCCCATTCTCATGGATCAATAGGATTAACATAGTGAAAATGGCTATCCTGACATATAGAGATTCAATGCAATTCCCATCAAAAATACCAACACAATTCTTTACAGACCTTGAAAGAACAATTCTCAACTTCATATGGAAAAACAAAACCCAGAATTTCTGAAACAATCACCTGGAGGTATCTCCATCCCTTACCTCAAGCTGTACTACAGAGCAATAGTAGTAAAAACCGAATAGTATTGGCATAGTAACAGAATGGTGGATCAATGGAATCAAACAGAAGACCCAGAAATAAACTCACACACCTATGAATACTTGATTTTTGACAAAAAAGCAAAAACCATACAATAGAAAAAAGAAAACATCTTCAACAAATGGTGCTGGTCAAACTGGATGTCTTCATACAAAAAAATGCAAATAGACCCATATTTATCACCCTGCACAAAACTAAAGTCCAAGTGGATCAAAGACCTCAATATAAAACCAGACACAATAAATTAAAAGAAAAAGTGGGGAAGAGCCTAGAACTCATTGGCATAGGAGAAAACTTCCTGAACAGAACACCAACAGCACAGGCTCTAAGAGCCACAATCAATAAATGGGACCTCATGAAACTGAAAAGTTTCTGTAAAGCAAAGAACATTATTGTCAGTACAAAAATGATAGCCTACAAATTGGGAAAGGATCTTCACCAACCCTATATCTGACAGAGGGCTGATATCCAGTTCATATAAAGAACCCAAGAAGTTAAAAAGCAATAAATCAAGCAATCCAATTAAAAAATGGGGTGCAGAGCTAAACAGAGAATTCTCTGTAGAGGAATATAGAAAGGCAGAGAAACACTTAAAGAGATGCTCAAAGTCCTTAGCCATCAGAGAGATGCAAATCAAAAAGACCCTGAGGTTTCACCTTACACCCATCAGAATGGCTAAAATAAAAAATTCAAGTGACAATACATGCTAGAGAGGTTGTGGAGAAAAGGGAACCCTCCTCCATTGCTGGTGGGAATGTAAACTGGTGAAACCGCTTTGGAAATCAAGCTGGCTCTTTCTCAGACAATTAAGAATAGCTAGCACTTCCTCAAGACCCAGCTATACCACTCCTAGGCATATATCCAAAAGATGCTCATGTACGCAACATACTCAACGATGTTCATAGCAGCTTTATTTGTAATAGCCAAAAGCTGGAAACAACCCAGATGTCCATCAACGGAGGAATGGATACAGTAATTGTGGTACTTTTACACAGTGGAATACTACTCAGCAATTAAAAACAAGGAAATCATGAAATTTGCAGGCAAATGGTGGGATCTAGAAACAATCATCCTGAGTGAGGTATCCCAGAAGAAGATAGACACACATGGTATATACTCACTTATATAGACCTATAGCATATGATAAACATAATGAAATCTATACACCTAAAGAAGATAAACAAGAAAGAAGACCCGGGGTAAGATGGTCAATCCTCACTTAGAAAGACAAGTGGGATGGACATTGGATATAGGAGAAAATAAGTAACAGGACAGGAGCCTACCACAGAGGGCCTCTGAAAGACTCTACCTAGCAGTGTATCAAAGCAGATGCTGAGACTCATAACCAAACCTTTGGCAGAGTGCAGGGAATCATATGAAAGAAGGGGGAGTTAGTATGACCTGAATAGGACAGGAGCACCAAAAGGACCAAATATATCTGGCACAGGGGTCTTTTATGAGACTATTCTCCAACCAAGGTCCAAATATGGATATAACCTAGAACCCCTGCTCCGATGTAGCCCATTGTAGCTCAGTATCCAAGTGGGTACCCTAGTAAGGGGAACAGGGACTATTTCTGACATGAACTCAATGACTGGCTCTTTGACCTCCCCCCTCCCCCGAGGGAGGAGCAGCCCTGCTAGACCACAGAGGAGGATATTGCAGCCAGTCCTGAAGATACCTGATAAACCAGGGTCTGATGAAAGGAGAGGAGGTCCTCCCCAATCAGTGGTCTTGGAAAGGGGCAGGGAGGATATGAGGGAGGGTGGGATTGGAAGGGAATGAGGGAGGGGGATACAGCTAGGATACAAAGTTAATGAACTGTAATTAATATAAAAAATAAAAAAGGAAAGAAAAGAAAGATAATGCCTTTAGCAGCTGTCTTTAATCTTTCTAAAAAGTACCTAGTGAGAACTGTTTAAAGTCTCCTTGGTCATTGTTGGACAGAAGGGAAAATCCTGTCTGCCCAAGCTGCATTGCCTGACAGTATCCCCCTTCCCAGTCCAAGGCTGTTTTGTTGTTGTTGTTGTTGTTGTTGTTGTTGTTGTTGTTCAGAGAATGGTGGGTTTAACAGATCATTGATTGAAAAGGAAACATAAATTATAAAAGAGAAAGAAGTAGAACTTTCTCTTTTCCTTCAGGCTCAGCCCAGGGGAATATTCCCCTTCTCCAGGACTGCTCAGAGAAGTCACAGAGCCAAAGGGAATGTTCACTTAGGGGAACTATTTCCATCCCCAGTGTGCATTCCTCTGAGAGACCAGGAAACCCTTCTCACCTACACTCAGGGACCAACGGTTAACTTTGAGCAGGAGTCAAGCAACAAAATAAGCAAGGGCTCCTGATCTCTAAGTGAGACAGGTAGAGGTTTTGTGGGTTTCTCTGATGACCTCGCAGGGCCAAAAAGATTTGGGATCCCAACACAGGTCTCAGGCCAGGTTGGGAAGGGTCTCACACCAGAGAAAGCCACCAATCAATTGAAAAAAAAAAAAAAAAAGCTGACAAAATACACACAGAGAGCACAGAGTAAAGACAACTAAGGGTGGCTACTATACGTCATCTGCATGAATAGGCAGAGGGAATCCAGTGACATCTAACATGTTTCCCAGACAACGCATCAGCACCTGATGCCTCCTATAGGTCCAAAGAAACAGTACCCTAAGATACATAGTGAGACGCTGTTTCAAAAACCCCAAACAACCAAGAAATCTCCATGGTAGTGTAGACTGCAATAGACAAGACATGGAAGTTAGAAAATAATACAAGCCAAGTCTTAGGCTTGGCCCTAATAGTGATGACAATGGTGCTATCTCCTTGGAGGAGGGGAAAGACAATTTTAAAGGTGAGACATAGGGAGTGAATGAAGTCCTAAGTGAATATGTATTGTTGACATGGTCACAGCCACAAAGGACAGCATTGCCTCAGCTCCTGCCTTGAGTTCCTGCCTCTGCCTCCCTCAGTGAACTCTAACTTGTTACATAAATAAACCTTTTCCTTCCAAGTTTCTCCTGGCGGTGATGTCTATCACAGCAACAGGAACTAAGTCTAAGAGCATGTAAATCACTCAAGGAGTGTCTATGTCAATTATATTATCTCAGTTATCCTCTTCCAGACTGAAGGTAAAGAGAAAAGTTATTAATGGAAGCCTCTAGTCACCTTAGGTTCCAAGAACAAAACCTTGCAAGGCTGAATACCTCAAGATGTGGGGAATCAACCATAAGGTTGAAGCTCCACCCTGGAGCAGAGGTAATCACCTCCTGAGAACTACCTTGTCTCATCAAATAGTAAGGGTTCCTTCAGACCACTTTACTAGACTGGAGGTAAGATGTTTAATTAGGCATACCTCTTGTCTGCCTCTACTTAAATCTAAACCTCATCTTTGGGTCACTGTGTTAGGCAACTTGTTAGACATTAGCAGACTTAGATGGTTATTAACAGCTAAACCTTACAAGATCATTGTCTAGTTGGAGGCCATGTGGGGGTGGGATGTGACATATCATTGTCTACCACAGTAAGAGTCAGTCCAAATGGGTCTGTCAATCACCTGGACAAGAAAATACTACTCAGAAAAGTCTGTGTGCCCTAGAGGCCCTGGGAATCATGGAAAGGCTGCCTAAACTAGGGTGTCAGAGAATGCTGTCTTTGACCATCATTCGCTCACGCCTCCTGAGAGTGGGGCATTGTTCTGCAAAGGTCCCTTTTGTCCTTTCCCACTCTTGCCCCCGAGTGTGTGCTCTCCCCCAGTCTACCACAATATTTTCTATACTGTCCTCTGTCCACCTGATCTGAATTCTTTCAGGAGAAATCACAAGGAATGAGGAGTTGGGTGGAGTCCAAAACAAGATGCCAGAACAACTTTTCTGCTCCCCAATGTTGCCATTTAATTGGCAGATTGGGACAAATTGAGCCTAATCTGATAGAGCAGCCAAAGCCTGTGACTTTTCCCTTAAAAAAATTCTAATTATCTAACCACAGTTGTTTATTTATTTTTGGCCTGGAAGACTATGGAATATGGCCAGACCTGCTCATGTTTCATTTCAGACATGCTTGGACTTGGCCATTTTATGACATCTTATCTCTTCTACATTTCCCTTGGTGTTCAACTTACCCAAAGTTCACCTTTACAGAAATATTGAGGAAGAAATAACGTTTTGTAATATTTTATAATTCATCCAACATCAAGACCACGAATATGTACTGTTTCTCATGAGGAATTTATAAATAACCCAAGCAATATTTTTAACACTGGTGGGCCAAGGACCAAAGGCATCTGTAAACCTCCAACATTAGTGTTTGTCAGAGTTGTCTGGCCTACAAGCTCTGCAACCATTGTACATACGCTCCTGCGGCCCTGGCATTGCAGGAGATAGCCTAAAGAGAGACGTCTGTGTCACTCTTTTTGCCTATGGAACTGTCACCTTTTGTTATGTGCAAAATTAGTGTATTTAGCAGTAACACAGAAGTCTTGAGCTGGAAGCTACCCTCCAAAAAATTGATGCAAAAGGATTGCAATCTGTCTCTATCTAAGAAATGAAGTCAGACTCTGCCAGGTCTAGAATTCCTATTTGAATTTCAGAACTCTGGGTTCTGGAAGCCCTTACAAGCATATCTCAGCCACACATCTTCAACAGCTAAGCAAACCAGACTAACTTTTAGTGAAAAGCGTACAAGATATATTCAATGTGGCCACATTAGGCAGAGGAACAAAGAGGTCCAGCTTTAAGGACTTCCGCTTGAGAGGAAGGTTTAAATAGAGGACAAGTGGTATGGTATCACTCTCCCCCAGAGAGAGATGTCTTCTGGTCCTCTCCCCTAGAGAGTGCTGTTCTGAGATTCCTCTGAGGTGACTAAAAAGGACGCATTAAAGATAATGACTTATCTGCTTTCTCAGCCCGGCTAAAGAAGTCGGACACAAAATGGAGGAAGTAATGTCAAGCTTTCATGCTGCTTTCAAGTAACTTGTGAGTCCAAGGAAGGAGCCAATACTTCTGTGCCAAACAGCTTCCGAGTGGCTGTTTCTATGATTCTGCTATGCTTATTTCAATTGGACCGTCTAAATGTGTCTAGATTGTCCAGATAGAAATTCAGTTCATTGGTACATCAAGAGTTAATTATCCAAGATACTAATAACAGCTAGACTAAGGTAAATTTTACGTTAGCCTTCACTACATTTGAAAAAATGTTTTTAAAATATTATTATTATTATTATTAAAACTAATGTTTTCAGGATGCAAACTTCTATCAATCCAAAATAAAAGATCATGGGCCAAAGATCTCTCCCCTCAGACTCACTCACACTCAACACAGAACAGCTGAATTCTATAATGTTCTCCCGTCTAATTCCTTCTTTTGAGGCAAAATAATAGCATGCCGTTGTTGATAATCCTAAAACAGTTCAGCTTCCTCTGTTTGCATATCATTACTGATTCTTGTCAGGTATACTGAGAGCTGGGTATTTAGGCTGTATACAGCTTGATGCTCATGCCACCCGGCTGTACCTTCCCAAGGCATGGACAACACCAAAGAGCTACTCGAGAACACATGTCAGGCTTGCATAGGATTCCCAAGAAGGGGTGTGTTCTTTCTGAATTAGTTGAGAAGACTGTTTAATCTGCCCTTAAGCTTTAAATCCTTGTATGTTGGGGGAAGGGTTAGGAAGTCCTATTTCTTTCTTTTTCCTTTTTCTTTCTTTCTTTCTTTCTTTCTTTCTTTCTTTCTTTCCTCTTCTTTTTCTTTTGCCAATTATTATTTTTATCTGCTTTTTCTTTTCAAAAAAGATAGTTTGCAAACAAGCTTTTATGAAAACAAACTCCAGCAATTGGAGGGGACTTCTAAATCAGGACTTTTCTAAGAACACTTAAATACACAGCAGGGGGCTGAGGACCCTGATCCTTAAGCTGGAGGATTAATTAGCTCAGGCAAGGGAGTGTTCCCTCTGGCTGCCTGAATTCCATGCAGGAGGCTGCTGACCTTTAATTACCACCTTCTGATTTTTATCCAGAGGTTCCCATTGATTTTCTAACAGCTTAAATGTTAATTTAAACTTAAAAACAATTGTGTTCTTAAGAACATTTTATCCACAGACAGGCAAGGAGAGGTGGGGGTAGGGTGGAAGGTGAAGTGGGGGGTTCTTTCTTGATTAAACATACATATACACACACACACACACACACACACACACACACACACACACCAGGATGCCTTCTCTGAGTTGGAAATAAAGTAAAAATGAAAGTCTGTGGGTACCCTGGTTACCTGGCAACCCAGCCTATGGTTTGCTTCTGTTCACATCCTAATGTCCCCAGCATGAAAGAAGCAATGAGAAGGGATTCCATTTATGTAAAGCCTCTTGACTCTTCTCCATTCATTCACTGCCAATTATCTGGTTTCCTAGTCAGTGACCCAGATTTCTATAAGCTGTACTGCTTGTCTCTCTAGGGGAAAACAGCTTCCATTGGGGTTTGGTTTACTATAATACCTTTTAAAATGCATCCTCCATATTTTGCAACCTCCATGGGAAGAATTGAACAAAGAGGAGGAGAGCTAGAGAGAACTGCTCAAGACACCCTGCAGTCCATCTCCATAGTTCCAGGAAACCTATAATTCCATGTGCATATCATCCAGAGTCTCATGGCCCAAGGCTTCACGTGGAATTAACTGTTGGTCACACTGACAAGTCAACTACAATCAATCCAGATTGACAGCTGCCTGGAATAACATCAACAGAGACAAAACTTGCCAAACCTTCGCTCTCACTTCTTGAGGCTCCAGCCACACACCACACCCACACTGCTCTTTAGAAGTAAAATACTGCATTATTTCCATAGGATTTTCGGCTAAAATGTCAGTGATTCTTGACTGTTAAAGCTTCACAAATGTGGATGGAAAATAAATAAATGAGAAAGAAAAGGAATATGACTGGTCCTGCATTTTTGGCACGTAGAGAATGAAAAAATTTAAAAAAAAAAATAAGGAGGAAAGGACATGACTGTTCCAAGGAAGGGTGGAAGAGAAGGTTTATTATAGATATGTGGGAAAGTATAATTAGCCAGGGATATCTGAGAGAGTCCAGAGTGGACATGACCCTGAGCCAAGTGAGAAAAGCGGGGAGAGCAACTCAGAGGGGAAAGAGGAGAACCAGGTGCAGCAACCAGAAGGCCTAAAGAGAGTAGATCAAAAATGGCAGGTAAACAAAATGGCTGGCTATAAGAAAGTGCAACTGGAGGACGGGCATCCCAGCCCCTGTATTGGGGTAGTTCAGGGAAGGAATTGGGGGAGGAGTTAGGGTATGTCAACCAGGAAGACCCTGTAACAGGTAGGGACCAAGGGACACTTGGAGAACCTAGCTGTGCTACAATATGTTAAATAGGCACCCAAGCCATTTGTCCCATGTTTGAAACCTTACATAAAACCAGGTTTAGCTGTTGTGTGTCTTTAAAACCTATAATCCCTGAAGGATCTTGTCTCATTAAGATTCATTTGTGTTTGCAGTACTCATTGGTGTCTCTTGAATGTCAGCGACTACCAGCACTGAAAGCATTTCCTATTTGTTAGCCTATTTTTTGAAATAATTTGTGAAGAATTTATAACATAGAAAGAAGAGTTAATTCACCCACTCAGCAAATCAGATTAAGAAGTGAGAGTTTTCCTTCTAGTATCTTCTGTAAGGGCTGGGTTTGTGAACAGATATTGTTTAACCTTGGTTCTGTTGTGGAATATCTTGATTTCGCCATATTCAGTGACTGACAGTTTGCCTGGGTATAGTAGTCGGGACTGGCATCTGTGGTCTCTTATGGTTTTCAAGATGTCTGCCCAGGCCCTTCTGGGTTTTGTGGTCTCTGCTGAAAAGTCAGGTGTGTTTTTGATAGGTATGCCATTATATGTTATGTGGCCCTATTCCCCTTGCAACTTTTAATGATTTTACTTTGTTCTGTAAATTCAGTGTTCTGATTATTATGGGTGGGAGAATTTTCTTTTCTGGTCTAACCTATTTGGTGTTCTGTAGGCCTCTTGTATGCTTATAGGCATCTCTTTCTTATTATTGGGGAAATTTTCTTCTATGATTTTGCTGAAAATATTTTATGGTCCTTGTAGCTGTGAGTCTTCTCTTTCTTCTATTCCTATTATTCTTAGATTTCTTTTTTTTTTTTTCAAGGTGTTGTTGATTTCCTGGATGTTTTGTGTCAGGAATTTTTGGATTTAATGTTTCTTTGATGGATGCATCAATTTCTTCCATTGTGTCTTCTATACCTGAGTTTCTTTCCTCTATCTTTTGTATTCTTTTGGTGATGCTTACTTCTGTAGTTACTGTTTTCTTCCCTAAGTTCTCCCTCTTGAGGATTTCCTCAGTTTGTGCTTTCTTTAATATTTCTATTTCCATCTTCAGATCTTGAACCATTTTATTGGTTTCCTTCACCCGTTTCTTTGTATTTTCCTGTATTTCCTTTAGTAACTTAATTATTTCTTCTCTAAAGGCCTCAATCTGTTTGACTGAATCTTCTTGAGTTTCTTTACAGATTTTATTCATTTCCTCTGTTATCATCTTCATAAGCATAGATTTAATGGCATTTTCTTGTGTCTCAGTTATGTCAAACAATCCAGGGCTGCTTGCCTTTGGATAACTAGGTTCTGGGATTCCATATTGCTTTGGCTTTTGTTGATTGTCCATCTGGTTGTCTCTGTCATTAGATGTTAGATCCTGTTGTCTACAGGAGTTTTCTGGGATGTAGGAAGGGCCCTGGATTGGCAGGAAGCTAGATATTCCTGCAGGAACCCTTCATGGACTGGTGAGAATGATCTTGAACTGGCTGGCGGTTCAGAGGGAATTGCCAGTGGGTCTCCTCAGATGTTTGATCCTGAGGAGAATGTGAATTCTTCAGAAGCTCATGGATCTTCCTTTCACAGAGGGAAGTTCAGCTGCCCTCCACTGGCTTTCTTGTTCTGAGGTTAGTAAGCCCAAGAGCTGTGCTCAGACACTGCGCTTGCTAGGCACAGCCTTTTTAGAGAACCTGTGAGTTCCGAGGTCTTGCTGGTCTCCTTAGACAGATGAGATTAGTCTTGGAGCAGTGCCTGTGTTGCTTCTGTGGGTCCCGAGCATCAGGAGGCCCAAGGTTGAAGCCCTTGACTTCCACAGGTTGGTGAGCGTTAGCACCCAAGACTGGTGCTGCTAGCCACAGGTACCAGAAGTTGTCCATGGGATGGTGAGAGTGGGAGCTTAGGTTTGGGGCCTCACCCCCCAGTACCAGAAAGCATCCACTCCACAAACAGTGGGATCTGAGCATCCAAGGTCAGAGCCATGAGCCGCTGGTACCGGGAAGGTATCCATAGATAATGAGCTTGGATGGGCAGCCTAGGGCTATGGCAGTGCCAGCAAGGAGCCCCAGAAATTTTTCCCAGTATTAGCTGAGCAGCCTGAAGATAGACCCTTGTGTTTCCCCATGGGTTCTCCTCTCACCTTAGAAACACAGATGTTGGGATTTTTGGGGTCCACAGTATGGCTTGTTGGTCACTCTGCTCTTACTGCTGAGCTGCTTTTCAGATACCCTGTGTGGTCTCTGCTGCCATCTTGGATCGCTTCCTTTTTCACTTTTTCAATAGGGGCAGCTATGGAGTGGTTCCGGATTGGATTACAATCCGATAAGGTAAAACCAGGGGTAGTAAAGCTTACTGATGTGGTTAGGATATGTCTTTTCCTTTATATGGGTGCTCTTGTAAGAGAAAATTACAAGAATAGAACCGGGAAAAGAGAAAGGCCATATTCAAAAGGCATATGTGCTTAAATTATTGGAGGAAATGTAGGATGTCCCGTGATGTGGTGTCTATCTTAATTACTGTTCTAGCTGTTGTGACAAAATACCATGGCCAAGGCAACTCATAAAAGAAATGATTTAATTAGGGGCTTGCTTACAGTATTAGGGTTAATCCGTGATCATCAGGGTAGGGAGCATGGTGGCAGGTAGAAAGGCTTGGTACTGGAGCTACAGCTGGAACTAAGAGCTTACATCTTTATCCACAGACACAGAGAGAAAGAAGGGTGGGGAAGAGGGAAGAAAAGAAGGAGGGAGGAAGGGAGAGAGAGAGCAAGGGAGGGAGGGAGGGAGAAAGGGAAGGAGGGAGGGAGAGGTTCTGGTGTGGGTTTTTGAAACTTCAAACCAGTGACATACCTTCTCCAACAAGACCGCACCTTCTAATTCTTCCTAAACAGAGCACCAACTGGAAACTGGACATTCAAAAATGTGAGCCCATCGGGGCTGTTCTCATTCAAAACACCACCATGTCCAGATTCTTTGTGTGTCAATTATTTGGACAAGACCTGGAATACTGTCCACAGAATGAGAGTGGGCTTCAGAAAACAGGTAGCTCAAGAGTCCTGCATTCTTTCTTGATGGTGTGTGTGGCGGGGGTGATTTTATGAGTTTATGTGGGGGTACTGCTACCCAGAGGCAGGAATGAAATGGTGTTTTGCCCTGATTGACAGATGGGATGTTATATAACTTTGGATGATTATTCTGTGTGTGCATAGTGTTAAGCATATGTGCACCCCACCATGCATACACATGAGATTGTAAATAGATGTTTTCTCCTGGCAGGTGGCTTCAAGGACAGATTTTCTTTTCTTCTGAGACAAGACAGATCTGTTGCACTTGTGCCCAGTACTGGTTTAAGTCTCTACTAGGAAGTGAGGTTGACTTCTGAACTCCACATGGATGCATAACACACACACACACACACACACACACACTCACACACATACACATACACATACAGGAATTAAGTCTAGGTAGGATCTTGATAAAGAAGGAGCCAGGTTGACTACCAATTGGCACACTGCAGTGCTCATGTCAAGACCGGGTCAGTGGTTGTTGCCAGAGAGGCACTTACCACTTCTGGAAACATGCACTGACAGAAGGATGAGCTGAAGATAGACTAACTAAGCCACGCAAATGCATCTAAGGGTGGGATACTCTGTCCATGTAGAGACAGACACAGCCGTGCCGGTAAATGAGGTGGAGCCAGATGTGTGGCACAGAAACCTAAGGCTGAAACTCTACACCACTGCCTTAGAACATCCGTGGAAAGCGCCATCAGTCACAACCTCAGTCACAAGAAGCCACACGGAAAGAATGATGTCCAAAACACCAGAGATGAAGTGACAACTGGCAGGGAGAAATGGAGGTGGAGCCTCAGAATCCCAGGAGGATTTCCATGCTGAACACCCCCTCAGCAGGAAGGACCTACTTAACTAGTATGAATTACAGAGACTAGCAGATCAACCCCATCAGCTTCTCAGCAGACCCATGCCGCAGTGTCATAGGAGTAGTAGCAGATAGGATGTAAGAAGCTTCTTTCACCCCAGAAGTCAGGCTTTACTAAGTCAGAGCTGCTGTAACTCCCTGGCTAAAAGTGGCAGAAGACCTCTTGTGCTTGAGCTGAGGGCTTGTTATGAAATATAAATGTGGTGAGGGGGCACCATGACAGATCCACGCCAGAGTGAGCCCCTGAGAAATTATACCATGCAACACATCTGGTATAAGGAGGTTTATTCGGGGAAGGGAGAGTGAGTGAGGACCCAGAGAAGGAGCAGAGGCACTGAGCAAGCTATGCAGGCAGAGAGAGGGGGAGAAAAGGGAGCATCTGGGACAGAGAACAAGAGCTGGAGCAGAGAGAAAGACAAAGACAGAGAGAGAGATGGGGATGGTGAGCAGGCCATACACCTGTTGCACACAGTGGTGGCTGTGGTGATGATGTAAGCAACTGGGGGGTCCCCGAGTGCAGGCCAGCAGAATCACCTGCACACTAACATCGAGTCAGAAGACCACTGTGAAATCTGACTTAGAATTCAATGGCACCAGGTCACCAGGACAATCAAGGAATCACGCAGGAACCCCCACAGCAGCAAAACTAGACAGCAGCACAAAGTGTCTGCATACACTGGGGAAGTTGGGGCGGGGGTGGTGTTGATTGCTGGAGAGCTTAATTAAAGTGCATCCAAAACTGAGATCCTCTGGTCTGTTTCATTAAAAACTCAACATAAGCTAAGCGGTAGCTTAGATGAAAAGGTATTTCTGTGCAGATGGCAGAAAAAACAGGAGCCTACTTCGTGACAGCTGTCTCACACTCATTGTGGCTAACCCACCTGACAGGAAGCCGGGACATCGGGTAAAGCAATGACTGTAGATGATCAGAATTGCTGAAAATCAGTCATCAAGTGGTTTCTAATTTTACTGGTCAAAGGGTCATTAAAGGTAGACAGAAGGCAAGCACAGTTAACTGTTAGCTCTATGGCAAGCACTTCGATTTTCATTTACACGTTAATTACGGCATTTCCAAAAGACAGGTGTACCCAAAGAAGTGTAGCATTACATTTAATGTTTTCGTTATTTTGATGTTGTTATGAATATAAGTCTCACTAGAAAGACCCCAACATTTCTTTTTCTGTCTCCCCTCAGAATTTCTAGGATCTTTAGTAGTCATGCTGAGAAATATGGCAGAACTATTAGGAAAGATAGAATTGCAGTGATTTTGGGCTGCTCTTCCGGGGTAGTTAAAAAGAGGTTCACCTGGCCCCTGAGGGCATGAGCGAAAGAGAGCTGGCCCTACCACTTGTCTGCCATGTGGTGGAGTGGTGGAGGGAGAGATGCTATCCCCACACCTCGTCCCTTGCCACCTGTGGCAGCTGGGAGGGCTGGCCCCAGGATCATGAGATCCAGAGAGCTGGCCCAGCCCCTGCCTGCTTTAGCACTCAGGAGAATCTGAACCTTGTTTGGGCATCACAATAGAGCTGGCCCTACTGGCGAAGGCAGGGGTGAACTGGCCTCCAGGGCATGAAAGCAGGAGAGCTGACCCTGCCCCTTGCCTGCTGCAGCTAGCTGGGGCAGCATTGGAGAGCTGGCTCTGGTGGTGTGGGTACGGGAGAGCTGCTAAGCTGACCAGCTCAGTTACCACCCAGGCCCAGATTCAGGGCTTTGAGTTGGCCCAGGTCAACATGTACCCTATCTATGAACTGGTGGAATGTGTGAAGGGACCTGGTGTTAAAAATCCAAGGCTACAGGATCTCCATGACCCAGGGCAACAACAGAAATCTGAGAGGAATCTCTGAATCTGAGAAGATTCAGTATTGATTATGTAGCAGAAACCCAAGGCCTTGAGCCAGACCAGTGACTGATTGCAATGAACATTTGCAAGCAAAGAAGTGTGGACAAAAGGGTATACTGTGGAACACAATGAGAGTTTTTCTTCTTTTGGAGCAGAGGTTGCAAGGGCAGAAAACAGGAATGAAGGGATGGGGAGATAAGTGGGATTGGGTTTAATGAGGTGAAATTCCCAAAGAATCAATAAGAAGTTAAAAAGAAAAAAAGAGGTTCACTGAAAATCATTATCAAGGACAGACAGAAGAGACTTAGATTAACAAGAGACAGAAGAAACATAAGATTGTGGTTCCTTCCTGGGTGAGAAGGAAATTCTTCTGATTTCTCTGGGAACAATAGTTACATGCTAAACAAAATGCAAATGTGAGGCCCATGACTCAATGATTAGTTGCCAAAATCAAAAGAATGGACCCAGAGGTCAAATTCACTTTATGAAAGAACTCGGACCAGGAGGGGACAAGAGCTCCACAAGAAGACCATGTGGGCCCCAGGGGCAGGAGGGGCCTGCAGAGACTGATGTACCAACCAAGGACCATGCAAGGAGAGGACCTAGGCACCCTGATCAGATGTAGCCCATAGGCAGCTCAATCTCCATGTAGGTTCCCTAGTAAGGGGAGCAGAGACAGATTCTGAAATGGACTCTGCTGCCTGCTCTTTGATCACTTCCCCCTGGCCAGGCTGCCTTGCTAGGTCACAGAGGAAGAAGAAGAAGGCAGTCCTCATGAGACTTGATAGGCTGGGGTCAATAGGTAGAGGAGGAGGGCTTTCCCTTTCTGAGGTCTAGGGAAGGGAGAATGGGGAAAGAAGAAAGGAGGGTAGGACCAGGAGGAGACAAGGGAGAGAGCTATGACTGGGATGTAAAGTGAATAAATTAAAAAAAAAATAATTTAAAAAAAAAAGGAATGCCAGTGTCCTACTTCGCTTCTCTCTTTCTATGAAACATTGGGGGGGAAATGAGACTTGGGGAAGAAAAGTGTTTGTTTGGCTTCCAGATTATAGTGCATTGCTCGGGGAAGCCAAGGCAGGGAGACAAAGCAGAATTTTGAGGCAGAAACCACAGAGAACCAGCACTGACTAGCTTGATCAGCCACCTTTCATATATGGCCCATCCCCACCTGCCGGTGATATCACAACTCACCTTGAAACAGTCCTGCTTATATCAGTTAGCAACCAATAAAATACCCTCTACAGACCTGCCCATAGGCAAATCAGATAGAGGCCATTCCTCGGTCAAGACTCCCTCTTTCTTGGTGTGTCAGTTGACAACCAAGATTAGCTAGTAGGCACCCCTACATGTGGGAGTAGATGTTCTTGTTTGCAGAAACTAACAAATAGAAGATCTGGAATGTTTTTCAACAACTATACTTTTAAACTCTCACCCTCTATTACTGTTTCTTATTACTGTAAAAACAAATACCTGAGACCATCATGAAGAGAAAAAACTTCATTTAGCTCAGTTGAAAGTCTCAACCCACGATTGGTTGGCACTGTTGATTTGAGACCTGTCATGAGACAAGGCACTGTGGCAGGAGTGTGTGGTACAAAGCTGTTCACCTCATGACCAAGTGTGAAAGAGAAAAGGCAAGGAACAGATGTGGTTCCAGGAGAAAGCTGATGTTAAACCTTTAGTTGGCCTGTGGGTTTGGAAAAGTCAGGAAGCAAATTTCCCTTAATGTACACATTCTGGGACACTTAGAAATCATCAGTCAAAACCCACAATATGATTACTGGTTTCATTTGATGCTACTCTCATAGCAAGCATTCCCATAACAGCAGCAAAGCAAGAATAGTTACATATTGACACATCTGCTCCTTTATACCACATCCATGCACGTATGGGCACAGCTGGACTCGAAAGAGAGAGAGAGAGAGAGAGAGAGAGAAAGCATGAAGTCGGGGGGAGGGGGGAGTCAATGAAGAGGCCTGGAGGGAGCTGGAGGCAGGGAGTACGGGTGGCCATGATCAAGGTACATTGTATACATGTACAGTATTTCCAAAGAATAAATTTTTAAAAAGGAAACACTAGCAGAATGTGTAAGTCCTACATCTTTTCTTCTTCCATCTAAGCTCAGAGTTCCTCTCCTCTGGAAAAGCCAAGCTCCACATGCTGGAGAACAACAGCAGTACCCACCAGAAAACCAACACCAGTTGCCCAGCCAGACTCTGTCTGTGAGCGAACTTGCTGGTTTCCCTCTGGGATTTTCAGCACGCAGTGAAGGGAAATCAGTGGTAGAGAGGAACCTCGCTGAAGAAAGGCAGCTGGGCACAGTCTACCCTCCAGCCTGTAAGCATGAATCCTCCAGGGCAAACGGGCTGCATGGAAATATCCAGGCTGCATGGCTGGGAAACTGCCACCATACAGCCAGAGAACTAATTAGATGCCTACCATATCGAAGATCTGGCCAACTATGGAATAAGAATTCTGTAGCATTCTTATATAGGAGGCATCTGCCCTCTCCCCCTAGTCACCCCAACCCTAACATACCTGAAGAAAGAATGGAGAGTGAGAAAAGAAACAGCAAGCCAGACTCTAGCCAAGGCAGTCTCCTCAATGATGTAGGAGCTGTGCACTCAGGCTTCCGGGGACAAATGTTTTGTTTTGTTTTGTTTTGTTTCTTTATTGGATATGAAGCTGAGATTTTAAAATATTAAATTAAGCTAGAACAGAATTCCATGACTCAAAACATCCATGGAACTGTGAAATGTGTCCAAAATATTCTTGAGGTACAAAATATTTGCTAAAAGTACACAGTTACAACAAAAGAAAAATGGAGAAAAATGCACAAATCTACTTCATATGTGCATCACCAAATCTTGTCTAGTAAGAAATACTGTCAGGTGATAATTTTGCTCTATCAAGTTATTAAGATAATTTCTCTATGTAGATGTGAAAACTTCAAAATCAACACTAGTTAAAAATGTTTCATACAATTATCTCCAGGGTCAATAATTGCAAGAAACAAATAGATAAGCCCTTAGAAACAAATAGATAAGCCCTTGCAATCAAATAGTGAATTTGCTGGAGAATATAGCAGCCCCACAGTGTTGGTTCATTGAATAAATACTTATCAAGTGTTTGTGCATTAGGTATTATCCTGGGTATCAGTATGATCATGAGATGAATTCTCTCTATAAGCTTGTCACCTAAAGAGAAAGTCAAACAAAACCAAATAAGAAAAGGATGCACTATAGCAGACACCACACTTAAGGGAAAATCAAGGCATGAGAATAAGGAATACTAGCCTGTCCTGGTGGTGCATACCTGTGATCCCAGCCCTTAGGGGGTGGGGGGCAGAGGCAGGAGATCTCAGTGAGTTTGAGGCCAGCCTGATCTACAAAGCCAAGAACAGCCAATGCTATAGAGAGAATTCCTGTCTGAAAAACAAACAATAGGTCAGTACTCTACCATAGAGGGCCTCTGAAAGACTCTACTGATTGAGGTATTGAAGCAGAGGCTGAGACTTATAGCCAAACTTTGGGCAGAGTGCAGGGAACCTTATGAAAGAAGGGGGAGACAGAAAGACCTGGAGGGGACAGGAGCTCCAAAAGGAGACCAACAGAACAATAAAAACTAAGCCCTAGGGGCTCTGAAGAGAATGATACCCCAAACCAGGACAGTACATGGAGAGGACCTAAAACCCCAGCTCAGATGTAGCCTCTACACTCAGAAAGGGGAGCAGGGACTTTCTCTGGCCTGAACTCAGTGGCAGGCTCTCTGATCACCTCCCCCTTGGGGATGCAGCCTTGCCAGGCCACAGAGGAAGACAATGCAGCCAGTCCTGATGAGACCTGATAGGCTAGGCTCAGAGGGAAGGGGAGGAGGATCTCCCCTATCAGTGGACTAGGGGAGGGGCATAGGGAGAAAAGAGGGAGGGAGGATGAGACTGGGAGGAGACAAAGGAGGGAGTCCTCTACAAGATGCAAATTGAATAAATTGTAATACATGATAATAATAAAAAAGGGGAAAAAAGAAAAACAAACAAAAAGAATAAGGAGTTCTGCATACAGGGAAGTGAATGGCCAAGGACAGTAGCCAAAGAAGCTGGCATTTGGACAAAGTCACAGAGAAGATGAAAACACAGGGCAGTTCTGCCAGTACATGCACTGTCACCACCACTAATGAATTCTGCCTCTGCAGGCAGTCACTGCAAGGCACATGGAAACATTTTGTTCATCATTGCCTTCCTCACCCATTCCTCCTCACGCTCCAGAAAGAATGTCTACGTGGCCAAGCCAAGCTTACTTGTCCCTCTACCCTGGCTCCTGGAAGTGGACAGAGGAGTGATGGCTGGCAATTATCCTCTCTGGGAGATGCCTTAAATGAGAAGGGCTGAAAGTCTACCTCACTTCTGTTTGGGGAGATTTTCCCGTGGCTTCGGCTCCCTGTGGAGCAACCGTGGCTTTGCGGGACTAAACGGCTGATCAACAATTCAGAATGGAACAGCAACAAGTCCCAGCTGCTTTGTCCCAAGCCAAAGAGAATGGTTCCCCTCTTGACCTATTGCCAGTGTGCATTAGAGGAAGGAAAGGATTGTCCCCCAAGTGTCCTAGGTTGCTTTCTGTTTCTGTGATACACACCATGACCAAAAACAACTCGAGGAGGAAAGAACTAAAGCAGGAACTGAAGCAAAAGCCGTGGAGGGGTGCTGCTCACTGGACTGCTCTCTGGCTCACTCAGCTCCTTCTCTTACACAGCCCAGACCTGCCTGTCTAGGGGGTGATATGGCCCACAGTGGCTAGGTCTTCTCATAACAAACACCAATCAAAATACTTCCTTACAGACATGGCCACAAGCCAATCTGATCTGGACGGTAACCCCAGCTGACACTCCCTCCAATGTCAAGTTGACAGCTGAAGGTAACCAGGACACCAAGGTCCCTGCAAACGGCAGGCTTCCTTGAAAGTGTTTCGTATCAAGTCTGCTGAGCTTCTTTCTCCCTGAACGCATTCCCTTCAGGTTCCCTTACCCGCTTGTCTCAAACCCAGTAGGTAGTTTAGCCCTGTAGGTCAGTATTTCTCAAATGATATAAGAGCACCCACTGGGAACAGGTGAAAAAGGTAAAAATCTCAGAGTGCACATTACAAATACACTAAATCAGGAAGTGTCCAAAGAAAGTTTCATCTTACTATGCCTCCCTGGTGGCTTTGATAAAGGCTTAGATTTGAGAATTTGACCGTAGTTTGCACAGCTGCTCTACATGCTATGCTATCTCAGCACGGTTCCAGACACACAGAATCGCCATCATTCTGCCCTTCATCAAACTCTAATCACCTGCCATGAATAGCCCAGATCCTACTTCAAGACCCAATTTCAGTCTAGGCACAGAGAAAGCTTTACCTTTAAAAGCCTTTAAAAAACCTGACCTCACCGATGATGTCCACATCAAACTTATAAAACCATAAGAGAATAAAATAAACATCCTCACAATAGTACGTAGCTACGTAGGTACGCAGACACACTGTATTCAGGCAACCGAAGGAGGTGCAGGGGTGGGGGTGGGGCAGACAGTATCTTGAATTGTGAGGCCATAGAAGGAAACACACACCATTTACTATAAGGCACTCAGGTGTAGGCAGTAAGTGCTTAAATACGGTCCATTTGGCACAATGTTTGAATCCTGAGCTCCTGGGCTCAGAATCTACCTACAGTACAGTGACAGCCATAAAATGGCAAGATGACTAAGAGTAAGGTTTTACTGACATTTTTACAAATGCAAATTCATACCACTGGAACTGAACAAAGCTTCACAGTGTTCTTTTTTTTTTTTCACCAAAGTAAAGTGAGACTCCTCTGTTTCCATGGATTTATGATTCTCATGGGTCCTGAAAAAAAAATTCAAGTGTTCTTCCTCAATTAGATTTTACCTCATAATACTTAGTAAATGTGACTGTTTAAAAATTTCTCTCTAAATAGCCCCATGTGTCTTTTAATGGGCAACTTTCTCTATTAATAACATTTAAAATTTCTTATTATAAAAACAACAAATTATATTCCTTGAGTACTTGGTATTATTTTTTTATAATTCATAATTCATTTTTATAACTAGTAGTATTTACCAAGAGATTAGAGCCGTTTTTGCAGTTGTATGCAAGCATGCAATTTCTGGACTCTTTACCTAATGAAAACTAGTAGTGTCTATCTATCTGCTTAAAATATACTGATTACCAGTATTTAATACCATTGCGTTTCAGTGAAGAGAGGAGTGGATAACTTAAAGAGTGTTGTTTCCGTAGTGATCCCATGTACCTAAGAGGCCATCTCTCTACTTCCTTCTACTACTGTAATTTTCTTTCAGGCTAAGAGCCCATCATCTCATTCCCTATGGAAGTAATAAGTACACTCGATTTATTTTATACAACACAGCCAAGCCATAGGGTTTCTTTTTTTTTTATTTTTTTTTATCAGTTACATTTTATTAACTCTGTATCCCAGCCATGTCCCGATCCCTCATTCCCTCCCAGTCCCTCCCTCCCTCCCTCATCTCCACTGTGCCCCTTTCCAAGTCCACTGATAGGGGGGACCTCCTCCCCATTCATCTGATCTTGTTTTATCAGGTATCTTCAGGACTGGCTGCAAAGCCCTCCTCTGTGGCCTAACAGGACTGCTCCTCCCTTCGGGGGTGGGGAGACCAAAGAGCCAGTCATTGAGTTCCTGTTAGAAATAGTCCCTGTTCCCCTCACTTTGGGAAACCAATTGGTTACTGAGCTACCACAGGCTACATCTGAGTGGAGGTTCTAGGTTATATCCATACATGGTCCTTGGTTGAATGTCAGTCTCAGGAAAGACCCTGTGCCCAGATATATTTGGTCCTTGTGGAGCTCCTATCCTTTCCCCATCAGACTAACTCCCCTTCTTTCTTATGATTCCCTGTACTCTGCCAAAGGTTTGGTCATGAGTCTTTGCTTTGAAAACGCTGCTAGTTAGAGTCTTTCAGATGCGCTCAGTAGACTCCTGTCATACATTCAATGCACATCCCATCTGTCTTTCTAAATGAGGATTGATCATCTTACCCCATGTCCGCTCAATTGATTATCTTTTTTAGGTGTATAGATTTCATTATGTTTATCATATCTTACAGGTCTATATAAGTGAGTATATCCCATATTTGTCTTTCTCCTTCTGGGATATTTCACTCAGAATGATCTTTTCTAGATCCCACCATTTGCCTGCAAATTTCATGATTTCCTCCTTTTTGATTGCTGAGTAGTATTCCATTGTATAAAAATACCACAATTTCTGTACCCATTCCACCGTTGATGGACATCTGGGTTGTTTCCAGGTTCTGGCTATTACAAATAGAGCTGCTATAAACATGGTTGAGCAAGTGTCCTTTTTGTGTACTTGAACAAACTTTGGGTATATACCTAGCAGTGGTATAGCTGGGTCTGGAGGAAGCACTATTCCTATTTGTCTTAGAAAGCGCCAGATAGCTTTCCAGAGTGGTTGTACCAGTTTACATTCCCACCAGCAGTGGAGGAGGGTTCCCTTTTCTCCACAACCTCTCCAGCATGTGTTATCGCTTGAGTTTTTCATCATGGCCATTCTGATGGGTGTAAGGTGATATCTCAGGGTCGTTTTGATTTGCATTTCCCTGATGGCTAATGAGGATGAGCATTTCTTTAAGTGTTTTTCTGCCATTCGATATTCCTCTGTCGAGAATTCTCTGTTTAGCTCTGTTCCCCATTTTTTAATTGGATTACTTGGTTTGCTGCTTTTCAGCTTCTTTAGTTCTTTGTATATACTGGATATTAGTCCTCTGTCAGATAAAGGGTTAGTGAAGATTCTTTCCCAATCTGTAGGCAGTCGTTTTGTTTTGATGACGGTATCCTTTGCTTTACAGAAACTTTTCAGTTTCATGAGGTCCCATTTATTGATTGTTGCTCTTAGAGCCTGTGCTGTTGGTGTTCTGTTCAGGAAGTTGTCTCCTGTGCCAATGAGTTCTAGGCTGTTCCCCACTTTTTTTTTCCAATTGATTTAGGCTATCTGGTTTTATGTTGAGGTCCTTGATCCACTTTGACTTCAGTTTTGTGCAGGGTGATAAATATGGATCTATTTTCATTTTTCTGCATGTAGACATCCAGTTGGTCCAGCACCATTTGTTGAAGATGCTGTCTTTTTTCCATTGAATGGAATTGGCTTCTTTGTCGAATATCGAGTATTCATAGGTGTGTGGATTTATTTCTGGGTCTTCTATGAGGTTCCATTGATCCACCATTCTGTTTCTATGCCAATACCATGCAGTTTTTATTACTGTTGCCCTGTAGTACAGCTTGAGATCAGGAATGGAGATACCTCCAGATGATCTGTTGTCGTACAGGATCGTTTTGGAGATTCTGGGTTTTTTGTTTCTCCATATGAAGCTGAGAATCTTTTTTTCAAGGTCTGTAAAGAATTGAGTTGGTATTTTGATGGGAATTGCATTGAATCTGTAGATTGCTTTTGGCAGTAAGGCCGTTTTCACAATGTTAATCCTACCAATCCATGAGCACGGGAGATATTTCCATCTTCTGATATCTTCTTCGATTTCTTTCTTCAGAGACTTGAAGTTTTTCTCAAACAGGTCTTTCACTTGCTTGGTTAGAGTCACACCAAGGTACTTTATGTTATTAGTGGCTATTGTGAAGGGTGTTGTTTCCCTAATTTCTTTCTCAGCCTTTTTGTCTTTGGTATATAGGAGGGCTTCTGATTTTTTTTAGTTGATTTTGTATCCTGCCACTTTGCTGAAGGTGTTTATCAGCTGAAGGAGTTCTCTGGTTGAATTTTTGGGGTTGCTCATGTATACTATCATATCATCTGCAAATAGTGACACTTTGACCTCTTCCTTTCCAATTTGTATCCCCTTGATCTCCTTTAGTTGTCTTATTGCTCTGGCTAGGACTTCAAGTACTATGTTGAAGAGATATGGGGACAATGGACAGCCTTGTCTTGTCCCTGATTTCAGTGGGATTGATTGAAGTTTCTCTCCATTGAGTTTGATGTTAGCTATAGGCTTGCTATATATTGCCTTTACTATGTTTAGGTATGTGCCTTGTATCCCTGATCTCTCCAAGACTTTAAACATGAATGGGTGTTGGACTTTGTCAAATGCTTTTTTGGTGTCTAAGGAGATGATCCTGTGGTTTTTCTCCTTCAGTTTGTTTATGCAGTGGATTACATTGATGGATTTCCGTATGTTGAACCACCCTTGCATGCCTGGGATGAAGCCTACTTGGTCATGGTGGATGATATCTTTGATGTGTTCTTGGATTCGGTTTTCAAGTATTTTATTGAGTATTTTTGCATCAATGTTCATAAGAGAGATAGGCCTAAAGTTCTCTTTTTTTGTTGGGTCTTTGTGTGGTTTAGGTATTAAGGTGACTGTGGCTTCATAGAATGAGTTTGGTAGTGTTCCTTCTGTTTCTATTTTGTGGAATAGCTTGAGGAGAATTGGAGTTAGCACTTCTTTGAAGGTCTTGTAGAATTCTGCGCTGAAGCCATCTGGTCCAGGGCTTTTTTTGGAGGGGAGACTGTTAATGACTGCTTCGATTGGGAGATATAGGGCTATTCAGTCTTTCTACCTGGTCTTGACTTAGTTTTGGTAGATGGAATCTTTCAAGAAAATTATCCATTTCATTTAGATTCTCAAATTTTGTGGCATATAGGCTTTTGTAGTATGACCTAATAATTGTTTGGATTTCCTCAATGTCTGTGGTTATGTCCCCATTTTCATTTCTGATTTTGCTGATCTGGATAGTTTCTCTCTGCTTTTTAGTTAGTTTGGCTAAGGGTTTGTCTATCTTGTTGATTTTCTCAAAGAACCAGCTTTTTGTTTCATTGATTCTTTGGATAGTTTTATTTGTTTCTAGTTGATTGATTTCAGCCCTTAGTTTGATTATTTCCAGCCGTCTGCTCCTCTTGGGTGTATCTGCTTCTTTTTTTTCTAGGGTTTTCAGTTGGGCCATTAAGTTGTTTGTATGTGATGTTACGGATTTCTTCTTGTAGGCACTTAGTGCTATAAATTTTCCTCTGAGCACTGCTTTCAATGTGTCCCATAAATTTGGGTATGTTGTGCCTTCCTTTTCATTGAATTCTAGGAAGTCTTTAATTTCTTTCTTTATTTCTTCCTTAACCCAGCTGTCATTGAGTAGTAAGTTGTTCAGTTTCCATGTGCGTGTTGGCTTTTTGTTGTTTCTGTTGTTGTTGAGGTCGAGCTTTCGTCCATGGTGGTCAGATAGTATACAAGGGATTATTTCAATCCTTTTGTATCTGTTGAGGCTTGCTTTGTGGCCCACTATATGGTCTATTTTGGAAAAGGTTCCATGAGGTGCTGAAAAGAAGGTGTACTCTTTTGAGTTTGGGTGAAATGATCTGTAGACGTCTATTAGGTCCATTTGATTTAGGGATTCTGTGAGTGCTTTTATTTCCCTATTTGGTGTCTGTCTAGTTGATCTGTCCCTTGGTGAGAGTGGAGTGTTGAAGTCTCCCACTATTAAGGTATTAGGATCAATGTATGATTTAAGCTTTAATAATGTTTCATTTACGAATGTCGGTGCTCTTGTATTTGGGGCATAGATATTCAAGATTGTGATGTCCTCTTGGTGGATTTTTCCTTTGATGAGAATATAGTGGCCCTCCTTATCTTTTTTGATTAACTTGGGTTGAAAGTCTATTTTATTAGATATTAGCATGGCTACTCCAGCTTGTTTTCTGGAACCATTTGCTTGAAAAACAGTTTTCCAGCCCTTTACTCTGAGGTAGTGTTTGTCTTTGTTGCATAGGTGTGTTTCTTGGATGCAACAGAATGTTGGATCCTGTTTCCTTAACCAATCTGTTAGCCTGTGTCTTTTTATTGGTGAGATGAGTCCATTGATATTGGTAGATAATAGTGACCAATGCATGTTAGTTCCTTTTGTAATGGAGTCGATGATCTAACCCTGTTTCATTGCTTGTTTTCTTTTCATGTTTTTGGGACATTATCTGTATGCCCTGTTTTCTTGGGTGAATTTGTTTTCATTGGATTGGAGTTTTCCTTCTAGTATCTTCTGTAGGGATGGTTTGCTGTGTAGATATTGTGTAAATTTAGTTTTGTCATGGAATATTTTGTTTTCTCCATCTATGTTGATTGAAAGCTTTGCAGGGTATAGTAGTCTGGGTTGACATTTGTGATCTCTTAGAGTCTCCATGATACTTGCCCAGGCCCTTCTGGCTTTCATAGTTTCTGATGAGAAGTCCGGTGTGATTCTGATAGGTCTACCTTCATATGTTACTTGGCCTTTTTCCCTTGCTGCTTTTAATATCTTTTCTTTGTTCTGTAGATTTAGTGTTTTGACTATGATGTGACGTGATGTGTTTCTTTTCTGGTCTAGTCTATTTGGAGTTCTGTAGGCCTCTTGTATATTTATGGACATCTCTTTCTTTAAGTTGGGAAAATTTTCTTCTATGATTTTCTTGAAAATATTTTCTGGACCTTGGAGTCTGGAGTCTTCTTTTTCGTGAATTCCTATTATTCTTAGATTTTGTCTTTTCATAGCATCCTTGATTTCTTGGATATTTTGTGATTGGAACTTTTCTGATTTTACTTTTTCTTTGAGAGAAGTATCCATTTCTGCAAGTGTGTCTTCAGCTCCAGAGATTCTCTCTTCCATCTCTTGTATTCTGTTGGTGATGCTTACTTTTGTGGTTCCTGATCTTTTCTCCAAGTTCTCCAGCTCAAGGGTTTTCTCATTTTGTGTTTTCTTTATTGATTCTAATTCTGTTTTCATGCCTTGCACCATTTCTTTCATGTGTTTGAATTTGGATTCCTGTCTCTCTACGATGGCCTCTATTTCTTTTTTCATTTCCTTCTTATATGCCACTAATTTTTCCTCTACTTGTGTATCTATTTGTTTGGCTATGTTTGCCTGTGTTTCTTTATGGATATTGTCTATTTCTTCTTTCTTTGCCTCCAATTGACTGGCCATCTCTTTGAAAAGACTTGTTCATTTCCTCCTTATGAGCCTCAAATAATTGGGCAAGCATGGCTTTAAAATCATTTTCCTGTACTTCTGCTGAATTGGTGTATCCATCGATTTTGGGGTTTGCTGGTGAAGTCATGATGTCCTGATTTATGTTGGAAGTGTTCTTTCGCCTACCTCTGGCCATTGGCTTATCTGAAACCTTCCCTGTTTGTTTTTGGATTCTGCAGATCAGACTGGTGCTGTCTCTCTCTGGTGTCTGGAGAGTTCTTCAGGAAGCTGAGCACTCTCAGCATGTGCTGAGGACTAGCTGTACCTGTGGGAGGAAAGTACGCAGGCGCAAACGGGGCAAATGCAAGCGTGTGTGCGCGCGCGCGTGTGTGTGTCTGTGTGTGTAAGTGTGCGTGGATGAGTTTCTTGAGGGACAGAGTGATGGCTAATGTTGAACCCTTGAGTGTGTGGGAGGGGCTCTGCACTGTATATGTCGCAGGCGCTAATGATGATCACAGCGCAATTTCTGGCATTAACTGTCTTAACTCCTCAATCAGGCCCACAGGGCAGGAACTTCAATGTCCCTAATGCCCCTCTGTTTCCCAAAGTGGGTATGTGGGTGGGAGGGGGGTTCGATGCCTGGCTTCTGATTTAGAAGGACCCAGGATCTGGGGAACTGCAGATTCTCAAGGGTGCACTCACTTACAGGCAGGTCTCTTGGCAGAGATCTTGGTATCCGGGGCTCTCTGCTCTCTGGTTTGGCCCTGCTTCTTTGATGTGTTCCGCCAGTTCTGTGCTGCTGTCACTGCCAGGTTCTGAGGTCTTGCTGCAGCTGGAGATTTCAGGGTGATCACTTCAGCAGGGATGGGGTAACCAGGCTCTCTGTTCTCTGGTTTGGCCCTGGTTAGTCTTAAACTGGAGGGCTGTGGTGCCCCGCCAGTTCAGTGCTGCTCCGCTGCCACATCCCGCTGTAACTGGAGACTGGGTTGCTAGTCCCAATGCTTTCTGGGAAGTCCTGGGATCTCTTCGTTGTGCTCTCCAAGCTTGGGAGGCCCAGCGCCTGGTGTGTCCAGGTTGTATGACGTTTCTGCCTGGTTTGGGTGAGTATATAGCGTATTCTCTGTCACTGTGGGATTGGGTGGGCCATCAGTGATGGCGATCCTGCGGAGCTAGAATGGTGTCTAGCAGATTCACGCCCTGGGAGGATGGTGCAGTCGCTGCACGAATCTGGGACTCCGGGGCACGTACTTCTGGCTTTTGTCTGCTGCTAAAGTGCTTGGGGCTCCGTCTCAGCAGCTGTATACCCCAGGCAGTTAGGTCTGCGCTGAGAAAGATGAGTCCGCTGTGCCGCTGTGCCGAGGAGGAAGGAGGTCTGGGGGAAGGGAGTGCCGCAAGAACAAAGGATCGTTTCTCTCCTTCCCCAAGCAAGTCTCCGGGTGACCGGAGGCCAAAGTTTTCACCTCCTGCGATGTTCTCTGGTGTTCAGAAAGCCTCGCTATGGTTTTCCTGGGTTGGGGGTCCTTCCATTCTCCAACTCAGAAGATCAGGTATCCCACCGCTCAGAAACTGTGTGTGCTAGTTGCCATCTTGGCTCCGCCCCTGAAATCCGCCATAGGGTTTCTTACAGCTGTATGTTTTGTAATCAAATAGAGAAAATACATACATGAAATCACATCATCTAGATTGGTCTAAATATATTTTGCTGTACATAGTATATCGTAATTTATTAGATCATGAATGTTCAATGAAATTTTCAAGAAAGGAATTAGGTTTTCTTAAAGACTCCAGGTAATAGTATATTCTCAAGTCTTTTAAATGTATTTGTATTAGTTCCTTAAGAATTGCATGCAATGTTCTTTAATTATACTCCCTCAACCCCAACTCCTCTCCTTAACTCCTTCCAGATACACCACTACCCTCTGTCCCCACACTTTGTGGGGTTTTTTTCTATTTACTTTAGTGACCCACCAAACTCCAGTCTGTGTTGTCCGTATACTTCTGGGTATGCGGCCATCCGCTAGAGTGTGGTCAACCCAACAGGGGCCACACCCTTAAAGAAGCCATCAAATATTCACAGCTCCTCAGTTAGGAGTGGGGTTCATGAATCGTCCCTCCCGTTTTCATTTATTTTTTAACAAGTACTGAATTTCAGCTGCAGAGTGTAAGGAGGAGGCGTCCGTGTCAGATAAAGGGAGCTGTCGGGGTGGGGAGCCAGGACTTCCTATGCGATGCTGCGGAGATCTCTCAAAGGTCCTCACAGGCGTGTAAGCGGACTTTCAGCGACAAGCGTGGCTTTGGGTGGAAAATACAATCTGGAAAGGGGAGCTGCTTTTAAATAATGGCTTAGCAGATAGGGACCTGGGATTTTTTCAGGAAATAACGGGCTTCGTAGAGGACAGGCCATAGCGCGAGACCTAACAGCCACCACTTCTTTGTGTGGAATGCTCTGTGGAATCTCGGGCAAGGATGAGCTTATGATGGAAACGTTATCACCGCGATTGTGTCACGTAAGACTCCACCGCAGCAAACAGAAGAGATCCTCTCTGTAACCTCCCCAAATCAAGCAGCCGTGCCAGGACCTGGTTCTAGAGAGGGCCGCAGGGCAGGGAGCTATGGGTGGGCTTTGAACGCCGGTAACAGCCTCCAACTGACAGGGCCACAGAGAAGTGAATTCTACTAGCATTTAAGTGAGCTTAGACACTGATTCTCCCATAAACCAGGCCTGCAGAGGGCATACCAAATGCTTGATAGCACCCTCCCACACCCACACCCTACGAAGCTCAGAGTCTCAATCTGTCTAATGCTGCTACAGTTCCTCATATTTTGGTCATCTCCAACCATAAAGTTATTTTCGTTGCTAGTTCATAACTGTAATTTTGCTACGGTTATGAATGGCAATGTAAGTTTCTGATTTGCAAAGTGTCTGATTTTCAGTTTCCCCATCTAAGATGCATGGTACTTCTTCCTATGTCTTCTGTTTTTGTGTTTCACTTTCAAAAACGCCCTGCAGCTCTAAAGAAACTAAGCAAGAGAGAAGACCCTAACTAAAACGCTCAATCCCCATCCTGAAAGGCAAAGAGGATGGACATCAGAAGAAGAAGAAAACAGGAAACAACCTAGGAACCTGTTACAGAGGGACTCTGAAAGCCAGAAGAAGAAAACAGGAAGCAACCTAGGAACCTGCCACAGAGGGCCTCTGAAAGCCTCTGCCATGCAGACTGTCAAAGCAGATGCTGAGCCTGATGGTCAACTGTTGGGCAGAATGAATGGAATTTTATGTAAGAAGTGGGAAATAGTAAGAGCTGGAGAGGACAGGAACTCCACAAGGAGAGCAACAGAACAAGAAAATTTGAACACAGGGAACTTCCCAAAGACTCATACTCCAACCAAGGACTATTCATGGAGATAACCTAGAACCCCTGCACAGATGTAGCCCATGGCAGTTCAGTGTCCAAGTGGGTTCCATAATAATGGGAAGAGGGACTGCCTCTGGCATAATCTGATTGGCCTGCTCTTTGATCACCTCCCCCTGAGGGGGGAGCAGCCTTACCAGGCCACAGAAGAGGACAATGCAGCCACTTTTGATGAGAACTGATAGACTAAGATCAGAAAGAAGGAGAGGAGAACCTCCCCTATCAGTGGACTTGGGGAGGGGCATGCATGCAGAAAGGTGAGGGAGGGTGGGATTGGCAGGGGAGGAGGGAGGGGCTTATGGGGGGGATACAAAATGAATAAAGTGTAATTAATAAAAAAAAAAGTTTAAAAAAAAAGCCCTGCACCTTAACTCCTGGAGATGCTTGCTCATTCTTTCACAGAGCTAATGCTATCCCTGCTGGGAGACAGTTAAAGGACTTAGGAAGTATAACTCCAGGTGCATGGAAGCCTCTTGGATAAGAATGGAAACCTAAGAATAGTAAGAATGTAATCAGGCACACTCAGTAGCCTGTTCTATAAAATGAATACATAAGAGTTTGTTTGAGTACCAATAGTAGCAAAAGGAATTAGTTAACTACTTTTAAAATAAATGAATCACACAACATTTTCACAGCAGTAAAAGGTCCCTAAGGATTCTTTTTACTATTTTATTTTCTTTATATTTTTATAAGAAAACACATTTATTAGGCTTGAAATGTCACCAACTATTATTGATTAATTCTGCAAGTATTACCAAAAATTTCATGTGCCAAGCACATCTCTAAATTTACTTATATTTATTAGTCAGTTATGAAAAACAGTGACAAAACCAGTAGTTTAGTGAGAGGAAAGAAGCAATAAATAACAAAAAATAAACAAAAGCTATATGGTATATCAAATAGTGTCATGAATAATAGGGAAAAAGAGTAAGGAAGCAGGGCTGGAGAGATGGCTCAGTGCTTAAGAGAGCTGCCTGCTCTTCCAGAGGTCCCTGGTTCAATTCCCAGAACTCATATGACAGCTCACAACTGTCTATAATGCCAATTACAAGGGATCTGACACCTTTACACTAATGCACATGAAATAAAAAGGACAACAGAACACCAGGAAGAATGGAGTGCAGTGTGAAAGAGGTACAGTTGGCAGACCTCCTTTAATGTACAAAATAAGAGCAAAGATTTTGTACAAGAGATAAATTCAGCCAGGCAGTTATCCGAGATTCTCAGCCCAGCATACACCTGCCTTTTCTCACAGAGCATCAAGAAGCCTCTGGTGGAAACGATTCCCAAGTCCCCAAACCTTCTACGGTCACTCCAGGACAATTAAATCCCTACTTAGCCATTTCTTTTGTTAAGTAATTCAATCTTTTAAAATAAATCTAAGAAGTATTTATGCCCTAAAAATTTAGCAACCATTTGAAAAAAAATACACATAAATTGAGAGAAGAAATGAGTTAATTTAATTCTTATCTAGACATTATTATTTACAGATGAGGAGTGTCAATCCCTCCAACACTAGAATCAGCTGGTTCCTCCATCCTTGTGACTACTCCACTCTGATTTTTACACAATGCTTGCTTTTCATCCCATCAACCTCCAAAAGCTCAGCTTTGCACACAGATGCTACTGCTACCTAAACAAACACAGTACAATCTAACACTGAAGAACCGTGTTAGAACATGACTCAGTCTCTGGAAAATGTTACTATCTTTCTTTTGAAAACAGAGACCACCTTGAGGACCACTGAGGTGCTGCAGCACCAGAGGGAATGATGTCCGCACAGCTGAGAGCCTCAGGTGGCATACAAGGGGTCTCTGTCCTCCCAGGTCAAGGCCCTTCCAGTCTTCCCAGTAGCTTCTATGGCTTCCTTTCCAAAAAGGCACCAACAGTCTTAATAAAGGCCAGGAACAAAGGTGCTGACACAGAAATACAGAAGAAAGCCTCTCAACTTAAGAGTGTGGTTGTTCAGATGCCTACATCCTACTCAAGGACTCATTTCCTTCACTACAGGTTCTTCAAAGGACTTAACCCCTTTGGAATGTTTGGAACACCGAGCAGAACCAAACACAGCTTAGCAAGATAAAATACCGAATCACTGGGATTGATTTAAGTCTCTCTCCATTTAGTTTGATGTTGGCTATAGGCTTGCTGCATATTGTCTTTACTATGTTTAAGTATGTGTCTTGTATCCCTGATTTCTCCAAGGCTTTAAACATGCATGGGTGTTGGATTTTGTCAAATGCTTTTTCGGTATCTAAGGAGATGATCACATGGTTTTTCTCCTTCAGTTTGTTTATATGGTGGATTATGTTGATGGATTTCCATATATTGAACCACCCCAGCATGCCAGGGATGAAGTATAGTTGGTCATGGTGGATGATATCTTTGATGTGTTCTTGGATTTGGTCTGCAAATATTTTATTGATTATTTTTGCATCAATGCTGGGAAGAGAGATAAGTCTGAAGTTCTCTTTTTTTTTTTTTGTTGGGTCTTTGTGTGGTTTAGGTATCAAGGTGACTGTGGCTTCATAGAATGAGTTTGGTAATGATCTTTCTGTTTCTGTTTTGTGGAATAGTTTAAAGAGAATTGGAGTTAGCTCTTCTTTTAAGATCTGGTAGAATTAATTCTACGCTGAAACCATCTGGCCCTGGGCTTTTTTTTGGAAGGGAGACTTTTGATGACTGCTTTTATTTCCTTGGGGAATATAGGACTAGTTAATCTATTTACATGATCTTATTTAATTTTGGTAGATAAAATCTATCAAGAAAATTGTCCATTTCATTTAGATTTTCAAGTTTTGTGGCATATACCCTTTTAATATAGGCTAAACATACTAAAATCTGTACACCTAAACAAGCTAAGAAATGAGGAGGACTCTAGGTAAAATGATCAATCCTTATGCAGAAAGGCAAAGGGGATGGACATCAGAAGAGGGAGAACACTGACAACAGGATAGGAGTCTCTACCACAGAGGGCCGTTGAAAGACTCTACCCAGCAAAGTATCGAAGAAGATGCTGAGACTCATAGCCAAACTTTGGGCAGAGTGCAGGGAATCTTACGAAAGAAGGAGGAGACAGAAAGACCTAGAGGGGACAGGAGCTCCACAAGGAGAGCAACAGATCAAAATATTCTGGGCCCAGGGGTCTTTTCTGAGATTGATACTCCAACCAAGGACCATGCATGGAGATAACCTAGAACCCCTGCACAGATGTAGCCCATGGCAGCTCAGTCTCCAAGTGGGTTCCCTAGTAAGGGGAACAGGGACCATCTCTGACATGAACTCAGTGGCAGGTTCTCTGATCACGTTCCCCTTAGGGAGAGGCAGCCTTGCCAGGCACAGAGGAGGACAATGCAGTCCTGATAAGACATGATAGATTCTGATGGAAGGGGAGGAGGACCTCCCCTATGGATGGACTGAGGGAGGGGCATGGGAGGAGAAGAGGGAGGGAGGGTAGAATTGGGAGGGGATGACAGAGGGGGCTACAGCAGGGATACAAAGTGAATAAACTGTAATTTATAAAAATACAATTAAATTTTTTAAAGTGAAAAAAAAAAACCACTGAATCACTTTACATTGTTATCTATGGACGGCTGGGGAATTGTTCTCTGTCTCCACAAAAATAATTCAATTTACAATGAAAGCAAGTGGGCCCCTCTGCTAGAGTTTGCTCTGAGACATTACACGGAAGCTTCAATGTCAATGGTGATAGAAATCATCCAGAGTTTAAATCATTATAAATTGTTTGTAAGAGGGAAATCCCTTTAGCCCATTATGGCAACTTTCAGACACTGTGGGAAGCAGCAACACACTTTTTATTTATATTATTTTATTTTATTACTTGAGGAGTAACTTCAGAGGACTGGAAAGGACTGGAAAGCACCTTCTCATTTCTCCAAATCTCAAGTCACCTTTTGACAGCTCCTTTCACAAGGTGGTAGAGGGAAAGCTGTCAGAGCCCGTTCCTAATGCCACACAGGGAGACAGAGCTGCCAGCAGCCTGGCCTCTCCTTCAAAGTGAGAAATCAAACTGAACTTGCTTTCTGCAAGATAAAATAATACAGTAGGTCTCCGTCCCTCCTCCGTTATTTTGAAAGGTCATGATTTCTTGTAAAGTATAATGAGAGGGAAATTACTTAAATTAAACCTCTGTTATCTACACTGTTGGCTAATTACAAATTAGCGATTCCCCTGTCACCGCCAGCGCCCTGTAGTCCTTACGGTGACAGAGCGCCATCTAGTGGTACCATCCTCTTAGATGCATTCAAAAGCCCAAGAGTAGAGCCTTGAAAGGTGATAGTAAAATTAAGTCAAATCAACGAATACTTGTGAATGCCTACTATATCAATAGCATTTGTCTAACTTTCTTCTCAGCTATGGATACAGCTTTCACCAAAATTAAGTGATCTGGATTTTGTGGAAATTACCTTCATTGTCAGAGGAGGAAAGACTGTTTGTTCGGTTGGAAATTGGACATAGTTAGACTGCTCAGCTTGAAGAAGGTCTCATTCCTCTTCCCAGAAATATATGGGGCTATCTAGAATTTATATCCCATGGGCTTTCTCCAAACCGCTTTGCGGAACCTCTCCGACTAATTTGCTGCAAAGCAGAGTAGTTCTTACATTGTACAGTGAGAGTCATCATGAAAGCCGTCGACGGCTCTTGCCGTTATACGCGGGTGAAGGGCGTTTACCGGAGAGAATTTCTCCACATATATGCATCCAGAACAGCTACCATAGTAGTCCTTTATTCCCCTTTTACAAAGAAGCAAAGGCTTGTAACTAATTTAAATGCTCAACACAGAGCCTCTTCCTGTTAAAGGGAAGAATGTCCGCAGGAAAACACTGGCACTATCGTGTAAGGTTCCCTCAGTCTCTGGGGAGTGTTCCACACAGACTCCCCCGAGTCACAGCACGTGTCCTCAAAGCACAGCGAGCCCAGGAGGCCGGTGAGGTGAGAGAAACTCTTCAAAGGGAGAGTCTATGGTGTTAGGACTGCAGTACGTTTAGGAACTGATGTTTTCAAAGCACAGATTGTGCCTAATTTAATCAACTCTCATAAACCAACTATTAATTACTAAGTAATGCAACACTTAGTGGCATGATATAGGGAAAACAACAAAGCAAATGTCACTTTAATGGGCCACATCAACGATTTATGTGTGAAGATTGTGATTTGGATCTTTTCTTTTTAAAAAAGAAAACAGTAGTCACATACGGTGCTGCACACCTGTAATCTCAATGCTTAGGAGGTGGATGGAGCAGGAAGATAGTCTCAGAGAAAGACAGGAAGGTCTTTTGAATTGGCATTTTTAAATCACAAAGCATACTAACTGTGCCATTCCCACTCTCTTTGCTAAATTATGAGTTCATCAACAGAAAAGAGCCACATCAAAATGCACCTCCTGGGGGCAGGGAGGAGCCAGAGCAGTCAGAGGAGGCAAGGTCCAGGCAAAGATCCAATGGATATTGGTGCACACTGAAGCAAGGCAGAGCAGCTCGGTGCTTGGGAGGCTCTTTGCCATCCTTTCTCTGAGACACATGACAAGCATTTCATAATTCACATTTGATGACTAAAAAGAGTTTTGACTTTAGTGATAATATATTTTTTCAGCTTTAAAAATTTTTAAGGAATATTCCATAGTGTGGGAAGCAACGATTTGGAATTAATACTTCACACGTCATTTCCAAAACCCTCTCTGCAGACCGAAGAGGAAATGTTTTTAGTGGTTTCATGTTGCCAGCTTTTAAAAAGAAAATAATCTCTACTTATAGCCACTTTATATAAAGGGAGTCATCACATTCTGTTATCTAAAGTATTTTCATATACTTTGGGACTCAGGAAAAGAAGATATGCGAACTAAAAATATATGCACAATAAGCATATTCATTAGGCCAGATTATTTTAGAGTTTAAAAAATCCCACAGTGAGAGCACTAAACCTTGTAATTTCTATAAAAATATTGTATTTTGGATTGTTGGGGAAGCAAAGGTGATTCCTGTTCTAAGAGCTGGGGCTTTCAGGAGAGCAAGGACTAAACCTTTAAAGGCATCCACTGCCTAGGAAGTAAAAACGGATCCCTTGGCCTGGGGGACGACAGAGCCATTTCTTCAGGTTGCATTCTGATGGGGCCAGAAAGCCTGGTTTCCTTTGATCATCTTCATCAATCACACGCTTTCTTAAGTAGCATGGATAATTTTGACTTTCAGTTACTAATATTTTAATCTGTTCTATGTCAGACATCTTAAATAAGGAGGCTTAGATATTCTGTTCAGGGTTAGCCTTGTCTGCCTTTTGTGATCTCTCTGGGATGACTAGATGCTTTTTCTCAAAATGTTTGGTTTTTCAGTTTTTCTCTCTTAAAACCTACTTTCCCTAAGATAGCCACCATCTCTATAAAAGCAGCTAACTCTGCCCTCCTGGCAGTAGGAGCAAGCTGTTCTTTGACCATTAGAGCATCCCCTGGTCACTGATCCGTGCTACATAGTAACCAGACTGACTGTTGAAGTACAAAGGGCTGTGTCTGGCTATTTGAAGGGGATGTGAAAATGGCCCATTCTGAGGCTGTGGCCCTGTTCATTTGTCCCAGGCTGCAGAAGGTAGTGATAACAGTGCTAGTAAGGTCTGTGTGCCCAATTCAAGCTCCCATCACAGTCAACACAATTACACCTTCCTGGAGCAAGTGAGACTTTCCAAAGCTTATGTTCATCACCCAAATCAAATCTGTGGCCAACCAGAAGATTACCACAGGCCTGTCTGCCCAGCTTGGCTGTTTCATGTTTCTGGTTGTCACGTTAGTCACAATCATGTATTTAGACAACTCAGTTCCCACATTCCCTGCTAACCCTAATCCCAGGAAAGCCCCTGCCCGTGCCTCCTCTCCTCATGGCAAACACAAAATGTGATAATACACGTTCTACATAATTGGGTTAAACTGGATGTGCGGACATCTTCTACATGGCCTGTAGAAAATCTCCTTACATGCTGTACAGAACGGACTCATAATAAATATGATGAAAACTACCACCTTTTGAATTTGAATAAAACATGCAAGGTATGTTTCATTGTTTTATGAGACACTGGAGCTTGATTCTAGCAAGGTGCTTAGTTTTTCAGTCTTCATCTTTAACATGGGCATAAGCAGCAGCTCGGGAGATGGCTCGGTGGTTAAGAACACTTGTGGCTCTTGAGGAGCACCCAGATTTTGTTCCCAGTGCCCACATGGTGGGTCACAACCAACCATCCGTAACTCCCTCTTGGGGAGCTGGGGGTTGTCTGCCGTTGTCATACAGGAAGGTGAGCCGCTCAGAGATAAAAATGAAAACCCAGTGCAGACTGACTTCCTCAGCCTGAATCAAGGGAAAAGGAAAATCTGAGATTTAAAAACAAGAATAATGTCTAGCCATAGAAAAGAAATAGTGAAAAAAGAAAGAAACCTGGATAGAATCTCTATAAAGAAGGAGCTATTCGGGAAAGTGGGGTGTCCTTGAAAGCATGGAGAGGCTGTTAGCCTCAGTGGTCTGTAGGACCAGTTTGTGGGACCAGAGTTCAAAACAAACAAAAAAAAATGGCTGTGAAAGGCATGCTTGTAGCCTCTCTGTTCTTGACTTGAGAATCTGAGGAATGAAACTCATGGACCAGGGAATCCTAAGCTTCAGAAGTGAGTTTTATTGTAGGGTTATAGGAGGGAGCTTAAAAGACAGAGCTTATATAGCAGAAGTGGGATCACAAAAATGAGATGGTACTCAACTGTTAGCCAGAAACTCTTTAAAGGAGGCAGAAGCTGAGGTAAGGGATAGGGACATGAGATGCTATGACCAGCTAGCCACGCACGGCCTACCCAGGTGCCCTCAGTGTCAATTCCATCTTTGTGTATGGGCTTCCAGGCAGGAGTGCTGATTTAGGAAGAGGTGACAAGCCAGCCCTTCCTGCCTGCAATACCTGCCTCTGGCAAGGACAATCCTGCCTACAGGATCCAGGATATTTTCAGCTTCTGGCCAAAGATAAAAATCAAAAGGACTTGCTTTCAGGTTCCCTACCCCAAATGTGCCTGACCATTTTTTTCTCTTAAGTTCTCATCAGAGGCAGGAGCAGTCAACCAGTGTCCAACTGTACCGCAGGCTCTCTGAGCCAGGCTGCTGTCAACAGTAGCTGCCAGGGAGATGTTCTCCACTCCCAGACTGAGGCGCTGCAGAGAAAGAGCTAACTGGACAAAGACCAGTGAGGCAGCCAAGACAAAACTAGGATTTGAGTGCATTATGGAGCGAGAATGCAAAGACAGTCGAGACAGTAAAGAAGAAAAAAAACAAAAGTATAATATTTGAGCTTGATGGTAAATTGCCCACTATTTGCCTAGAGCAGCAGCATCGCTGCCACCTTATAGGCCAGTGACAACATGCAGCCTTGAGGTGTGTGATTCTGAACTTGATGCAAAGTCACTGAAGAGAGCCACTAGAAAGAGACCACACAGTGAGCAAGGGTAAACACAAGCAAGAGAGCCTTCCACACTGTAATCCAGGTCAGAAACCCATGGCTAGTGTGGTCATGGGCCCTCCCCCACGGTAGTTTTATTTTATTTTGCTAAATCATCATGCTGTCAAACTGCGTTCTAGATATTTATGTTCATACCATATAGACCTAGAGCTGCTCTCAACCTTTTGAACAGAAACATCTTCCTATGATGGACAGAAGTCAATAGGAAGGTACGGAAATGGTCAAAAAGCTCTGGAGCAAGTAGGCAGATATAGTAACATTCCATTGTATAGATGATAAAAATCCAAACGTAAAATCATCTAAATGAAAATAAAATTAAAAGGAGGATGGGGAGAGACAGAAGGGAATCTGAGAAAAGTAATGAAACCCATCGCTTGGGCTCCAGCCAGCTCCTGGGAACCGCCCTCCACCTGACAGGCACCCTTGTCCTTCCCTCCAGTAAATTTCTCACCTTCACGGGTAGTTACATGTGTATACATGCTCCTGCATCTAATTGTACCAGACTGAATGTAGATAAAGACGGCTTCTAAGAAAGCCTCCAACTGCTGTAGAAAAAATGATCACCGCACGCAGCCCTAAGGGTAGGCAAGGAGAGGGGAAACCGTGAACCATAAATCAAGGCATGAGAGGCAGCTCTTTGCTGTTGATGCTTTCAGCTCAGCTGGCCCCCCACTTTTGAAGGTGTACTACTCTCTGTTCTCACCTGCTGAAGGAAGCCTGGACCACTCCCTAGCTCTACCTGTGACCTGATGTGAATTCTTCCAACTCATAAGAACGGAGATGGTTAGTAGGGCTTCTCTCCCCATCCACAGTGGGAAAATTAGAATTTTTGTTTATAGGAAAAGATGCAAATAAAACCAAGATAATCCATTCTATGGAAAGGACTCCATTCAATCACAGTGATTAAATGCATCTAATTATTCTAACACTGAGGTGAAGGGCTTTGTGCTGGGATGAAACATGAAAACTGGGCGACCTCAGCACATGGACAACCCTATCCTATAGACAACCCCATCGAGATTTCTGCTTCCCCCCACACCTTTCACAGACAAAGATCAACCCATTCTCACTCCAGCAAAAGAAGTGAGGTTTGCTCTCCTGATGCTTCAACCCTAAAGTGTCAAAACTGTCTTAATAAGACCAGAATGTCATTTGCTTTCTTTCTTCTCACTAATGTTATTAAAAAAGTAAAGAAAAAGAGACAACAGATCCATGGATGTTTTCTGATGAAGAGCAGTACCACTACTGAAGCAGCTCTACACCCCAGCAGCCCCAAGTCAAATGTGAATGAGAGTCTGATCAAATTATATATTCCACATGTTAGCCATTTACAGAAAACAGAGGATATTAAAGGGCCTCACAGAAATTATGATCATCAAAAATTCAGAGCATGCAACTTTATAGAACAAAACAATTCAACCTCTTTAACTGAATGAGGGGGTGATGGGAGAGGTATATGAGAGGAAACAAAACAACTTACTTAAAGAATATTTGCATATTACTAATCTCTAGTAGTGAAGCATTTCACTGTTTACAATTGTACATAACAAAGATGGCATTAGTCAATATATCGATGACAAGAGGTTAGAACACTTTTTATATAGGTCATTATTCAGGACAAGCAACTACTCTAAAAAGAATGCCCACATATGAATCTCTAGAGCCAAGCTTTGTAACCCTCCTCAGATGTGTCTCTTCTGTCTTTGGAAGCATTGGGGGTGTCTATCATCTAAGTAAGCATCACATAAGGACAGATTTTATTCTGGGATGGGATGACAGCCAAAGGAAAATTCCACAACAAAAGAGAAAAATACCAAAAGATGATTTCTGAATGCTAATTATTAGCAGCAAAATTATCAGGCATAAGTGTCACTTGCATAAGGGTAAATCATAATAGGTCAGAATAGCTCATCATCAAAACTCAGCTGTGATACAGACTCACATTTCCAGGGGCATCTGCATGTTCCAAATCCATGTACCACCTGCCTCAGGAAGCCAACATGCAGCATCCCCCAACTATGGCCACTGATTCAGGGATCAGCACCTGAACGTCACTGTCAAAGAGGCACTAAATGTTCTGATACTTAAGGGACAGAAGCAATTAAAACTGTGAGAATCTGAGGTCTGGAGCTGCTGCTGACTTGTCCCCAAGGACCTAAACTTGTCAAAGAATAGAACCCAAGAGGAGAGGAACAGAGCTCATAGACCAAAGAAAACTCTAGCTCCATCCTTTGATGGCCTAATTAAGCAAATGATTTCTCTGTTATGATCCTTCCGCCAACTAATTACATATTTACCAGTTTGGTAGAAGCCAGTTTCCCCTTTTTTGGCACAACTGAAAATTCCCTTAATTATGTTAGGATTTAGGATACACGACAGAAGATGTTTCCTACTAGAAAACAAAGGTCTGCCAATTAGTGCATCACACACTGGGGTCATGGGAATGCAAATAACAGAGCTGTGGCAGCCATGATGCATTTGGAGAAAGAAGCTACATTTTGCAGCTTTGTTCCTTACACAAGCATCTATTGCCTCAGCAGCAATAGGTAACATAAGAATTTTCTAGGGTTGCTAGAAAAATGTTTCTAGTTGTCACAAACTACACAGCTTAAAAAGAATGGAAATTCATCTTCTCAAGGTTATTGAGTCAAGAATTCTGAAATCTAGATGCCATCAGGGCCACACTCTTTCCATAACCTCTAGGGGAGATTCCAGCCCTTGCCTCTTCCAGCTCCTGGAAGCTGTTAGGCACGCCTGGATTACGAACTCATTACTTAGACTCTACCTCCAGAGCCATTCAGACTCCCCAAATTTCCTTATCCCGCCTTCCTGTGAGGATTAAGACCTACCATAGGCAGCCCACTCTTCTTTACATCCTTCATTCTACCCGCAAACATGTGTTGTAAACAAAGTAACAAGGAGTATGGACATTCCTTCAGGAGAGTCACTCAACCCAGCATGGTGATTCATTTTCTTATCACCCCATCTCAGAGCAGGAAGCATCTCCTGGAGAAAATCGTCTGATAAGGTGCTTCACAAACTGTTTACACGCTAGAATCACCTGGGCAATTCCCGGTGCAGCTGGCACCTCCTGCTGACTAAATTATAACATCAGTGCAGAAGAACCAAGCGCGAGTGATTCCAGTGAAGTTTGGGAACCACAATGCACTTGTGGTACTTCTTTGTTTTATTTCCTTTCACGTTATCTTCACGTTCAGAGGCCTTCAGCTTAACCTTTTTGCTTTATCTTTCTTAAGGATGTGCTGTCAAGATGGTTAAGCAGGCTGCCAAGCCTGAAAACTTGAGCTTGATCACCAAGACCCACAAGAGGGTGGGGGAGAACCAGCTCCCCAAAGTTGTGCTCCTGACTACACATGCACCACAGCGCACAACCCCCCACACATATAACACACAAAATATACAGTAAAAATAAATTCTTACACTTTTTATTTGTGGCTTCTTTAGTAGCACAAAAAGATAAAAATATCTTTGTGGATATTTTCTTATGTTTCCCTTTTGTTCATGAGAACTTAGGAACATCCCTCAACTCAGAGATCTGCCAGCAATTTCCATTATATATGTCCTTCGAAAGGCCAAAGAAAGATGTCCTAGGTTCAATTCCTTTGAAGAAAGTGTTTTGTTCATTGAATTGCATATCCTTTCCAAAGAATTACTCTAAAAGGAAGAGTCAAACACTTAAGAATCAAACATTCAATTCCACAGATATAAACCCTAGTAAAGAAAAGGGAGAGAAAGAGTTTGGAAAATATCTTGTGGAGATATGGGGGATATTTATTTCTATTTCCTGTATTTCAATAGGGGTGGATTACAATGCTTTTAAATGAAGTTAATGTTTATAGGAGAAAATTGGGCATTGGTGCAATGACATTGTATAGTCAGGAAGATTATTGGTTTCTCATTGTGAAAATAAGAGTGCAACTTAAGCCAGTCACATAAATAAAGAGCCCTAAGTAGTGAAACTGTGACCTAACTTATTTATTGATATTGTTTGAATCTGAAGCAATTCCTCAAAGGGCTTGTGTGTTCAAGTCCTGGTCCTCAGGTAGTGATTGCAGTAACGGAGAGATGCTTAGATCTCAATGGGTCTAACTTGATTAATGGATTGATCCATTAATTGGTTCATACTGGTTGGTGTACTGCTTAAAGGAAGTAGTTTGCTGAGGGCATGATTTTAAAGGGCATATACAGCCCCTTCTTGCCTCACTCTCTTGCTTTGCTTTTTGGCTTCCAAGATGTAACCAACCTCCTCCACCACAGGCTGCACCACTATGATGCTCTTCCTTGCCTCAGGACCAGTAAGAGAGAGCCAGCCAGACATGAGATGGAGCCTCTGAAACGGAGGTACAAACCAATCTTCTTTCCCCCTTTTTAGTAATCTTGAGTATCATGGTGACAAGAACAACAAGCTAATATACCATTCCCATTAATAATTTTAGATAAGATTTACTATCATTTTATACATATATTTGAGGTAAAGGATTCATCAGTATGCACCTTTCCTCACATTGACTCACACTGACAACAGCTCTATGTTGCCTGTCACAGTCCAAATCCATTGTACACTCTAAAAAATAGCAAATATTTAGAAAATAGCAAATATTTACCTAAAGAACAATTTTATGTAAGTTTTAAACTTCTCAAGTTGTTTTTCCCTACAGTATAAGTCTGATACAAGTAATGACCTGTTAGAGACATTGTTCATATTAACATATATTATACTACACTGATGTGACTTGTTATAGTATACTTTAATATGTGCTTAAAATTTTAATAACTGCATAGGATATGCTTCCCATGCTCTAGGTAATCCTAGCCAGAGGACACAGGAGGAATGAGTACCCATCTTGTGTAATGTAGTTTTCTAGCAGTGGGATGTCAAGAAGATCAACGTCATTCATTGTGTGGAGGTTAAATGAGTGATGAACAGTAAGTTTCTAACAGAGAAAATCAGTAGGAGAGAAGGAACACGGATATAAAAGTACACCACAGCAGCAGATAGTGGACAGTTGTGTGCTTTGTTTTCTGGGGATAACATCCCAACTTTCTTTGACAATCCTTTCTTCTTTTCTCTCAGCTTGCCACAGCTTGGGAATCCTGAGAAAGATATTAAACTCCTGTGTCAACGGTCAAAACAGTTTCCCATAGCAAGAACTATTTCACGAAATGCACATTTTCTTGTGCCAGTACTAAACCCCATTCTCCAAAAAACAACAATAACACAACCTAGTAGTGTGCGGTATGTTATAAGAACCAAATATTTTACAATGAGCAGTGGGCATTGCTGCAAAAGGAGACCTTTCTCCTTTGTATGTGGGATATGCAGTCAGTTGGCTAAACAGCAGCTGGAATTGCATGTACCCAAAGAACAATAACCATAAAAAGTAAAAGCAAGAAGATCTTCATCCTGTACAAAATAGCCATACCTTAGAAAAAAATGTGGGCTGCAGGGACTGGACCTAAGACCCTTTCACAGATGTAGCTGATGGGCAGCTCAGGCTTCATGTGGATACCCTAGTAAGGGGAGCAGAGACTGTCTCTGTTGCATGCTCTTTGATCACGTCCTTCAGTGGGGCTGTCTAACCAACTCACAGGGGAAAAGGATGCATTCAGTCATGATGGGACTTGATGTGCCCTGGTGGGTTGGTAGGTGGGGTTTTCCCTTTTCTGAGGTGTAGGGAAGAGGGAAAGGAATAGGGAGAAGATGGGGGGAAGGTGAGACCAGAAGGAGCGTAGGGAGAGGGCCATGATCAGATGTAAAGTAAATTAATTAATTAATTAATTAAGCAGGGGCATACTGCTGAGAAATTTCATCTTAGACAGCAACTTCCAAACCTTAATTCCCAGAAAGCCAGCACCCTAGAGATGGTAAGTATCTGTTTTAGAAATAATCAGTCCTTCACTGAAGTAGAATATACAGTGTTTTCTGCCTTTTGTAAATCATTGGTTCTGTGTGTCAGGTCACTTTCAAGTTACCTCATTTACAAGATAAGTGTGCATCATGGGAATCAAAGCTTCCTTCCCCTTATTTTCCTTGTCTGGTGAAATAGTAAAGGGTAGCAATTGCATCTAAAGGAGGTAAATTCATAATAAATAATACGAATTTCTTGTTTGCAATGCGGATAGCCAGTTGAGGGAGCTCATTACCTTTAGGAGATGAATCATTCAAGTGAAGTTTTTTCAAAGTCTTGAACAAATTCATGAATAAGAAATGTCTCAGCTGAGGGTGCCATAAACAATAGCCTGAAGCTGGATGGCTTAAATAACTGAAAAGTAGCTCTCTCAGTTCTTGACATTGGAAGTCTCAAACTAAAATGCCAGCATGGTGAGGTCCTGGCAGCAACAACCTGCTTCCTGGCTTGCAGGTGACTGGTTTCTTTTGTGCCTCATGTGGTGACAAAATTCTCACCCTTCCCTCAGAGAGGCATAAAAAACATATGTACATATTTTCAAAGCTGTCTTACAACTCTTCTGATCCTGTGCACGGACAGTGTCTTAGTCATTGTTCCATTACTGTAAAGAGACACTTTACAACTCCTACCAAAGAAAGCATTTAACTGGGGGGGTCTTGCTTACAGTTTCAGAGGGTTGGTCTATTATCATCATGGCAGGAAATATGGTGGCAAGAATGACACTATAAAGGAGCTGAGAGCTGCATCCAAATCTGCAAAAAGAGCAGAGGGAGAGAGACAGATACCTAAGGTAGACCCTTGCCAAATCCCATGTCCTTCTGTAAAAGGACCCTGGATGTGGGACCGCAATGGCCCAGGATTAACAGAGGAAGGGTCAAGAAGAGTTTCAACCCTGGCTACCACAGATAAGGACTGCAGGCATTGGCTCCCTCCCCCATTCCAGCCTGGGGCCAGGAAGCTGGCTGTCCCACTATCAACCCTAGTAAGACTTTACTACCCTGGCAGTTACTGGTCCTCATGCCTTGTTTGACCTTATAAGGTTCCTACTATATCTCCCACAGCACCCTGAGTATGCAGATTAACTACCTTCCAACACCCCTGTCCTGGACAACTGTACATGGCCACACAAATCTTGCTCCAGAGACCCTGCACACATTCACCCCTTTCCCCCAGTAAACTGAACCAGTTTTCTGAAGCTGCTCCTGGGTGTGTATTTTTTGCCCAAGTACTCATCACAAAACGAGGCCCTGCATTGCACCCACCCACTTGATCCTCACTAAGCTTCTCTTCCTCCAGCTCAGCCTGGCACACAATGGACTTGGCTACTCCGTGTGTGTGTGTGTGTGTGTGTGTGTGTGTGTGTGTGTGTCAGGTTAGAAAAGTATAAAATATAGAATGCATAGAAAGCTAAAATAGCAAAGTACCTCAACTCTATTCATATTTAACTTTAAAAAATGTATGCTACATTTATTTATTATGGGGCAAAAAGGCATGTGTATTTTACAGCACATGTGTGCCAGTCAGAGGACAACTTGTGGGAGTCAGTTCTCTACTTCAAACATTTTGGTCCCAAAGATCAAATGAGATCATAAATCTTGGTGGCAAGTGCTTTTACTCCTTGTGTCATCACACCAGCTTCAATTTAACATTTTTAACTGTTTATGTTTTTTAATCATTTTTTATTTTAAATTTTAACTGACATATCAATATATATATGGTCCATGTGATGTTTCGACACACATATGTACTGTGGAATGTTCCAATCAGGGTAAACATATCTGTCTCTTCAAATATCATTTCTTTACAGTGAAAACTGCAAAATTCTTTTTTCCAGCATTTTAAAAACATACATTATAATTATCTATAATCACGCTCCCATGCAGTAGAACACAGAAATTCTGTGCCTATCTAACTCTAATTTGTCTTTCCCCATGTCTCCCTCCCACAGTGCTCTGCTCAGCTGCTGGTCATCACTATTCTAACTAGCAGACATGAACTATTTTAAATGCCACATACCAGAGCATCTACTGTGTCATCCTATGCCTGGGCTATTTAACTTATGTAATGTATACCATTCCATATGGGTTATCAAGAACTATAGGGAGAAGAAGAAGCCTTGAGTGAATGTATTAGGACTGGATGATATCCTGAAAGAATGTGTATTGTTGACATGTGCACAGCATGTCAAAGACCAAGGCTTCAGACCCATGGGAAACTGGCCAAGCTTTCCCCTGAGTTAGGTTGGGAAAGGCAAAGTCTTGGACTACTCCAAACATGAGTGTCATGAATGATTGACCAGTGTGTTCAAAAAAACTAGCGACTCTTGCTTCTTCTATATGTATTCAGCCATAAAGAAAAATAAAGTTATGCAATTTGCAAGAAATTGGTATGTAGATCATCAAGTTAAGTGAACTAAGTCAGGCTCAGAAAGATGTTATATCACATTTTCTCTCTCATATATGTGGAGTCTAGATTTAAAATCAGATATAAGAAATGAAAGCAGACAAGACTGTTTAGGAAATTGATGGGGGAAAGAAAGGAAAGGAAATTTAAAAAGGGGTAATATGAGAAGAGTACAATGCAATAGGTGTATGAAATGTTCTTTTTTATTTTTTATAATTTTTTATATTAATCACAGGTTATTTACTTTGTATCCCAGCCGTAGCCCCTCCCTCATTACCTCCCAACCCACCCTTGATCCCTCATCTCCTCCCTGCCCCTTTCCAAGTCCACTGATAGGGGAGGTCCTCCTCCCTTTCCATCTGACCCTAGCTTATCAGGTATCTTCAGGACTGGCTGCAATGTCCTTCTCTGTGGCCTAGGAAAGCTGCTCCTCCATTCAAACAGACAAAGGAAATGATGTAAGGCATAAAAATAGAATTAGAATCAATAAAGAAAACACTAACAGAGAAAACCCTGGAGCTGGAGAACTTGGAAAAAAGATCAGGAACCACAAAGGTAAGCATCACCAACAGAATACAAGAGATGGAAGAGAGAATCTCTGGTGCTGAAGATACACTTGCAGAAATTGATACTTCTCTGAAAGAAAAAGTAAAATCGGAAAAGTCCCAAACACAAAACAACCAAGAAATCAAAGATGCCATGAAAAGACGAGATCTAAGAATAAGAGGAATTGATGAAAAAGAAGATTCCAGGCTCCAAGGTCCAGAAAATATCTTCAAGAGAATCATAGAAGAAAATTTTCCCAACTTAAAGAAAGAGATGTCCATGAGCATACAAGAGGCCTACAGAACACCAAATAGACTAGACCAGAAAAGAAACTTCTCACATCACATCATAGTCAAAACACTAAATCTACAGAACAAAGAAAATATATTAAAAGCAGCAAGGGAAAAAGGCCAAGTAACATATAAAGGTAGACCTATCAGAATCACACCAGACTTCTCATCAGAAACTATGAAAACCAGAAGGGCCTGGGCAGGTGTCATGCAGACTTTAAGGGACCACAGATGCCGACCCAGACTACTATACCCAGCAAAGCTTTCAATCAACATAGATGGAGAAAACAAAATTCCATGACAAAACTAAATTTAAACAATTTCTTCACAGCAAACCAGCCCTACAGAAGATACTAGAAGAAAAACTCCAATACAACAAAAACTATACCCAAGAAAACATAGGATATAGATAATTTCCCTACAAAAATTAAAAGAAAACAAGCAATGAATCACAATAAGACCACCAACTCCACAATAAAAGGAACTAACGTATGAAATGTTCTAATGAAACTTATCATTTTGTATGATAAAAAATTAACAAGATTAAATGAATGAATAAATAAAAGGCCTTTTCAGTCTAACTCCTCCCTTAAATTTTAGGAAACTATGTTTCAGATCTGAAAAACATGAAGAAGGAGCATTAAGATTTCTAAAGGATGGCAGCACCAAGAGCAGGACAGCAGTGACTGCACAGCGACCAACAGACTGAACTCTGGGCCCTAAAACAACAACGATTGTGTTTCCCAGGTGAGAGGAAACCCCATGGTATGGGAAGCAATCAGGTCCTGCTACACCCACGCCAGTGTCGCCATAATAGCATAAGCTACAGGGCGGGGGATATGATTTCTCCGGAAATAAACCCCCTGGAAGGTCCCTGGCAAACTCATCCCACTTGGAAAAGAGACGTGTTCTGAGATTTCTACACTTCTTCAGTTGTGGCTCTGGGGCTGGAATAGTGAATTCTTTGATCTTTCTCTGTGACTCCTGAAACAGCACAACTAATTTTATAAAGAAATTTGTTATTAGTAGATTGTTAAAGGCTTTAATATAAATAATAAGTTTAAGAAAGGTAATGAATTAGATTTAGTAATAATAGGCTCCTTCTTAAAAAAAAAATAACATGAGAAGTACAGCTGGCATGAGTTTACCCCTCCCTTCGGCATCTTGTTCCTAGGGAAGATCATAAATCTTTAGCAGGACATAAGGGAGGATGGTTGACAAAGGTGTGTTTAGACTTTGGCAGGTATTCGACTTGGCTCGGAGGGCTATTACAGCTCCTGACTTTCCTCTTCACTAGTCAGTGATAATGAAACCATAGTTTGAGATTTTTGTTTCTTGTTTGCGTTGATCAGAAAGATTCTAGGCAAAGATTTCTTGTGGGCACTGCCCTATGTTAAAACATAAACTTTGTATCCTTGGTAAAAGTCTGAATGTTCTGGAAAGCATGCCAATTTTAAGGTGCTTCCTTGTGGGATCACTATAAAAATACTAGCTTGACTTCAGTAAAGTTGCAGCAGAGTCAAAACCATCAAGGTGTCTCTGTCTGTCAATTCTTCGCCGAAACCGTCCGTGTCTTCCTGTCCAAAGCCTTGTTCTCCCGAGGACGACGGGAGCCTGACTGGGCCAGTCCAGGGCAAGGTCCTTTCTCAGGTCACCCAGCTAAACTCTAGAAGAGTTCCCAGTCCCAACAGGTGCTTGGGTGCCAGCCCAGAGCCACATGCCTGCGTGATCTGATCACTGTCCCAGACTGAACTGCGGGCCCCACAACACCAGAGACTGGGATTTCCAGTCGAGAGAAAACTGAATGGTGAAGGAAGCAATCCAGACCAACCTCAGGTCACCCAGACAATCCTTGGAGAAGGTCCTGGGGTCTGGTGGGTGCTCAGCTCCAGCCCAGAGAACTGCCTGCATACCCAGCTCATCATCCCAGACAGAACTGTGGGCCCCAGGGCGCCAGAGACTGGGTTTCTCTCTCAGGAAGAAATCCAGTGGTGAGGGAAATAGCAGGTGCAACCTGTCACCTTAAATTGACTAAACTTTGGGGCTCCCTGGTTCTTCAAGAAGGCTGTGTCCAGCAAACACAGAGTAAGAGCAGCAGTAGCAGCCCACTAAATTCAGAGAAAGTAACCCAGGTGCAGGGCAGCTGTCTCTCAGACTTCTCTTGGTGAGAGGAGAGACCCCCTGACTACCAATGACCACTGTTACCACACAGGTCTATATGCCTGAGGTGAGCTGTGGCAATTCCTGAGAAGCATCAGCCATTTGGTGACCATACCCAGAAAGGTGAGGAGGCCTCCTTCAGGAACAACCATCTTCCTGCTAAGGGGAATCTCCCCACCCCAGGGATTCTAGCAGGTACTAGAAACTAACAGCCAAAACCTGAAACAGCCAGATGGGTAGAGGCCAGCATAAAAACACAACCAACAAAAGCCAAAGAAATATGACATCTCCAAAACCCAGTAATCCAGGGGCAAGCAGCCCTGGACACCTAACATAAGTGAAATTCAGGAAGATGACCATACATCTATGTTTATGAAGAGGTTATGGAGGAAACAAATAAAATGTGTAAAGAATTAGAGAAAGATAAAGTCAAACAGATTATGGCCATCCATGAAGAAATACAGGAAGATGCAGCCAAGCAGGTCTTCAGAGAGGAAATAATTAAGTCACTGAAAGAAACAAAAGAAACAGAGAAATGTCCAAAACAGGTGAAGGAATTGAAGGAAAATACAGTCAGAAAGGTGAAAGAAATTAACAAAACAGGTCAAGATCTGAAGATAGAATTGGAAAAATTAAAGAAAACACAAACAGAAAATCATGGAGAGGAAGAACTTAAGGAAGAAAACTGGAACTACAGAGGTAAGAATAACCAACAGAATACAAGAGATGAAGAAAGAATCTCAGGCATGGAAGATACAGTGGAAAAAATTGATATATCCATCAAAGAAATGTTAAATCTAAAAAATTCCTAACACAGACCGCCCAAGAAATCCAAGACAACATGAAAAGACAAAACCTAAGAATAATAGGAATAGAGGAAAATAAAGATTACCTCCTCCAAGGCCCAGAAAATATTTTCAACAATATCATAGAAGAAAATTTCCCCAACTTAAAGGAGAGGCCTATAAGCATACAAGAGGCCTACAGAACACCTAATAAATTAGACCAGAAAAGAAAATCTTCCCACCACATAATAATCAAAACAGTAAGTATACAGAAAAAAGAAAAAAAATACTAAAAGCTGCAAGGGAAAAGGCTAAGTACAATAAATGGCAAACCCATCAGAATCACACTTGACTTTTTAACAGAGACTGTGAAAGCCAGAAGGGCCTGGACGGATATCATGCAGACCCTAAAAGAACACAGGTATCAGCCCAGGAATACTCAGCAAAACTCTCAATCATCATAGATGGAGAAAACAAGATATTCAAGGACAAAAACAAACTTAAACAATACCTACCCACAAATCCAGCATAAAAGAAGATACTAGAAGGAAAATACAACCCAAGAATCTAACTAGAGTCAGATAAACACAGGAAAAAAAATAACCTCAAAAAAATAACCTCACTACAGCAAAATTAAAAGTAGCCAAGCACACAACCACACTACCACAACCAACATCAAAATCAAAGGATCTAACAGCCACTGGTCATTAATCTCTCTCAACATCAATGGACTCAACTCTCCAATAAAAAGACACAGACTAACAGAATGGATGTGTAAAAAAGACTGTTGTAAGAAGTTAATAATATTTACTATTGGTTTATCTTCTGGTAAGGCTGCTGTTAATCCTCCACAGCTATATAACCAAATCACCACACAGAGACTGGGTTTTTAAAAGTTAACCTAGAATACAATGCTGGGCAATATTTACTCCAATATTTACTCCACTAAACCTCCATACCCTCAGTTTCCTAACATTTAGATTTCCCACATTATACTTGCTTTTTGTGAAATCTTAGGTCTGGTTACTGCTCCACGTCCTCCAAGATCTCTCCTCCAGCTCCTCTCTCGTAGCTCTCCCCTTGCCCCTTCTCCTCCCACTTATCTCCTGCCTTCTAGCTCCTCCCCTCTTTCCTGTCCTCGGGCTCCTCCCTGCTCAACATTGTGTCTAATTGCTTTATTTTGTCCTGTTTACACAAGAGTTGAGACAGGATGCTTAGAATGTGTATCACAATGCAATATCCGGATTGAAACCAGAGAGTTGGCGGTAGGGTGGGGGAGAAATCAGTGTTTGAATGAACAAGAGTAAGGTGTATACATTAAAAAAAAAAAAATTATACCAACACAAGACCCACCAATCTGTTGCATACAAGAAACACACCTAAGTCACAAAGATAAACATTATCTGAGAGTGAAGGGGTAAGAGACATTTTTCCAAGCAAATGAAACCAAGAAGCAAGCAAGAGTAACCATTCTAATATCTGATAAAATAGATTTTCAACCAAAATTAATCAAAAGAGATGGGGAAGGACACTTCATACTCATCAAAGGAAAATTCCACCAAGGATACATCACAATTCTGAACATCAATGCTCCCAATACAAGAGCACTCACATTTGTAAAAGAAACATTAATAAATCTTAAACAACACATATATTCCCACACATTAATAGTGGGAGACTTCAACGCCCCATTCTCAACAAAGGACAGGTCAACAAAACAGAAATTAAACAAAGAAACAAAGACTCTAATCTTGCATATACACCACAGGCAAACCAAGGAGACCAACACCAGAAGGCCTACTAATGCTCCCATGCCCACCCATTCCTTCAGATGATTCATGGCTGCAGCAATCCATGGTGATAATCCTGTGGCTAGTCCTGCGTCCACTCTGGTAGAATTTACCGTGACAATGCTGCTCCATCTTAGTATCAAATTCTCCAGTCCAATTACCTAAAATATAGCTAGACAATTGTTTAGACAGATTTGCAGCACAAGAAAAATTCTCATATTGTATGCTAGTGACACAAAGTCCAGCATACTTCCATTGACAGCCAAGTTGAGCGATTTGCCATAGGGTATCAATTTGCTCCTGCACGAGGTCAATCCTCTGATTGAACACCATCAAGCCCCCTTCTAGTTGAGCATTAATTCCTTTTTGTATGTCTAAGGCATGAGCTACATTGGCTAAAAGATTATTCAGGGTCTGAGCAGTCTGCACAGTATGACTCATGGCTAATGCCGCGGTGGTAGCTCCAACAGCCGCCAATGAGATGGCAGTACTAGAGTCTCACAACAGCATAATGCAGCCATGACCATTCAGGCCTTTACAGCCATTGAAGCAGCACAGTCTCCCCAAGCATGGGAGCTAAAATGTTAAGCTCAGGATGCGAGGCTAAGCAATGCACTCAGGGTCAGCTGCTTTCGACCCAGAGAAGAGCATGTCTAATTGCATGCCGGTTGATGCCCCAGGTCCCGCCTCTGAGGAAAAGGTATCAGACGGGTCTGATGCTCTTTGGGTGGATGACACCTAAATGAACATCGGTACAAAGTCCCAATTTATTTCTAATATCAGAGATCAGACCTTCACTCTTGCCTGATGCATCTAAAACAAAAAGGGGGAACTGTAGAGAGCTGCGGAATGCTATACCTTAAAGACGGAGCTGGTTTCTGCCTTCCACCTTTCCGATGGTGAGTGCTCTCTGTCACAAACAACTCCATATTTGGCTAAGGCTGAGGATCTGGCTTGTTTCCGTGTATGTGGACCTATCTGCATTGCCCACGTGGCACGCTGGGGTTGGCTACCCAGAGGCTATTTAAGCTGTGGGCTGGCTTTCCCCAGGGTCAGATGATTGTTCAAGGTTCCTGAATAAACTGCATTGGAAAAAAAACAAGAAAGAAAGAAAGAAACAAAGACTCTAACAGAGGTCATGAATCAAATGGACCTAACAGACATCTACAGAACTTTTCACCCAAACACAAAAGAATTTACCTTCTTCTCAGCACCTCATGGAACCTTCTCCAAAATAGACCATATAGTTTGTCACAAAGCAAGCCTCAACAGATACAAGAAGATTGAAATAATCCCTTGTGTCCTATCTGACCACAATGGACTAAAGCTGGACCTCAACAATAACAGAAATAGCAAAAAACCTACACACACATGGAAACTGAACAACTCGCTACTCAATGACAGCTGGGTCAGGGAAGAAATAAAGAAAGAAATTAAAGTCTTCCTAGAATTCAAAGAAATTGAAGGCCCATATTTATGGGACACAATGAAAGCAGTGCTTTCATTGGAAAGTTCATAACCCTAAGTGCCTTCAAGAAGAAATTCAAAACATCTCATTCAAGAAACTTAACAGCTCATCTGAAAGCCCTAGAAAAAAAAGAAGCAGACACACCCAAGAGGAGTAGACAGCTGGAAATAATCAAACTCAGGGCTGAAATCAATGAATTAGAATCAAATAAAACAATTCAAAGAATCAATAAAATCAAGAGCTGGTTCTTTGAGAAAATCAACAAGATAGACAAACCCTTAGCTAAACTAACTAAAAGGCAGAGAAAAACTATCCAAATCAGCAAAATCAGAAATTAAAAATGGGGACATAACAACAGACACTGAAAAAATCCAAACAATCATTAGATTTTATTACAAACGCATATAGGCCACAAAATTCAAAAATCTAAATGAAATGGACAATTTTCTGGATGAATTCCACTTACCAAAGCTGAATCAAGACCATATAAATGAATTAAATAGTCCTATATCCCATAAGGAAATAGAAGCTGTCTCCCATCAAAAAAAAAAAAAAAAAAAAAAAAAAAGCCCAGGGTTAGATGGTTTCAGCACAGAATTCTACCAGACCTTCAAAGAAGAGGTAACTCCAATTAATTCTCTTCAAACTATTCCACAAAATAGAAACAGAAGAAACATTACCAAACTCATTCTATGAAGCCGCAGTCACCTTGGTACCTAAACCTCACAAAGACCCAACAACAACAACAAAAAAAAGGCAACTTCAGACCTATTTCTCTTATGAGCATTGATACAAAAATATTCAATAAAATACTTGCAAACCAAATCCAAGAACACATAAAAGATATCATCCACGTAGGCTTTATCCCAGGTATACAGGGATGGTTCAATATACAGAATCCATCAATGTAATACACCATATAAACAAACTGAAAGAAAAAAAAAACACATGATAATCTCCTTAGATACTGAAAAAGCATTTGACAAAATCCAATACCCATTCATGTTTAAAGTCTTGGAGAGATCAGGAATACAAGGCACATACCTAAACATAGTAAAGACAATATACAGCAAGCCTATAGCCAATATTAAACTAAACAGAGAGAAACTTAAATCAATCCCACTGAAATCAGTGACAAGGCAAGGCTGCCCACTCTCTCCATATCTCTTCAACATAGTTCTTGAAGACTAGCTAAAGCAATAAGACAACTAAAGGAGATCAAGGGGATACAAATCAGAAAGGAAGAAGTCAAAGTGTGACTATTTGCAGATGATATGATGGTATACATGAATGAACCCAAAAATTCTACCAGGGAACTCCTACAGCTGTAAACACCTTCAGCAAAGTGGCTGGGTACAAAATTAACTCAAAAAAATCAGTAGCCCTACTGTATATAGAAGGCAAATGGGCTTAGAAAGAAATTAGGGAAACAACATCTTTCACAATAGCCACAAAGGACATAAAGTACTTTGGTGTAACTCTAACCAAGCAAGTCAAAGACTTGTATATAAAAAAAAAAACTTTAAGAATCTGAAGAACGAAATAGAAGAAGATATTAGAATATGGAATGATCTTCCATGCTCATGGCTTGGCAAGATTAACATAGTAAAAATGGGCATCTTACCAAAAGCAATCTACATATTCAATGAAATTCCCATCCAGTTACCAACACAATGCTTTACAGACCTTGAAAGAAAAATTCTCAACCATATATGAAATAACAAGAAACCCAGAATAGCTAAAACAATAAAAGATCTTCTGGAGAGTTCTCCATCCCTGATCTCAAGCTGTATTATAGAGCAACAGTAATAAAAACTGCATGGTACTGGCATAGAAACAGGTTGCTGGATCAGTGGAATGCAACAGAAGACCCAGAAATAAACCCATCCAGTTATGGACACCTGATTTTTGACAAAAATGCCAAAACCATACAATGGAAAAAAGATAGCATCTTCAACAAATAGTGCTGGTCTAAGTGGTTATCTTCATGTAGAAAAATGCAAATAGATCCATACTTATCACCCTGCACAAAACTAAAGTCCAAGTGGATCAAAGACCTCAATATAAAACCAGACACACTAAACCTGTTAGAAAAAAAAAAGTGGGGAAGATCCTGGAACTGATTGCACAGGAGACAACTTCTTGAACAGAACACCAACAGCACAGGCTCTAAGATCCATAAATGGGACTTCATGAAACTAAAAAGTTTCTGCAAAGCAAAGGATATTGTCGTCAGAATAAAACTACTGCCTACAGATTGGGAAAGGATCTTCACCCATCCTATATCTGACAGAGAGCTAATATCCAGAATATATAAAGAACTCAAGAAGTTAAACAAGTTATCCAATTAAACAAGATAATCAAATTATCCAACTAAAAAATGGGGCACAGAGCTAAACAGAGCAGTCTCAATAGAGGAATATCAAATGGCAGCGAAACACTTAAAGAAATGCTCAACATCCTTACTCATCAGAGAAATGAAAATCAAAACAACCTTGAGATTTCACCTTACACTCATCAGAATGGATAAGATCAAGAACTCAAGTGACAATGCATGCTGGAGAAGGGGAACCCTTCTCCATTGCTGGTGGGAATGTAAACTTGTACAACCACTTTGGAAATCAATCTGGTACTCTCTCAGACAATTAGGAATAGCGCTATCTCAAGATCCAGCTATACTACTCCTGGGCATATATCCAAAAGATGCTCAAGTATACAACAAGGACATTTGCTCAACCATGTTTATAGCAGCTTTATTTGTAATAGCCAGAAGCTGAAAAGAGATGTCCCTCAATGGAGAAATGATACAGAAATTGTGGTACATTTACACAATGGAATACTACTTAGCAATTAAAAACAAGGAAATCATGAAATTTGCAGGCAAATGGTAGAACCTAGAAAAGATCATCCTGAGTGAGGTAACACAGAAGCAGAAAGACACACACGGTATATACTCACTTATAAGTGGATATTAGACATGTAATATAAAATAAACATACTAAAATCTGTACACCTAAAGAGGCCACGCAAAAAGGAGGACCCTGGGTAAGATGATCAATCTTCATTCAGAAAGGCAAATGGGATAGACATCAGAAGAAGGTGAAAATAAGTAAAAAAACAGAAGCCTACCACAGTGAGCCTCTGAAAGACTCTACCTAGTAGGATATTAAAGCAGATGCTGAGACTCATAGCCAAATTTTGGGCAGTGTGGAGGGAATCTTATGAAAGAAGGGGGAGATAGAAAGACCTGGAAGGGCCTATTGCTCCACAAGGAGAACATCAAAACCAAAAAAATCTGGGCCTAGGGGTCTATTCTGAGACTGATACTCCAACTAAGGACCATGCATGGAAATAACTGAACCCCTGCACAGATGTAGCCCAATATAGTTCAGTCTCCAAATGGCTCCCTAATAAGGGGAGCAGGGGCTGTCTCTGACATGAATTCCATGGCTGGCTCTTTGATCACCTCCCCTTGAGGGAAGAGCAGCCTGACCAGGCCACGGAGGAAGACTATGAAAGACAGTCCTGATGAGACTTGATAGGTTAGGGTCTGATGGAAGAGGAGGAAATCCTCCACTATCGGTGGACTGGGGAAGGGGCATGGGAGATGAGGGAGGAAGGATGGTTTTGGGAGGGGTGGAGGATGGGGCTACAGCTGGGATATAAAGTGAATAAATTGTAATAAATAAAAAATTATATTAAAAAGTATTTCTGAAAATCCTTTTATACCTAAAACAATATTGAGAACATTCCTTTCAATGATGGAGCCTTTCCAGTTCCTTCTGATGAAGCTAAGTGATGTATGAAAATGTGTGCAACACCACCATCTAGTGAGCAGCTGATGCCAACATTGGCAACAATTAAGGCAAATGCTAATTAAGTTGAAGTTTCCAGATACTATTCAACTTTCTGTAGATTGTGAACCCCTTGGAGAATCCAATCAAAGTATGGGTCCTTTCACTTTCAAAATGCCAAAGGCACACATACAATGTTTCTGCACATGGTTTAGGAAATAAAAAACCTGCCCAGTTCCCCTTAATCATCTGTGGACCAGTTTAAAACTTCCTACAAAAGACATAATTTCTATCACTGGGAAAATAAAAATAATTCTAAAGTCCTGACTATGTTGTGTTTGGGTAGATTGTGAAAAGAATTTTGGAGTTTTCGGCTGGACAAGTTATTGAGTTCTAAAATTTAATGGGAGATTTTAAAAAATGTTCAGAAAAATGGACATGATGAAGGCCTGGTTTGTAAAATTTCAAAAGAAAGCAATGGTTTTCATTAGCTGGAGCTGAAGAGTTTTTTGTAATTAATTGGTCTTAGCGCTCTCATGTGCTTTCTGTGTTTTTTCTGCTTGGGATTTTTTTTTTTTTTTCATATCTGGTGTCTTTTGAGTTTCCCTACAAATTTTAGGATAGTTTTTTTTTTTTCTATTTCAGTAAAGAATGAGATGACTATTTTGATTGGGATTGCATTGAATCTGTAAATAGCTTTTGGTTAAACAAACATCTTTACAATATTATTTCAGCCAAACCATTTTCACAGGGCATCTTTCCGTGTGTGTGTGTGTGTGTGTGTGTGTAATTCTTTATTTTTTTTCTTACAAACATTTATTTTTCATGTTAGCGCTCCTTCACTTCCTTGGTTATGATTGTTCCTAGATATTTTATTTTCTTTGAGGCTATTGGGAGAGTGTCCATTATCTCTCTCTGAGTTAGTATATATATATATATATATATATATATATATATATATATATGGATTTCTGCAAGTTGATTCTGTACCCTGCCACATTAGTGAATTGGTTTATCATTTCTAGAAGTTTTCTGGTAGAAATTTTGGGATCTCTGCTGTATAGTACCGTCATCTGCAAATCAAGGCAGTTTGATGACTTCTCCTCGTCCTCCTCCTCCACTTTGTATCCCTTTAACTTCCCTCTCTTGCCTTATTGTTAAACCTAGTACTTCAAACACAATATAAAAAGGAGTGGGGATAGTGGACATTCCTTCTTGTGCCTGACTTCAGGATGATTGCTTCACATTTTTCTCTATTTAGGATGCTGTGGGATATGGGTTTCTCATATATAGCTTTTATTATGTTGTAGTATGTTCCATTTGCCCTACATTCTCGAGGGCTTTCATTATGAATGCATTTGGAATTTGTTAACATCTTTTTCTACATACACTGAGATAATCATGCCATTTATGTTTTTAAGCCCATTTGTGAGTTTTATTACATTTATTGACTTGTGTATGTTGAACTATCCCTGCATTTCAGGGATAAAGTCAATTTTGTAATAGTGCATAACCTTTTTGATGTATGTCTATTTTCTTTTTTTCTTTATTAATTATACTTTACTCACTTTGTATCTCCCCTGTGGTTCCCTCTCTCTTCCCATCCCAATCCCTCCCTTCCTCCACCCTCTGCATGCATGCCCCTCCCCAAGTCCACTGATAGGGGAGGACTTATTTTCCTTCCTTCTGATCCTAGTCAATTAGGTCTCATCAGGAGTGGCTTCATTGTCTTTTTCTGTGGCCTGGTAATGCTGCTTCCCCCTCAGGGGGAGGCAATTAAAGAGCAGACCAATCAGTTACTGTCAGAGACAGTCCCTGTTTCTATCACAATGGAACCCACTTGGATACTGAACTGCCATAGGCTACATCTGTGCAGCCATCTACTCCTTTTTGGTGTGTCTGCTTCTTCTTTTTCTAGGGCTCTTAAGTGAGCCATTAAGTTGCTTGCATGAGATGTTTCAAATTTCTTTTTGAAGGCACTTAGTGCTATGAACTTTCCTCTTAGCATTGCTTTCATTGTGTCCCATAAGTTTGGGTATGTTGTGCCTTCAATTTCTTTGAATTCTAGGAAGTCTTTAATTTTTTCTTTATTTCTTCTCTGACCCAGCTGTCATTTAGAAGCAAGTTCAGTTTCCAAGTGTGTGTAGGCCTTTTGCTATTTTTGTCATTGAGGTCCGGTTTTAGTTCTTGGTGATCAGACAGGATACAAGGGATTATTTCACTCATCTTGTATCTGTTTAGGCTTGCTTTGTGACCCACTATGTGGTCTATTTTGGAGAAGGTTCCATGAGGTGCTGAGAAGAAGGTAAATTCTTTTGAGTTTGGGTGAAAGGTTGTGTAGATGTCTGTGAGGTCCATTTGATTCATGACCTCTGTCAGAGTTATTGTTTCTTTGTTTCTGTTTTGTTGACCTGTCCTTTGTTGTGAGTGGGGTGTTAAAGTCTCCCACTATTAATGGGTGGGGGTCTATGTGTGGTTTAAGTTTTATTAAAGTTTCTTTTACAAATGTGGGTGCTCTTGCATTTGGGGCATAGATGTTCAGGATTGTGATATCTTCTTGGTGGATTTTTCCCTTGATGAGTATGAAGTGTCCTTCTCTATCTCTTTTGATTGATTTTGGTTGAAAAATCTACTTTATTAGATATTAGGATGGTACTTTTACTTGCTTCTTGGGTCCATTTGCTTGGAAAACTGTCTTCCATCTCTTTACTCTCAGGTAATGTCTATCTTTGTGATTTAAGTGTGTTTCTTGTATGCAACAGATTATTGGGTCTTGTTTACGCATCCATTCTGTTAGTCTGTGTCTTTTTATTGGAGAATTGAGTCCATTGATGTTGAGGGAGATTAATGACCAGTGGCTGTTAGATACTTTGATATTGATGTTGGCCATGGTAGTGTGTTTGGTGTTTGGCTACTTTTGTTTTGCTGTAGTGAGGTTATTTATTTCCTATGATTTCTTGAAAGTAGTTAGTTTTCTTGGGTTGTATTTTTCCTTCTAGTATCTTCTGTAATGCTGGATTTGTGTGTAGGTATTGTTGAAATTTGTTTTTGTCGTTGAATATCTTGTTTTCTCCGTCTATGAGAACTGAGAGTTTTGCTGGGTACAGTAGCCTAGGCTGACATCTGTGTTCTCTTAGGGTCTGCATAATATCCGTCCAGGCCCTTCTGCTTTTCATAGTTTCTGTTGAGAAGTCAGGTGTGATTCTGATGCGTTTGCCATTATACATTACTTGGTCTTTTTCCCTTGCAGCTTTTAGTATTTTTTCTTTGTTCTGTATTCTTACTGTTTTGATTATTATGTGACGGGAGGATTTTCTTTTCTGGTCTAATTTATTAGGTGTTCTGTAGGCCTCTTGTATTCTTATAGGCTTCCCCTTTATGTTGGGGAAATTTTCTTCAATGATTTTGTTGAAAATATTTTCTGGGCCTCGGAGGAGAGAATCTTCTTTTTCCTCTATTCCTGTTATTCTTAGGTTTTGTCTTTTTATGTTGTCTTAGATTTCTTGGATGGTTTGTGTCAGGAATTTTTTAGATTTATTATTTTCTTTGACAGATACATCGATTTCTTCCATTGTATCTTCCTCACCTGAGATTCTTTCTTTCATCTCTTGTAGTCTGTTGGTTATGCTTACCTCTGTAGTTCCTGTTTTCTCTACCAGATTCTCCCTCTCCGTGATTTCCTCCGTTTGTGTTTTCTTTAATTCTTCCAATTCTATCTTCAGATCTTGAACCGTTTTGTTGATTTCCTTCACCTGTCTGACTGTATTTTCCTGTTTTTCCTTCAATTCCTTCAGTTGTTTGTTTGAACATTCCTCTGTTTCTTTTATTTCTTTCAGTGACACAGACTGTTTGGCTGCATCTTCCTGTATTTCTTTACGGATGACCATAATCTGTTTTATTATATCTTCCCCTAATTCTTTATGCATTTTATTTACTTCCTCCATTAACCTCTTCATTAGCATAGATGTAAGGTCATCTTCTTGAATTTCACTTATGTTAGGGTGTCCAGGGCTACTTGCCCCTGGATAACTGGGTTCTGGGGATGCCATGTTGTTTTACCTTTTGTTGGTTGTGCTGTTTTGCTGGCCTCTACCCATCTCTCTGTCTCAGGTGTTGTCTGTTAATTTGTGGTGCCTGCTGAGTCCTGGGGTGGGGAGAATCTACTTGGCAGGGTTCTGAAGTTCTCCTCTGCTTTTTGGGTATGGTCAACTGAATAGTGGTGCTTCTCAGGAATTGTCACAGTTCACTTCAGGTGTATGGACCTGAATGGTAACTGTGGTATTCAGGAAGGCTCTCCTCTCATCAGGAGAGGTCCTGGTGATGGCTGTCCTGCTGCTGGGTTTCTTGCTCTGAATTTAGTGAGCAGCAGCTGTTGCTCTTAAGGTGTAATTTTTGGGTGCAGCCCTCTTGAAGGACCACGGATTCCCACAGTTTTGTCAGTCTAGCTAGGGATAACTGGTTGATCCTTGGCACAGTATCTGAGGGCTGCTGAAATGGCTCTCTGGCTTTTGTAGTTCAGAGGATGCAGCTATGTGCCCCAGTGCCCTAGCGGTACTCAAAAATGGCGGGTGAGCACAGCGTCTGAGAGAATCCAGAAAGTTTTTTGGTGCTGGGTGTCCTGAACGTTAGATCTGATGATCCTCCACCCCCCAGTGTGGGGTTTCCTCCTGACAGGGACACTCAATCTTTGCTTTGGGGACCGCCGTTCTGTCTGGGATGGCGAGTAGAACCCGCAGGCACAGACACGCTTGGCTCTGCCTTTCTGGCCTTTGGGAGCCTGGGCGTCTGTATATTTAGTGTTTTGATTATGTGTCCTAGGAAATTCTTTTCTAGTTCCAATTTGGTGTTCTGTATGCTTCTTGTACCTTCCCAGGCACCCCTTTAGAATGGGAAAGTTTTCTTCTATGGTTTTGTCAAAATATTTTTTGTGCCTTTGACCTGTATTTCTTCCATTCCTATTATTCACAGGTTTGGTCTTTTCATGGTATCTCAAGATTTCCTGAATGTTTTTGTCCCTAGATGTGTTTTATAGAATAATGTTATCTTTGACTGAGCTTTCCATTTTTTCTACTTTGTCTTTTCTTGAATACCTGAAATTCTCCAAGTATTTATTTTTAAATATTTGCTGTCAGGGTATTTATTTTTTGTAACATTATTATTGTTATTTGCAATTTATTATTCATTTTGTATCCCAGTTGTAGCCCCTTCTCATCTCTTTCTGGTCCCACCCTCTCTCCCTCTTCCTTCCCTATCCCTCTTCCCTAGTCCACTGATAGGGGAAGTCCTCCTCCCCTATTGTCTGACCCTGGCCTATCAGGTCCAAACAGGACTGCCTGCCCAATTATTTTACAAAGTCTATTAGTTCTTAAAGCAACTCAAATATAGGAACTAGAGAAATGGCTCAGAGGCCAAGAACACTTCCTGATCTTCCGGACAGATGTAATTTGGTTTCTACATTCCCACTGGGTACCTCACATTTCCCTGTAACTCCAAGGGAACTAATATCCTACTCTGGATTCCACAGACACCTGCACTCACATGACATACAATCACACAGTACACATAAACAAAAAATTAAAATAGTTTAATAATTTTCAGGAACTATCCTCCTCAAATCTACATATCCTCCTTAATCTACATTGATGAAACAGTGCTACACCATGCAAAAGAGAACTGCCACCTTCAAGCATATAAGCTCCCAAGCGGCAAGAACTGCAGCTGGTGTATTTTAGTATGCTATTATAAAATACACTGAATGTTTACTATCAATAAAGGAACCTGCACTGCTCCCAGTGAATCAGTAATAACAAATATTAAAATTCTCTCAAAGATGAAAGGACTGAGAGAAATCAAGTTTCTCATGTACTACTAATTTTCTACAAAGACATAGGCAAATCGTGTCTGGCATATAGCAAGCACTCCATATTTGCTAGATGGAAAACTACTAGCATTTGAAGACAAAGTACTTTTTGCAATGTACAAAAAAGGTTTCAATATGGTATAAATCCCCACTTTTGAATAGCTAACTAATAGTAACCAATTTTATGCTAAAATAGTGTAAAGGCTTTATTTTTTTAAATTAATTTTTTAAATTTTTATTAGTTTATTCACATTGTATCCTCCCTGTAGCTCCCTCCCTCCCCATTCTCCACTTATGCCCCTCCCCAAGTCCAGTGATAGGGGAGGTCTTTCTCTCCTTCCTTCTGATCCTAGTCTATCAGGTCTCATCAGGAGTGGCTGCACTGTCTTCCTTTGTGGCCTGGTAAGGCTGCTCCTCCCTCAGGGGGAGGTGATCAAAGAGCAGGACAATCAGTTCATGTCATAGACAGTCCCTGTTCCCATTACTATGGAACCCACTTGGACACTGAACTGCCATGGGCTACATCTGTGCAGGGGTTCTAGGTTATCTCCATGAACAGTCTTTGGTTGGAGTATCAGTCTCAGAAAAGACTCCTGGGCCCAGATTTTTGGTTCTTTTGCTCTCCTTGTGGAGCTCCTGTCCCCGCCAGGTCTTTCTATCCTGCCCCCTTCCTTCATAAGATTCCCTGCACTCTGCCCAAAGTTTGGCTATAAGTCTCAGTATCTGCTTTGATACCCTGCAGGTTAGAGCCTTTCAGAGGCCCTCTGTGGTAGGCTCCTGTTCTGTTTCCTGTTTTCTCCCTCTTTTGATGTCCATCCCCTTTGCCTTTCTGAATAGGGATTGAGCATCTTCACTTCTTCAGATTTTTACCATTGGAAGAGGGCTATTGATATGTATTGAATATTTGAATGGTCTTAATATTCTTCAAGATGACTGAAATTCACTGATATCTCAGAAAATATTAATTATGGCTTCTTGAGTCTTAGTATCAGAAAAGCGTCTAAAGCAAGTTTCAAACAAAAACATCATAATGACTGTGCTTATAAGAGATTTATAATGTTACAAGGAAGGGAGGAAGGATATGGTAAACAAAATTTGAATAACTTTATAGGATTTAATTTAACAAGTATATTTAAAATTCATTTCTTCAAAAGACAGTATTTTAATTACATTAATTTGCATGTATACTCACTCTACCAACAAACCCATCATTTATTTACAAGGCTAGATATTACAAAACAGATGAACATTTAAACAAGTTTAGAGTCCTGACTGAAAACGTTTACATATACACCTAAAAAAAGTATACATTATCAGGAAAACTATTAAGTTTCTTGAATAGAAAAAAAAAATGTACACATCCAATGGAGCATAATTCACCTTGGCTCAGCTTACAGGTATGTTTCAAAGTGTGTGAGTGGGAAAGTGTGTATGTGTGTGTATATGTGTGTGCACATGTGTGCATTCACATATCATATATTTATATATATATATATATATATATATATATATAACACAATTTCTAATACAGGCAAAAGTCACAGCTGGTATCTTAAAACAATGTATCAGTATGTTTTCTCAGATAGAGTAGTAGAGTTCACAAGACTTCATGCCGATCCATGATTTTTCACATCTTTGCTCTCAAATCTAGATCCAGACATTTGTTTTCTTTTCATCTTTAAATACATTTTATAACAATGACTCAATTGCTATGAAAAGTACTACCAAGCCTGCTCTGTTTAGAACTCTGTAACAAAGACATGTCTCTTGTTTTGTCCTGCTTGTCTTCTCTTTCTTCAAAAGTCTCTAGGGAAACCCTTCACATGAGTGGTGAAAAGACAT